>NW_028258151.1:26250000-27500000 GCF_053883595.1 Heterocephalus glaber | reverse complement strand
GTTGGACACAGAGATTACACTTGGACCTGTGTCTCTTCTGGTCTCCCTATTCTTCTTCTTTAAAAAAGCTGCAAGTATCCACTCAGGGAGATCCTCTTTGAGAAAAATAACTAGTCCTAATCATTTCTCGAACATCTCACCTCTAAAACCATAGCTGGATTTTTTTCTCTCCTAAAATGTCATGATCGAGATAAAATTTCAGCACAGAATTCATATTTTAGCCATATCTAAATCATAACTATGCTATAGTCCTTATGTTGATTTTGTCACTTATTATAAAACTCAAATAAATAATATTTCCAATTTCTATGATTATTTGGGAAAAGACAAAACTATAGAAACAATACTATTTTTAAGTGGAAAATAATTTTTAAAAATACAATGCTAAGCAGTACAGTGGACACTTTGCACTATGAAGTGATAAAATAAATGAACAAATGTAGATAAAGTTTACAAAAAGTGCCTGAGCTACAAAAAGATACACACAAACAGACTTGAAGAACATAAAAGTGTTTATTGAACTTGTAATAGATGGTTATTATTTTCATAGTTAGACCCAGAATTGCTCACACACTTCTTATAGTGATGGTAAGTCTTTTACCATGAGTTTTCTGGAGAGAACACACAAATCTCAACACAGAAGAGGTACAAATCATTGGTGTTTGTGATGCAAGGAGAGACCATGGGGAGAAAGCTGTCAGTTTCCAGAAAACCATCACCTTTGCTGGGAAAATATCTCTTTTCTTATATAAGAGATGAAAGCCAAGAAATGGAGAAAATGAGAACTGTCACCTATCTGGAAAAAAAAAAAACCTAACAGGATATAACAACTCTCCACCAGTTCTCTGTTTATTGGGGCCAAATATAAGCTAGGGATTCCATTTAATTCATGTCCCTAAATTTAAAAGATGAAAATGACATCAAGCAAGACGGGGATGCAGTAAATATCTCAAAGAAACAACCCATATTATCTGCCCCAAATAAGGGACACTAATATAAGCTTTAAATAAAAATATTGGATAATATAAGAATGATCAAAGTTTTATCTATAACTGTTATCTATAACTGTATCTATAACTGTTTTTGTTGTACAAAATATTTTAGCCATTAAAAAAGAAGTCAAACTGGGGAAGGTAAAGATTCATCCAAAGTCAATATTAAAGAATATAAAGGATAAAATTTATTTAGAAGCTAGTCAAAAGCCAAATCCCCAGGAATCTGGGTACAGTGTCAACCACAGATATATATATACTGCTTGATATGACAGCTGTTATAATCCTACAATTCAGTGTCAATCGAAGCATAAATTCTTCCTTCATGAATAGAAACAACAAACACTAGATTGAATATATATATATATGTTGAATATATACATATTGAATATATACATATTCATTTGACATATTAGTCAGACAGTATTATAAAATTTGAAAAGGCCTTACAATTTAATATGGAAAGTTTATTCTTTTCTTAGTTGAAACAATAATGTTTATAGGTCAAAGCTTCTTTCCTTCCGCAAAGAAAACTGCCATTAATATTTAGTTAATTTGAAGTCTAATGCTCCATTGAAAACAATTGTGGGAAAATAAAAATATAGTTAGTATGCTGAGAAGATAGAAAAGAAGCCAGAAGAAAGGAGAAAAAGAATTCACCAGTTTCAAAAGGTATCTAGTTTTAGAACATCAGAAATAGGAAGTAGAATCTGTCTAGCAGCAAGACTGAGTAGCTAGCAACATTTCAGGAGTCATGTTCTGCTGAGAGGAAAGATTATTCTCAATAAAACAGGCACAAAAGTAGCCATATAAGTGATCATTTCCCTCAAGTATTGGAAAGAACTGGCAACAAAATGCTAAGTCTGAACTGATCCTTCTCGTTGGGGCACATCTCAATGGTGACTTTTATGGACAGATGACAAATTACCAGAACCAGCTCCAATCACTTCATCTTATGAAAGATTCCGAAACTATGGTGCAAACCTAGGGTAGACCACAAATGCCTGAGGTAAAGTTTTCATTCGGTATCCAGTGTTGCAGAAGTAGGTTTTGCTTTGTAAAATATACAAAATGCAATATTATTGTCATGAGCTTTTGTGCTGGTGCTCATACATTTACTCTCTGGCTCTCAGTACTTTTTTATATGTTCCACTTTGGCAAATGCATGTCTGTATAACTTTGGCAGGTCAAAAACAATTCTATCAGCAATATACAAATGTTCAAATTGTACATGATACACTGACTCCTCTTCTTTTAATTAACACTATGCATTAGCAATTGGAATTTTAGAATTCAACAGGTAGGCAAAATTGAAGCTACCAAAGATATTTTTTTCATTGATTGAAGACAGCTTGAAGACCACCTAAAAAATAAAATAGTGGCTACTAAATCCTCTTTTAGAATATAGATATTTTAAAATAATGAAAAAATTTTCTCATTTTGTGGCATATATTCTGTCTTATTAAATTGTATTCTGTCCTAAAATTCTGACATGGACATTGCTTTTTCTCTAGGCATTACAGTTGGTGGATTATTCTGTAAGAAATTCCCTTTGTGAGAGTAACTAATGCTACATTTTGAGAGACTAACATTTGGAGAAATCACAGTCATTTCAAATGGAAATGAAAAATTAGAAAAATATATACAAAGCCTCATTTAGACAGAGAAAAAGACTTTAATGGCAAACATTCCAGACCTTATAACGGACAGTTTAGAAAGTGAACAGCTTCTTTCTTTGTTCTTCCTAGTAAGAGTTTGAGACTCTCTCTGCTTTGGACCAAAAATAAAAGAATCCCTGAACAACTTACAATCTTTTTACACCCACTGACTTGTAGTAAATAGACTTGAACTAAATCCCTATTGCAGAAATATTTTACCTCTTCCACCCTAATGCGAAGTAGAGATTAATTTTGATATGTTCCATTATGAACTAGAATTCAATGCATCTCAGTTTATATACTTTCGGATAAACAGAAAATGTTGCACTTCTTGTTACAAATGTACAAACATATATCCATAAGTTTGAAATTGTCGAATGTGTGTGTATAATAATACCAGATGATCTGTACTCCTTGTGTCTACTAAATTACACATAATCCCCTGTATCAATCTTTCAGTTTATATATCAAAGAAATATATATGTATAATTAAAGCAGTTACACATATATATATATATATATATGTGTCATATTTTTCTATTTTATCACCATGTAGTCTATACACTTGCATTAAAGGACAATATTATGCCAAACTCCATTGCTCTGCAAAATATTAAGGAAGGGAACTCTCATCAGCAAATCATCATAGCACAAATTATGTTTATTCTTTTAACAAATATGCTCTCTTAAATTGCAATTCTAGATCATGGAACAAATCCAATCCAATATTGCCTTAGTCTGGAAAACATGCACCATTATATGGGGGATGTTTTGTATTTTACAAATGAGTAATTATAGTGAAAGTTCTATAATATGCATTTATATAAAAGGCCACAGAGTGGAAAATGCAAATAATCAGATCTCTGCTAGATTCCGTTTCTCTGCCTGCTGGAAATTTAAAAACAAACAAACAAACAAAAAGCTCTTCTAGGATGGCATGAATCCTACCTGATTAAAGGGACTAAAAGTCAATGGGTCAGGAGTCTAACTCAGCCTTCTTAAAGACTAGTGAAGTAATACTAAGTCTCACAATGATAAGCATGAGTTATTTTTTTTCTCACGTGGAAGATGGACCATAGGAAAATAAATATATATGATGCATTCAGCAAATGTTATTTCTGTTTTTGTATAGGTCTAGTCCTGTTGCTGGCTTTTATATTTATCATGCGGCTTATAAACTTAGTTGTCAATGCTCAATATTGGGCCATGAAATACTAAACTCTGACAAGAACCAATTCTGCATTTATGAACTGTTCTTTCCACTCCTAGGTGAACCAAAGGAAACCGTATGCATATATTCTTGAGATCAATGAATTATTCGAGGCTTTAATTCTGGTAGGTTTAGGGATTTCTTGTCCAGCAGTTTTCAAATATATTCTAGGCAACAACAATATGAAATTGTTGGCTATGGCATTTAGAAAAATGAAAGATTGCACATTTTCTAGCAGGCTTCATCTGATATTTTGATTCAGGTGTATTCATTTCTTATCCAGTCAGTTCTTCCCTACCTCTCCCATAGAAACAAATTCCTTTTTACTACATTTCTTCTATAACATTTATTTTATGGCCTTTTGTGAAAGCTATGTAAAATGCAAGGTACATATTGAGAATATAGAATAAAATATTACTTAGCATGTATAAAATTTAAATAATATTTGTGCTAAATTAGTATCAAATACATCCTGCTTCAATTAAGCAGATTTGTTTCATTTAAGGCACCGAAGTGTTACCAATATTTAATATATATTAAGAATATATGTTGGTTTTCCACCTCAAAATTAGAAGGGAGGAGGGGAAAGGGATGAAAAAAAGAATAAATATGGGCTATGTACATGTATCAACTCTCTGTGAGAGATATGATCATTATATACTGCAAACATGTACCAATATAAATAGATTTTTTATTTTTAATTTATATATATATATATTGGTATATGTTTGTGGTACATAATGAAAAACCAGTGTCTACCCCTGTAGCATTAGATACTCTGCGGTACTGTAATGTTAGTTCAATTGTCAAATTATTGCTATGATTTTTATAGCTTATGGTTCTATAGGCCTGAGGTCAATGGGCTTGACTGGTTTTATAGCTTAGTATTTCACAGGCTCATATCTAGGTGTTAGTCAGGCTGAATTTTCACCTGGTGGCTCTGGGGGAAAATATGCTTCCAAGTTTTTTCTTCATACTGGGAGAATTAAGTTCCTTGCACTTGTAGGATTGAAGTCTCCATTTAATTATTGTCAGCTGGCTCATGTTTGCTGGGCTGCTCACTGATCCTAGAGGTGACTCATAGTTCTTCTCTCATTGCCTCTTTGGTCCTTAGGCAACCAATAGCATGTTGAAAACTTCTCCTCTTTTGAATCTCTGAATTTTCCTTCTGTTTCTACATACCAAAGAAAGATCTCTGCTTTTATAACATTTGTAAATAAAAATTCCTTCTCTTGAAGTCAACTCTTCCATATAACACAGTCTAGTAAAAGAAAAAAAAACACATTATTTTATTACTCAAGAGAATCTCTGGAGCCAGGTGAGAATTCACATTACCATAAAAGCTTGGAGTCAACACAATAGAGGGATCAAAACACAAATATTGTGGAAATAATTTCAAATTTGAAAAGTGCTCTAAATTATGAGGAACTATCAGTCCTTCAGTGGACTTTGAGGTACATATTTTGCAGCTGTGTGCTTGTTTTGGTTTGCTTTTCTATTTCATTTATTTATTTTCTTTTTATTTGTTTTATTTATTTATGGGATTTGCTTACCTATGCAATTACATGTACAGGACACAAGTGATATTGTAATTTCTGACACGGATGTGGGAGAATTATTTATTTATAACTTTTAAAATGTATATAATTTTATTTTAAAATTTTATATATAGCTATAGACATATAGCTCTCCTATATAAGCTCTACAAGCTTCTACAACTTCTGCTTTAGAAGACATACAGTATGTGGTCAAAATGTTGAATATACTATAAAATGACAATATGTAGCACTTATAGATACTGAAAAGCATTCAGTATTCATCCACTTCCATATAAAAGAACAATTCCAAAGTCTCCAAATATCCTATACTACTAGGGAAGTGGCAACATTCTCCAAACATAATAAGCAGTAACCTTTATCAACTGTGACTTTAGAGTTGATATTTGATTATTTGTATTCCAAATTAAAAGCAGAGACTGATAACAGAATTTGCCTAAATTAAAATACCTAGGAACACCCCTTACAGGCTAAGTAATTTGATTTAATTTTACATGTTTTCTAATAATAACCTGACACCAGTAACCAAAGACTTGGATGGAAACAGTCATAAATTATCATTTGTGTATAGAACAAGATAAAATGAGACTAAACATGATCGCCTGAAATTTATGTTTATTCATAAACAGAGTCACAAAATAGATGCAGGAGGTTGCACCTGCTTAAGCCATTCACTCTTCCAGATTGCAATTAACTGAGTTTCATCATCTCCTCTAGATGAGATTTCTGCGGGAGGATGGAGTTAATTAAGTGCATTCTATGAAAATAATTAGTGCTTGTGGAATATGGATGAGAAACTACTGTAGTAGGTGTACATGAAGATATCCAATACAGAGTATTACATAATCCTACAGATTTCAGTCATGATCAAGCAAAACAGGAATTTAACATTCATAGGCACGTGTGTAAAAACTCTGTGTAGCTACAGCGTTGCCAGGTTTCCCAGGCTGATCAATGCTTTAGTTAGAAAGTAAAGGTAAAATGTTGATGTGATTGTTTTATATCATCTCCACAAGTAAAATGAAAATAAAAGTTTTCCTGACTTACTTGAAATGCCAAAAAAGTGATTTGTAAATTATATTAACTAGAAAATTGTCTCAATCATCCAGCAGATAAGATTTGTTTTCTTCCATGGATGATTATGAGGTAAAAGTGGTCACATTTTTATCTTCTACTATTTTAATGCAATCAAAAGGAAGTTATATTGCTTTTTAAAATATAAAATGGTTGAAATTAACTCAAGATAAATGTGTGGGTGAAGCCAAATACAAAATTCAAAATTTCCAGGAAATATGCTATCATCCCTTGAAGCTGTCAATTTACCTGTTTTCTGTGTTTGGTAATAGTTTCATTTACTCTTGATTTTATATAGAGTATCATTAATAATTTCATCAAATCATAAAAAATTCAACTTCAAAAAAATCCTGAACGTAATTTAAATGAACCTGTCTTAACGAGAATCTTTAGCAGTCACTACTCTTTTTATTGAATTGATAGTACAATTGGGTTAACTTATTATGTCTGCAAACTTAGCCCAGTAGAGAATGAGACTGGTCTACTTCCTACATGCAAAAATTACAAATATTTGCAGTTGACTAGCACATATTTGTGCATAAGCAACACGAGTTGCTTTTCTTATGTGCTATTTTTTGGTAGGTTTTTCTTTTTAGTTGCCCATTTCTGAACACATCCTAACTTCCTATTATTGCTCTAAAAATTTAGAACCAGCATTATTAAAATTATCCTCCTGAGCCTCATAGCTTGGAATCTGGATAGAGAGTATCCATTGATATTAGCAAGTTACGTGACTTTTCAAGGGCATTCTGAAGGGCTTTACTCATCTAATGTATCAAACAAATGGCAGTTTCTTCCAGCTTGGCTTTCCAGCCCTTTAAGAATCAATTAAATTCTGCTAGGAATTTTATGTCAGAATGTGAACTCTCTCTTTTCCCAACTTTATAATTAACATTCAACATGGCATCTAATCAAAGCATCCCTTTCTCATTAGTATAGTTCTGACAGTTTCATCATCAAGTGGCAAGTGTTGCAGCAAATTGTGTTGATATTCTATCAGATATGTCAAGAACATAATCTTCCCTTCCATTAAGTCAGATTAGGGACAGAAACCAATTTCCATTATGAAAATGTGACTGAAAACAAGTGACACTTCTCCAGCAAAATTTTCTAATAGAAAGGGCCTTAAGTTCACATTTTCTTTTCCAGGTATTCTACACAGGCCAAGTATTTTTAAATATTAATTGAATAATTTAATATTGATGAACGGATATGAAAACTTTAAAAAGTCCTTGAAATCAATTAGCTATTTGATTTCAGTCAAGCTTTGAAATATTGCAAAGAAAAGCAAACTTCCTATGGAATTTGTCCATGACTACGAGTGGCAGGATTAATTTAGTAGCTACGGTTATTTTAGGATGGATTTTATTGAGCCTTCCAAACACTAATTTTTATATTATGTAATTTTGCATATATTTCTCTCTATTTTTATCCTAAGCATATAAATAAATATCCTAAGCATATATATAAAGCTACTTATAATATTCAATTCTGATCATTAACATATAATTTGTTTGGTTAATCAAATTTATAATATATAAGTATATATTTCAATTTGTATTCAATATACAAATTGTATTGAATATTTGAATGAATATTGTAATGATTTCCTCTTTTGCATACTATCATTTTGGATTCTATATTTTCCTTGTTTATTGATTATCAGTACCACATTTGATGCTCAATATTGCTTCTAACTTGTTACCGATGGAAACTCAACTAAATCCTGAGGGAACTAATTCTTTTTCAGAGAGTATGCAATGACTACAAGGCAAAAGGGAAAAATTCTTTTATTTAGGGATGTTTTTCTAGCTACTGCGATATTTTACAGTGAAACTGTAGATATAATGGAAGAACTGGTGGATCACCTATCCAAAATGGGGTTGATGAGAATGTCAAGAGATCCCACCCTGAGGGACTTAAAGCTACTACGTTCACACTCTTCAAAGTTCATAAACTTATGTCCTCTGGTAATTTTAACTAGAACTAAAAAAGAAAATTGAAATAAGATCATTAAGAACTGAAGAAACTAGGGACCCCATGGTCTTTAGAAAGATCAATGACTGTCTTATAGATCAGCTCACCACTGGACAAAGTGCAAGTAGGCCCCATGGAAAGTTCAGGAGTGAGTTTGGCAGCTTAGTATTTCAGAACTGATTATTAAATGTTAACAATATTCATAGCAAACATGTTGATTTGGTATGTGCTACATATATATTTTTGGATATTTGAATTACTTGAAGTGGGTTCTTTCCCTCTTTTATTTCTCTAGTTTCACCTCTTAAGGAGTTGCTACCTACAACTTTCAGCCTTTTTAATGGAAGAAAATTTGCAAAAATATGGAAAAGTAAAAGAATACTAGAATAGCACACCAACACATCTGTCACATGGAACTTTTCATATATTGATATGATTTATTTCACTGTATACGTGTGCGTGTACACATATATTGCTTAACCACTTACCTAGGTTTGTTCCTAAATATTTCAGCATTTCTGTGTAAAATAAGGATATGATGTAACATAATAAAATGATATTCTATGACATTCATATTCAACATGGTATTATAGCATACCATTATAATGAATATGAACAATAATTCCTTAGTGCTTTCTATTGCCAAAGTGATTTAAAGCATTCACAGGTTTTTTTTTTCCCCAAGTGCCTTTTGTAAAGCTTTTGTGTTCTTTTCTTCCATTAGGTAACCAAAATGCAAGTATATTTTGTCTTTTACCCCAGAACAACTCCCATATTTTAAACTGACATCGATCTCCTTTACGAATCACATCATTGTAGATATTGCTCATATTTTAGAATTGTCTAATTGATTTTTGAAGGTGATATTTGACTTCTCCTTCCTTCTCTACTTTCTCTAAACTTTGAACAGGGTAGAATATCACACTGTGAGTCATTAAAATTTATTACAGTTTGTTACATTACTTAATACCTGCTTCACTCAGTTAATATGCTCAAAAATTAATGAAAATAAAGCATACAGCTTTATTTATAGCCAAATAATATTTTTTTCCATTAGTTCTTAAATTTGGGGGATTTTTGTTTAGTTTAGTCTTTAAGAGTCTCTTTATTATTTTATTAGGGAATCAGAAATTAATTTGTACCAATACAGTGGAGAAACCTGACAAACACTGTGTTAGCTAAGTAAAGATCAACATTAGTAGTCTCATCTTATCATTATTTTTTAACAATAGTTCACCATCTTGCCCAGAAAGGCCTTGAGCTTGCAAATTCTCCTGCCTTATCCTTTCTAATACATTCAAGTAACAGATACCACTGCACTAATTTACTGAGTTAAAAAAACACAAAATTAAGTTTGATAAAATCAAATACAATTTAAATATTTACTTTGTATTTAGCATTGATATATTAATTATATTAAGTATATTATATTAATTATACATTAATTAATATACCATTGATTTCCATACCAGTAAAACAATTGCAAATTTCCAGTGAAAATCTTTGTGTCATTTCTAAATAATAAACTCATAATGTTGTAATGGCTCATAATGCCATTTGTCATGAATTAATGGAGGCAATCAAATTAATTTTAAAATGTTGTTGAACTAATTTTAAATAAAAATAATTAAGATTTATTTTTAAATTTTTTTAAATCTAAAGGCCAGACTTAGTTCCACAAGCCTGTAATTCCAGCACAGTGGTGGTGGAGGCAGGAGGATCCTTGTGAGTTCAAGGCCGAACTGGGCTACATAGGCAGTTCAACACCAGCCTGAAGTCCAGAGGGAGACCCTGTCCCCCCAAAAAAGCAGCAGCATCTAAATAATTTATCTAAATGCATGATTAGATGTACATCATTCTTTATCTGACAAATGTTGTCTCCATGTTTCATTTATTTTATTTTTCTCTCTTTGCCTATTTTATTTTTGAGTACATTTTTGCTATCTTTAGTCAATAGCAAGTCTTATTAAATAATTATCATTATGCCAACAACAATAAATGATAATAAAACTTTTAACAAAGTTCCCTCTATGCTAGATCTGCCAATATATTTATTCATTCAAGTATATCAAATATTTCAAAATATCACTCATGAAATTCTGTTTAAACAAAAAGTTCTGCGGTTTGAAGACTCTCTATTAACCCTCTTTGAGACATGAAAACCACATACACATGGACAGTTTATATACATTTTTCTTACAAAAACAGTAGTCTCTGTCATTTAACATTGACTTTGCTTAGTCAAAATATTTTTAGTATTTCCTAGGAAAATTAACTTGTTAAACACTAGAATTCCTTCTTATATCTCATACTGTTTAGACAATGTTGATTTATACTTTGTAAATATTGCTATAAAATTTATCAAAGATAAACTGGTTTTACATTATATTAACTAAGAAAGAGATATCAATGTCAATTTTACCATCTAGAGAGAGAAATCTTACACTCAAAAATCATAAAAATATGGATAATCTCACATAGAGGTCAGATAGTATATCAGTTAAAATTAACTCAGACAAATTAAAAAAGTCTCTGTGGATTTATCACAATATGCAGTTATCTTTCAATAATACAACTAGCAGATGTCTTCCACCTGATATTCAACATCACTAAAGGACCAGTTCTTCTCACACCATGCCTCTGCTATTTTCATTGAGAAGATTTTAGGCATCAGTGGGATAGGGAATAGGGGAAAAAAGAAAATCACACCTGTTTCTTAATCATTTCAGGATAGCAGCCCCATTATCAAAAACAGCAACATCATATTAGCTCAAAAAGATTGGGAAAAAAATAATCACAAGAAGAGACAAGAAGTTTGCCCTACATGTATATTCAATATGGTAGATGCTTCTCAAAAATAGGTCTAACATAGATAGCAACACACGAATCATTGATGGGCTGCTACTAGTCTGTAGCCATGGAAATTCGAAGAGATTTACTCTATCTAAGAGGAGCCCCACAACAGCCATAATTGTGGCTTTTCCTAAACATCTGCTCACCTTTACAAATTACGCATTTTCCATATATAGTTCTGCGTGTGCATTGTTTTGCTGTACGTAATCTCTCTGCGCTTTTCAGAAATTCATTTACTAGCAAATACATGATTCCTTTTGGCAATTTCGCCTTTCCCTTTACCGTAGTGAACAATTCCCGTGTCACAAGACTTCAGTGGTACTAGTGGGAACTGGAAACCAGAATTTTTGGACTGCGACTTCCCTAAGAGAGGCATCTGAAACCCAGTTTCTCTTTATCTGCCAGGCCTTCATAAGAGCCAAGACTTGTCATTCAGATGCTTTCAGTTGCGACGAATTTTGACAGTTTATGCAGTCTATTGTATCTGCCGGAACATCTGTTTTCACTGTGTTCTACATGATTTGGCTCCTTGCCACTTTTCTGAGGTTTTAGATTTATTAACAACTTTTGAATCTAGTGATTCTTTGCACCAAATAACGACTGTTTTCACTGCTTAGCAGAAATGCAGTGAAAATTTCAAGGAAGCAGCAGCATCCAAGGTATATTATTACCCTTATCATGATAAAGTAAAACAAAATTAAGTTTTTTATTTTGGGTATATAAAACAGAGCCTAGTCTTTTATGACTCATAACTTTTCCTATAATAGCTATATTTTGCAATGAAATAGTAAGTTAAGCTGTGTTTTTCTTAAAGAATTGTTTGATGCCCTCAGTCATACACCAGACATTACTCTAACTTTCCTGATAATATAGTTCATGCGACAGACAGGACTTTTAATGGAGATGTCCACAATGAAATTGGGAGATACCATTTCCAGTTATTTATTTTCTCTGTACAAACTGAAAAAAAAGATGATATGATATAAAAATGGAGTGCTGTCTGTATGCATTGGGAAGTTATCTAAGGTGAAATATGAAGGAAACAATTCTCTCATGTCAGAGTTTGAGAAGAATGCAGGGAAAGGAAGATCCTGGAGAAAAATATAGCATTGGGAAGAATAAAGAGGTAGAAGTGAGAAGTTGTAAATGCTCAAGAAACAAAATAAACATCAGCATAACTGCTCTGGTTGTTGATGAGGAAAAATAGTACTGGATAAGTTTAAATGAATGGGCAAGACCCATGGGATGTAAGTTCTTTGTAGATTCCAGCAAAGGGCTTTTAATTACATCTTCAGTGCAGTAGCAAGCCCCTTCCAAAGATTGCATCTTAAAGCACTTTTATTTATAAAGGTAGCTATTATATGAGGCCAGGAGAGGCTCAGAGAGAGTAATTCAGTCTTTGGTAAAAGTGAGGGTGAAGAAAACATAATAGGCTAAGCTAAAGTCACAGTAGTGAACCTGGGGGAAAATCTGAAATACAGTGTGTATTGGGAGATGAAATCCATAACTTAATAGATTGGATGTAATATTTGAGGGAAAATAAAACAAATAAGGAAATAAGGCTCCTGTGTTCTTAATTTGAGCAAATGAGTATATAGAGAGAATTATTTCTTTTTTCAGAGAACCCAAAGGAAAGGTTTGAGTGAATAGTTATATGGCGAGGTAATTTTTTATATCTTAGAAAAATCAATTTCAATATACATTCCTTCAAACTGTCAGTCCAAAGTCTAAATTTAAACCATCAACTTATACAGCACTGTGACTTCATTACTGTTTTGGTCTAGATACAAGAACACTATTTAATACATTTGGCCCAGTTTCTCAGTAAAGATAGCCTCTCTCAAGTGACATGTACCACTGTTATTGACTATTGATTTTTCTTTGTCCCAATTTTAACAGACATAGGACAGCTGGGATTATTTTCAACATTAAATATTTAAAATCTGGCATTTCAAAGAGCACAATCCCCCCCCCCAAGGGATCATAATAAAATATCCCCACCTAATTTCCAGGTGTCTTAATAAAATATCCCCACCTAATTTTTCAGAGCACTGCATCTGAATATAAATCATTATCATCAATTTATCAAAATGAATTTCTTTCCTTAATCCTGTAGATAATTTGACAGTATCTGAAAAGCTAAAAGCAATTTCAGTTTCTCCAATTTCTACTGAACAGTGCTTTATGGTATACGTATAAAATGGCACCAAAAGTCTCATGTTTGGAAATGTCACCTGGTTGCAAGGGGTCAGTCACTGGGGACATGACTGGGAGGTTGCATTTTTGTCTGTGGTTCCTCCCTCCTCTTTACTTCCTGGCTACCATGATGTGAGCAGCATTCTTCCGTCATACCTTTCCACCATGCTGTTTCTGCTTTGAAGCCAGCCAGCCATGAACTGAATCTCCCAAAACTGTGAGTCAAATTAAACTTCTCCTGCTTGCAGTTATGAGCATTGGGTATTATATCCCAGCAAAAAGAAAGTTGACTAAAACATCTTGCCTAAAAGTCATAAACAGAATGATTCAAACTCAAATTATACAGTAAGAGGTATAATAATAATAGAAATATCAGAGACTAGTAAATATCACATCATCCTTTTTATTTTATTATTATTATTTTTTGAGACAGGGTCTCACTATGCAATTCAGGCTGACCTTAAACTCGCTATGTAGCTGATACTGGCCTCTAACTTGCAGCGATTCTCCTGCCTTAGCCTCCTGAGTGATAGGATTACAGCTGTGCACCACCATGCCCAGGAACATTGTCTTTTCAGATGAAACAGAACGCCAAAGACAGAGATGATAGTGGACAAAACAGGCACCAAGGATACAGCAGCATTACTGAATATTTTAACATGTAGTATTTATGGTTAATAAATTTTTTAAACCATAATACATTGTTTTTCTTTTTCATTAAATCTGGCAATTAAGTCATAAAATGTATTCACTTTAAAGATGTATTTTAAAAACAAATGTATTTGGGAAGAAAATGGATCCTGTTTTTCACTTAGGTGCTCTGAAAAGGGAGAAGGTATTTAGTGTGGCCAGTCATCCAAGAAAGAAGGCATAGTTTGGGGAGTTTTACAGCTCTAGAAAGAAGGAAAAGACCGAACAAGGGATAGATAAATGATAGATAGATAGATAGATAAATAGATAGATAGATAAATAGATAGATAGATAGATAGGCTGTTTAGTTAAAAAAAAAAGATGCGTAC
The DNA here is from genome assembly GCF_053883595.1 of Heterocephalus glaber. Taxonomy (NCBI): domain Eukaryota; kingdom Metazoa; phylum Chordata; class Mammalia; order Rodentia; family Bathyergidae; genus Heterocephalus; species Heterocephalus glaber. Next base: position 27,485,465 of record NW_028258151.1, on the reverse strand, counting down.
CAGAGAAAGGAAGGATCTAGAAATAAAAATGATATTTTCTAACAGTTTCCATTTTGGCAAGTAGGATGAGGAGTAAGACAAAAATTCAATTCAGGGATAGAGGTAAATAAAAAGTTATTTTATGCAGCTAATCAACAAATTTCAGGAAATGTAACTATTTAAAGAACAGGAAGTGTTATTGCCTAAGTGAAATATCTGAAGAGTATTTCTATTGAGTAACTTGTGCTGGTAGAGAGGCATGGATAATCGTGTTGCTTAAAAGGAAAAAAAAAGGAAAAATTGAGAAAGGCTTCCATATAGGGAAATGATGATAAAACATAGAGAAGGATAAGTAGTATAGAATGTTCCAGGAAACTGAATTGTCAAAGCTGGAGAAAATAGATGGTAATTGCAGATATTCAAAAGCTTCATAAAACTTTATTTGAATATTAAAATCAGAAAAAATATTTGTCAAAATTTTAGACAAGAGTTTATACAAGTACTTTAAAGCCATAATAATAGAGGATTACTTTCATGTAAATTTTGTTCTAAAGTCTTTAATAAGCATCCTAACTATATCATACTATTAAAATTTACAATGTAGCATATGATGCTGTTGAATTCAATACTTTTGTGCATGTCCACATGGGTGATGTGTGTGTGTGTGTGTGTGTGTGTGTGTGTGTGTAAACTGTTTTGAAATATTATTTAAATCATATATATCTTTGCTGGATTTTTTATTTTAATTGTTATTTTGCTTGCTCCAGTAACTATAGACAGAAATACAAAAATTTTCTCATTGTAGGTGTAACTTTCAATTTTTAAATGTATCCTTGGCTTTCTTTTTAAATGATTTGAGAACATATTATTGGGTTCATAGACCATAGATCTATTTATACTGTCATATGTCCCTGGTGAAGTTAAACACATTACTATTTAAGCGATGCCTTTTGTTTATGGCAATATTTTATCCTATTAATATTTGTTCTGACATTAAACTATTCCAAAATTTTTTCTTTAGTATATCTTAAATTAATTATTTTTATTTCATTTTAAACATCATTTATATCATATCATTTTAAACATTACTTATATTTATATTAAATGTATTGTTAATACATTTAATCTTTAAATATGTGTTTGATTTGGGCTCTTATTAATAGTTTTGAGCCTTGTATTTTATTACAGAATTCTCCTTTTTACTATTAATATAGTTTCCAGTATATGTTTGATAAATATTATCCTATATTGTTCTTTTTAATGTTTCTCATACACTATTTTTTCCTTCTCCTTTTTGCCTTTCTAGAAGTTGATTACACATTTGTAAAGTTTTATGAGGTAGAATATCTTTACTCTATTTTTATTATTTGAGTGTTCTCTGAGAGATAACAATATATATACTTCCCAGCAAAATGTAAATCTATTCAATCATTTGTCCTAAACTAAGAAAGACAATCATAAAATGACTATATATGTTCTCCCTTCCCAACATATACATACTGTTATGCATTTCAAATCCTCTATTTTGTGCCACACAGGAAGTGATTCCTCTTTATTTTATGTGGCTCATGTTCATTTAAATTTTCCCCCATATGTTATGTTCTACATTTTATGATTCTTCCTTGTTTTTCAAAAAACCTCACATCGAGCATTTGGAATCTTCCATTATTCCTGAGGTACACTGTTTGTAATTTCCTTTAGTGTGAGCTACTAGTGTCTAAATTTTAAATTTCTTTCATTTGTTTAATATAAAAATAGTTATGTTTTGAATGTCTCTTGAAGAATATTTTAATAAGTTTATAATTCACTGAGAATTATTTTTTCTAAGAAACTTATGTCACTCCGTTGTTATATTCCTCTATTGATTCAATCTAAAGAGCATTTCAGTTATACTTTTTGCATGTAATTTTGAAAGTGCCAACCCCTCATCTCTCAAGCATAATTTCTTATATTTTCATTTTTATTTCATTTTTATATATTACTATGATAAAATACATTTTAGTTTTTTTAACTCTTCAAAATATTTTGGATTTGATGGCTCCATACATATGTGTATTTTGACTTAAGGAAAATGCTAAACCATTGTCTATTGAAGTAATTATTTAGTTTAATTTTTTTCTCCCTTTTCTAGAATTCTCATGGACATGTTAAGCTATGTATATGAAACTGTCTTACATATCTCTTAACTTGCCCATTATATGTTCCATAATTTTATTCTTTATATAAGAATTGTTAAAATTTTATTTTATAGCATGAAAAACAATATAAAATAGAGATAGTACATCCTAGGGGAAGCCGTCATAGCAAGCTGTTCAGTTCCCTTGTAAGCTGACTGCAGTCACATCAGAAAGCTGATGCAAGATGCAAGGAACTGTCCAATTCAGTTCATTCCAACTTGCCCACAAATGGATTGATAAACAGTATAAGTGTTTATTTTTATATGGCTATATTTAGTCTGGTTTGCTGTATGCAGTAGATAATTGCTATAAATTACCCTTAAGACAATATGTAATCATCACTTTTTACTACACTATGGGTTCTTTTACAGATATACTGTTGTGTTTCTGACTCAATTGATGAAATCTCTACCACAAGATGACAAAATGAAGAGGACTAGGCAGTTTAGGATGGATTCATGCATATATACGGTGAAAAATAATATATTGGTTATAATAAGTGAACGAGTTGGCTTATTATGACCATAGGAAGATTCCATAAGAGACCTAAAGTCAAAGTCCCTTGTGTCTTACAACTGGAACATGATCTGTTCTGCTCCATTCTCTAAAGGAAAGCAAGACTCAGGGCAGCCTATATGCAAAGAATGCAGAGGTGGAGTTTACCCTTGGAGAGCAGAACTTATAAATACATGGATAAGGGTGCATCAAGCCAGGAGGAGAGATAGCTTGGGCCACTTTGCAATCAACCATACTTAAAAATATTGTCAATGTGAGAAACATAACGAAACATTTCTGGGAATTAGTTTAATAGTTTAAACTCTGATATCATATGGATCTTCAATCCCCCAGTTTTAGCCACTTTCAGGCGCTGGCCCAAAACACTAGTTCCAAATGTTTCTAACCCACATGATCAAGTACAATCACAGCAACTACTCCACTTCTCTGCTATCAACATGACTCTCAGCCATCTTCCCGTGGTAGGAAAGAAAGAGCTTCCACCCACAACTTAGAGGAGAAAAGCTCATGATTTCAGTCCACAGTGAACTGGCTCCAAGGGACAAACAGGATGGCAGAGGAAATGGTGCTTAATCCATGGCTGATAGCAAGGAGAGAGAGAGAGAGAGAGAGAGAGGAAGGAGGAGGAGGAGGAGGAGCTGAGGTCAAGAATATGCCTTTCCAAGTCATGTCCCCAGTGACCACCTCCAACTAGGCCCTACTTCCAATAGGAAGTCAGCTGTAGCACCACCATGATGCTATCATCTTCCAAACACATGAGGCTTTGGGAGCCCTCTTATATCTAAACCAGAACAGACCCTTAAAGGTGCACATGCTGAAAGCGTGTTCCCTAGTGTGTGGGGCTGGTAGGAGGTGGTAAAACTTTAAGTAGATGGTGTCTGGTGGAGTGAAATTAGGTCATGGAGGCAGATCCTTGAAGGGAATATTGCTACTCCATTCCCTCCTCTTTTTTGCTTTCTAGTGCCCATGAAAAATTTGCTCCAGTATTCACCTCCTACAAAAGCAATGGGACCAAAGATTTATGGACTGAAATCCCTGAAAGCATAAATGAGGAAAATCCATGTCTTCTCTATAGAAGTGAATTTACCTCAGGTCTTTGATATAGTATTGGGAAGTAGTAACACAACTTCTTTTTATTATGTTACTGTCTGTAATTATGGGTTTAATAAATAATTTCACACTTGAGGTAAAGAAAAGCTTGTTCATTGTAAATGTGTGCTCTTCCCCACTGCCATCTGTATCTAAGCTATCTTTGAATTGTGTTGACTGAATATCTAGTATTGTGTTGATGTATGTGGCACATTGTGATAAAATTAAGAAAAGATTCCACATATGAGGAGTTAAGTGGTTCATGATTTGAAAAGATAATTGGATTAATCATTTTGGTCTTTATTACATCATACGATTTCAAAAGTTGCAAATATTAATCAGAATAAAGAAAACATACATTAAAGATAGTCTTTTGAGCATAATGAAAAGCTAACGTTTTATGATGTTTTGAAAGGGAATTATAGCACATCCAAGTGACAAACAGAGGAAACAGAATGGCAAGCTCTAGAAATCCTGAGAACAAAACCAATCAAAAAACTAAATATTTTGGGTGCTGAGTACTTTTTAAAAACTCAACACTTCATTTAGTTCTACTTATCCTCCTAAATATTGCATTAAGGATAGAGATAATTATGATGCATTGCATTTAAGAACGCTTTCTAATACCTCTTGTCACTCCACATACAAAACAGTTATTGACCAAGGGACCATAACCCTGCGTTATAGATGAGGAGCAGTCATTCTAAAACAAGTCTATAACAAGCCTGATATTGATGCTCAGGGTTTCTGTATCTTCCCTCAAGGATTTTTTTCCCACTATGGCAAGGAAAATTATGTTGATACTGTATTTAGATAAGAAGAAAGTTCTGGAGGAGATAGGGCTCATTATTTTGAAATTATTAAGAGGAATTCCAGTGGATAAATAAGAATTTCTTAGTAGGTAGAACTTATATGTACTCTGGACCAGGGATTTAGCTCAGTGGCACCATGCCTACCTGGGAAGTGCAAGGTCCTGAGTTCAGTTGCTGGTACTGGAAAACAAACAAACAAACAAACAAACAAATGAACAAACAAACATATATACTCATCTAAGAATGAAAGGTTTGAAAAACCCAGTAAGGTATATTGGATGGAAAAGACACATCTAAGATACTGAAGGGTACTCAATTTTCATCTTTATATTTATTCTGAATTCTTAATATAATACAATTCTGAGAAAAAATGTAAACTTCTTAGTGACTCTTACCTAGTGGGTTATTAGCACATTTTTTGACTTGTTCTTGTCTATAAGTTTTACATTGAATTAGATATACCAATTAATGAGTTATATGTAGAATTCTGTGTGAAAGAGGGATATGAGCATAGTACTCTAGATAGTACACACTGTCCAATAAAACTTCTTTCAAAATTAGAAATTTTCTATATCTGCATGAGCTATTATAGACTTAGCCCCTAAATTGAGGCCAATAAGACTCAGAAACATAATTTTGAATTGTACTTAAGAACACTCAACTCAAATCTAAATGTATTAGCCAGATAGCAGAGGGATGTCATATTAGGGAGCACCGATATAGAATTTACTCCTGATTCAAGCTCAGTCTTCAGTAGATCAATCCCTATTACTACACCCTAATGCCAGTTGAAGAATCTATTTGAGTGATTCATGCTTTTACCCAATGCCAAAGACCTATATGCAGAAATAACATGAAAAACAGACTTTACTGGATATCCCACTCATGTAGAATCTCAATTTCACATATTATTCTCTTTGTGGCACAACACAAATGATGACACATGTTTAACTTGCAAGCAATGTAAGTTAAATTTTGTTCCCCTCTTTTTAAAACTTGATATCTGTCTCCAAAACAAAAATGGCCTGCTGACAGAAAGAAAAATATGAATAATAAGATCTTCACAGTTACTGACCAGGAACAATATCAATAATTTGAATTCAATTAAGACTTTAAAATATTTAACATTTAATTTATAATGTACAAGAAAATACTCCACAATTACAGGATCATGTGGAAACTCTGTGTTTAACCTTGTGAAGACTGAGGAAAATCAATACTGTTTTTCAAGATCACTGGATAATTTCTCAAAAACATTTAAAGGACCTAATTATTGTATCTCCTCTCCCAAAGTTGTCATTTTCTGTTTTTAATTAGAACCATAGTGCATACTAGGTGGTATCTCATTGTGGTTTTCTTTATATTTCATTGATGGCTAGTCTTACTGAGCATATTTTCATATGCTTATTTACTGATTACTTGTCCATCTTATTTGAGGAATTGTTTATGCAGATTTTTTCCTATCAGCAAAATCATTTGAAGAAAGAATAAAGCATTAGAAAGTCATCTAAGTTTATTAAACTAATATGTCATGGATAGCCTAGAATCTGAAATCCTAAGAATTAAATATATTTTATTAATTAAATACCTTCCAGTTTTAATAAATTGAGCAGAAGACATTTCTATTTCTGAAAATATTTTCCAAAATCAAGAACTGTTTAATTGTGCTTAATGACACCAATCACAATATTTCTTAAATGAAAATAGGCTAGAAATCCAAATCCCCCAAATTATAAGGTAGAAAATTACTACAATGTTATTTTCTTCAGATTTCCAATATCACAGGAGAAAGATTGGGTACTGAATTATTTGCATTTGTGAAAACTGAGAATGGCAATTGTGAGTTATATTGTAAAAATGTGGATTTGTTTTCCTTCAAATTCTTCATCTGTATTTAAAGAAAACAGACCTGGGTGAATATAAAAACTGAAAAACTGAACACCTTTCTATTCAAAACAAACTCCCATACAATATTCTCAGATTTGGAATTTTAAATCTCTTTTGTATTTCTGAATATGAACCAGGTGAGTTGTAAACTTCTTTTAAGAACAAGAACCAAAATGGTGTCACTGTCCAGAAAATGGTATCACTGCCTGAGTGCCACGGAGGGAGCTGAGCTCCAGGCAGTGGCTGGGGTGCTGAGATGACAGGAATAGGTCCTAGAAATCACACTCATGAAGAAAGGGGCAAGGTCTCTGCCAATAAAACACATTACTTGTCCAGGGCCAAGGTGTCAGTGGTTTGCCACTGGATGCAGAGCCTCTGCTGCTCATCAAATTCACTGCCAGCAAGTTTTGCTCCATGTCATTTTTGATTGTTATAAAAATGTGATCCTCCCATGATAATTCTAAGTATGTCAATCATATTTTATTAAACTCAGCAGCAGCAATATCTTCCAGCATACTATCAGTCCATCTCTATTTAGGAGTATTATTATTTTTTAACCATGGATTTTGAGAGATCAGAAAGCATTAGAGATCTATATTTGCAGGCCACTTCTAGAACCTCATATTTTTGAAATGTATTGTGTTGTGTCATGCGAAGCCAAGTTAAATGGGGAATGAATTTATTCATGAGGGAAAAGAGGGTGGGGTAACTTGCATCGTTCGTGCAATTCAGAATTAAGTAAAAATAGAAAGGATGCAAAACTGTGGTAAAATGCTTACTGACGTTTTGTGATCAGGTTTTGAAGAATATTAGTTTTGCTTCTCAGCACTAAGGACATTTACATGAATTATGGAAAACTCCTGAGTTTTTAACTCTTCCAGATTGTCAATATGGGTAATCCACAGAATTTTCTAGTGTACACTCTTCCTTTCTTAGCTTTGTGCAATTACACATCCTTATAATAGTAATGTAGGCTAGTAATTCTCATAAATAGTGCATAATTAAAATGTCAAGCAAGTACTATTTCAATATATTGCAATGTAAAGCATTACTTAATAGCTCCAACAGCTAGGTGATGTAAATAATAATGTTAGTCATATTACAAACTGGATAACCTAAGTTAGTCCAGTTAACACCTTACCCATCATAGCGGCTAAGCCCATTACCAGATTGGCTCTGATTTGTTCCTACGAAAATCCTGCCCATACATTTGTAGAGACTTTTAGTAATTTTACCTCACAGTGGAATCTCCTACTAACTATTGCACTGCTATTATCAAGAGACACTGTAGCATCATGTGTGGTTCCACACACTTGTAATCCAAATACTCTGGGAGAATTGTAAATTCAAGGCCAGCCTGAGCAACTTAGTGAAATAGCAAGACTTTATCTCAAAATAAAGCATAGAAAAGGGCTAGAGAGGCAGCTAAGAGTGAAGTTCAATTCCTAGAACTAAAACAAAACAAACACCACTGTAGATAACATTTGTTTATAATTGTCTACCTGTTTAATTTTCCTTAATAGAAATCATATTTGCAATGAGTAGGATTGATGTGTCTGCCAATGTATCTTAGAAAAAAGGATCTCAGATGAAGGACACAATCAATCTCAAACTTCTTATACTGAAACCTGTCACCCTCCTCCCTGTCGTATTATTCCAACGCATTGGACTACACTTCTGTGTCTCAGAATCTCCTGGACTCCCTCAAATGCCCACTTTTCCACTCATAACTATTTTGTCCATACAATTGGAGACTGGAGTACAAGGCTCAAATTCTATGGAACACATTTCATATCATGACCACTTAACTTCAATTAAACTCCAAACAGAAATCACTAGAAATTACAAAGGGATTGCTCTGATGTTGGAAATAGCACTGTAATTTTGAATCCACTGCAGTCAGCCTGCCAGTCTGATCAAGGAGAAATTCACTGCCTTCTTCTCAACATCTCTATGTCATTTCCAGCCACTGTTTTTTGTGGTCCTTTCTATTCCTAGTTGATCTCTCAGCTCTCACCTTTCCCATTTCCCCTTTATCCTTTTCCACTTCCATCAGTGCTCACAAATATTGTCTCACATGGAGAATGTACGAGTGACATAAATTTTCAAATGTACTTGATCTCTATACTAAATATGGGTCAGTATGAACTGAAAAAATCTATTCAAATTCAATACGAGCATTATAGGAAAATTGATTTTTTACTCCTTAATTTCCACATAAAGTATTTCAATTGAATTTAAAATGGATGAGTTTAAAAGGTGAGTTTTTACTTTGAAAGGTCAGTTTAAAAAATGTATATTAATTTTAAAAGGCATTTAATGAGTAAAGAAGTTCTATTACAAAATTGAAAAAATTCAACATAATTTGTTACTCAATCAAATTTTCTTGATTCAATCCTTTGGCTTAATTAAGTTCTTTTTACTTCTTAATTGAATTTTATATTATCCTTATGCAGGTCCAGTGTGCTAGAATCAATGCAATAAGGGATCTACTTGCAAATAGGAAAACTTTTGTGCATATTTTTAAGACATTTTCAGAATATTTATGAACACTATTTCAAAAAGAAAAAGGGACATTTTCAAAAATTAATTTGCAAAATATTAAATTTATACATGTAATTGTGTGTGTGCACACAGATGATAAGACTATATTTGTAAATTCAATGTGGAAATTAAAATGTAGTATATTGCATTTTAGTAATGTTTGTCTGCTTACTATTTTAAACTAATTATTCAAGAAAAAGCTTATTTTAAGTATAAAAATTTGGCTGGATGTGACTGAGAAGGTTCATTTTATAGTTTATTATTCACTTTTGAATTTATTATTTGATATTTATTATACTAACCTACAATGATATAGAATTCAGTTGCATAATTGATAATCTAAAGATAGGCAAAATGTTTAATTTCTAAGTTTCTGTGGCTTTTGCTGCTAAACTCAAGTAAATGAGATTAAGATAAAAATATAAATGATAGAATTAACTCAATATTTTATAAGCTAGAATGTTAACACTACAAGAATGAGTTTTGTTAATTACAATGTTTTTTTGACACTGAATAGATTTTAACTTAATTCTAAATTTAACTCTGTAAATGCCTAAAATTTTATTGCATTAACATCAACTAATGTTTATTAAACATTAAAATTTCATATTTTAAATAATATTACAGCTAGTGGTTTGTACCATTCAAATGTAAATAGCAAGTACGCTTTTATAATAATTCACATTATTGTCATTCAACACAATTTTTATTTTAATGAAGATTTGAAAAGACTAGTGTGAAATGAAAAAGAAACCCATAAAAAAAGACTTAAAGAACCAATTAAAAAATGAACAACATATAAGATACAATTATATACTAAAAATTAGGCTAAAATAAATAATTAAAATTCAGTATATAGCAAAGTGTTTCACAGCAACAAAGCAAACATCCAATAGATTCAATTTTTAGTTTTATTTTCATTTGCACAGCATGCGAATTAATTGGAAAGGCTTTGTATCATTTTTGACTTTCAACAACTTTATTCTTTAGCCCGGTGTATGAATCACTCCAGCTGTATAACAAATGCCCCAATATTCAGAAGCTTATTATTATTAACAATACATACTTATTGAGCCCATTTATATGAGTGTTTCCTGGTAACAGTTTATTCTAAATGGATTTCAACTGGTTTTTTGTGGCATTCTGGGAAATGTTCTTCTCTTGTGAACGTGCAAGAGCTTCTCAAAACTGTATTTGTTTCTAATGGTCTATTGGTCAACACAAATTACATGGCCTGTGCTTTTCTGAAGGGAAGAAGAGCCCCCTTGCCTCACCCCTACTTTAGAAGAAAGCTAGAAAGATACATAGGGAGAGGGAGAAACACCTGGAAAGAAGTGGAGAATTGTAATATCAATCCTAGCTATCATAGTCATATCTAGTTATTCATTTAACAAATGATGATTACAAAATTAGCCTGTGGTAGCAAGTATTGTATGTATAGGGAATAGAGCTGAGAATAAAATACAAAAATGCTTGTCTTAACAGAATTAATATTTACAGAATTAATATTTACATAAGTGATACTGAAATTATATAAAATATATGATATTCTCATTAGATAATGAAAACTTAATGTAAAACACTACAAAGCAAAGAAAGGGAGTGGAGCATCAGTGAAGGTGAAATTTGAAATAATATAGTGAGAGAAAATCCATCAAGGAAGCACATTGTAAGAGGTGAAGGCAGTACTGCTAAAGATGACAAAATTTAAGCCAATACTAAAAGTGCAGGGAGCAGTGGACACACATACTAAAACTGAAGGCAATTAAGTTATACAAAGAAGCAGGATAATAAGAAGAGATTAGAGATAAAAATGAATGAAATAGAAAACATACACGGCTTGCAACAGTTTGGATATCAAGTGTATCCCAAGGTTAGATGTGCTAAAGGTTTAGTCTGCAGAAAGGCACCATGAGAAGCTGTGGTGCCTTTACCAGGGAGAGACTGGTGACAGGGTTTTAGACCCTTGAGGTCATGCCTTAGAGAAAATTGTGGGACTAGGGTCTGCTCCTTTTTCTATCTTTTCCTTCCCAGCCAAGGAGTGAGACATTTTGCTTTCATGCACGCTCCTGAGATGATGTACTGCGTCTCCACAGGCACAGTAATAACAAGACCAATCCATAAAGGTGAAAATTCTATTATTATGCCAACTTTTAGAAAGATGCTCCATAATTGACTAAAATGTCTATATTCAGAGGAGATAAGAATTTGAAACAAAATTCTACAAAGTGAAGGCCAAGCTTCATTCTACTTTTAGTTATGTAGTGGACATTGGTAGAACTAAATGAGGAGTCGTGATTTTAGGAAAAAGCATTGTTAAGTCCTGGTGTAACTTAGAAGTAAATACAAATCATTGTTTTAACAAGTAACAAGTTAACAAAAGTGTATTTCCTTGTCCCTATCATTGTCTCTATGCCATCCCTGTGTATGGGATACTTACAACAGTAACAGCAAGCTGAACACCACAGAAATTCAGTACCAAGAAGAAAGGTCTTGCCATTACCAGATATCTGATATTATAAAGGAACAATTGGAATTGGTCTGCAGAAAGAATTTGAAAAACTTCAGAGGATCTAGAGAAATCCTAGAATGCTGTACATAATGCTTAATGACTGATTCTGATGTGGGCTCAGAAGACCAGATATTAATAAAAATATGGATAGTAAAGCTCCATATTTCACTTTAACATTGCCTCAGATACTAGCCATAAAACTAGGTTTCAATTTTGGCTCTGCTGTGGTTCAACTTTTTCTTATGGTTCCTCTAATCCTCTCTTTTGGAATAGCAATTGAGGTAGGAAAGAAAGATAAGGAGAAGAAACAAAGATCGGTAGAAAGGAGACTAAGAAACTGTGGCTCTCAGCCATCGTCAGTGTTACCATAGTTTATCCATGTCTGCGCTTCATGTCTTTATTTCCTAGGATGATGACAAGACTTTCCAGAAACCCAAGGAACAGATTTTGCCATTCTCATATACAGGTTTCCTAACCACCTAAAAATCTTGCAAAGCTAAATTGCCTTGTATCCTTATTCCCTCAAGTTTGAGGAATTAATTAAAGCAAGGAAGGTTTTATAACAGGGACAAATAGGAAGAACAGTAGATACTAATGGGTTGCTAAAAGCAGTAAAAGGGTGTGCATCTCTGCTTTCATTTCACCTCTGTTTGGGATCTGAATGTGAATGTTCTGCAGAACCTCATGCACTCAGGGACTGGGCTTTGGAGAGTGATTGGTGAACGTAGGCACTGGGTTGATAAGTGGGTTAATCCACAGGAAGGTTCAAAGCTAAATGTGCTTTGGGGAGGTTGGAGCCTGTTCAGAAGAGGCGAGTCATTGGAGAAGGTATATCCTGGAAGGGTATATCTCTCTCCCCAGCTCTTCCCTGTGCTTCATGCTTCTTGGCCACCATGACATGAGAGGATTTTTTCCCTGCTATTCTTGTTTGCCAGGCTGTCCCTGTCTTGGAGCAGGCCAACCACACAAGGATTGAGACTTCTGAAACTGTGAGCCAGAATAAATGTCTTGTCCTTTAAGTTCCTGATATTTTATCCCAGCAGATATTTTATCAGGTATTTTTTGTCAGATATTTTATTCCACCATCAAGGAAGTAACTGAGGCAGTCTCCCTTATTACTTGTAATAGTCTGGATCAGATCCCTGTTCAACTTTGAATATATGCGTGTTAATAGTGTAGGAAATGTTTTACACTTTCAAAAGTTTTATTAGCCCTAAATTTACGCAAACTAACTGGCCCTTTCAAGACTCAGGACACTGAAATAAGAAAAACTAAAGTATTTTCAGGATTTGCAGGGACATCCAGTTGCCAGCTTTTACAATATCTAATTCCAAGCCTCTGGAGTGATGCCCAGATGTCTCCTGCAATTATCTAGAACTTGTAATAACTTCAGATTTCAGGAAGAGAATCCCTATGTCCTGTGTTGAGGTTGTCACCTCCCCAAGTGAGACCAATCACTCAGTGACACAAACAGAAACTGTCCCCTCCAAGCAAAAACAAGTATTTCATTGAGATGAATTGCACTGCAAGCTGTAAGGATTTCTCCAGGGCTACAAAATCAGAACTGAGGTAAGAACAACCAGACTCTAGCCCTTCCAGGCCAAGGTATACCAGCTGACTTAGTTCTTGTATGAATGGCCCACACTGGGTCATTCATCAGGTTATGTCCACCCCCAACTGCTCAAGATGAATCACCTTTCATTCTTTCCCCACACTTTCTAACTCTGCCATATAAATCTGTGTACACTTCCATGAAACTGTCTTGAAATGATTTTCTTTGATTATAGCTAATAATTCTACTCCGTGAGGCAAGTTGAAGTCCCCGTGTCCTCTCTGGTGTACCTCCTCTGACTCTGTCTGCTGAGATAAATGCTTACTTTGTCCATGGTTCATTGTATCTTAGAAATAGGTAACTTGCATTTTTGTTTGTTTGTTTGTTTTAATTTCTTACAGGGCTCACAGTATGCCTTGCATTGAATCGCTGAGAGTCTGGATGCAGATGTTTGAGAAATTTTTAAATAGTTAAGAATAGGGACACTTGAACATAGGCTGAATGCATAAAAAGTTTGACATTAAAATGCAGGGTCCACGAATGGAATTCTAAGGTTTGGATCTTAAGCATACTCCAGAGGTTCATGTTTTAAAGGTTACTCCCCAAGGAAGTCCTGTAGGAGATGGAAGAACATTTGGAGGTCCTCCTGGTTGGAGGTTTTCAGGCCACTGGTGCTGTGTCCTCGATGAAGACAATGCAGCTCTGACGCTCTCATCATTCTCTTTGCTTCCTTGTCATAAGGTGAATAGCTTTGCTCCACCTTAAGCTTCTGCAACAATTGCTCCCTCCATTCAGGACCAAAGTAATGGAGCCAACTGTTGTTGGACTGCACACTCCAAACCTATCAGTCATGGTGAAACATTTTTTTCTAGGTTGACTATCATTTGTGAGCATAATAGAAAGAGTTATAAACTATCATTGAGACTTTTACTTTTATTCTCAGACCAAAGACAGCGATGAATTTTGTGGCACAACAGATGCACTTGTTATAGGTTCATTGTATCTCCTCTATTGAGAATAGAGTGTGGTCAGGCAAGGTGGAAGAGATTTACAAACTATTGTAATAATTTGGAAGAGGTAGTGTTGGGAGCAATTCTACATAATTTGGGGGAAAATCATTTCACTTGGGGAGGGACAAATTCCTTACCAGCTTAACTCATCCCACCTGTTGCTGTAAGAACATTTTGCTCATGTCACTGTCCTAATAAACAGAAGCTCCTCATCGACCTAAGATCCTCATCTGCATAAGATCCTCATGAATTTAGGATTATCACCATCCTTTCAGTCATCTAATACACCCTATGAACCAAATAAATAGTGTCAAGTGTGGAGTGTCTTTGTCTGTTGCCTGCTCCGAGACATTGACCTTCTGGCCCCCATAAACTCTGAAATTATGTAATTGTCTATTGTCCTTTCTCTTTAGCCCTCACTGCCCCCCTTTCTAGGCAGTGAGAGGATTGTTCAACCTCTGATAGAATCATGGCTTCAAGCCTTGGTGTAGGGCCATAGTCATTGTGGTGATGAGATGGTGTTTAAGTTGAATTTATTCTAAGAAATAATTGACAGAATTGACTAAAAGTGGACTTACCTAAGGAACAAAAAGAAACTGCTTTTACATTATCTGAGCAACTATGAAGCAAAAATAACCATTACTAGAAGTAGAAATAGTGTGAAAAACTGAGCTTTTGATGATGACCAGTAGTATATGGAAGTTTATTGAAATAGAAAGCTCTGTAGGAAAGCACTTATACAAGACTTGATGTTTGTGGGGAGATTGAAGCTAAAACTATAAGTCGTAATTTTCATCAAGTATGGTGGGAACCATGGCAATACCACACATGGTTCTGAACTACCATTTTACTGGTATATTAATCTATTGAATCTAAACAAATATTGTTCCTCAGCCTTTTGGCTAAGATCAAGTATAAATTCAATATGTCTATTCACCCACTTTTTTTAAGACTGTGCTAGGCCCAGAGTGCTTATACTGTCTCCCATAATACCTTTCAGTTGTTAAGTATCTTGTGAAATACCTATAACTCTATGGAAGCTTCAATCAAATGACCCAAGAAAGAATTTCAGTTACAGCAGCAGAAATAGAGGTTAAGTGAGAAAGCTACAGAAGCCAAATTGAATGAGCTGAGACAATATAATGATAGATCTGAACAAGGACATGCCTACAGCTTAACTGAAGTCAAAAGATTTGAGACATGTGATTGCCCAGAGGCTACAGCCAACTGGTCAAGCAATACTCAAATTGGAGCATAGAGATTGTTTGAACACAATACTACCTACTCTGGGCTCGATTGGGTATTAAAATCTGACATGGTTTTGGCATCAGATTCCAGGAATCCCCAAAAGAGTTACTTGAGAGATATCTCTAAATCATTCTCATTAAAATGGCCCCATTTTAGTCTTTCCCCAAATTTCCGTCTCTGAAACACTAGAAATTTTCCTTCAAGTGGTCTTTCTATAATTTCAGAGTACCATGATCTTTGGCTTCTTGTTTATTCCCACATCAACACACAAGTCAGGGAATAAGGGGCAATTAGCTTGTATGTGTTTTTACAGATAAATAAAGATTTTGAAATAATCTGTATATAGGGATACTTGATAAGGCCTGACCATTGTATTGAACTTTCTACTCATTCTCAATTAGTATGTTTTGTTTACTTTCTTATTTAATTTGCACACTTATTAAAAAGGAGATACAAGTAGACTTCTTGCCAATTACATAAGAAGATAATTGAGTTTTATTAATCCAGGAACTTAGGCAATCAATTAAGGCAAGAGTACTCTGGTCTCAGTCACCTCATTATTCTTCACTCTAATTAATCACAAATACTAATGGATGGCTTAGAAATGGATGCTTTATTACTTTAGACAACATATAAAAGCTCTTAAAGTGTTAATGTTTGTGTCTTTGGAATAAAAATATTTATTTTCCCTGATTGAAGTTTTTTCTTTAAAGTAGAAAGCATTGCCCTGAATTGTGTATCCCTTATAAATTCTTGCTAAATAAATGATTTAACAAGTAAATGAACATCCCTTTCACATTTCACACTTAACAGCAATGTCAAATGGATTAGGGGTTAAGAGAAATAAAATATATTCTACATAGGTTCAACCTCCATTAATGAAATTTATTGTCTATATGGGGATAAGTAATATATTGATTTTGTGCTCCAAATTTCCTCACTGTAAGTTCCGGGGTGGCCATATTAGAATTGGCCATGGAAAATTCAACAGTGATATATGCAAAATTCTTATTGTATATTAGGTACCCAATAATAGATTTTTCTTTCTTCCTCATCTCATCAGCTCAAGCATTTGGGTGCACGACCTCAAGTTATAATTGGTAGTAGACTCTGTCTTGATTTTCTTTTCTTAAATGAATAGGGTCAAGGTTCTTCAATGTGATCTATTATCTATCAATCACAAACAAATCATACCAATAAGTAGATTATCTAGAGCCTAGAGCTGGCTTATTCCTCTAACAAATATTTCTGTAGTATCTACTCTGTATCACAAGTTCACTGGAGACTTAATCCTGAGGATTGAGAGACTGTCATATTTCTGCCTTATTTGAGCTTATAACAGAGTGGACAAGATAGGTGATTTAAAAATATATTGTGATAAGAGATTAGATATGAGAAGTACTACTGGGATCCTTTTGGAATCCTGCTTCCTATCCTGTGACCTGAAAACTTGTTTTACACAGTAAACTGGAGCAATTGGAAGGCTGACTTTAAATGTTTCCCTCACTCCAAAAGCACAGAAATTCACTGCCTGTCATCCAATGTCTGAAATCACTTGTCACATTTATTTTATACAGCGAGAGAGGCATCTTCAGGTATTCACTGCTTTGTGGGTAATAAGGAAAATATTTATTCACTATTACGGGTGTTATTAAAATATACTCATTTCTGATTCTGCATATTTATCTGCTAATAAGTTTTGGAAGTATATTTTCCATTGAAGTATAAGTTGAGTACAGAACAGAACATGTGAGAATACAACTTAATGTATTTTGACAAATTGTGTGACACCCATGTAAAGACAGAATCTGAACCAAACATTTCAGAAATAGATTTCTGTTACTTTCTGTCAGGTGACTACAGAAATTAATAACTCATGCTACCAATAATATGTAGGTTTTATCTGTTGTGTATTTTTATATTGTACTCATATAATTCTATCATTCTATATTGA
Organism: Heterocephalus glaber; assembly: GCF_053883595.1. NCBI lineage: Eukaryota > Metazoa > Chordata > Mammalia > Rodentia > Bathyergidae > Heterocephalus > Heterocephalus glaber. The sequence continues at coordinate 27,468,185 of NW_028258151.1, read as the reverse complement.
GCTGCACTGTTAAAAATATATTTATGGGATTCATCCATGATGTGTATGACAAAATGCAGAATCTTTGAGCGGTGAACAATCATTTCTTTCCTCTAGAATTATTCCACTCTCTATGTAATAAAATGTCTAGCCATTCTCCTGCAGTGGAAAAATATTTTATTTCAAAATTTTTGTTTAAAACAGTACTGCTGCCATAACAATTCTTTCTTTTAAAAAAAAAATTAATGGCAACTACTGTGGAAATCAGTGTGGCAATTCCTCAAAAAATTAGAATTAGAGGGAGAGAGATTTAGTTCTGTGGCACTGCGCCTGCCTTGCAAGAACAAGCTCTTGAGTTTGATCCCCAGTACCGGAAAAAAAAAAATCCAAAAAACTAGGATTAGAGGTCTCATTTGCCCCAGCTATTCCCCTTCTTGGCATCTTCCCAATAGTGTTATGACCATTCTTGTACCATGCCTTCATAAACATTTCTACATAAAACTGGCTAATATCTAGAAGTTCAACTACTTGTTTACTTAAAATAATGCCCAAATAAATATAACACTGCAAATCTGCCTTGCCTTTTCTTTCTCTGTTTCCTTCATGTAGATAACTCTCCTAGTCTGCTCAGGTTGTGTGGTGGATTAATTAATGGTTAGTGAGAGCCAGAATGCCCAGGGGAACAGAGTCACCGTGGTTCTGAGCATAGAAGACCCACATCTGGTTTGTGGCTAGAATAGCATAAATGGAGAACAGGAGGGGAAAATTGCATGCTGCTGATTTTCCTGAAGAAGCTGCTTTTGGGTGGTTTTTCTTCCAAGGAGCTTGGCTGCTGTCTCCTTGGGGAGAGCTTCAATGCTCAACTTCAACTTGGACGTCATCTCCCGGCTTCCAGTGCAGATCACTTCTTTGTGCCTTCAGGCATAAATCCCTCACCCGGCAAAGGCTGTCCAGCTCCACCACTGGCCCTTGGGCCTTTCCGGTGCAGATGCTTGATATGGATTTGCACGGGACATTACCGTGGGCTCCAATCACTTGACTGAATCCTTTGGGTCTCCAGCCCTCAGACAGACATTTTCACTCTTCTACATCTGACGCCAGTAAGCACTGATTCTAGTAATAGAGTGTGCTATTACAAAACACCATAAATTTAAGTTGCTCAAAAATTTATTTATTTTCACAGTTCTGGAGGTTGGGAAGTTCAAGCTTGGACTGATATATTTGGTGAGTGCCGCTTTCTCAGATCATAAGATTCTAAATTTTGTGTCCTTGCATGATTAAAGCAATAAATAAGTTACCTTATCTTTTTTCTTAAGAACCCTGGTCCCATTTATGGGTGCTCTGCCCTCATGATGTAATCATCTCCCATGCATCTCACCTGCTAATTGTGACTCTTAGTATTTCAACATATGAATGGGGAAGGGACATGGAAACTTAGATTATAATGGTAAATATTACTGGAAAGTTAGTGGAAATGTTTCATGGCAAGCTTTTTTTTTCAAAAATTTATTGTGGTGTGTAAAAAATGGAAAAAAAATTTATTTAAGTTGTAACATGCTAATTTTATATGTGTATGGTTTGTGAAATTACTACATTAACTGAGCTCACTATTACATATAAATCACCTTCCACAATTACCTTTGTGCGTGTATGTGTATGTCATGAGAATACTTCCAATCTATTTTTATCAAATTTCAAGGTTACCATTAAGTATTAACTAAGTCACTTAACAGCATCATACCAAATATTTAGTGTCTATGAGTTATTTATCACATAAATGAAAGTGCAAAATGTCTGAACAATACCCTCCCATTTCTCCCAGCCCCCAGCACCTACTTGGAGGCATCTTACTCTTTATTTCTAAGAGATACACTCTTTAAGTTTTCACTTATGTCATGGTTTAGATGTTTAATACCCCGTGTCCCAAGACTCGTGTTCAGGGATGATGCCTGAAACTCATATTCTGCCCTCTTGCTGATGTAAATTCTGGCTCATGTCTTAATATATTTACACATATGCACACTATTTACATGCAGTGACATATCTTTTAATGTGACTAACACCAAGAAAAATAGTATCAGTTTTCTTATCAGTATTATATGTTTTTCAAATTATAAAGCATAAACCTTGCAGTCAACATTCTGCTGATTGCACAACCATAATTTCAGAGCATTCCTTGTCATGGAAGAGATTAGTTTCTGAAACGTCATTCACTTGTGAACTTTCAGTTACAAATTCTTTCAGGTGTATTTCCTTTATCTGGGAGAGGAGAGAAATGAAATTTCAAATAATGAGTGAAGATAATGAGAAATATTTAAAGTAGCATTATTATTGATGTAATAATTGTATCGATTTTTCAGCATTATTTTGAGTGTCAGTACTTTGTGTACTTTTACATACAAACATTTATTTATGATTAAGCTTACAGATATCAATTTAGTGAAGTATTAGCTTGTAATTCTCAATTTATATAATTATCAGGGTAGATTTTCCTAAAGTGAAATCCTTTCTCCATTATTTCCTTTTGGAAATTAAATATGTGTATGTTTAGTGCAGCACTGGTTAAATTAGTATCAGATTTCACAGAGTATAGCATCCACAAGAGGGAATGAAAGATAAATTATGATACTTTCATCTAATAGAATATGCAGCCACTGACACACCACCACCAGGAAAAGAATGTCATATCGAAATGACAGAAAATACATTAGGTAGGCTATCACAGGAATAAAGAGTTGATATGTATATAAAAGTTGGTATATAAAATATAAATGTATACTAGTATTATATATGTGAGTATATAATTATAAATCAATATATTGGATATCTATGTGCATAGATACATATGTAATACATATAAGCACAGATGTACATATACACACCTGTGGAATTTAATAGTGATAGTAGTACTCACCTTCAGAGTGGGAGCCTGAATGGTCACCAAGTGATATCAATTCAAGGTACACTTATTATCCATGCAGATTATCCTTTGAATTTTAATTATGTAACTAAATAAATGCATTACTTATCCAAACAGAAGAAAAGATAACTCTTTCAACAACTTAGTTTAGTTTTCTAATATGTACTAAAATTTTAAATTTCTACCATGAATTCCTAAGAATACCTGTTTCCCTGAATACTTACATTCAGTGATATTAGTCTTTATAACTGCCATTATTTTGCAAGATGAAAAAGATGATATTGCTATGATTTTCATTATCTTGTCTACTTGAGGCATTAAACATCTTTTCATATGTTTATTAGACATTTGCATATCCTCCTTCATAGATTGCCTTTTTATATGTTTGAATTGTTTTTATTTTGGCAATTTACAGAATTTCATGTATATTCAAGTTATTAGCATTATACTATCCCACATTTCTGGCAATAAAAGTATTTTTATAGTAAAATAAATGTAATCTAAAATTTATATTACCTACCCAATTCAAAAATTTTATAGTTAGTGTCTAATGGTGATAAAATATAAAAGAAACTTCTACATTTTCAATATTTAACAATTTCCAAAGTCTTATGGTATTCTACCTGTATAAAAATGGTAACTTAATTTTTGATGTTGATTCACACATATGATTTACAATTTAAAGTATAAAAATATTTGTCTGAATATTTTTCTTTATCATAAATGACTCAGTCCCATTTGCTACAGCTAGTTTTACTAGAAATTTCTCCTATTCTTCCAAAGTGTTTATGAATATAAATCTAATGTATAATTTTCCTCTTTTGGAAAGATAGTAGAGATACTACACTTCCTCTTGAATTTCATTTAATCATGTATTTTAGAAAAAAGTGCAGATAAGCATAAACACTTACTATTTTATCTGGCAGAGTGGTAATATTTTTATGGCTGTATTGTAGGTTATTTATCCATCATCCTATTAATGGATGTTTAGGTCTCTTGCTTTGTCAAAATTTGTGTCCCCTCAAAATGGATTTGTTGAAACCAAATTCCCAGTGCATCACTGTTAAGATGCAAGGCCTCCTTCAGGAGGTCATAGGTCAAGAAGCAGTACAGAGCATAATCCTGAGTGACACAGTCTCAAATTCCATCATCCTGAATAATAAAATCCGGAAAGATTAAAATCTTTAGGCTAAAATCTTTGAAGATCAAAATCTCCAAAATCACAATCCTATATAATTAAATATATGGGGCCAGGGATTTAGCTCAGTGGTTCCGTCACTTGCCTCAAAAGCACAAGGACCCGAGTTCAATCCCTGGCACAAAAAAAAAAAAAAAAAAAAAAAAATTAAATATATGAATAGAGGAATTCTGAGAAACAAAAGAATTTCTACTAGAAAAGAAATAAGGTGTAAAAATTTGAATTCTGGAAAAGCATGTAGAGCATTTTACTTTTGTAGACAAGAGAGCTGCCAGGTCACTCAGGCATGCACTACCTCTGCCTTTCATGCATAGAATCACCCTTACCTGCAAGCAAAACACTTCGCCAGAGAACAGCAACAAAATTTAACATGGCCAACCAGCAATCTTCTGAGCCAAAGCCATTTGCTGATACAGAGGTTACTATATAGCGAACTATACCTGGTAAAGGATCAGACTGTTACAGAAGATTGACTTCTTATATTTACCACAAAGCCTAACATAGAATAACTTGTGCACATTTCACATTGAATATGGAGGGCTTTCTCAAAACTGTCCTCATTGCTCTTTTATCAAATATGTGCAATTTATCCCCCTACTGGAGCCTAAAGTTCTATAATTTATGTAGTCATTTTTGTATTAATTACTAGGAAGGACAGAGAACTTTATGTAGTCACATTGGAAAATTTAGTGGGCTTTGCAGAAGGAAATAGATTGCAAATGGATCCACAAGGTACAGGAGAGATAGTTTTGATCAAGGCTTTAAAAGTGAATTTCAAGGTATTACCAATAGAAGTTTATGGGTTTTTTTTTTCATTCAGCTCAATTCATTCAGCAGAAGTTTTGATTAGTGGATTGCACACATGATATCACAATAGCAGAAACTCATTTAAAAATGTACCATTTGTCTGATTGCCATTCATTCCAAATAATGGAAAGCCACAAGATTTTAATGAATTAAAGCTCCATTTCCATGAAAAAGCCAACAAAGTTGCTGACTGGTTAAAAAATAATTGTCTGTACAGTATGATAAAACATGCAGTGGTATTACTCTTTAATCACCATTATTGCTTCAGTCAAATTTGAGGTCTGTGTGTGACTGCATACAGACTAGATTATCACTTACCCAAAGAAGCATTGCATGAGAGATGGGAAAATTTAATAGGGATAGGTCACATCAGTGTAGAACCAATCACAGAATTTTTAAAAGAAGAGTGTTACATAGAAAATGAATGTGAATGTATTATCTGAGGACAGCTTTACCTATTCATCACAATATAAAACTTCAAATGATACAAAGGATTTTGATAGTTGGCCAGTTCTTTTGGAACATCTCCCTGTAACTCCCAATAATTCACCCAGGTAACACACGTTTTGTCTCAACATTTTTTTTTTTAGATTATTTCAGGAGGAAGAGTGGTGTTGAAGAAATATACAAAGCACACCCTATCCCACTGAGCTAGACCTCCAACCTTGTTTTTACCATTTGTAAGATTTTAATGTCATCACTTTTTAAATGTACTATAACATTTCATGTTTATATCATCTTCAAAACAGGAAGTATAAATACATCTTGGAAAGTCTTTATAAGTGTTCTAATATTTTACATCCATTTCTTGGAAATTTAACTTCTTGAAAGTGCATTATTACAATGTTGCCTCTCTGTGTAAACATTGTGCATGTGCCTAAAAATATTGAAACTTTCTCAGTAGATGAAGGTATTCCCTTTTCCATACATCTATCACTGTAAAAGATAACATTTTCAAAACCTCCGCTTTTTGACCAACCGCAAATGCAGTGGTGACTCATAATGTATTTTGGTCACTCATCAAAAGATAGGTCCACAGGATTTCAGATGACATCAGTTATAAATTTAGGTGCACAAACTTAAAAATTATAGCATAATATTCATATAAACTTTGTTTTCTTTTACTTATTTGTTTATGAACAGTTTGTCTATTCATAACCTTTATACCCTTAAACTGTCATAAGGATACCTGAGTGTTTATACTTACAGAAATATCTTATTAGCACTCATTTTATTTTATAAAGTGGAAAAGTTTTGTTGAGTTTGTTTCTCAGATAAATCCATTTATTATGATATAAATACCTTCATTATTTTCATCACTCTTTATAGAATTAAATTTGGAGAATTTTATCTTTTAGAATTTGAAAATTTGGGATTATGGAGTTCAAGATTGTGTTCTTCTGGTTTATGGACCAAACTGTCCATAAAGATAGATTATGCATGAATGAGATTCCTGCCTTCCTAAAAGAGGCTAGCTAATGTTAGTCACAGTGTAAGGACCCAGTTAGAAGCAGCTGCCTTTTAGGAACAGGCTTTTATCTGTTACTGAATCTGCATTGTCTTGACCTTGTCCTTCCCTTCCTCCAGACTGTGAGAAATACATCTTTCTCCTTCGTATGCTACCCAGTCTACTACATTTCATTATAGCAGCCTGAATGGACTATGAAAAATCATTCAATATTTTGATATTACAAACACATATGGAAAAAATTATATTTATTATTTCACATTTTAAATACGCAAGCTCTAGAAAGAGAAATCACTGTCAAAATCTAGATGTATTTTGGATATTAATAAATACCACAATGACTTACCTTTAATAATTTCTGTTTTCACATGATGGCCAGGTCAATCCCATTTCAAAGTAGCCAATATTTTTAAGTCTGATGCTTGAAAAATCTTGCATCTCTGTTATTTTAGTTCTGTATATATGTGTGTGTAGGTACATATAAGCATATAAAATGTTATATATATAATAACACTACACATGTATTTGATTATAATATGTAGTATTATTTTTATTTACTTTTAAAAAATTCTTATTTTTAAGATGTAGTTACTTTTGCTAAAAAGATAAAGCATGAAATTTTAATTTTATTCTTTTTGAAATGTATCGTGTTTTATGTATTATTCTATATCTGAATATGGTTATTTATTTCTTCAATAACCAATTATTGAATACTCTGTCTGATTATTAGGGAGAATAAACTTTATGCTATATTTTTTAAGTTCTTGGATGCTTCTCTGAACTATGTATTCTGTTTCATTTGCTATGCGTTGGTTTACATTAATCATATACATTGAGATTTCAAATGTCATTTATTTCATTGAATTTGGTGTACTTATTCCTCTTTTGTATTTTATTACTACACGTTGGTGTTCAAGTAAACCCAAAAGGGTATACGTACTAAATTGTTTGTTTTCTTAAAATTTCACATTATAACCCTGACCTTGAGTTCTTCTCGAACTACTCCACTCTTCAAAAATCTGTTTGAATAAATTTATAATTATCTTCAAACTAATTTTCAATTTGTATGTAGAATGTTTACTCTTGATTTTTTATTTCAAATACATAGACTGTCTTCTGAATGAACTATAGCACTATTAAAGAATAAATTATGTTTTGGAGTACGATGTTTCCTTAGAGCTTAAGGAAAATGTTGTTTAGTGATATCTTAGTTATTTGAACCTTATATACTTTAGAATGAATGCTGTAGGGCCGGGGATTTAGCTCAGTGGTACTGCACCTACCTGGCAAGTGCAAGGTCCAGAGTTCGATCCCGTGCCAAAAAAATAAAAAAGAAAAGTACACTGAAAACCCAAATATTTATCCCCAAGTTGGCAATGGAAAACACATAAAGCTCTGCTATGGAATTTTCTATTCAGTGAAAAAAATGGAACCCATAAAATACATATTTTGTTATAATCATTTATAAGAACTATAGCTTGTATCTACATGTAATAATGTAAACATATTAATGGTTTCAAATAGGATAAATTTTTTGAGAAAAATATAGAGGAAAATTGCAGTGATTCTGTAAGGCTCCTGAAGGATTTTCTAGAAGAGGACTATGTGAGATTATTTTTTTGTAAAAAGGAAACAATAATTTTTTGTGCAATGTAAAATAAACCTAATTGGTGTTCTCTTACTTTTCTTTATAGGATTACAGCATGCTAGACTGTTTACCATTTGATGTGGATTTTTTTTTCATATTAAATAATACCTTTCTTTCATTGTACATTTCTCTAAAACCTATCATTACCAGGTAATCTTTCAATATTTTATATTTCATTTCATCCATATGATGTGGAAAACATTTTTTTACAATTTTAATTGAGATGGAATCGCAAAATTATATACCCTTGACCTCAATTTTGGTAAATAGTGTGATGGCAGAACTAAATGTATTTGTGACGGTCGTCTGAGCCAGTATGCTCTGTCTGAGGCCTTCATTACAGGCACAGTCACAGAGGGCTTGCCTTTTGGCACTAAGAAATTAAAAGATAATGTGCAGGGTACCATATTAGAAAAAAAAAAAAAGTTATAGGGATAAGCAGAAAAAGGCAATTTAGCCTACCTCTTTGAGATATCTAAAATAATGCACGACACAATGAAAGGTTTACCTTGCCGGTGGGAAAGTCACTCAAGTAGTCTGTATGTCAAATCTTCCTGGGAAGAAGAGAGGCAAAGTAGTAAAGTTGTGTAAGTGTGACTGATTTTCCTGTCCAATTACAGGGAGGCAGGGGGACCTAAATTTCTCAAAGCTTCCTATCTTCTTCGCGAGATCAAAGCTGTCTTTCATTTGCGTCTGAATGTTAAAAATATCTTACTGCATTGCAGTATATTCTCTTCTCTTAAGTGTGTGCTAACTCCTCTAACTTTTGTTTCAGAAGCAGGATTCTGACAGCATCTGTCTTAAAAAATACTTTGAAGTAGCTGAGGGAATACGCAGAAAATAATTAACTCGTAGGAAAATGCATTCGGGTTTGTATATCGCTCTGTGATCTCAGAAGCCTGTGTTTACTACTTTTATGTTTGACAATTTGTCACATTAGGGACAAATAATTAAGTTTTATACATTTCTTATTTCATGAATTTAAATACAAAGTATTATACATAATCATAATAAAATGAATTTTCATTGCCTAGGATCTTATAAATTTTCTAAATAGAAAGCTTAAAAATAAGTGAAAGAAATAAAATATCCCCAATTGGAGCTATTACGGTAAGTAAACAAAGAGAAATATCTGCTCAATTTACACATTGTACATTTTTTTCTATTCAGTCTTAAAGACATTATTTGTATTTGAAGTTTTTAAATTTTCTTTTTGAAACTTTTAAGAAAATCAATTTACTTAAAAATCAGTTTTAATAAATACAGACTAGTTAAAAAGGCAGAGCTTTAATTAGTTTTCTTGTAACTCGAACTTTAATTTTAAGTTTAAAATGGAAGGAACTGTCAGTTATTGAGGGATTCTATCAGCACCAGGAGGTGGCTAGAGAAGCAAAGAGAAACCTTTATTAGTACCTAACTATAGTAAAGTATTATGAGGAGAACCTCAAGAAAGTGCAGTGCACTGAGGATGCTCCAACTCTTATTCCAATTATTATGATGCTCAAGTGGCTTGATATTTTTCAATTCTGTCTTTCCATTTTATATACAGCATTGATTGAAAAGTACTATCATATGGACAAATACATTCAGCTGAGTCAGATATGCCTTGTGGTCTTCTCAAAGTTTATCCACTTATTGAAGATCAATTTTGGGTTAAATTTTAAGGTACATAGGACAGAAGCAATAAAAAGTATGACAAAAATTATTTAATATTGTATGCACATATGTCACTATTCTCCATCACCACCTTTCGGAAAACATTTGACAAGATGTGAACTTTTTTGTAACTTCCTCCAAAATAGAGGTAGTTCACTTACAATTTAAATAATATTAATTTTTGGATGATGGTGATTATATTTTCTTTGCCTATTTCCCCACAGTATCTTGTTTAGCCAAGAGTACTTACCCAATATTTGTTTAACTAATTGAACATAGATATAATGATTTAGTTTTTGGATAAACTACACCTGTAATTGGGTTCTAATATCATCTAAACACAAACTAAATATTTCTAGCTATTTCATCAGTGTCTCTTATCATCGTTTTAATGTTCCCTAGAACATGAACTCTATCAATACAATAATAAAAGACCTATTGAAGAAACATAGTTAACACGAGTCTGTGTTCCTGTGAATTTCTGATAGCCTTCTTGGATCATATAGTTATGTAGAGATACTTTTAACATGCACACTGTTTAACAATGTGTCTGGACTCCTTATGTCATAGTATTCAAACTCCAAAAGGTGACTTTATTTTTTTTAATTTTTAATTTTTTTGGTACCGGGGATTGAACTCAGGTCCTTGCGCTTGCGCAGCAGGTGGTGAAACCAATGAGCTAAATCCCCGGCCCCATAAGGTGACTTTATTTATAAACATCTCTGAACCTAGACCTAGCAACTGTACTCTAGAACCAAAACCTTCACCAGACAAAGCAAAGGAAGCAGAAATAGGATAGTATGAGTATGAGTTATTTATGAGTCATTTAAAGCCAGTCAAAGAGGAAATCGATCATCCACTACAGCACACCATTTCTGACATCTGATTTTTCAGCCCTGGGTCCCTGACACTCACTACTAGCTTGACATTATGACTTCTACACATGCACATGTGCATAAACATTATTCATATTATACCCAAGGCTGGTTTTATGGCCATATGGCCTCTGTATTAACAAAAAGCCCCACATTCATGAGGGCAAAGGGCATGATATAATGCCCTGTTTGCACCATTTTTAAATTTTTAAAAAGATGTGCTGTGTACATGGACTAACTTCCTACAATGTATTTAATCCTTACATACTACAATCATGTAAAAATAACCAAATATAATATCATTTTTGAGTTGGTTTTTCAGTGAATTCTAGTGGCAGAATGGAGTGTGGTTGGTTTGAGGTACAGGTCGACTTGGAGTCTCAGGTGACGTACAGTCCTGCCTCCAGGAGACATAGTGCTATTCTCCGCTACTTGCTCTCCTGCTTTCTGGCCTCTCAGGCCAGGCCATTACCTCTATTTTCTTCAACCCTGGGCAGGATCTGTTTCTGTCAGCCCATGCAGGGTAAGGGATTGATGGTGGGGAACAGAAGGGCTCACCTTCTCTGTCCTCCTCTGCCCCTCTGGGGCCTGAGTGCCACCCATGTGGCTGGGGTCAGAGCTTGTGCCTGTGCCAGAGGACCTCAATATGGGACTCTCAGCTCTGCACCATAGGTGTTCCTCCAACAGGTGGGCAAAGGCCATGGCTTCAGCATGAGTAGAGTTGGTCTAGGTGTCATCGATGGCAGGCCAGTCTAGGGGAAGCTGGGATACCATGACTTCTTCCTTTCCTCAGGGCCAGTCCACAGATGTGTCATTTAGGAGGTATAATCAAAACAAACAGTGAATGTCTAAATTTAAAAATATATATATTATAGTGAAAAAGACAGATTACCATTAATCCCTCCCATAATACTCCCCCTGGCTTCCAATATACTTCTGTCATTATTCTTGCCACTTTCCGAAGCAGTGCTGGAAGTGTCTTTAGTGAGTGTCTTTAGTTATGCTCTTGTGACTGCTTTGATTTCCTGAATTGATTCAAAACAACTACCTTTTGTGATCATTTTGACATTGGAGAGGACCCAGAAGTGACAAGTGCCTGACTGGGTGAATAAGGTGGATGAGGACATAGTACAATGTTTATAGGAGCCTCCCTTTCTTTTGGGCATCCTTCAGCAAAAGCATTCACCCATTTTTTAAAATCACATCTTGTAAAGACAAACCATATTTTTTGTCAGACCTTGTAGTTTTTCCACATATGCATTAATTCCTCTTATATTTGCACTTAGAACTAGCATTAAAGGCTACAGAGTATAGATGGATAGATACAGATATAGATATAATATACATTTTATATATATATATATGGTGTTAGAAAAATATTACATAGCAAAATGAAAAAAAAAACTATAAGATTATCTGGAGACTAATAAAGAAAACAAAAGTTTTTTGTTTTTTGTGGTTTTTTTGCAAGGCCTTCTACATCACTTTTTCCCCTGTTTTCTGGTTTCATTTTCCACTACATTCCACAAACTGTTCAGCTAGCCTTACATATACCGGTTCCTATTGACCTCACTATATTGGATTTTGTCTTAATGTCAGATGATATCCATTATTTCTTTTGCCTTTATTTTCTTTTTGAATTAAATTTTTGATGTGGATTTACCTTTCATACTGCATCTGGACTCTGTATTTTGAATCCCTGCATAGTGAATCACCACTAACTTGATGTAAACTGTCTGTTTTTCGATTAGCAGCTGAATCTCATCCAATCACAGGAGGTGAGCGTCAACCTAACACAGCTTGGCAGCTGATGCAATCACTGCACATACAAATACGGCAAATGCCAAGCAATAATGAATGAACCTGCTTCGGTGTGTCCTTTACTGTTTCCGTGTATAAATACTGCTCAGCACGTTTCAGAGTAGAGCTCTCTGAAGCTTCCTTCATTCTGAGTGATGCTTGATTTGAGATTTGTTCTCTGCTCAAATAAATTCTTCTATGTCATTCATTCATTCATGAAATTGGGAATTTAAACCAGTGCCTTTGCACTGAGCAGTATCTCCAGCACTTTTTAAAATTTATATATTAATTGATACATTTTAGGTATACAATACATTTACATTTATCATTGGGTGTTTGTAAATGAACATGATGTATCTTAGTTCTTATTTTTTTCCCCATTACCTACGCGCCCTTCACCCCCACCACCCTTCCCTATTTACATAGACTGTTTCCATTTTCTTTTCTTTCTCACAATTTTTCCTTTCCCTTCTTCCCTTTTTATTTTTTATTTTGAGACAGAGTCTCATTAAGTCACTGTCTTAGTTACATTACTCTTGTTGCTGAGACAAAATACCGGATGCCCAAAATTAAAGGGGAAAAGGTTTATTTGTCTCACAGGTCATAGCGGTTTCAGTCCATAGTGGGTTGGCTCTAAGGCAGGGTGGCATGACAGAGGGGCATTGCTGAAGAGAAACAGTTCACTGCAGGCAGAGGACAGCAAAAGGAACCAAGTGGTGAACAGCTTTCTATCGCTTATATTTTATGCAGGCTACTTCAAGCGGTAGCACTCACACCTTTAATCCTAGTGCTCTTGATCTATTCCAGGGGATCCAGCTACCTCTTAAAACCTATGATCACATGAGGCTTTGGGGAGGAACACCGCATAAGACATATCAATCACTGAGTTGCCCAGGCTAGGTTCAGATTTGTGATCCTCCTGCCTCAGCTTCTCAGAGTGCTGTGTTTACAGGTATTCGATACCACACTTGGATTTCAAAAAACTCTTCAAAATCAAATTGATATGTTCCTTCCAACAAAACCCTACCTCCTCCATCAATCAGTGTTCTTCGAGCCCTTCCGCAGTGGATTTGTTAGCTTCCACGCACTCAACAGGTGACCCCTGGCAGAATGTCTAGTAATAAATTAACTGGAAAATATGAAGTGGATTATTTCATGTTGGTTGAAGTTTTCAGCAAGAGTAGTGAGGACAGGCATATCATGAGAGATGGTAAATATTTAAAACACAGTGGAATTACGGAGACCTTTATCATTTCGACAAGAGACTATTTTGGGCTTCAGAAACAGTAATGACCTCTGTTATGTTTTTCATGATTATGGACTATCCCTGAAATTTCCTTTCAGAATCTATGTAGGCTCTAGTAGCTTAGTTATTCCACTTCAGGCAATTTGATAGAGATCCTTATATTCTTCTTAACACAATTTACTGGAGGTTTCAGCGAAAATTGAGTACACTATTAAGAGATGAGAAATACATCATTTTTCCTTTCCCTTCTTTCCTTTCCCCCGCCCCTGCCCCTCCCACTACCCCTACCCCTTTGGAACTTTTCGTCCTATTTTGCATTATCGATTATTCATTCTAATCATTGGTACATTTTAGGTTTACAATATAATGACATTCAATGATGAGAAATGGAAAAAATGGAAATAAGTCTTTGTAAATGGGGAAGGGTGGAGGGGGTGAAGGGAGGGCTAGGAATGGGAAAAAATAAGAACCAAGATGCATTATGTAAAGGTACAATTCCCAATGAGAAATGTAATTGTGTTGTGTACCTAAAGTGTACCAATAAAAGAATTTAATTAAAAAAGAGATGAGAAATACAAAAAAGGGAATTAAAAATAAACTTTGAATTTGACCCAACAGCATCTTTTACTAGTATTTTCAGTGTCAATACTTAGTATGTGTATGTAACTAGCTTGTAGGTCTTGGAAATTCACACTCAGGCTGTTTTTTACTACTTTTAACATAGTATACCAATACCACTATGCTTCATTTTGTGATTGAATTCAGTAAGCTATAGAATATCTCTAGCATTTCCTGTCCAATAAAATTTAATTTTGCTTGTAATATCTCATTTTAATGATAACTTTGTAATGCATTATCCACATGACAGAAGCAATGAATGTCTTATAAAGATGAGATGATTAAAATGCCAATTTCAGGGTGCACATAAAAATATAAGGCACTTACTAATTAATTAATGCAATTCTTTGTATTTTCCTTGACATCTATAACTACACAAAATATGTGTATGTACTAAGTTGTGAATAATCCACTAAAAAGGGCTTGGGAAATTATTATTACATAAGTATATTTAGTACAAGAACAATCAGATTCAATGTTGCATTGCTCATGCTTAAATTGCAACAATAACCTAGGTGGGGTCCTTTTGCTTTTTTGTCTAATTCTCTTTTCCTCTGAGGAAAATAAATGCAAACAACAACAACAAAAAAACTTGTCTTACTTCTTTTTTCCATTAAGGCTCACCTTGGTGTTTCAGAAACTGTGGATGTAGTCTCAAATAGGTTAAGCCTTTTGATAGTAAGCTTTTCCTCCTTTTTTCATATATGATTGCTTTATAAGTGTTTGTTGATTTAATTTCTTAATGTAGTTTTATAACTTTTTGCTTAATTTTTTGATATCTTTCTTACCTTTTATTTTCTCTTTGCTTCACAGCCCCTCACCATGTGCAGGAACCTTCTATGTCCTCTCACTAACTTTAACTGATTTGTATTTTATACTCTATTTTATTTTCTGCCAGAATCAACTGAGTAATAGAAAGAATTCAGACCATTGAGATGTGAAAGTAACTACAAAGCTACTTTCTATAATTAAGAAAACAAATGAAATTTAGGATAGAATGGAAACTAATGAAAGCACAAAAGCCAACTTTATTTAAATACTTTTCATTTATCAGTTGAAAAGTATACAAATATGTTTAAAGTATAACAACTATAAGGTAAATATAACAATATACATTAAATAGAAAAGTATGCAAATAAACATACCAGACTAGCACTGACTCAACAAAATATGCTGTAACTAAATTAATTTGACACTATTCAATTTGTACTTCAAAGTAAACAAATATTACAGTGATATAGATAAAAGGCAGTTCTCTAACAAGAACTAACAGGTTTTAATACATATTTTACTAAATGAAGCACCCAACTACATAGAGCAAAAACACAAAATTGAAAAAATATCAGAGAGCCACAAATATTACTGAAAATTTCACAGTTACTCCCTGAGTAATTGACAGCTAAAGAAAGCTTTTAAAAATCTGTAATAGAACAATTACAATCAGCAACATTATGCCTCAATGGAAGCATTACAGTGGATGCAAAAACTGCAGAGCACACAGTCCTCTGAAAATTATGGGAAATAGCCACCCAAGTAGACCATGTTCATAGCAACAATAAAGACCTTAGCATGTCCCAATAAATGGAAATCCTTCCAAGTAAGCTCTCACACCATATTGGAATAAAACCAAAAATGGAGAGCAGAAACATATTTAGAATACAATAACTTTTTTTCTCTTTTCTTTCCTATTCTCTATCTTTAGTGTTTAAGTTTGTGTGTCTGATTTGCTCTACTTATAGTTTCAAAGGTGCTTCCATTTTTTGACAAATGTCTCATGTTTGATAGTCATAATTTATCAAACAACATGGCTTTATATATGCAGTCACAAGTGCTTATTTATACTCACTACTGCTAGGGTGCCAGGATGACCAATGCTAGTGTAACTGATGAAGGCACTGGCCAATCCAAGCCACTGATTTTTATTGGTCATCAATTGGGGTAAAGGAAGCTATGTGCAAGGACAGAACAACATGAGGTTTCTATGCACATTCATGTAAGTAAGGCTCGTAAAAGACAAGACAAAACATTCTCGAATTAAGAACAGAATAGACAAAATATGTTTGTAATTAGAACGTAGTCATTCTAGTGAGAAAGTTTTAGTTGTGGGAATGGAATTTGGGTGCGAGTTACTCTGACATGGACTTTGGCTGGATTCACGTCTATAAACAAGCCAATTGTGGGGTTAATTCTTTACAGTCTGCTTTGAGCATAATCAATATTGCAGTCTCCTGCAGAAAGTTGGAGAAGGAAAGAATAAGTTATGATCATGGTGAATTTCCAAAGTTCATAGGTTAACTACAACAATCGATTCATGCCAGCTTTGGAAAATCAAATGATTGGTTTTGATTTACTTACCATGGAGGAATATTCCATCTTTTTCTCTCTACCATGAAAAATAATCTGGCAAAAGGATTTCTTGATGAAGCAGATTACATCATCTATATGTAGAATCCTTAGTCATGAACTTTTTCCATCTCTCAAATACTTTTTCCAGGATGCCATTCCTTGAAGTGGCTCTTCCTTTCTAAATTCCTTTGATCTCCTTTCTTGTATTTCAAGCAAAATTACATTCCCTCTTGTGAAACTTTCTCTAACATATTTGTATGTCATGTCTCCATTTCTATTTCCATGTCACTGACTATACTTACAAAGTTTCTCCTCAGAATATTTTGGTTATCAAAATTGTACATTTTGTTTAATTTACATGACATACTGTGTCTCCCAAAGACTATTCTTTAATCTTACTGATAGAGTTTTCATATCCCTCTACTGGGCTCTGAAGCTCATACAATTTGTACAGAATTTCCAGTCTTCTAGCCATCAAGAGTATTCACTCATTAATTTGCCTCATGACAAGATACTATTTTTATTGCTTAACAGTTGTGGGTCCTTATTTTATTGCCCATATCTTGGTATCATTGTTTTAATCCATAATAAATATAATATATGTATGATAATTACTAATTCACAACATTTATAAAGTTAAAGTGAGAGCAGATGGAAGAGAAAAATAAAATATTAGATTAATACTTGTTTTGAATAATATATATTCATATTTACAATTTTTATAATTTAAAATGTAAAGCAAGTTTTTTAAACATAAACAGAAAATAATACATAATATATAATAAATATAACATAATATATAATAAAAGTATAATGTATATAAATGTATATACACTCTTGAAAGATGTACCAAATATTCTCAGCATAAATCTTTCACAGTTTTGCAGTCAAAATTATGAATTATTTAGCAATTAAATGGCAAGAAACTCATCAGGCTTCACACAGCCCTTTAGAAAGTTATCTAAGTAGTTCTATGATATAGATTTTGGTTTAAGGAAAAGAGCTCACTCGATATGGGAAATCAGAAGGGAGTATTTTATTACTGGTAAATACTGTTTCAGGCTATTCTGAAAAATAAATTATGAGAACCAATAAAGAAAAAATCAGTGCATTTCAAAAATACTAGCTGTCATATAATTATGAGAAATATCATGATTTACAAGGTACATAATATGAGAATTTTTTCTATAAAAATCCAAAAAAGGGTCTGACAAAACATTCAAAATAAAAACATGGCAAGAAAAATCTTATTTGGTCAATATTTAGAGGTCTTACAATAATATTTACTGTTTTAAAAAATGAACATGATCTTCAATATTGAAGGCAATAAAATGTGATACATAGGAAATAGGGAAGAAATATTTGGCCAACAGAATGAGGTCCTCTCTGGGAGGTACTGATTTTGATGAATATACCATGATTTATAGTCAAATCCAAAAATCAGAAGGGCTGAAAATCAAGATTGTGGACACACATTTAGTTTTCCATTTGTTACAGGAATCAAGGACACAGGCTGACAGAAATTATATAGAAATAAAAAAAATATAAACCTTATGCTGTATATAGGCTTTCAAAATGTTTTTTGAGAGAGGAAGGAGACTATCTTTTCATCCTTTAAAAAACCTTTGTAATCAGTGCAGGATATTATTCCAAATCATAAATCAATTTGAGAAATACATCAGTTCTTCTTTGTCATATACAAACTCTATCTACTAGGAATAAATACCAACTCAGTTTGATGGAGATAGGTATTTTTAAAATGTCACACTTATAAGAAGTCTTTTGTATTAATGACCAAAGATCATTAATGTTTTTCTTGGATTTCTCTTTACATTCTTGTTTAAATTTCAGAGAAATATTGTAATTCTCCTATCTCTGTAAGAATAAGTCTTTTATTGCTGTTACTGCTCATGGTCATTTAATATTATCTGTTATATAGACCACACCACATACACATAAGGGCTACATTTATATAAAGCCTGGATATTTTTATACATGAATATTTTACATTAAAATTGACCTACTTATTACGCTTCAGACTGTAGCATGAGACATTCTAAGCAAAGTCTGTTTGAGTGTCTACACACGTGTGCTTTCACAATGCATGCTCACATTTTCTATGCTCCTATCATAACTATAATTATTTTTATGAATCTTGAGATTTCTGTCCAATTGCATATAAGAAATTAGAGATGAAATAATAAAAGTTAAAATTTCAACTTGAAAGTTGGTAGATTGAAACCTGCTTATTGAATCATTTCTATTCCAAATCAATTCCTAATGAGCTCATTTATATATTTTGTAAAATTTTGAGCCATACATGCTCTTTAGGAATATGTTTTTACTTCTGGAAGTACAAATGGCAGATAAACAAAAGAAAGGCAAATGCTCATGGACATTAGCATCCCACTCTTGTCTTTGAGTTATACTGGAAAACTGAAGCAAAAAAGTGAGCAAAATCCTTCTTTTTAAAGTAAAATGAGGGACACTGTTTTAATAATCTTATGATAGCAATAAACTGCCCTTCTTCATTTATGGAGTGAGTTTGCTAAAATATGTAATTATTCTTTGTCTAATTTTACTTTTCTACAATATTTAAAAATGCATAGGATAATTACTCCAGAAATTTATATTCAACTACTAGAACTACTTGAAGTTCTTAAATACCATTCGAAGACAGAATACATAGTAATAGGGTGATTACTGTAATACGCAATTACAAGAGCTCCTCAAATGAGTCAGGAATGACTTCGTTCACATTTCTAAACAATAGATATTTCTGTTCCTGTGAAAATATTTCAGGTGTCTTTGAACTTAAGAGAAATTTTGATGATCATGGACACTGGTTTCTGAACATATTAAAATTGACAATTTTAAAAATTTATTTTCCAATACCTTCTCATTGCACGTATAAAATATACTTTCTTGACATTGTAAAGTTTAAAGTCATAAAAACAGTAACTTTCCATAAGAAGAAGTAAAAATAAACAACATAGATTACTATGAGTGATGAAATAAATTTTCATATATGTACCAATAGCTACTAATACAGTTACTTTTTTTTTTTTTGGTACCAGTGATTGAACTCAGGTCCTTGAGCTTGTGCAGCAGGTGGCGAAACCACTGAGCTAAATCCCTGACCCTAATGCAGTTACTTTAAATAAAATGATAACTGCACATGTAGTCTCTGGAAAAAATTCTGCATCAGATATTTTACGGAAAAAATGTTGTAGCACAGTGTGTATAGAATGTTGTAGAATGATTTGTGTGGGACACGTGAGTATCAATTACATATGTGTATGAGTGTGCATATGAATAGGAATATGCATATATTTGTGACTGTAAAACCATAAAAATACACAGATGTATTCATGAAGATGTATTCTGTGAAGTGGAATGTGGGCCTAGAGACAGATCTGAATGCTTGTGGTTTTTACTTTATAACATATGCTGTTTTCGAGTACAACTATGAATAATCTCTATAACAACAATTTTAATTTAAACCTGATAACTCATGTGTTCCATCTGGATTTGTGACCATTATTGATTAAATCAAAGCCAGGGTTTTAGAGTGTAGTTCTCACAAACATATAGATTGAGTTTCAGTGCCCATTATTTGATATTGGATCTAAAACCTTCACAGTTAATTTTTACAATATACTGGGAATTCTGTGACATTTCTCCATGATAGTATAGAATTTCAGGTTCTGAACTTTCTAGTAATGGTTGAAAATTATTCGATGGCATCAATTTAGCATTAATATCTATGTTATATTCAAAATTGTCATCATCTGTATTTTTTAGACTGCTAATGAATTAACTTCTCCACACTACCTAGTAAAATATTCTTTTCACCTGCTGGAAGTTGTTTATTGTAAAGTTAGGCAATTGCTCATGAAAATGAGTAATTGATCAAGAAATTATTTACTTATTTTCTATGTACACAAGTTTACGTGTAATTAAGGTTCAGAGTTTTGTTAGTAAGAATGTCATGCTCAAAAAAATTTCACTGAGGGTTCTAAAGCAATAGTGAAGAATTGCATCTTAGCCTTTGGCAAAGACTTTTTTCTTAATCTGTACTGTGACAATCAGAAATATGCAACAGGCTAAACACTTTCATCATGAATACAGTTTCATCTTCAATATGCCATTGCTCCAATGCTTCTACCACTCCGTCTCCCAGTCCACTTTCTCTCTCAGGTTTACCATGACTTTTCCCCTCTGTGAAACTTGGAAATGTAGTTTTGGCTACAATAGAAGCAGAAGGGAGTTGGGAAAAGGAAAAGTTAAGTGCTATAGTTTTGAAGAATTGAGATAATGCTTTTGGTTATTTTGACTTGACTTCCCTCCTCAATTGAGTTTGGCATCATGCTTTGGCAGGAAATTAGGTTTTAATGTCCCTCCCTGAATATTTTAGGAAAGCTTTCACTTGTGCCCTTTGCCCTGTTTTTTCTCACATGTAGACAGCAGACTCTATACTACAAATTTGTTTTTCAATTTCATAAAAGAGAAGAACTTTTCAAACACATCCATATTTATTCAGATTTTTCAAATGGATTACATCCTTCTTGCAGGCAGGAAGAGATTGTATAATATTTCCAATATGAACTGTAGAACAAAATGGTAATGATTTTACAGAATAATAATTAAGATCTCAATGAATAAGAAATGGCTTTCAAGATTTCAAATCCTGGCTCAGCTATTTACTATTTTCCAGAATGTAGTCAAAGCTAAATATATCTCAAAATTATGCAATAATATTATGTTTATTTCAAAAGTAACATGAAAGTTGAGTGAGAACATACATAAATCAGTGAGCCACATGTTGAATAAAAATTATAAATTATCAATGAATTTGATGATTACTAAGTATTATAACTCATAGGAAAAAATAAAACCATTGAACTAACTGAACTCACCCAATACACGTTTTCCTAATTTGGCTGCTAATGTCCAGTGTAATACATAGATTATTATTATAATGTTTAAGGGGTGTGGATCAGAAATTTCACATCAATTCGATTTTCCTTTCTAGCACACACTATTTCAGTCACTTTATTCTTATTAGTTCAACTGACCAAAACTAGTCCAAACTCAGTCAATAAATTGGGCCAATTATTTGAAGTAAAATAAGCTAAATAAATCATTAACTGAAAATGTTATTTATTTTTTAAGAAAAATTCTAAGCTGTAATAGAACTGGCTTCTCACAGCAAACTACATAAATCTAATTATTTTTGCTGTTCTTAAAACTAAATTACAATAAATGATTAAGGCTACTTACATTAAATATTGATCTACAGTGGCTTATTTCACTTTATGACAATATTCCCCAAATATCTTCTATGCATTAGAAAAATCTATATAAAAAACAGAACTATGGCAATATGTTTTGTGGTCTGAGTTTTAAACTCTATACTATAACTATTTAACAGTATTTTATTGACTTTCTGGATAGCAGATATCAAATACTAAATACAAACTATAAATACTAAATAAAAACTAAATATAATACAATATATAAATGTATATATAATTAAACAAGCGCAAATATGCCTTTCAAAAAAATTAGAATCTCTCCACATGGAAGTTGGCTAGTGTTTTCAAATCATGAGATAATTAAAATAAAATTTAAAAGTTAAAATAAGTTTGTCATTAAAATATTGACAGGTAAGACATGTAAACATTGTACTATGGTTGGTATGCCTTCACTGTATCTTTTTTATAAAAGTCATTCTCATGGATATGAGATAATATTTCATTAGAGTTTTAATTTGCATTCCCTTAGTTATTATTGGTGGTGAATATTTTTGATCAAGTCCATTGGTCATTTGTATATTTTCTTTTGAGGAATATTTGTTAAGGTCTTTTGCTCATTTATAAATGTATTCATTTTCACTGCATTTCTACAGTACAGCATATTCATCAGTTTTATCATTGTTGGGTCACGATTCTCAATACCCACAACCTAAAGGAGGAAATAGTTTCTATGCCTCATGATTTTGGAGGGTGAAGTCCATGAATTGTGTGTCTCCAGAGGAGAAAAATAATAGCAAACAGGCATGGTGGACCAAAGCTTTGAGTTTATGATAGCCAAGAAGCTGAGCAGAACAGTGCCAGAAAGGAAGTGGCCAAAGACTAGATATAGTAGCCGAGGTCAGACATTCGTGCTCTACCTAGACACACTTAACAGTTTGCTTTATTACTCTTCAGGTGTCTCTAAAGTCAATCTAAGTGACAATCTAGCTTAACTATCACAGATAATATTGTTTTGTTTAGCAAGGCCCTGGCACATGCCCTTATCCTCAAAAGTCAAAACAAAATAAGGTCAACAAAAAATATATGTACACTGAAAAGGCCAAGAGATTTGCTGAGGAAAAGTAAGGGTGCTTTTATACAAAAATGAGAGAAGGGTTGAGAAGACAAAATTACAGATGTTTTCACGTGCCATTCATTAACTCAAAATTATAACACAGTTTTTCTTCACAAGTATACAATATTTTTTCCAAAATTGATGCCATATATACCATTACATCATCTCACACAACAAATTTAAATTATGTAATTTACTCTCCACCCAGAATTGTCCCAGTTTGAAATTGACTAGAGCATTAAGCCACTGAGAGACATACCAGGTTGATATATATTTTACTTTCACATCTTACTCTTCCTCATTGGCCAACACATAACTAAATTTATAGGGGGTAATTACCCACAAATATCTGCAGTGTACCATTTTATTCTTTGGCATTTAACACATAAATTCCATCTTTGCTTCCAATGTCAAATGATTGTTTTCCATTTATGATCTCTATCTTCACATGGTCTTTTTCACATGAATTTCTGTGCCTCTTCTCTTCTTAATAGAAACCTGGGTATATTGGCTTAAAGATCCATCCTACTGTAATAGGACTTCATTTTAACTGAATTATATCTGCAAAAACTGCTTCTAAACATGGTCATATTTAGAGGCATTTCAGTATATCTTTTGTGAGCAACTCAATTAAATTCAAAATAAAAAGAACTTTAAAAAAATCAGACCTCCCAATTTAAAGACCCAATCCAAAAATGTGTATCTGAAATGAACAGACATTCCTCAAAGAAGTAAAAGCAGCAAATAAACATATGAAAAAATGTTCAACATCAATGGTCATTCAAGAGATGCAAATGAAAACAATGCTGAGATTCCACCTCACCCCAGAAAGAATGGCTGCTATCATGAAATCAACCAATAACAAATGCTGGCAGGGCTGTGGGGAAAGAGGAACCCTGCTCCACTGCTGGTGGGAGTGTAGACTGGTGCAACCACTGTGGAAATCAGTATGGAGATACCTCAAAGAACTAGGACTGGAAGTCCCATTTGACCCTGCTATTTCCCTGCTGGGGGTCTTCCCCCCAAAATTAAAAGGACATACCACAGTGATATATGTGCACTGATGTTCATAGCAGCACAGTTTGTGATAGCTAAAACTTGGAAACAGCCCAAATGCCCATCAACTGGAGACTGGATAAAGAAAATGTGGTTTTTTAATAAAATGGAGTACTACTCAGTCATAAAAAATGAGAAATTAACGAGATTTATAGCTAAATTAATGCACATTGAGGTGATACTCTTAAGTGAAATAAATAGGGCACACATATGTAAATACCAAATAGTTTCTCTAGTGTGAGGAACTGAAAGAGTAAATAAGGACTAAAAGGTATAATAGATAATGTGAAATAGGAAGAAAAGGGGCAAAGGGGAAGGGGAAGTGGGAGGGGTAGGGGAAAGGAAAGAAGGGAATGGAATTAATATGAGAAAATGGAAAAATGGAATCAAAGTCTTTGTAAATAGGGAGGCATGGAGGGGTTGAAGGGAGAGCAGGGGAATGGTGAAAAAATAAGAACCAAGGGAGATTATGTAAAAGTGCAAATTTCCAATGATAAATGTCATTATACTGTACACCTAAAATGTACCAATAAAATTAATTTTAAAATTCACAACAAATCAACGATGTACAATAATCTTTGCCATCATTAGTACATACTGTACTTTGACGATAAAGGGAACTTCCAAGGATTCAAAAACAATACGTGTCATATTCAAACGTAGGCTAGACCACACATAATGATGAGAAAGGCCTTGTTTTTGCAAATTAAACCTTATTACAAGATAATTAACCTTTTCGATTTAGAAGGTTTTGAATGAGAATGACTTTGGTGTTTGGAGGGAATTAAAAGTATGTTTAGTGATAGTTTTCAAGAACATTACTCAAAAATTTTACAATACGCAGCATATCGTGGTACAGACCTATAATCCCAGCACTCCCGGAGGTTGAGGCAAGAACATGACAAGTTGGAGTCCTGCCTAGCTTAATGACTTAAGGAGGCCCTGGCTTAAATTTTTTTAAAATAAATAAATAAAAAGTTCTGAGGACATAGCTCAGTGAACAGACTCTCAGTTCAATCTCCAGTACTTCAAAAAATAGTTGTACAATACATTTCATTAATATCTAAACACATGAGAAATTGCAGAACAAGTGACTGACTATTCTACTCATGAAAAAAGAAGCAGTTGTGCTTCACTGAGCAACTTGTTATGTCATCAGCGTTCCCAGGGAGTAAAAGAAGAACTCTTGTGAGAGATCGAACTGCTATGGAGCCATGTCGGATTTTCTTCAAGAGAGAACCTGGATTAGAAAATAAATAAAAACAAGAATCAAGGGAATCCTTAAGGCTGAAGAGGTTGGGATAAGGTGGAATCAAGATTTGTTTATCCTGAGTTGGATGGACAATGCAGATTCCAAAGTAGGATAGAGACATCAAAGAAACCATGAAAATGCTCACATTGGAAAATCGCATGAAATATTCAAAGGACAATAGTAAGGCAGGCCTTCCACAAGGAACAAGGGTGTCAATAATTTCTCCCTTATCCACCTCTAACTCCTGACCAACTCTTAGATAATTCTTAATCTTTCATGGCCTAGACAGGCTTTTCGTCAAGTATATGCTGTCTTACTTGAGGAAGACTGAAAAGTTCAGAGATTTGATTATTGAACGCAAATGAATGTGTTAGTCAGTGATTTACAGAGTTACACAAACACAGCAAAATATAATTGAGTGGGGTTTTCTGAGTTGAGATCTTGGGTCAAAAGAAAGGTCCATCTTAGTACTTGATTCTCATATCCTCTCTCTCTCTGCTTTGGTGGTACAAGTATGTGACCCAGGATCTTTGCACCCAGCTGAATCATGAGACACACCCCCTTTTATTTTGAGACAGAGTCTCTAAATTGGTAAATTTTTCCCTGGGTGGGCTTAAAGTTGCAATATTCCTCCCAGAGTGCTGGGTTTACAGGTTTTACACCACACCACCTGCTTTGCTAACTGATTTTAAAGGAGAAAAACATAAATTATAAACTCATTCAAAAGTTTTAACTTTTTAATAGAATGATTCATATAACATATATTATATTATATATAATATAAACAGCAAAGATTCTCTGATTCAGTTTTGTGATTAACCATCTGGAAGAATCCCCATTGTGACTAAAGGAGATTTCAGGAATTCACCTTTTGCAACATATTTTTAATTGGTAGTGTGAAATTGAAAATAGCCTTACTAGACTTAGAGGGTCTCTTGGCTTTTTAAAGGTCTTGAGCTTTGGAAAATTTTTGTTTGTTTGCTCTGGGATGGTTACTCAAAACAATAATTCATTTGTTGTACCTATCCTAGAAAACTAAGAATAAGCAATATTATATAAAAGAGATTGTAAAAAAAATAAGTATTTTCCAAATCTCCACAAACACAAACAGTTGATATACAAAGGCAAATAAGTTTGAAATTTTTGTAAGCACTTTTAAAATGAGACATTCTCCAAAAGTATTCATTTCTTATTTGAGACTTGAGTTTGACTTAATATGATGAGCAGAGCTTAAAATATCTAACAGTCAATAATATTTATCACAGATTTATTAATTTCTAATGCAAGGATTTTGCCAAATGCTTAGGCAGGAAACAAGAGAAAAATTATTTATTTAAGCTTACTCTTTTTATTTAAAAAAATCTTACATTAATTTACATTAAAATTTATTAAATTACTAAATAATTTACATTAAAATTTATTAACTTATATAGTAAAATATTCTATGGCATAAATGATTATTACTAATGATGAATTCCTAGGAGTTTACACAGATAAGCAGTGAAAATATGTAGTCCTAGATTTATATGAAATTTTATTTCAGAGGCCTTAAATATTGATTTTTTCTATTAATTTTTAATTCATTGGATTCAATCTGAAAAGACATTAGAGTGAAATAAATTTCTTCTCATAAAAACATATTTTAGGTAAGTATATTATGACATTTCTAAATCTATGAAAACATACTATCTAACTTTTCAGTATGAGATGAAACATTTACTTTGCTGAAATTACTGAAGCTTCATTTCATGTGCCTGGAGAAAAACGGGTGAGGAGAAGGGCAAAAAATAAATAATTCCAGTTCTAGTAAAAGAAAAAAATGGGAAATCAACTAAAATATTTTATATCTGGCCTCTGTAGTGGTAGTCATTTTCATCTGCCTGACTTCCAAATTTCAGCACAATTCACGTTTCAAACTTTTAAACACACTTAGAGAAAAATAAAAAGTATGTTTAATACTCTTTGATGATCATTTTAGTCTTTTGCCATTTGCCTTCCTTCAGTCTTGGTTGTAAAACAGACTTCTGTACCTTGATTGGTCAAAGACAAACTGGAGAACTATGCAAAGTCCAAAGGCTCTCGGTAATCAACTGCACTTTCTTCACACTCGAGCGTTGTGAATTAAAAGATTTATCGTGGGAACTCACTTTTTCTGTGTTTTAAAACATTAAGGCGGACACTTTAGAAAACATATGTGAGAACTATGTAATTACCTCCATTTGTTTTTTCATTCTGATAGAAACATCCATTTATAACTTAATAGATAAGTATATGAAATTATCTCAGCAATATTAAACTTTCAATAAGATAACAGAAGTATCTTCCTGCTTTATCTTTTGGGTTGATGCACACAAGCTTAACTATCACAGGGTTTCTCTTATATGAAAAACTCAAAGTAGAAATAAATTAAAGATCAAAATAAAAGATAGATAATAAAAGACAGGGAGAAAGATCTTTTGTAAATGGGAAGATAATCAAGATATAGAAGCGAGGGAGGAGAAAGGGATATAAAAAGAATTAAGATGTGTTATGTACATGTACCAACTCACCATGATGAATGTAGTCATTATTTACTGCAAACATGTACTAATAAAAATGAAAATTCAAAACCTATTATATAAAATTGCTGAATATTACTTTGCACATTTTTCAGAGACAGAAGTAAACAATTACCATGTATTATGAAATGAGAGAAAGTATATATTATGAAATTATATTTTGCATAGAGCTTGTTTTAATTAGTGGGCATATATTCAAGCATTCTTAGATCATTCCATACATACACAAAGAAAGCCATAATAGGGGACTATGAATATGCTACATATTTATAACAAAAAAGCCTGTCCTTTAGACTGAGACTATGAAAATGTGCTTTAGCGCACATGTGAGCTCAAGAATAGTAAGTTTAAGCTCCCTTGATATCTATGATATCAAGATAATTGAAATTCTAAAAAAACTTCTGAATTAAGACAATGATATTGCATGATACTACAAACAAAATAATAGTTCTTCACATAATATGAAATTCAAGCATAGGTCAATGAGTACCTACTAATATTTTCAATAAGAGAGTCTGAATTATCTGAATGAACCATAAATATACACATATGCATATAAAAACACAGAATTCCATGCTAGTATAGCACACAAAACTAGTATACACTTAAAGAAGTACATGAATAAATAGAACATACATTAATAAAGCAGAAAAGAGTGAAATTATTAAGTTCATCTCTGAGAAACATCGATGTTAAATAATTTAGCTGCATATTTTTTCATTTTAAGAGAAGAAACTACAATCAAACTAGCCAAATTGGCATTATCTTTATCTGGTGCAGAAATGAGAATAAAGTATAATCATAATTTGATATAATATTCATATAAGATCAGTCAATATTTAAAAATACATGTGTGTCCTATTTATTTCACTTAAGATTATCGCCTCAATGTGCATCCATTTAGCTATAAATGTCTTTAATTTCTCATTTTTTATGACTGAGTAGTACTCCATTTTATTAAAAAACCACATTTTCTTTATCCAGTCTCCAGTTGATGGGCATTTGGGCTGTTTCCAAGTTTTAGCTATCACAAACTGTGCTGCTATGAACATCAGTGCACATATGTCACTGTGGTATGATTCTTTTATTTTTGGGGGGAAGACCCCCAGCAGGGGAATAGTGGGGTCAAATGGGATTTCCAGTCCTAGTTCTTTGAGGTATCTCCATACTGATTTCCACAGTGGTTGCACCAGTCTACACTCCCACCAGCAGTGGAGCAGGGTTCCTCTTTCCCTACAGCCCTGCCAGCATTTGTTATTGGTTGATTTCATGATAGCAGCCATTCTTTCTGGAGTGAGGTGGAATTATATTGTATACCTAAAATGTACCAATGATTAGAATGAATAATTGATAATGCGAAATAGGAAGAAAATGTCCAAAGGGATAGGGGTAGTGGGAGGGGCAGGGGAAAGGAAAGAAGGGAAAGGAAAAATGATGAGAAATGGAAAAAATGGAAATAAAGTCTTTGTAAATAGGGAAGGGTGGAGGGGGTGAAGGCAGGGCTAGGAATGGGGAAAAAATAAGAATCAAGATGCATCATGTAAAGGTACAAGTTCTCAGTGAGAGATGTAAATGTGTTGTATACCTAAAATGTACCAATAAAAGAATTTAAGAAAAAAATAAAAATAAACAAATAAAAAATATTTTAAAATAAATAGTTATGAAATTAGATTTATGCAAATTCCACAAAAGTTCAGGTTAATTTTCTATTGGTTAATAATCTCTCTTTCTAAAGCTTTGCCAGACATTCATATTATCTTCAAATATATATAGTTCACAATAATTAATGTTTTTGAGTAAGACATGACATCCCAGTGTGCACTGTTCAATAAATTGTTTCATCATTGATCTCCTTTCTATTCAATTTACCACTTATTCTGGTCTGGTGTCTATAGAGATGCCAGAAAAATCTTACTTTCATATCAAGGTTCACATTTATACATGTCAATGCCATATAGGTATATTTTTGCTTCTTCAGATCATGTACAGCCAGTGCATAAAGTGTTTCTATTTTACTAGTGTAATTTAAATTGAAATGAATAAATAATTTAACTGAAAAATCGAGCAAATTCCCAGGGTCTCTGTTTGCAAACAGAGAGATTTGAAAAAAAAATAATTAAGATTTTGTACCTAAAGGATCTGGCCCCTGGCTCCATTTTTTTACATCTGTGGAATGATCAGTGGAAAATTATTTAAGCTCTTTGTGACTTCATTTGTTCATATGTATAATGAGGCTAGAAATAGTATCTATCTATCTATCTATCTATCTATCTATATATATATCCAAGGACCTAACTTAAAATGTATTTGTTATAAATTTTTATAAGCAAAAATTATATCTTCATACAAATGGAATAATTAAAGATTTTTCACCTCCTGTCTTGGTCAAATGGACAAACTATGCTAAAAACATCATTTAAGGCCCTAAGTTTCCTTCCTAGTATTTGTCTGTCCTCCTCTAGAATATTATGCTTCTCCAAATGATGATCTAGGTTCTAAATTGATTCAGTTTTCCTCACTTGCAAGGTGACCACAGCTGTCTTGCTCATTTTTTCAGTGTCAAGATCTCAGTCACATGGCCAAACCCACCTACAAAGGAAAGCTGGGGACTCTGCTTATCAAGAAAGTGACTGTATAATTTAAACAGGGGAATCAGGGTGGGTAGGGATGGGAAATTCAGCTCTCCCAAATTCCCAGTGGAAAAGTAGAGCAAAAGTAGCCATCCTTTATCTCATCTTTTTGACGGCCTTGTTCTGGTTCTGGTTGTATTGTGTGTTATATGTAAAAACATCACAATGACAAGAGTAGAGAGATGTCATTCCTTTAGTGATAAAATATTAAAACTCAGTAAATTAAGGTAATGTCCTTATATTCACATGTTGGCAAGTGATGCTGATAATCTTAGTGTCAAGGAGGCACAGTGCTAAATTAAAGAGGCCCAAAGTATTTATTTATCGCCATTATTAATCAAACACCTATCATCTGGAAAGGTATCGGAGATAAGTGTCCTAAGGTTCACATCAATATGACATCAACTATATCACTTTTGTTCAGCATATGTTTATTAAATGATATGAATGATGATGAATGCTGCGAGAGTAAAGAAAACATATAGACTCTGCTATGATCAGAATGTTTAAAATATGGGCCACTTATAAATATTCATTCCAACTACAGTTCTACATGTACTCCCTGTTATGGTTTGTATCCAATGTTTCTTCACAAAGGCTCAAGTGTTTACTCACACTTGGGAAGTACTGGATATTGGGACTCTATATTAATCAGTGGATTAATCCCTTGATGTATTTGTAGGTAAATGTGCTGTTAGGAGGTGGGCCTGATTGGAGCTTGGAAGTGGAGTTATGAACTGGAAGCCTTTCTTCTTGTTCACAGCTTCTCCATTCTCTCTCTTCCTCCTTGCTACAATAGGATGCAAGCTTTCTTTTGTCATGTCATTCCACCATGCTGTTGCTACTTTGGAGCTATCTTACCATGAATAGAACCCTCTAAAGCCACAAGACAAATAAAACTGGTCTTTGGGCCTGGGATTTAGCTCAGTGGTTCAGCAGCCTGCCTCGCAAGCGCAAGGTCCCAAGTTCGATCCTCAGTACCAAAAAACCAAAAGAACCAAAAAACAAAAAACTGGTCTTTAAATTGTACTTATCAGTTATTTCATCTCAGGGACAGGAAAGTGATTACTATATACCCTTATCTCTGAATATTAATGTGTAACTAGTAGTACCTCCTTGGTTTGCTATACTAATCTCTGAAATCTTCAACTTCTTTGGACCCAATGTTTGAGTAGAAGAAAATATTCACTTTCATTAGTGAATTTGGACACAAATCTATGATTAGCTGCGAAGTTTTGGAGATTCCTTCCTGTTAACAGTCACCTGTTGTCAGGGCGGCTTCTGCTGTTATTTGAGTTCAGGCCTAGGTCTAAATGATTTTCCCAGATGGAAAAATTTAATTCTGAGCATTGTTTTAACAGGAAGCATATTATACAATTAAACTTTATGAATATATATTTATGCACTTACCAAATAAATAGAACTATCAGACATCTATACCCTAAACCAACTCTCATGTAGGTACATATAAATTTTCTTCGTGGAATATGAGTAATCTTTTTAATTAATAAGTTAATTTAATTATTTTTTAATTACACAAGTTAATGAGTTTTACTGTGATAATTTTTACATGTTTATATTGTACATTTATTATTTCCTTCCTCCTTTGCATGAGTATTACCTCCTTTGTATACTTAAAAAGATATGAAGTATAGCTGTAGTATTAAATTAATAATAATCTACAAAAATTTTTGAAAGGTCCTGCCATCTCCCACTACTGGCAAAAGAACAATATTATTTAAGGGTGTGAGACAGTGTTGGATGTAATTAATTAATTGTCTGATGTTCAAGAAACTGCTCAGTTGTGTGTTATTGCTCTGCTTAAAGGAGAATGATGTGTGATAACTAAATTAGACTGGGCCATCAGTGAAAATGATATTTGTTTCAAGGAAGAATAACCTTGAGTGATACTTTCAGTGTTAGGATGTTGAAAGAATTATTTTATTAAGAAATTTCATTTATAAATGAAAGAATTATGTTTTGTAAAGGGCACAGATTCAAGGTTCCTGTTCCAGAGTTTCTATTTTTTTCAAGTAACTAACATGATCTCAATTTGCTCTTTTGAGAAATAAGAATATTAATCTATACTAAAAGATCTTAGCATCTGTCGTGGTCTATGTCAAAAGTGTTCCCTCAAAGTTTAATATTTATAAGTGGGGCTTTTGAAAGGCAACTGATCATAGGAGTACCCTATTCATCAGTGAATCAATCTACTGATGAATTTAAGCTTTTATGTGCCTTTTGGAGATAGATCTTAGTTGAAGGTAGGTCACTGAGGGTGTGTCCTGAAAGGGTTTGTTCTGTCCAGAGCTCTACTCTTCTTTTTCTACTTCCTGCCCATCATGGAGTGGAGCAGTTTTCCTTTACCTTGCCCTTCTACCATGTAATTTCTGCCTTGGAGTCCACTAAACATGGACTGAATCCCCTGAACTGTGACCCAAATTAAGCCTCTCCTTTATAGTATGGGTGTCAGGTATTTTATCCCAATAATGAGAAAGTGTCTAAAATATCATCGAAGACCAATGAATGAACTTCAAGAAATCCATTTGTGGAGACAGGAATGGAGATTAGAGAGTAGAGTGGACTGGAGGGGCAATGAGGAGAACAAGAACTAAAAATTATTAAAGTTTAATGTATGTATATGTCAATCGCATGAGATGAACATAATTATTATGTCACAAATATATACTAGTAAAAAAGAAACTAAAAAATAAAGAAATCCATGAAGAACATATAATTTTATGATTTTGTGAACTGTTTTATTGAAAATATCCCTGTCTTGCACAATATTTCTAAAAGAGATTGAAAAAGAATGGGATGAATAAACATGACCTTGTAAATGTATGACTGGATATGAGTCATTACACAGGTATTTCATTCATAGGTATATATTTAGGGATTGCCATATTCAAGGCAGACTGTTAATCTATTTGATACAGATGGAAAGAGACATTAAGGAAAGACCAAGGCAATGGAATTCTTTGATGTTGATTGTTTCACTTTTGGAAGTCACTAATTCTTTCTTGTTTTAGTGGCATAAAGGGAACCAAAGTTAAATTGTATCCTTGAATACCTCTACATGTGACTGTGCCCATGAGCATTTATTCACATTGGTTGGGTTGCACTAAAGGACTAGTGAACAGGAGGTTTCAGCCCTGATAACCAGGTGGTAAGGGTGATGGTAGATGTCTGTTTCTGTCCACATCAGAGATCCATATTTTCCTATGTATTTTTGTATATGTGCTCACTGGACAATGTGAAAGGATTCAGAAAGAGATGAAGATGCTGACCTCGCTATATAATTATAGAGATACAGAGACTAAACCCTGGATGCTGAGCCCTAAACTCTTCCAGATACTACGAATGTTATAATGCATATGATTACTGCCATCTTACCAATTAACTTTATGCAGAAAGGACCCAAATAAAGTAATTATTCTGATACTCTTTGTTATGGCTTGTTTCTTGATGTCCTCCCAAATCCTCATGTACTCATAGCTGGGGCTTTTCGGAGGTCGCTGGATCTACAGTGAGTGATGCTGGGATTAAGGATGTGATGCTGGGATTGATTCAGGTTGCCCCACCCTGGGTGTGAGTGCTACCTACCCTAAGGGGAAGTAGCATAGATACAATATAAAGGATAGAAAGAGGGCTGCTATCATTGCTGCTTGTCCCTTGCTATTTGCTGCTTGTTACTTCGTTGCTGGCTGCCCTGCTTTGCCATGGACTGTTTCTCCTCTACCATCTCCCTCTACTATGTTGCCCTGCCTTGGAGCCAGCTGACTATGGATTTAAACCTCTACAACCTGAGAGCTAAAATAAGCCATTCTTCCTTTAACTTTGACTGTTGGATATTTTGTCTCAGCAGCGAGAAAAGAACTAAGACATTTTTAATACCACTTGATTTCTTCCAATCAGCTACTAAGATGTAGGAAATCTAGGTTCCAAAATTGCAATGTATTTTCAACCCTGTTAACCAATTTTTCCACTTCACTATCAGTTAAATTTGATAAATCTGATAAACATAGTTGACAAAGTCAAAAGAGAATAATTTGTTTTACCTTGGTTTTTCTTCTAAGTAGTTGATGAAACTTTTCTAATTTCAAGCTTTACTCAAGACAGAATGATTCTGAAACATTTAAGCCCAAAGAAATAGGTAAACCCAGAAGTATACTGTCCTATTGTTAAGAAGAAAGCACCTTAAAGTAACTTAAAATTGATACTCAGAGATTAATTTCAGAAAGAGGACTTTTCAGACTGAAGGCATATGTTTGATAACAAAATTTAAAAGGAAAAATCACAGTCAATTCTGTGATTTCAGACTATTCTTTGCAAGATGACAGAGATTAAAAATGAATAACATGTAGTTCCTACATTTACAGGGTGTAATCTAACTATAAGAAAGAAAAACAAAATATGTCAGCATACTTTACCCATAATTAATACCTTACATATTCCTGCCCTTACCAGGTAATAAACAGGGAACTAAAATAAATATCCTTTCCCGTACCATATCCAAATTCTCATTTACTCATATCTTGTTTTCATCATAAGCATAAATCCACTGAATTGACACTGTAATCTTTTCTTTCATTTTCAATTTAAAAAAATTGTATTCCATTAGTACTTCAAATGCCCCTGCCTTATGGTAATTATGTTAATTTGAGTGTCATTTCCTTTTGTTCAAACAAAAAATTGTTGGTTTATTTATAGATTTATAAGAATGTTACTGTAAACTTTCTATAAACATTTGCTAACTGATTTATTCAATGATGAAAGTAGGAATGACTGACCATTGTCAAACAAATCATTTCCCTTCTAGCCTTTAGCTACAAGAGAATATTCTAGTGGCAATGTAAGTGGCATAGCATAAAGAAGTTTGATATCTCAATATTTCCACTATGGGTGAGCTGTTGAGAGAGGGTCTTCCTAGCTTCCCTGAAGAAAAATACAGTATGAAATGAGAAATAATTTATTAATATGAATTAGGCTATTTCTTTATAAATAATTGTGAAGATCTACTAAAGGTCCTTTTATAACCAGAGCTAGCTTTGTATTTGTAGGTCAAATGACTGGTCCATTAAACTCCAAAGTTCTACCTATCCTCACTCTCCATGAAGAGATATTCGTTCAAGGAACAACATTATTTATTATTAGTAGATATCACCCAAATCCTTGAGAACTTAAATTTTAAAAGTATTGGTATATATTGTCAATATTCTTACATATTCATCAAGCCTTTCACTTTTATGACAGGGCTTGTTCTTGCAATCATTATATGTCATAAACACTTTGTCATATAAATTTGTTTTAGGCAAGAAACATCACTATTGTTTTGAATGTTAGGGTTATCAAAAGAAAAATCAGACTCCATTCTGCTTTACAATATTCAAAGTACTCATGATACAACTTCAAAGATTTATATTCTGTTGTGGTAAGAGAACAAAAGTTTTAGCAAAAAAAAATTTACCTGACAAGACTTCCTGATAGAAAAACAAAAAAAATGATATTCTCTTTCAACTCTACAACTAATCCGACAATTATTTTCTCCCTTCCTCTTTCTCTTTCAATACTAATCTTTTATGTTCAAGAAAGGCCCAAAAATCTTACCAAAATGTACTCTACTGTGTACATAAATGTGTACATACTGTGTACAGCAATGTATTGTGATCGTAAATGTCTTAAATATAAAGAAGCAGATGTATCCAAAAATCACTGAGAAAAAGCATCCCTTTGCATTCTGAAAACATCCCCTAGCCCAAGGGTAGATTATAAGCAGGCCAGGATTGGACTTTCGGGTAAATGTTATCTGAGGACACTAGGATCTAGGCAAAGGAGTGTCATCTGGAAACACTGGTCCTCTGCACGAAGGCTAAGTCATCTCTCTCTTGGATTGCTGGTAATAAAATGGAACAAAGTAAGATAATGATGTCACTGTTTGTGTGGTCTACTCCATAAAATCCTCTTGGCAATAACAGGTGCAGAACAAATCACTCTGAAGTGCGATACGGTCCAGCTGACCATCAGCAAACATTCCAAGTCCTCTCTGGTAGACATTTGTCCAATCATCAAAACTGGAACCCTCCTCCCTCAGAATGGTGCTGTTGATGAGTAAGCTTCACTTTGGATTTAGTCCCACTGTGCTGGGGTTGAGTGAGCACCCTTGTGGATTTTACCACATGGCTCTGCTGCACAGTATATAGACCTAGTTACTGTAACCCTTCTGAGTGGTGCTGTTAGACTTGTGTGCTTCTGGGGAAGGAACACTTCCCTGTTAGTAGCCATCTACTAATCCTTACCCATTAGTAAGGCTTATCAAATGTTTCTCTCACAAGCCATTGCCTTTATTTCTCTGCAAAATGCTTTTCCGCCCTAGAAAAGTTGGGCTATGGATGTGACAGTGTTGAATGGATCTAGATTTTGAACTAGGAAATAAAGCATTCAATAACCTGCCACATTAAATGGAGTTCTTCAGATTTGAGTTTCCAAGTTTACTTTTCATAAATATTACTGATACTTTAGGATTTGGATATATGAATGCATTATTCTAAAATAGAAAGGGAAATGTATTCTAAATGAATAAAAGCAATTATATCTTTCCACCCTTCTTTCATGATTTTAAAAATCATTAACTAGTTTACAGTTAATCTATTTGCATCTTAAAACACTTTATTTTATTTTAGAAATTATTTCTTTATTACTCATCAATTATTCACTACTAAGCCTAACCAGACTAAAGAGTGTAAATGCTAGAATAATGGAATTGTCTAGAAAGATGATGTGATGCTGCAATAAATCATGCCTATTTTAATCATCATCTAGTTTTCTTATTGTATTTTTGAAATGCTATATCAATTTTTCAGAAGCTATTAAAAGTCATATTTTTTTTAGTATTTTTTTCTTTTAGCTTGTCTTCTACTACGCAAGCATTCAAAACTTTTAATTACTTCTCTAAAATAGCAAACAGATAATACAAGGCAAAATAGAAGATGAAGCCAGACATGGAGGAACATTCCTGTAATCACTGCATTCTGGGAGGCTGATGCACAAGAATCTAGCCCAACATGAGGAACTTGGTGACATAGAGAAATCATGTCTCAGAAGTTAAATGTTACATAGTTGGCCTCACATGAAAAATAAATTATAAATGAATTAAATCATAAAATAAAGGCTGATATTTTAGGGTCAGAGAAGGGAAATAGAAGAAGGAAGGAGGGGAGAATATGGGAAGGGCAAAAATGGGGATTGAAAATGATTAATATATTATCATATATTACATATAATATACATATTAGTCTTTCAAAATGAATGCAAATAACATACTCCAAACATATACCAATTTTAAAATACAGTGAGATTATTGAAAATAAATAAATTAATTAAGTGAATAAATGCATATCTGGGTATGTAATTCAGTGTGCAGGCCATGGATTCAATCTCCGTTATTGAATGAATGAATGGATTAATGAATTAATTAGTTAATTAAATGTTTCATTTGTCCCAGATATGTAATGCTGATGACTCTTGTTCTTGGTATATAGATTAATCAGGAATGAAGAAAGAATGTGTCCTGTTGCCTTCAGATAAAAACATAAAAAGATATGTTGCAGAAGATTTCTTCAGGAAGTTCACTTAAAGATGCTGTATATTTGGGGCCTCAAAAGGAGAACATTACAGGGAGAAAGCCCAGCAAGAGACAACCATGGTATAGGAAAGTCTGAAAAGTGTGGGGAAGGTTTGAATTGCCTGAAAAAAAAGTCAACAGAAACCATCTTCTCCACTAATATTTACAAGCTGAGTTTACTCACAAAACTTTAGTGTATTAAGTCATGGATATTTTCCATTTGTTATTCAATAGCAAGTATTTTTTAATTTAAGGAAGCTTCATGTAACAGTAGAGATGCTGAGGTGCTTATATCAGAAAATGGAGAGAGGTGAAGAGAAACTTGCATATGTACCTAAGTAGTAGCACTAGAAACATGAGAAATTGTGACAGAAACTTTTTGTCAAAAGGGAGGATGGACAGATGTGTCTTCTAGACAGCAGAAAAAGCTTGAAGTTATGACAGAAAATGATTTGTCAGAACAGAATAGATATGTCTTCTAAAAGCTCAGAATTTAAGTCAGTTTTTTGAAGTGATTACAAATTAATGCCTGACATGCCTAGTAGCTAGTTTAAAATTGTAAATGAAGCTGAATTTCATTATCTTAGTTGTGATATTACATTGATATTAATGGCAGTTTTACTTTGACTTGACTTTTTACTTCAAGTTGTCATTCCAATTATTGACCTTTCCATAAAGTATCATTAACATTACTCAAACTCTCTTTATTACATGTATGCTTTCATTATGATCATATCCATCATGTGACAAAAAGGATCTAAGCCGAAGAAAAAATCATTTAGAAAAAAGATAATTACAGTTCAATTCACTTTCTGCATTTGGTTCTGTTTTTAATAATGATTACATTGTACAATTACATAGTACGACACACAATATGTGTCAAATACAAACAAAGCTCTTTGCAAAGAATCAAGAAAAATTTCAGGAAAGTTTTGTGAAATATTAAATTATTAAAATTAGAATATGTATTAATTCATTTTATACAAAACTAGTTAATTGAACTCTGTGTCTGAAAAAAAAGATTTAATTAGAATTAGAATATTTAATAATAGAAGGCAGGATATTAACAGACTCATTTTCCTGGGCTTCGTGACGTCTGGAAGTGACAAGGATATTGATGAAGACATTTTTGAAAACCTATATTCTATGTTCCTGAGCTGGATTTTGATGTGGTTCTGTTCTAGATTTGAAACTATCCTGCTTAGCTTCCTGGAAGGATTTTAGAATTGCATTACTGCTGTTTACTCCTTCCACATCTGTAAATCATACAGCTTAAACAATACCAAGCTGCAATGGTATTGGTAAGGATTGATTCTAATTCTAAAATGTATAAAGAGAGTAAGTAGTCTAGGCAAAATATCAAAAGAATATTACAATTCCAGATCTCTAACAACATATCCATAGATATAAGGATTCAAACGATTATTTCAAGGTTAAAGTCAAATTTCTTTTGCTGTAATAAAATTTAAACCTTGTCTTCTATGCTATAGTTAAACCAATTTCTCTCTTGTAAAATTTATCCCCTTAGAAATAAGTAACATTTCTTTTACTTTACATATTCTCTTCAATTTTTTTGTATTTTTAATGAAATTATTGTGGTATCAAGAGTAACCTTCCTTCAAATCTGTGTTAACCAGACCTTAGCTTTGTATCTTATAAAAATTACCATGTGTTTTCTAGGTCTTAAATATTGATTTATAGGGTAATGCAATATATGATGTGGTTTAACCTAGTAAGTCTTCTCTATTATATATTATGAATTGTGTGTTATGGAATAAAATGTATACACCTACTCAAATAAATATAACAATACAGAAAATTTCATATAATTTCCCTTAGGTGTGTGCCATGTAAAAACCTTCATGCAATCTCTGAAAAATAAGACCTCAATACATTTCAGTGATTCCTTCCATCCTCATTTCTTCACCTCCATTTTCCATCTATTT
Source organism: Heterocephalus glaber (assembly GCF_053883595.1). Classification (NCBI taxonomy): domain Eukaryota; kingdom Metazoa; phylum Chordata; class Mammalia; order Rodentia; family Bathyergidae; genus Heterocephalus; species Heterocephalus glaber. The sequence goes on along the minus strand of NW_028258151.1, from coordinate 27,428,186 downwards.
TCTTGGGTCCTAGTAAATTCTATGTGAAGTATATATTTAATCACTGTGTCAGTACAAGTTCACTTTTTATGCTTATTGTAATATTAACAGGGCTCTCAGCTTGAGATTTGAAAGGAGAGCTTTGGTTTTATAAGATTATTAAAGCCTACACTAAGATAAATGGAAAAAATGCTATTCTTTTTTTAATTTAAAGATGTTCTGCTCCAGTATAAATGACTGGGCCTCTAAGGAGAAAGTGCTGAATTACAGGAGTTTCTGGTGCAAATGAAGGCATAGAATGAGACTCTTGTATGTGTCCACTATTTCTGATTGGTTAAAACATTCAAAAAGGTTTACAAATTTGTTGAAGTACATTGACTATATAAATATCAATGTATTCAATGTGATATTTTCAAAAGAGAGAGAAAGCCATAAGTGTCTTTTATGTATCTGTTTGAGTACTTGTATCATCCAGAAGTACAGGAAGAAAATTAAAATAGCAAGTTTCAACATGACTGTACCTTAGCTGGATTCTCTTTCCTATTTAATTTATGTTTACTAATAAGAAATCACCCTTCTAGTTAATGAATTCATTAGTGATCTTCTCTGGTTTTAATCTTTTTAAAATATTGTAGGCTGAATCATCTTTTTTACCAGTGATTTTTATAATATTTTTGTCTTTTTTTTTTTCAAATTGCTACAAATACCACTCAAAGACAAGCTGTGCCTTAAAATTGCACCCAGAATAGACCATTCTACTTCATGTCATTACTCCATGACATCATGTTCTCTGACATTCTCATTGTGATTCTACAGTTCTTCCCAATTATAACAAATGACATCTTCATTTTTTTAGACTCATTGTCAAATTTCCTAACAATCCTCACACTAACAAATTTCTTGTTGTCAAGCTATTCAACTCTTGCGACAGAAATCCATTTACTTCTGCACTAATATGGCTTTGCCATATTTGTTTTAGTTTGGATCTAAAATCAAGATGTATACTCTGTTGATAATATATAAGTTAATCTGAAATATGTCAAGTTAAAAGTATTTTAAAAATCTTAAATACTATAAATATTGCTTATTATAGTTATAAAATATATTTCATAATAACAATCAAAAATTTTAAATTTCCATATTTATTGAAAGTTCTCTTTCTCTTTTTAAAGGTTATAAGTATATTTCATTTATTTTTTAATTTTATTTATGTGGTACATTTTAGGTATACAATATAACATTCATCATTGGAAATTTGCACTTTCATGTAATTATTTTTCCCACTTCCACTGCTCTCCCTTCAACCCCTCTATCCCTCCCTATTGACAAAGACTCTGTTTCCATTTTTACATTTTCTCATATTAATTCCATTCCCTTTGTTCCTTTCCCCTACCCCTCCAACTTCCCCTGTGCTGCTTTTCTTCCTATTTCACATTATCTATTATACCTTTTAGTCCATATTTACACTTTCAGTTCCTCACACTGAGAAACTACTCAGTATCTACACGTGTGTCCTATTTATTTCACTTAAGAATATCACCTTAATGTGGATCTATTTAGCTATAAATGTTTCTGATTTCTCATTTTTTATGGCTGAGTAATACCCCATTTTATAAGAAAACACATCTTCTTTATCCAGTCTCCAGTTGATGGGCGTTTGGGCTGCTTCCAAGTTTTAGCTATCATGAATTGTGCTGCTATAAGCATGGGTGCACATATATCACTGTGATATGATTCTTTTAATTCTTTGGGGAAGATCCCCAGCAGGGGAAGAGCTGGGTCAAATGGGACTTCCAGTCCTAGTGCTTTGAGGTATCTCCATACTGATTTCCACAGTGGTTGCACCAGTCTACACTCCCACCAGCAGTGGATCAGGGTTCCTCTTTCCCCACAGCCCCACCAGCATTTGTTATTGTTTGATTTCATGGTAGCAGCCATTCTTTCTGGAGGGAAGTGGAATCTCAGAGTTGTTTTCATTTGCATCTCTCAAATAAGAAGTGATGTTTAACATTTTTTCATGTGTTTATTTGCTATTTCTACTTCTTCATCTGAGAAATGTCTATTCATTTCAGATGCCCATTTTTGGATTGGGTCTTTAAATTTGGGAGGTCTGATATTTTTCAGTTCTTTATAGATTCTAGATAGTAGACCTTTGGTTGAGGAACAGCAGTTGAAAATTTTTTCCCACATTGTGGGTTGTCTCTTCACACTGCTGGTGGTTTCTCTTGCTGTGCAGAAGCTTTTTAATGAGAAGAGATCCCACTTGTTAATTGTTTCTGCTAGTTCACAGGCAGCTGAGGTTTTCTTCATAAAATCTTTTCCTACACCAGTGTGTTCAAGAGTTCTACCTAACCTCTGATCCAGCTGGTTCAGCGTTTCTGTTTTAATATTTAGAACTTTAATCCATTTTGATTTTAGTCTAGTGCATGGTGAGTCAAGTGTTAATCTTTGGCAAGTTGAAACCCAATTTTTCCAGCACCATTTATTAAAGAGGCTACTTTTCCTCCTGTGAGGGAGTTTTGCTCCTTTATCGAAGATGAGATGGCTGAGTGTGGCTTGTGTTGTTTCTCCATCTTGTAATCTGTTCCCCTGGTCCTCAGGTCCCTTTCTTTGCCAATACCATGTTGTTTTTATCACAGTAGCTTTGTAGTATAGTTTCAAGTTGGGGGTTGTGGTACTCCCAGCCATGTCTCTGTTACCTAGAATTGCTTTTACTATTCTGGATCTCTTTTAGTTCCAAATGAATTTTTTGATTGTTTTCTCAAGGTCCATGAAGTATGCTGCTGGAATTTCAATTGGGATTGCATTGAAATCTATGTAGCAGTTTTGGAAGTATGGCCATTTTAACTATGTGAATCCTTCCTACCCAGGAGGAAGGGCTGTCTTTCCATTTTCTGATATTGTCTTCAATCTCTCTTTTCAGAGAATAGGTCGTTGATTTTTTTTTGTTAGGTTGATTCCAAGGTATTTCAGTTTTTTGGATGCTATTGTGAAAGGAATTGTTTGCCCTGTTTCTGTCTCAGTGAGTCTGTTGTTTGTGTAGAGGAAAGCTATTGATTTTTGTGTGTTGAACTTGTATCCAGCTACACTGCTGAATTTGGTTATTGAGTCTAGAAGATTTTTGGTGAAGTTCTTGGGGTCTTCTATACAGAGTATCACGTCATCTGCAAAAATGACAATTTCACTTCTTTATTTCCTTTCTTTATTCCTTTTCTTTCTTTCTCTGGTCTAATTGCCATGGCTAATGTTTCCAAATCTATATTGAACAGGAGTTGTGATAGTGAACATCCTTGTCTTGTTCTGGATTTTAGTGTGAAGGATTTCAGTTTTTGACCATTTGGTATGATATTAGCTGTTATTTCCTCATAGTTGACTTTTATCAGATTAAGGGAGAGAACATCTATTCCAATTTTTTGTAGGGTTTTTATCATAACTGTGTGTTGGATTTTGTCAAATGCTTTTTCTGCACCTATTGAGATGATAATGTTGTTTTTGTTCTAGGGTCTATTGATATAGTGTATTACATTTATTGATTTTCATATGTTGAACCATCCCTGCATCCCTGGGATGAATCCCACTTGGTCAGGGTGTAAGGTCTTCTTGATGATCTTCTGCATTTTATTTGCCAGTATCTTATGAAGAATTTTTGCATCTGTGTTCATTAGTGAGACTAGTGTATAGTTGTCTTTTTCATTTGGGCCTTTCTGTGCTTTGCGGATCATGATGATGCTTGCTTCCAGGAATAAACTTGGAAGTATTGCTTCCGTTTCAATTTCATTGAAGAGTTTAAACAGTAGTTGCAATAGTTCCTCTCTAAGTGTCTTGCAGAAGTCAGCAGTGAAGTTATCAGGACCCAGATGTTCTTTGTTGGTAAGTTTTTAATTACATTTTCAATTTTATTGATTGATATTGGATTTTTTAGAATTTTTAGGTCTTCTTCGTTCAACTTTGGTAATTCATACATATCTAGGAATCTGTCCATTTCTTCAGAGTTTTCCATTTTATTGGCATATAGGTTCTCAAAGTAGGTATTGATGATCCTCTGGATTTCTGTTGGGACTGTTGTAATTTCACCCTTTTCTTTCCTAATTGCATGGATTTGGGTCTTTTCTTTCCTTTTTCTGATAAGTTTGGCTAAGAGTTTGTCAATTTTGCTTATTCTTTCAAAGAAGCCACTCGTGGCTTCATTGATTTTTTTTTTTTTTTTACTGTTCTCTTATTCTCCATTGCATTGATTTCTGCTCTGATCTTTATAATTTCCTCCCTTGTGTGAGCTTTGGGTTTGTCCTACTCTTCTTTTTCTAGAAACTTGAGGTTCAGCATCGGGTTGTTTAATTGGGCTCGCTCTGTTCTCCTAATATGAACATTCGCTGCTATGAATTTCCTTTGTAAGACTGCTTTCATTGTGTCACATAGATCCCAATATGTTGTATTGTCATTGTCATTTAATTGAAGGAACTGTCTGATTTCTCTTTTAATTTTCTCTGTGATCCATTGGTTATTCAGAATTGTGTTGCTCAATTTTCAGGTTTTTATGAAATTTTTGTGGTTTCTTTTGCTATGGATCTCCAATTTCATCACAGTATTGTCTGATAATACACAGGGGATAACTTCAAATCCTTTGCACTTACTTAAACACATTCTGTGAGAGAGTATGTGGCCTATTTTGGAGGACCACGCATGTGCAATTGAAAAGAATGTGCATTCTGATTTTGTGGGGTGGAACATTCTGTAAAGATATATTAAGTTCATTTGTTCAAGAGTTTGATTGAGTTCTAGTATTTCATTACTTATTTTTTGTCTAATTGATCTACCTATTTGTGACAGTGGTATATTGAGGTCCCCCACTGCTATTGTATTAGTGCCTATATGACTTTTCATGTCTGTTAGTATTTGTTTTATATAGTTGGGTGTACTAGCATTTGGTGCATATATATTTATGATTGTCATCTCTTCCTCTTGGATTGATACCTTTATAAGTCCTTCACTAGTCCTTCTTTGTCTCTCTTAATCAGTGTTGGTTTGAAATCCACTTGATCTGCAAAGAGGATAGCTACTCCTGCTTTTTGGGGGATTCCTCTCTCATGGAGTACTGTTTTCCACCCTTTAACTTTTAGTCTATGAGTTTCTTTTTGAATTAAGTGTGTTTCTTGTATGCAGCATAATGTTGGATCTTGCTTCTTGACTCATTCTGCCATTCTATTCCTTTTGATTGGTAAATTGTGATTATTAACATTAATGGTTATCAGTGATACATATTGACTTACCCTTGTCATGACTTTTTCTGTTTGTTGGATTCTCTGCCTTTGTATTTAATTTCTTATTGTGCCTGACTGACTCATTCTTCCAGGCTTCCTGGGGTTGTGATCCTCATTGTCTTTTCCTAGGATATTGTTTGAAATTTTTTGGAGCACTACTTTAGTATTCATGAAGTTCCTAAGGAGCTCTTTGTCATGAAAGTATCTTATTTCTCCATCAATTTTGAAAGATAGTTTTGCAGGGTACATCAATCTGAGTTGGAGGCTGTTTTCCTTTAGGACTTGGAATATGTCACTCCAAGCTCTTCTTGCCTTGAGGGTTTGCATTGAGAAGTGTGCTATGATTCTGATGGCCTTTCCTTTGTATGTGATTTGTTTCTTTTCTCTCACTGCTTGTGGAATTTTGTTCTTCTGTTGGGTTTCTGGAATCTTAACAATTATATGCCTATATGCAGATTTTTTTTTTATTGATCAAGGCTAGTTGAAGTCCTATATGCCTCACTTATCTGTATGTCAAGTTCTTTTTCCCTGCTTGTGATGTTTTCTGCCATCAATTCTGTGAACAGATTTTTATGTCATCTGCACTCTCTCCTGTTTCTTCATTGATTCCAATCAGTCTTATGTTATTCTTCTTTGCATCATCTAGCAGCTGCTGGATTGATTTCACATGCACCCTTGCAATTTTAAAGCAATTTTTCTTTTCCTGGTCACTAATTGCAATCTTATCTTCTATATCTGAAATTCTGTCCTCACATTGGCTCATTTTTCTGTGTAGAGTTTCAATGGAGTTTTAATCACCTGAAAATCTGTTTGCATCTATTTTATGGATTCCATTTGTTTCCTATGTTGAGATTTCATCACATTCCTCAGCTCCTCTCTATATTTATTAATCATGTCTTGCACTATGAGCACAACCTCTGCTGTTATCTGAGAAATTATTTCTGATATCATTTTTTCCAGGTCCTCTTTTGTTGCCTGTTTAGGAAGTCCAGGTTGTTGAGTATCAGAGTGTTCCATCTCATTTCCCTTCAGGGTTGCCATAGGTGATCTTGAAGTCTGGTTTTCAGGCTTGTTTATGTGTCTTCTCATTTTGATGAAGGGGGGAAGTGCTGCTGGTGCCTACATGACTCATCTCCTCTGTGCTGGGAGTAGTAGTATGGTGGGCCAGAAGCCTCCTCCTCTGTGCAGGGTGCAGTGGTACCTTACAAGAGACCAGCCTGGAAACAAATGTGTTCATGAGGTTGGAATCTGCATTCCTGGACAGACTCATTGAAAACAGAAGTAAGTAGAAAGTAGAGTTAGAGATGCTGAACCTGCCAGAAGAGCAGGGTGAGGTAGGAGAGTCCGTGGCTGCTAACACAAAGCAGAGAATCTCCTATTGAATGTTCTCTATGGGCTTCTATGTTAAATGTTTTACGTAAAATACTGTATGTTGGTGATACTATCAGAATTAATATGATAAGGCTTAGTATAACCTGGTTTTTAAATAAAGAAGAGCTGGTAGCTAGAAACATTACCAGATGGAATCTCACACAACAATTAATCAAAAAGACTGGGATTTAAATTAATCTAAGATATTTCTAATTATTTACAAATTGCTAGTTATTTTTAGAATATACAAAAGGAAGCTATACATATATTCATCTAAAATAGAAAAAAAAATGAATATCTGGATTATCACAAACCCAAACCTATTTCTTTATAGATAAAAAAGTGAGAGATAGAGGCTTAATTTTTCTTTAACAAAGTTTGGTAAGAAGCAGAAAAGGAGAATTATTATAAAAACAAATCTTTCAAAAAATTAGTAAATGCACAGCAAAAGATTAACAATTGAATGTTTCAATTTAGGTTTTTCAAAATGTAGCCCTCCTCTGAGTAACTAGTCTATTTCTTGTCTCAAGCCCTACCTAATCAAAATTACTAAGCTTAAAACATAGGAATATACATTATTAGCCAGCATGAAGAGTGATTGCAATGCATTTGCTTGAGAGCCAATGCATTATTCTTGTAAGGTAAAATTCACATTTGGCTAGATTACATTATCATAAAATTCAGCTATTGGCAAATGTTTAACAGGCACCTTATTAAAAGAAGCTTTTAGTTTCACACAATGTGTACTCATAATCCATTAACCCCCATCTGTGTCTCTTCAATTCACATTTAGATTTAAAAATAAAAACAACACTTACATAGAACAACCTCAAGCCAGAAACAAAGTTAACCCAAGTTGAATAGTATCTTAGGGGCTGAAATATATGGGATTGAATTTAAAAAGCAAAAATATAAACAGGGTTGGAAGATGGAGTGAAAGGAAGCATCTCCTCTTTTCCCTTCATCACAGGAGCAGCAATAGAAATAAAAGATCCACAGTATTCATTTTGAACTTTTGAATTTAGTATCATCTAGCAAATATATTTTGATATCCAATAAAAATAGGCCATTTAATTGCTTTGACTTATGCTTCCTAGAGAGAATGAATTCTTTAATAATAACATTTAAAGACCTATAATTTACTTGTTGATCTTTGAATGTTTCACAGTCAGCCTATTTCCTGCTGATGCATGGCAGCAGCCCTCCCTCCTATTATCATTAATGAGGTGAAGGCACTCCATGAAGTGAGAGTGACCTTGTTTAAACAGTAGTTAGTTATTCATCCAATTGACTCCAGTGGAAGTGTGTAGGATCCTTAATGGACTAAAGGATAGTACAACAGATAGCAATGGCCAAACAATGTTTATAATGAGGGATGATAAAATATTGGCATCGTTTTTCTTTAAAGAGTCAAGTCTAGATTGGATAAACTGTCATTCAGTTTACACTTAAGTAAACTAGCTACACGGCATTTCAACCAAAGAGTTATGTCAGAGAACTATTAATGACTTCCCATAGTTTTAAAATGCTCAGTGGAGTTTCCACATGATGAGCATCAAGCTCACGGATGAGCTGACAATATTATCTCTAACGAGACTTGCTTTGATTGGAAGCACCTGGTGTTCATACACAAACCCAAGTTTATGACACATGAAGATAGTCAGTATGAATTATACTTGCCACAAACAATTATTCTGCTTTTTTAGTTCCTTGTTTGCATAATACATAATGTATGTGTGTAATTTGTTCAATACTTGGAGACCAGAAAAAAAAAAACCTCAAATTGCTTTATTGATATTTTTGGTAATGCATTTACTTCATAGAATTACTTACAAACTAATTTGATTTATTTTACATTTAAAAAAGCATCTTAGGGAATATTTTCTGAAAATTCGGAAAGAAATTACCTCTCAATTTCTAACAACTATCCCTTCCATAATAACACTCTTTTCTGAAGAATTCCTTTGAGGATCTTAAGTACATCATCTGGGAGTATATTATTGTATTATAAATTTTAAGATGTTGGAATCATTAAATTTCTTTTTAATCTATATTTGTACATTTTTAGCTGGATACGTTGGCACGTGCTTATCATCGCAGCACTCAGCAGGCTGAGGTAGAGCATCACCAGGAGCTCGAGGCCAGAATGGGTTACACAGTGAATTATAGGCCAGTATGAACTTCTTAGCAAGACTCTATCTCAAACAAACAAACAAACAAGCAAGCAAACAAAAAGCTTATATTTATAAGTTTTTCAAGGTTTTTGGAAATTTATGTTAAATGCAATGTAAGCACTCGGTGATCCTGATGATTAAATATGAAATTCCTATTTGTATGTGTCTTGAAAATGTACTTTTAAAAATGTAAAACAAAATGATGCCTTTGGCTTGCATGTGTTTTTTTTTTTTTCCTTTTTTACTTTCTTTTACTCATTTTATCACAGGCAGATTCATCAATTTATCTTTATTTTTTTTCATTTCCACTCTTCTGTTGGCAATGTGTATAGCCACTGGTATAAAATTTGAGGCAAACTGTCTAAAGCTGGAGAGTCAGGCCTGGTAGTACATGCCTGTAATCCTATGTGAGTTGGGTTTATAATCCCAGTATTAGCATGGCTGAGCCAGGAGGATCAGAGTTTGAGCCAGAGCTACATAATGAGTTCAAGGCTACCCTGGAGTAGGTAGCAAGCTGCTAACACAAAAAGCAAACACACAAACAAATAACTAGAAAAGCATGAATTACTTATTAAAGAAACATACGAAAACACTGTAATATAATATAAGAATATTTATTTCTAATATTTCAAATCTCAGAGTAAGGAATGCATTGCTTTGGGTGTGTACCATATTAGTGGGCAATGGTTTGGGTGTGGGAATTGTGTGTCCCTTGAGGGTCAATATGCTCTTCAGTGGATTACCTTTATGAAATGGTAGAATCTTTAAAAGTGGGTGTTATGGGTTGTTTTTAGATGTCCCCCAAAGCCTCATGCAAATGAGGTGGAGCTATTTTGTCTGAATCTAGAGTATATGATTCATGGTACAATGTTGGGCCCTAAGGGTATGAGTGCTACCCATCCAAAGAACTCTACATAAGATAAAAGGGGCAAAGATATTGTTAAGATCCCTTGTTGCATTTGCTACCCTGTGAGTGCCATGAATTGTTTCTTCTCTGCCAATTCATCCAGTCATGGAGACAACTGATTATGGACTGAAAACTCTACAAATAGTGAGCTAAATAAACCTTTCCTCCTTTAACTTTGGATGTTGAGCATTTTGTCTCAGCAATGAGAGAAAAGTAACTAAGATAGAATTTGGCACCAGAGAAGTGGGGTTGTTGCTGTGACATTACCTGGCCTTGTGTTTCAAAAGCCTTTGGAACAGGCGTGTGGGAAGAGAAAAGTTTGGAAAGATTTGGAGATGCTAACTAATAATGTAGAGCTGGAATGATTTAGGATGTACTATATGGGAGAGTCTGTTCAGAGGTCAAAAGACCAGAAAGCTGATGAAGACCAGGCACAGGAGGTCTCTGTTTGGAAGAAGAACTGCACTGGTTGTTGGACTCCAGAGATGTGTGTTATGCCTTGGCAGAAAGTTTGTCTGCATTTTGCTCATGTCCAGAGACTTTGTCTGAGACTGAGAATAAAGGTGGCAGTGGGCTAATTAGTCTCAGAAGAAATTTCAAGGAAGTCTAATGTTGAGGCTGTGGCATGGCTATTATTGCAGACTTTTAGCTAGATCTATGTTGCAAATCAAGAGCAAAGAGCCCAGCAGGATAATTTAAAATATTTTGAGTTTGGCCAGAAAGGAAGCTTCAGTAAAGCTGTGGACCACAAACATAGAACAGAGATCTTGAATCCTGAGAAAGAACAGGAGAATAGAAAAGATGGCCTGAGGGCATCACAAGAAGCAGAAGGACTCTACCTTTTGCAGCCTCAAAATTGCAAAACTGAAAGACTCTGCTTTGAGAAGAAAGTCCCAGAGCACCATGTTTCAGAATGGTGGCAGCCTAGAGAATTTGTTCCTCAGAACTGGATTCAGAGTGTTCAGTGACCCCTACAGCCAAGAGGGAAAACTAGCTAGTGCTCCAGCTAGCAGCAGACCTTGGCATAATCCACATGACACTGGTTTTAGGTGCATGCAGAATGGAAGAGTCGTGGGGTCAGGAAGGCTTTCACCCAAATTCAGAAGAACGTCTGGGAGGCCAGGCAGTGTTCCCCTGACAGGGGAGTGTGTGAAGCTGTGAGTGTAAAGCCAAAAGTACAGTGGCAATCCCAGAAGTTTGGAGAAGCCAAGAGTGGATCTTCCTAGGAAAACTGCAAGGATGAAGCAGAGCTGGCCCTAGAGAGAAGCCATAAGAGTTACAACTACCAGAAGTGCCCTAGGGATGGAGCCACCCAAGCCCTTTGTAGTTCACAACCTGCCACAGATTGCCTTAGATGCTAGAAGTGGGACTGTGAGATTTAATGTTTTCTCTGATGGATTTTGGACTTACTTTGGTCCCATTCCTTTGTATCCCTCTATTTGTACCTTTTGGAATGGTAATGTCTATCTTGTACCATTGAATACTGAAAGCCTTTAACTTTCTTTTCATTTGAAAAGCAGCTTACAGCTAAGAGTTTGCCTTAAATCTCAGAGGAGACTTTGAACTTGGACTTTTCATCAATGCTGAAACTGATAGGACTTTGGAAACTTTTAGAGATGGACTAAATGCTTTTGCTTAAAAGAATGTTCATGTGTCTTTGGGGGCCAGGGGCAAAAAGTTATGTCTTGTGTTTAGGTATCCTCCCAAAGCCTCAAGTGAATGAGATGGGGCTATTTTAGATGTGGTTGAATCTAGAGTTTGTGATTTATGGTTCAATGCTAGGCCAGAGAGCACTAGGATTAAGGATGTGAGTCCTACCTGCCCTAAGTAGTCTAAATAAGAAAAAGAGGGCAGGAAGACATTGTTAAATTCCCTTATTGCCTTTGCTACCTTGTGGGCACCATGAACTATTTCTCCTCTGCCATCCCACCCTGCCTTGGAACCAACTGATTATGAACTGAAACCTCCACATACTGTAAGCTAAATAAACCGTTCTCCCTTTAACTTCAAGTATTGGGTATTTTGTCTCAGCAATGAGAAAAATAACAAAGACAGTGGGTCCTAGTGGGGGTCTTTCATTATGGGCATGCTGAGGAAGGGATTAACATAGTTCTCCTGGGACTTAGGGTAGTTCCCATTTTTCTCTCTGATTTCTGTCTTTCTACATACTTGCTTTCACTGCATTCTCACCAAAGTTTGCCTTCCTAATAAGGTCTTCTCCAGAACTAAACTCACAGAGGTACCATACCATGCCCTTGAACTTTCAGAACTTTGAGCTAAGTGAATCTCTTTGTTAAAACATATACACCCTTAGATATTTTATGATAGTAATGGAATATAGGCCAATGCATAATATAAAGTTAAATATTTCAATATCATTTAATTATTTTTCTCTTGGATTCCGTGTTTCTTTGTACTCTTCATTTATTGTCAATTAGTTCTCCCCAGCCTCTGCAGTTTATAATTTGTGTTATACTTGGAGTTTTATGAATTCCTAGATTGTTCAGTAAGGAAACTGATAAATGCCAGAGAAATATATTACATATATTAATTTTTAAAGTTAATTTAGTTGAAATAAATAATTTCTTTACATGTAAGGCCTTGTTTATTGAGTCAAAATCAAGAACTAGGAACTCTTTGTGGCTTGTTTCCAGACCTACACTGATAACATAGTATCAAAACTTGACTGATTTTTAAAATACATCTCAGGCTTATTTTAGTTATTTTAAAATGGAAATTAAAGTATATTCTACATGAGAAATATCTGTTATATGTCCTGTGTCTGTGAACTGTAGGAAATACTGCACAGGGATTATATTCAAAACTATAAACTGATTTTTTTATTACTGTTACAAACTTTAAAATCACAAAAGGCAATTATTTCTGATTTAGGTATTATTTCTGATGCTCTTTCAATGTTAATATCAAGGTTTCATATGTATAACTATAAAGAAAAAGTTATTCTTCATGCTCAAATACTTTAGTTGAAATATATTTATGTCTATGATTTTTATTTATTAACATTAGAAAAAATAACTAGCAATACTTGATGCTATTAGAGTCTTCTGGTATAAAAGTAAAGACCCTTATAAAGTTAACCCTAACTGTGATCAAATGTCAATAATATCTTCCTTTTATATCTGCAGTTTCACTTGTTCTGTGTCATTTTTGAAAGATATTTTCATGGGGCTTCAAAGCCTTTGATATATATATTACTCTAAAAACAGCTGAAATTTAGACAACTGCCCATTGACTCCTGCACAGGAAAGGATTAGACCTCAATCTCATGAAGATCAAGTAACTACATTCCAATTTGCTTCAGTGACTTCTTCATCAATGTCTGTATGGAGCCTGACTGCCTTAACTCATAATCTCTGTTCAGTAAGGAGGAAGGTTAGGCCAGGTCTGTGATTGACTCGAATGTCATTGGGAAATATCCAGGATTTATGAGAAATGTTCAGGACATATCACAAGTTGATATTTTTCTACTCGGAGTTTGAAAGGCAAAGATAGCATCAGAGGCATAAATTGATTTTTTTTCTGTAATTTGAAATGTTCAGGAACTTAACAGGTTGAGTCTGTATTGTAGAAATACCTGTGACCCTAAAATTCACCTTCTGGCTATACAAGTAACTTTCTTACTTTGGCTTTTATACAAATTTCTAAACTACCATCTTTTCAAAGGGGAAATGGTAAACACCCTTAAGTGAAATCTCTTTTACTGTTTCTGAGTTTCAGGTTTTTAAAAATTATACTTAAAATATTAATAATTTCTAGTGATAGAGTTAAAATTGAAAAATAATTTAAGATACATAAAGTATGAAAGCCACATCTATTTATTTATTAATTATAGTGCTTTGTTTGTAGAAGTTTAAAACATAAGTCTTATTTATTCAGCATACAATTATTTATAACCTATATTATATAAAGTACAGTTTAGTTCTAAATATATTCAAATGGTTCATTCAGACAAATAATTACCTGCAGGAATCACAGTGAATCAATGCATTTTTTATTGGCATGTTTACAGAGACACACAATTGTCAATATATGTAGAACATATATAGAACGAAAATCTTCAACTGAACTTTGAGCAACATTATAATTTAATGAATTTTAATGAGATTTTTTTTCAATTTAGCAATTATTTTGTTTCTTATTATTTTCTCTATTTGTAGCTAACTACCTACACAGAAAGCCCTGCCTGCTACTATGATCTAGTTGCTATTCAGTTTAGGTCACCAATTATGGAATGATAGAAAACAGAAATCCATTTGATATGACCAGTTCAAAATAAATGTTCTAAATAAAAAAATTATTATTTTTTTTACTATTTCCTTTCAGAAAATAAATGTCAGGAGTAGTACATGGTCACAAAATAAAAGATCACTTTTAGTTAATTTCAGCTTATACAAAATCGTTAAGTTTTTGTGTTCTATAAATTATCTTGAGAATAAATCTCAGTTATGCTAACATTTTTTCTAATATAAAAAAATCTGGTGAAATATTAATCCTGTAGCATTTAAGTGACATTATTTCCTTTCTTCTGCTAATGTATTAGACACTTGTACAAGGTCACATTTTTTTAACTAATCTGGGCTATGCTTTTTTTTCTAACATACAAAAATCTGGTGCAATATTACTGCTATAGCATTTAAACAATATTATTGCCTTCAGCTAATGTATTAGACACTTGTACAAATTCTGATATTTATTAATGTTTTTTATTCAAGTGCTTCCTTTCATAATGATAACTTTACTGGTTATATTTGCAATTTAAATTTCATTAGAACTAAATGTGCCAAACAGCATACGAGGAGTAAACAAAATGAAGTAATTTGACCAATTAAATGCATCAATTTTTATTAGCTCTGAAACCAACTCTAAAATATTTCCAAAACATAAATCTTACTACCAAAAAAATTACAAAAAAGAGATAATGCACCACAACTGAGGATCAGAAAAAAAAATTAACTCTACTACACCATTGAAGACTACAGATCAACTTTTTAGAAGGACATGCAATAAGCATAATAAATTTGATTAAGGTTTAAAGGCAGAAACATGAATATAGCATCTTCTCACATATATGTGACAGATAAAAGTTGATCTGAAGAAAGCAGAGAATAGACGAAGAGAAAAGAACTAAACCTGGGAAAGGAGAGAGATAGATGGAGAGGAGGTGGTTAATGACGAGAGAAGTATGATTTGATAAGAGGAAAATTTCTACTATTTTAGCACCTTAGTATATCTGTTGACAACACTTAATTAAATATTTGAAAACAGCTCGTGGAGAGGATTTTTTGAAATTTGATGAACACAAAGAAATGAGTATTTATGAGGTGAGAGATGTCAATCACCCTAACCTGATCTTCGTGTTGTAAATAAGTACTGAAATGTACTCCTGTATCATGTAAATATGCATAAAATACTATATGTAAGTTAAAGATGAAAATACATTTTGTAAAAAGAAAATAAAGCCTTAAAATGTTACCATAAATAAGCAACTCAAAGGACCATTGACTGATAAGTGGATAACCAAAGCATGGTGTACTCATACAATGCATTCACAAAATGAAAGGTTATTTTGTACTGAAAAGAAAGGAAATGTGAAAGAAACCACTCACAATAGTCTATATATTCTATCATTCCACTTATATACCCTGTCTAGAATAGAAATTTTATATAGGCAGAAAGTAGACTAGAAAATGCTTAGGAAATTGGGATGGTAGGAGTTGGAAGGTAACAGCTAAAGGGTATGAGACTCCTTTTGAGATAATGAAAATATTCTCAGATTAACTGAAGCGATGGCTACAAATATCTTTTTCTTAATTTATATATTAATTGGTACATTTTAGGTATACAATACATTTACATTTATCATTGGGTGTTTGAACCTGAACATGCTGTATCTTAGTTCTTATTTTTTCCCCATTACCTATGCGTCCTTCACCCCCACGACCCTTCCCTATTTACATAGACCTTGTTTTCATTTTTCTTTCTTTCTCATAATTTTTCCTTCCCTTTCCCCTTCCCCTCATGCCACCCTTCCACCTTTGCACATTTTCCTATTTCAAATTATCAATTATTCTTTTTAATCATTTTCATCCTTATTTACACTTTCAGTTTCTCACACTAGAGATACTATTCGGTATTCACACATATGTGTCCTATTTATTTCACTTAAGAGAATGGCCTAAATATGCATCCATTTAGCTATAAATGACTCTAGTTTCTCATTCTTTATGGCTGAGTAGTACTCCATTTTATAAAAAAAAAACACATCTTCTTTATCCACTTTCCAGTTGATGGGCACTTGGGCTGTTTTCAAACCTCACCTATTACAAATTGTGCTGCTATATACATAGGTGCACATATATCGCTGTGGCATGATTCTTTTAATTCTTTGGGGAAGATACCCAGAAGGGGAATAGCTGGGTCAAATGGGACCTCTAGTCCTAGTTCTTTGAGGTATCTTAATACTGATTTCCACAGTGGTTGCACCAGTCTGCACTCCCACCAACAATGGTGAAGGGTTCCTTTCTCTCCACACCCCCGCCAGCATTTGCTATCAGTTGATTTCTTGATAGCAACCATTCTTTGTGGGGTGAGGTGAAATCTCAGTGTTTTTTTCATATGCAACTCTCAAATGACCAGTGATGTTGATCATTTTTTCATATATTTATTTGCTATTTTTACTTCTTTGTCTGAGAAATGTCTGTTCATTTCTGATGCTCATTTTTGAATTGGGTCTTTGAATTTGGGGGGTCTGATTTTTTTCAATTCTTTATATATTCTAGATAGTAGACCTTTGTCTAAGGTACAGCTGCTAAAAATTTCTTCCCATATTGTAGGTTGCCTGTAAGGTCTGTTGGTAGTTTCTCTTGCAGTGCAAAAGCTTTTTAATAAGATGAGATCCCAGTTGTTGATTCTTTGTGTTAGCTCCCATGCTACTGAAGTTTTGTTCATAAAGTCTTTCCCTATTCCGATGTCATCAAGAGTTCTACCTAATGTATCTTCCAGCAAGGTTACTGTTTCTGTCTTGATATTTAGCTCTTTAATTCACTTGGATCTTAGTTTACTACACGGTGATAGGTATGGGTCTCGTTTTAATCTTTGGGAGGTTGAAATACAGTTTTTCCAACCCCATTTATTGAACAGGCTATCTTTTCTCCAATGAGGGCGATTGGCTCCTTTGTCAAAGATGAGGTAGCTGAGTATGTCTGGAGTTGTTTCTGCATCTTCTAATCTAGTCCACTGATCTTTGGGTCTGTTTCTTTGCCAGTACCATGCTGTTTTTATCACAGTAGTTTTGTAGTATAGTTTCAAGTTGGGGATTGTGATACCCCCAGCCATGTCTCTGTTGCCCAGAATTTCTTTTGCTATTCTAGGTTTCTTCTGCTTCCACATGAATTTTTGGATTATTTTCTCTAGTTCTGTGAAGTATATTGTTGGAATTTCAATATGCATTGCATTTAATCTATGTAGTAGTTTTGGAAGTATGGCCATTTTCACTATATTTATTATTTCCTACCTAGGAACAAGGGATATCTTTCCATTTTCTTATATCTTCTTCAATCTCCTTTTTCATTGTGCTGTAGTTTTTAGTGTAGAGGTCTTTTGTTTCCTTTGTTAGGTTGATTCTTAGATATTTCATTTTTTTAGATTCTATTGTAAAAGGAATTATTTCCCGAATTTCTCTCTCAATGGATCTGCTATTTGCGTACAAGAAGGCTATTGTTTTTTGAGTGTTGACCTTATATCCAGCTACTCTACTGAATCTGCCAGTTAAGTCTAGAAGGCTTTTGACCGAGTTTTTTGGGTCTTCTATGTAAAGTATCATATCATCAGCAAATAATGACAGTTTCATTTCTTCCTTTCCTATCTTTATTCCTTTCATTTCTTTCTCTTTTCTAATTGCTATGGCTAATGTTTCCAGAACAATATTGAACAGGAGTGGTGATAGTGAGCATCCTTGTCTTGTTCCTGATTTTAGTGTGAAATTTTTCAGTTTTTGAGCATTTAGTATGATGTTGGCTGTTGGTTTTTCATAGATAGCCTTAATCAGGTTGAGATAAAGGCCTTCTATTCCAATTTTCTCTAGCGTTTCTATCATCAGTGAATATTGGATTTTGTCGAATGCTTTTCTGCATCTATTGAGATGATCACGTGGTTTTTGTCCTTGGCTCTGTTAATATAGTGCATTACATTTATTGATTTATGGATGGTGAACCATCCTTGCATCCCTGAAATAGATCCGACTTGGTCAGGGTGTATAATCTTCTTGATGACCCTCTGTATTCTGTTTGCCAGTATCTTTTTGAGGATTTTTGCATCTATGTTCATTAGGGAAATTGATCTGTAGTTCTCTTATTGGGTTGAGTCTTTCCCTTGCTTTGGAATCAAAGTAACACTTGCTTCCAGGAAAGAATTTGGAAGCCTTGATTCCCTTTCAATTTCCTTGATGAGTTTAGAGAGTAATGGCATTAGTTCTTCTTTAAACATCTTGTAGAATTCAGCAGTGAAGCCATTAGAACCTGGGCTTTTCTTTGTTGGTAAATTTTTTATTACATTTTCAATTTCATTCATTGTTATTGGGGTGTTTAGAATTTCTATATCTTCTTCATTTAACTTTGGCAATTCATATGTATCTAGGAATCTGTCCATTTCTTCTGTGTTTTCCATTTTATTAGAGTACAAGTTCTCAAAGTAGGTATTGATGATCCTCTGAATTTCTGCTGGATCTCTTGTGGTTTCACCTTTTGCATTCTTAATTGCATGGATTTGAGCCTCCTCTTTCCTTTTTTTGATGAGGTTGGCTAAAGGTTTATCAATATTCTTTACTCTTTCAAAAAACCAGCTCTTTGATTCATTGATTTTTTTGTATTGTTCTCTTAGTCTCCATTGCATTGATTTCTGCTCGGATCTTTATAATTTCCTTTCTTGTACAAGCTTTGGGTTTGTTATGCTGTTCTTTTTCTAGGAGCTTGAGGTTCTGCATTAGGTTATTTAATGGAGTTCTCTCTGTTGTCCTAATATGGGCATTCACTGCTATGAATTTCCCACATAGAACTGCTTTCATTGTGTCCCACAGATTCCTGTATGTTGTACTGCCATTGTCATTTTCTTGTAGAAACTGTCTAATTTCTTCTTTAATTTCCTCTGTGACCCATTTGTTGTTCAGGAGAGTGTTATTCAATTTCCATGTGTTTGTGGGTGTTTTGTGGTTTCTTATGTTATTGATCTCCAATGTTATTGCACTGTGGTCTGGTAATATACAGGGGATAACTTGAATTCTTTTACATTTATTTAGATTTTCCCTATGAGTTAGCATGTGGTATATTTTGGAGAATGGCCCATGTGCAGCTGAAAAGAATGTACATTCTGATTTTGTGGGGTGGAAGACTCTATAAACATCTAATAAGTCCATTTGTTCAATACCTTGGTTCAGTTCTAGAATATCATTGTTAATTTTTTTCCTAGATGATCTGTCTATTTGTGATAGAGGGTTGTTGAGGTCCCCCACTACAATTGTGTTATTGTTTATTTGGTTTTTCATGTCCATTAAGATTTGTTTTGTATAATTGGGGGCATTCATATTTGGTGCATAAATATTTAGGACTGTCATCTCTTCCTCTTGGATTGTTCCTTTCACAAGGACATAGTGACCATCTTTGTCTCTCTTAATTAGTTTTGGTTTGAAATCTACTTTGTTTGCAAATAAGATTGCTACCCCTGCTTTTTTCTGGGATCCTGTCATTTGGAGAACTGTTTTCCATCCTTTTACTTTCAGTCTATGAATTTCCTTTTGAGTTAGGTGTGTTTCTTACATACAGCATATTGCTGGATTTTGCTTCTTAATCCCTTCTGTCAGTCTGTTTCTTTTGATTGGTGAATTGAGGCCATTAACATTGATAGCTATAATTAAGAGATATTGACTCATTCTTGCCATGATGTTTTATTGTTGTTGGCTCTTCTCTTATTTTTCCCCCTTTCCCTTTAGTGCCTTACCTTGCCTGGTGTCTTCTCTCTGTTGGGCCTCATGGAGTTGTGACCTTCATTGTCTTTTTCTAGGATATTGCTTAGAATTGTCTGGAGTGCTGGTTTGGTATTCATGAAATTTCCCAGGTGTTCTTTGTCATGAAAGTATCTAATTTCCCCTTCAATTTTGAAAGATAATTTTGCCAGATACAACAGTCTAGGTTGGAAGTTATTTTCTTTTAGGGCTTGAAATACTTCACTCCAGGCTCTCCTTGATTTGAGAGTTTGTGTTGAGAAATCTGCCATGATTTTGATGGGCTTTCCTTTGTAGGTGATTTGTTTCTTTTCTCTGCCTGTAGAATTTTGTTCTTCTGTTGGGTTTCTGGGATCTTGACTATTATATGTCTAGGTGTAGATTTTTTTTTATCATGGTTGGGTGGAGTTCTATATGCCTCACTTATCTGTGTGTCCAATTGTCCACCTCTGTCTGGGAAGTTTTCTACTATTACTTCTGTGAACAGGTTTTTTTTGCGTCAATTGTACTTTCTCCTGTTTATTCCTGGACTCCTATCAGCCTTATGTTATTCTTCTTTGTATCATCTAGCAGCTGTTGAATTGATTTCTCATGGTCCCTTACTATCTTTAAGAAATCTCTGTTTTCATGGTCCTTAACTGCGATCCTGTCTTCTATATCTGATATTCTGTCTTCAGATTCTCTTAGTCTGCTCTGCATGCTTTCAATGGAGTTTTTAATCTCTTGAATATCTGTTTGAATCTGTTTCCTGGATTCCATTTCTTTCTTGTGTTGGGCATTAATGGCTTTCAGCCTGTTAATGATCTCATCTATTTTCTTGTCTGTTTCTGCTCTAGAACCTCTAATCATGTCTTTCACTCTACTCAACATCATCAGTACTTATCTGGGATATTATTTCTGCTTTGAATTTTTCTAGAGCCTCATGTATCTGCTTTGTTACTTCCTGTGCTATCAGTTCAGGGTGTCCAGGTGGTTGCTTATCAGTTTTTTCCACCTCATTTCCCCCAGAATTTCCTTTTTGTGGCATGGAAGCCTGCATTTGAGCCTTGCTTAAATGTTTTCTCATTTTTGTTTTTGGTACTGTCCTTGGTTTAATTCCTGGGTTGATATTTCAAAATTGCTTAATGCAGGTATCTTTGTTGCTTGTGTTTAAAACCCTTGTGGAATGATTGCTTTTCAGAGGTGTCTTCCAGATATGGCTTGTGTTTAGGTTTTGAGGCTCTAATGACTCTGAGGCTATTTTATTTTCCTTATACCAGGAAGGAAAACTGATTAGATCAATCACAACATGTTAGGCCAAATGTTATAATCAGTAATACCATAGCATCAAGCACAGCTTAGGAAATGACAATTTGTGGTAGTTATTAATCTATCACATTTAACTATGTGAAGTATAATCCCCTGTGCCTCTGTAGTGTGGGACCAGGTAGCAGAAAATCCAGAAGGCGGGGGGGGGGTGGAATTGGGCCTTGCAGGCATGCACCAGGTGAAGGTGGGGCTCCAAGCCACCGCCAGGACCTCACTGTGCCATGGGCAGGAACAGGAACACAGCTGGAGGAGCCTCAGGCTGCTTGGCTGACCCGCAGAGAGAAGCACTGGATGAAGGTTGGCTACAAATATCTTGAATAAATTAGAACAACTGAATTCTATACTATACATGGGCCAGATGTATGACATGTGAAGCATATCTCAAAATGTTTTAAAAATAATTACTACATAAGCATCCAAGCAAATAAGGAAGAAGAAAATACTAAAAAGAAAAATGTTACCTTTGTCGGGAAAATAGCAGCCAATGGTATCCAAAACTCAGGTTGCATGAAAAATGTATATATTAAAGTGTGCCCAAGAATATAAGGGAAAATATGATTTTAATATGCAAATAGATGAAGAATGATGCAGAAAAACAAAATAATACTTTAATGACAGTGGAAATTTCTAAAATTGAGAAAAATACATAAAATAAGCCAAGTTTTCTGAGTGGCATTAACTGGAGATTGCTGATGCTGGACAAAAATGTCTGTCAATTGAAAAGAGATCAATGAGAAATTTATCATGTGAATAAAAAGAAAAATGTTGCAAGTGCTTTTCTGACTTCTGAGATTAAATCTGATTAAGCAGTCAGAATATATGAAAGAAATAGAGAAAAATAGGAGAAGTACAATTAAAGAAAAATAGTAAGTGAAATAGTATTAAAGTGAAATAATATCTAGGAATATAAGACATTCAGACTGCATTTTTATTACATAGCTGAATGGAGCATGCAAAAATGAAACAAAAAGGAAGATACACAAAGAAAATACAAAGAAGGAAATATAATTGGTGTTTTTAAATCATTTAGAGGAATAAAACATCCTCTGAAATTGGTGTGTAAATGTACTGAGGAGAGTCTGCATACTTCTGCAAAGAATCTCTTATTGGGATTTTATTGAGTCAATCTCATGGGAAAATTAATGTATGTTTCATATTGAAATGGATAAATAAGGAAAATGTAATTATGTATAACTCAAGAGGCAGGAGATAGGCACTTTTGTTCTAAATCAATCATTAATAGGATATATTACTCTATTACTTCATATGGGGGGATAATGCATTTTTATGTATATTTATATTTTTATATTAAATGATTGTATGTATGTATATAATCAACAAAGACTAACATTTACTGTTGAGTACTTGCTAGAATAATGATTATAAATTAACTGAATTCAATACAGAGACAGGAAAATTATATCTATTTATCTATCTCTCTCTATATATGCAGATATGTACATGTAATTATTAGAAATAAGCATCCAGTAAGTAATAGTAGTAATAATTGTTGTGTTAACATTGCTGTCAGCATCTTTACTATCATTAATATTATCTCATATTAGAACAGGTAACAAAGAGTTGAGTTCAAACATGAATACATATTATTTTTCTGAGAAAATAATTCATATTTATATATTATGACAAAATTTAAAAGTATTTTTAAATAACGTCTAGTTCTGAACTTTATCATCATTTTCTGATAACTACTTTATTAACCATATGGAATATAACATTTTCATTTGTTATATTATTAAAATAAAATTATTTTATCAGTGTTATTTCCTCACTTGTCAAAAACTTTCTATGGATTCTTGATTTACTA
The DNA here is from genome assembly GCF_053883595.1 of Heterocephalus glaber. Taxonomy (NCBI): domain Eukaryota; kingdom Metazoa; phylum Chordata; class Mammalia; order Rodentia; family Bathyergidae; genus Heterocephalus; species Heterocephalus glaber. The sequence continues at coordinate 27,405,349 of NW_028258151.1, read as the reverse complement.
AAAGATAAATAAAGCATAGAAGAATCTACTCCTTTATCTCTTTGACTTTATCTTCTACTACTGTCTCTTGCTTACTTTTTCCCAGCCTAAACTCCCACCTCACCCATGTCTGCTACCTTCTTATAGCACTTGCACTTTGCCTTTCTCCAGATAACTTAAGGACTTTTTTCTTTAAAAGCTTCAAGGCTTTGGTCACAAATTACCTTTGCAGAGAGCTTTATCATTACCCCACATTCTATGCTATAAGTTGCCTTATCATTTGCTTCTCAGGAATTATGAAGAAGACTAGACAGAATCCATGGATTAGAGTTTAAAAATATTACTTTCTCAGATGATTCTGAATTCAAGCTTACCAATGAGAAGAACTTGTGTGAAACATAGAAGACATAAAAATTTCTAAATGTTTGATGTTAATGTGTTCAAGAAAGAGAATGTTTAAAATGTCACTTTTAGATTAGTAAATATGACAGACCTGCACACAAACAGACTTTACAACAATATATTGTAAAGAATTGAATTCAAGAAAAAAGAAAACAAAGTCCCAGGGTGGTTTGAAGGGAGAGATGAACAAAAAACTAAACATTAATATTGGTATAAAATATAACAATTTGAAGTTTATGAAATTAAAAAAACATAAAATTTTAAGACAATGAAATCTTAGATCCTAGTCAAAAACTTTTAAATTACATATCTCATACTGACCACATTAGAAATATCCAAAGAATAATTTAAACTCAGTAATAAGAAAACATAAAATTCAAGAAAAATTTGATCAGTGCTATAAGCAGACACATCAAAGAAAATGTATTGATAAAAACTTTGATTATGAAAAATTACTTATAATCAAGGAATTTGAAATTCAAACAATGAAATAGACTCTCCAACGGATTGAATGGGTAAAATCCAAAACATTGACACCACATGACACTGGTAAAAATGTCAAGCAACAAGAACTCTGATACACACACACACACGCACACACACAATTTATATTGTTGGGGTTTTTTTTCTTGGTAAAGACTAATCTTAGACCAAGTCAAATTCCCATTTATCATTTAGTAATTTTTTGAGGTTAGAGAAACAATTTGTAAATATTTATTTAGGCGTTGGATATTTACTAAAGGAATTACTCTCAGCGGAAGTGAAAGAATCAGCAGAAAAGCCTTTTAAAAAGTTTTCTCCAGATTTGTCAGGGTCACTCTAAAGATGAAAGTGTAAGTCAGTCTTCTGTGAAACATCATCCACCCAATCTCCATGCTGTCTCAGAGAGTGGTGACACAAATTGACAAACCACTGCCAAATGGTGCACACTCTTTTGTACAACCTGCCTGGCAGCTCTGTTTCCACAACTGCCTACCAGGTTCCGCAGTGACTGGGTTCATTGCCCCTCCTTGCTGTTGTGCTACAGGCTGGGTGGCCGCGGGGCCAGGGCTCAGATGGAGAGTCATAACCAAGAGCACTTAAACTTCTTTGATTATTTCTCAAGTTTGAAAACTTTGATCCACCCCTATGACAGCAAGTTATTGTGGAAATATTTTTGGTGTAAAATCATTCCAGAGTATGTAATATTTAACTGAGAGCTGCATGACAATGAGATTTGTGTTACTTTGACTTTTTTGTGTAGGTTGACATGGTTGCACATTTTCAAGTTACTAACAGCTTGAAAACTGTGTTTAAAAAATAACTTAAAAAAGAGATTGTGGTCTGGTTTTGTAAAAGTTTTAGGCAAAATTACAATTGATTGTTTTAGGAATCATTATTAAAATTTTCTGCAATCATAAAGCAATATCAATGTGTTGAGTTTACCCATTATGCACATTGTAATTATTCATTGTAGCTGTCCAGTTCTAGGATGCATTCTGGCATTTTGTAAGCTTCTCTGAGTAACAATATATAGATTCATTTAATGTTAACATTGGTTAATAAATGTATTTAAAAAATTGAAAAAAAGTACTCTGGTTCATTTCTAGTGTGAATGAAAAACGATAAAATCACATTGAAAATGAATTTAGCAAACACTTACCAAATTAATTTCATTCTTACCATAAAATCCAGCAATTGCACTTCTTGATTTTTACCCAAAGAATTGAAAAATTACATCTACACAAAATGGGGGAATATTATTGAATAAAAAAGAGATATGATGGAATGAAAGTCATAGAGTTATACGTGTTTCTTAAATGTATACTGAAAAATGTCAGTATGAAATAGTTACATCTTGTATAATTCCAAATATTTGAGGTCATGGAAAACAGTAATAATATTAACATAATCTAAAAATCTACAGTTGCCAAGGAGTCAGGAAGAGGGTAGGGAAAATCAATAGACATTTTTCCCTCTAAAAGTACAGGGAATTTTCAGGTGAGTAAAACTCTTCTGAATGATACAGTATTGGGGGATATATGACATTGTACATTTATCAAGAATTTCAGAATCTACAACACAAACAGTGAGCCTTAATGTAAATTATGGGTTTCTATTAATAAGAATGCATCAATTTAGCTCATCAATTTTTTTTCCTTAAATTCTTATATTGGTACACTTTAGGTATACCATACATTTACATTCATCATTTTGCATGTTGCATCTTGGTTCTTATTTTTTCCCCATTCCCCTTACTCTCCCTTCAACTCCTCCACTCCTCCCTATTTACAAAGACTTTGTTTCTATTTTTCCCTTTTTCTCATAATTTTTCCTTTCCCTTCTTTCCTTCCCCTACCCCTCCCACTTCCTTTACCTCTTTGGACCTTTCCTTCCTATTTCAGATGATGAATTATTTATTTTAATCCTTATTTACACTTTCAATTTCTCACACCAGAGAAACTATTCAGTATTTACACATGTGTGTTTTATTTATTTCACATAAGGGTATGGCCTCAATATGCATCTATTTAGCTATAAATGTCTCTAATTTCTCATTCTTTATGGCTGAGTAGTACTCCATTTTATTTTTTTATTTTTTTAATTTATTTTTTTATTTTTTGTATTAAATTCTTTTATTGGTACATTGTAGGTATACAACCAGTGGAACAGATTAGAAGATGCAGAAACAATTCCAGACACACTCAGCCATCTCATCTTTGACAAAGGAGCCAAACACCCTCACTGGAGGAAAGATAGCCACTTTAATAAATGGTGCTGGAAAAATTGGGCTTCAACTTGCCAAAGATTAAAACTAGATCCGTATCTCTCACCATGCACTAAACTAAAAGCAAAATGGATTAAAGATCTAAATATTAAAATAGAAACTCTGAACCAGTTGGAACAGAGGTTAGGTAGAACCCTTGAAGACATTGGTGTAGGAAAAGATTTTATGAACAAAGCCTCAGTTGTCCGTGAACTAGCACAAACAATCAACAAATGGGATCTCTTCTTATTAAAAAGCTTCTGCACAGCAAGAGAAACCACCAGCAGTGTGAAGAGACAATCCACAAGGTGGGAAAAAATCTTCACCTGCTCTTCCTCAGACAAAGGTCTACTATCTTGAATCTATAAAGAACTTAAAAAGATCAGACCTCCCAAATTTAAAGACCCAATCCAAAAATGGGCATCTGAAATGAATAGACATTTCTCAGTCAAAGAAGTAGAAATAGCAAATAAATACATGAAAAAATGTTCAACATCACTGGTCATTCGAGAGATGCAAATGAAAACAATGCTGAGATTCCACTTCACTCCAGAAAGAATGGCTGCTATCATGAAATCAACCAATAACAAACGCTGGTGGGGCTGTGGGGAAAGAGGAACCCTGCTCCACTGCTGGTGGGAGTGTAGACTGGTGCAACCACTGTGGAAATCAGTATGGAGATACCTCAAAGAACTAGGACTGGAAATCCCATTTGACCCCACTATTCCACTGCTGGGGATCTTCCCCAAAGAATTAAAAGAATCATACCACAGTGATATATGTGTATCCATTTTATTTTTAAAAACCCACATCTTCTTTATCCTGTATTCAGTAGACGGGCACTGCAATAAACATGGGTGTGCATATATCACTGTGGTATGATTCTTTGGGGGAAGATACCAAGCAGAGGAATAGCTCAGTCAAATGGGACCTCTAACCCTAGTTCCTTGAGGTATCTCAATACTGATTTCTACAGTGGTTGCACCAGTCTGCACTCCCACCAACAATGGAGAAGGGTTCCTTTCTCCCCAAAACTCCACCAACATTTGTTATTGGTTGATTTCTTGATAGCAGCCATTCTTTCTCAGGTGAGGTGGAATCTCAGTGTTATTTTCATATGCATCTCTCAAATGACCAGTGATGTTGAACATTTTTTCATATGTTTATTTGCTGCTTTTACTTCTTTGAGAAATGTCTGTTCATTTCAGATGCCCATTTTTGAATTGGGGTTTAAATTTGGTGGGTCTGATTTTTTTCAGTTCTTTATATATTCTAGATAGTAGACCTTTGTCTGAGGTACAACTGCTAAAAGTGTTCTCCCACATTGTAGGTTGTCTCTTAGATCTGTTGGTGGTTTTTCTTGCAGTGCAGAACCTTTTAAAAAGATGAGATCCCACTTGTTGATTCTTTGTGCTAGCTCCCATGCTACTGAGGTTTTGTTCATAAAGTCTTTTCCCATGCCGATGTCCTCAAGAGTTCTACCTAACTTATCTTTCAGCAAGTTTAGTGTTTCTGATTTAATGTTGAGATCTTTAATCCATTTTGACTTTAGTTTCGTGCAGGGTGATAGATATGGGTCTAGTTTTAATCTTTGGCAGGTTGAAATCCAGTTTTTCCAACACCATTTCTTAAATAGGCTATCTTTTCTCCAATGAGGGTGGTTTGCTCCTTTGTCAAAGATGAAGTGGCTGAGTATGTATGGAGTTGTTTCTGCATCTTTTAATCTATTCTACTGATCCTTAGGTCTGTTTCTTTGCCAGTACCATGCTGTTTTTTGTCACAGTAGCTTTGTAGTATAGTCTCAAGTTGAGGATTGTGATACCCCCGTCATGTCTCTGTTGCCTAGAATTGCTTTTGCTATTCTAGGTCTCTTTTGGTTCCAAATGAATTTTTGGATGTTTTTCTCTCATTCTGTGAAATATATTGTTGGGATTTCAATCAGCATTGGATTTAATCTATATAGCAGTTTTGTAAGTATGGCTATTTTCATTATATTGTTTATTCCTACCCAGGAACAAGGGATGACTTTCCATTTTCTTATATCCTCTTTGATCTCTTTTTTCAGAGTGCTATAGCTGTCAATGTAGAGGTCTTTTGCTTCCTTTGTTAGAGTGATTCCTAGATATTTCATTTTTTTGGATGCTATTCTGAAAGGAATTGTTTCCCTAATTTCTCTCTCAATGAGTCTGTTATTTGTGTACAAGAAGGCTATTGATTTTTGAGTGTTGACCTTGTATCCAGCTACTCTACTGAATCTGTCAATTAAGTCTAGATGTCTTTTTGCAGAGCTTTTTGGGTCTTCAATGTAGAGAATCATATCATCAGCAAAAATTTAGTTTCACTTCTTCCTTTCCTATCTTTATTCCTTTTATTTCTTTCTCTTTTCTAATTGCTGTGGCTAATATTTCCAGAACTATATTGAATTTGAGTGGTGATGGTGGACATCCTTGTCTTGTTCCTGGTTTTAGCATGAAAGTTTTCAGTTTTTGAGCATTTAGTATGATGTTGGCTGTTGTTTTTTCATAGATAGCCTTAATCAGGTTGAGGTAAAGAACGTCTATTCCAATTTTCTCTAGCGTTTTTATCATGAATGAATGTTGAATTTTGTCGAATGCTTTTCTGTATCTATTGAGATGATCATGTGGTTTTTGTCCTTGGCTGTGTTAATATAGTGTATTACATTTATTGATTTATGTATGTTGAACCATCCTTTCATCCCTGGGATAAATCTGACTTGGTCAGGGTGTATGATCTTCTTGCTGATCCTCTGTATTCTGTTTGCCAGTATCTTGGTGAGGATTTTTACATCTATTTTCATTAGAGAGATTTGCCTATAGTTCTCTTTTGGGTTGGGTCTTTCCCTCGTTTTGGAATCAAAGTAACACTTGCTTCCAGGAAAGAATTTGAAAGTATTGTTTCCTTTTCAATTTCTTAGCTGACCAGCTTTAACAAATATACCACACTAATGCACATTGTTACTAGTAGATAAGGTAATAAATGGGAGAAGCTGGTGAAATCTTACTTACTGTAAGATTTTTTATATTTTTAATTATTATAAAAATTAAAGTTACAGAAAGCAATGGATTATATGGTTATATTATAAAGAATATGTAAGCACACATAATGATAATAAATGTGCCTATAAAACTATTGAACATTACTTTTAAAATCATACAAATGTGTGCTTATGGCATTTTGAACAACTTTTTAAGTGATAGAATTATGTATGGATTTAAAAAATGCTATATATCATATAGTCAGTAGAGGAAAGCATAATATGCTTTGTAAAACTGATTTATTGTACAAAAATTGGATCATGTAATGACGCAATGATTGTTAGAAGAATACAAGAGACTGCAAACCATGTTTCATAAATTATGATAATGGGTAACTTAAGCATGACAATACATTATTTTGCACAAATTAAACTTATATGAATGCTATTGTAATTAAATGCATATTCAAATTACATCTCTAATATATTGGGAAATAAATTATTTATAAATATTATTTTGCATAAAGACATAAAATCTTGGAAAATTTTAAAAATGAGACAATTTCACAAGGTAGTTGGGTTTGAAATTAGTAGGGAAAGATCAAACGCATGAAACACTTAGAAAATATAACAAAAAGTGACACAGTTTAAATAGTGTTATAAAATTCAAAGTACCTCCAAACAATTTATAAAATCCTATACGTCTTCTTTCAGGAAAGTTGTAAAACATTGTAAGGATGTACTAATGTGTTAACAATTAGAAAATGACATGCTGTTGAATATGAAATTAAGTATTTTGGCAATATTTTTACTTAAAAACTGATCTAAAATTTCAAACACACTCCAAATAATATTATGCAGTATTTTTTTATAAGTTTTTACAAAACAATTTTCAAAATTATATTGAGAAATATTTCTTCTACTTTTTATTATAGTTAAAGACCTTATATTTCCTAAATCTTTCCACTGAGAAAAATTAGAAAAACAGGATAAATTCATATTATTGTATGCTTAATACCATCAAAGAACCAAGGCACCAAAGATTTGAGAGGGAGAATCAATCCTAGAGAGAAAAAATTCATATTAAGCTGATCTTTATATATCCATGTAGCTTTCTCCTCAAAATTTGTCAATCCTTAAGTACCAGCTGAGAAGACAGACACTGGCTAGAAATGTGAGCAACTAAGCAGCATTTCTGGCCTTCTTTTAATGTTGTATGAAAAATAAGTTACATTTTATTGTCCTTTTTCTGCCCTATGAGGACACAATGAGAATATGAACTAGTGCCTTCATCAGACATTAAACTTGCTTAGGTCTTACTCATGGGCTTCCCAGGCTGCAGAACTAAATTGTTTAACCATCCACCCTGTGCTATTCAGGTAAAGCAGCATGAAATTATTAATAGGGGTAGATTTAAGTCCTCAGTTGAAAAGACTTGGGCTGTGTTCTTTGTCTTGGAAAATAGAATTTGGAGACTAAGTCAATGGCTGTTTGTCAACTTGCTTAAATTTTATCTCTGTGTAGCTTAATATCATGGCATATATCAAATTATCAGAAATGTTATTTGAAACATTGAGAGAAGATGTTGGTTGAGTAAAAAAAGCTGAACAAGTTCCTTGGCCATCCTATCCCTCAGACACATCAGCTTGAACAGCCATTCACACAGCAATCTACAGACACAGGAGCTAAAGAATTCAGGTGACAGATCATAATGCCCAGTCTTGGTATAATAAAAAGAAAAGATTCAGGGTGAAGGGTGCATAGGTAATGGGGGAAAAATAACAACTAAGATACATCATGTTCAGGTACAAACACCCAATGATAAATGTAAATGTATTGTATACCTAAAATGTACCAATTAATATATACATTTTTTTAAGAAAGAAAAGATTCATTTAAGAGGATGCGTAAAGAGCATCAGCAGACATGTCTCAGTATTGGGAAAGGGGAAGGAAGGAGCTAAGCCCAAATCTCTTGCATACTGAAACCTAGTCATGAATAAAGGCCTAAGATCCCTTTCCACAGGCAGACAGGCACAGACCGCGGATGGAGACTCAGAAGTGCAGACAGGAGGCTGATATCTGCCACAAAACCTCCCGATCGTAGGCAGCAGAGAGGGAACCAAGACTTCATACGGCATCAAGCTTAGCTTAGGATTTTCCTCTTACTTTCACTCCTGGTTCTACTATGGAGAGACATGGAATCAAGCAGAAACCTAAAGCTCCGGGATGTAGGTGAGACTTCAGAGACAGAGGGTCTGGAACTGCCCTTGGTTACAAAACATAATAAAACAATTTTTAAAAGGTTCAGGACATAGCTCAGTGACAGGGCACCTCCTGGTTCCAATTCCAGTACCATCCCCCCCAAAAAAGTTAAGAAGAAAATTTAAAATTTTGACACAAAGACCTAGTCGAAAAAGACAGAACCTTTAGTTCAAGAAGAAAATAGATTTAAACAAATGAAACTGCGGAGGGCGGAGGCAGGTGGAGAGTCCCTGCAGTCCCTAGCCTGACTCTCCGGACTACACAGAAGGTTGTGAAACAATCAGATAGAGATTGAAAGCTTATAAGCAAAACTGTACTTTTGTTCAACAAGCCTGCAAGAGTACAGCTGCCTTTTCTCAGAGAGACAGGCAGGGGTGCCCGAAACAGAGCCACCTTTGAAGTGGGACTCAAGTGCTTCATTTTATAGTGGCCAGGGGTCTACCCTGTCTCTGGGCTGAGGACACCCCTACTTGATTGGCTAGTTGATAGGTATGGCTGGTTACTAGGGAAGGATAATGGGGGCTTTCACACCTTAGGGTCAAGTTTCTTTTTTTTCTCTTAATCTGAGCAAGCCAAACTTTGCAGGGTACAGTGTAAAGAGGAAGTGTAACTGCAGGCTGTCAGCTTTTCACAGGTAGTTAAGCCTGTTCTGCCACCCATCTAAAACTCCTTCAGGGTGGTGGATCCCTCATCTTTCCCTGCCTACGGGTCTCTAAACCTGCAAAACCAGTAATGAAAAAGGATATATTACAGCCTACACTACAGAAACAAAAAAGGATCATTAGAAACTGTTAAAGGAAAACCCATCTGAAAAACAGCAGATTTCTCAGTGCAAACCCTCAAGGGAAGAAGAGCTTGGAATGACGTATTTCAAGCTCTAAAGGAAAACAGTCTCCAACCCAGATTGATGTACCCTGCAAAACTATCTTTCAAAATTGATGGAGAAATAAGATACTTTCATGACAAAGAGCACCTTAGGAGCTTCATGACTACCAATCCAGCACTCCAGAAAATTTTAGACAATTTCCTAGGAACAGATGATGAGGATCACAACCCCAGGAAGCTCAGCAGAATGAATCTATTGGGTGTGCCAAATTAATAGCAATTTTGTTGGATTCTCCAAAAAAATCCAACAAAAAGAATCCAACAAAAAGAAAATGTCATGACAAGGCTTTTAAAACTTTTAACTTCATCTCCCTAATGAGTGTATAATGCAATCTTGTTATTGTACTGATCAGTAACTTTCTGATTCTAGTGTTGCATGCCTTTCCTTGTGCTGTAATGGCTATTTATCATCTTCTTGTGTCTACTTTTTAATTGGATTGTCTATTAATGAGCTTTAAGTGTTCTTTATATATTCTGGTCATAGGTTATATGCATTGTAAATATGGTCTGGTTAAGGACAACTTTTCATTTTAAAGATGTCAAAGTTCTAAATTTTGAAGGAATCTCCTTTATCAATTTTTTCTGTTATACATCATGTTTTTTGTATCCTAGGAAGTTCTTGCCTACCCTAAATTCATAAACATTTTCCCTTATAATTTCTTCTTAAAGTTTTATACTTTTAGGCTTTCATATTTAGGTTCATGGATCCTTTCAAGTTACTTTTATGTATGGAAATAAAAGGATGAGGTTAATTTTTTAAATACGGATACCAGGTGTTCTAGTGCCATTTGCTGAAAACACTACCTTTTCCTCTGCTCTTGAATTGAGTTTATATTCTATAAAATGTTACTGTTAAATAATCTTTCAAAACTCAGTGGACCTTATATGTGTGGTTCTATTTCTAGATTCTCTGTTTTATTCCAATGATCTATATGTCTTTCCTTACACCAACACTGCCTTGATTACTGTAGCTTTAGAGGAAGTCTTACAATTAGGTACTAAAAGTCTTCCAACATTTTTATTTTATCTTTTTCTTTTTACTTTTCTAGGTCCTTTGCACTCCTACATAACTTTCAAATTTCAATATCCAGTTCTTCATTTATAGCAAGTATAGACAGACCTGAATTTTTATATATACCTTCTGTTTTCTAATCCTGCTAAATTCAAGTACAAGTTCTAGGGGCTCCTAGAGATTTCTTGGTATTTTATCTATAAATGATCATTTCATCTCCATATAAAGATTTTGCTTCTACCTTGCCAATCCTATCCTAATTGTGTCATTTTATTGCCAGAATATTTTGGTTTAAGCCTGTGTTTCAAAGTTTAATGGACAGATGAAGAGTAGGCATGTGTACCTTTGTTCCCCACCTTAGGGAGAAAGCATTGTATCTTCTCCATTCATATAAGGCATTTTTGCTGGAAGTATGGAGTACATGTCTTTAATCTGTTGAGAAGGTTCTGTTCTACTTCTAGTCTCCTGATAGCTTTTACCATGAACAGCTGTAGAATTTAGTCCAATACTTTTTCTCCAACTACTGACAGGATCATATCGCTTTTTCCTTCCCTCTGTTAAAATGATGACTTTTGGGGGTGGATCTTCCAATGCTGAACCAACACTGCCATTCCTATGATAAAACCACTTTCTACATATTGCCAGATCTGACAAAATTCTAATAGTCTGTTTTGTTAAACAAATTTCTATTTATGTTCATACTTTTTTCTTCTATCATCTTTATCCAGTTTTAGGATTAGCACAATGTTGATTTCCTAAAATGAGGGGAGAAGTGTTCCTTCTTTTTCTGCTTTAAAGGTTTGATATAATTTGTCAATTAAAATGTACATAAGCCTGCTGTTGCCATATAGGTAGGTTTTCAAGCTAGGAATATACTTTCTTTAATAGGTACTATTCAAATTCTGTATTTCCTCCAGAGTTAATTTCATTAATTTGTCTTTCAAAGTACTTCTTAGAAGTTGCCAAATTTATTTCAAAAAAGATTTTTGTAATATGCTTTCTATATCCTTTTAAATTCTGTAAAATCTGTGGTAATGTCTCCTAGATCTCGATATTGTAATTTTAAAAATGTATAATTGATATTGTGTAATAAGAAGAAATGGTCTAAAGGAGCAGGGGAAGTGGGAGGGGTAGGGGAAAGGAAAGAAGGGGAAAGAAAAAAATATGAGAAAAGGAAAAAAATTGAAATAAAGTCTTTGCAAATAGGGAAGGGTGGAGGGTGTTAAGGGAGGGCAAGAGAAGGGGAAAAAATAAGAAACAAGGTACATCATGTAAAGGTACAAGATCCCAGTGATGAATATAACTGTATTTTATACCTAAAATGTACCAATAAACTTAATGGGCAAAAAAAGAATACTAGCTAAAAAATGCTAAAATACTATTAAAGAAAATATAATTTAAAAAGATCTAAATAAATGAAAAATATACCCCCAAAAAAAGAACTGTTAAAGAATTATACATGCACAAATGTGATTAGCTAGAAGAAATGAATAAATTCCTGTACACATATATCTTATCAAGATTGAATCATGAAGAAATAGAAAACCTTGTAGAACCATAATAATTATTAAATCAATAATGGGATGTGTCTGTCTTCAATAAAATTACAGAACCAGACAGCTTCACTGTAGAATCTTTTTAAACATTTATTTGTTTTTGAATTTGTATGGTCAGTTTATTAAGTTCAATGGTGAAAGTTATCAGAAGAATATACTCCTGAGAGTTACTTTTTCTTAAAAAAAAAGAAAGGAAAATTAAAAGCCTCTCAGGACATCCACAGATGCTGTGGCTGTGGAGCTCTCCGGAGATGGTGCCTCAGTCCTCTGAGTCTCTCCCTGGCCAGCAGGGTTGTGGTCTGGGTCGTCCTCAACATCCTCCAGCTCCAAGTCATCCAGTTCCTGGAACAAAGACTCATCTACTTCCCATTATTTCCAGCATCCTCCACGAACTGGATATCAGATGCGTCAAGATTATGATCGGTTTCAAACAGCTGTTTGCCACTTAATTTATTTTTTCCTGCTTGCTCTTCTTCTTTTATCCGTTTCTTTTTAATTTCCAAGAGTTCTGCATCAAACTTGGCTTTCCAACGTAAGAAATTCTCAGTTGTATCAGGGGTGCTGTGGAATAATTGCTTCTCTGCTTCTGCTCCTTCTTTTTCTTTTAGTTTCTTTTCTTCCTCTCTCTCGTTTTTATCTGATCTACTATTTCATTAAATTTTTCTTCCACTGCTGTCCCTAGAGTAAAGATCATGACCACGCCAAGATTTTCCTCAGCCTGTAATGCTAATAATTTTAAAATGTCTATGCCATCATTATCTTCTAGGTTTTCCTGGGAAAATATTTCATAAAGAGGAGCTTCATCTGGGTATTTTTCACTGTATGTAAATTTGAGTGTAGCTGGACAGTTTCATCATTTTCTGCAGCCTCCGATGTCACAGCGATGGCGAAGCTGGGTGGATTTTCTGATAATGCTGTGAAGGAGTGGCGTAGATGGACTCCAGAGCCTCTGGTTCATCTCGCTGCTCCTCGCTGTAGTTGTCATCGCGGCCCTGGCTGCTGCCCCTGGAGCATGCGACGCTCAGGCAGCGAGCCACAGCCGAGTCCCGAGGCCTCCTGCCGGGCCAGGCCTGCTGAGCCACACACTGCCCCGCGCCGCTCTCGGCCTATTGCTACTTCTCTCTTTTTAAACATTTAAAGCAGAAGTCATGTCAATTCTTAATTTATTCCAAATAATGCAAGTGGGGAGAGAAACCCTGAATACATTCTATGGAGTCAGTACTACCTTTATACCAAAGCAAAAAATGTGAAACATGAGTGCAAATTAAAGAAAAAAAAGAGGACAGAGTAGTATTTTGATGCAAAAATGTCTTTAAATATAGACCCCAAATTACTAAATAAAATATCTGCTAACTGAATCCAACATCACATTAAATTTAGCATTCAGAACAGAATGATCTAGTAGTATTCATTCTAGGAATAGAATGATGGTCCAACTTATACAAACTGATGTACCTGATACATCACATCAAGGGAATAAAGGATAAAAACTATAGAATAACATCATTTGATACAGAAAATATATTTGATAAAATTTCACTAGTGGTTTATTTTTAAAATTAGACATAGAAGAAATGTATCTTGACATAATAGGGATCATATATATTAAGCCAACAGATAACATTATACTTATGGGAAAAAACGGAAAGGTTTTTTTGGTTGTTGTTTAAGATCTGGAACAAGACATGAATATCCACCTTCACCACTTTTATTCAATTTAGTACTAAAAATCTTAGCCAGGAAAACCAGACTAGAGAAATAAATAAAGAATATCTAAATTTCAAAAGATATCAAGTTGCTAGTGTTTGTAAGTGACATGGTCTTACATGCAGAAAATCCCAAAGACTCCACAAAAATACTAGAATTAATAAACAAATTTAGCCATTTTTATGGCACAAAATTAACCCACAACAATCAGCAGCACTGCTATAGACCAATAGGGAATTATATGAAATAAAAATGAAGAACCCACTCATAATTATAGTAGTGACAAAAAATACCAAGAAATGTGTTCAACCAATGAGGTGAAATATCTACAATGGAAATTCTAAAACGTGAATGAAAGAAATTGAAGAAGATCTCAAAATTGGAAAAACAGTTCATGTTCCATAATTTACATTATTAAAATGTACTGATAATACCCAAAACAACATACAACTGAATGCAATATCTATCAAAGTACTAGTGATGTTATTCTCAGAAGTAGAATATAATATTAAAATTTGTACAGAAACAAGCAAATTCAAACTATTCTGCATAGCCATAACCATCTTAAGCAGAAAGGACAAACCATGAGGCAATAAACTATCTGTATTGCCAATGTACTCCAGAACCATACTAATCAAAACAGCTTTGCATTGCTAAATAAACAGATACACAAATTAGTGGAACAGAATAGATATCCTGGAGATAAAGCTATGCATTTATAACCAATTTCTTTACTAGCAAACTGAAAAATTAATTAGATAAAAGACAGTGTTTTTAACAAATGGTGCTGAGAAGCTAAAGCATTCTTTTTTTTTTTTTTTGTATCTGAAATCAAACTCACGACCTTGCACTTGAGAACAAGACACAGTGCCACTGGGCCGGGGATTTAGCTCAGTGGTTTCCTTGCCTGTTGCGCAAGTACAAGGACCCAAGTTCGATTCCCGGTACCAAAAAAAAAAAAGACAGTGCCACTGAGCTATATCCTGTGCACTGAAGTATTCTTTATCAGAGAATGAATCTAGACCCTGATCTCTCACTGATTGCAAAAATCAACTCAAATATATGTTCATCAACTGATGAACGGCTAAAGAAACATGCTATTTACACACAACTGAATACTACTTCACCATAAAGAGAATAAACTTGAGTCTCTTGTAGAAAAATGGATGTACTTTGAGACAATAATGTTAAGTGAAAGGAATCAGATGTCCAAGTTTAAAAATTGTATGGTTTCTTTCATATGATAAACTCAAAGTATAAATAAAAAGCAAAATAAAAGATAGATGATAGGAAGTAGGAAGCAAATTTTTCTCCAATGGGAAGGACATCAACAGATGGAGAGAGGAGGAGGAAGGGGAAGCTGAGTGGATGAAAAAAGGGTTAAGATGTGTTATGTTGGTGTATTAACTCCACACAGGAAATGTGGCCATGTGCTCCAAACAAGCACTAATAGAAATGCATCAAAGGATTAAATGATAAAAGTGAAACTGCAACTACACAAGAAAACCCTTGAATACAGGTGGAAATATAAATTATTTCAGACATTATGGAAAATATTTTGGAGTTTCCACAAAAATTAAAAATAGATATCATATGATCAGAAATGATTTTGAGTTCTCTACAGCAAACGTGAAAATAGAAAATATATGTGTAATTATGCAATGGAATTTATTAGATACACTTACAGGCTCAGAGCCTGGGGAGTCCTGTAGGACTAGAGGTAGAAATACACAAAATGGCTGTCCATGTGCTGGCCAACATGTCAGTTGTCTATAGACATATCCAAAACTCATCTGGTAGGGTTTTTAAATTCATTCATGGTGACATACTATAATTAATGGTCACATGGGTATATTGAAAGGAAATTAAATGAGAATACAGTGTAGAGAGATATATGTCCTTCCATGTTCATTAGAGTACTATTCACTATCATAAAATACGGAAAAATGTCAATCATTTAATGAATGGATAAAAGTGAGGTGTATATGCACCGTAGACTACTATCCAATTATGAAAAAGAATGAAATTCTGTTATTCCTAATTATATGGGTGGAAATTGGAGATCATTTTGTTAAATTAAAGAAGCTGTGAAGGCTCAGAAGGACAATGACCACATGACCTCATTCATGTGGAATCTAAAAATATTGATAGAGAAGCTGTAAGGAGAATGATGGTTTTCAGAGAGGATGGAGAAAGTGGAGAAAGGAATTCGACAAGAAATCTAATTTACACTTAGATAAGAGTAAGATGTGCTGCTGTCTTGTTGGAATATTAGTGCATTTACAGATAAGAATTGTGCAATGCATATTTCTAGAAGTGAAAAGGAAGGATATTGAATATTTTCACCATGAGGAAGTGATGCGCATTTAAGGGTACATTTTGAACACTGCCTGACATGTACTTGCTTCGAAGAATCACATGGGATACAATTAGTATGTGCAAAATATAAAATGTATATGTTTCCATATTAAATAAAATAAGTATAATTCAAACAATAAAATTTATGAATAACCAAGTTTAAATGCACTATGTAAATTAAATTTTATGAGCTCCGGATTTGGGCTAGAACTGAATCAAGTTGCACACCCGGTTGCAGAAGGATAATTTAAAACCCCAAAGAAGTTGCATGGAATATATGAGAAATCTAAGTAGTAAAATCATTAATTAAAAAATTCAATTTATGGCTCTATGTAAAGTAAAAGAAACTAATAAATATCTTTATAGCTTTTTCTTTCACATTTCTATGTTGGTATTTATAAGTAACTGATTTTATTTTTTTTGGTGATATAAAAGGGATACTTTCTGAACTATTTCTACTAAATAAAATGTAAAAATCACATATAAAAACAGTTTTAATATTCTAAATATCTTAATTTTAAATGTAATGATTTCTTGTTTAGCTCATAAATCTTCTTCAGTTTTCTTCAAAATGACATTCTGTCTCACTATTTATTTTGCCACTTTTTCATTAGCGAGAAAAATCAGCTTTCTTCTTTAATAATCATCTTTTTTCTAGTTACTACTGGTCAATATGAAATGAAGTCACAAGAATGTTTTACTATTTCAAAGCAAATAAAGTTTTATTATTACAAAGCAAATTATAAAATATGTATTGAACCATTATATTATTCCTGAGGAATTATTTCATATTGTAACTTATCTTTAATATTTTTCTAAAAATCTTTCAATTTAGAAAATACAATGAATTGTTTGCTCATTAATTTTTATAGTTTATAAAATTATATCTGTTTTTGACCATTACTTTTTATATGTAACCAAGTCAGTTCTGTTTAAACTGATTTTTTTTCCTACCTCCTAAAGCTTTAGGAGAATTTTTAAGAAGAGATAAAAAATATTGCATAATTTAACAGTAACCCAATCGTTTTCCTTATCTCTCACCAAGATTTCCCTAGAAATCTCTTAAAATGTAAAATCAAGACCTTCTGTGGGATATTTCCATGCCTCGGGCAAGATTTTATGCAGTTCATCTCTTACTGTCTGTCTTGTTGAAATATAACCCAGGCACCTGTAATCAATTACAGATCATATCAGAGACTTTTCATGTTATTTTAACAGAAAATGACACTTTTGATTTCCCAGGAGGCCTGAATCTTACCAGATTTGTGTTAAATTGAAAATTGTTTATCATTTGATAAAATGGTGATAAAAAGGGAAACTTTGAATAAAAGATGTTAGTGAAAGAGTTTAAGGTGAGACAGCTCATTTGTGAATTTTGGCCTGATGATTCAAATTGGATATCAATCATTTCCATAGGATTTGTAAGTTTTCTGATCTGTCTTGGAGTAATATTTGCTAATTTTACCAAAACTGCATTATTAATAGGAATATTTTTCTTATGAACCTTAAATCCTTATTTGAATCCTTTTTTATTCTGAAATAACTCATATCATAAAGTCTTCAAGCTTGAAAAACAGAAATCTATCAAGATGTATGAGACCCTCAGAAAAACTTATAATAACTTAGTCAAAACATTGTTTTGGTACTAATAACTCAGAAAAATTTACATATCTATCATAAGTCTATTCTAATTAATTGCTGAACTTCAAGTGCTTCTGATAATTAGATTGATCATGTCTTCACCATGATTTAGGGTCTGAAATTATATAATTCAACTGTTCACACAGTTCTCATAGTTTGCTAACAATTTTTAATTCAGACTTATTCTAGTAGATTTGGCTTAAGATTTATGGAGTACTCTTGACAGTACTATTTTGATTTTAATACCTGTGAGTTTCACACCCAGTATTAAATAGAATTGACCATATTGTGGAGTGATGCAGTTATTAACAGTGTACTTCTTTTTTTTTCTTTTTTTTTTTGGGGGGGGGTACCAGGGATCAAACTCAGGACCTTGCGCTTGCAAGGCAGGTGGCGGGACCACTGAGCTAAATCCCCAGCTCCTTACAGTGTACTTTTAAATAAAGTTGATCCACTATCTGTTCAAAGAAATTATTCTCATAGATGGATTTTATACATACTAATATACTAATATACCTAAAGCTGTATCATATAGCTGTTTAATTCTAGATATGTGAAGTTGATCAAAAACACAATGAATGGTTAAATTAAAAAAAATTATCGCTGTAAAATCCATTGGCATTAATCCCTCTCAAATTATTCCCTCTCAGTTCGCATGCATTATTATCATCATTCTTGCCACTACTTGAAGAATTCCTGGAAGTCCTCTTTTGTGAGTGTCTTTAGTTGTGCTCCTTTGGCTGCCTCCAAGTCCTGAATGGATTCAATATGTTTACACTTCATGGTAATTTTGACTCTGGGGAAGAGCCAGAAGTCACTTGGTGAGTAAGGTGGATGAGGACGCACTTTAATTGTTTTAAGAGCCTGCCTTTAAGTTGGATGGGACTGAGTAACAGTATTCACCACATTTTGTTTTATCACACCTCCTAAAAACATTCAGGAAGGAGGATTTCTAGAACTGCTTCATAAATATTTAGCATACATGATGATCACTTTATATATTTAGAAGTTTGTAATACGACTTGCATCCTGGTCACAATCAATGGAAAGAAGATTTTAAAATTAGGAAAAATTTTACTCTAGTTATTGATATGTAATAACTATACTAACATATTACTCCTTTGTATCCTTTTCCTAATGTGGTTAGAAATTTTATTTATTTGTAAAGCAATACATCTCAACAGATTTGGATGAAAAATAGTTAATAAAAATATAAATATCATTTTTCGATTTATGAATTTCTGAAAAAGGATGAAAAGGCTAGTCTTAAAGATAATATTTGTAATTGTGGTAAAATCCAACCCATTCAAAACATAATTTTCCATATAACTTCACAGAATATAGGACAAATGTAAGACTCCAATATTGTAACAGACCCTGTCAATCAAAATAATTTTTCCATTAAAAGAGGATAGTGACAATTGAAAAAAATTCATTTTGTTGTTCTCATTCTGTCTATTAAATTCTCTCAAAATATGTTCATCAGGTAACTGAAACGTAATCTCTTTGTTTTCTTTTGATTATTATCATATCTCCTTGTTTGCCTTCTAGTTTGATTTCTTAATCTTGGCTAAGATTTTGCCCTGTACTTTGAGAAGATATAACATTTAATTGAATTCTATAGCAAAGCTTATGCAAATACATTCTTTTGTTTTCATTCTTAACATATCTAGAACAACTTTCTCAATATTGGAGATTTACTTGAGTCATTTCATTAAATACAACATTTTAGATTTCTTTAGGTTTGTCTTATAACATCTTCATTTTTTTTGAATTATAAATTTTATAAATGGATGATTGATCAGAAGAAAGAACATGAGAACTCTTAAGTTATTTTCCTCCCAGGCTTTTTGTTGAATGAACTACATTATAAGAATCAACAAAATAAATTCACCTGGGGTGTTCTTTAAGGTGATTAAGAATGACCTTATTTCCATGTTGTTTTTTCTAATCTCAATTTAGGAATTACTAATGAGAATGACACATTTTACTAGAGGAAATGAAAAGTTTCCCACAGGTATTTTGTCAATGTTAGAGGCAATGAACCTCACTGCCTGGAGTAGAATCCCAATGGTAAAGAAGTATGATTTCTTAAACTATGGAGGTGTTGTCTTAAAAATAGGGCTACTGAGAAAATAATTTTGGAAAACTTAAAATTTATCTAAAAATCAGCAAAACCTATGATAAACCACTTATCTTCAGTTTTCCCAATTGCTTGACTAAGATATGAATATAAACTGCTATCAGAAGAGCAAACTAGTTCACATATAAAAATTAGAACCTTCAATGAGTAAAATTCTATCATGAATTTTGCTATGTTTTCACTTTTTATTGCTTATTGGTTTTGTTTCAATTGCTCATTGATTTTATATAAGTGTACATTTTCTAAAATAAAATTGTGTGATCATTACAATGGAAAACAAGTAGGTATCTTTCCCTTACACACAGATGAGAAAATAAAAATTCTGACAGCAAAAGCAGTGCTACAAAATCCTTGCTAGATATCATCTCAGCTGACCATTCAGGTCCTGGAGCTTTGTAGTTGTTTTAGAAGAGGAAGAGTTAACAGCGTATCCCTGAAATTAGAGGGGGTTATGTTTCTAGAGCGCCTGAGAATGGTGAAAAAACCCACAAATTTCAGATATGGTCAGAAAAGGTCTACGAATGCCTATTTTTATAGTTTAAATCCTAAATATACTATGTCTCCCACAGTTATGTAATGTAATTTAATGAAATACTGTATTAATAAATCCTTAAAAGGTTCAGGGCATTTTGGCAGCATTTTATGTATCTGAGGGCTGTAAGAAGAACAAACCCGGGAACACTAGAGATAGCTACATGTGATACAGCAACCTGTTATGATGTGGAAATGTCGGTGCATCTGCCCAGAGATGGGCTACAGGGCAGTAGCCAATCAGCAGCAAGGAGAACTGAATTGGATTGGCTACTGCAAACCTCCCGACAGCAAAACAATTGCAGAGTATATTTGTGGTTTCCACCAAATTGCAAGGGTTTACAAGAACAATTATTGGTTTGATTTTAAGGAAAAAACTTCAAAAGACTGAAGCCCTGAATTATAAACCATGACTTCTTGGGGTATACTGTACAAAAAAATGTGGTATAAACAGAGATGTCTCTGATATGATAACAAAGCCAGACTAATTAGTGAAAGGGAATATTTTCTCTTTTTCTCTGACTTAGTATTATTTAAGATTAAAACTATACTGCCCTTTATTTTCTCCTATAAGAAAAAAAAATTTTGTGTACCATACCTTCTGAAATATTTTGGGATAAACACAAAGTATTTTGTAAAAATTTGTCAAATATATAGTAAGTGTCACTCTAATTTTATTAAATTAAGAATTGTCACTTACCATTTAAATCTGACTTAGGAGAGACTATTTATAGAATGGTTTATTTTCATTAAAATAAATTCTCTACTTATTTTCATAGACCAGTAACAGTATTACTCTTTTAAGCACCTGATAAAATAAAGACCAGCAAGTGTCACAGTTATTTGAAAAAATTTACTATTAGAAAAGGTACAATCCATACTAATGATAAAGATTCTTAAATTCATTAGAAATGATACACACCCATTTTACTCATGAATCTATCAAAATTTTATTTCAATTATTGTATTTTTTTAAGTTCTTAAGCTTCCTTTTGCTTACTCTTGTTTATATTTATTTGCTGAGGCTTTATTTTTTTCATTTGCTTCAAGTGTGCATCTCATAAATAATATATTTTCCCATTTGGTCATTTTTATCATGATAAGCTTTAAAATTGTCACCCAAGAAACACTAATATTTCTGTCATCTTGCTCCTTCTATTCATGGATTGTCTGTTTCTTTCATTTTCAGATCTTCCTGGTTCTAAATTGTGATCTTTGTTCAAAACAGAAATTTCTGTACACATTGGTATTGCTGCAGAGCAAAAGGTACAACAAAGCTTGAAGGATTAAGAACACTTCTAGGCCACTCAAGACTATTGTGATAGAATAGAGTGGACAGTGGTCTAAATAGAGAAATTCTGTTCTGAAGTGAACTACTGGGACAGGAAGGGCTGTAGCGTCTTTAAAAGCTGTGGTCTGGGGCCGGGAATTTAACTCAGTGGTTCTGCCGCCGGCCTCACAAGCGGAAGAACCCGAGTTCGATCCCCGGTACAAAAAAAAAATATATATATATCACAGGGAAGGTTTTCAGAACCTTGCAAAAGATAGCTGTGCATCTTAAAACTAGCAAGTAAGTTGAAAAATATTACATTTCAAAGAATTTGCAATGGCAACTTTTCTCCGGTAAGTACTTTAAAGGGAAGGAAGTCAACAGTCAACGGCCTAAACATAAGAAGCAGGCGCTGACAATTTTGGTCAAGCTGAGGGAAAGGTTAAGACTCCCTAAAATGTCACTGGGTATTTCTAGTGCTGCCAAAGCAGGAAAGGAGAAGGGACAGTGCCATTCTATGATTTCCAGGTGCAAAGAGAGGGCCAGTTTACCCACTCAACCTTCTGTAACGCTCAGGGAGGTAGAGGTGGCTCTTTGTTTTTTGCTGAAGAGGGACAGGAGTTTCATCTACATGGTTTTGCTGTTGGCAGTGCCTCATTCCTTCTGTGTGGCACTAGACCATCTGAAGATTTGGTAGGCTTCCTCAAAACCCAGTGGAGGAAAGGAAGAGCTATTTGTTACTGATGGCTGGGGTTGAAGGCCAACTGACTCACTTGACCCTGCAAGGGGGAAAAGGGGCCTTACTGGCCTTAAAGAGTAGCCACTGAGTGAGAGAATAGTAATGGCAGGGAAGGCAAGGATAGGCTGATTGGAGCTGGCATTATTATTATTATGATTATTATTTTTTTTGGTACTGGGGATCAAACTCGGGTCCTTGCGCTTGAGCAAAGCTGGTATTATTGATCTTCATTTTCAAGGCTGATTATTTTACAGCTAGGTCTTTTATTGGGGGAAACATGGAATTAATGACTCCTTGGCCTTTAGGATTCCAGCCCTGGTGGAAGATTGAAGATCCTAGTTACTGAATTCTTTCTGCTCCTCTTCACCTCCTGTACAGTTAAAACTAGGCCTGGCACAGGATAAGCAGTGTATTATCCACAAGCAGGAAACTTGTTCCATAGCAGAGCTTCAGTAGACCTAACGATTTTATCAGTAGCATCCATTCTGGCTGTTATTACCTTTATTTCAACTATTATTCACATAAAACCACCTGTAAGAACACTGTATCAAACCCCACTATTTGCATGATCTATATTAATTACAATGATACTCCTCCTCCTATATTTTCCAACTTGTTAAAGTGACAACTTGTTAAAGGTATACAACTTATTGCATGGTTGATTGAGACCACATATTTTTCAGTTGTATATAGCTGAAGTGGGGCAGGTGAGATCTAGAAGGTTTTGGAGTTGCCAAGCTCTTTTGCATGCTTTTTGACTGAAGAGAACTGTATTTTAATGCAACCTCACTTTTTTTTTTTCCTATTCACGTTTACCTCCAAGTTTGCAATAGGCAAGAGGAGTGGTGGGGAGCATCACAACTCTCTTTAGACCCTGAGATTCCTTCTTTCCACTTTTCAGATTGTTCCTCTTCTTCATCTTATTTTTCCTTCATTAAATATAACTTCAAATGCTGTGGGTCAAGCCAAAACTAAGGATTATGTAAAGGGAAGACTGGGAAAAGTATAACTACTTAATATTTCTGGAAGAAGAAATATGATTTCATTTTTATAGACATAGTACATATTATTTTCAGCTGAATATTATGGCTTTGAAGGACAAACTGTTTCTTTTTACTGGCCTAAATCGTGCTGCTACTGCTGCAGAACCAGATAACACATCATTCATTTTTTTTTCATGAATGTCAAATATTATTCTTCAATGTGTATCATTTCTTATATTCTCAAATTTCCATAAAAAGTAAGCTTGACTAAATAGTTAACCTTTCATGATAAAGCATATAAGTTTCAAAATTTAATAATCCACTTACAGAAGCTTGAATATATTGACCCAGTTGCCTTATATTACCAAACTTTTATGTCTTTGTGGATAAAAATGTAAAAAAGTGACAAGTGTGGGAAATATTAAACTCAGTGATGCAGGGTCAGTATACATGGTGATATTGTTATCATTATATAACTTTGTCCTTTCCTTTTTGGTTTAAATTTTTGTTTCTAAATTGGTAAATTAAATGGCTTGTAGAGGGTTTCAAGCAAGTTTATATTTGTAGTAAGAACAGAAGAATAAAATGTATATGTGATAAATTAAAAAGCATTGGCTTTATACAGGCCAGCTACTTGTAAGTGTAGACATTTATAACATAGGCAGGAAAATTCCAGAATAAATCTTTCTCAGAGGAAAAAATAATTCCACAAATGTGTTAGAATAGCAATGACTTTAGGAGACAAAAAGATGAAAGTGTGAGATGCTACCTATATCATATTATAAAAAGTCTGCATTACTAGATGAATTTATTTGTTGTACAGACATTTTACACTTGAAATATAGTCTATTTCAATAACATATACATTTTATTTTAAACTCTTAAATACAAAGGTAGCATGGTTCATGAACTTAATTCCTTTCACAATTCTGGGGAAGATAGCCTTGTTCCTGTTTGTCACCCAGTGCAGAGTTCAAAAAGGAAGCAAAATTTTGCCAATTGTTTCTGTTCACCAACTGAAGGTTTGAACAGAAGCATTGGTGAACTGAGGTACCATTGTATACAGAGAGAATTGTTTTGAACTGAAAATGATGATAATTCATAATTTGAAATGTTTCATTGTTCTCAGCATTGAATCACAATCATATCTTTGGATGCCTATTAAAAGAATGCAAAAAAAAAGTGCCTACTTCAAATTTAAAAGCCTTTTGCGGAGGATTTAGCTCAGTGGCTCTGTTGTCTGCCTTGTAAGGACAAGGACCCGAGTTCGATTGCTGGTGCAAAAAAAAAAAAATTTAAAGCCTTTTGTTTTGTGTTTATTACCTATCCAATTTTTTGCCTGAACAAAATATAGCAGCTCTCACATGATTCTAGTTTAAGTCAGTGACAAATTTTTCTTTACTTTTGCTTAAATGTTGTATATTTAATTTGTAGCTATTGAAGGAATCTGGTTTCCACTGTCCTCACATCCTTGTGTTGATTCTCCACTATAAAGTTTAAATATTACGTATGTAAGTTTACAGGTCAAGGTTTGCAATCTTTCTTTCCCTTTAATGGTGTAACTAAAGCCTTCTTCTTTGGCTTATCACAACTCCACAAGAATGTCCTTTTAGGTTTGCTGTCCAGTCACCTAAAATTCACTATCTATTGTAATCTTTCTAAGCTTCTTCTGATCTATACCCATGAATTGGATTCCCTCGAGCCTCAATATGATGCCCACCACTTACCTTGTCCCTACCCTAGCCCTTTTGCTCCCCTTTGTCTACTCTTTGCAGGATGAACTTCCCTATGCAAACTGAGGGGAGCAGGTAGGATAATAACTAAAGCATAAGTCTTTTCACTGCTCCCCATGAGGCTTTTGGTGAGCAGAGGAGATCTCAGCTGTCATTCTTGAAAACACATTTTCATGTGCTCTTTCTCATCATTGCCAACACAAAGAGCTTTGAAAATACTTTCTAAAATGCCTCTGGATCTTATGAAGATGAAAGTGACTCCTCTCATCACCCAGTTCATTTCTGGTAAAGATCACCCTGTTAGAACCAGTTACTGCCATGACTACTGACACTGTGCCTCCAGGTTCTTTTGTCACAGTCAATATGTCAGCCCCAGGTTCCTCAAAGCTGGTGCTTTTAAGGGCTTTGAAACTCATTCCCTGAGTTTTGACACCAAAAGAACAAGATGTCAGTACCCCTAAATGTGTTTATCGAGAAATTGCTTGCGCTATACTCCATAGTATCTGTTAAAACATAAATAAAACCTCCTTTGGTATATAAAATAAAATGGAAACAGTCACTCCATATGGTATTAGTTTAACACTCCAACTGATTGCATGTACTACCTATAGCTATACAAAATATAGATGATGATTTCATCTCACCTACATCACTACTTAGATGACTCCTTCTCACCTACGCAACATCTATCATTATTGGCTGGAACAAGTGGAAAGAAAGCAAGAGTGGGAAGTGAAGAGAAAGTTTCAAATTGTTGAATTTAAATTTCTTACACATATGTAATGAAGTTAAAGCAGCGAAAAGAGCCTCTCTGTCAACAACTATGTCCCCACAGCTTTTAATGTTATAAGCTTTAAGAATGATGTAAGTTCCTACTCACAGTTGCACAATATCTCACCCTCTTTTAGTCTTCCACTTGGTGAAAATCACTCCAGACCATGGTATAAAATGTCAGATGCACAAAGCAGCTTGTAATTGAAAAACCCAGGATTTTCTTTCTAGTTCTCACAGAACTTGATGCCCCACATGCTCATAGGTGACATTATCAACTTATTTAAAACTGTAATCATGATCATCATATAAATTAAGAGTAAAATTAATCTTATTTTCAAAGTTACTCTATCAGATTCATTACTCAAAGAGAATAATGTATATCATCTTGAGGATCAGAAAGACAGCCGAGACTTATTTATGTACTCAATGTCCAGATTTATATTGATATGAAATATGTTATCTATGAAGATTGTTGCTAAAAAAATACTTCGATCTCTGTGTGAGTATCAAAGTTTCCATCAACACTTTGGTATGGCTTATTTCTGTGTAACTTGAACTAACCTTGTGGCTGTCTTTTACCAACAGCAAACAGCAAAGACAGCCCATTATCAGTTCTGGAAGTGCATTTCCAGAAGATTGTCTTCTTCTACTTCCACTCACTTGGAACAGAGCTTCCATAGAAAGAAGTTCAGATCAGACTACAGAATTGTGAGAGTAGATGTGATTAGAGTAGAGCCAGATTCCTAGTTTAACTACTCAGCTGGAGCTAGTTGTGATAAAAGCCATCTTTGATATTCCCACATCAACTACATTCTCAACTAAAAGTGAGAGCAATGGTGACCACAGCCAATGGAAAGTTGGGCAGAAGACCTCCGTACGTATCAGAGTCTTGTCTGCCTATAGGGTTAGAGAAATAATGAATTTGTTTATAAGTTATTTTGAAGTAACCAATATTCAGTGGCTATTTAGTCAGCAATAGATAAATGAGAAAGACACTGCAACTACTGCAGAAGAGAAACCTGAATTATACAGAGCTCCTTTGGAAGTATGTGGCTGAAACAGGCTGGATGGGCAAGGAAGAGACTGTTAGTAAAGGGTGGAGGGTCAATAAAGAGTCTTGTCTGGACTGAAGGAAGAAAAAGTAGCAGTATGCCATTGTGCCAAAATAGACAAAACTTCTGAGTTAGAATAAAAACATAGAAGCTATATCTGACTAGGGAGATATTTATCCAAAATATCAAATGACATTACTGTATGGGATAAAATATAAAAAGAGAGTACCATGCTAAAGTAGAAAATTGTTTCAAAACAGTTCAATGGTAATAATTCCATCTGAGGACTTGTTCAGTAGGAATATATTGTCTAATTCTTATCTTTCTTATTCCCAGGCTGAAAGTTAGAAATAGTCTCAAGCAAAGATCAAATCTAGGACAATTCAAATAAAACGTGACCTCAGGGGCAAGATCAAATCAAGGGCATAGCTATAAGATCCTTTTTGAGACCTCAAAATGATTTAATGTGTTTTCACTTAAATCCACTCCTTCAGCAAGGAAAAAGGAAGGGGAGCTTTTAAGAATGTTAAGCACAACATCTAGTTGAAATAGGACTTGTAGTCCAAAGTTGAAAAGAACTTGACCTGAAGACATTTCTGAGAGTGGCTTTTGTCTGCGGTAATGAAATCTAATTCTACACATTAACTTCATACAAAGTCATTACAGAACTTTTGCCAGCTGTCACTAAAAGGCATTATGATACTCTAAAATAAAAGAGGTTTCTGTCCTCCAACTGTCTAGCATCAGGAAGAAAAAGCTACTCAGAAACAAATGTCATGTTTCCCCTGGTGAAGGAGTAGCATCTTGGACGGACATCAAAGCCAATACAGCCAAGACAGAAAGACGTTAACGATCCACTGCCCCATGCCGGAACTCAGCTCTTCTAAGAGAAGATGCCCTCCCTACCTGCAGGTAGAGGAGACTCTGAGAGCAAGTGCAGACTGGACCTCAGCATTGCTATGGATCAGAATGCGATATGCTACTAATTCTTCCTCTCCTTGAAGCCAAGTGTCTTGCTATTATCTCATGAACAATGCGAGGTGCAGACAGGTTGTCTGTTTAACTCCTATTCTGCAGAGGAATAATGTTTGTACTCTGGAGTCTCATCCAATCCAAAATACAAGATACTAAACTTCCAGTCTCATGTTGCCATGGGGTGTGTGTGTGTGTCTGTGTCTGTGTGCGCGTGCACGCGTGTGTGTGTTGGCAGTGTCTTAGAAGGAGTTGAGTAGACTTTTCAAATAAAAGGAGCATGAGTACTTGTTGCACATTCTGTTTAGATTATAATCTAGAAATTTGACTCCTCCCCATACAAGGTTGCCTTCTTCATAGCAAGTGTTCTGTTTTCCTTTTTATAAACATTCACTGGATTTAGGACTGGTTTGATCAACAAAACACAATGGGACTGAAGTTCTTCCAGTACCCACTTCCATTCTGGTCTTTTGCCAAGGAGCTTCTGTGAAGAATAGTTAAGATTCTGCTTCTGCAGAGGCCACAGAACTATAGAGGCTCAAGGTGACCCTATGAATTCCATCCATTCCAGATGTGTGAGCAAGGCTATTACTATCCTATCATCTAAACCAACATACCTTAGCCAACACTGCTGGAGGAAAGATGATTTCCACAGAGCTGTGCCTAAGCAAACATAATCAAATGAATTATTATTGTTTTAACTGATTTTAATTTTTTAACAACTCAATTGTTGTTTTATGCTCCGTGGTGGTTTGTTACATCACAGAAAACAATTGCTACAAGGCATTTTATTTGAAAACTCTCCAATGTTTAAAAACAAAATCTTCTAGAATAAACTCCTTGATTCCAGGTAACTTTCCTCTACTAAATTACTGTGCAGTCAAAATGGAAATACACATATATTCAGGTGATGGCACCAATGTGAGGATATTGTATTTGAATTATCTAAATTATCACCTCATACTTCACTTAGCTATGGGTGTTCATTCTTTCTTGATGCCATTTGACCTTTAAGTCCTTGGACAGATGCCTATTTGTCTAGGTTAATTTCAAGGCAGTCTACTTGGAGTCAAGAGAATTAGCTATGTGACCTTTGGAGTTCCCTTCCAGCACTATGATTCTATGATTAATGCTGGCTCACTTTCTTTCATGGCAGCATCAGATGGTGTTAATTCAGTGTATGAAAAATCAAAAACCATAAAACACTTTTGTCAAGACCTATACTTGCAAAAATTAGGACACTTAAAATTGCATTTCAAGAATAAGAAAAAATGCTGAAGGAATGGGGATGCAAAGCAATAGAAAATGTTCACTGTGCATGGAATTCAAAGAGCCTACTTAAGTACATTGATTATTTAAATATTTCAGAAGCTAAGCATGGTGGTATATGCCTATAATACCAGCAGTGGGGGGGCTGAAACAGGAGGATCATCGTGAGTTTGAGGCCAGCATGGGCTAAACAGTTAGTTGAAGATCAGCCTGAACTACATAGAGAAACCTGGTCTTAAAAATTAATAATAATATTTCAGAGATAGTAATATATATACACACACACACATATATATATACACAAACATATATATATACACACACATATACACACACACACACACACACACACACATATATATATATATGAACCTATTCCTTTAGTCAAGAAAACATCTTAGATTATGGAAGTATCACAAGCAAAATGTTACTTATGGTGCTCTATTAGTGTTGATAGTGATGCATAATCATAATGGAATCTTTGGAAAGATAATGTCTTATTATTCTTTGTACCTCTTTCAAAAGGATTGACACTTAATTAAAAATATTCTGGCAAAAATGTTAAATATGGCATTATTTTAATTTATTACCTCCATCTTGAATATTTACTAGGTAGAGGATGATTTAAGGCTATTATGAGAGTAAGAGCAACACTACTGATAAAACTTTATTTGTATTTTTTAAAATTTTTTGATGTCTTCAATGAATTCATCCCTATTCTCATCACTGCCAATGATGCAACAGGAGAAAAAAATTGAATATTTTCAGGACAGAGAAAGAATATACACACAAATTTAATTTTTTATCTTGTAGTCTTGTGCATAGAAGGGCCTAGCATTGATTAAACACTGTTCTCAAAATATGGAATTATTACTGATTTTAAACTTGGGCCTCCACATGTTTATAGCACGAGGTGCCACAAATTGTCAGGCTGATATGCTAAAGATTGTGTGTGTTGTTTTCTTTTTAATGTTCTTGTAACTATTAACTCATATGAATAAGACCCCAATTCTGAAGGTCAATAGGATAGAGTTTATTCCCCAAATACCATTTAGATTGCTTGATAGCAAAAAACTAACCCTGGTTACCTAGGCATAAGTACAATGACTTTTTGGAAGGTGACACCGTGTATCATGGTATTGGAGGGTTCACCCCATCCATAAGTCGGACAGGAGATAGACAGCTTCAGGGATTCTAGCCACAGATTTTGGTCACCTAATTTCACATTTCTACAAAATACTTTGCTCCATCTATCTTCTTTCCAAGAGTAAACCCATAAAGATTAATATTACCAAAAGGAAAGAAAGAAAGAGAGAGGGAGAGGGAGAAGATCATATAAATGCACCAAGCATCAGAATGAAAAAGGATAAAGTTTGGAAAATTCCCCAGAAAAGGTAATATTGGCCAGATCCAAAACTAGACATTTGCTATACTTCACTGTGAAAAGAAAAAAACAGTATCCAAAAGTAGCTAAGCATTTTGGTGAAGGTTTCATCTATAGATAGAGCTGGGATAAGATAACCATATCCTTATTTTCTTTCTGGATGTCACTATAAGATTCTGACAGTATCTGTAATAAAAACAGACTGTTTTGCTAATATGCAAAGGATTAATAAATATTTGAAAACAGCAATTTTACAAATGTGCTTAGAACATGTAATGTATTACAAGAGGTTGTGAAATTCATGCCTGAGATACCACAAAGAACAGGTACAACAGAACACTCTCATTATCCTAGCATTTTTCACCCTATTTTGTGAATTTCAACTCTGAATTATGCTGAGCAAAATTAAAGAGAAAGAAGTCCAAGTCTACCAATTTGAAACTCAATCATAGTATATTTTGTTTTAATCACTCAAAGTTTATGTAACATAGCTTGGTTTTCTGGTTTCTAATATTCAGTTATTGGCTCTCATTTTAAAATTATCAATGTCAGCTTATTTTGATTTGATTTTACACACATGTAAGATGGTTTCTTCAGACAAAAGAGGAGAAATAGCATGTGAGAAGGACTATACTACAATGCGCCAGAGCGTGGTATGTTGCTAGACTGCCTATGTTCAAATTCTGGCTCTGATGAGTTTTGTCTAGAGAAAGCCACTGAGTCTCATTTGTTATTAGGGAAAAGAGGCAGTGATGTGAATGTTTATCATGAAAATTAAGTTTGTTAGTATTTTTAAGGTGTTTTACATTGTAATTGGACATACTTAACCATTTTCCCTTTTCATACTAACTAAGAACAATATAGACTGATTATCTGGTAGGTATGCATTGGATGTTCAGATAGAGCCATTTGAAGGTTGAGAGATGTGAATAGATCTAATAGATCATCATAATTAATTTGATACCTGGGAGAATTCTATCTCACTATTTTATTTCAAACTATTATATCAAAACAGCTTGCATGTTAGGTTAATTTAGTACAGCAGGTGGCTTAAATGATTCTCTCAAACTTTCATTCTCTATAACTTTCTCCCTTTACACTTACTAATATCCAAGCTAAGATTCATGTTTTAAATGGCTACCCTTTGTATATCTGTAAAAGTATGTCTTAAAGAACAGCTAGATTTATCGGAGGTACGTATTTTGATAGAAATTTAACTTCCATCAGAGAAAAATGGCTATTATTCCAAGCTATTTAATTTTTTCTTTATCAGGCAATACCATAAAATTCTGTATACCTCTCACTGAACACATCTAATAAAAAATTGAAAAGTGATATGGTCATTATGAATTTCATCAATAAATCAAAAATCTGTTATCCTTGGTGCCTGAAGCTGCTTTGATGTTTTACAGAGGAGGCCTTAGGATGCTGTGATTTATTTAGCTACTCATTCAATCATTTCCTTGTCTAACAAATATTTATTGAGTACTTGCTAGGTGAAAGTTGATAGTCTGTATTTTGGAAGTAAAATTCTAAACTAGACACACATTGTCTGTTTTCATGAAAGTTACAGAAAACGACAGATGACAAGAACATACAAAAATAGAATCTCATTTTACATAATGAGAATTCTAGGAAGAACATGTAACAGTGTAATGTGATAATGTAACAGGAAACAGTGTAATGTGGTAGAGGGTGACCAGAAATAAGGAAGTTGTCAGGAAAGCCTTCCTTAAACAGTTCATATTACAGCATGGATGTAAACGATAAGTCAAGTGAAAAGAATAGATGCCAATATCACCGGGAAGAGCGGAATTTACAGTACGTGAGAAATTGAGAAAAGTTCAGGTACCCAGACATAGTGATTTAAGGGATTACAGCAGAGAATGGAATAGGATACCGAGAGAGAGTTACACAATATTTAGGAAAGGATATTTTGAACTTAAAATATTTTTGTTTCCTCTTTCACCTAACATAAAGAAGACAGAACTCTGCTGTGTGACCCTATGCACATTACAAGGTATATCTGGTCCCACTCTTTCCAATTTTCTCTAATTCAGATAAAATGGATTTCAACCCTTCACATTTACTTTCAGTGTACCCTAAATGTGCCTAGAATAATTTTTTTTCCATTTCACTCCCACTAGTTATTTAATCCCCTACTTCTTAGCCATATCAAAATCTGCTTTTAGAAGTTTTGTGGAACTGTATATCTTTTATAAATAGTAACTGTCAAAGTTTCAATTTTCTAATTAGTTTTATGCAATTAATAGCTGTATGTTCCATTAAAATGAGGGTAGAGTGGACAGCTATGCCTGTACCAGTTATCCATAGTGCTCTACCATATTAATTGTGCCTAATAATTGTGCATTCAATGAATGAATAAAAAGCTAATTAAAGGAATTAATGATGACAATAAGAATGGTAAGAATGACTCTAAAGCCATTCTTATGAAATTATCTTATTCTCTGATGTAATAATTCTCCACAATCGTCTAATAATTCTAATGGTTTTCTTTAGCTAACCTCCAATGAATAATATAAAGACCAGCGACAATTTGGAACCACTTCCAAAAGTAATAATTATAATCAAAATAATTTTTAACCCTTGTCATGATCATTGGTATCATCATCGTCCTCGTCATCGTGGTCGGCGTCGTTGTCGGCGTCAGTAGCAGGATTATAAATCTCTGTCTGTTCTATAGATTGTTAGCCAAATGGAATTTAAAGTATACACACAAGTAGAGTCAAGTGTATTTTTCAAACCTAAAAAGGATTAATGATCAGATGAAGAGGAAGAAGCTGTAAATCTGTAGGATTGATTCATAATTTGAGATATAATGGGAAAAAATTAGCTTTGAAAGGAAGTAATAAAAACAAAATTTGCATTTCTGAATTTATACCTAGGTCGACACCAGGACAAGGAACAGATGCTGTCAGTACAAATTGCAGCACTTATGTTATATTGTGATATAGTTGACTGTGTTTTTCTCAAAGATAAGCAATTGCTTATCTACATTTGCCCTTCAGCTGTAATACATGGCCCTCTTCACCTTTGAATTTAACATAATGCCACATAACACAACGTTTTACAGAACTTTTATTGTAGGTATGTGAAATATCCCTTGCATGTGGTATACTTCTCAAATATAACACAAATACACACCAAACCTGTGATGGATTGTTATATACTTCATTATTTCACTTTGCATAAACATAATTAGGATTTTTGCTTTGAAAAAAACAGCAATCATTCAAACTGTTTTGTAACGTAGTCCAACTTCTATAATTTTGTGTATAATATTAAAGCAGAACAGATTAAAGAAAGTAAAATGCAAGCATTTTGCAAAGCATATGATTGTAGTTTAAAATACTTGTGAGATGAATGAGTGAATGTAATCTACATATCAATAATCTACTTTAGCAGTTTTTCTTAGTAATTAGTAAACTACTTTCTAAGACAATTACATTGAAGCATAGTAAAAGAAGGAATGAGTCTTATTTTTAAAACCTTTCACATTTTTCAAAGAGAGAAATCATATGTGCATAATTACCACCTTGCAAACTCACTTAACATGATTCCATGGAATATTCTATTATTTCAATCCTATATTCAAATTGTAAATGAAAGATTCTAACTGAATACCCGACTTTTAAAAGCTAATTGATAAAATGACATAAATCAACAACTCTCTAAATTGTGTGTTGCTTTTTTAACAACCCAAGTTTTAAAAATTTATATTTTTAATAATTAAGGTAGGGGTAAATGTGGCTCCAGAGTTCCCTTTTCATTGCAGGCAATATTTGATTGGCATAATGGGGAAATGGAATTTGTTAACTCATGAAAATGAGTAAGTTTGAAACAATTGATTTGTGAAGTGCACATTAAAAATAAATGCTTAGTTTCTCAAGAAACAAATATTTTCTTAGTTCTTGAGTCTTCATTACTATCAGTTAACTATTTGATTTATTCATTTATATATGGAATTCTCTAAGAAATCTATGATTGATGCATAACAAATATGGATAGGTATGTTATAGATGAGTGCACATTTTAGATTTTAATATAACCTATTCAAAACCTTCAAATGAAGTCAATTTTAGAGTTTCAAAAATCTTTTAATTCCTACTTTCTCATTATTCTCTCTCTTTTTTTTTTTTGCCCATAAATCTGTACCTTATATATGTAACTGACAATGAAGACAGAACACTGAAAATCCATTATTACAAGGTATTCTTATGAGCATTCTGGTATAGTTTTTTGAGATATAACATCTTTATGCGGCTTGGAAACTATTAGTAAGTGAAAGTTAAAAACAGACTAGAATAAATAACAATCTTTCATTATGTACCATGATCTGTAACAATCTCTGATATATAAATAATTAGAGGTGGATAAATATCTA
Source organism: Heterocephalus glaber (assembly GCF_053883595.1). Taxonomy (NCBI): domain Eukaryota; kingdom Metazoa; phylum Chordata; class Mammalia; order Rodentia; family Bathyergidae; genus Heterocephalus; species Heterocephalus glaber. Next base: position 27,370,549 of record NW_028258151.1, on the reverse strand, counting down.
ATATCTCAGATGATTTTCATTTGTCATGCAGCTGTTACATGTATATTTCGGTGAATTAACGCAATTGATTTTCAAGACCAAGTAGTTTTCTAAAATGAATCAGATTCACGATGAATTATCCATTGACACTTTGTTTTAACCAATCAGAAACTGAAGCCATTTACACTATTTGGGATACATATATCCATGTGAAATTGAGTCTTTTTCATTCAATAAAGCTAAAAAGTTTGGCATTGGTCTTACCAGCTCCACTTCTACCTAGAAGATAAACATATCTTGGACTCACCCACTCAGATGCAACCACCCCACACCTAGAATGGTAATCCAAAGATTCAGACAAAAGTTCAAAGATTCAGAAAAAAATTCAAAGTTTCAGAAAAAATGTGTGTATCACTGAGGCAATGATGCAAGAGTCAACAGTAACTACATCTAATTTTCAGAAGCAATGATGTAAGACCATATTGAGAAATTCCTCAAATACTGATGGAAAACTTAGCTTTGAAAAGAAAACATAGAAAGGAATCCAAGAAACCAACAAACAACCTCTCCTGAAATGCAAAAACAAAAACAAACTACAAAATTGAGATAACAATTAACACTAGGAGAAACAAAATATTTTATAAGAAAAAAAACATTTATTTTTCATAATGTGGTATACGTGTGAACAATAACAATCTAGTCCTATGGTAGAAAAAAGAGAAAAAAAAATAAAAGAAACAGTAAGAAATCCAGAGTGCATTTTCTCTTCCAAAATTGGAAATCAATATATAAGTACATATATTAGATTTTCCCAGAGAATCAAAATCAAAATGATGTGTTCAGATGTAAAGTGGCAGACAGATAATAGACAGATGACACAGTGGTACATTTATTTTAAGAAATTGGTTCACTGAACTTGGGCCAATGGCAAGTCCAAAATCTACAGAATAGGCCTGCAGGCAAAAGTCTCTTGGGTGAGGATCCCCCATATTGGGGAAGACGCAATCAACATTTACTCAAAGTTGACTGAATTAAATGCTGATTTTATATGGCAGATACTTATTCTAGATATCCAGAATAATGTTTGACCAAGTGACAGGGTGTTGTGGTTAAACAATCAATATAATGATGAAAAATTAATAAAATCACCCATGGATTCATGTCCATCGTGAAGATAAGAAAAAAGCCTGGCTAATGGCTAATAACAATAATACATCTTTGATCTATCTACATATCTTTAGATGTGCTTGCTACGTGCCAGCAACTATTATAAATGTTCTGTGTATGTAAATTCATTTTGAATTTTCAAAAGTGTAACCTCATAGTATATTTGTACACATTGTAGAAAAAAGAAAAAGTGAAGGACAGAGTAATCAAGTGACTTTTCAAGGTCCCAGTGCTGCATAGATGGCACAAGCTAAACCCAGGCAGTCTGACTCCAACACCCATAATCTGAGGACTATGCTCTTCTGGTCATTTTCCAAAAGTCCCATCCAAAATACTCTATTCACATTTCTCTGGCCATTCTTTACTACCGATAGGCTGAAAAATAAATTGGTAAATGGGCACACTGTTGCACAAAACAAGATATTATTACACAAACAGAAGGAAAGCAATTTTTAATTAAGAAGATAATCATATGTATGCCCTATGCATCTACAATTTCGCTTGCACATATAGAACCATGGAACAACTTCCACAGTTTGTGAGACAAGAGAATATGCACATCATGTAGTTTACAACAGCAAATGAATTGGAACTGATCTCCAAGTGTCAATGAAATGAATATTTTATTATTGTACAGTCAGTTGAAAATTAGTGAAACAGATCCACGTATATCCTCAGGAAATGTTGAGATGAAATAATGTTGAGAATAATACTTTTAGTTTGTTTGGGTTCTTTTTAGTTTATACACATGACAAACATTATATTGTTCCTGGCATATACTTATGTACTAAAATTAGAAATGTCTGCATGATAATAAAAGTTTAAATATTAATAAGGGAAAAATGATGAGACGATGAACATTCAAGGAAGGAATTTAACAATGTCTTCTCTGTTTTATGCATTTTATGAAATGATGGCAAATTTGACAATCTATTAAATAGTGATAGAGTAAGTAGGTGGATAGTAGGAAGTGTGTTAATTTTATTATCTGTATAATAAACTATAAAGATGGATCTGTTTTTGTTTATTAGTAATTGAAAGTAATGATGGCCAATATTGAGATGAACACTTTCACTCAGTTCTGCTCACACCTAAGCAAGAATCTTTGTCTGGGAAAATGTTAATCGCAGGAATCTTTGAAGCTCTGAACTGTTTCCTTTCCATTCTCTCTAGTAAAACAAAATGATATGAACCTCTGATACAGAGGAAAAGAGGATACCAACTACATCTACAAAGTCCATCCTCACAGCAGAAATGGAGACAGAACAATGTACAGCATTCACAACCAGCTACTATTGCAGTTACTTAATCTTCAGACTAGTTCTGAAGAATTGTGGCTGGAAGCTTTACTTCCAGCCTGATTGCTAAACTCTCTAATGGATTTCTAAAACAACCTAATATCTATTTAATCTGTGTTTGTTTGAAAAACCAGAGTCAACTTTTATGAAAAAGATATGAAGTGGAAATATCATTATTTCTAAAGTAAATTTCCAACTCAATACAGGAAACACCTTGAAATATAAAAGGTAAAACATTAACCGACAAAAACATAAAGAAGCAGTCAAAAATGCAATAAAAATATAACGAAAGAGGGCAGTGTTGAGCTAATTTGTATATTTTTAACAGTGACCATTGATTAATGGCTATTTTTCAATAGTCCCCTCTCCACTACTTTAGTGAAATCCCTGAGAAAATTAACTTATAAAGTGGAAATTTTATTTTGGTTCATGGCACACAATTAGGTGGCCTCCTGGCTTTGGCCATGTGGTGATGTAGCACATCATGGTGAGAGTATACAGCAGAGCAAAATCATGTGCCAGAGAACAAAGAGAAAATGGAAAGCCCAGAGTCACGTGATCCTTTGAGTGCATGCCCAGAATGGCCTCTGGACTTCTCAGTAGACTGCATGTCACAAATATTCCAAAATTGCAACTCTGGGTACTAACCCTGTCACTCAAGGGCATTTTGGAGACATTAAATATCCAAACCCCAGCTGTAGTGCAATATAGTTTGGAAAAGCATACATTTTGAAAACAAAATTTCAGTCTTTTCTGGAAGAGAGGCGAGATACATACTCTTCTCCCTATGGAGAAGAAATTGTTACTAGGAGAGTAGTGCTTATTCATGAACAGAATAATAACTCGGTAACTTATGTATAAGATTCTCCGGGATGTTGATTTTTGCTTATGAGGTTGTGTGTGTGTGCTTGTTTTCTGTGTTGGCTCTCAATGAGTGAGGTGATCATCACCATTTGGTCAGTTACTCATTGGATTTACATTAATTTTGATTGATTGATTGATTGATAGGGACAGAATCTTGCTCTGTTACCCAGGCTGCTCTTCAAAGCTTGGACTCAAGAAATTCTCCCACCTCAGCCACCAGAATAGCTGAGATTACAAGTGCATACCACCATGTGCAGCTAGGTTGGTTTTAACAGAAGCAGTTATAAGTTTTTGTAAAATAGTGGGTCCACATGCATTCTATAAATCACTAAGGTGGTTCTTATAAAAATATCTATTAATTTTACAGTAAATGGAAACATATTTTTTATTTTATAATTTCTTGGGTTTTTTACTATTTCAATATTTTTTTAATTTTCAAATAGCATAAGTAGAATAAATAATAAAAAGACTAGTACAAAATCTCCTACCTGCATAACCTTGGGTACAATACTAAATCTGTCTGAATTTCAGTTTTGTCAACTGTAGAATGATGAAATTAAATGAAAGAAATTCAAATGTTTCTTCTAACATTAACATTTTGATACTATGATTACAGATGGGGTTCTTTTCAATCAGGATGCCACTGAAATAAATAATTTTAACACTAAAATTTCCCACTTCCAGGATTTAAGAGTAGCATACCAGTTAAAATGATAAATCACAAAGCTAGGGGCATAGAATTTAGTATGGAATGATTTGACAACCCAGAATTAACATCTTATAGCTGTTGATCTTTGTACAAATTTTTATATACATACTTAGGAAATATGTACACAGTATTCTATATATATTTTGGTGGTAAACTAGGCTTTATTTCATTCTAGTAAGCTTCTACTTTACAAAAATGTAAAGTAATATATTTACCAGGAACTTCAACTTAACAACTCCATTTAGACCTTTGAAAGCTAGATAACTTTATATTTGATACTGACAGAAACAATATATCACACTAATTTTGTTTTAATTCTCACTTGCCATTGGATGTCAAATGGCTTACGATAGTGATATATAGAGAGAGTAACCTTCTTTCTATTAAGCACTCATGATTTTACGGGGCCTCTTGAAAGAGCATCATATGTATTCTTTTTTTTTCTTCCAGTATATCTGTGTGGTGCATATTATACCTCTTTTATGGATTAGAAACCCGAGAATCTGAGTTAAGACTCAAGGGGCTCTTGAAACGAAATTCAAAGTTGATTTAACACAGATATTTACTCTTAATAACAGTCCTTTTGAGAGATTTCTCTCTTTATTAAATATTTCAATAATGATGTTTCATACAATATAAAAGACTTGCACCAACTTATTAAACTTGCAAATATCAGAGCCCTGAAAACTCATTCTATTTACATTCCAAATCTTGCCCGCTGTTCATCCTTTAGAATTAATAACTTTTGGGGCCAGAGATTTAGCTCAGTGGTTCCGCCTCCTGCTGCGCAAGTGCAAGGTTCCGAGTTCGGTCTCCAGTCCAAAAAAACCAACGGTAGAATTAATAACTTTTACCTTTTTCTCTTTTTAATCTCAGTTACTGACAAGACTTGTGAATAGCATGGGTAACTGTGAGCTGCTACAGATATACGTGTGGTATAAATATTTGTACATGTTTATGTAAGAATTGCCAAAATTAAAAGATGATGAGATTCCTATCATTAAAAAGCCTAGACCCCACGGGAAAAACATACATGCACTTATACAAAATGTGAGGTGGTGACAAAGGCATTGTCTCCCAGAGAGAAAAGGGGCTTGTGGATCCATGCAAGCCACCAAGCCTGCCTGTCCGAGCTTATGTAGATGTCACCTGTGCTCCTGTGGGCAGGAGCAGTCAGAGGCATTTGTCTCTGTCATATGATTAGACACCTTCTGTTATGTGTGGCGTGTACAGCAAGTCTGGTCAAGCTTGTCTTCTGCTAATCTCTAGAGGGATTTTATCTTTCTATTTGAAATTTTGTACTAGTATGTGTTTGTGGTACATAAAGAATACGTCATTGTGGGTAGTTGGTACATATACACGGCACATCTTCATTCTTTTGAAGTCGCTTTCTCTTTTCCCTACCCCTACTACTTTTGGTACCCTTCCCACTTGCACAAAAATCTATCTCCTTGTTTCCTATTATCTTTTATTTTGCTCTTTTGATCTGGATGTTCTTCCCTCCTTCATCAGTCCAGAGCTGCATATGTCTACTCTTGCTATGCTTCTCTGAGTGACCCCAACCTGCAGTAATTTCTGACCCTATTGCTCCTCTCCACCTTTCCACCACCGCCAAGCTCTTTGTCTCAAACAGTCACCATCCAGCCAGCTGATGAGACCTGGGTGGAGGAGAGCCCATTTGCTTGGAATTCAGTAGCACTTGGGAGCCAGGGAGAGAGCTCGTACGGATATCTAACTCAGACAGTTTGGGTGGGCAGTGGGATAGATCTTGCATGGGTGGCTCTCTCTGTGACATTTGGAGGATGGACTGGATGAGGAATACCATGTAGGCACAGGTCTTGGCAGCATTTAGAAGGGGGTAGAAGAGTGACTATTCTGGAACTGCTCCATTGGGTTTTACACACTTCCGGATCACACTTGTCATAGCTTCTGCATACCCCCTGATTCACTGCCCCAGGGATTGCTTGATGCCTGATTTAGGACCTGCTCTTGTTTCTTACTGTCTGTAGGGCTTGTTGGTCCTAATTCAATCACCTTCCTGAGTGATTTCCTGGCCTGCACTCTCCTTAGTGCCCTTATCTGTGGAAGCGCACCCCTGTGGATATCTCCCTTGTGCCCACTGGGTGGTGAGTACTAAACTATAAGCTGAAAGCAAGTGGCAGCCTGCTAACTACTGCATATTCAGCTCCTTTCCTTAACCAATTAGATCTTTTCTCTAGAAGTGGTGTTTCCCAGACCTGGGCTGTCAGTGGTGCACAGACCAGGTCATAACCCTGCTTTTTTCTCTAAATACCGCTGACATTGGAGCTCATCAGAGGACTTCTCCTTCAAGTTGCCTTCCCGCATTTCCATTTCTTATTTGTTGTTTCCGAGTCATGCAGACCTTGGTGAATGTATTCCAAGATACTCATGATCTCTGCTGTCTCTACCATGCCACAATGGAAAACCAACTTCATATGCTTTTGTAGTAAGTTTTCTTCTGTATTGGATATATAAAGTTTGTGCTTGGTTATAGGTACTTAAAACTAAATGTTTTTACTTAAATATGTTTCTCTTATCAAAAAGTAATGATTGAAAGAACTCAGCTGTCTATGTAAACAATCTTTCATAAAAGGTTTGTCTGCTGTGAATATTTTAGTTGAAAAACTCTGAAATACTCAGAAATATATAAGGCACAGTAAATCTTCTAAACATCAAATAAACACAAATCCACATATATGCAAGTAATAAACATGAATATATCTGTGTGCCTATACATATACACTTTTAGTAATAAGCTTAATTAAAAAGTAAGAGTTAATTGGGAAATGTCATGTTGTCCCCTGCAAGATTAAGTAAAAAATAAATGATCCAGAGAAATGGAAGTGAAGATACAAAAACAGGCAACCTGACAAACCATGTCTATGGATATTTATGAAAATTAATACATGTGTAGCTTTCGTACAGCTATATAGAAAACTGCAAATTATGATCATTGTTAATGTTATTTATTTGGCAATGTTTGTAAAGACTAACTGCCTGTAGGTGACTATTATAAAGGTAATTGCTTTGTCATATAAATAAAAGAAGGAAATGAATGAGTAGATACATTTTAAACAAGGCACTTTAAATTTGAGGTCCATCTTGTAGTTGAAGAAATTAGAATTCAAATATATTAAACAAATGTTCATATCACTCGGTGCTATTAAGTCACAGCAGTATTGTTAACATTCTGGTCTGCCTGACATAAGTATCTACATTTACTTTCAATTTATCAAATAATCACCAGTTTTAAGCCTAATATGAAAGACTTTAATTTTAAAAATGATGAAATATTCATTCTGGGGAGAAATAGGAAGTGAAACAATTTCAATTAAAAATAAATGAATGTAATTATTATGTCTACTACTTGTTACATGCATTTTCAAATATGTTATGTCTTTGCATAACTTTAGTTAATTTTATTAGTTTTGAATCTTTCTATGCAGAAGAATTTATAGCATGCATCCTTCCTTCTGTTTACATTTTCCCACATGGGTAATATTTTCCCACCCCATTATTTTCATGGAATCATAAAATGACATACTCTTCTATTTATGTAATATTGAATACATGTCATTCCCAACTTTGACTAACAAGCTTCAATGAATGTGTTTTCAATCAAATTTGTATTTATGTCTCCCTTCATTCTTGTATTATATTCACAGTAATAGATTTCTTTAAAGAATATTCATACCTTAAGTTACTGATGAGTTGCTGAATTTCTCGCCTATAATTTTTGCCTTTTTAGGCTTTAGAAGATATTGCAGACCCTATAAGATCATCTACATCATGGCTAAAAGTGGATAACCACTCTTTTAAAAAATAAAGCTTTGTTATCCATATAAAACAATGTAAGAACTATCTCAGACATATTAATTATTAGCAGTTCTTTGATTATGGTGATACTGTGAATGCTATTATCTTATTTTTGTACATCTTTATTTACAGTGGACTATGTCTGCCTGTTTATTGTGGTTTTCAACTCTTTTAGAAACAGAGCTTTAAGATACATATAAAGCCTTTGAGGTATATGCCCTCTTTAAGTATGGTTTTTATTTTATCACTGTAATTAATTTTAACTTCAGATATTTTATGTTTAATATACTCAAATTTGTATACATTGAACTTTTGAGGTATATTTTGAAAAGACTTCACTAAATTATACATCTTTATCACTCTATTTTCTAGTTCTTTTATGTTTACTTTTTGATATTTAACTCTTTTTTTTACTGGGGATCAAACTTAGAACCTTGCACTTGCAAGGCGGGTGGTGGAACCACTGAGCTAAATCCCCGGCTTGATGTATAAATATTAACAGAATTTTTTCTTATATTTATTCCCCATCCTCACTTTTGTTAGTCAATGTTCCTAATAGGGTTACTGAATGGTCAAATAGTATTTTGATTTCCAAATTTTAAACTTTATGTCATTTTATTTTAAAAGAATTTTTGATCCAAATAGTCTTATGTATGTCTATCTTACACAATCACAAAGTAATTAGTCCTAAACCTTTCTGAAATGAATGACAAAAACACAGATTATGAAAGAAACAAAACTAATGACATTTTTCTTAATAAAATGTGATGCTTGCTGTGTAAATACTTGAAAAGAACTCTGTTCTAAGGTCAATGAACATGTAATCTTAGGTTCTTATGAGGTACATACTGTTACTATCCTGATTCATTCTTTAAGAAAAAAGATGATACTGAGAAAAAAAACTCACAGAGATAGAAACTAATAGAAGATTCAAACATAGCAGACCAACCCTCAAAGCAATGAATGATTATATTCTATTTTCCCATAAATAGAGAGGAAGGGATAGAAACAGAGAGAGAAAAGAATGAGAAAACTAGGAGGCAGTGAAGGAGGAAAGGAAACAAAAGAGGAAAGGGAAGAGAAAACAGCTGAATGAATGCTAACAAGATCACGTGCTTTCATGTAAATGTATTGTATACCTAAAATGTACCAATAAAAGAATTTTAAAAAAGAAAAGATTACATGCTGTCAGTTACGTATTATTTGGGGTTTTCTTTCCCTTTCTTTTCTTTCTTTTTCTTTGTAAAGACCTTAGGTAACAAAAATTAGAAGTAGATAAGAAGAAAAATAGACCATATTCACAGGTAAATTTTGTAAAAGGTAAAAATAAGCATTACTTTGAAAAACAAGAGTGAAAGTACTGGTTGTCTTATTTCCTATAAGGTACTTAAATGAATAATAATTGGAGTGATATGAGGCTCAAATGTTTCCATAAAGAATACAATAGAAATTTCGATAGGTTTGTACTGCTTTAGGTTATATGACTATTTCAACATATCTGCAACAGATAGATCCCGATTAGAGTGTTGGTAAGTATAGAATCTTGCACTAGCATTTCTCAAACACAGTTCTAATTTAAAACAATAATATTCACATATGCCAATGACAAAGCATAAGATGTACGCTATAAAAGAATATTAGTAAAGTTGTTAAATCAAGTCACTATATTGTTACTCTATATCTGTCTTTCATCTATCTATGCATCACAACATGCTATTTGCAGGTATGTGTCTATATTTATATAAATATACATATAAATGATCACACAGATTACAGATCTCAAAATTTTGAATGTTAACAAATCAACAGTAAAATGATATTTCTCTTTTACCATGGCTTTTAACTAAAAAATTGCTAAATTCAAGGTAATTGTCTAACCCAAAACAATTCTAATCAGAAGAAAGTAAAGGAACACAAACCAAGTAGCAAATAGAAAGGGGCTGTCCAGAAAGATAATAGCTGAGTGAAGTGTTGATATAGCTTAGTGCACAAGCAGCAACTCATTGGTTAATTAAACTATTTGCATTTGTTTCTTATGTATTATTTGAATATGCAAACCTCACCATTACCATCTGTTTCCAAGGTACGTATGTACTGGTGAAACAATGACTAGTTTACCCATCTGCTTTTAGAATCTATGATGTGAGCACTACCCAAATGTTTTGCTAGGCTGTTGCAAAAGTGCATACAATTTTTAAAAGATTTGCACTTCACTTCACCCCAGGTATTGAAAAATACAAAAGCTATTTCCAGAAGGATTGAGAGTATCTGAGCTCTTTAGATATTTTCTTTTCTGAAGGTTGTTTTAAATTCAATTCAGAAAAGCTTGTGTAATATTGGAATTGAAAAGAGCAACAGTGTTTTGACATTGTATACATTGGCATAAACTTAGCCTCATTCACAGTATGAGATGTCATGAAACTCAACTCAGCATAACATAAAATCAAACGGGTTAAAGGAATTCAACTAGAAAACATCCAGGTGTCTGGGATTCCCAGAAACTAGTAATTTAAGCAGCTTGAGACTGATTAATATAATACCATTTTTCATTCAACATTTATTTTTTATTTGGAATATGGCAAGGATCATGTTAAAGACACAACAATTAACGAATCATATTTATTACTTTTGGGAATCAGCCCCAAACTAGCATTTAATAAATCAGACACATTGACCTGAGTAATTTACACATTTGGCTTTTCTTTACATTAACCTCATGAATTTGGTTACATAATCACTTTTCAGATACAGAAAGAGCTCCAAAATGTTGATTAAATTATCTAAGGTCCACAAATTTATATTTAGTATATGTCTGGTTTAAACCCAAATATTTACGCTTTTAGATATAACACTAAATCTCATTCCACTAAAGGAGGCAATCTAATTAAATTAATTCACTCTTAATATACTTTTGCACAAGCATATGTAACAAAAAAGCCATAATCAGGAGGGTATGTAATTATGCCTTGAAATGGTTTATAGTTGTTTTTGTTAGGTTTGGTTTGTTGCTGTTGTTATCTTGTTTTGATTTGGTGTGATTTGTTGCCAGTAATGCATGGAATGATGTTTTAAAGGGGCCTTTTAGTATAAACATACTTTATTTAGATAGAAAGCTGTTAAGTCATATGTTCCAGGAAAGGGAACATCATCAAACAGCATGAGATGTTCAAAATAATGCAATAGATTTGTTATAAGCAAGAGAGAAAATAACAAAATCATCTAAGAAATATCTATGGGATTACTTTGTACAAGGTCCTATATGCTATATAAAGAAATAAAAATGTTTTGTATAGGAAATACAATAGTCAATATAGGTTTTTACCAATAGATGAGCATAAAATATCTGAATATTTTTACTTTTTAAAAAATGACTAGAGCTACACTAAATTCTTCTAATTCTTTACCTTTATATGTATATATCTTGGCTTTATTGATTTTTCACAAATCCATAAAGGTAGGTTGTAAGAAGATAATGGCTTGTGATCCAATTTTTAGGGAAGGAGGAAAGAGAGGGAAAGGAAGAGGGGTGAAGGAGACAATGCAGAAGATACTAACTTATTATTAAGCATAACATAATTGTAATAGAAAAACACTTCATAAATATAACACTGCTTGGAAACAAAGTTTCATTTGTGAAAGTAAACGTGATAATATTTTTGATACTTTTAAAGCATAAGAAAGAAATTAGAAACAGAAATTATAATACTTCAGAGAAATGCTATGTGAGTGGACATAAATATTTAAGAACTTTTGTGGGTTTTTTTTCTTTCTTTTTCAGAAGTTTGAAGTAGAAACACTGCTTTCCTTATTCTGCTGCTCTGCTAGTTTTCCATTTTGCATATTTTATTTTATTTTTTATTGTACTGGGGATTTTGTGGTTTTGCATATCCCTGGTCATTTCATTGATTATTTAAAAAAAAAAAAATTGAAACAGTGTCTCAGTAGCTCACTAGCTTGTCCTATCCAGATAATATTCCCTTTTTAGTTTAGTTTTTTTTTTTTTTTTTTTTTTTTTGGTACTGGGAATCGAACTTGGGCCCTGGCACTTGCGAGGCAGGTGCCAGAACTACTGAGCTAAATCCCTGGCCCAAGATAATATTCCCTTTTAAAGGAACCTGTTTTTAAGACTAAATGAACCTTGATGATAAAAAATGCTGCTGTAAATACTTTAGTCCTTATTTTTAGTTCTTTGAAAGTGCTTTTCTACCAACTATCAATACGTTAATAGTTACTCATTAAATTTTAATTTCCCATATTTCTATCTGATAGTGTTAAAAACGAATTTTTTTTTTGGGTACTGGGGATCAAACTCAGTACCTCACACTTTCCAGGCAGGGACTGTGACATCCTGGCCTTGTTTCTTTAGTTCTTTTCATTTCATTTTTCTGACACTATGTTCTCACTTATTTAAAAATAAATAAATAAATAAAACACAGACACTTCAAACTTTTATACTCCATTTAATGTTTCTTGATTTTGTTCCATACTTAGATTTTTGTTGTCAAAGCACTTACATTTTGAATACCTTTTTTTATTAATTTTCCCCAAGGAAACATGCAAATTCAGAAGAATTTTACCACATGTATTTAGGGCAATGCACACTAGTGGACTGGCTAAGAGAAAGAAGATGAAGTACGTGTGTATATTATGCTTTGAATATTCTTTTATTGCTCATCTCTTTCATTCGGTGGCTTCTTAAGCAATCATTTAGTGTAGATTGTAAGCAGAAAGTATGTTTGTGTGGTGTGCAAATCAAGTATGTGCTTGTGCTACTTTATATTTGGTGACTGCCTTTCACTTGTTTATCTAATGCATATTAAAAAACATATAGAGTAAAATAATATTGCAAAAAAAAGTATCAATGTGCTTACAGCAAAGTTTCACAGTAAAGGAAAAGATTAAGAAAACAACACTTTCATACCTCAAACTATAATTGTTCTTCAGTAACTGCCAAGACTGAAATATTTTGAATATGTTCATAAATGTACTATATATCTTAATGTACTGTATCAATACAACTGCTTTGTATACTTACTGAGTGCTTTGTACAATGTATGTCTGGAAAGAGTATGTATCTTGTTCTTCATCTGTCTTTATTCAGTGTTCCTTCTTAGTAGCTGCCAAATATTAGTACAACTATTGACTCATATTTTGAATTTTTAAATAGTTAAAAAAAATTTAAGTATGGAATCTACTCTGGTGTAGGAAAAAGACTAGTATATATCATTTCTTTAAGAAAAATATCAAAAATTTATGATGAGTGCTTTTAAATAGCTAAGGACATAATGACCTATCCCTACTTTATTAAGAATCTATAAGTACATATTTTAATTTTAACAAAATATTGTAATTTGTTATTAACTACATTTAATCAAGCATCTAGTAATTACTGGAAATGGTTATAAGTTTCTTTTCTTGGATGAATATTTGCTTAGGATATATAAAAATAATAATTACACACATGAAAAGATTGCATTGAACCAAATTGCATTTCTGTAATTAGTCCTAGAAAGACATATCTGTTTTTCTTCATTATGGTATTGAATTATGTTTAATAAGCTTATTTTATATTTTTTCATTCTTATCTATAGGAGAATTTGTTTCATTTTACTTATTTTCTTTATGTAGACTTTGTGACAGATTTCAGGAGAATTATATCCTAGAATAGACTTCTGGGAAATTTCTTTTTGAAAAATCCCTGGGAACCCATGGGAATAATTTACCTTTTAAAATATTGGTAGTACACTCCTGTGAAATAATCTAGACCAATATTTTAAATCACTAATTTGTAGTTTTAATGAATTAAAATAAATTATTTGCAGATATTAATTTCATTGATTAATTTATTAAATTTTTATTTGGTACTTAATATATGCCACCAATTCTTGTGACTATTAACTGAGCATTAGAAAAGATGTAGTCTATCTTTACAGGGTCATCAATAAGACATCATACCCAACATCCACAAAGTAAAAAAGAAGAGGTATATGTTGGCTCATGTCTGTCATCCATATTTGTCTGGCTCCAAGTCAAGATGGCATGACAGAGGGACACAGAAGCAAAGAAGCTGCTCATGTCATAATTTTTGGGAAACAGAAACCATTAAGGTAGAAGCTCCAGTGACCTGGCCCTTCCAACCAGCCCCTACCTCCTAAGAGCAAGCCAGCTATAATGCTTTCATAACCCAGTCACCTTCTGAAGGCTATCCCTATGAGTGCACGTTGTTCTTGGAGGATACCTAGATATAAATCATAGCATTCTATCCTTAGACACAAAGACTCATGCATTTTTCTTTATGCAAAAACATTTAGTCCATCTCTAAGAGCTGTCAGCAGTTTCAAGCATTGCTGAAAATGTCAAATCTCAACTTTCTTCTGAGACTCAGGCAAACTCTTATCTATGAGCCTCTGTAAAAATCAAGGAGAAAGTTAAACACTACTGACATACAATGGCAGGATGAACATTCTCATTACAAAATGGAGGATTGGGGAATAGAAAAGAATGAAATCAAACAAAGACTGAAACCCAACAGAATAAACATTCAGTCCCAAAGCTCAATGTCCATCACCCAGGGCAGGATGTGGCAATAAGGTGTGCCTTCCAAATGGCTTGGGTGGGCACGGTGCTATGGTCTAGCCAGTGTTTGCAGGCCTTTTGGTTCCTCTCTCTTGTGGCTGTGCTCAGTACTTGTAGTATTCATCAGCTGTTCCACATTTCTAGGATATACTTACGGTGTGCGGTTATATAGATTTGTCTTATCTGACATGTCTGATAACTTTGTGAGTAATTTCATTGACTATTCCTTGTTATGTTTTTGTACTGTACTACATGCTTTTAACTTTTGAATCTTTTCATTTAAAAAAAATTCTTACAGATTTCACTATTTCATCTGTGATTCCTTTCTTTCTGAATTTTTTAAAAAATCTACTTTTATTGATCTTACAGCTCATATTTCTTCCCATGCTGCTGAGGTGAGCATTACCTGGTGGCCCTCACTAAAAAAAGTATCTCTTTTTTCATTCCACCCACTGACTTTTCTTGAAAATGTGTCAAGTGTGTTTGACCTAATTTTAGTTTTATGACTTTCTCTGCTTCTTGAGGTTTTATTTGTGAAAGCATGTTTAGGGATGCTATTGTAACTGACTCAGGCAATTATTTATATTTTTTTCTGATTTAAGGGACAAAAATGCATAAGATACATTGCATATAATTTTATTTGAGCATGCTACATTTAGGTATCTATGAGATAATGAAACCAAAGACTTCCACAGGGACTTGCAAATATGGGGGAAGTACATAAGTAAAAAATGTTCTTATATTCAAGCTGGATATGGTGGTGTACATCTATAATCCCAGCTAATTGTTAGACTGAGGCAAGAGGATTAGATGTTGGACAAAAGCCTGGAGAAGACAGCAAGTCTCTGTCTCTAAACAAACAAACAAGTAAGTTAAAACTGGCAGCAATTGCAGCTCATGGCACCTTAGTTACAATCACTACTATTGAAATATATCTTTAAAAATCTATGTCTACATCTATATACTTTGGATTGCAAGTAACTTCTTCTGCAAGTGTTCCACAAGATGATGAAACATTTCTAAAATTTTAACCTAATAAAAGCATGATGTCTTACAATAGAGTAGTAAGTGAAATTGAATGTTATATAATCACAACTGAAACAATGGTTTGGCAATGGTTCGCCAATGGTTCTTCTGTCTCTCACTGTTTCTGTCTGTCTGTCTGTCTGTCTGTCTCCCTCTCTCTCTCTGTCTCTGTCTCTCTTTCTCTCTCTCTTTGCAAGACTGTGGGTGATTGTCTCCCAATAGCAAGAGTTTATGGAAGAGATCTTGTCTGCAGAGGAGGAAGAGAAAAAGACGGAGGAATCCCTCACTTCAAATGAGATTAGGGAGATATGAAATATGGAAATCAGTGCCAATTTTCATAGAAAACACCACCCAAATAAGACTGTACTAGTACCAGCCCTATATCTGTTTAATGACAAAGTAATGTCACATTTCTGCAAAATCCTCAAAAGGAGGCAAAAGCAAGTGTCATTGGACAGATTCCTTGTTAAAGCTGCAGGAAAAGAAAAAGATTCCACTGAGCCAATAGACAGCAGTGATTCCGTTGGTGATAGTGTAAGACTTCCTACCCATTAACTATCCTCTGTGTCTCTCTCACACCAGCCATGAAGGTTTTCATAGGTCAATGCAGGTTAATTTGGTTTTTTTTTATATTTTATATTTTTATTATTTTATATTACAGTATTGTAATCATTTTATCTGAATATTTTTGGGTTGTGGAACAAATCATCTGAGTCTCCATTATTTCTTATGAGAAAATTCATTTAGATATTCAAATGCTTTGGACTTTAAGCATGTTTCCAAAAACATTTATGTTTAAATCCTAAGGCTTATGTATATCACTAAGAGTTTAAGTTTAAGAATGGGAATATTAAAGAACAATACACAGAAGAAGTATGTTCCATAGAGGAAGAAATGGCCAATAGTTGGATGCTCTCTATTCAATCAGTATTCAAGTATAAATAACAAAAGATATTATACCTTAATAGTAAATTTGAAACAGACATCTGTTGTAGATAAAAATTTACTGTCTTTCCAAGTCTCACCATATCCTCCATCTCCATAGATGACAAAGAAATAGAAATTCCATCGAGCCACAGAAATGCAATTACTTAATAATAACCATGATATTTTAAAAGGTTAGATTTTCTTTGATTACCAAACAAAGCATTACAAAAAGTTATGATTTTTCATATTTTTGTCAAAATTATACAAGGATGACTTTTTAAATAACCGAAGGGGAAAAGATTTTAGAATGTATGTTGTGTTAAAAAACAAAACAAAACCTACAAAGGCAGGGTTTTTCTGATTAAGAAAGGATATGTAAGCACATGACTTTAAGGCAGCTGAAAATCTACACCATCAGTGGAGTGGCTACATTGCATGAGAGGAATGTGATTTCATTCTCATGAATAGCAACTCCAGGTCTCCATATCCTGTCTCTTTTACCTGTGCTGCTATTTGGTCTCCAAGTTGGCTTTCCTTCCACAAAAACAAAGGTGTTTATCCAAGTGACTTTGTTTCTCAATTTATCACACAGCTGACTTGTTGATGTTAATAAATGAATTATTTTTAGATATATAATTTGTACTTTGAGAGCTTTGGATTGATCAATTTCTTATTTGCTTCTGGATGCAACTTAGTTCTTGAGCCTAAACATGTGAGGCTAGAGACCATGACATTCTGAGAATAAGAAGCCAAAAAACAATGTTGGAGCAGACCTTTGAAGTTCACTTTTGACATCAATGATCAAGCTTTCCTGAGGATGACTTCCATCATGCAGGCACAGGATGTTAAGCAACATCCCTTCATCTCTGATTTAACCTGGTCATTGATGCTTCTTATCAGTGTGTAAATTGCCATTGGTCAAAGATTTCTATATTGCTCTTTCCATGTAGACTATGAGCTTTGAATGTCTAAACACATTTATTTTTCTTTTCTCACTCATCCAGTAATTAAACATATTTTTACAAGTCTTTGTCCATTTATTTATGTACAGTGAGTATATCAATAAACTCAGAAATTTATGCTTCTATTTTATTAAATTTTTGGTAGTTATTTCTTATCCCAAGCAAGACATGTTAAGTGATGGACAGTGATGGTGGTGGTAATAAGTGTATCATTCTTCTAAACCAAAGTAAACTGTCATAAAAATATGGACTAGAATGGATGACAAACTAAATTCTCTCTCTGAAAATAATTATTTCTGAGCCTGATGTCTAATAATCTGCAATTCTGAAAGCCTATGGAAGTGCTCATTTGTGCTTCAATCAATTTAAAACAGAAATCTTCATGAAAGTGCAGATAGCAGCCTAGTGGAAAGAAATGTTTCTTTTCTCTCAATAAATATTTATTGTATTGCTTACTGATTCTCCACTTATTACAATGATAGTCTATTGTAAAATCATCTATATCACCAGTGAATTCCTTGACTTGAATGACCATATTTTTTCCAGTCATACAAAAGTAAATTAATGATTAAAATAATTCCTTTTACCAGGAAAAGGGCAATAAGTCCCATTAGGCTGACATTTGTCTATAGGGTCTTTTTGATAATGTATTAAATTATAGTAGCATCTTAAAACTGATGAATTGTGCTCATTTTTTGTTTGAAAAAATAAATTTCTAAGAATGCCACAGCATAAATGAAAGCTAATATGTAAAAATAGTATTATATTACATAAGTGATTTGAAGTAGAATCAGGTCCAAATACTTTGAAGAGCTTTCCTGAACAAGAGCTAAATAAGTTATTACTTTTAATTCTCAACAAATGAATACCTATTAGTTTCATTTTTAGCTTTGAGGAAAACTATGCTCCCAGTGGAGAAGTACTTACACAAAATGACATTTAGAAAAGAGCAGAATCTTTAGCCAGGCATGGTGGCTCATGCCTGTAATCCCAGCACTAGGGAGGCTGAGGCAGGAGGATCACTGAAAGTTTGAGGCCAGCCTGGGCTACATAGTAAGTTCAGGGCCAACCTGAATTAAAAAGGGAGAACTTGCCTTCAAAAAAAAAATAAGGAAGAGTCAATATTTAGGCAGGTATCAGTCATATTACACAGTGTAGGCACATTACATTCTGTCATCACCACCTACTGAGTTATGTGATAGGTTGACTCCAAAATATACTTCTTATATTAGCATAAGAAAGTAAATACAGAATGTGGTTATAATATAGTTATCCTTAGATTTAACTGTCAATGAAATAAATCATTAAATGTCTAATTTTGTCAAAAGGGAAAGTAAAAAGCAAAAATGAAAATAATTATGTCTAAAAATTGAAGGTAATTTTTCTTATTTGATATTAAATTGAGTAATGAGTAATAGCTGTGCCAATATAAAGTTACAGATGAATGTCCATTTCTGACTAACTATTTTGGTTCTTTAAGTAGTTTAAATTGCATTTATCTAAAATGAACTCTAGTGCTCAAAAGTTTTGGAGTTGTACAAAATGTTTATTTTCTAGATATGGAAATTCATTCTTGGTGCAGTAAGCTGACTCACTCAAGATTTAATAAAGGAAACTAAATAAAATTCATAATTCATATTTGATTTAAGGTAGATTCTAATTTCTTCAATTCTAAAAATATACTCTGTCCTCTTCTAAGATGGAAAGTGAAACTGAGCGATTAGAGCATTGCTTAAATTATGATGATACATATAAAGAAAAATGACTCCTATAATTTATGTCTATTTGTCTTTCTGTTCAAATATGAATTATTTGAGTTTTGTAGAATTTTTTCACTTATTATTTTAGAGTTTGTTCTTTTATATTCAGGTTATAAATATAACTGGTAACTACAATAAAGAATTATGCATTATTATTTATATCTACTATCTAGAAGTAGAAAGGCAAGTATTAAACAATTGAAAAGGTAAGATAGTGATTGCTGAATTCTTTCTAGTGCAAGTACAGATATATAAATTAATAATCAAATCTGGTAGAAAGAAATCCCGTGTTTTGACAGATAAATGTAAGTCTACAAAATTGTTTCTATGAATGAAAGTTGACATTTAAGGCTTAGATATTGTATTCTATCTTCATTGATTCTGATTTATTCATAAAACAGAGAACATATTGTGAGTTACTACAAAAGTTGTAATGTTTTCAGCCTTTCTTTCATGAGTAAATATTATAGTGTTCTTCATTAGAAAGTGGAGCCAGACTACACAGAAGAGCGAAATCTAAAAAGATTTGAGTAGGACTACACTTGTTAATATTGTGCCTATTGTAGTATAAGACAAGTGTTCCAGGCCTATTACTTATATTAACTCATATAAGCCTCAGAGTAATAATAGGTTTTCATTTTATCATCCCAATTTATGGAGCTATAACTGAGGCACACAGAGGACACCAAGTCTGTATTCTGCTCCACTCTTTTTCTAGAATATTTTCTTATCACTAAGTCTCCAACTTTATCTTAATGTAAGTTTCCAACTCAATTTTTCCAGAATACTGTTTGCAAACAGAAAGCATAATCATATAACCTTTGTATTAGCTAGCATTTTAAACATTTTATAGATAAAACTGTAACTTACAGCACAATGGAATTCACTGTTTCTGGTTTTCCTTCATCTAATACCAGTTTTTACCATTTTTTCTGTCAATTTACACATACGTCCTATCAAAAGAAATTAAACTAAAGGAGTAAACTGCACATATATTTATTTTGGATTACTGTTTGTACATATAAAACAGATTTAGGCCACAATGTAAATAGTTAATCAATGATTTTTGTCCTAAATTTTCTTAGTATGGAACTGCTGCACATGTGGGCTCTTAGCCTAAACATCTCTAGTTTTTGTCAATAATGTAAAATGTGAACATTGCTTATTAAATACTTCACCCAATAAGGACTCTATAGTTTGCAGTAAACATTGCTTCTTTATTTCAGAAGATAGGAAAAGATTTTCATTTAATAAGCCAAAGTTCAAATGGTAATAAGGTTGAAAACAGACTATTTTTCATGTGGCAGTATAAACATCATCACCAGGTAAGGTACAAAGCTTTATTCACAGCAAGATTTAGTCTCAGAATCTCCTTTCCAAAGAGAAAATGATAAAAATAAAAATAAGCCCATGAACCAAATAAAATTTCAAGATAATTCTCTGAAATAATTTGCCATTTTAAAAAGTCTGAACATGTGTTACTATGTGTACAAACTTTTGGATAACTACTGGATAAAATGAATTTACATACTGTAAAGAAAAGTGAATGAGTTTTTATCCTCATACAAAATTTTACATTAGCAATTTTTAAAAATTATGTATTTTAGAGTTGCACAGAACACGTCGAATCAGCCTGTGCCCTGGCAGCAATCCACTGAACAGCCTCCCCCCGCCCCCCAGCCCCGCTCCTCTGACCTCTTCTCTGTGCAGCCACCTGGTTCCACACTACAAAGACGCAGAGGACACTGGACCACCAGACCACTGTGCTGTGTAAATTGGAGTCATCTTCACCTCCCATCAGGACCGGGACTGTCTTCAGGGGAAGGGCAGCTGGAACCTGCAATACAACTCTGCAGAGTTCAACCCTACAGGAGGACAGGGAGCTCAACTTGGGACTTGCAGCCAGAAATCTGCCTGAATCTCATAGGTCTGTGACTAGCTTGCCGAGACTCATTGACTTATATCTGCACACTGCTACCCATGTTGTCTATTGTGACAGCAGAGACATACCCTGAAAGAGGCCCTTCATCTTCATTGATATTTTTTATTCCCCAAATTAGTATTAATAGTTTTTTCTCTTTTCTTTTGCTCCTCTTATCTTTAATTTTTTTCCTACTCTTTGCAAATATTTGTTTTTCTCTCCTTTTTTTCTTTTCTTCTTTCTTTTCTCTTTCCTTTCTCTCTCTCTTACACTCACTCTCTTGCTCTCCCACATTGTTCATTTTCCCTTTTTGTCCCTGTTTTGGTCCTCATTCAGAGTTCCTCTTTATTTTCCTATTATTCTCTTTTTCCTTCTCACTTGTGTCCTCTGACCACACTGCTAACCTTCCCCTATCCTTCTTCCCATCTGTCCCTCCCTCCTCAACCCCTTCTAACTCCCCATCCCAAAGGGTAAAGTTGTTATATTGAAAAGTTATTCACTGTATATTGGGTTGGTCTTTGATCTTGATTTAATTCACACAGCTAAAGGTGATAGATTAATAACTAGCACAAAATGTCATTTTCGAAGAAGATGTACTGGAGACAATGTTGTTGCTGATTGTATCACTTGGGCTAAGGTGTTGTTATTGATCTAGTCAATGAACCTTCCTAGTATAAGGAAAATGAGATAGCCTTAGAGTCATTAGAGACTCAAAACTTAAAGACCAGCTATATCTGGAAGACACCTCTGAGAAGCAATCATTCCATAAGGGTTCTAATTACAAGAAACAAAGATACCTACAATAAGCAATTTCAAACTATCAACCCAGGAGTTAAACCAAGGACAATAGCAAAAACAAAAATGAAAAGACATTTAAGCAAGGTGCAAACACATACTTCTACCCTACCAAGGGTAAATCCTGGGAGAAATGAGATGCAAAAGTCCCATAACCAACCACATGGATGCCCTGAACTGATAGCACAGGAAGTAACAAAACAGATGAATGAGGCTCTAGAAAAATTCAAAGCAGAAATAATCTCCCATATATCTACAGAGATGGTGAGCAGAGTGAAAGTCATGATTAGAGGATCTAGAACAGAAACACATAAAAAAATTATGTATTTCATTATATTCAAAATTATGATATAATTTATAAAATGATAACCTTTTGATTGGATTCTTTAGGTTTTTAGTGAACAAAGAATAGTATTTTACTGGATAGTTTAATGGAAATGTATGCTATTTAATTTAAAAATTTCACAATTCACATTTTGCTTCACACAAAAGAAATTATTATTCTTAAATTTTTTCACTGTAAATTTATTTTTAAATCTAATGGTATTATAACAGGCTATATGAGGAACCACTTATTTATTAAATACCATTTCATACATCCTGTGTGTTTATAGATCTAACTAAACTCATTAAGTAGATAGTATTAGATAATGTTTTGTAGGTCATTATTTTAAACTAACTCTCAATGTAGTATGCGGCATATTTAAATGTATATCAATCATTTGAATCAACATTATTATTGTTATTGTCTAATGGCTTCTGTGCTTTTAGTTATGAATGCATTTTGTTTATAAATCATTACTCCTTGATTACAAGAAGTTTTCTGTAACATTTATGTAACTATATATTAAACTGTTTGCTCTAGGTTTTTTTGTTGTTGTTGTTAAACTTGGGACATGGCACCAAAGCAAAGAATGTATTTTTGAAGTACACTTTAGAATGTTGGGTTATGTTAATTCAGTTTCAGTTGAGCATTTTCTTCTGGGATATTGCATCTGTTCAAGAAGAGAGTACATGATTTGACATGGTGCTTTTCACAATATAGAAGTATGAAGAAGAAATTACCCTTTATCTTGATTCTTTGCTATGCTTTTATGTGGAAAAAATTATAGAGGCCCTCAAACAGTACTGTGCATATTATGCACAGCATGCGAACAGAAATTATCACTGCAAACCTACAAATTTTACATTTGAAGTGTCTGGCAAGTTTAAAGGAATTGGGAAAATACTCAATGTTTGGCTTAGAAATTGGATAATATTGACAGGTTTTTGATATGTAAAATTTTTCCACTCAGCTCACTGTTGCTCTATAAGAAAACATCAATGGCCTATCACTTGTACTTCATCCCTTTTAAAAGGAAACAGCAGTTAGTGAAGCTCATGGACATTGAGGTGAAGAATTGATGCCTCTCATTGTATCTACCATCCAAAGAACAACTGTGAGCGTTCTGGACAAGTAAGTAGTGTTGAGAAAAGTCAAATACTTTTGTATTTGCATTGATACAGAAAAAAATGGTAGCAGTAAAAACAAAAGTAGTTTTGGCACAAAATTCCAATGGTTTTAGTGAGTAATCATAAAGAAGAGTTGTTTTTTTTCTTAAACTGTTGTTGACTATTTGAATGTTGTAAAAATTATATTACCTTGAGTTTTCCATGAATGATATAGAGACATTTCTACTGAAGGATCATGTTCTTTTATTTTAAAGAGTTATAAAAGACCATTCAATGTTGTTCTGTTACCAGCCTCCAATCTTACAGGAAGTTTGTCCTTGAACTGCTCTTTCAATAGCCACAGATTGTTTACCTCTTTCATTAAAAAAAAAACAAAAAAACACTCTTTTTCTTTGCATTTTCTCTTACTAATGCTCCTACTTCATTCTCAACTTTCCTGATAGAATACCTCTTCCATTTTCTTTTTCTCATCACTGAAAGCCACAATTCTTCAGCCTTTGGCTCTCAACTAATTGTTCTGCTGACTTAGGCCTAGCAATCATAGTCACTGTATCCATTCTCACCTTGGTTGCTCTTAAACCTTTATTAAAAATAAAACATTTCAGTATAGGAATTCCATATTCATATGCCAATACTCTTACCTTTATCTATGTCTCTCTACCCCTTTTCCATTATATACCCATAGCTGTATTTCCAATTTGTCATAAAATGCTATTAGCGTTATTCTTTTCTCTAAGCAACAATTTTAATTTATCTTTGACAATTTCTTGTCCTTCACGTTAGGGATACATTGATACCAACTCTACATCATAAATACTTCTCCAAATTATTTCTGGGGCTTTTCCTTCACTGTCTCTCCTGGGTTAATTCATAATCTAGCCTCCATAGTTTCTATTTATCCTTAGTCTATTACCTGAATGTTGATGTCAGAAATAATAATGTAAACAATATAACTTATTATTAACCCTGTCTAATACTAATCTCCAATCTTAATCCATTTTCACGTGTATAATTATCTTTCTCTTCTTATCTATATGTCACACTCCAAGAGTAAGAAAACTGTTTCCCACCACTACCATCTACATAATTAAGTCTCAGTATGCATATATACAATACTAGAATTATTAACTTGTTGTGTGGGAAATAATGTCATCAAATACAGTAAAATAATTGTATACAGTTTGTTTTGCCTTTAAATTTAGAAACTCTACTCATTTCCAGTATGTATCCTCTTGAGCAACCATTTCAGTTTATTTGTAATACAACTACATTGTTTTATCACATTCTGCATTCTTACCACAGATCTTTGAAACTGTAAAATATATATAAATTTTCTCATATTAAGATGTATACTACTGTATGTGCTATTTAGTACAATAGGTTTTAACAAATACATACTGTCATGTATCCAACATAGAACCAACATACAGAAGAGTTTTCCCATCTCCTCACAAATCTCCTTGTTTTACCTATTCAGATTTTTCTTATTTCCTCAGATTTTGTTTGGCATTGATTAATGTCTCCATAATTTTCCCTTTCCCTGAAAGTGATTATAATTGGAACATAAAATTTGTAGATTTCCAGGGTAAATTATTTAACTCAGCTATACATAATTAAGATTCATATATATCTTTTCATTGATCTTTCCTTTATCTTCATTGCTCAATGTTAGGTCAATGTTTGGATTGTTAGAGTTTGTTTATCCACTTATTCATTGAAGGAAATCTATATCTTCCATTTTTGTGATCATTATAGCTGCTATTTTAGACATTCATATACAAGTTTTTGTTAGGACATAACTTTTCAAGTCACTAGAAATATACCTAAGAATATCATTGCTGAGTCAAATTGTAAAAGATTGTGGTTATCTTTGTAAGAAATTGACAAAATCCATTCAAAATAGCTATGACAGTTTTCACCTCCTCTTGTAGCATCTCCATTACTCCAGATCTTCACTAGTAATTGAATTGGCATGGTCATTTTTTCTCTATATATTTGATATTCTAATTGGTGTAGAGTGATATAACTTCTGTAGTTGATAATGTTCTTAGTACACAGCTCCCACAGTGTTATTTTTCACAGTAGATAGTATGCATTTATTTTAGCATTTTTACTATTCAAGTATCTTTTCATTGTTATAATTGCCAATTTTAAAACTGGACCCTATAAAAAACTGAGCCAATTTAAAAACCAAGTCTTTTAAAACTGAGCCCCATTCCTTATTCACCATAGACTCTGTTTGACATGTGATAGGTGATTTCTTTTAATTTAATTCAAGTTTGTGGGAAAGGACAAAATAATTGTATGTAATGAATAACTTCAAATGAAATTTGTGTAAATAATTACGTGTAAAACAATAAGACTTACAGTGATAATTTATTTACATTATACAATCCCAATTGTGATCGAACTTTCTTGAACCAACATTAATTTAATTTTTAATTAAACTTCAGATTTACTTAGTGAATCTAGGGTAGACACAAATTTAAAAAATAGCGAGCTTAGGAAAATGATATAAACAGTAAATGCTAAAAATAGGAAAGAAATGGGATCTGTGAAACATACTGAAACAGATATCCAGGAGGTTAAAATTCCATTGAAAGTAAACACAGTCAAATGAGCCAAGATGAGGACAAACTATCAGATCTAGAAGATCACACAAGATTGTGGTTAGCGAACATGAAAAGGAAGATTTCTTAAAAATGGCAAGAGACTATGAAAAATCAATCCAGCAGCTGCAAGATGATGCAAAGAAGAGCAGCATAAGATTGATTGGGGTCCAAGGAAAAGCAGGAATCATTGCAAATGACATTAAAAACATGTTCACAAAAGTAATGGCAGAAAACTTTCCAAGCATGGAGAAAAAATTTGACAGACAGATAAGTGAGACATATAGAATTCCAATTAGCCATGACAAAAATAAATCTACACCAAGGGATATAATAAGCAAGATTCCAGATATTTCACACAAAAATAGAATATTAAAAGCTGTTAGAGAAAAGAAACAAATCACTTATAGATGAAGGCCCAACAGAATCACAGCAGACTTCTCAACACAAACCCTTAAGTCAAGGAGACTTTGGAGTGAAATATTTCAAGTTTTGAAAGAAAACAACCCCCAAACCAGATTGATGAACCCTGAAAAATTATCTTTCAAAATCAATGGAGAAATAAGATACTTCCATGTCAAATAGCAACTAAAGAAATTCATAAGCACAAAACCAGTTCTCCAAAATGTTCTGAAGAATATTTTTGAGAGAGATAATAAGGACTACAACTCCAAGAACACCAAAAGAAAGAATCCACCGGGGAAGGCAAGAAATTAAACAGAAGGGAAAGACAGAAAACCAAAAACAGGAAAATAATATGACATGAATTAGCTAATACATATCATCTATTTCTTTATTTCTTTATTTTATTTTATTTTATTTTATTTTTTGGTACCAGGGATCGAACTCGGGTCCTTCTGCTTGTAAGGCAGGAGGTGGAACCATTGAGCTAAATCCCTGGCCCTAATACATATCATTTATAACCATCAATGTAAATGTTCTTAACTCATGAATCAAAAGAAACAGATTAAAAGAATGGATCAAGAAACAATATCTACAACATCCTGCATACAAGAAACATATTTATCTCAAAAAGAAATGCATAGACTGAAAGGCTGGAGAGCAGTACATCATGTGATAGAAACCCAGAAAAAAAAGAATAGTAGCTATTCTATTTGCAGACAAAGTGTACTTCAAGCCAAGACTGATGAATAGAGATAAAGAAGGTCAGTACATACTTGTTAAGGGAAAACTCAAGGGGAAAAGATAACAATCTAAATATATATGCATCAAATAACAACACATACAACTATATGAAACAAACATTAATAGACATGAAAAATCAAATAAGCACTAACACAATTGTAATGTGGGTACTCAGTATGCCATTGTCACAAATATACAGACCAACTAGAAAATAAATCAACAAAAAAAATCAGAAATGAACCAAAGTTTTGACCAAATGGACTTAGTAGTTGTCTACACAATGTTCCACATCACATTGGAATACACACTCTTCTCACCTGCAGATGGATATTCTCCAAAATAGACCACATACAAGTTCATAAAACATGCTTAAGTAAATGCAAAGTAATAAAAATTATCCCATGCATATTATCAAATCATAGTGCAATGAAATTGGAAATCAACAGCAAAAGAAATCACAAAAAAATCATGAACAAATGTAAATTAAATAACATCCTCCTGAAAAACCAATGAGTCACAGATGAAATTAGACAGTTTCTACAATTAAATGATAATGCAACAACATACTGGAACTTCTGGGATGCATTGAAAGCAGTCCTATGAGGGAAATTTATAGCACTGAATTCTCATATCAGAAAAACAGAGTGAGCTCCAATAAACAACCTAAAGTTCAATCATCTAGAAAAAGGAGAGCAAGTCAAGCCCAAATCTCATACAAGGGAGAAAATTATAAAGATCAAAGCAGAAACTATTGAAATTGAGACTAAGAAAACAATACAAAGAATCAATGAATTGAAGAGTTGGTTCTCTGATATATTGAATAAAATTGACAAACCCTTAGCCAACCTTATCAGAAAGTGAAAGAAAAGGCTCAAATCCCTGTAATTAAAATAAAAAGTGTGAAACCACAACAGATCCTGCAGAAATCCAGAAGATTATCAATACCTACTTTGATAACCTGTACTCAAATAAGATGGAAAACACAGAAAAAATGGACAGATTCCTGTATACGTATGAATTACCAAAACAGACTCAATAAGATATAAAAATTCTACATAATCCAATATCAATGAAATTGATGATGCAATTAAAAACCTACCAATAAAGAAAAGCTCAGTTCCTTATGGGTTCACTACTGAATTCTACAAGAAATTTAGAGACAATCTAGTGTCCTTACTCCTCAAACTCTGTAATGAAGTTGAAAGGGAAACAATACTCCCAAAGTCATTTTGGAAGCAAGTTACCCTGATACCAAAACCAGAGAAGATCCAACCAAAAATGAGAACTACAGGCCAATCTCCTTAATGAACTCAGATGCAAAAATCCTCAATAAGATACTGGCAATCAGAATGCAGCAAATCATCAAGAAGATTATACACCATGACCAAGAAGTATTCATCTCAGGTATTCAGGGATGGTTCAACACATGCAAAGTAATAAATGTACCACACTCTATCAACAAAGCCAAGGACAAAAATCATGTGATCATCTTAATAGGCACAGAAAAAACATTTTACAAAGTCTGAAACCCATCCATGATAAAAACAAAAAACTACAGAATATTGGAATATATGGTCTTTATCTCAAGCTGACGTAGCCATCAATGACAAATCAACAGCCAATATAATACTAAATAATGAAAAACTGAAAGCTTTCACTCTAAAATCAGGAACAAGACAAGGATATCCACTATCACCACTGCTACTCAATATAGTTCTGGAAAAATTATCAAGAACAATTAAATAAGAGAAAAAATAAAAGGAATAATAGGAAAGGACATGATAGTCTACCTAGACATGATATGGATGTGATATTGTGATGACATGATACTCTACATAAAAGACCCTAAAAACTCCACCATAAGCCTTCTAGATTTAATAACCAAATTCAGTACCATAGCCGCATTCAAAGTCAACAATCAAAAAGCATTTCTGTACACAAATAATAAATTCAATGAGGGAGAAATTAGAGAAACCACACTTTTCACAATAGCATAAAAAAAAATGAAACACTCAGGAATCCATCTAAGGAAGTAACAGCTCCTTACATTGAAAATTACAGTGCTCTGAAAAAGGAGATCAAAGAGGATATGGTAAAATGGAATGACATTCTTTGCTCTTGGCTAGAAAGAACTAACATATTGAAAATGGCCATACTCCCCAAATTGTAATACAGATTTAATGCAATTTTGATCAAAATACCAATAGCATACCTCACAGAATTAGAGAAAACAATCCTAAAATTCATATAGAACCAGAAGACACCTAGAATAGCAAAAACAATTCTGGGCAATAAAGACAAGGCAGGGGATATCACAATTCTTGACTTGAAGTTATACTTCAAAGCTACTGTGACTAAGAACAAAAACAAAACAAAATAAAACAAAACGTCTGATAGTGGCAGAAAAAGACCCAAAATCAGTTATACAGATTAGAAGATGCAGAAACAACTACAAACACACCCTGCCACTTTATCTTCAACAAAGAGGCCAAGAACCTTCATTGGAAGAAAGATAGTCTCTTTAATACATGTTATTGGAAAAACTGGCTTTCCACATGCTGAAGACTAAAAGTAGACCCATGTCTCTCACTATGCACAAAACTAAAATCAAAATGGATCAAAGATCTAAATATTAAAACAGAAACACTAAATCTGCTGGAAGAAGGAATAGGCAGAACTTTTGAAGACAAAAGTAATGGCAAAGACTTTATGAACAAAACACCAGTCATACAGGAAATATTATAAGGAATCAACAACTGGGATCTGGTCTTATTAAAAAGATTTTGCATAGCAAAATAAATCACCCACAGAGTTAAGAGACAACCCACAGAGTGGGAAAAAATTTTTGCCAGTTGATACTCAGACAAAGGACTAATATCTAGAATATATAAAGAACTCAGAAAACCATACCTCATAAATTTAAAGACCCAATCCAAAAATGGGCATCTGCAATGAATAGACTGTTCTCAGAAGAAGAAGTAAAAATGGCAAATAAATATATGAAAAAACATTCAACATCACTGGTCACTCCAGAGACACAAATTTAAACAATACTGAGATGCTATTTCACTTCAAAAAGAATGGCTATTATCAAGAAATTAACCAACAATAAATGCTGGCAGGGTTGTGGGGCAAAAAGAACCCATCTTCACTATTGGTGAGAGTGTAGACTGGTACAACCACTGTGGAAATCAATGTGGAGATTTCTCAAAAGATAAAATTGGGCTTCCTTTTGACCCAGCTATTCCCTTTCTTGGCATCTTCCTGAAAAAAATTAAAAGCATCATACTGCAGTGATATATGCACACTCATGTTTATAGCAGCACAATTTATTGTAGCTAAATCTTGGAAAATGTCAATTAATCGATGAATGGATAAAGAAAATGTGGTTTAATTATACAATGCAGTACTACTCAGCCATAAAGAAGGATAAACTTGAAACAGTTATAGCTAGATGGACCAAGAGATGATATTCCTAAGTGATATAAACAGGACACATATGTGTAAATATCACAATGTTTGTCAGTTATGAAAAATCAAAAGTGTAAATAAGGGCCAAAATGTATAACAGATGTTGTGAGACAGGAAGAAAAGGTTCAACTGGGAAGGGAAACTAGAGAGAGGGGAAAGAGAAAGGAAGGGAAAAGAAAAAAATGAGAAAAGAAAGAAAAATAGAAACAAAACTTTTGCAAATAAGGACAAGAAGTAGAATTGAAGGGAGAGGAGGGAAAGGGGAATAAATGAAGTAGCAAGATGAATATAAGCATTTTGTATATGTAAAATGTACCAATAAACAATTAATTAAAATATATTGGGAAATAATTCCAACTTAAAAAAGCAATAAAATAAATAAAATTAAATTTGCCCTTTAGGATATATTCCAAAAACTTACTAACGTCATCTCTGGAAAAAGTAATTCACCAATAAGTTAATTTTTTATTTATAGTAGTGTAGAAACACATTATGTACTATAAGGAAAAGCTTGTATTTCCTCCCTTTAAGTATCAGTGACTATTTTTTGATTGCACTTAAACATATTTGAACAATATACTCTTTCTAATTTAGCATATAATGACTTTCCTGTATATCACTTATGGACACAATTAGATAATATTAATAGTGCAGTTATTGAGAGTAGAATATAAAGAAAGTATATAATATTACAATGTTAAAAATAAAAAGCATTTAGTGAATTATTTATTGTTCCACATGTTAGACAAGATTCCTCACTTCAAAATTAAGATATGTAATTTTCATTTCAAAGACAAAATATTATTACCAAGTACATGTAAGAAATCAGACTTATATGTTGATTGTCAGGCTAGGACAATTATTCAAATAAGGGTTTATTTTGTACTTCAAAAGCCTATTCTTCCAGGGATTTAGCTCAGTGGAAACACACCTTCTTGCAAGTGAAAGGTCCTGAGTTCAATCCCCAGTTCTGGAAAAAAAAAGTCCATTCATACCAGTTGTAGGTTTGATCATATTTAATTGCTCTAATCTCATTAGGTTTTATTAAATTAAAATATCTAATGTTCTTTATCGGTGTGTTATTTGACTTCTGTTTATTGAAACACCTGGCTTTTTACAGGTTATCTTATAGTGAAATGTGATATAAATATCAAACTAAGCATTACTGCAGAAGAAAGCTAAAGACCACAATCCTCAGAATAAACTAAGATGATTCATTTTCTAGTTTACTTTTTACCTTGACTCTAACTGTAAAATCAACTTTCCTATAGTACCCCAAGGGACTTACAAGTTATTCTCAATGTCAGTGATTTACTTCCCACGTAGTCCCATTCTTTTAGAAATAAAATTATAGGAACCAGAAGAAAGTGACTCAGATATACTCAAATTTGTGCTAGGTGAAAATTTATTCTTCAACCCATCTCCTTCCTCTCTTGCCAAATTTCTGGACTTTCGTGTACTTCTCACTGACTCTTTAGAATTTATATTCTTTTCTCCTACTCTTTTTGAGATAGAACTTGGATGAATGTCTACTTCCAACAGTAAATCAGTGGCTTTATGCACAAAGAACATTCATTCCAGTAATTATTTTTTCTTGATTTCTGAGCCAAGAACTAGTTACGTTTATGAAATGACAGGAGGTGATGCCACTGGAGTGTTTTATGTTGATTGAAAAATGTGGGAGGCTAATGATTGTTAGTGAAACTGAGAAAAATATGACTGGTATAAGTTCTGTTGCTATGAGCTGGTACCAGCAGTTATTATTGTTAAGATGATAAAAAAGAGATGAAATTATCTAAAGTTAAGTTTAACCATTTTTTAAACATATTGACCAGTGCTTGAAGTTTATTCAAGTATGGAATTATGGAAAATACATGAAAGACACTCACTAGTCCTAATTTGAAAGGTGACACAAATATTGTAATTTCTCTATATTAGTTAAAAACATAGAATGTGGCTTTTATACCCTGGCTCTATTATGGTAGCATTAAAATAGTTTCCCTATACTTCTTTTACAGTTTTTTTGGCACAGTAAAATAAAAAATAAATTAATCTAAGTAACTCCAAAAGAAAGAAAAGGTTTTACTCACCTTATACTATAGAAGAAACACCTGAATTCCAAACAAAGCAGTGGTAGGATTTTGATAGATAGGAAAGATTTGATTTCTGTCCTAGTAGTTTTAGCTTAAGCTGATTCAACATTAACCAAAACATGTGGTAGTTGACCATTCTTGTTTTAATGCATTTTGCTCAGAATTCTTATAAATATGAAAAAAAATATTTTCTCGGGACTATTTTTCCAAAGCTTTTTGTCACTCAACTAATCTAGGTGGACTAATAGATAGCTGCAAGACAGGAAGCTAGAGAGAAGGTGAAATGATTTAGCCTTTATACAAGATAAGTTTAAGTACTTCTCTTCCTTGACAAATATTTAGTCTTCTTTCATTTATTATTTCATTTAGTATTCATTAAGTATTTAGTCTTCCTTTATTTAATATTTTTGACTATATAGTTATGAACAAGGATTGATACTGTGCTACACTGAGTTATAAAGATTATTTTTTGTTTCAACAATAGAGAAGAATTCTCACTCACATTCAGTAGAGAATTACTCATTTTTTAATATTTATTTTAAATTGGATTTCTCCAGAAGTATATCCTGACATAAATTTTGTAAAAGTGATTAGAGACATTTTTACAAGACAAAAACAGAGGGAGATGAAGAAGAGATATCACAACTTTGAGTACACTAAATTTTTGGTGTCAAACAGATCAGCAGGAAAAAAAAACCTTTTGACAGGACAGGCATGGAGAAAATGAGAATCACAGATTAACCAGAGGACAAGAAAAAATGAACTCTTATCTCCTAACAGCACTCATTGATTTAGAATTACTTTGAATGGATGTAAATTTATAGACACTTCTCTCAAAGTACCTGAAGTAAAGCAGTTTAGGGTAAACAAGGGTAGTTCTATCTAATGAACAGTTATATATAATATAGATTCAAGTGTTCTGTGGTATAGTAAGGGGCTGTTGTTCATAGTAAACTATTATATATTTTATGAATAACTACAGGAGGGGACCTCAAAGGTTCCAAACCCAGGGTAATGATAAATACATAGGAACACGAATTAATCTGATTTGATTAGCTCATATGTTATTCTTGTATTGGAATATCATATCATACCTAATAAATGTGTGGAATTGTGTGTGAATCTAAATTTTTAACAGCTAAGGAGATGGAAATGTCAACAACCCCAATTTGATCATTGCAAACTATATACATATAGAGAATTATCATACTGTATCCACAAAATCTTTAAAATTAAAATAACTAAGAATAAAATTAAAAGGATATCAGCTTCTAGATGTGAAAGATAAACTGACAGCTAATGTACACAGAAATAAAAAGAAACAGATTCTGTAGTTCTTTTCAAATATGATAAAAACTCAAAACAAAAATGGTATGACTTACATAATCAGGTTCCTTACCAGAATTGCGAATTCAGTATGTCTTTTTATCTCGATTTGGTGATAGAGAACTTACTCCAGAATATTATTCAGCCACAGAGGGAAAACAGAAAGAAACCTAGAGAACGAGAGAAAGAGAACAAAAGCAAGAGGTTTCCTTTCTGTTGCACTTACGGTCAGCACAGAATCATTATATTAATAAGTTTTTCCCTACTTCCAAAAAGAAATTAATGGATGGAAGTAAAAGTAGGTATTTGTCACAATTTCTGGTATCTTGAGGACTTGATGGTATTTTTGCTTTCATCTTGGTTAACATGAAAACTATTTCTCCTTTAACAGAAAACTGAAGTACACAAGTTTCATAAGTTTCTCCGTGGTAAGCAGTAGAACCTCAACTTGATCAAGACCTGTACCTACAGAGTCAGTGATTTTCGTAACTACATTCTAAGGTCTCAACAAAGTCACTAGAAAGTATGGAATTAAAAAAAAAAAATTCTTCACATCCTCACTGACCCATCTTTAACCACATTGAATTAATTAAACAAAGAAAGATATGTTAACTTCCCTTTTTGAAAAACTGCTGTGGAAAAGACTTCTTCCTGTAAATGGAAAAGATTTTATTTTGCTTGTTCTTCACAGTTGTGGAATTCCACATTTGGAAGACAGAGTATTAAGTTCTTGATACAACAATAACAATATTGATCTTTGGCCTAGTTTTGTGATAACCAGTAAAAGATGAGAACTAGAACTAAAATTACCAGTTGAGTTATGATAGCATGATAAATACCATAGCAGTGTGCAAATATATTATATAACTTTAATTTTCAAATAATATTCTGTGATACATCAAACATGGGCCTTTTCCTTAATCATCACTGCCAATGTAAAGAATATTGTATCAAAATTTTGGTAATTTTAATTTCCTTTGCACATTTTGGAAAAGACCTCTTCTTAAATTATTCCATTTTTTAAAAGGTGTACACTGTGTTATTACTAAGTGATCTCAAAATACCAGTATGATAAAATAGGCAAGAAGTATTTGAACAAAATTTGACAATTTTCAGAGTTAAATTTAACTTTTCTAATCCATGCTGATTTTATAAATGAGAAAACTGAGATTAAGTAACTTGACGAATGTCACATTATCTTGCTCCAATGAATGCTAACCCTTCTCTAGATCAGTAGTTTTCAAATTTGAGAGAAACTGTGGCAGTGTTGAAGAACATTTTTCATTTTTACAGTTTGGGGAATGTTACTGGCATCTCGCGTGTGGAGGTCAAGAGTGTTATTAAATATACTCCAATGTACAGTACATACTTTGAGTGGAAATTTTAACAAGGCCAAAGCTCAGAGTTTGAGAAATTCTAGATACTAGATGATCAGTTATGCTAATACAATATGCAAAAGCAAATTTTAGTTGGCTGCATAATAACAATATTTCCTACTATTGAAATCCAGTGCAATTGTTTCCGATTGACTCTCTTTCAAGCTATTATTAATTTCAAGTATGTGAGTTATTTATTGCTACATAAGAAATCACTTAATTTATTAATTTGATTGGTACATTTTAGGTATGCAACATAATGACATTCATCATTGGAAATTTGTACCTTTACATAATCTACCTTGGTTCTTATTTTTTCCCCATTCCCCTGCCCTCCCTTCAACCCCTCCATCCCTTCCTATTTACAAAGACTTTGTTTCCATTTTTTCCTTTTCTCATATTAATTCCATTCCCTTCTTTCCTTTCCCCAACCCCTCTCCCTTCTCCTTCCTCTTTGGACCTTTTCTTCCTATTTCACATTATCTATTATGCTTTTTAATCCTTATTTACAATTTCAGTTTCTCACACCAGAGAAACTATTCATTATTTACATGTGTGTCATATTTGTTTCACTTAAGATCAAGTTATGCAAGGACTTAACCTTCTTAAACAAAAATGATCACAATGAAAAAAGCATTTATCTTACCTTATAGTTTCTGTGGTCAGAAATCTGGGAGCTATTTGACAGGGAAGTTCCAGTTCAAAGAGTTTTTCATGCAGAGTCAGATATTTGGTGGGGATATATTCACTTGGGGATTGGATTAAGGATGACACCTTACAGTGTCTTCCATAGATTTATTGACATGGCTGGTAAATTTGTGCCAGCTGGTGGAAATTTTCTCAATTTCTCCACATAGATTTCTCTAGTCTCTTGAGTAGAAGAAATGAGTCAAGAAAGAGAAATGAGAATTGTGATACTTTTCTTAACCAAGCATTAGGAGTCACATAAGATTCCATATGTCATATAACTCACCCCTGCCTCAGTTCAAGAAAGGATTATGCAAACATTTGATTATCCAGATGGCTAATCATTAGCAGTCATTATTAAATTTGTTCATTACACTGTGAAACTTCAATCGTACATTCCTGTTGTATTTTATGCCAGAGTTCAAAGATCACTACTGGGGTCAAATCCATCCCAACCACCATGAAGAGGAGAAAACAGAGGGTATTGTATGCAAAAGAGTTATTGACTAGGAATTTCAGATGTGCACATTCTTTCTTGGTACACAAAAACCACAAAATTGACTGCAAAATGTAATTCATGCATGTGTCCAGGAAAATGAATAAGCAGCTACGGCAAAGTGGCTACTAGTCTATGCCATACCTCCACAAATTTATTTAACATAAAGTTTAAAAAAAGTGGGGAAATATCATTGGAGGAAACAAATATAACAGAATGAAGAGTCACTATTCCTTAAAAATACCTTATAAAATTTGGCATATTATGTATGAGGAAATAGATTAAGAATTTAAGCTTATTGTCTAAAGCAAAAGGACTAATAATACATACAAAATCCACCCATACACTTGTCTCACTCTAAGGCTTATGATTTTTTTTGTTTTTACCACCACACTGGAACTTCCTTGTCAAAGAGCTCCCAGATTTCTGACCACAGAAACTATAAGGTAAGATAAATGCTTTTTTCATTGTGATCATTTTTCTTTAAGAGGCTTAAATTCTTGCATAACTTGATCTTAAGTGAAATAAATATGACACACATGTAAATAATGAATAGTTTCTCTGGTGTGAGAAACTGAAATTGTAAATAAGGATTAAAAGGTCATCTTCTTATGTATTGCAAATTAAAATCATTTGTTAATGTATTAGGGAGAGTTTTCATGGATACTTTGGATCCTCAGTCAATTTGTGAGACTGAGAAGATTTGCTAGGCCCTTTATCTCTTTCCAACATTTTCACTCTAACAACCATCAACCATCCCTCCTGTCAACATTGTCACCGATTAATGGTGCTTATTTGGTTGGAAGACTAGTGGTAAAAAAAAAAAATTCCCTTTCTTTCCCCACTATAATTCCGCCCCCTTCTCTCCCTAACACACACACACACACACACACACACACACACACACACATTTTTTAAATTAAACTAAAAACAAATAGATAGAAATTATCACATGCCAGAGAGAAAATACTGGATGCAACCATTATTTAAAAACTATTCAGAAAAGAATCTAGTTGAAGAAACTCATTGCATGCCCTTTGATTATGCACAATAAAAAATCATAAACATGATGAGGAACTTGCGGGTTATCTATATAAATTCTCAAAATGTACCCAGTATTGCGATAAGAATTACACAAGGCATTATAAAATCTCCAAGCAGAAGAATTTCTCAGTATATAGTTCATCACATGAGAACATTTGAAGATTTCACCTACATAATCTATGCAAAGCCAGAGTCATCAAGCCCTCAAGAGAGTACAGGGATTTTTTTCACATTAAAAATTTAAAAATATTATTATTATTATTTTTTTAAATTTCAGTACTGGGGATTGAACTCAGGGCCTGGCAAATCTAGTCAAGCCCCACTGAACTACATCCACTCTCCTTTTTTTCTTTTAAAATTGTGTGACCTATTCAGTCACTATTATCATAATCAGGTGATGTTTACATGTTGATTTAATTTATTTTTGATCTTCTGGTATAGCTTATCAAAGCTAGTGATAATCCCTGCTTTCAAACATTATGTGATAGGAGAATACATAAAATTTAGTGGTTATTTGCTTCAGTATGCAAATTACTAATTTCAACTGAAGAAAAAAGTAAAAGCTCATTATCATTACAACACCTTTTCCTGACTTAAATAAATAAATAAATTAAAAGATGTCTAGGTTTTTGTTTTGTTTCGTTTTGTTTTTTCCTGGTACTCAGAATCAAACTCAGGACCTTCTGTTTGCCAGGCAGGTGTGGCACCACTAAGCTACACCCGCAGGCCAAATAAAAAGATGTTGAGGACATTCAGAGACCAATGTCATTTTGAGACAAATAAAATAAATTTTTAAAAAACATAAATGCTGTTTGGAATTGCACCTATGTGATTTCCAAAAGGAAGGGTGTTTTCAAGCCACTGAGACCTTATGATATATTGAATTGGACCCTTATAAAGCAATTCATTATTGTGTTATTAAGAGAGCACGGGTTTTGAGATCAAATTGGACTGAAGCTCTTCCTGCCGACACTACTTAACAAATGTATAGGTTTTGTCAGCTCTGCGACTTATTCTTTTCTCATAAGGGTAATAGTATGTACTTACTGTTACTATACTGCAAACATCTCCCTCAATTGTTTTACTTTTGGACATTAAACCTTTCCTGATTTTTGGCTCATTCTAGCAGCAAAGGTGAACTTACTGAGTAAGATCAAGGCGAACTTGGTGCTCTCTAAATGATAAGCATGTGTCATTGGAACTCTTTTGAGTAAGATGCAAATGACTGAAGGGCATGTTCCCTGATTTGTGCACCCCCCTTTCTGTCTTTTTGTTTAAAGTTTTATTGAAGTTTTAAATAAATGAAAGTTTCATTATTGAAAAAACTCACATAGAAACTTCAAAGGAGAAAAAGTAATCTAATCTTCACCACAAGGAAAAAGAAATTATTGCTATTTTAGTGGTCCTCCTTAAAACCATGACAGCATAATTGCATGTATATTTATGCATATAAATACACATCACACTGTATAATACAGCCTTTTGAAATCTTTTTACCTAATATGTGTGACATAGCAATTTTGATGTCAGGAAATATGCACTCATATTTTTAATGATTGTATTGCTGTATCCTGCGTGACTCCACTTTTACAAGTTTAATTTATTCTCCATTAAAAGATGTCTGTAAAGTAAAGTACAGGAAAGTAATGATTTAGCCCATGGGCTGATGAGTCCTGAGAGAAATAAACATAGATCTTTTCACTTTCAAAGCAGGCTCCCCCCACTGTGCAGCACAGGTTTGCCTTCCATTTTTGTAGGATGAATTCATGTCATTGACCCAGAAAAATCACTCTAGGTAGTAAAAACAAGGTTAATGTTGTAGGTTAAATAGCTCATTCACTTTTGCTACCTCATTCATTTGGAAGAAGGTATTCACCAATATATCTGCAGCTCCCTGTGCTTCAAACATGAAGACATTACATGAAGATCTCTTATTTTATGTAAGTTTGAAAGTTAATGTGGAAAATTCCCACATATAAATGTCCCCACCTCCATCAGTGGGACCATTATCCCCAGGCTTAGCTTTCAGGGAACTAAAATGAGCAGTGAGAACAAGAAAACAATGCTCACCAGTCACCTGGCATTGTGTGAATGCAGTCATAAAGTGTATGTTATGATGTAACACCCACTAGGACTAATTATTCCTTTTTATGTGCAGAAACCCACAAGCTGGGCCACCTTTGGGACTATTGACTTCTCAGAAAGCCTTCCATTTATCTCTCCTCCCACTCCCTGCTCACAACAGGAATTGTCCCTTCAAGCCTTTGTTCTACTAAGGGAGAGAATAGAGCCGCTGCTAATTGATAGTCTCTGCTCTGGCTTGGAGTGAAGCAGAAGCCTGCGATTGTCACTGCTCTGCTCACATGCATTTAGTGTTTTCCCGGTGCAAACAGGGAAAAAAAATCTTTAAGACCACCTGAGATCCTCTGGTATACAGTTGAACTTGCCCTCACAATTTTGTTTTCAATACTGCTACACTGTAACTCTTTTATTCACTTATGCCAATACTGTCCATTTTTACTAGAAGTAAAAAGTAAGAAAAAACTTAGCTGTTTACCTTTCTCAACCCCACTACACCTTCCATAAATCCTTTCATACCTCCTCTATCTATATAAATTCAATTCTTCTATATAGTCAAGTTAATATAGAATTCTCTTCCTGAAGATTTCTCTCAAACTATCTTGGGCTTTGTTGATGACTCATTTCTTTATTTGTAGCACATTTTTGCCTTAAGTGAATTTTATTTTTTGCGGGTGTGTTGGTTAGTCTCTCCCGGTAAAAGAATTGTTCTTTAACCTGTCTCTAGCTACCTGAGTTTTGATATATTATCTTTTCTTAGGTGATCAAATATAGCTGTTAATTAATTTTCATGGACCTGAGAACTTACTCTTTCGGAGAATGATTTTTTATATTTAAAATGTATTAGAAAATAATCTTTGTCTTAGCTTTCCACAGGGAGAATCAATTTTTTTCTCACTTTTAAATCACTATTTCAAATGGTTTTGAATACTAGATTGTGTCACATCATCTTGGATTATTGGATGCTAAGTCACACTTATAAATACGATAATATTAAATCATTTTAATGATTTATAATAAGTATACTTTTAAAGGCAGTCTGATATTTGAAGAGAAAATAGGTTTAATATACTTGGTAACAACAGAAGACATATAATTCCCTCAAAGGACCTCGTTGGGTCCTTTTAACAAAGAGGACTAGAAACGAATCTAGACTGTTTAGCATGAAAGGAAAATGTTGAACTTTCAAATAGACATCCAGGCTTAATACCAGGAATATTTTAAAGAGGCCTTTAGCTATTTTGCTGTTCTCATATTATAGGCAAATAGTCATAATTTATCTTCTGCTATACTGCTTTAGGGTCTTCTAAGCCAATCTCAATAGGTAAATATCAGTTGTTCACCCATAAAAGTCCATAAAAACCAGAGTTCCAGAAAGAACATTATGTTTTGCATACAGTAATGTGTTTGTAAGTATTTTATAAGCCTTGTGCAACAAAAATGGCAGTGCGAATACCAACAATATGATATTTCAGTTAATCTTTTGGACACTTGATAATATTAGCAATGTGTTTCAATCAAGTTCATGCTACATTATTAAGGAACTTTATGTGGTTTTCTTTTTCAATTTGAAGCTAGTACACTGCTAAAAGAACTCCAAGTAACTATGTGAAATCAATTCTTATATAGCAACTGATGTTTATACTAGTGTAGCATGGGACATTACTTTCAGAATGACTTGAAAGCCAGGCCATGAATTTAGTGGGCTATATGAGTTCCCATTATCAATTTCCAGCAACCCGGATAATTCTGTAGGGCATAAACAAAAGCAACTGCACATCATAAATATGACCCAAACCCATTTACATTATTAATTGTTCCTTTACCACAATTCTCAGTCTGGGGAGGTGAAAATATAAGTTTAAATCAATCCAGTTTTGATGTCACTCAGGATATTATTTCTCACTTACATGAACATATCATTTTGCTGTCAAAGGAAATGTACAGTTTTTTTTTTCCATTTCTCAACAGATTACATAGCCCTAAAATCTATGTACTATGAGGTACCCAGTACTATAAGAATCAAATCATCAGTAGTATCTATTTTAAATCAGGCTTTTAGAGAGATACTTGATTTGATTATCCTAATCATAAATCATTCCTTTCATGTGAAACTGATATAACCAAAGGGGAAATATTCTATTCAGATGCTCCTAGATTTCTTATCTTCTATAATCTATTGAAGCTTCAGGAATTTATTTTTAGTGGTTCAAACCTGCAACTCTGTTACTATGGGGCCCTCAGGCTTCTGGACCCACTTTGACTCGGAAGCAGAGTGCTCTTATGTGCATTTGATTCAGTTTTTAACCAGTGATACAAAAACTAGTGGTTTGTGTGTGAGATCTCTAACCTGGGTGTAGGCCAAGGCAACTCTTTGTGGTGAAATTAACTGAGACCATGTTTCTTAAGACTTTACCTCCAATCATATCATTGTTTGGGATCTTCCTCTTCTTTGTTCTGCTTTTCCTTTCAGTGGTTTATTTCAGGAGTTATTCATAATTCACCTGAATAGAAATGCTTACTGACTACTGTCTTTATGAAACTTGAAATAAAAGAGCTCTCATGCAACTTGGTAACTGCTTATTAAGTACAATTCCTGGTCTACCAGCAAATAATGATACTATATATATATATATATATATATATATATTTAACTCAATAATAATTTTTATCTGAGCTTCTTTTGGAGAGAGTCTGGGTTGGAAGCTGAGCAACATTCAGAGTCAGTGTAAGGTGGCCATTAGCTGTGCGACACTGAAAACCTAAGTCTTTTGGGGTCTTTGTTTCTTTAACTTCATTGAAGTCACTTTAAGTATGTGTAGCAGGCCACAATATTGATTATGCCCAAAGCATGCTGTAAACAGTGCAGGCTATAAAGAGTTAAAACCCTCAAATTGACTCATTTAAAGAAGCAAGTCTGACTGAAGCTTACATGACTTATGGCAGCACCTCTTAAGCACCAAGGTAGCACATAGATTAGCATGACCTATGAGACCAGAGTAATGATCTGTGAAGCTATGGGGCTCAGTATGAGATAACATAGTTGTCGGAGTATCTCGAACCCAAATTTCATTCCCAAGACTAAAACCTTCTTGACTAGGACAAGAATGTAATTACAACCATATATTTTGTCTATTCTGTTCCTAATTTGAGAAAGTTTTGTCTTTTCTCTTTACCAGGCTTGCCTGCATTAGTACCCATAGCAACTGCACAATTGCACATCCTCACACATAGTCCTGTCTTTGCCCATAGTTTCCCTTTAACCTAATTGATTACTGATAAAAATCAGTGGCTTGTACTGACCAAGACCTTTGCTGATTGTTCAGCACTGGCCTTCCTGGCTCCCCATTTCTCTGTTCCTTCAATTCTGTCTTTGAGTATCTCTTCAACTCTGCATCATACAGTGGGCAGGAGACTGGAAACTACTGAAGAGGTCTCCAGTAAGTATGTATTGAATCTTAAGTGACTGTGTCTTGACTACTGCTTGGCTGGTAGAATTTCTCTTGAATATTTCTCTTTGTCCCACCTACTCTGCCAGTTTATAAATGTTTGATCTATCAAATATGTGACACATTATACCAAATCCAGAAGGATTATCATACAAAGGTCTTTAATCTGCTAAAACTCTTCTTCCAATTGAGCTCACATCCATAGGGACTATAGCTAGGCCTTGAATGTTCCTGGAAGGAAATAGTACAATATACAGACATAAACATTTTGATGGGTCTAGAGTATAATGCAACATAAATAATTCACATTTTTATGACAAAATTTGTAGAATTCTGTACTTCTAAGATGATTGAGTTCATATATGCTTCATGACATGTATATTACTTCAGAGAATTTTGACTATTTTTAATTTTCTACAACCAAGAATATTTTATTTTTTAAAATCCCAAGTTGTGTAGCTTCTATAAATGAAAGAAAATTTAGATCACTTTGGGGGCCATAAAAGTATGACTTTGGCATTAATTCTCTGAAAGAGTTAAGGGGAAAAAGGTTTACTTTCAGTTAGTAAAGTTTCTACATGTTTATTTTATGTGAGCTTACTATTAATCTGAATAAATGTAATATTTGCTGCAACTTCACAAGCAGGTAGATTGAAGTGAAGTTTTGTGGACTTAGTAAATAAAATGTAATGCTCATTTCCTCTGGCATGTAATAAAATTAGGGAGAGACATGAAGCATGCCAAAATAAGACCAACAGGACAATTGCCATGGATTTGAAATTATGTTCCCAATTTTAAGATGTTTTACATGTTTATTCATTAAACACTCAGTGGTATCAATTTTTTTCTGCTATTTTCTTTCAAGATTACCAATAAATAATTTATCATCTTTAAAAGAAATTAAATTACTTTTTAAAGAAACAATATTAAATGGTTGATCTTTTCAAAGAAACATTTAATGTAACATTGAGTGTGTGTGATCTATAATTAGATGTTAGAATGTGAACTAGGTGAATTGAATTAAAGGCTATTGATTTATATGACTCTGGAGATATAGACATAAACAAACCTCTTCCCAAATCATCCTCCACACCCATGAAGATATTGTCATTAGAGTTA
The DNA here is from genome assembly GCF_053883595.1 of Heterocephalus glaber. Taxonomy (NCBI): domain Eukaryota; kingdom Metazoa; phylum Chordata; class Mammalia; order Rodentia; family Bathyergidae; genus Heterocephalus; species Heterocephalus glaber. The sequence goes on along the minus strand of NW_028258151.1, from coordinate 27,326,381 downwards.
GAAACATCTAAAAACAGAGAAGGAGTACTATGAATAGAAGAAATAGCACAAATACATTAAGAAAATGTGATAGCGAGAAAGACACTTCATGGAAACACTGGATTCAACTCCTCATTCAGTTTTTCCAAATTGATGATCCAGTCATTAAGTTTAATTTTTACCATTGTAAAGTAAAATTCAAAATTTATTTTGAACCACACTACACTCAAATGACGAAAAGCCAAAACACTGACAATGCCAAATGCTGGCAACGATGTTGAGTGACAAGAATTTTCATTTTTTGCTGACAGGATGTAAAACATTATATCTGCTCTGGATGACGGTTTGGTCATTTCTCACAAAACTAAACATACTGTTAATTATACACTCCAATAATCATAGTCCTTGACATTTACCCAAAGAGTTGAAACGTGCCCACACGAAAACCTGATAAAAAGATATTTATAGAAGCTTTTTCATAACTGTTAGAATTTGGAAACAGTCAAGATCCTTTCAACTGAATGAATGAATTAATAAATTGTGATACCTCATGACAGTGGAATATTATTTGGCACTAACAAAAATGAACTATAGAATGAGGAAAATATAAGGAGGAAACTTAAATGCATGTCACTAAAGGAAATATGCCAATAAGCAAATGCTATATAGACTGTATGATTCAGAATCTAACTATATGGTATTCTGGAAAAGGTGACACTATAGAATTGGAAAAAATCTTTTGTTTCTAGAAATTTGGAGGAAGGTATCCATGGGAAGAGAGGAGAGGATACTTAGGTTGGTACCATTAACACAACATTGGATATCTGTCAAAATCCCTACAACGTTTATAGTACTGAGTGAACTCTAATGCACACTTTATAATTGCATACATTATAAATTTTGATTTCAGCCATCAATGATATGTCATCATAGGCTCATGGATGGCAAAAACTGTTTATTTCTTATGTAGGTTGTTGACAGAGAGGAGACTGTGTGTATGGGTCCAGGGAGTAAAGGAAACTCTGTACTGCTCAATGCTGCTGTGAAAACTGCTCCAAAAATAGAGCCTGTTAAAAAGAAGACAACTGGGGCCAGGGATTTAGCTCATTGGTTCCGCCGCTTGGGTAGCAAACACAAGGTCCGAGTTCTCTCCCCAGTACAAAAAAAAAAAAAAAAAAAAAAAAAAAAGACAACTATGAACTACAGAAAGAAAACTTAGGAAAAAAAAATTAAGCATAAATCTCACAAGCTACTGTTGGTGTATATGCAATTTATTGGGATTGAACCCGGATCTTCATGCATGCTAAGTACATGATCTTCCACAGAACTCCCCACCAGCTCCACAAAACCTATTAAAAGAACATTTTGCTGTCTCTCTTCTCAGTTACTTTTGGTTTATATTGCATTTCCCTACTTAATAGTATATATATATATATATATATATATATATATATATATATATACACACACACATATATACATATACACACACACACACATCACTAGTATGAAATAATGTTAAATATTGCTAAATAGTAACATCATTTGATTATTAATCCTATAAATATTTATGATGTACCTAATATGATCCACAAACTCCTCTAGACAATCCAGATGTAATTTTAAACTTGGAGTAGAAGTTGTTGGTCTTGATGAAAGTTAAATTTCAGTAAAAAAGAGATATAATATCCAGAATCATTAACCTACAGATAATACATTTCTGTTGGCTACCAGAGTAGTCAAAAGACAATAATTACAGTAATGTAAGTTGTAATACAAATAAAAAATAAGTGACTTAATTATTCCTATTGGAAATAAGGAAGGGGAAAATATATCTCCCCATGCCCTTTCTTAAAGAATTTATTTTAGAAAAAAAAAGGTAATTTTAAGCTCTTCTTTGTCTCTTTGAAATGTATGTAAATCTTTTAAAAAGCTGACAGGCCTTCTGACAGCTTCAAGACCAAGAGATATCTTTCTCTAGGATCTAGGAACTGTTTCTTGTAAATTAATCATCAAAAACATTTATGTGCTTTCTCTTGGTTTTGAGGTAATGATAAAAGAATACCTCAGTGGGTACCTTACTCCAAATTAAAGATATAGAACTGATTCTAAACATGTGAGAGCTTTATTTTTCTGTTAGATAAATCCAATCCGTTAAGTCAGATGGTCAGGCTGACTATAGAGTAAATTTAGATGAAATGTGTGTGACGAAGGGTACCTTGAATTGCTCTTAGTTGTAAGACCAGTTGCTACTTATGTTGACACCATGCAGGTAAAGGGTTGTATCAGTTTCACTATGATGAAGGGAAATATTCATTTCTGCAAGTGCAATATCTGAGCAGATTGCCTCTGGTATACATCAATACTAGTTTAATGGTTGTTTAATAATAAAATTTTGCCATATCTTTTCTACTTTTATGGACAGGTGTTCCTGATGGGAACATGATATTTGGTTTTAATTGCATTTCCAAAATGGAATAGAAAATAATGCAGCAGGATGTTTATGAAGATGTAAATATTGAGAGAATATGGAACAAAATTATTTCTAGGGAACTAATATTTGAATAGAGATCTGAATGATAAGAAGGGACTATCTTTAGTATCCATGAGAGAGCCAGTAGGGTGGTACAAGACTATAATACCAGCACTCTGGGAGGGTGAGGAAGGAGAGTCTACAATTCAAGCCCAACTTGTGCAAATTAGTGACTTATTGAGATCTTGATTCAAAACATAAAAATATAAAAGAGCTGGAGATGGAAGTCAGTGTGAATACCCTGTGTGTAATCCCCAGTACTGCACAAAACAGGAAAGTACTGATAATAAGTATTCTTAGAGACACAGTAAAGCCTGATATATTCTAATGATGTAAAATATGTCATTGTGTGTAAATTTTCAGAGTGATAAGTGGATAAGTCACAAACATTAAAAAGAGTTTAGTATGTTTTAATCTGTCTTATGGTCTTAAAAGTATTTCTAGATCTGTTTTTAGTGGGAAAAGAGGTTAGTAAAGAAGCAATTGTTAGATGAAATAAAGCAGACACTCAAGCTTAAGTACCACATAATTTCTCTTATATGAGAAACTCATAAAATAAATGAAGAGAAAAATAAAAAATACATAGCAGACAACAGAGAGACAGATCTTTTGCAAAAGGGAACTGAGAGGTGGATGGCGAGTGGGGAAAGGGAGAAGTAGGGGTTAAAAAAAGAATTAATATGTGTCATGTACATGTACCCATTCCCCATGAAGAATGTATCCATTATGTACTGTAAAAAAAATAATTAGGAGTCTGTTATAGTTGTACAAGCAAGAAATAAAACTAAAGTAACAGTGGTGGATATTTTCAGTGATTGAAACAGGAAATAAATTTTGCACTTAGATGTCTTCATTGGGAATTAAAACTAAGAAAAAAGAGAAATGTAGAATAAATCCTGGGTTTTTTCTCCTCTGCATTCACGTGAATGAAGATATCATTTAGAGCTCTGGTAGAAATATAAAGACTAACTTTAAGGAGAAAAGGAAAAATTATATTTCAGCCACAGAGCATTTCAGAAACCCACTAGATATTCGAATAGAGACATCAAATTGGCAGCTAGAGACATCAGTATGGAGCTCAGAAATTTATTTTGAGAAGTCAATATTTTACACTGTATTTAACATCATGGGTCTGAATGCCACCTAGAATACACTAGTGCTAGCAATACTAAAGGTAGATCCAAGTTGTGCCCAGAGGCATACTGGCATTGTAGAGATCTCAAAAGGAAGGATCTGGGAAAGGAGAATGAAGGGTCCTTGGCACCACAGGAAGTTAAATAAAACAGTGATATTTACAATGCAGAGTAATTTTTATTGAAATGGAAATTTTCAATGGTGTCAGAGGCATTATGATGGAGGTCAATTATGATTCAGATGGAGATTTAACTTGTTTTGGGGAGATCTCCTTATTGGTAACTTTGATGAGTTGAAATTAAGTGGAATGATGGGGAAGAAAATCTAAATTAAGGGGAATAAGGAGGTGAAGGAAGAAAGGCTGAATAAGGTAGCTCTTTTGATATTTCTGGGAACAATTGTAATATAAAAAAGGTTGTTTTATTACTTTTTAAGTAGGGATTAATTTTATCTCAAATTCAAGGCTCTGTTTCAATGTTTTATTGCTAAACATATAGATGTTGCTTTCAGAAGTATTTAACAATTTCTGTATTACAACTAGAAAAAAATGAATCATTCTTGATCATTTGTTCTTTTTATTTTACTTACTTGAATTTCTGTTTTCTTCTAAATTTTATTATTCTGCAACTTTTTAAAGTAGTTTATTCATGGCACATACCTAGATGAAATGCTTTCTAAAGTTTCATGTATGAATAATTATTTTTATTCTTTTCCAAAATAGTTAAAAACTTGGTCATAAATAAAGACATTTTGCATTTTAGGCTCACTCAGATTCTGAACTTAACTGTTGTTTTTGAGTCTCTGTAAAATACCTGATTTTTATTGTATTTATGGGAAATGTTTTTCTCTTCCTTTGAAAGTTTTAGAATTTTTTCCTCATTGCTGAAATATAAAAGTATATCTTATTAATTCCATATCTGTCTTAGACTATTTTATTCACTTTCATTTAGTTTTTTCTCTTTTTTTAGAATTCTTTTTTCTTCTGCTAGCACACTACTGTGTTTCTTCTATTTTTAAAAATTCAGATTTAATATGCATGGAGTGGAAGTCAAATATCAATTATCCGAGAATATTGTGTCTTTTAGTTTTCTGGGGTTTTTTTCTTTTTTTTTTTTTTTTGGTACCGGGGATCGAACTCAGGTCCTTGTGCTTGTGCAGCAGGTGGTGAAACCACTGAGCTAAATCCCCAGCTCTATCATGTCTTTTAAATAATTATTAATTCCTATTACTTTCCTTGTATCACTAGTGTTCCTTAGATTATTGCTAAGTGTTGTGGGATTATTTCTCATATTTTTCCTCTAAAATACAAACTTGAAAATTTCATTAATCCAATTCAAGCAAAAGCATGCTTTTCATATATTCTGTATTAAAAATCTTGTCTGGGTACTTTTGATTAGCAGCTTCAAACTCAGTATTATATGACTAAGGGAATTTGGTAAAATTTAATTCTGAGATTCCTTAGCCATAAACAACAGACTGTTGTTTTCTATAATTTCTTGTTTTATTGACATTAAGAAGGCAAATCAATATGGACTGTATGTTTTAAGAGTATCTTCAGCCTCATTAGCCACATTTCAAAATTTTAATCTAAAATACACTGAAAAGAATCCTCAATATGATTTATTCTAGTAATCTATAACTATGTGATTATTCAATTTTTAAATTTCAATTTTTAAGTTTAGCTTTCAATGGGGTCTTAAAATAATCTTCCTCCACCTTTCAAGTATGTAATCAGAGAAAAATGAGAGACAGGAAACAAACATCAGCATGAAAAATACCAATATTCAGTCCATTGTTTATGAGTCATTGGGGAAATAGGATTCTTAATGTGAACATGATTCATAAAGACTGGCTTTATATCAGCTCCTGTTTAATTTAGAAAAAGAATAAAAGCGACTTCATATTGTCTTTACAGTTATTATATGAGTCTTGTATTCTGTCAACTATACCCCAATGCTCAAATCTATGTTGATTATACATCAATAATTTAATCGAAAATGTAGATAAAAGTGAATCTGATCTTAGGACTCTATAAAATATACACAGTCTTTGAGAGATATAATTTCATTTCTTAAAGCAAATGAAATGGAAATCATATGACAGAGAGTTGGAGTGGGAAAGGAGGATTAATTATGTTTGAATATATATATATGTATATATATGAAAAAAGCCATGATATTTCGAGATTATGACTTACCTAGTTAAATCAAAAAACAGGAGAAAGATGTGGGTCTAATTAATGAGGAATCTATCTAACAGAAACACTCTCTCTCAGCAAAAGCACGTGTTCTTAATAACGTCTACTAATGACTAGGATTCCTGCTGGCAAGGGGATGGAAAAACCTAAGCAAAGAAAAATTCTTGGGAATAAATAAAATGCTCAGTAATTAGAGGTGAGGTGGCACCCCAGGATGCCACATCAGGAAGTGCCACTTCATGGGGTGTCTCAGAGCTGCTCTGCCTTTCGCTACTTTACAATGGATGATTCAGACTCCTTCATGGAAGTCAAGATCTGTGCTAGACAGGCGTGAAACAAATAGCTCCGGCATGAGGAAGAGGCTGAAAAACACACAAGTCACATATGATTTTTCCAAAGGTTAATAGAATTCACATTTTCTCTGAAAAGTATCCATATAAACAGTTAATTGAATTATTCCCCTAAACAAAAACTGTTGAGGGTTCCAGAACTATCAGCCTAGAAAAGTGGAGAAAGAATGACTTTCTATACTGGAAAATTTCAACAGCTAGAAAATACTTAATGAATCTCTATATTATACCTTAGTATTTCATTGGTGTCTTCATTCAACACAAACTTATGGTAATACATGCTTTTTCTTGTGAAAATGTACATTTTATCAAATTGTGATAGAAATGATGAAGACGATATTTTAAGAGGAAAAAATAAAAAAGAAGTAAAGACTTAACTTTCATTACACATAGTGATACTGAAATGTTTTTATGTATTTTTCTCTTCAATAGCACTCTCTGGCACGCTGTAAATTCTAAATGAATATTTTTAAAACTTTTAATTAGAGTAAAACTGAAAACAGAAATGTGAAATCAGACAGGGTAGGAAAGTAGCAAGTGGCTGCATTTCTTAAGGGGATGGATGGAGCTCACGGTGTCATGTGTACCTTGGGAACTGTGAAGGCTCAATAGGATCAGTTCAAGACCTACCTCCTTCACTTCAGCATTGTGTATCACAACACAATAAATTCTACACTCCTCTGTTCCGTGATTGTCCCTTACATAACAAATACCTGAGGTAATCATCTTGTAAAGATAAAAAGTGATTGATTGATTGATTGATTGATTTTGGATCATAGTATGGAGGTGCCAGTCCATGATGGTTGGCCTCATTACTCTTTGTGAGTGAACACAAAGGGGAAAGCAAAGCCCCTCATCTCATCAGTGGGAAGTAAAATGGAGAGCAAGAGGAGGAGACTGGCTTGTCAGTATCCTGTCCAAGCCACACCTTCAATGACCTAAAGATTTTCTTCACTTAGGCCCCACTATAAAGGTCCCACCCCCTCCCAACCCTGCCCCTCTGGGACCAACCCTTTGAGTCAGGAGTCTTTGGGGAACATCTAAGATCAAAGTTATGGATCAGGTGCAGCTCAATGAGAGAGTGCTTGCCTGGTATACTGAGCCCCTGGGTTTAATCTCCAGCACATCAAAAGTATCCAAAACATAATGGTGCTTTTGAGACATTTCATAAGGCTCTCTAATGTTCCTGACACTTCCAGAAATATTCTGCTTGTGGATGTGACGGACATCTGTCCTCCTTTTCACCATGAAACTGAAATAGTTCCTTAGGTTGTACATGCATGGGTAGAAAACGAATCATCCTAAACACAATCATTTTTATATTAATAAATAAAAATTCATAGACTTAAAAAAGAAATTTCTTTTCTTTCATTCCCAACACTTTCTAGTCTGAGAAAAGCATTTGTTATCATCAGTAAATGAGCTATTTTCGGAGAGACAGACATTTAGCATTCACTCCCAGAAGTATCCCTTTGCCCTGTTCAGATAACGAAATCCTCTAAAAATGCTGTGATGTGTTTTTGTCCATGAAATGCTTTTTTCCCCAATTCATAAAATTCAGGATATGAGTCAAGGCAACCGTGAGGGTTCATTTTAGGATAATCAAAATGTTTTAAATCATGTGATGGCTGATCAGGAATTCTAAGCTCAATTGATACAGCCTTTCATGCATCCTTCAAAATTCTTCCTCTACATTGAATTTGCCAGGCTATACTCACAGTATGAAGACAATGACAATACAAGATGCTTTTGATTTTTCTGACTCTTTTATAAATGGAATTCACCAATAGAGGAAAAACCTATGTTGGAATGAGGGAAAATTATTACAAAATGCCAGTCTTGGAATGTCCTGCGAGAACGCGATGAGCTGTTGGCTCCACGAATAGCTTCCCCTTGCAAGGCAGAGGAGAGATCTGTCCCTACCTCGGTTTTGGAGCGGAGCTTGGTTGACTTCAATGTCCACACATGGAGGAGCTTACGTATCAGTTTCTTTCATTTTCTTGTTCATTATAAGTAAATGTTTATTTTTAAATGGATATTATGGATTTTAATAGACACGTATTACTTGTACATATATATGGGGTTCGATATAATTTGGTATGAGTAAGTAATGTACAATAATCCAAGCAAGATTCAGTGGAGCCTTGCCTTACAAACTCGAGTGGTTCCTGAGAGAAGTTTGGTTGTAAGTCAATACAGCTGAGATCTGGATGTTTACCTGGGTGTAATCTATAGATAACAAAACACAAATGGATTTTCCATTAACAGAATTAACTCAAATTGTTCCTATGTCAGGCCTGGCATAACTTGAGGGTCCACTGCAATTAGCAACATGTATTGGGGAACTTCTGAGACTTTTATTGATTTTGAAATATGTTATAAATTTCTGTACACTGTGGTTCCCACATATGTGATAAAAAAGACTATTTCTGTCTTGCTGCATCCTAGTTAATCCCTCATTTGTTGGACAGTTTGCAAATACATTTCTCCTTTCTTTGGGTCATATTTTTACTATTGTCTTGTTTTCTTTGCTGTGCAGAAACTTCTTTGGGGCAATATAATTATTTGAGTTGACTCTGATTTTTATAGTTTTATCCATAAATTCTTAGCCTACAGAAATGTTTTTTAAGTGTTCCCACTATGTTTTCTTCCAGTAGTTGCATACATGTAGATATGACATTCAATTCTTAATACATTTTGAGTAAATGCTTGTATGTGGTCAGAGGTAGGTATCTAGTATATTCTTGTCCATATGGATATACAGTTTACTCAAGATCTATTGACTGCACATATTTCATATCTGAGTTCTTTTTTTGTTTTTGGTGCTGGGGAGTGAACTCGGGACTTTGTGTTTGCAACACACGCAGCTGCACTACTGAGTTAAAACTCAGGCCCCATATATCTGGGTTCTCTACTACGTTCCACATGTGGGTTTATACATAGGTTTTTATGCTAGTGCCTTAGTAGTGTGATTACTATAACTTTGTCTTGTGTATTGTCATCCCTTACTGGGACAGCTTCAGCTTTATGCTTTTTTTTTTCTGTCTTATGACTGTTTTGCTTAGAGTAGGTCTTTTGTGTCTTAAGGAAAATTGCACTGCATCTATAGATCTTGTCACTACATGTGTAGTGTGGAAATTTTAACAATTATTCTAATCCATGAACATGGCACATATGTGTGCGTGTGCTCTTAAATCTTTTTATCAGTGTTTTAAGAATTTAATTACAGAGATTTTCACTTCTTTGTTTGAATTTATTCTTAAATTTTCATAGCAATTGGGTTGCTTCTTGATTTCTTTTTCAGCAAGTTGTTCCTGGTTAATTAAAATGCACCTGTCTATTGTGTGTTGATTTTGTTTTCTACAACTTTATTGTTCATGTTTATCAGTTTTAACTATTTTTGTGCAATCTCTCGATTTTCCTACATATAAAATCATGTCATCTGCAAAGAGGGATAATTTGACTTATTTTTCAGTTTGGATATCACTTCCTTGTTTCTCTCAGTTCACTGATTTTGCTAAGATTTTCAAAGATCTTAGTTGAGTAGGAGTGGTGGAAGAGGGTATACTTGTGTTTTTCAGAAACATGGAGAAATCACTTCAGATTTTCTCCATTCAGTTTCATGTTTACTTTGGGTTTGTTATTTGTAGTTATGGTGTTGAGATATGTTCCTTCCATGTATGATTTTTTAAAAGATTTTACCATGAAGGAATGCTGAATTGTAATGAATGTTTTCTTGTATCTATTGAGATGATCATATAGTGTTCTTCAATATTTCAGTACAGTAAGTTATCTTTATGGATTTGTATGTATTGAATTATCCTTGCTTCCTTAGGATAATTTCCACTTGAGTATGATGCTTACATTTTTTGATGCACTGTTGGATTGGTTTGCTAAAATTTTTTCAACAAATGTTACAACATTAACAATTGTTCTTCAACAATATTGGTCTCTAGGTTTCTTTGGTGTTTTGTTCTTGTTCACTTTGGGATTATTGTAATGATAGCCTTATAGAATGAGTTTTGCAGAGTTCTCTACTTTTTTAATTTTTTGGAGTAGATAATGGAGATCATAGATTACCTCTTCTTTATGTTTTGTCAAATGCAGCAGTTTAGCCATCAAATCCTAGACTTTTCTTGAGGGAACACTTTCAATAGAAATGCTTCAACCTCAGTGATTGTTATTGGTTTATTTATATTTTTATTTCTTAGTGATCCAATTTGCATAGACTTTATACCCAAGAATTCATTCATTTTTTCTGGCTTTTCTAATCCCTTTAAGAGACAACTTTTCATAGTATATTAAAAGCCTTTCTATTTCTCTGGTATCAGTTGGTATAACTCTTTTTTTCAGTTCCAAATTTATTTTGCTTCTCTCTTTTGTCTTCGTTAGTCTAATTAAAGATTTGTCAAGTTTGTGTCATTTCCTTCTTGCTTAGCTAATATTTTTTAACATATTTAAGTAATGATTTCATGTATTTCTGTTCTGATTTTTATGATTTCTTGCCTTGTAATTTGCCTTTAGTTTTTGTCTTGCTTTTATATGTTCTTGAAATGAATTGTTAGTTGTTTACTTGAAAGATTTGGACTCTTTGGAAGTATGGATTTATTGCTGTAAACTTCTCACTTATTTTTAGCTTTGCTGTCTCTCTCAGGTTTTGAAATAGTGTTTTGAATTGTTCAGTTTCCTCAATGACTTATTCTTTGGTCATGAACTTGTTAAAATGTCACATTTGTATTTTTCCTTGCATTTTTTTTTTATTCTGTGGTAACCAAAGACAATAGATGATATGATTTGAACTTTTAAAAATTTATTAAAAACTGCTTAGTGGCCTAATACATGGTCTATCTTGGGGACTGGTCTGTGTGGAAGAGGCCAACACAAGATATTTCTAGGGAGACATTTTTCAGCCTTCTCTCTCACATTTCAGATTCAGATTTAATTGGTTCAGGGTGGCCTGAACTTCTGCATTTCTAATTAAATCCTAGGTGAGAGTTTCTAAACCTCAGTATCATTAATATGTGAAACAAGAAAAAATAATTCCTTACCATTCATGGTTTGACTTATGATATTTGGACTTCATGGTGGCCTAAAATTGATATGCACTCAGTAGACAGTATACTTCTAGTTTTGAGTTTTAACATTTTCCCAGGCTGGTAATGTGAAATACAGTGTTCTATCATGATGTTGAGCAGTGGGTTGAAAGTCACAGGTCTCATTCTGCACTGCAATTACATGTTACACGGATGAGCAACCGATACTCCATACAACACCATGTGGCTATGTTGTGGTATTTCTTAGATTAGGTGTGCTAATTTTATACTTGTGATATTTTCAATTTATGATGAACTTATTGGGATGTGACCTCATCAAACATCAAGGAGGATTTATTTTACTTTCTTTTTTGGATATCTGCCTTATGCGTTCCTGTCTTCCACTCTTCCACACTTCCACTAGATGCTAGCAGCACTCCCTCCGCTGAGTGGTCATGAAAAGTGAAAGTACTTTCAGAAATTGACAAATACCCTTTAAAGGACAAAATAACTCCCTTTTGGGAACCATTATCCCAGGGGAATTTTAATGCAGCTGGTCCTAAGCAGAGAGTATATTAGGATAGATGGCTCAGCATTTCTGTATGTAACACATCTCTCCACGGAGTGAAGAATCTGGAGGATCGAAAGAAGCGTATGTTGAATCTATGATTCTTCTTTTTTATTTTATTTTTTTTGTTGTTATTAAGATTCCTCTTTTTTAAATGGAAGTAATGAAATTGAACTCAGGCCTTCCTACAGAGGTACCTCATCAGCATTTTTTTAAGACAGGCTGTCAGTAAGCTGCTCAGCCTGTGCTTGAACTTGTGATCCTCCTGTTGACCAAGCCTCTGGGACTTTCTTCACTGTGGATGTGTTTCCCAAGGACTGATTATGCCCCTAACTTTTGTCATCCCAGCCCTTCAGCATAGCCAGGCAAGGGGACACTTTGAGGATGGATATATGAAGTTTAGACCTGCGCTCTGAGAGGTCTACACACATGCGGTTCTATCTCAATGCAGGAAGAAGTAAGGAGTAGAAGAAAACCCTGGAAAGAATAGCAATGTAGAGGCCCAGGATGGATTGCCCTCCTGCTGTCATGTTTTGGTACAGATATTCTTTAAAAAGTGAACCTATGGTTTAAATTTGGATTTCTAGAGTGTGAAGAAGGTATGCTTATCAAAATAGGATGATAAAAAAGCACTTCATTTCCATTTTTACTTGATTTATGATTTTAAATGAATTATATAGAAGCTCTTGGGTGGATTCTACAAATGCAAGGGAATAGCCCAGTATCAGAGTTGGTGGAGAATTATGCATATTCAGGACAATGACTGAGAAAATAGAGAATGCTTTACTATAAGTCAATTGCAGCCGTTTAAGCGGGAAATTTTCTGATATCAAAATTTAGCATAAATCATGTAGGTCCACCTGCAGTACCTAGTTCCACACAAGCCTATCTAACTCAAAAACCTTCTTCATTTCTCTATGTCAGGCATTGGAAACTTCTTCTCTGAATTATTAAATAGTAAATAAATATTTTAGGGCTTGTGCAATAAACAGCTCTGTGGCTTCTAACCAACTCAATTGTAGCTTGAAAGCAACCTTAGTTAATACATGAATGAGTTGTTTTGGCTGTCTACTAATAAATCATTCTTTACAAAAATTAGACCTATTTTGCTATATGTTGTGCTTTATATCTGTTCAAGGCAAAAGATATTTCAGGTAACATGCTACAGAAAAGTATTTTATTAACTATTAGATGACACCTTCTGTTGTAGTCAGGGTTTACAAGGGAATAGATTTACTACAGAACACAACATTTACAGGATTATTTTATAATAGTCACCTAAAAAGTCAAATGCAGAATAGTGCAAGAGATCTGTTCACACACTACAGACTCAAAGAAACCAGCCAATGGTCTGGGTCCCACAGCAATGTCCTGCACACTTCCAGCTGAAGGCCTAGAGTCCAAGGCAATGTCCAGCTATTCCTTGTCCTCCACAAGTCCAGCCAGTGGTCCAGAGCCCACTGCAATAATTCATGCTTGTCTGTATGGAAGATCTACATCAGGAAGGAAAGGCCAAAGACCAGTGGTGGAAGAAAGAAAACCTGTGCTGGTGGGATGAAGGATTTGTGCCACCAGGCTAAGGGATCTATACCAGAGCCAGGAAGCGAGGTTCGGGGTGAAGATCAGGGCTTCCCTGATGAGAACAGAAGCCATTCCCAGGGACAGCAAAGATCTGAGCTCCCGACAAGAACAGCCAAGTTCAGATGAGGAAAACCAGCTGTGGCAAACTTCTCCAAGATAATCAAGAGCCAGTGATCTTCCTCTCCCATTCTCTTTTATGCTATTGACAACAACCCTCAGGTGAGTCTTCCAGGCCCAAACTAGGCTGCCTCAGTTCAGTTAGGCATTCCAAGTTGACCATTAGTTAATCCACCACACCTTCTCAACACATGTTAAGGTCAAATAATTCACTATTAGAAGACGCAGGTCAAAACACAAGAGCAATTTTTGCATCATGTTTCATCTTTATTTTTGCGCTGGACCTCTGAATGTAGATTGTAATAGTTATGACTTCCATTAGATGTGCTTATCTCTCTACAGTAATACATTGATGTGTTTCTATCATATAAGACTAATGAAGATAAATATTTGCATACACATATGTAAATAGAACAAAACCAAATACCTAAAACTGAGTGAAATCATAGTTTAAATTTAAAATCACATGTGCTGAATATTTAATTACTTCAAATGTGACATCAATTAATGAATAAATGATGTGTTTAATATTTGTCCACTTTAAATTGGTATAGATCTTAATAATAATGTCATAAAGGAGCTTACACTACCTCTGGTTGCGTCCATATTATTTATCCATCTGTGGTTTCCAATTTTGCTTTATACTGGTCTATGTACTATGATTTACACATTTCCTTATAGCTGAGAAACCATACCTGATACCCTCAGCTTAAAAGACAAGTGGCTTATTTTGGCTCACAGTTTTAGTTCATGATTGTCCAGCTCCAAGGCGGGAGAGAATGATGGAAGTGATTGGAAGAGGAAAGTTGTTCAAGCATACAGGGAGCAGAAAGCAGAAATTGAAGGAAGGAGATGGAAAAGGAAATATCACCTTCCAGGTCATGTCCTCAGTGACCCCATGTCCTAATAGTAAGTCAGCTATAGCACCCCAATAATGTAACCACCTTTCAGACACATGTAGCTTTTGGGACCATTTTATATATAAACCATAAATATGACCTCTGACCTCCAAAAGACCCATGAATATCTCTATCCAAAACTCAATCTGTTTCTAGAAATCACCAAAATGTTAACAGTTCCAGCACTTTTTTAAAAAAATTCAGCTTGAAAGACTCCTCTGAGATTCAAGGCAAATTATTAACTCTCAGCCCATGTAAAAATCATGAATAAAGTTAAACATTTCTATTATTCAATGACACAGTGTAAATATTTCCATTCCAAAAGGGATGAATAAGTAAATAGAAATCAATGGGACAAAATCAATGTGACCAAACCAAGACAAAAACTTAGCAGAGCAAACATTAAATCCTATAGCTCTGTATCCAGCTCTTAGGGCAGGTTGTGAAGAGGTACAAACTGCAAGTGGTTCTAGCCCCATGGCACTGTCTGCCAGTCCCCGTGACCTCTCTTGAGGAGGCTCTGCTCACTTCCTGCTACTTTTCTGACATTCTGGATCCCAGTCTTCTCAAAATTCCTGGGGTCTCTGGTGCATTTTGGGCTGCATTCTCACTATTTTATGCACTTCCCTCTGAGGGATACATTGCCTGGCCACCCAGGCCTTCTTCTGAAATCTGAGTGGAAGTCTCCATGCTACACAGTTCTTTCATTCTGCCTCGCTGTAAGACCAGCACCACGTGGATAACTACAATTCTGTCACCAGCTTAAACAGTAGCCAGGCCTCCTTGAATCAAAGCTACAGCAGGCTCTGAGTGCCTGGATGGCTGAGAACTGTGAAATGAATACCAAAAAATCAATTCTTTAAATGGTTTTTTGTGGGCATGGTGTCCTGGGGCTATCTTCTTAAACATAAGGTTTATATTCTTGAACCCTGGAGCCTACAATGAGTAGGGTCTTGCTTATTCTCAGGGATGCCTTCAAAGCATTATTCCTATTTTCCTGTTGTAAAGTTATTGCTTTCTTTTTAATACTAATTTTTCAACAACGAAGATTTTCTTAGTCAAAACATTAAAAGCCAGCAGGTTTCAGGAGCTTCCTTTCTGTTGAAACTCAAACATTTAAAAATCACTCAGTTTTGCAGTTGATTATCGATTCTCAATACAGAACTTGCCTAACAACCCAACAATACCTATGCCACAGTCTCAGTATTGGGCTGCCTTGAAATTTCCTTCACCTGATTAATTAATATCAGTTCCCCACAAAGTCTCAGGACATGACCAAAAGGTAGATAGATTTTATTCCAAGGCATAACACACATGCCCTGGAGTCCAAATGCCAATGTATTTCTTATTCCTACCTGATATGTTTTGAGCCTGGAATATATCCTGCCTTTTATCAGGATTTTAGTCTTCTGATCTCCAACCAAAATCTCCCATAATGCTTCTAGTATTTGAGGGTTGCTTCTTCAGCTGTCATCTCCAAATCTTTCCAAACTTCTTGTAACTCCATGCCAAGACTTCTAAACAATATGGTCAGGTACAGTCACAGTAATGGCCCCACTTCTCTGGTACCAAAATCTTAGTCATTTTCTTGTCACTGGGACAAATACCCAAAACTCACAACTTAACAGAAGAAAAAGATTATTTTGGCTAATTTTTTAGTTCATTGTTGGCTGGCACCAAGACAAGTAGGCATGATGGAAGGGAATGGCAGAAGAAAGCTGCTCATATCATAATGTTCAAGAAGCAGAGAGTGAAGGAAGGAGCTAGACAGACTGACACCTTTTCAGGTGATGCCTGAGGTCACTGGCCTCTACTGACCAAACTCCACCTCCTTGGGGCCGGGGATTTAGCTCAGTGCTTTCACCGCCTGCTGCACAAGCGCAAGGACCCAAGTTCAATCCCCGGTACCCCCCCCAAAAAAACTGCACCTCCTAACAGTGTCAGCTATGATGCCCCCATAATCCAAGCTCCTATCAAAAGCCCTACATGCAAGTGCGTGCAGCTCTTGGGGCACATCTACATATAAACTGTAACATATTGTATCCTATTTACTCCCTTCAATCTGTGGTGGGATGTTGCTTTTTCTTACTGAATTAAATGTTCATTATTTTTTTAAGAGTTTCAGCCTTGTCTCATAAGATCTTTTTAAGGCTCATTCAAATACTGATCTTTTATCAATGATGTTTATAAAGATCTTAGTTCTATTCAGTATGTTGTAAATTCTTATCATTAAATTAATCACTGGAGAAATCTAATTTCTTTGTTTATTTCTTGCATGGGCACTTTCTGTAACTAATTTTTACATACTTTATGATGATAATTGCTTGGTGTTTGTACCCAAATTATAAATGTTCTTTCATTCAGCGCTAAGAGGGTTGGTTTTATTACCTTTTTGTATTGAAATGGAGTTTCTTCTTCACTTGATCTTAGCCAAAAGGCCGAGAAACGATGGAGTTTCTTCTTAATTGCACTGTGAATTAAAAACCAACTCTTCTATTAGGATGAAATATGGAGGAAACTTCACTTTTGACACACAGTTATCATGTGCCTTTCCTGGCAGCTGTAAGTCATTACAAGGTGACCAGACAAACTATTGTAGTAACACAAGTAGAATTATCCTTTTTCTTCATTTTGCAGCCACTTTTAATTTTTGATTATTCTTGTATGATGGCCTTAAGCTATTGTTTATTCAGAGTAGGACATCTGTCTAAAAGAACTTTTTCTGGCAAAAGATATCCATATACAACCACACAACTATGACTAATCCAGAGATAATTCCCTCCCCCAAACACAATAATTAAAAACCAAAAATGAATTCTACAAGCTGATTCTCCATCTTTCCCTATATTATATGATGATGTAAAGGGGGGGGGTTAGGCTGATAACACATTTGCAAGGCAGTGAAAATGTTTTCAGACTGATACATTAAAAAATACATCTGAAGGCCAAAAATATGTATTACACAGAATATACCAAGAAAGGTGTTCCCAAGATAGCAAACCAAGGTCCCGTGCTCTTTTCTACCTGAAACAATTTTAGGGTCTTCATTTTTCTTTCTCTGTAGCTAATAGAATTCCAAAATTCTGCAATTATCACACATGAGTAAAGCAGTGAAATGTGCTATGTTTTCTACAGCAATTCTCAGGCTATCCTTTATAATAATAATGGTGATGGACAGGAGTTTTATTTCTAGAAGCACAGTCACCATGTAAGACCAAATTATCAGATTTCAGGGCCAAAAAGAACATTTTGTTGGATGTAATGGTTATAAATCATTCCTCTCCAGAATACTGGAAGTTGTGGCTTTTAGCAAAGAAATATATCAAATGTAGTTTTATATTGATTTTTTTTCCTTTGGAAATGCATTTCAGCCACAAAGACCCCAAAGCTTTACAAATCTACATGTAAATCTTATGCAGCTACAGTTACACTTTCCTCCTTATTTTACTGAGAAATATTTGTGACAGTTCATTCAATTTATTATTGCAAACCTGACTTGCTGTTTACAGGAGACAGTCATGAGGGACTCGGCCTTGCTTTTATTGAGAGCATCAGATTGTGTGTATTTGAAGAAGTAAAAAATCCCCTCAGTGAATCCAACATCCCTCCATTCTCTTCCTCAAGAAATGTCACGTATATAGGATATCATGCTTCGTAATGTCTATCCCAGTCACTCATGCTTGAATTGATTTGGTAGCTTTGAAATACTTAGATTGAAAAGAAAAATAACCTATATAACTTGTTGTATTTTGTTTTATCCTAGAGATGAAGAATTCAAATAGTAGAAGAATATTAGCTTAATGGTAATCAGAAGCCTTAAAGTAAAATACACTTTACATTAATTGTATTCCATTAAACTTCCCACATGACATACATAGACAAGAAAAAAATTTGCATCATAATGCAAATATCCAGAATACTGGATTATGGTACTACTTTGAATTTTCTTCTTTCATATTTTCCAAATTTTCTACCATATGCTCATGTTATATTTGAAAAAATGTTTTTAAATGTAAGACTAAGGCAAAATATACTGCATATTGGTAGTTCACTCAATATTTTAGCTGAACAATATTAAAATAACTTGATTTTAGACAATTCTCTAAGAAATGAAAAGAAATCAGCAAATGAGCTAAAACAAGAAGCAAAAATCTACATTGGGGAAAGATCTAGGAATCGGTATGTGCTTAAAAGACTAAAGTTGAGCAGGTGGTAGGGGCATTTCCTTTAGTCTAAACCACTTGGAAGGCTGAGGTAGGAGGATCACTTGAGGCCACAAGTTGAAAACCAGCCTAGGAAACAAAGTAAGACCTTATGGAGGGGGAGAGAGAGAGAGACGGAGGGAGGGACAGAGAAGGGGGGAGGGAGGGAGGGTCAGAGGGAGAGAGAGAGAGAGAGAGAAGAGAAAAGAAAAGTATAGAATTCACTTTGAAATGTCTAGAACTAGAAGCTCATACAGAAATAAAGACAAAGCCACGACTGTGGCTTTGCAAAACTTATTTGCAAAAGTATCACTTTATTCCTTAGCATATTATCTGGAGTGAGTGACAGGGTTAATAACCATATTTTCATTGAATCAATGAAACACTGAGAAGAATCACTACATGATTCAATGTAAGAAAGAAAAAAGGAAAAGGATATTATTTTCTCTATAAAATATAGCAAATATTTTATAGTCTCTGTGAATGTCTCTCTGTAGCAGAGCTGATGAATGTATGTACCTTTATATGGTAAAATAGATACACACACAGCCCTGTGCAAAACAAATTTTACAGGCTAGAAATAGTAAAATAATATTTTCTCTTAAATTGATAATAATATTAATAATCTTTATGAAAATTATATATTCCTAATATATGACAGAAAAAATTCCAAAGCATATTTTCATTCATAGTTTATTTTATTCCTAAAATATTTGATTTATACATTGATGATCTATGATCATCAATTTTTACATATACACATACATTTATCTTTTATCATAATTGTAAGTACACACACAAATGAAATAAATTATATATGCACATAAATAGATAGCTATTATATTATTATATGACATTTAGAAGAAATATACAGAGAATTGCATAAAGGATCAGGATGTCCACATAAAAATATTTAATCTAAAAATATTTAAACAGAAACATTTAAATATTTAAAAATATTTAAACAACCATTGCACTTGTGTTGTGTTGTTCCCATCACTGGGATAAAATACCCCTTCTCCACAATTTAAAGGAGGAGAGATTCATATGGCTCCACGTTTCGCAGTTTGCAATCCACGTTTGGCTGGCTCCAAGGCAGAAATGGCAGGATGAAGAGCCTGGCAGACGAAAAGGACTCATCCCAGGGCAGCCAGGAACCAGAGAGAGAAGGGAAGACTCGAAGACAAGAATCCACCCCTCAGGTCACACCCCAGTGACCCGCCCCTAGTAAATTCTCCTAATACCACATTCAGGGGAAAACGCATAAATGTAATCCATCCATGAGTGTGCCACCTCCACAATCCAATAACCTTGCCAAACCATCACCTTTGAACACATGAAAGTTTTAGGGGACATTTGAGATCCAAGGCATAACAGGTATGCTAAGGAAATTCTGTAAGACAGGCAAAATAAATTCGGCGATAATCAGGCTGACAAACTCTGAAAGAATTGGTTCAAGTCTAAAAAACATAAAGAGCTCATGTCCTTCAAGGGTATTTATTTGTAATGATACTAGAAGAAAAGGAATTTCAGGGAATTCTTAGGAACACATAAGTAAAATAGATGAGTAAGTTTGGGAACAGTGACAGATCTCATGCTATGTCATTCCCTTTTTACACTCTGTGGATCCCATGGACTGGTATTGATAAGTCACGGACTACCTTGCTTCCCGAGAGCTGAACATGGGATTTTCCAGATCTAGTTCACTTGTGGAACAGTGAAGAGCCATCTGCCATTTTGCAGTAAAACCCTATCTCTGGTTTCTTAGGCAACCTGCTCAAGCTAGTTGAGGCTAATGTCAAGAGCTATATATTATATGCATAGTAAATGGACAAAAGGTATTTGTTGTCCTTGGAATAATATTGTTTTCTTTTCTTTCTCTGTCAACATAGGTCCCTTTATTTTGGGTATAATTCAGAAAACCTATATTTTTGGTGGATATTGATTTAACTTTGAGATTCTAGACTATATCTATCTGTGTACTTCCCTTACTTTTTTCTACATATCTGTAGTGCATAAGGAGAGACTAGAAAATATATGGGGCTTCACTTTTTCATTTCCAAGTTTAGAGAGGCTCTTTAGGGGCTTGTGCTAGCTCTACATGTCCAATATTGTCTTCAGTGAACTTTTTCTATAGGAGACCTGAAATGTTCTGGTGGTGGTCACTTTTATAAATAGGTGTTAAAATAATTTCTCTTATTTCAGACTTTCCCAGAAATGCTATTTAGATTTTCAAATAGTTTCAAATCAGACAGCTGATTGGCATCACAAAAATCTCTAAGTAATTTAGAACTTACATAATGCTTATTTACCACATGTGGAAAATAAAGTCCAGGAATATTGCAGTGTTTTTTTTGTTGTGGTTTTTTTTTTTTTTTGCAGTCTAATTATAAACCAGTGACAATGCACCAGTTATATTACTGCAAGTCCTACAGTATTTTCATTTTATCCAGAGATCAGAGTTACATAGGGAAACACCACAAGACACTGTCCATACTGGTAATTCTAGATAATTATATTTGTTAAAAGTCAGTTCTCTCTTGAAAACCATCTCACAAATCTATCTCCCACAATGCCACAGAAAGTTCAGAATAAAGCCATCTCTTCTTCAAGGGAGCACTAGACATAGCTTTGAGATTCAAAACGTAGGTAATTTGCCAGGGATTTAGCTCCGTGGTTCTACCACCTGCCTCGCAAGGGCAAGGATCTGAGTTCGATCCCTGGTTCCAAAAAAAAAAAATGATATTAACCAAAACATAGGTAATTCTATGACTCTCAAATCTTTTTTTAAAAGTTTATTTGAAACTCACATTCAGCTGACAAATTATTCAGGAAATCTAGCAAAACAAATAATGCTTTAAATGTGATTATAAAACTGTCTTCAAGTTCACAAGTTTTCTTTCACAGAAGCCTGGAACCTTTTTGTAATTATTTTTTTTCCTTTGCTCTTCGTTCATAGAAACTCCTGAAAATTCCTTTCACGAGTGGAACATTTAGTTGAATTGTAAATGATGCTACTCTTATTTACAAAAATACCTCAGAAGTCTAATCCTGCCTCACAATCTCATTTTGTTTCTGATTTAAAGTATTCTCTTCATACCCAGGAGCAGCACAACTAATACAAATATGAAAATTAATTCTCATTAATCTCGACATTTCAGTAAAATGATTTCAAAACTGAAGTGAGAACTATGTTTCTTCAATATAGTGGTTGTTACTGCAAAATTATCTTTGCCTCCATATGACATCTATCTTTGTTACTGAAAAAGAAATGTGTGTGCATGTGTACATATAGCTAATAAAATATAGTTGGAGCAAAAGTAGTTAGAGGAAACCCAACCTATGATCTTGAAGTGGCTGAAGGTCTTTTTTTAATCAATTGACTTCAATAAAGAATCATTTTAAAGGCACTATTCAGTTTTTAATGGAACCCTACAGCGAATTCTTCTGTGATATGAATAATTGCTTCCATAATGTAAAGATTCACTCCTTAATTCACATATACAGTCCATGTAATCAGCTGTCATTACCTGAAGCCCAGCTATGCAAGTGTGGCCTTATCTGTGGAACAGCTGTCAAATAAATAAATAAATGCCTATTTGTAGTAAGTTTAATTCTATCTGCCCTAGTCCAAGTCCAGAGGTGCACACCTGCCAAAGAAGAGCTTTATAAAATGTGTCAGACAGCTACACTTTAGGGAAATAATAGTGCTGGGCAGATCAGCCTGGCATGAAGCTATCAGCAAAGAAGGCTCTTTTTAAAAATCTGAAATAACCAAGCTGTAAATGCAAGGGGATTGCAGTCATTGGCTGCAGCCTTTGGAGAGCTATTGTTCTGTTTGTTCTCTCTCTCTCTCTCTCTCTCTCTCCCTCTCTCTCTCTCTCTCATCACTGACAGAAACTGTGAAAGACAGTGATGTGGGGGTACTGAAAGACACCAAAGACAGCCCAGGGAAGGGGTTATAGAGACAGGGTAAAATTTCAGACATGAATTGACACCAAAAGTGACATCTCTTGGCAAAAGAGATTTTAACTATAGACTTTGCAATCAAGAGGTAAGAATGCCTTAGAGGAAGAATGAATAAATCAATCTTACCATCATGATGTAATAAAATCAAATTCATTAGTTAGTTGAGAAAATTATTTATACAAACTTAAAAACAAATATTATAGCAATCAAAAGACAATACTCAGTAGTATAAAAAAAACCTTTAAAAAAGTGTATCTTTTATTTTGTTGAATTTTGAAAGTTCTACAAAAACAAGAGTTTTGATCCTTTAAGAAATTTGTTCTTTGTAGCCTAGCATGGAAGAAACAGGAAACTGATAGATCCTAGTAAAAGAATTCAACCTACTGTATTATGAAACTGAAATATTGGCTTCAAAGAGCATAGAACTAGATAGAAATAGGCATGTAGAAAATCATGAAATGACTTTATTCTGGCTGGGAAAAGCTTATCACAGAGAAATCAGAAATCTCAATTTCTCTCTCTCTTCTCATCCTTTCTTTCTCTTTGAATATAGATACCTGCATAGAGCAAAATGTCAGTCTTTTGTGTTAGGGAGATAGACACGGATTGAATGCTTAGATGAACAGAGTTGAGCAGTCTAGTGAAATCAAAAAAATTATATTTTGTAGATGAGAGATATTTGATCCATTACTATAAGTTAAAGACTAGAAGCCATGGCTCAGGTAATAGAAGACAGCTCCCCTTTTGTCAGTGGTAAATGATCCAAGAAAGTGCATCTCAGCCATTTGTCATTTTAGAAGGCGAAGCATACTTTAAAACATTAGTCTTCAGGTGCATGCTTCTGATCTCATATGGTAGTCTACTTCTCTGTTTTCTCCAGGCTGTCAGGTCAAAATACTGGCAATGTACCTAGTCTGAGGCCGAAAACTGAAGTCTTGGTCTACTGACCTAAGATTTTCAAAGAGGAAAAAATAACGTATCTCAGGTGTGCTGGAAAAAGTCGATGCTCAGCAACCCCTAAAGATAAATTATAGACAGGGAATATGAAGCAGTCTCTACATTAAGCCAGAAATAAAAGAAAAGGAAGAAACTAGAATCTAAAAACAAGGGGAGGTTGAAATGAAAGGTTGAATGTTTAAAATCCTAAAAACATTATTATAGAAAAATATATATTGCATAAATCTCAATTTGAACCTACTTATCCATCATCCTTGCCCCTTCCTGAAGCAGTGCTGGACCCAGTCTTTCCTTGTTGTTATGAGATGTGATCAAAAATTTAGCGAATGTTGCTGATAAATAGAAAAGCAAGTTCCTAAAAACATTACAATATGTCCTCATCCACTTTACTTACCAGATGTGGCATTGAGGAACTTCTGTCTCTTCCTTAAAGCCAAAATGACTATGAGAGAAAATGTTTTTAATCAATGCAGGGTATCTGAGCAAGCAAAAAAGAACAAATAATGACACTCGTGAAAGAAGATTTCCGGAAAGGCTTCAGAAAGCTGCAAGTCCTGGAAAATCAGAAAAATGATGGGATAAGTATGTTCCAGGGAAGGGGAAGTATTTAGAAGGGGTTAATGACAATATGTCTTTTATTGTATTTTAAAAAATTAGCCTAGTTTGGTGGTGCATGTCTGTAATCCCAAACTCCACAGGCTGAGGCAGGTGGATCACTGGATCAACTTGAATTTCAGCCTGAGATCAAGACCAGCCTGAACTACATAGCAAGACTCTAATTTAAAAATAAATAAATAAATAAACAAACAAATAAGTAAATAAATAAATTTAAGCTTATCTGTATTTTGGGGCTTCTTGGGAATGTCAAATACCTGAGAGCACATAAATAGGTCCAAATCATAGTCCCATTACAATATGAGCATTGCTTTTATGAGAGCTGATGTTAACTTCTATCTTTGGAGGAAGGGCTGTTCTCAATGCAGATAAATAGTAACCAGAAAGTACTATATTCCCGGGCATGAGAATTGTAATAACTGACACTGATCCCTGGTGAGTTAGATAAAAGAATGTGTGCTAGAACAGACACCAACTAACTTCTCTGTGCAAATATGTGTGTAGATACGCAATTTAGAGATGTTGTGACAGAATGAAATCATTTTATGAGAAGGAAGGGATTGTGGAAAGGAGAGGCTTAGAAACCAAAGGAAAGCTATAGAAAATTTCCATAAAGAGGCGGGACAGAGTGTGGTTGGAGACAAATGGGGAAGATACTTTGAAATAGAGAAAGAAAGCCAGACGGTGATAGAAAGAAGGAGAAAATAGATTTGCTTTTGCAGAACTTGGACTGACTGTTGTGTAGTGGATTGCAATGTTACACTTGTCTCCGTCTCATGAAACTAAGCTTTGAGTGTTGGATTTGTGCGGGTTATTAGGATGTAAGAAGGTGTTGAGGTACATTTTCTGTTCCAAAAAAACATAAAGCCTGAACCACACACTGTGTAGAGACAGATGTGGGCTATTATCAGTGATGAATGCTCTGAAATATTATTACATCATGATTACCACTTCTAACAGCCTATTAATACCTCCCGATTTTACCACACATTTTAGTGAGACATTTTCTTTTTCTTAGAATCGTGAAGAAAGAACTTACTTTACATTAGGAAATAATTTTATGGAAATATGTATTCAAGCTCTGCGTTACTGAGAGCCCAGTAGGGTAGATAATGAAAACATAATTCTAGGAAAATTAATTTACAACACTTGTTTCTCTCCATATGTATCCATAGAGAATAGATCAAATGTTCAACTAAGGATATAGCAATGATGAATTCATACATATTTCAAAGACAAAGACAAATTTTGCTTATACAGCCACCTTCCACTCCCACATAATGATTCTATCTAGGTCCTTGGGCCTGAATAAGATAAAGCCAGACCATGCAATGTTTATTTAATGATGAAAAAACAAAATAATACTAGACCTGTAAACTTAAGGAATTAACTCCTAAAATATATGTGAATGAAGCTTTATACATTATAAATATTTAGGTGAAAAATAGAAGACAAAATCAGGTACATTATCCCATTTTTCAAGCTAAACATCCTTTAAAACCTAATATTGGTAGAAAATCTTGAGAAACTTTCCCTTTTTATGCATTAGACCGTGGAAGTAGAGCAGGGAACAGAGAAAACTTTACTTTTGTTTTATTTCCGTTGTCATTTATAAATATATCACTATCCATATTGCTTCTATTTTGCAAGTTTTCTTGTAAATTCTTTTTCATCTGTGCAGTTAGAATCTCATTTAAAAAGCCGCTTCAGCCTCTAACCACGAGGGGGAGCCCTCACTGCGCATATACTTGTGCCGCGGTACAGCAATGATCTCCCAGGGAATGGCAGGAGATGAATTCTACTTTTGGCTAATTTAAATTTGATCTTGTTTTGCTGTTGTTATACTTTGTTAACCTCTAGCCTAAGGATTTGGCAGTTCTGTATGCTTGATTGTGAGATGTAAAGCTACTTGTTTGAGTGCTGTTAAGACTCGACATGTTGGTGGAAAAGATGAAAATCTAGAAGCTACTCAAGCTCAGATTTCTGCTCGCTTCAGGAAACAAACACTCAGAGTTATGTAGTGAAAGTTTCTTCACTTATGCAATACTTATTTTTATTTTCCATAATTCTCAAAAGCATTCAAAATCTATGGCATGTTTGCAATATTTAAAATGCTCAAATTTCAGTGTGAAAATGTTACCTTCTCTAATTTGAAAATATTAAATTATATTGTCTCTAAATACCTTATTCTTATAGTTTTAATTTACTATCCATGTAAAGCATTGATAATAGCCTCCTTTTATTCCAATTTTACTTAAAGAAATAAATAGCTTGCCATAGTGTTCTAGAATGGCATTCTGTAGTGAATGAATGGTATAATCACCTACTGATATTTATGGGGAAAATTAACTATTTTTCCATGAGAACCAATGAGAATAAATGAACCCCAAGCAATTATCAGCAGAAAAAAGTCAAGAACTTTAAAAATTAATAATGTATAAATCCAAATAATGTATTTAATCTTACATAACATCCAGAACAAATTTGAAGACTATAAAATGAGAAAAAAAATAATGTGTATTACTGTCTAGATTAGTTCAAGTTATATATAACTTTCATTGCCTTTCAACTCTTTTCAGACTGTGTAAATTGTAGAAACAAGATGATTCTAATGATTTTTTTAAAAAAATATGAGTTAATTACGTCTAAAGAAATGCGGTTGATTATTGACCTATAAATGACCCTTCTCAAAAAAAATATGTAAATTTGTTTCAAAATTTCTTCCATCCTGTGCACATTTGTTTTGTAAGATCATCCTCTGAATTGGTTTCAATAGTTCATTGGTCCATTATTGACTTAATATCTTTCATCTTAACATATGTTCACCTTTACTTCATGTAAGAGTTGTGATTTGGCATTGTTCGCCGGGTATTTAACAAGTTTATGATCTAGGTTCATGGATAAAGATTCAGAATCACAAATGCAAGCCGGATTCCATTAAAATAAAACGTAGAAAACAAAACTTAACTAGTATCTATTAAGGCTCACATTCACTGAGTACAAAATCATGTTAGTTTCATCTAAATAAGCTTTTTAATGAGCCATTATCCTTATCCAGCCAAGGGTCTGAGGGTGCAACTTTGCATGCAAACTCTTAAAAACCCACAATCATTATCAGTGTCACACACAACATATGTTTCAATAATTTGGAAAAAATAATATACAGGCTTTAGATACCTAAAATTATATATATATATATATCATCCTCTGGCAACAGTCTAAAGTTTCATAATACAGCTGAGTTACAGTCAGTCGTTTTCATTTGCATGATAGTATCATATTTTTTGATGCCATAGGTATAATTTAATGTACAATGAGACTAGATTTCAGTGTAATTAGAAGAATAAACCTGCAGGTTGAGGACGTTGTATGTCAGTGTCAAAGGGATTGTTCTCCTTTGTGATGGCCCATATTTTAGAGCCACTTAGCAACTGAAGCTTCAATAAAATACAAGTTTTTCCAAACTGAGAAATCATGGGGCTTCGTGCATGTCACCCCTGTCCTCTGAAAGTCGGATGCACATGGCCAGGGGGTCTTTGTCGGAGCAGCATGAAGGTCCAGGCCCAGGATCAATCTGTGGAGAACACAAAATTCTCATTGAGAAGCTAAAATATCACTGCAAATATAATTTGATGAATCAAATGTACTTATCTTATGTACAAGGGTACTAACATGGGACTTTAACAGTTTTCCTCTGCTGATACACAAAGTTACAGAGTAAAACATTCAGTAACATGGATTCTACCTTTTCAAACGAGCTCAGAGCCTCTAATGTGAGAGTTATAAAGCAAGTGACTTCCAAGTAGCTCCTTAGCCAACTGGTTCTCAACTAAGCTTATTTTGCCCCAAAAAAGGTTTTAGCAATATCTGGATAATTTATGATGATCACAACTTGGGTAATGAGGAAAGGTAGCCAATGACACCTTTTGGAGAGAAGCCAGGTTATTCTGAATGTTCTATACACACATGACAGGCTTTCATAGCAAACAATTACCAACACAAAACACTGGCAGTGCTGATGTTGGGAACCCTGGTTTGGTGTAACTGTTATTGTAAGATGCTAGAGAGACTAGAATGAAAACTTGTTCAGATAAAGATGCTAAATCATTGTGGATCTTTAATCCCCGTCATGAAGACAGGCTTCTTTCTCCCAAAATTTAGGTATGCTTGATAATGTTTTCAGAGCCTGTTAATGGAAAGATGATATTTGTTTCTTAAATTTGAAGAGTCAAAGGAACTCAGTCCAGAGAGAAACATATGTGAAAGATATGCTAGAAAAGGATGCTCAGCCCAGTTAGATGGGGTGACAGCAGGAAGGTAAATCCAGACTTTTAGGACCAAAGGATTGTGTTTCTCCGAGTCATACTAGAATCCCCTAGCTGAGCTGGTGTTAGGTCCTTTGGAAATGGACTATGCCCAAAAGTATAGTCTGGATTAGGGATGGAGGTGAAACTTATCACACCAGATATCACTGATATTAAAATTCTTTCTGCCACATGTGGTGGCACACACCTACAATCCTAACACTCTAGACAGCCGAGGCAGGGAAATCTCAACTTACAGCCCAACCTGATCAACTTAGGGACTTACTAGGACCTTATCTCCAAGTAAAAATCAATGAATAAATAAAAATGACTGAAGATATAGCTCAGTGTGACAGGCCTGCGTTCAATTCCCGGCACACACACACACCCCTACCCTGCACAGACAGGTCCACTGATGGAGGGATTTCCCCAAAATTATTTTTTCATAAAGCATTGAAAAAAAAGCCCATTAGAGAAGGAATGTCTTCTAATGCAAAAAGCACTAATGTCAAATCACCACCATGCTTGGCATATGCTTTGTTGCTCTGTCTTTTTGCCTTCCATTGTGTTCAATCAAAAGAGCAGGAACAGCCCAGAAAGGTCTGAAAAGAGAAGAAAAGTGACTGTAGGAGGAGAGGCCACCTAGACCTCCAAACACTGCACACTCCTCTTAGCCTGAGGCAGAGCAAACCTGGTGGTGAAGAGAAGAATTGGTTCTGGAAATTTATTTTTCTCCCTGGACTGAAACGTTTTAAGGGCTAACATTCTTGTGGGAAGAAATTTCAGTCTCCAAAAGTGTTCCCCAAATTATAGATTTTATCTAAGACCCAAGGAAGAAAGGGTCTATAACTGCTTTTGAGAAGACACTGTGTTTACTAATAGTGGAACATAGATGACCTTAAGTCTAATGCAAGATACAGCAGGTTTGTCTTGCTAACTGAATTTTGCACGTTTGGGAGCAAGAAAGGCTTGACTTTTAGAAGATGAGATAAATAAGGATTCCATGCTGCCCACTCTGGCTTTTCAATGTTTTGTTGTTCTACTCAATTAAGGAATTTTTAGAATGTTAATAAGGAGAAGCAGGCTCTCCTAGCAACCTGCTGGCTTATTATTTGATTTCTTTCTTTCTGGGAAATATTTGTTTGTGTATCTTACTATAAAAGCTTATGATGGATTATTTCTCAGATTCACCATTGCTTATTGCCTTCTGGCTCAACCCTGAATTCTTTTATCTTGAATGCAAACTTCAGCTAAATTAGTTTACCTACTCTCTGTATAGCATGGTTTTAATGCCTTAGTGATAAAATGAGTTCATTCCTTTATTAATTTCTTCAATTTATTTACAAAGAAAACTTTTATGAAAAAAAAGCTATCCTTGACATTTTGTGTTCAGTGATAAACCGAATACATCCAGTCTCTTCCCCATGGGGCATGAACTTTGTTAATATAAACGTACTGAATCCCAGCAACGTACGAGGCATTGTTCTAGGCATGAAATGTGTGTGGGTGGATAAATACTGAAATTTAAAATATAAAATTTCAGAGGAATAACGAATGGTATTAGAACACTAATGATCCTGATATTAGTTCACATTATTTTTCAGTGTGTCACAAACACAATTTATATGGATTTCTATCAGAATCTATATGGAATAAAAATTATCTGAAACATTGAAATAAGGCATAAGAGTGAGCAGCACATATTTTAATGCCATACAGGGGCAAAAGCCACTCACTTGTTATCTAAGGGATCCACTTAGAATTTATTAAGGTTCCAGGCTACATGTTAACTTGTAGAGATTTGGGTCCAGAAAAGATGCAAATAATTTCCCTCTGGTAACCAACCAGAGAGCCCTAAGGGTTTATGACCCTTTAAGATCCCACCCAGTTGTGTATCTAATTCAACAATCATTACTTAGTTCGTACTGCTTTCTAAATTAGCTATTACATCTCACTTAGTCTCTAGTTAAATGAGGAGTTACATAAATATTTGATGGAAATCGGTTTTGTATTCATCTAGGAAAAATGATTTTTACTTTTTGGAAAATTATACTTAAATTGGTGAAGTTTAAGACAAATGCATAGCATAGCTATTTGGCTAAGAAATTTTTATTTTAATTTAATGGTTAGTAAAATTTATCAATACACTATTTATAACACCTCTCAAGATTCTATTAAATTTTCTTATATTAGTGAAATATTACAATAATCATTTTTATTTTGAGTTATCCATATATTTCTGACATAAATAATATATTTTAAAATATTATTTTAATAAATCTCTAGTTTCAAGTTAGTAACACTTAGGAGTTTCATTTCTGTTATTGTTATACAGGTTTAATTTTCTTTTTTTTTCCTTAAATTCTTTTATTGAAACACTTGGAGTAAACAATACATTTACATTTATCATTGGGTGCTTGTACCTGTACATGATGCATCTTGGTTCTTATTTTTTTCCCCATTACCTGTGTGCCCTTCACCCCCTCCAACCTTCCCTATTTACATAGATTTCATTTCCATTTTTTTGCTTTTCTCATAATTTTCCCTTTTCCTCCTTTGTTTTCCCCTTACCCTCCCACCATCCCTACCCCTTTGAAACTTTTCTTCCTATTTCAAATTATCAATTATTCATTTAAATCATTTTAATTCTAATTTACACTTTCAGTTTCTCACACCAGAGAAACTATTCAGTATTTACACGTGTGTCCTATTTAATTCACTTAAGAGTATGGCCTCAATATGCATCCATTTAGCTATAAATGCCTCTAGTTTCTTATACTTTATGGCTGAGTAGTACTCCACTAAAAAAAAAAAAAACCACATCTTCTTTATCCAGTTTCCTTGATGGGCACTTGGGCTGTTTCCAAGCTTTAGCTATTGCAAACTGTGCTGCTATAAACATGGGTGCACAAATATCACCATAGTATGGTTCTTTTAATTCTTTTGGGAAGATCTGCAGCAGCGGAATAGCTGAGTCAAATGGGATGTCTAGCCCTAGTTCTTTGAGGTATCTCCATACTGATTTCCACAGTGGTTGCACCAGTCTGCACTCCCACCAACAAGATAGAAGGGTTCCTTTCTCCCCACACCCCTGCCAGCATTTCTTATTGGTTGATATCTTGGTATCAGCCATTCTTTATGGGGAGAGGTGGAATATCAGTGTTGTTTTCATCTGCATCTCTCGAATATCCAGTGATGTTGAACATTTTTTCATATATTTATTTGCTGCTTTTACTTCTTGTTCTGAGAAATGTCTGTTCATTTCAGATGCCCATTTTTGAATTGGGTCTTTGAGTTTGTGAGCCCTGATTTTTTTCAGGTCTTTATATATTCTAGATAGTAATCCTTTGTCTAAGGTACAGCTGCTAAAATGTTTTTCCCACATTGTAGGTTGTCTGTTAGCTCTGTTGGTGGTTCTCTTGAAGTGCAGAAACTTTTTAATAAGATGAAATCCCAGTTGTTGACTCTTTGTACTAGTTCCTGTGCTATTGAGGTTTTGTTTATAAAGACTTTTCCTATGCCGCCAATATCTTCAAGAGTTCTACCTAACTTATCTTCCAGCAAGTTTAGTGTTTCTGTCTTAATATTTATATCTTTAATACACTTTGATCTTAGTTTAGTGTATGGTGTTAGGTATGGGTCTAGTAATCTTTGGCAGGTTGAAATCTAGTTTTTCCAACACCATTTATTAAATAGGCTATCTTTCCTCCAATGAGAGTGGTTGGCTCCTTTGTCAAAGATGAGGTGGCTGAGTATGTCTGAAGTTGTTTTTGCATCTTCCAATCTATTCCACTGATCCTCAGGTCTGTTCTTTTGCCAGTACCATGCTGTTTTTATCATAGTACCTTTGCAGTATAGTATAGTTTCAAGTTGGGGATTGTGAAACCTCCAGTCATGTCTCCATTGTCTAGAATTGCTTTTGCTATTCTAGGTCTCTTCTGGTTACAAATGGATTTTTGGATTATTTTCTCTAATTCTATGGAGTTCATTGTTGGAATTTCAGTTGGGATTGCATTAAATCTTTATAGTAGTTTTGGAAATGTGGCCATTTTCTTTATATTCTTCCTACCTGTCTTTCCATTTTCTTATATCCTCTTCAATCTCTTTTTTCAGAGTGCTGTACTTTTTAATGTAGAGGTCTTCTGCTTCCTTTGTTAGATGGATTTCTAGATATTTCATTTTTTGGATGCAATTGAAAAATAAATTTTTTGCCTGATTTCTTATTTGTTTTTTCATATTCATTAATATTTGTTTTGTATAGTTAGGGGCATTCATATTTGGTGCATATATATTTAGGATTGTCATCTCTTCCTCATGGATTGTTCCCTTCAGAAGGATGTAGTGACCATCTTTGTCTGTCTTAATTAGTTTTGGTTTGAAATCTACTTTGTCTGAAATAAGATTGCTACATCTGCTTTTTTCTGGGTTCCTGTCATGTGGAGAACTATTTTCCATCCTTTTACCTTCAGTCTATGAATTTCCTTTTGAGTTAGGTGTGTTTCTTTTATACAGCGTTTTGGTGGATTTTGCTTCTTAATCCATTCTGTCAGTCTATTTCTTTTGATTGGTGAATTGAGACCATTAACATTGATAGTTATAGTTGATAGATATTGACTCATCCTTGTCATGTCTTCCTTTCCTATCTTTATTCCTTTTATTTCTTTCTCTTTTCTAATTGCTGTGGCTAATGTTTCCAGAACTATATTCAACAGGAGTGGTGATAGTGGGCATCCTTGTCTTGTTCCTGATTTAGCGTGAAAGTTTTCAGTTTTTGACCATTTAGTATGATGTTGTCTGTTGGTTTTTCATAGACAGCTTTAATCTGGTTGAGATAAAGACCTTCTATTCCAGTTTTCTGTAGGGTGATTATCATGTTGTTGGCTCTTTTATTTCTTATTTTTTCCCCTTTCCCTTTAGTGTCTTACTTTGCCTGGTGGCTTCCCCCTGTTGGGCCTCATGGAGTTGTGACATTCATTGTCTTTTTCTAGGATATTGCTTAGAATTGCTTGGAGTGCCTGTTTGGTGTTCAAGAAATTTCTCAGGTGTTCTTTGTTGTGGAAGTATCTAATTTCCCCATTGATTTTGAAAGATTATTTTGCAGGATACAACAGTCCAGGTTGGAAGTTATTTTCTCTTAGGGCTTGAAATACTTCACTCCAGTCTCTCCTTAATTTGAGGGTTTGTGTTGAGAAGTTTGCCATGATTCTGATGGGCTTTTCTTTATAGGTGATTTGTTTCTTTTCTCTAACTGCCTGTAGGATTTTGTTCTTCTGTTGGGTTTCTTGATCTTGACTATTATGTGTCTAGGTGTAGATTTTTTTTTGATCATGGCTATTTGGAGTTCTATATGCATCACTTATCTGTATGTCCAATTCTCCACCTCTGTCTGGTTTTCTACTATTACTTCTGTGAACACTTTTTTATGTCAATTGTAATTTCTGCTGTTTTTTTCGTGGACTCCTATCAGTCTTTGTATCATCTAGCAGCTGCTGGATTGATTTCTTGTGCCCCTTTACTATTTTTGTTTTTGCTTTTTTGTTTGTTTGTTTGTTTGGTTTTTTTGGTACCGGGGATCGAACTCGGGTCCTTGCACTTGCACAGCAGGTGGTGAAACCACTGAGCTAATTCCCCGGCCCCCCTTACTATTTTTAAGAAATCACTGTTTTCAGGGTCCTTAAATGCAATCCTGTCTTCTATTTCTGATATTCTATCTTCAGATTCTCTTAATCTGCTCTGCATGCTTTCAATGGAGTTTTTAATCTCCTGAATATCTGTTTGAATCTGTTTCATGTATTTCATTTCTTTCTTATGTTGGGTGATCATGGTTTCCATTTCTTTCTTATGCTGCACATTCATGGATTCCAGCATATTTTGAACTCAT
This sequence comes from Heterocephalus glaber, assembly GCF_053883595.1. Classification (NCBI taxonomy): domain Eukaryota; kingdom Metazoa; phylum Chordata; class Mammalia; order Rodentia; family Bathyergidae; genus Heterocephalus; species Heterocephalus glaber. Next base: position 27,292,062 of record NW_028258151.1, on the reverse strand, counting down.
TTATTTTTTTATCAGTTTCTGTTCTAAGGTCTCTAATCATGTCTTTCACTCTGCTCACCATCTCTGTAGTTATGTGGGAGATTATTTCTCTTTTTAATTTTCCTAGAGCCTCATTCATCTGTTTTGTTACTTCCTGTGCTATCAGTTCAGGGTGTCCAGGTGGTTGATTATCAGACTTTGCCACCTCATTTCCCTGAGAATTTGCCTTTTGTGGGGTGAAAGTCTGAGTTTGTGCCTTACTTAAATGTCTTCTCCTTTTTGTTTTTGGTACTGTCCTTGATTTAGTTCCTGCGTTGATACTTTGAAGTTGCTTATTGTAAGTATCTTCGTTGATGTATTTAGAATCTTATGGAATGATTGCTTCTCAGAGGTGTCTTCCAGATATAGGTGGTCTTTAGGTTTTGAGTCTTTAATGGCTCTGAGGCTATCTCATTTTCATGAAACCAGGAAGGACAACTGGTTAGATCAATCACAATACCTTAGCCTGAGTGATACAATCAGTGATGCAATAGCATCAAGTACCTCTAAGAAAATGACAATTTTTGGTAGTTATTAATCTATCACCTTTAATTGTGTGAATTAGATCAAAATCAAGATGAACCCAACATATCTTTGTAGTGAATAAACTCCTCAATATAGCAACTTTACTCTTTGGAATGGGGAGTTAAAAGGATTTGGGGAGGTAGGGATAAGTAGGTAGAAGGATGGGGGAAGGTTAGCATTGAGGCCAGAGGACACAGGTGAGAGAAGGAAAGAGAAGAAAAGAAAAATAGAGAAGAAATATGAATTAGGGCCAGAATAGGAACACAAAGGGAGATGAAGAACAATGTGGGACAGCAAGGGAGTGAGAGAGAGAGAGAAAGAAAAAAGAGAAAAAGAATAACTTTAAAAGAGTAGAAACAGAAAAAAAATAAAAATAAGAGCAAAAAAGATAGTAGTAATTTTGAAAATAAAAATCAAAAGATAAAAATGAAGGTCCTCCTTCAGGATATGTCTCTGCTGTGACAATAGACAATGTGGGCAACAGTGTGCAGTTATACGTCTATGAGTCTCAGTAAGCCAGTCACAGACCCATGAGATTCAGGCAGATTTCTGGCTGCAAGTCCCAAGTTGAGTTCCCTGTCCTCCTGCAGGATTCAACTCTGCAAGTTTCTACTGCAGGTTCCAGCTGCCTTTCCCCTGAAGATAGTCCAGGTTCCGATGGAAGGTGATGATATCTCCAACTTACCCAGCACTGTGGTCTGTTGTGCCTTTATTGAAAAGATTCTCTTAACTTTTCCAGTGGGCTTCAGTTTTCATCAGGGAGCCTGAGAGAGCCCTTGTCTCTGTTGTTCACTTCTGCAGTTCAGGACAATGACCTTTATGTCCTCCTGTGCCTCGGCTCATGGCCACAAGTGGTCCTGACCTGCGGGACAGAGCTGGGCTCAGTCAGCCTGGGTTGCTCTGCCTGTGCAGTTCTGCAGATGGCTGGTGTAATTTTCTTCATTATAATTTATGCTGGTATGCTTGCTTAGCTGTTATAACTACAGTGATAAACTTTCATTTGTTTTTACACTTTTCTTTGACTTCATTGGGTGTCAGCTTCCCTGACTTACTTAATATGCTTACTAGCTATTTTAATTTGTCTTCCTTATCATATCCCGAGTTACATCCTCATCATGGTATATACATGTAAGGCCTTAAGTTCCCGTGGGTAGAGACAATAACTGACTATTTGGTCATTGCCTGTCATATTACATGACCTTTTGTTTTTCTTTATTCTTGATTTTATCCATCCTAAAAACAAACAAAAAAACAAACAGAAAACCCAAAAACATTATCCTTGTTTTCAGTCAGTGTTTTCTCTAGAAAACTAAAATGCACAGGATTGTATATTTCCACAATCTAATCACATTGAGCTTCATATCACAACCATTCTACAGGAGTAACAGTTAGAGGTGATGACAGGATTTCTGCAAAAACACATTTTCACCAAATGAAGCAGCCACATTAGGAAAACTCTCCACAAAACACCATCCTTTGTTATTCCCAAAGTAACTGCAGGGCTTGGTTTTGCAAACTTGAAGAAAAAATCCTAATGCAATCAACACCCCCTGTTGACTTGGTTCCCTATTGAATCAACTACTATTTTTGGTTAAGATTATATGAGTTAGAAGTAACAGACACCCATTTGCAAATAATTACACAAAAATCATGAATACAGGGATTCTTCAAAATTCAACTGCAGGAAGCCCCTGTAGAACTCTCCAGTCAGGTGTATGAAACTCTGCATAACTGAAGTAATGGCTGTTCTATTTTTCTTTCTCTCTTTCCCTTTGCACCTCCTGTTTTCTTTTTCCTATGCCATTTATTATTTATCTTGCATTCACTTTTTATATATCCTTCATGTATCTTTCTGAATAATGATTTTTTTCTAGTTCTCCATGCCAAATTATCATCTTGCTGTCACATGGATTGAGAACACCAGTGTTTTCTAGGTTTTTCTTTGTCCAGGTCATTGATTTGGTCAAGACAATTGGTGGATGTTATTGATTGCCATTTATTTTAGGGGAGCAATAAGAAAAAGAAAAGGAGCACAAAAGAAGTGAATGGATGACCGCAAGAATAAGAAGGTAGTGGCTCCAAAGTCACTTACTGGTGTCCGTTTATGTCTTTTCTGATAGATGTTCCAGGTAGTCCTACTTGATCACATGTTAGAAGATCAATATCACGTGACAGGTTGGGCTCATCCTCATAGCAAAGATTGGTACTGGGTTCTGGACTTGGCTTGATGCCAAGTCAGGCTCAGGTTCTGCTGTTCTGTGCCCATGGCTAATAATTCCCCTCAACTGGTAAGTTGGGCCCAATTGTTCTTGACACATTGCCATACCCTGGCTTCCTACTCCAACTTTACAGGCCTCATATATATAATTTTTCACCCCATTTGCAAGCCTTTCAGAGATATTAGACTGAGGTGTGTTAAACAGACGAAGATAATTTTTGGAGCAATTTCAGTGAGGGGAGAATTGAGATTAAACTCAATTCCACTTATATCAGTCAGTATTTATTAGAGAGATAGGTAAAACACAAGATGTACAAAACATATGAATTTACAAGATTGGCCTACAATAGCCACCCAGGGAGTAGGATGAGGAAGAGTGCAGAGGTTCTGTCTGCACACTGGAGACCCAAGGATTTATTAAAAGGTCTGGAGCTCACTGCAGTGTCCTGTGGGAATCCATATCAGGTGGCTGATGGGTCTACTATGGAAGACGGAAGGGTCTACATTGGGAGGCTGAAGGATTTGCTTGGGATGCCAGGAGATGACGTCCAAGGTGAAGGTGAAGACGAGCTCCTCCAAGGGACAGAAGCAGATCCATTCTTCCTCATTTCCCCTTTATACCATCCAGACCAAGAGCTGCCCTAGGATGTGTGGAATTTCTGAACCAATTTAGTTAAACTTCTCTTAACTGAACTTCTCAAGTTGACACAATCAATCAACCACACATCGCTGAAAAACGATTTTTAACTATCTGCATGAGCTGATCATAAAGTACTGGATGACATTAGTGGGAAGGAAGGTCAATGGAAAATGCTGAGCCCAATAAAAAATGCTTGAGTTTACTCTCCCAGTTTTGTTTTTTCTCAACTGTTAGTCCATGTTTACTAATTGCCACCCACAGAAGTTAAGCTGTGCAGATAATGGGAGAGAGGATGCTATTCTCTTTGATGATGGAATTTCAGAGAAAGGCTCCCAAATGAAAGAAGGTTGTAAAAGTGACAAAATCCTGGGAGTAGATTTGTATGCATTTCAAAAAATAAAGGATTTGCAAAGACCAATAACTTGTCTCAGAAAAGAGAAGTCAGAAGCCAATGGAAAGAAACATGACAGAGATTTACTCCAGCTGAGGGATAATTTAAGGCCTCTCTAGTCAAGCCCAAAGTTTTAACCTCTTTCACCTGGATTCCAAATTCTGATGTGAGTAAAATTGCCATGGGGCAGTTAGATGTCTAATCCAGGTCCACTCAGAATTAGCTGTTTTAGTATAATATGGCTTTTGGAAGACAGCTGTGGACAGAAATATGAGTAAGAATCTGAGCTGGTCTGCAAAAGAAGCTACTGTGAACATTTCTAGACCTACTCTCCTGAAAAGATTGTATATTATTTTGCAAGCTTAAATCATGTAGGTTATATCTTCCAGCTAACCCATTGAAAGAGGATGTGAATGAAACAAACATACTAATGGGTTTTAAAGACTTGAAACCAATTAACAGAATATATACATTAACAAAATGCAGTAAAACTGCAAAATGCTGTTTTCACATACGATCTAACGAGTTACCTGAGGTTCTGTTCTTCACTTAATTTCTCTGACTTCAGTTTACATGTTTCTGAGATTGAAGGTCTGAGATTTACTGGCCACAAAATACTATCTGCAGAACATGGCATATGTCAACTAGTCATTCTTTTATTAAAGGATCCAGACCATTAAACTAAGAAATGCGTATATATGGGTGCAAAATAAGAAACTGACTCAGTATGAAAAATTAAAATCAAAAGCCCTAGGGGAAAAATAAAAGTTTTCCTAATGTAGTAGTGTAGACAAATGTGGAAGATGATCATGCACTGAAAAAGGTTTAAGATTGGGGGAAGAGAACTGGAGATGGGAGCCGCAGAGTGAATAAAAAGAAAATCTATGGACATAGGGAATTACAGGAATTGCCTAAAAGAAATTAAATTTCAAGTCAGAAAATGGCTAGAAATGAAAATAGAGAAGCAGCTAGAATACAGAATTCCTTATTTTTTATTTGAATTTGTACATGCAAGTTAAGATCTGTGTCTATTTGTGAATGCATATGTTGGCACTTGCAATTGTTCAAAAGGCTGTTTCCATTGCAATATATGCCATAAACAGTAAAATGTGTACACCACCCTGGAGAAAAGGAAGAATATGTCTTCAACCTCTGCCCATTTCAGGACATTACCCAACTTCACTAAGAGCTGTGGACACCTTTTGCATGATAGTGTGCTGAAATTCTGCCCTGAAGATTTTGAAATGCCACCAAGTGGAGTAAAGATTGAAGGTGGCAAGCTTGAAGGCAGGGAGGGAATTCAGGAGCAATGTAATGGCTTATAAAACTCAACTTAGAAATTAGGAAATATGAGCAGGAGAAGTAGCAAATGTGGTGGAGAGTTATATATTCTTTAAAAAGAAATATTTAGGACAAAGCCTTGACAGGGTTTAGTGATTGATCAAGTACAAACTTAAGGGAGGTAAGAAGTCCAGGATTACTGCTTAATCATTTAACAACAATGCTAGCATATTCCACACCATAGCTATATATTTTCTCACATTTTAAATGGACAAGTTCATCCACATAAAGTAGGAAAGGGTTGTATCAGCAGAAAAGGAATGGAAAGAAAAGTGAAAGAAACAGACCAAGCAAGGAAACTATAAGGCATGTATCTCAGACACTTTCCTATCCCTCTGGCTTATTCTGGTTTGATGTTCAACCCATTCATCTGGCTCCAAGCCAGAAATGGCAGAGTGGAACTGCAGGGCAGAAAAAGATTTTCAACCTATGGCAGCCAGAAAGCAGAAAAGGAAGAAGCCCGGGATGAGAATGCACCTTTGTAGGTGACCCATTAGTGAAGCAGCTCCAACCAATCCACACCTCCTAGCAGCACTTTGACCTACTGAACTCATCAATAGATGAAGCCACTCATGAGCATGGTGCCCCATGACCCAGCCACCTTCCAAACGCAGGAGTTTTGAGACATATTTTAGGCATAAGAGCCCCTGTAGGGAGCAGCAGTTAAATTCTGAGAGTTAATGTGGGTACAAATGAGGCCTGAAAGATCTAACCCAATTAGTTATTTAAAATGTACAAAGTTCTGTTTAAACAGTGTGGCTAAGTGGAGGATGAGGCTGCTCTCATACAACTCCAGAAGTGTAACTTGGCTGCTTTGCCAGGTTAAGAAAGTTCCAAGGATTCTTAAGCAATTCAGAAGAATTGGGAACATCAGGAGAAATTGAAGTAATTCATTCTCTGGAGCCCTCATGGCTTCCCTCCCTGCCTTCTCCTATGCCTCCTCAGCTTTCATGTGCATTAGCTGAATTGGCTTGATATCACACAAGATGTCTCCATACACTGACACGATGATCCCAGCTCCTCTTTAATCACTACCATTTTTAGAAGGAAGGAGGCATTTCTAGTCTTTATAAAACCACCCTGAAAATCAGTGTGCAAGATAATGTAGCAGACTTAATTTGACTCTCTTTACTTTTCTTGTATCTAGATTTGAAAAAAAAATTCATAAATCACTGATTCTATAGACTTCACATCAGGTAACACTGAGTCTACTGATCTTCCACCACCATTTTAAAAGCCATCAAACTTAAAGATAATCTTTTCTGAATGTGGTGGAAATGGAGTCTGAATATCTTTCTATGATATATCTTTATATCTTTATATATATATATATACATATAACATTAAATTCTTTTGAGTGTCTAATAAAATTAAGAGTTCCTATAATAAGTTCTGAATACATAAAGGTCAGGGGAAATATATCAGCATTCCATGCTTATCAGGTAGATTTTTCATTAAAAACAAGTAATAGATATGATTTAAATATACAAGAGTCCTGTATGCCTCAGACCAGAGGCAAAGTGTATGTCTTTTCTTCCTCACAATGTTTTTTTCTTCCAGTTCCTAAACATCATACCTAGATCATAGGTACATCTTTACAGCAGAGAACTGATGATGTGTTGGAATGTAAAGTATGTATGACAAGTTTTGGACTTTAATCTTAAGCATCAAAAGGAATAAAGTAATTTAAACTGCAAAGATTAAACACTCAAGTAGTCAAGGTGACGCTATGACTTCACAGCCACTACCCATGTTGATACCAAAGGAAGAGTCAAATAGAAATTATTCGCAGACAGAGAAAACGTTTTCTCACTCCTTTCTCATTATAAGATAGAGATATATTCCTTAGTAGAGAGTAGTAAGCCAGAAAACTCTTTGAGGGAATATCTACTCTTTTATTTTCATCACTATATCCTCAGGCATAGTACTCAACACATTACTAGGTCGATAAAATGTTATTTGAATGAGTAAATAAGAGCAGCTTTCTTAATAAGCATTAAAAATTTCCTATCTCCTTATGAAATCAGACAATATATTTCTTGTGAAAAAGAAAATAGGAGAATAAACAACTAAAAAGATTTGTCTCCAGAACCAATAATTGTTTATAATTATTTGTACATTTCATTTCCATGTGGATATATAATGGCTGAACCACTTTACATTTTGTTCTGGTAAATGTGAACTTTATGAAATCTAAGGGGGCTGGACAGCCACCAATCATGGGATAAATGCTTTTATTCTTTTATTGTTTTTGAGTTGGAGCCCTTTTGCTGAAGGATATCTCCTGTGTTCCTCAGTGGCAGAAGCGGAGTAAAAACATTTGATTTTGTGGAAGCAATTAGACACACGTCTGTTGTTCCACAATGCCCATATGAAATGCTTGTCCACACAAACTATGTGAATTTTAAAATATCTGTATTCAATGAAGAATATTTTAAGTCACATTGATGTGCAAGGACACATTATGAGATTCGACTATCTTTCACTTTGGCTTAATGAATTATTGCCTTTCATTCTTTGAGTAGAAAAGCTTGAGTTTACTTATGTTGTAACCAATCTAAGGATTATCATAATTCCTTTGTCTTTCTTTATCTACTTAACATCTGGTTAAAGACTTTCTTTTTACTTCTATATCCCTCACATTAGGCTTGATTGATATTCATAAATAATTTTTCAGTAATGAAATGAATGTATGAGTCAGGATAAAAAAATATTAAGTCATTGAGATCTCAAAGCCAGATGATATTGTACTGGAAAAGAGACTTTGAGAGTGAAATCAGATTTTATTGCCTATACTAATAACTCAAATAATAAAATTAAATATCTAAACAAATATACTCATGTATACAAATAATACATAATTCACAAATGCACAACCTACCTAATTGTTACTCAAGTTGATTTGGCTTTAGGACATATTTTTCCAGGTCAAAGTCTTTATCTACTTTCAAGTAATAAAATAATCACAGAAATGAAAGATTGTTACATGAACTCTTTTACATATTTTATATAGAAGCATTTTCTAAAAATTAAAAATTAAAATAATATATGTAGGTATACCAATATAATTTTAAATAAATCAGATCATTATGTTTTCTTAGTTGTTTTTCCTTTGCTGCTGGATTCCACTCCCCTTTTTCTTGTTTATTTTGATATCACCTTACTGAAACATTTACTTTTCTCAACTAACTTATATTTGTATTTCTATATTCAGAGTAGGTTTTCTCTCATCTATGAGTATTTAAAGAAACTTCATCCATTTTTTCATCTTCTTAAGACATGACTTCCTACTGAGGTTAAGAAATTTTTTGTACTGATTCTGTCTCTGTCTGTCTGGATTCTCTCTCTGTCTCTCTCTTTCTCATACTCCATCTTATGATTCAGATTTTACTCACATCAATCATCATTATTGTTCACAAGAAGAACAGAATATTCCAATTATTCTCTAAAATCCTAGTTTCACTACCTATTGGAAAATACCCATAGCACACTTCCTTCAAGGAAAGAGTTTCATTATTATTTTCCATTATTTAGTTAAAGTCTTTAATTTCTGCCCTCTGACTTAAGACTCTGGTGCTACTCCATTCCATCACTGCAACATTTGTATTTCAATTTGTCCTGCTTAAACTCTTTACTTTTAAATGGAGGCTAGAATATGTCTTGTTCACTTTTTATCCCCAGCTCCTGATACAGTGATTCACACATTAAAAAAATCTCAATAAATGATTATTAAATAATAACACAGTAAACAAATACAAAAGCCCAGCCTTATCATACAATATCATATGGATATTGAAAATTAGAGCTATATTTAGACTTTAGAAGAAAAATCTAAAGTCCACCTTTTTCTTATTTTCAATCTGTAATTATGTATAATATGATACAGATATCATTAAATATGATGAAATTACATGTAGTGATCAGGAGTAACAGATTATTCAATAATCTAGTGATCGTGATTTAAGGAAAACAACTGTATCATTTGCTTCTTCAATAAAGGCTTTTAAAATGTTTTGTTTTATTTGATAATAGTATATTTAATGGTGAATACATATTTTATTAAAAATAACCTTACAAATGCAGTACTTGAATAGAGAGTATATTAAATAAAAATATTTATTTGAAAAGAATTTACTGTTCAGTACACATCTACAATCTACACTAAACTTTTATAGTGCAGTATTTGTGTATCCTGCTCATAATTAACTCCCTTCACTCAATATGCCTCTCTTCCTAATCATACACCTTCTACCCTGTGCACTTTATTGAACACATAATGAAGCAATCAATGAGGAATTGGATTCTCCCTTTTAGGATTTCAAATTCTTTGCAATTCATAAATTATGTAATATATACTTAATAAATGTTAGATTTATGTAAATAGGCATTTAAACTAACTGTAAATAGTGACTAGTAAGCACATTTAGTAATGAACATTAAATTTTTTGTATTACATTTGACATTTAATTTATTGTGGAATGACCATTTGTCTTTGGAACTTGTCAACATTTTAAAATCAGTAAATTCTCCTATTTTTTCTGCTTATGAAATAAACACACTCTTTGTTTTCTAATATGATGTCTAATTAATCTTATTTTTAATTAATGACAACTACCTGAGAGCCCATTGGAGATGTGTGTGCCAATCTTAATAAATTTTGTAATAAATGAGACGAAGCATTAGCATGGCATAGGAAAAGCATGGCTTCTGAACCTCTTGACAGAAATGAGAACTTTAAATTTATTAGATGATGAGATATGAGAGGATCTTCTAGTAATTGGACATGGCCACTGGGGTCTTCAGATGTCAAGAAGCACCATACTTAGGACCACTTTAAAAGTTACTCTTTGTTTCACTGCCTGTGATAAACTTGCTTGATTTGTTAACCTCTGAACATTACTGCCTGGAGTGGAGCACAATTAGATTCATTAAATTGTTTCCCTTCTCATTTGATTTAATACATCCTCAGTAATAGAACTCACTAACAATTGCCATCTTGATTTTAGTACTTATTAGCAAATTATACTTTAAGCTGAATATTAAATTATCACTAAGGAATGTGAAGAGCATTTCACAGCTGAAGAAATAAAATTTAAAAACTGTATTTGGAATATCTTTTCAAAGGCATAGGATTTTATACAGAATTTTGAGGTCAAAAACCTTGTGGAAAAACAGTGTTTTTGAATTATATTTTTGATAAGTTACAATAGGTTCTATGATGCAGGGATGTTTCCTTGGGCAAATGATTATATTGTCCCCTAAGAATGGGATACTCTGTACAGTTGTTGTGTATTGATGAGCATTGGAGCTTTTAATAAATTAACTTTGTCCCTAATTAGTCTTGGTGGAAAAAAGAGTTTCCGTTTACTTTAGTGGGCAGCTAGCTTTAACACCAAACATTCTGCTGAAAAGAATTAAAATGTTAAATTAGTAAACACTGAAGATCCGAAAAGAGACTTGCAGACTAAGTTTTGGATGTTAGTCTAATTAATAAGAGATATATGAGTAACAAAGAGTAAAACCATTTTCATGCTGAAAACATTCAGTAAATAAGCACTTGATAGCTGGAGACGAAAGATAAGAACCCAGTATCCATCCAACCATTTCTCTGAGAGCTTTTTCCTAATTTCACATATTGCAAATTTTGCACCTTTCAAGATAATAAGCCAGGCTTCTATATTAATTTTCTGTTCCCACAAATATGTGACACTTCTGCTGTGCCTCTGTACATAAGAGAAGTTTAAAGGGAAGACAAAAAAAAGAAACAAAGAAAAAAGACAAAAAAGCTTCATTAATTAGATTCATGTGGAGTAGAGAAGACAATGACTGTCGACTCTGAAGTTTCATTTGAGTTTATTCCAATTGTTGAAATATAAACTTTCAAGCAAAAAGTTGCATATGAATAGACATATATTAATTAAAATAGACACATCCAAAAGTAATAAATATGTACTACAAACAGCAACAGGACAGTAGCATTTTGGTTCCCATCAATTTAGAGGATTAGTTCTTTTAGCAAACTGTGGGTGTCCCTTCATTTTAGTGTAGAACACATGGGGAGAACATGAAACTATAAGTAAACATGATAAGATTGGAAAATAACCAAACTTCAGATACAGTAATAATATAATGACTGGCATTAAAAACTCAGGGAAGGTTTCTACTACCAAATGAAATATACTATGCTCACTACAAAATCTACTCTCACATTGACTTCAACAAAATTTGAAGAATATTAAAAAAAAAAAAAAAACAGACTCCCGCCAGCACACAGGAGGTGAGCTGCTCCCAGAGCACAAGAGGAAGCTTCCGGGCTGCCACACCACCCATGTCAGCACACAGGAGGTGAGCTGATCCCAGTACACAAGAGGAGGCTTCTGGGCTGCCGTACCCCCCCCACCAGGACACAGGAGGTGAGCAGCATGGGAGCCAATAGAACACCCCCCCCCCCGGTCCAAATGAGAAGAAATGTAACTAAGGACTTCAGATCACCTACAAAAACCTCAAAGGGAAATAAGATGGAACACTCTGGTACTCAACCACCTGGATTCCCTGAACTGGAAACAAAAGAGGACCCAGACAAAATGAAATCAGAAATAATTTCTCAGATAACAGCAGAGATTGTGCTCATAGTGCAAGACATGATTAATAAATCTAGAGAGGAGCTCAGGAACATGATGGAATACCAACATAGGAAACAAATGGAATCCATAAAACAGATGCAAACAGATTTCAAGGAGATTAAAGACTCCATTGAAAGTCTACACAGCAGAATGAGCCAATGTGAGGACAGAATTTCAGATATAGAAGAAAAGATTGCAATTAGTGACCAGGAATAGAAAAATTGCTTTAAAATTATAAGGGACCACAAGGAATCAATCCAGCAGCTGCAAGGCAATGAGAAGAATAACATAAAATCGATTGGAGTCAATAAAGAAACAGGAGAGAGTGTAGATACATTAAAAAAAACTATGAACAGAAGTGATGGCAGAAAACTTCCCAAGCAGTGGAAAAGAACTTGACATACAGATAAGTGAGGCATAAAGGACTCCAAATAGCCTTGATCAAAAAAAAAAAAATCTACACATAGGCATATAATTGTTAAGATTCCAGAAACTCAACAGAAGAACAAAGTTCTACAAGCAGATAGAGAAAAGAAACAAACCACATACAAAGGAAAGCCCATCAGAATCACAGCAGACTTCTCAATGCAAACCCTCAAGGCAAGAAGAGATTGAAGTGATGTATTTCAATCCCTAAAGGAAAACAGCCTCCAACCCAGATTGATGTATCCTGCAAAACTATCTTTCAAAATTGATGGAGCAAAAGATACTTTCATGACAAAGACCACCCTAGGAACTTCATGAATACCAAACCAGCACTCCAAAAAACTTTGGACAATATCCTAGGAAAAGACAATGAGAATCACAACCCCAGGAATCCCAGCAGAATGAATCTGTCAGGCATGACAAGAAATTAAACGCAAAGGCAGAGATTCCAACAAACAGAAAAAGTCATGACAATGATAAGTCAATATGTATGAGTTATAACCATCAATGTTAATGTTCTCAGTTCACCAATCAAAAGAAATAGACCAGCGGAATGGGTCAAGAAGCAAGCCAACAATATGCTGCATACAAGAAACACATTTAATTCAAAAGGAAACTCATAGTCTGAAAGTTAAAGTGTGGAAAACAATACTCCATGTGACAGGAACCCCCCCCTCAAAAAAAAAAAGCAGGAGTAGCTATCCTCTTTGCAGACCAAGTGGATTTCAAACAAAATCCTAAATCACTCTGGTCCCAAGAATTTCAGATAAGGGATACACAATTTGTATGTGCAAATCTATTGTGAACATGTGTTTTCATTCCTCTCAAGCAAAAACTTAAGAACAGGACTGTTGGTTCTTAACAGTAATACAAGAAATTTCTATATTGTTTTCCAAAATGGTTTTATCATTTTACATTCACATTAGCACTACTAGAAAGTTCTAAGTGGTTCACACCTAAGCTGACATTTGTTCTTTTAAAACTTGTAACTTCATCTTTCTAGTGAGTGTATAATTCAATCTTGTTATTGCACTGATTAGTATTTTTCTGATTCTACTGTTGCACACCTGTCCTTGTGCTGTACTGGCTATTTATCATCTTCTTGTGTCTACTTTTTAACTGAGTTTTGTATTAATTTATATATTCTGGTCATAGGTTATATGCATTATAAATATGGTCTCTTTAAGAACTACTTTTCATTTTCTTAACGATGTCAATTAAGTTCTAAATTTTGATGGAATCTCATTTATCAATATTATCTTTTATACATCATGTTTTTTATATCTTAGGAAATTCTTGCCTACCCTAAATTCATAAATATATTACCTTATAATTTCTTCTTTTTTTTTTTTTTTTTGGTACCGGGGATCGAACTCAGGTCCTTGCACTTGCACAGCAGGTGGTGAAACCACTGAGCTAAATCCCTGGCCTTCCTTATAATTTCTTCTTAAAGTTTTATAGTTTTAGTTTCTCACATTTAGGTTCATAGATCCTTTCAAGTTATTTTTATGTATGAAAATAAAGAGTTGAGGTTAATTTTTTACATACAGATACCAGGTGTTCTAGCGTCATTTGCTGAATACACTATGTTTTCCTCTGCTCTTGAATTGAGTTTATGTTCTATAAAATATTAATGTTAAATAATCTTTCAAAACTCAGTGGGCCACATATGTGTGGTTCTATTTCTAGATTCTCTTTTTTATTCCAGTGATCTATATGTCTTTCCTTACACCAATACTGCCTTGATTACTGTAGCTTTAGAGGAAGTCTTAAAAGTAGATACTAAACATCTTCCAATACTGTTTTTTTTTCTTTTCTTTTTACTTATCTAGGTCCTTTGTACTCCTTCCTAACTTTGAAATTTCAATATCCAATTCTTCATTTATATCAAGTATACATAGACCTGAATTTTTGTATATAACTTGTGTTTTCTAATCCTGCTAAATTCAACTACAAGTTCTAGGGGCTCCTAGAGATTTATTAGTATTTTCTCTGTAGATGATCATTTCATCTACATATAAAGATTTTACTTCTACCTTGCCTATCCTATGTTATTTGTTTATTTTTATTCCCAGACTATTTTGGTTTGGGTGTATGTTTCAAAGTTTAGTGGACAGATGAAGAGTAGGCTTATCTACCCTTGTTTCCCACCTAAGGGAGAAAGCATTGTATCTCCATTTGTATAAGGCATTTTTGTAGAAGGCATTTTTGCTGGAAGTATGGAGTACATGTCTTTGATCTATTGAGAAGGTTCTGTCCTACTTCTATTCTCCTGATAGCTTTTACCATGACCAGCTGTAGAATTTAGTCCAATACTTTTTCTCCAACTAGTGACAGGATCATATGGCTTTTGCCCTTCCTCCATTAAAATGATGACTTTTGGGGGTGGATCTTCCAATGCTGAACCAACACTGCCGTCCCTATGATAAAACCACTTTCTACATACTGCCAGATATGAGTTCTAATAGTTTGTTTTATTAAACAGATTTCTATATATGTTCATACTTTTTTCTTCTATTATCTTTATCCAGTGTTAGGATTAGCACACTGTTGATTTCCTAAAATGAGGAAAGAAGTGTTACTTCTTTTTCTGATTTAAATGTTTGATATAATTTATCAATTAAAATGTATATGAGCCTGTTGTTGTCATATAGGTAGGTTTTCAAGCTAGGAATATACTTTCTTTAATAGGTGGTATTCAAATATTATATTTCCTCCAGAGTTAGTTTCATTAATTTGTCTTCCAAGGTACTTCTTAGAAGTTACCAAGTTTATTTCAAAAAGACTTTTATAATATGCTTTCCATATCCTTTTAAATTTTGTAAAATCTGTGGTAATGTCTCCTAGATCTTGATATTGTAATTTTAAAAATGTATAATTGATATTGTGTAATAGGAAGCAAAGCTCTAAAGGAGCAGCCGAAGTGGGAGCGGTAGGGGAAAGGAAAGAAGAGAAAACAAAAAATATGAGAAAAGGAAAAAAATGGAAACAAAGACTTTGCAAATAGGGAAGAGTGGAGGGGGTGAAGGGAGGGCAGGGGAAGGGGAAAAAATAAGAAGCAAGAGACTCATGTAAAGGTACAAGATCCCAATGATGACTGTAACTGTATTTTATACCTAAAATGCACCAATAAACTTAATGGGGGGAAAAATGTCATGAAGACAGTGAAAAGTCAAAAACTTTGTGTAGATTTGTAAGATAAACCAAATTTGAAGAAAGGATCTTACAATGTGGAGTTTGCTATGTATTTGCTTCTTTCTCCTTATAATGTGTTTTGTGCATTGTCCCAAGTTTGGCTCAAGTAATGAAAGATGCAAGTGTAAATTAACCACACACACACACACTACACACACACACTCACTCTGAGAAAAATGAAAAATATTTTTCTGGCTGAAGGAATGGTGAAAGAGCCATTATGATCTGCACCATCTGAGGAGAAACTTTGTTTTATTTATTTTCCACTTTTCAACCTCTTGAAAATCTGAAAACATTTTTTTAAATGTATCAGTCATAAGAGTTGTACCTGTAGACTCTAAAAGAATGATTGAAGAGAATTGCAGAAGGAAATCTCCTTGCCTGGTTTATGATTTAATGTATGCTCCTAGTTCACAAAACAAATTGTGCATACATGAAACAAAACCAAAAGAAGCATACAAAAAGCTAATAGAGGAGAGCTATGACCTACAGCACCACTCATGTCTCAAACTAGCTGTGCAATGACATATGTACCTGGTAGAGTCCAGTAATTTTACAAAGATTTTGACAACTAAGCCAGCCCTTAAACCACTGTCTATACAAATGTCAATAATCCTGAGGTAATTGCATGATAAAATGAATATATAACGTGCTCTAACAAATGTAGATTTTCAAAATGTATTTAAAATTCCCAAGATAAAATACAAGAATACTTGACGTATAAAATCAGGAATGTGTGATAAATTAAATACATTTAATTATGTAATTAAATCTAATTTTCTTTTTTAAAAAGTCAAAGTCAATCTCTAGTGACTAAGATTTTTGAAATTGTCGCACAATTTTTTTTTTTTTTTTTGGTACTGGGGATCAAACTCAGAATCTTGAACTTGTGAGGCAGGTGTCAGAACCACTGAGCTAAATCCCGGGCCCCTGTCACACAAAATTTTTAAAGCAGCTATGTAAATCTTGCTTCATGATGAGCCCCCTTCAACTAAATGCATTATTTGAACATCTCTGAGGTAAAATGAAAAGTAGATGCTCCAAAGATATTCTGCACTACATAGGTATTGTGTGAGAGAAGAAAGTGGAAATATTAAGAGCTGGAAAAGGCAACTCATGAAATAAAACAAATAAGTACAGGAAGTCGACCGCAGAATGAAGATGGTGGAGAAAGATAGATCAAAATAAATTATCCATTTTAAGGAGCTTAGAGGGGAAATAAAAATGTTGAAAATCATTAGCCAGAGATATACAGCTATGCAATACTATTAAAAATTACTAATGTTTATATCACTTGAGACCCAGAAAGTGGAGAGAAATTAATGCAATAAAAAAGGTACATGGATATAACTGAAAAAATAATGGTGGAAAACATTCTATAATTGGTGAAAATCATGCATTAATTATTCAACAAACCCCAAATGATAAATTCAAAGAAAAACACATCAAGTTATATCAAATTAAACATTCAGAAAATCAATAGTTAAATCAATATCAAAACCACAACCTTTTAAGCATCCAATTGAAAATAACCCATTACATATAAGAATAATATTTTAAAGAAGTATGGATTTCATATCAGAATATTAAGAAAAGACACACTCAAGAAATAGTTTTAAAAACTTAAAGAAAAAGAAGTCAATGAGTGATTCTATATCACATAAAATATAAGTGAACAATAAGAATATAAAGAACATTTTTATACAATCTGAAGAGAAAGGAGAGTATAAAATAGTGATTTTGAGATGAATTAAAATTAAAAGAATTTTTCCTTTAGTATATGTTTGCAGTACATAATGATTACGGGAGTTGGTACATGCACATAACACATTTTAATTATTTTTTCATCTCATTCCCCTCCCTTCTCTCTGTCTCTCCATCCCCTGCATTTTCCAAAAGAGACTATCTCCATATATTCTATGATCTATCTTTTGTGTTACTCTTTATTTATATTTTGGGTAGAGCATGTGAGAGTAACCATGTGCTCTCAATAACTACTCTGAAGATAACTACTGTTATTCTTCTGTTATTTTGTTATGAAATTTTGTTTTCTTTTCCCATAAAATAAAATTAGAGAGCACCCATGTGATATTTAAGCTTGTGTATCCGATTTAATTCACTTAATACTATGGTCTCATGGTGCATCCATTTTCCTACAAATGACTCAAGTTACTCTTCTTTATGGCAGAGTAGTTCATTAATATGAAAGACTGGATGAGTATTAAACCACTCTATCCTTAAATACTTTAAAATATGTGTGGCTGTTTACAGATGAAACTAAAATTTCCTGGTGGGCTTCAAGGTGTGTCATATAATATATATTTAAATAAAAGTAAAATGGAGATCATAAAGTTACTGAAATGAAAGTAACTTGTCTATATTCCCTTTATGTTGTAATTTTAAGTGGACTACATTTAGGTAGGCATCTTATCATCTCCAAATATATACAGCAATATATTAATAAGTATATTAAATATAGAAATATAAAATAAATACAACGGTCTAAAAGAAGGAAGAAAAAAGAATAATAGCAGAGGCAGAAGAAATAGGAAATTTATATGGAGCTATACTAATAACCACAAAAATATAAATGATTGAAACACCAATTACTAATTCAACCAAAAGGAAAAACAAAGGTAAAATAATATTGAAAACATTAGCAC
Organism: Heterocephalus glaber; assembly: GCF_053883595.1. NCBI lineage: Eukaryota > Metazoa > Chordata > Mammalia > Rodentia > Bathyergidae > Heterocephalus > Heterocephalus glaber. The sequence continues at coordinate 27,274,022 of NW_028258151.1, read as the reverse complement.
CTTTCTCTTTGTGGTATCAAGATGAAGTATTCATAAAATTATCAAGGATATAACGACCTGAATAATATTATGAACCAATTGTTTTACTATTTGACATTTTAAGTTTGAGACTACTGAACAATTGAACAAATATTTTTTCAAAGATACAGGACACTTCTATCAACATTTTTATGCATAGGCTATAAAACAAACTTAGCAAATTAAAAGCAGTGATACTGATATTTAGTTTTTTATCATAATGGAAATAAACAAGAAATGCATAATAGAATGATAGTACAAAACTATTTATTGAGATAATAAGTGCAAACACTTATAAGGAATACATGAGTGAATAGAGAGTAATAAAAGACTATTTTGAGTGGAATAAATCTGAAAACTTAATACATTAATTTTTTTTTTTTTTTTTTGGTGCCGGGGATCGAACTCAAGTCCTTGCTCTTGTGCAGCGAGCGGCGAAACCACTGAGCTAAATCCCCCGCCAATACATCAAAATTTTTAAAGATATCTAAAACAGACCTTACAGATAAATTTATCCTACCAAATGTTTTTAAATCAGAAATTAAAGTATCTAATGTATTAGAAAATATTTACTCTCACATTGAAAGTAGAAATACAGGGAACAGAAACACGAGTGAATGAAGTATAAAACAAGAATATGGTGGAAAGTAATAAATACAAGCACTTGAAATGAAAAAAGAAAGTAATGCAGAAAAATCAATAAAAACAAAACCAAATTCTCTGCAAAGATCAATACAAGAGCTTTATCAAAATAACCATGAAAAAGAAAGAAAGCAAATTATCAATAACTGCAATGCAAGATTTGGCTCTACTGCAGAAATCGAAGATTCCAAAGGATAATCAGAGAATACTCCGAACATGAATAGATCCATACATTAAAAACTTTTGAGGAACAGAGCCAGTTTTATGACAAGCAATGAAATATCAAACCTTGTTTAAGAAAAACAAACTGAATAGTTGTAAGAATGCTTAATAAGCTGAAATTTACTTAAAAGCCTTCCAACAAAGAATTAGAAGTTCATATGTTTTTTGGGCCAGGTTGTAAAAAGTATTTAACTAAAATGGGAATTCTACATATTATTTTCTTTACTATAGAAAAATTACTGCTTTTTTTACATCAGTGTTATGCTAAAACTAAAATAAAATGCAGTCATTCTAATAAAAATTAAAGAATATATCCCTAGCTTACAATGATGTAACTATCCAAATAAAATGTTAGGAAATAAAATACAGTAATATATAAAAATTGCCATTACTACAATCAATTTAAGTTTATTCTCAGAATGCAAGAGTGACTCAACATTTGAAAATTATTTAATCGATTTGCCATATTATTATACAAAAGGGAGAGTGTACATCATGTTAATAAATACTGAAAAATATTTGACGAAAGCAACATACATTCATGAAAATATTTCTCTTTAAAGTAGGAACTAAATAGAGCTTCAGTAACTTAATACTAAAAAGCAAAATAATAAACTCAATAGGAAAAAAATGAAGTGCAAAACTTTTGTGAGGTTTGACTAGCAAAATAATCTTCAGTATGATGCAAGAATAAAAATCATTAAAGAGAACATCCACAATGAGAATTTGTTAAAATTAAAAGCTTTGACTCTGTGAAAGTTACTATAAAGAGACAAAAAACTACAGAAAACATTTTTACATCAATTATCTGAAAAAGAATACAAAGAGACAAAAAATTACAGAAAACATTTTCAAATCAATTATCTGAAAAAAGAACTCACAGCCAGGATATAATTTTAAAAATTATGCTCAATAAGAAGAGAATTTGAACCACCTAATTTTAAAAAATAACAAAATACTTGATAGAACACTTTATTAAGGGCACATTTAATGAGTAAATGCATGCAAAGATGGGTGCATACTTTGAAAGGGGATGACACACTCTCTGGGGACTGCCCAGGGAAGGCTCACTTGCTTTCTTATTGTTGGATTCCAGTTTATTTCCATTCTATTTACTGTACTGAAATTTTCTGATGCATATATCATGGCTTTGCAGGTGGTCCATTTTAATACAAGTTCTTTGTAGTCTTGTAAAAATATAGAGTCTGCATTGCTGGACATGGTGTTTAATGAATTTCACTAATAACAGTGTGTTAATATTCTATGGTAGACAAGCTAATGGACCCCTACAGATGTTCTTGTCATTTCAACTGTTTGTGAATATGTTATGTATGTGGTAGAAAGGAATGAATATATAGATAAATTAAAGTTGTTTGTGACCTGAATTTAGAATAAAGGAAGTATTTAAACTGGCCTAATATAATCATAAGGATCTCTTAAAGTGAAATAAATAGGCAGATGAAGTCCAAGTATGTCAATATGTTTGGAAAGACCATTTCTGCCATTTCTGCCCGTCAAGATAGTGAAGGGAAGCACAAGCCGCAGGATATGTGTACCCTCCAGCAGCTAGAAATGGCAAAAACATGAATGAATTTCCCCTGGATTCTCCAAGAAGAACACAGGCCTGACAATAAATTTGAGTTTTTGTGTAGTGAGAGCCATAGTGAATTTCTGATCTTCAAAGCAAGTAAAATCAATTTTCTAAATTTTGAGTTGTAATTTCTCAAAGCAAAAACAAGAAACAAAAAACAGTAAAATACATTGAAAATTGTTTTGTACAAAGTGTATACTCAAAGGTTTTAACAACAGTTATTGATTTGAGTTTTTATCCTTTTAGTCTCATCGATTTAACTACATACATTTTTAGGTATATACAAAGGTTTTATATCACCTTGATTATTTGATCCTTTTAACAAATATAAAATATGCAATTAATGTATTTATTTAATGTTAATATATCTATACTAGCTTTCTCATGATTGCTATTAAAGTACTGTATAATCTCTCCTTTACTACTAATCTACCTGTCCTCATATTTAAAGGGATCAAGTGATCTTTTGGAGAGCATTGCACTTTTTGTCATATATATTTTATTTTACATCCCTAGCTCTTAATTAAAGTTTTAAGTATCATTACATTTACTATCATTTTTAATATGGTTGGGTTATATTCTCTTGTTCTGCTCTCTATATATTATGTGTTATATTGTAATTACATTCCTTTTCATTTCTTTAGGTTAAGACAATATTGTTTAATATATTAACTTTAGTATTTTAATTGTTCTATTGGCTTCCTCAGTATACATTTCAATTACATTATTATACAATTTGTAGCTAATCTAGAGACTAAAATACAAGCCTTAATTTGCCATCGCCAATTGCAAAGTGTACATCACTTTGCAGAGAAACATCATAATTCACTAACTCCTTTCTTATTTGTGATTTCACTTTCTGCAGTTTCCGTTACCCATATCAACTGCACTCTAACAATATTGATATTTATCTTGACTCTTTCAAGAGGGAGACCACATTCACATAACTTTTCTTAAAGTATATTTTATTATTATTTATTATGGTCAATCTAATACTGTGTCTAATGTATAAATATTCATATATTTTGGTACCATCCATGGTATCAGGCAGGCACTGGAGGTCTCGAAGCATATTCCTTGAATATAAAGGGGACTATGATATGATTTCATTTGCAATACTCACCCTTCATTCATGACTCCATTTCGCAGAGACTATGGAAGGTTTCTATTAGATCATTATGTGTTGCTTGATGTGATGTGGTGGGGTTGTTCTGGTTTTTTTTGCATAAGCAAAGACTGGAAAGAATTTGTCTTGTTACTGTTGGCTCAGTTACTGCAATAGCAGTGCATTGATGATATCGGGATGCAGAGAAATAGGGAGGAGAGAGATGAAGGGATCAGATATGAGCTACCTGTAAAACAGCTGGCAGTTCTGCTATTTATTTTGTCAAAGGAATGAGAATTTCTGATCCAAGAAAATCTTTGGTATATATTTTCCATAACTATCCACTGCTTCAACTTGTGATTAAATGTCAAGGGAATTTTAGTTGCCTTGAAACTGCAATATACTCGTGGTAAATTAAAACCAACATTGTTAACAATAAGAGAAATTTACTTCTGAAGCAAGTAAATGGTTGCAAATTACCATGGCAAGAGCCACAGAGTACACAAAGAAAGATAAAGTTTTCTTAAAAATCCCTCAAAATCTTAAATTTAATCATTTAAAAATAGTACATAACTAGTCAAAAACTCAGATATGACATAGAATGATATGGAAGAATCTTAAATATTATTGAAATTCAGATGAGAAAATTTAGTGTGCATGTTAAGATAGGGATACTTCAAGTGAAAATATTAAATTTTAGGACTTTATATATTTCCTGATTATTGGTTAGAATGCAAGAAGTAATCTTCCAGGGTCTTGTATAGAGTTAGTATTCAATAATATTTAGTGATATAATTAATTTATTTTTAGTTTCTAGAATCACACAATTGTGTTGAAATTTTAAGAAAAAACACGATGTTGCAATGAAAAAAAAAAAAAAAAGACCCGGAATTTAACTTAGAATGAATGACTTCTGAAGAAGTACAAAGAAGGAAAAGGCAGAAAAACCAAATGAGGAAGTGGCTGAAGAGGCCATAAATGCCAGTAGCTACGTAGCACGTAGACAATTTATAGAAAAAGTTGCAGGTGTAGGGAAATAGCAAAATGATAATTTCTGATCAGGGACTTTAAGTTAAAGATCAGGGCTTAGAATAATGACAAACTTTTATAACTGTATAGGGTTTTAATATAGGGGAAGAAATGAAACCACATTTGGAAACAAAAGTATTTTTAACTGGTTAGGTACCAGGTAAATAAAAGACAAAATGTGACCCTCATTTATTAGAAAATGAAGTGAATTGTTCATCAAGAAATAGTATTATCATTCGAATATCTTCATGAAAAAGTCTCGACTATGTTTGCTTTCAGGATTGAAATCCTGTACAGGACATTCAGTCCAATGCAAATGCAGTTGGTCTACAAGGCACTGGCACCGCTGGAACTTCCGGGATCTATGAAAGTTTTCTGCTTCCGCAAAGTTGCAAAGAACAACCATTAGCCCTTGCTCCTATTTAGCACTTGAAATGTGCGTTGTAGCTACATAATTTTGTTTTAAATTTTAGGTAATTTAAATGCAAATCGAAGCATGTGTGGTTGCCCTGTAGGGCAGTAGGTAGAAAAGATAAATGTAAGCAAATTATGGGTCTAAATTCTGAAAGTTCTGTATTATTGCATAAAATTAGTGAATGGAATAAAAATACATAGAGGAGGATTCTCAGGTTCAGATAAAGGTAATGAAATCAAAATCAAGATGTTTCTTAATTTATATAGGTTTTATGGATTTGGTATAAGCTTTGGTTAGTACTTGAGTAATCTCACCCAGAGTCAGGCTCCTCTGCTTTGCTAGTATTGCAAAAGGATTACCATGTTCAACTTTCTGGCTTTGCTCATGCAATACTGTCTTATAATATATCCTAAATATATATATATATATAAATATTATTAGTAATATATTATATAATATATTATCTATATTATATATTATATAATATATTATTATATATATTATATATTATAATAAAATATATCCTATATCTTACAATATATCCTAAAGAGATGCCACTGCTGGTGATTATTAGCTATTTTCATGTGAAAAGGAATCTTAGAAAATTTCTCAACTATGTATGAAATTGGCAGGAAGAGAAACAGTCATGGTAGCAGCAACAATAACAAAGAAAACGTGGATACAACATCAACAATTTTGCTTTGAGTTTTAAATTCCCAACATGCCAAATGAAACTTTTATACTTATTTTAATATTTCCATCATACATCAGTAAATTAGAGAAAAATGTTTCCACCTCTCCAATGAATGACCAGGCCTAGAACTAGATTTATTTCAAAACTCTACCTTCTTTAAAAAATTGATATCTAGGGTCTTTTTCTACATCTAAACCTCTGCTCAGTCTAACAACTTTCCCAAAGCACCTATCAGGTAGTCTCATGCTCAAAAATATGGTATTGTTGATGTAGGGGGACTCATGGGTAGAGGGAGACAAATAGAGTAAAGTACATTTTAAAGATATTATCATTTCAACTTCTCTACTGATGTGCCCACATCTCAGTCTACACAACAAGCATATCACAAAAAGCAGAACAAGTGAACTGCATCCTTCCTTGGGACAATTTTTGTGAGACTAAAACATAACAAGTTGGGGAGAATATATGTAAATACATTCCTGTATCCAAATTATGGCTATAGAAGTTTTATGAAACATGTTTTGGTTCAAATTTTAAAGCTCTATTATTTGCATCCCTTTTAAATGTAAAGTATATCATGGATATGATAAACATCCATGTAATTATTCAACAAAATTAGCAAATATTCTTCACCACCTGATATTTCCCAGGCACAGTTTTCTGGAATGAGTTGCCCCAGAGGAAAAAAAAAAAAAACTAAGAAGAACCAATGTCCTTTATAGCTCACATTCTAGTGGATTTCAAATATTTACTTAAGGGGACTGGAGATGAAGCTCAGTAGTGGAGCACTTGCCAAGTGTGTGTAAAGCCTTCAGTTAAATTCCCAATAACACACACACACACACACACACACACAAATATTGTAACAAAATTTGAAAAAAATGTCATGATCTTAATTCACAGTGTTTTGAAGAAATGAAACTACAAAGTGTAAAGTAGAGAGAAAGATGGCCACTTAGCTCTTTGTTCCTTGTGGTTGCATGATGATATTAATGCAGTTTGCCTCTTAAGAAGGTAAAATCCTCATTGTTAGATGATTAGTGTAAGAGGTGCTATAGGTTGTCCACTTAACAATTTAAATCTCAAGTTTCTTCATTTACACAATCTCCTGTTTGGTGACCATGTAACCTGCATCAGAGAATGAAACAGCAGTGATGTAAGAAGAATAAAGTGAGGGCCAGGGATTTAGCTCAGTGGTTCCCCTGCCTGCCTCGAAAGTGCAAGGAACAGAGTTCAATTCCTGGTGCCAAAAAATAAGAATAAAGTGAGCTCATTTTTCTTTCCAGTGATTTCTTTAGGGAGAGACATGTGACCCACTTCTATTTAATTCCACACAGAAGAGTCTACTCGGATGTTTCTTTGAAAACATTTTCCCCTTAGAAAACAAGAGATGCAAGACAGTAAAGTGTTTCATTGCTCCATACCTTCTTGCTACTTGGGAAGATTTTCATGGGGTAATGTGACACTTGAAGTTCTAGAAATTATTAACAAGATACCAAAAATAGTAAAGAAGAAAATTATGGAACTAGATTCTGATAGTGTGGGAGGTGAAGGGGGAAGACAATAGCAAACTCTACTTCCTAGCAGTTGTATGAAGTGAGAAAATATGCTATTTATTATTAGAAAGATACTCTGTTACCTGACACCCAGAGCAGCATAACTGCTTGAATTAGAAATAGCAGTAGGATTTTCACTTTTGCCTCATATATCAGTTTCAATCAATAATACATTCTCAGGGAATTAACTACAGTGACAGTTTTCTACCTATATGTCTTTTTGCTTCGAGGAAATGTAAACATATTTGAAATGGTTGACATTTTCTTTGCTCCCAAACAAAAAACTATAAAGGTACATAGAAACAAACATGATATTAATAATAAATGTTAGTTGTAAAATTATATAAGTAGGCATTCTATCTATCTATCTGTCTCCCTATCTAATTTTTCTCTTCTGGATTGAATAGTGTCACCTCAAATTTATAGTCATCCTGATCCTCGGAATGCAGTCACGCGCGGCAGAGTCAGGCTATTGTTCAGTGTTGGAGAAGGGTGGGGCATAGGAGCCACCACTTGCAATGGTACTTGACGTGTTCATGGCAGACAGAGACACTGTTTGGAGCCTAGGTCAGGCCCTCATAAGTGAATCACAGGGGAGGTCCTCAGGCTTTGGGAGCAAGGTTCTGCCATCATTTGTAGACAACCTCTTTCCCTTCTGATCTGCTGTAGGGTCTTAGTGAAAACTGAACGTTTGACCCTCGATTATTATGCAAACTGAACTGCCCAACACGAACTGGGTATTTTCTGATGGACAGAGCCATAACGTCAGATATACAGAGCAACAATCCCTCATCAAGTGGAAGTAGTTTGTATGTGATTGGGCCTGAGCAAGTCCTAAATATACAAGTAAATTATGTAAAGAAGAAGCCTAAATGTTTATGCTTTTTACTCCTATTTTACCTTCTGTCTCTTAGCATACACCTGCAGCCTTTAGCATATGATCAATTTATGGATGGTTGTGGACATTCTTCAGGCACCACCTAAAAAGTGGACAGTTGTGACACTGTAGCAACCTCCTGTGACATCTCTGAAAGGCAGTTCTTAAGAGAAATCTTCACAGTGGCAAGAACATTGAGTGGTGTATCTGGTCACATATTTTGCTTCGAAGAAAATGGTTAGATAAGCAATGATGGACTGATTCATGGGCTGTAGCCAATGATCTTGTTGGATGACCTAGGACTTGGAAACAGCATGACTGCAGTTTTGGTGACAAAGATATTTTGGAGAAGAAGACTGAGGATAGACTTATCTTTATGGGAAAAGAATAAAAATTCTTACCTAGCAAAAGAGGACTTAAATAATCAAGTAGCTATGATGACCCATCTTAAGGATAATAGTTAATTTTATTTCTTTTCTCAGTCACACCTGTCATTGCTCAATGGGCTCATGAACAAAGTGATCATGGTGGGAAGAATAACTGTTATGTCTGGGCTCACAAACCTGGACCTCCACTCACCCAAGAGGCTTGGTTACAGATAGTGCTGAGAACCCAGTAGAGAACAACAGTGAGTCTCCAGTATGGCATTATTCCTTTGGTTATCAGCCTGTCATATGATGACAGAGTGATTACTTTAGATTATCTTCATTGTGAAAGGAGTAGCAATTAATCTTTACTGGGTTAGACTGGATATGTATTTTTCCTTTGCTTCATGTAATGCCTCTGCTGGAACAACCATCTGTGAAGTTACAAAATGATTCTTTCAGCATCATGGAATTTCGTTCAGCATTGCATCTGACCAATGGATTCCCTTCATGGCCAAAGAAGTGCAGCAATGGGCTCACACGCATGAAATCCATTGCTCTAATCATGTGTCCCCCCACCATCTGCAAGTAGCTGAAGTGATCACAAGGTGGAATAGCCTTTTGAAGATGTAATTAAAAATGCCACTAGGTGACAAAACGTTTTAGGGATGGGCAAAGATCTCCGGAAGGCTGTAATCCACATTCCATATATGGTATTGTTCTATGAACTTTTGCTTTGCTGACCTAGAAGTCTTAGTTCCTGAGGGAGAATGGATTTTACCAGAAGCCACAGTTTCTTTGAACTGGAACTTAAAACTCCCTTTGGCTGTTTTGGTCTTCTCATGTCTCTGTCAAGGAGCTAAAAAGTGTATAAAGGTGTTGGCTGGGATGATTGACTCAATGGAAAGTTAAATCACTACCCCACCATGGAGTTCAAGAAGAGTGTGTTTGGAGTGAAGATCTCTTAGAGAATTTCCTACTATTACCATTTCCTGATAGTAAGGTCAATGGGAAACTACAACAACCTAATCCTAGCTAGATGACAATTATCACAGACCCTTCAGAAGTGAAGGGATGGGTCACTCTACCAGGGAAAAAGCAAAGACCCACTGAGGTGTTGGCTAAAGGAGAGGGGATACAGAAAGGCTATTAAGAGCAAGTAGTCATCTGTACCATCTACAACTAATTGCTGGCTGCAAAAATGAGTATTATGATCATCATAAGTATTTCTTTCCTACTTCATTTATATGCTTGCGCATATATACCATACATATATTAAGCAGATATCTGTTTTCTTTCTTTATATTTCTACAGCACGTTGCATAACATTGATTCACTTAATATAGGTACTTAAAAAATAAGTTAAGTACTAAGTTAAGTTCATATTGGCACTGAAGTTAACTCTACATCATAAGTTATGTCAGAAGAAGAGTAAACCTCACCCAAGGGAATACCTTGCCTCCTATAGTGGTAAAAGAATAAGTCAATTTTGTATTGTGTGTAGGAGAGTTGTATCACTATCACATTAGGTTGGATTACAAACTTTCTGTTTTCTGCAAATGGAGATTAAATGTGGTTAAAGATGTGAATGTTTGTAAAATTTTCAATGGCTGGGTTGGGAATATGAATCATGATATTATCTTGACCAGAATAAGAAACACCCAGCAAGTTAGTAAAGCTCAATTCCAGGTGTATCTTGGGTGGTCGTTCCAGAGAAGACTGGCATGTAGACTAGCAAACTGAAGGGAGAAGGCTCAACTTGATTTGGTCGGCACTAACTGACTTGTGGCCTCGTTAGAATGAAAAAGAAAGAACGAAAGCGTAGACCAACATCTGACACTTTCATTATGTTTGATTTGGGTGCAGCTTTTGCCACATTCATAGCCTGTGTTTATCCGACTCCATTTTTTTTTGCTGTTGGTTATTCCATGCAAACTCGTATCAGTGATTCTCAGGGAGATACGGGACCTTCCACGGCTCCAGTGCACAGTCAGCCACTGTGGGCTCTTTTGACCGTGATGCATTGGCAAATAGATATGGATGATATAGACATACATTATTGATTCTGCTTACCTGGAGAACCCTGACCAAGGCAAGTGCCTTCTTAAGAAGAGAGAAATTTGAACACAGATATAACCTCACAGGAAGAATGCCATCCGTATAAAGATGACGGCAAGAATAGGCTTGCCACATCTCCAAGCTGTAAAATGCTGTGTTCTGTGCTGCTGGCAAGGTGAGTGCCAAGGGAGTCATGGAATGCTCTCTCTCTCACACAATTCAGAGGGAACCAGCCCTACTGCCTGCTGGACTTCACACTTTAACACTCTGGGACTACAGAGAAAATAATTTTATGTTATTTCAATCCTACTGTGAGGTTATCTGTTATATGAGCCTTGAGACATTATCTGTAAGTGGCAAAAGAGAATAGATAGAATATTTATTTTTTGTCATTGTTAAACATTTGGATTGTTGATAACTGAAAATTTGTTTCCATGTGCAATTTGAACTTATATTACTAATGAGCATGAGCATCATTTAATGTTTAAGAAATTTTTCTTTTCTCTCATTTAAAATAGATTTTCACATATTCACCTCATTTTTATTAAGCATATTATTAATTTGGTCTTGTAGATATTTAATAACAGTATTACAGAGACTTACTATTGTGTATAAATTCAAATATCTTCTCTCACATATTTTGTTATTTTATTTTTGTTTACAGCAAAAAGTATGCTGGCATATTTTATAATTTATCCAAATTTATTTTTCTTCATTGATTTTATATTTAAAATATTTTTAAATTCCTCACTACTTTTAGACTATAATGAAATTCATACGTATTTTTCTACAGTTTCTATTGCTCCAAATTTAAATCTCAAATCTCTATCCTCCTATGTAAGTGAAGGTTAGATTGAATTTTGTATGTATTTCAAATGGACTTTCAATTACATAACAAAACCTTACTAATCGTTCATTCATCACTGATTGGAGATGCCACTTTTATCATATATCAAATTTCTACATATTCATCTCTTTGTATATTTTATATTATTTTTGACTTGTTGTTTTACTCAGTCCCTGAGCCAAGCAGTTTTAATTATAGAAAATTATATTTCAACATTGTATTTCAAAACAATCCAATAATTTCTGTTTATTTTTTGACCTTTCAACCATACTTATTTCTCCATGAGAATTTTTCTCTGAGAAAAATATGGATATTTGATAATAACTACATTAAATTTGTATACCAAGTCATGTAGGATTGACCTATTTTTCATAATAAACTTTTCCATCAATCTTTCCTTAATTGTATATTTTTGTATTAGTTTAATTATTTTCTTATATTTGTACAATTTCTATGAAGTTTGGATATTTTGTTTTGTTGTTATTAAGTCTTTTTCACTTTAGCTTGTAATTTTTTTAAAATTTGAGAAGCTTTATATTTAGCTTAAAAAATAAAATTCTATAAACTATCTCTTGATTAAATTGTTATTATTTCCAATAGATTTTCATTAGATCATTTTGGACATTTAAAATAGACACAATCATAATATCTGCAAATAGTGATATATTTGACTCTTCCTTTTTACTTTATGACATTTCCATTATCAAATTGCATTGACCATATGATCAATTGTATAACAAATGATGGTTTTATTGTTCATTCTCCCACTTTAGGAAAACTGGCACAAATGCATACCCAGTACATAAAACACTGGTTATTGGGACTAATATTTACTTTCAAACCTGTTGCTCATTATTCTTATTTTGTTAGCAAGAATGTTTAAGATTTTTGTTGAATACCTTTTCAGCATCTATGACACTTTCATTTTTTGATGCATTTATATGATGAGTTTGATTAATGAATGCCCTCACACAGTCATATTTGCCTTCTTCAAAGGAATCTCATTTGATCATTATGTATTTTTTTTTTTTTTTTTTGGTACCTGGGATCAAACTCTGATCCTTCTGCTTGCAAGGCAGGCAGAGGAACTATTGAGCTAAATCCCCGGTACCAGATCATTATGTATTTTTAATCAATGTTTATATTCTTTCTGATAAATTACAGCTAAGATTATTTAATTGGTACTCTTATTGAGACAGATTTGTAGTTTTATATTCTTTAAGTCTTCATTACATTTTGGTAATAACGTTTTACTTTTAATAAAGGACTTATGAAGTGTTTTCTTTTTTATTCATTTAAACATTTTCAGAGTCACTGCAACAAAATGATCCTGTAAGTTTTAAAATAATCCTACCGAGGATTTATATTTGGTAAATTTATTTGCTTTTTGGGGAAGATTATGAAGCTTATCTAGACATTTCTTTCTCTTTTTGTGCTGAAATTTCTGTTTAGATTTTTATATCTTACTCAGGAATTTTATTTTTTATTGACAATAATTATAATAATTTTTGTATCTGCCTTCAACTTATAGAGTCTTCTATCTTCCTTTGCTCTTGGCTTGGTAAATTTGGTTTTCACCATTAGTGTGTTTTCTTGTACAGAGGTTCTGTCATTCCAAAAGTTTATCTAATATACCATCGTGAGAGTCATAAAAACCTAGATGAACACAATTCTGCAATTTTTTCTGTAATTTTATATTCATGAAAATAAATTTATTACATTTACCAGTAATCTAAAAGCGATTAGGATTTTCTTTTTTTTTTTCCATTAACTTTATTGGTGCATTTTAGGTATGCAGTACAGTTACATTCATCATTGGGATCTTGTACCTTTACATGATGTATCTTGGTTCTTATTTTTTCCCGTTTTCCCTGCCCTCCCTTCACCCGGTCCACCCTTCCCTATTTACAAAGACTTTGTTTCCATTTTTTTTTTTTTACTTTCTGAGGACTTAGCTCAGTGGTTCCACCACCTGCCTCACAAGTGCAAGGTCCAGAATTGGATCCCCGGTACCAAAAAAAAGTTAGGATTTCCTTATATTCACCGGTTGCCTTTTGAGTAACTCACCAGATTTAACAAAGACTCTCAGTTTATACCATGAAGGTGTCCTTTCTTTGGTGTGTATCTGTTTGCATTATTTTGTTTTGGAGGATCCATCAAGAACTTCCTTTCATGTCTTTTTGATCCTTGCTACAGACTCTGGATCTCAGGATGGGTGTAGCTGCTCATGGTGTGATTTCCATCAGGATTTCTTATCATCAAATTTTATTGAGAATAACATCTTCATGCTCTTTCCTTTGCAATCCTTATTGGTATAGTTCATTTTCTGGAAAGTTTTAGGGATTCAGAAACTACAGTTTTGATCTTATTACAATTACAGAAGTCTCACTTTTTTTAAAGTGCAGAAAAATCAGCAACGTGTCTTTAGGGTTTTATTTTGGAGGTCAGTAAGAAAGATGAGAAGTCAGTAAGGTGTGAGTGGGTGAATCAATCATCACAGTGTGCCACCGACTGACATTCTGTTCACTACTAAAAACAGAGAAAAAAATTATGCCAAAACAGCTCAGAGCCATGTTAAAAATAGAGTAACTTATGTGAGGTGAGCTTTTAGAGTCCAAGAAATTTCTCCATTGGGGTCTGTCTCTGTTGGCATTGCCCATTCCATAAAGTCATGAACACTGAAATTAATGTTGGTCTAGTGTTTTGAGACCACTCTCTTAGACTCATAATAGCACAAATACATTCTCTTGTGTCTAATTTCATTAAGGTGTCTGGGGCCACGTAATAACATTAGTTTGAGAACAGTTAGTTTTGATCTCACTAGGGTTTTTGCATTTAATTATTTTGTTTGGAGATTCCTGAGAGTTTCTCTCAAATAGTCCATTTAATGATTGAAAGGGAAAGCTAAATTTTTCTCATCTCGGTTCAGGTATCGATTTTACTTCTCAGCCCTCTATTGATTTCTATTCCTTTTGTCTTACTGCCTCAGAGATACCAACACATTTCCTAGAATATGCCACCTGCGACTCACTTAAATGTTATTTCTACAAACATAATGGGAGATTATTCATGTATATTTTGTTGCATCTTTAAAAATTCCAAGAAAAGATAATTTCTATATACTAGATTCTTTCTCCACTTTGCTCATTGTATTTCCTTTCCCAGGCAAGAGTAGAAATGTCAGAAGTAGCAAGTTCTTTCAGCATATGCCTTCCCCCTCCTCTTTGCCAAGAGGCCTGGAACCCAGTTTGCTATTATTACTGTGATGCAAGGACCTTCAAACCTGGGAGAGGGATTTTAATGCCTTACATGGGCTGTTCTCATGCACAGAAAGGTTCTGGTCAAAAGAAAAGCAACACAAAGAGCAAAGAAGTTACAAATGAAAAAAAAACTTGGTTTTTTGGAGTGTGAGTTGAACTCTTACATACAAACAACCAAATGAGTACACTGTAAAAATTGGATCCCTAAACTTTCTTTGATGAGCTTGCTGGCTATGTTCCCAATGATTTCCTAAATGCAAAGAGAATCACAGCCAAGCCCCTTGAATCCTCTTATGCATTCCAATTTCAATCCTGAGCTAGTTTAGCTGGAAGTCAGATTCTTTTCAAGTTCACTAGGAAATTTCTTGGCTACTGTCTTAGACATTCCGGCCAAAACTAAAACTATCCAGGCAAGGTTAAATTTTTCTCCCTGGTTATTTTGTAGGGTCTGGCACTTATTATTTTGGAAGTGCAAATGAAACTCAATCATATGTCTAAAATTAAAAATGAATTTTCTTATTCGTTATATTATTTACCCTTTCTATAATTTGTTTTTTGGTATTTTCTACAGGAAACAACTAAATAGGTTGCACGAGACAATCTTACTTCTTCCAATTAATCTCAGTGCAGGTACAGCTGTACTGCTTATAGTTTCATATTTTTAGATTTCAGGTACTCTTGGAAAACATGATCTGAAAGTATTAAATAGCAAATTATAGAAAAAAATAATGTATAATATTTACTGTTCTGTAAAGAATGATAAAATCTCACACCATCGTACACTGGAGGTGAATCATTCTTTTGTCCACAGTATCCAGGCTGTATAAACTACCTACCCAGCAGTATCTCAGTAGCTCTCTCAATTTTCACATAAACTGTCAAGGATCCACAATGTGTTTGTCCAGTTAACACTTATTTTACTTATCAATGGCCCTAAAGCCCAAGACTAGAGATTCTGGAAATTAAGAAAGAGAAAAAGAAGCCATAAAGTGTTTCTTATAAGTGAAAAGTTGGGAATTCTTAATTTAATTTTTACAAATAATGTACTGTGACTGCTGAGATCTACAGTAAGAATGCATCTTCCTTCCATGAAACTACGTAGAAGGAAAAAGAAACTCATGCTAGTTTGGGGATGCACTTCCAACTGCAAAATTATGGCTATAGGGCATGATAGAATTGGGTATAATCTTTGGTTTCTGATATCTACCAGATATTTTATCTCAAATATAAGAAAAGACTACAATATTTGTTAATTTTCTTTCAACATAATTGTTAAAAAATTATCAAAGGGGGGGCCAGGGATTTAGCTCAGTTTTTCTGGCTCCTGCCTTGAAAGCAGAAGGTCCTGAATTCAATCCCTGGTACCAAAAAAAAAAAAAAAAAAAAAAAAATCAAACGGGACTATATCTTAACCATGAGTGAAGATGTCACAATGAAACAGTCGACATATGCATCTACATACATATCATAACTTTTCTTCCTTAAGCATTGCCCAAAATAGTGCTTTCTGTATAATAGGAATGTATCTATATTTAGAAACATTTTAAACTTAACCATTAAATTTTGATTACTATAAGTCAGCGGATTCAAAGCTATCTTATGCATTTTTCTATGCATGTTGGCACCAAACATAAGCTTGCAACTTACACTATTGGGCATTTAAAACTTAGCACCGTGTCTATTAATTATCATTAAATCATATACTTGGAGATTTTAAATATTAAGTTCAAAATACTTATTCATTATATCACAACATTGGAAAATACAGATTGCTAAACTGAATGAGTAGTTCAATGTGTTGTCCATAAACTGAAGATGAGATGCTTGCTCCTCAGTGGCTTGAATTGTCATTCTGCTGGATCCAGTGATCTCACACCCTGAATAGATCTCAGGGGATTTACTACAAAACTGCTGCTTCACATTGTTTACTAAAAGGACTGAGCTAGAAATTTAACTCAATGTTCAAAACAATAAGGAATATTAACAGTCCAAATGAGAAGAATCATGGCAGCTATCATTTAGTTTCTCCTATGCAAATACAAAACTGTTTTATTCTTTGCATTTCTTCTTTATCTAAATTGTGTTTTGTCTTGTAAATGACTGAGTTATTGTATGAAAGAATTACCAAACCCATATCCAGTTAGAATATTTTAGTTTAATTCCAGTTTTCATGGCATTGGAAGGCTAAATTAATTTCCTCTGTTTTTTTTCTTATTTCATAGACATTCCTACAAAATTCAAATTCATTGTTAATAAAATTCTTATAACACGTGTCTGAAAGCACTGATATTTTATAAACCACACTTAACTGCTAATAGTTCATATGAACAATATATTTTATTTTTATTTACCAACACTGTTAGTAAAACATTCAGTTCTTTTTTCGGACGTTTGGAATTTTATATTAGTTTTTTTCTTCAAATGTTATTATATGCTTATAATAAAATGTATGTCAAGAATATCTCCCAAGATGTAGTAAAAAGCAAGAGAGGCTTGGTTTCATTGATAATGGGAAAAAATTGAAGCAAACAGACATTAACCATATATTTGAGCTGTGATTTTTGAGAAAGGAAAGGGAAATATTAATTAAAACAATAACAAAAACAACATAGTTTTATACTCTCAAATTTTATTTATATCTAATAGAAGTTATTTATACATAATGCACTATTAGAAGAAGAAAATTTGATTATATCTAAGTTTTCAGAAAAATAAGTTAAACTTTCTGATCTCTTTTTTTGTCTGTTTATGTGAAAGCTATCACACTGAGTGCATGCTAAAAGATTTTCATGAAGTAATATTTTGAGATATCTTTTAAAAGTGATAATTGAACAAATAAAAAGTGTGAATTATTTTTATTTATATAAAATTTAAAATGACTAGCAAATTGTTTTTACAAAAAAATTAGCAGTTTAGAAAAATACTTTTATATGCACAGCTAACGTATATTAATGGATAGAATGGAATTTCTTTATTCTCTCTCTTTTGGTAAAATTCCACCACATGAAAGGGAGAACAGAAGAACAACAGAAACAGCACGGGCTGAGTCAGTATTCCTAGGTGAATAATTTCTTCTGATCATGATGATGACAGCTCAGGTGGAAAAGTGTCAAGGAAAATTATAGATTTAATGAACAATTATACAGTAATTTTATTGTGATCTCTCAAGAAACATTGCATCGAATACAAGTAATTCAATAAAGCTGGAACAAGTGACATTTTTAAACTAAAATAAAGTCATTCGAAGATGGATAAGAAATCAGTTAAGGAAACCAGGAACAGATCTGAAAACACTTTACTTAGGAAAGAGAATGTTCTATTGACTGCCTTTGGCAGGGTAAGAAATCTAAGACAGAGATAAAATGGCCTTCCAGAATTCATCAATAAAAGTACAAAGGTGCCTCTCGCTGACATCACCAACATGCACATTACTTTTTAGTACTAGAGGCTACAAATTTGGTCTACTTCATATCATCATAATGCCAAAATGAAGTACAAAATTACATCTTCCTTAAATGATTGATAAATAATTGGGAAGCTATTTATTCATATGAAGTTAATATTGTTATAGAGTCTCAGTGGAGCATGGCTACATATTTCTCTAGAAATCATTACTGTGCTCTGATGAGACTAGCTTCTAAGATTCAAGACTGAATAAAGGTGGATTGGGGCCAAGAAAAAATTAGAAATGGTAGAATTGCTGGAATGCTGCTATTCACCATCCTGAGGACTTGTGCTCCCTGGAAAGAAAATCACTATTGCTGGTGGGAAGAAAGAAAGAAAAAGGGGGGAGGGGGTAGGGAGGGAGGGGGAGAGAGAGAGAGAGAGAGAGAGAGAGAGAAAGAGAGAATGCTCTAAAGAGAGGGACCTCAAAGTTCTGCTTGAGAAAATTCTAGGTTTAGGAACTTTCTTGCTGATTGAAAGAGAAAAATCTCACACTGGAGGGATTCCAAAGAAACTTAGGGAATAGCCTATGAACAAAGAATTTGCTGGCCTAAGAAACAGATTTTAGGTGGTTTGTATGTAAATAGAAGCATTTGCAAGTTCATAGTGCCAAAAACTTTCATTTTATTGCACAGATAACCAGCTACTTGTTAAATTAAATGTGGCCTGAAGCTGCCTCTGTATCTTGAGTCCTTATTCAGTAAGCTGCATCCAACTTAGTAGAGAGATGTTCCTCATTTAAAACCTACCTATATCACGACTGTTAGGAATTCTGACCACGTGGACTATTTAGACTTACATCACTTCTGAGGACTATTTGCTCCCATCAGTTGCTCAAGTGGTAATAAAACTGATCCAGTTGGACTTAAATAAATTTTCAAATATAAACAAATTGTTGAAGTGATATTACCTTTGAAACTTTTTGATATGTAGAAATGTCTCATATCATATGGGTATACATATTTTCTCAAGGGTTATGTATATACTCTTGAAACACAGGAAATAAATGGAAAATTAATTACCATTATTCTTGCCTCTGTGATCATTTTATGTGTTTAATTTTTGTCTTACACTCCTGACTAGTAAGCTCCTTTACTACATGTGTCTTTCTATCCTCCAAGGTATTGCATAGGTGGACAGAGCAGTGGCTCTATTAATGACAGTTTCAATGTCAAGGATATTTGACATTTCCAGAGTTAAGCAGGTTCATGGTTCTGTGATATCTAATTAGTAGTATTTTAGTTTCACTGGTCCCTTGCAGTGACCCTCAGAAGCTCCTTCATTAAGGAGCCCAAATTGCACAGTCAAAACACAGCTTCCAGCAATATCAACTGTGTGAGTAACGTAACCTTGAAGAACTCATTGAAGCTGCTAAGATGCCAGGAAAGGGTATAAGAAGAAATGTGGGAATAGATACCTATTGACTCAGTAAAAGTCATATCTGGATTGCGTTTGTTTTGCAGTCATGATTATTGATGAGCACTTTACCATTGCTATCATAAGATACTCTGGATTTCCTGAAAAATTTGCATCCTGGGCTTTTCTGACATGTGAGGGATCAATATTGCCTGAACCCAGCTGATGAGATGATTTGTTGGTGTCTGCTGTATTTTGTTAAATGTTATTGGACAGCAAGAGCTCTTCAGAAAAACAAATCATTTTAATTGAACTATTTTGATAATATGATGTCTAATACAGACAGCCCTCCTTTAATGACCTACTCTTTTAACTACTGTTCAGGCTTGCTACCAAGGCACTCTGTTCAGACATGCAACTCACCTATGGGACTTAAGGCTTGTCCTTTTTTCGTGCAGTTCTGTACATTTTGGTGATAGATCATCAAGTTTTTGTGCAGGACACCTTGTTATACAGTACTGTAGTTTTAGTTCTGTTATACATTACAGTACTGCATGTGAGAGTTACACAAATAAAAGCAAAGTCTTCAAGTTGGAGTTTCCCTTCACCATTTCTTTGTTCTGAATATTGTAATGTACATACTACATACAAGTCCTCATTTAGTGACTACTAATTTAACAATCTAGTCGCAGGAGTGTAACTAGGTCCTTAAACGAGGAGTGTGTGCTTACACTAACTGAAAGCAAGACTTAAGTATATCTTTTTAACAAATAGCTGTGTTTTAGCCAATCAGAGGCTGTGCCCAGTAATAAAACCAAGACTTCACCCTACCATGTGCCAAGGAGGAAGATACCCAGTTGCTACCTATTAAAGGATTTGTATTTTTCTTCTCTACCTGGCCTGTAAGAGTTC
Source organism: Heterocephalus glaber (assembly GCF_053883595.1). Classification (NCBI taxonomy): domain Eukaryota; kingdom Metazoa; phylum Chordata; class Mammalia; order Rodentia; family Bathyergidae; genus Heterocephalus; species Heterocephalus glaber. The sequence goes on along the minus strand of NW_028258151.1, from coordinate 27,253,631 downwards.
ACTGCTCCCACTGCAAGGTAAAGTTCACTAAATTGACACTAGTTTAAGTTGCTGTCCCACTCACAAATCACTCTTTGGCCAGTTAAACTCTGTTAAAATTGTTTGAAATCATTCCTTTAAGATCCTCTCATGAAATGTAATAAACAACTGGTTAGATAAACCCAAAAGCAAAGATTTGCAGTTTTCTTTTGGTAAAAAATAATTGTTTAATAAATAAGTTATAAAATCAATGGCTATTTCTCTCAAAAGATAGCAGGGTCCTAAATCAACAGAAATGCAGTACTGTGCCTGAAACATTAGTAATCACTGCACTAAAGCTAATTCTAAAATATTCACAACATTGGCCATTCTATCTTACAAGAAACTGTCTTTTTCACCATGGAATGTACAATCTCATTCACTCAGAAAACCATAACAAAGTATGACAATATTTCCATTTATAGAGTAGAAAACTGAGTCCCAAGGAGGATATACAAATGTAATATTGCTTATAAGGATAAATACTGTGGGTGCATGTTTTCCTTTTTCATCAGTTATCTCCAGTACTGGCATATTCTTTAGTTTGTCAATGACATTTAGAAGACTTTTATTAAATGAATGGATAAGAGAACAGAAGTTATAGTGTTACATTCAAATGAATCCCTTTGGTTTTATGGACATATTTCCAACAGAAGGAAAGCAAATGATCTTCAATATGTAAAGAATTTTATTTTTTTAAAAGTTGGTAAAATTAATAAATATTTTACTAGGAGGGATTTTTTTTCTGAAAGGGCTAACAGCGTATAACTGAGAGCCCAGCCCTTTCTACACACCAGTTAGAAAATACTTTTCACAAAATCTATTTTTTGGCTATCTTTTCATTCATGTATACAATTTTTAATCAAGTATTTATGAAGTACTTCCTATTTACCAGAACTTTACTAGCTACTGACACGGCAGTGTGAAAAATTAAAAGTTCTTGTCTTCAGTTGCTTCGTGTTTTCTACTGCATATACTCTGACTTAGAAATTTCATTCAATACAAACATGAATACTGTTTATCTGTATTAAACCTTATTTCTTTCATTTGTAAAATGAAGATAGAGTCTTACTCATAAGGCTGGTAGGCAGATAATATATAAAACATATAGGAACCATAAAAATTGAAGCAACAATGGCTATTGAATTTACAGATGTCTGCCACAGAAATTATCTTACTGAACTCTCTACTAATAAGATTTTGCTAGTATTAAGATTATGTAACAAAATGGGCAGACACATCTGAGTGGAGTCCCCACATTGATATTATCAGCCATTTGACCTTGAAAGATTTATTAACTTTATTGATCTAAATTTCTTCATCTGCAAAGTAAAAACTTTTCTGCTCTGCAAGGTTTTATTAGGGTTATTGATAATCTATCCAAATCACTCACTCAAGGGTAACTATATAACTATTATGCTAAAAAATGACAGAATGAGAAGCTATGTATAATTATATGAGCAATCAAAATTCTCATAGTTACTTCTAAGAGTATGACTTAGGGGTTGGGAATTTAGCTGAGTGGTTCCAGCGCCTGCCTCACAACCGCAAGGTCACGAGTTTGATCCCAGGTACAAAGGGAAAAAAAAAAAAGAATATGAATTAGAACAACTGTTGTACAAGAGTGTTTGTTATAATTCTCTAAAGCTGGATTCCTGCATCCTCTACAGTGTACAAATTTCCCTGTGCACACGTTCATCAGAAGACACATTCCAGAATGGTTTCATCAGCACTATTCCTACTGGTTCAAGCTTGGAAACTACATTAATGACCATCATTGGTTGACTAGGTATTCACACAATGGAATGGTATTTAACAACAAGAATGATTTTAAATACACAGTAATATTAATATCAATGAATTTCAGAAATATAATGTTGAGTGAAAGAAGACAGACTTAAAAGAATACATGCATTACAATGGTGAAGCATATTAGAATCCCATACCCCAAAATACACTACTTTGGCATAAGGATTATATGAAATGAATACAGATAAATCAGCATATGCAAGAAGGGTCCTCTGATCATTCCTCATTTTAAAATTTTTAAATTTTCACTTTTATTCCTACATGTTTCCAGAACATAATGATTCTATTGTTCATGAGGTACATGCAGATTACACATCTGAATTCTTTTTCATCCCTGTCCCTTCCCTTCTCTCTCTCCTGCCATCTTTTATTTCTCTTTCCCTTTGCAAAAATCTGTCTCCCTGTTTCTATTACATATATTCTTCCTAAACCAGAAGGAATGCAATGCTATTATTGTCAAGAACAGGAGGTGCCGAACTAGAGAAGTCAGTATGCCCCAACCTTGCTTAACTAATGTATGTCTTTCTTAGTCATTTTTACCTAACTAGCTACACCAGTCTGAGCCCCTTTATCTATTTCAGTGTACACAATCTACAACAGTTTGTCCAACTCGGTATATCAAAATATTTGTCAATAAGTTTTTCTTTGGGTCTTCATTTCCCGATGAAAGTCCCTATTCCATGTGAAACTTTTACATGCACACACATACACACACACACACACACACACACATTTAGTGGAAAAAAAGTTTTGTAAACTAGGAGGGGAAGAGGGGTTGAAGGGAGGATGGGGAATAGGAAAAAAAAAGAAGAAGAAAGATATATCACGTGCAGGTAAAAATTCCCTATGATGAATGTTATTATGTATATCTAAAATGTACCAATAAAAATAAAATAATGCTTCTAAGTAAGCCTGAAAAAATACATTGGTATATGTTTCTTCTGTGTAATTCTATTGTATGTCAATGTACTTCTCAAGCTCTGCTGAAACACTTAAGAATGTAAAGGTAAAATTTGTCTCCACTACAATACTATTAATATAAACTAAGAAAACAGCTCATATTTTTTGAAATCAGAGAAAATATAAAGAGGGCTTTTGAGGTTCTGGACACGTTTTTCTTTATTTGGGTGTTAGTTATATAAGTATGTTCATGTTTGTGAAAATATAGAATCAGCCACTCTCATAAAAATTATTTATAAATGTCAGTTCTCATTTAAAATTAAGAATGTAGAACACACAGAAAGTAAAACATTTTTGGAAATCTGTGAATTGAGTGATTGATTTTTGCTCTAACTCAAATGTAGATGAATGTCGCCCGTGCCCCACATACTAGAAGGTGCCTTTAATTTAGTTTTGTGAGAGCCAGTTTCTAACAAGCTACTTCCTCATGGCAGAAGACTATGTCACAAGTTCTTTAGAAACAAGATCACTATTGCAAGATGTGGACATGAATACCAAGTGATCTCAATACAATTGAGCTTTCTTAAAATGCACATGGAAAAACTGTCACAACCAAAGCAATAGCATTTTTAAAATTTTTCTTCTTTTGCTAGTTTTGCAGAACAGCAAACAAAAATCACTCATCCCATACTGCAGTTGCTACCTTTGTAACATTTATTCCTGGCCACTGATACTTGTAGATCTAATTTGCAGATCCTCTTTACAACACTGAATCATTCTCAATACTGTATTTCAAGACATTCAATTCCTTAATTTCTAATTTCAGTAGCTCCATAAAAATGCAAGTCTTGAGTTTCAGGGGGTGCAAAATGACAGAACAAAAAAAGAGAAAGGCTGAAGGAAGGAAGAAAGAAAAGCAATGAGAAAAAAGTTACCGAGATTCCCAGTAATAGTTCAAATTAAATCCTAACGTAAATATTTATAAATAGAGAACAATATTAATGCCCTCAAAATCTAATTAAAAGATTGCTGTGATAATTAAATTAAATGTTCTATTGGAAAGATTCTATGCATTTATCTATTTATTTATGTTATTAGTCATGATCCCAGAGTTTATATTGCAATATGAAGTAAGTTCAAAAGCACAAGAAACACTATGCTCACTTGCTAATACAAAACGTATGGGGGGAAGGTGAATCTTCAATTATATCCACATCTACATTAAATACTTAAAATTCAGACAAATTTTTAAAAACATGTTAGCTAAGCAAAATCAGAGATTCTTAATATTCTAGAACCTCTGTCAAAAGAATCTAAGAAAATAGGTTTTTTTTCTTTCTGGACTAGGGATTGAAATTGAGGCCATCACACTGAGGGACAGTCCCAAGCCTTTTTATAGTGTTTAATATTGAAACAGGGGCTCACTAACTCACTAAGTTGCCCAAGGTGGCCTATAACCTAAGATCCTCCTGCCTCAGACTCCCAGAGTGCTAGTATCAGACTTTTAAACGTGTTATCCTGACTATGTATTATTCATTGTGCAATAAAACTATGAATGAAACTGATAACTATACTGACTTCCAGTCTAATGCAAGAGACTAAAATGTATAAAAACACTTTTGACATGCTTACATGTCTAGGGAAAAACTAGAGTCTCTAAAAGAAAAGAATTGGGAATTTTTAGGCAGTATATTTTCACCCAAGAATATGTTAAGTTGTACCACAGCCATTAACCCAAGGGAAGAAGAACATTGTAGAGCCTGTGCTACTTACTGTATGCCCGGTAATAATCTCACTCATGAAAAAGTCCATCTTGTGTCCTCTTCATTCATGAGGAAACCAAGGCTTAATGAGTTTAAATAACTCCGACATACAGTGTTGTGCAGTTATAATCAAAGGCAGGCTGATGTGCTTGTAACCACCATGATCTCCTCTGGCCAAAGGAATCCATGACCTCAGATAAAGAAGCACTGGGAAGTGTTGAGAAAAATTCAAATAGAACATACAGATTCGCTAATAGTAGTGATTTAGTATAAAATTAATATGTTTGAAGCTCTACATAATAGAAAAAAATGAAGAAAATCTTCCCAACTTTTAGAGTAGAAACTTTCTTGGTAGCTTTAAGCTGTTGGAACATAGAACAAACAAACAAACATGAGATGTGAATGGGCACAAATCTCTTGGTATCTTTTCAATGAGAAACTAATCATATTTTAGCCTATTATTGCAGGATATCTTAAACTCTCTATGGCCCCCAAATTTCATTGTCACTGAGTTATTTAACCATTATGTAAGTCATGGAAAACTGGCAATAAGTCAGTTTTTTATATGATGCCAAAAAAATTTGGTGAAATGTAATTGAACATTGCTTTGTGGCTATGGTGTAGTTTTGCACTTCTTTGTTAATTTATTTCAATATTACTTATTGTTTATATACTTGTTTCTCTTAATTCCAAATTGTCTTTTGAACCAATTGTAGATCTCTTTCCAGATCTTATTTTAATTAAAGAAAAAATCAAATTATTGAAACTTGTTCATTTCATATTTAATTGAGAATCATTAAATTACCTATTGAAATCACATCACCTTTTAACACTGAGTTCTGTCAGCCACTGACTGTTGTAATCTGTGATCCAACATATTAAAATTTAATTTCTTATTCCTAATATATAAAATAACACAAACTACTTCCTTCATAGATTGACATGCAGTTTAAGCAGGGTACCTATATAAAATGCTTTGCATTCTTTTATCTATATGGGACTTAAAAGTTACTTTCTTTTTATACCAAAATAATGTTGGGGATTTAAAAGATATTAAGCATATATTCCAAATGCTAATGAAGAGAAATTGGAGGAACTAAAGAAATTGAGATTTTGAAATAAACTAACATATACAAATAAAGGGGATTGATGGCTTTATATAGATTCCATGTGAGTGGCTAGGTGTTTCATAGTAAAAGGCCTTTTATGAATCTTTTTTCTTCTCTAAAATAGGTTCATAATCACAAACACATAGCTATTTCTTATTGAGGAATTAAAAAGTGTAGCTCACGCTCAATTTTTTTCAGTGATAAAATAATATGGGAAATGCTTCTTTTTCTTTTTCTTTCTTTTTGGTATGTGGTTCTAAAGATCCAACCCAGGGCCTCAAGCATGCTAGGCAGGTTCTCTTCCACTAAGCCAAACCCTTAGCCTCAACAAAAGATAGATATTCAATCTCTCTAATTGCTATTATTTTTAGCAGGATACTTAATAAACAGAATATAACAGAATAACGCAAACCAGAAGTTATTAAATAAGATGACCAGGCTTTGAGCTAGAAGGACCTGGAGGACACAGCAACATTTTATAAAATAAAGGCAAAAGAAAATGTGTCTCCACTTGACTGATAGAAATATCCCTAGCATTTCAAAAAAATCACAAACATCCTGTGGGAAAGCAAATGATTTGCTAATAAATAGAACCTATAAGGTATTTCTGTTTCTTTACAATTTTTTCTGAAGTTATTTGAATCCTTGTTGTGAATTATTAAAACAAATTTAATCTGTTTCCTTATGATGTTATTAATATGAAGAGATAGAATTACCTAGGGATTTATGTGGGAGACTAGTAGTACCAAAACATATACAAAAAAGCACTTTAAGACACATATCTGTTCTAGGTGTCCTCAGATAAACATATCCATCCTTTAGCTCTATATGCTGCCAGGTTTTTGGCAGGGCAGATACAAATAAATAATTGTACCATATTAAAATATTAACAACAGAGATGATACTGGATTTACTCAGAGCAGGAGGGGCATGGTTAATCTTTAAAGAAGGACAGGGAAGAGTCTGACAAAGAGTTAACACAAAGTAGAAATGGAGAAGGCAAACCCATTGTCCTTCCAAATTTTTTTGCTTTTTTTTGTATACAATATGCAATTATCATCTCATTCATGTCCATTATTTTAGAGACCATGAGTCTTAAATTTACCAGAATTCTTGGGCCTGGGATTTAGTTCAGTGGTGCCACTGTCTGCCTTGCAGGCACAAGGTCCTGAGGTTGATCCCTGGTACATTTACCAAACTTCTTCTCAAATATCTTTGGAATCAGTTATTATATTGTCTTAGTTACTTTTCTCTCATTGCTGAGGCAAATTGCCCAACAACTAGTTAAGGGAGGAAGTTTATTTAGCTCACAGTTTGTAGAGGCTTCAGTCCATAATCAGCTGGCTCCAAAGGAGGGTGGCTTGGCAGAGGGACAGTGCAGAGGAGGACCAGTTCATGGCAGGCCAAAGCAAGCAAGCAAGGGAGAAAACAAGCCTCTTTTTATCTCTTGCAATTGATCCAGGCTACCTGAATTAGGGCAGTGCCAAACCAATCAATGCACTGATTTAGTAACCACATGCTTTTATCCCAGCAACACACATACTAGATGCAGCCACTTCTGAAAAAGCCCCACCTATTACTGCATGAAGCTTTGAGGAGAGATCCAGATACAAGCCCTAACATAAGAGATTGGTAAACCTCAGGTAAAAATATTACATAGACCTTCAAAACAATTCCATCTGAAACATGCCAGAAGGACAAATATGAGATTTTAAAAAATCAGGGTGGGGAATCATATAATGAAGCAAAACAAGGAGCAGATAGTTGAGTTGATCAGTAAATGCTAATCTATTTCTCAGACCTTTGTACTTAGCATATAAGAAATTCTGATGTATGAACTCACTTTTAGAAAAAAAAACACTTATTATAAAGTCTCTAGTAATAGGGAAAGCATAAAGACTAGCGGTAAACTTGGTGTATATGACATCTAAATCACAAGTCTTTCATAGTCTTTTCTCTGTATGAGTAGTTTTTCCATAATAATCATGAAATGCAATGAATGATGAATGTCACAAAAATTACAGAAAGTAAAAATTTTTATAGAACTTTAAGTATATAGCCATGACAGAAAAAGGAAAGAAATTATAATATAAAGAGACAGAAATAAAGCAACAATCATTAATAATTGACAGATTTTAAAGTTAATGTATTTCAAAGTACGTGCTTCTGATTCATAAAAAAACTAGAAAAAAATAGTTTCCATGTACCCTTTCCCCTATATACATACATTCAATTTACCCAACTATGTGTCCTTGTATCAGAGTCATATATTTAGTACAAGTAATGAACATACACTGATACATCATTATTACCCAAAGTCCATAGTTTGCATTGGATACACCTTGAATTGTATATGAAATTAGATGTTATATTTACCATACGCATAATTTCACTGATGTAAAATTGTCTTATGCTCTTTCTATTTATCTTTCCCTATGTTGTAAGCCCCGGAAACCAGCAATTTTTTTCGTATCTCTGTAGCTTTGTTTTATCAAGCCATGTAGTTGGAATCATAAAGTATGTAGCCTGTCTTTCACCTGCTCCTATGCATTAAGTTGTCTTTCCATGGCTTTTTACAACTTGAGAGCTCATTTATTTTTAGCACCAAATGTTATATTTCCTGGAAGTTACAGTTTATTCATCCATTCTAATGAAGGATCTGTTGGTTGCTTCCAAGTGCTGGCAATTATGAATAAAGTTGCTATAAACTTTTGCGTGCAGGTTTTGATGTGGAAATAAGTTTTCACTTCATTTGGGTAAATACCAAAAAGTGAAAAAGTTTGATTCTGTGCTAAGAATGTGTTTACTTTTGTCAAGAAATGACAAATTATCATCCAAAGTACGAGCGCCATTTTACATTATCTCTAGCAACAACTGAGAGTTCTTGCTACTCTACCTTTAACCCAGCGTTTAAGGTTGTCAGTAGTGTGAATCTGTACCATTCTAATGGGTATGCAGTTATATCATATTATTTTAATATTCAGATCACTAATGAAATATTATTTTAAATATCCAATGTCTACATTAGGAGCTTCATAAATTTGTATCTTATATTTTGAAATAGAATCTATTTTGAATTAATTTTTGTGAAGAGTATAAGATAATTGACTAGATTCACATTTTTGAATGTAGACATACAGTTTTGCTAGCATCAGTTGTTAAAAGAGATTGTTTTTTGCTCTATTTCTTTGTCTCTTTTATTAAAAATCAATTAACTTCTTTCCTTTCCCCTACCCATCCTAGAAGGGAGAGCAGGGGAATGGGGAAAATAATAAGAACCAAGATAGATTACATAAACTTACAAATTACCAATGATTTTAGGTATATTGTATACCTAAAAATGTACCAATAAAATAAATTTTAAAAATCAATTAACTATATTTATGTGGGTCTATTTCTGAATGACAATATGTACATAATGTTCAGTAAGATATTATTCATTAATATTACATATAAATAATCATTCAAAAATAACTATAATTAATAATTGTTCAGTAATAACTGGACTTTAGTAATACTAGAATACCTTTTATAAATGTACATTAGAAACAAGTATTTTTGCCATCAATGCAAAATTTGGTTTTATTAATTGATTCCTTGGTGTTCTTTTCTAAGAGGTACCATGTGATATTTCATTACTTGTATATATTGTGTAATGTTCAAATCAGAGATGATTAAAAGTTTTATTTTAACTTCACATTTTAAAAATTAGTACATTGTGTTATTTATAAGATGAAATTTTGTTAATGCTGATTTAACATTAGATCTGAATTTCTGACAAACAACAAATGTTAATTTTTATAAAAATATATCCTAAATGATTCATGTAGCATATATATCTTAAATTATTTATCTACACCCAAATTTGACTGAGCCTTCTACATTTTATCTGTCAATTCTCAGACACTTATCACAGAAAAATGAATTTCATTTCACTTTTCACACTTCTTTTAAATGTTTTAAGTTTTTGCCATAAATAAAAACACTAAGAAGTAACATGTCAGAATTTAAATGAATCAAGTTCTAATGCTTGATCTTCAAAATCATTGTATTGTTTTTGCTTCTTTCAAATCTATTTAAACATAATAACATGTGGGTGTATAGAGTTGAAGTTATGAATTGTGTGTAGAGTGATATAAATGATTGACAACTATCATCTTATGCTAAAAATAAGAGTCTGGCTGATCCTGTCTATGTTAGGCTAACTGCATAACAGCAATATGCAAAGTAACTTTTATGTCAAATTTGATTTTGCTAAAGATAAATAAATGTATTAATGTGTCCCAAAGTATTACTGTTTTTTGTTTTTTGTTTTATTTGTTTTTTGAAACATGGTCCCACTCTATAGTTTAGGCTGACCTTGAACTCACTATATAGGGCATGCTGGCTTCATACTCACTGGGATCCTCCTGCCTCAGCCCCCTGAGTGCTGCGATTACAAGGATGGACCACCACCTCCAGCTCATATACACATTACGAAAACTCAATTTCAACCATATCCATAGGCGTTTTGAATTTAAGCCAACCTTCCGGTCTTTCATGTACCATGTATCATGGAAATTTGTTAAACATAGCTATTGTTTAGATTGCCAGTGTATGGTCATAATCAAAATCAGAGTAGCTTTTACTCAGTTTTATTGTTATTTTATAACACTCTACATTGTTCACCTTTTCCAATTTCAACCCAGAATAGATATTCCCACAAGACTCTTTCCATTACTCCATTTTGGGGATGTCCTTGGTAAAAATAATATGATTTTTCATTTACCAGTATCTCTCTTGAAAAAATATATATACAAAATAGTGGTGTAAAAATTTGCAGAATTCTTTGGAGATTTCCTGTCCTCAAATGAGTCACAGGGAATTTGAACTGGTTGGTTTGTTGATTCACTGCAGTGCAAATGGTCACTAGAAAACAATTTGGAATGTGTGCTAATATTGTCAGAAACTTCACTTGAAGTTCATGATTCTTTATGTTGTGTGGCTAAACCAATTTCTCCTTTACATCTTCCATGAGAATCTTAATCTTAGTAATCTTTTAATGTTGCTCTTATAGACTCTTCATCAATGATTTTTACGATCCAAAGTTGAAAAAATGCATTTCGAATGATGTTATTCTTTACTGGTCACACTTTCTGGAATTTCATAGAAGTATAGTGTTGTAAGCATTATAAGTATTATATACTTGTTTGTTTGGGCACAAAGACTATCTTCTTCATTTATGTCTGACACCGAGTACTCTGAAGGTAGCAATACACACTGTATTAACTGTGGTCATTTTCTAGTTTTGTTGTGAAATTTTGTTTGATTGTTTCATAAAGTAAAACAAAATGAAAATCATCATAATGAGAATGATCTAATGTTATTTACTCATAGCTTACTAGAGCAAGAGACATGATCTCCTAAATTGGGCAGAAATTCAAAACCAGCCAAAAGAGCAGGTCAGCCCATTTGGGCTGCTGTCATAAAATACTTTAGACTCAGTAATTCACAAATCACAAGAAGTTCAACCCCAGTCTGGACAATGTAGTGACTTAGCAAGATCCCGTTTCAAAATTTAAAAAAATATAAATAAACGATGGCTAGGATTATGGCTCAGTGTAAGTGTTCCTGTTTCAAACAACAGTTCAAACAACTCCATCAGATTTACCATTCACACTTCTGGAACTGTAAAGCACAAGATAGGGACTAGCGTGTTGGATATCTCAGGATAGCTCACTCTTTCTTTTAATGGTAGTACCTTCTCACTGCATCTTCATGTGGTAGAAGGGTCAGAAAGGATTAGCTAGCTTCCTAGGAGCCTTTTATAAAACATTAATCCCATTCATGAGGATGGAGTCCTCAGGACCCAATGATTTCTCAAAGACCCCACCTTTTGTTTTTTGTTTTTGCACCAGGATCAAGCTCAGGACCTTGAGCTTTCGAGGCAGGTGGCAGCACCACTGAGCTTAATCCCCAGCCTCTCACCTTTTAATATATACTACATTAAGAGTTTAAGTCTTAACACCTGAATTTGGGGCATGGGAGGGGCAGAGGCAAACATCATAACAAGGAAAACAAAGAATAAATTTTATATTGGAAAAATAGGGAAGGCTGGAGATAGGTTTTGACTGGAAGGTGTCACTGGGCAGCTGAAAGCATACTAGATACCTTACATGATGGGTGGTGTAATCATATTTGGATTTTTTTAATGTTTAATTAGAAAGTGAGGCAAAAAATAGGGAACCTAGCAGTTGATTAAACACTGATCAGCTTATCTGATTATTGCATAGATTGTGGGGTCGCTTCTTAAATTTGCTGCAGGGAGTGTGAGTAAGAGAGTTATATTCATGATAGACTGGCCATTTCCATTGGATCAATCTCCACAACAAAAACAAACAAAAATAGTTATTCAATTGCAAATGCTAAGCACCTATATAAGGTAAGAAGAGCCAAGTAAGCATATTACAAAATTCACAATCTTTTCACACAAGCACATATATGATATTAAATGATATGTTTTCCAAACATATACACTGTGTCACATGTTTCAGACACATTCACTGTTTGCTATTGTGATGGCTTAATTGACTGTGTCAATTTGAGAAGCTTAGTTAAGAGAACCTTGGGCCGGGGATTTAGCTCAGTGATTTCCCCGCCTGCTGCGCAAGAGCAAGGACCCGAGTTCGATCCCGGTACAAAAAAAAAAAAAAGAGAACCTTAACAAAATCAGAAATTCCACACCATAGAGTGTGGAAGACCCACCCTAGGGTGGACCCTCTTTACCTGGATGATATAAGGGGAAATGAAGAAGGAAGGACAGGTTTCTGTTTCTTCAGAGGAGCTTCAGTCTTTGCCTTCACCTTGGACGTCATTTCCTGGGTTCCAGCTCAGACTCCTCGACTTCTGGTGCAGATCCTTCAGCCCTCCAATGTAGACTCTTCAGCCTTTCACAGCAGACCACACTGCAGTGAGCTCCAGACCTTCCACTACATCCTTCAGTTTCCTGTGTGCAGACAGACCCTCTGCACTCTTCCTCATCTGACTCCCTGGGCACCCACTGTAAGGCAATCTTGTAAATTCATATGTATTTGCATATCTTCTGTTATATCTTCCTCTAGTAAATACTGACTGATACATCTACATTTTCTTGTTAATTTTTCTCAGAAAGACTATTCAAATCATACTTTGGTGACAGCATCTTAGTTGTATGATACTAAAAGCAGCTGCACCTCCCCTCAGTTAGAGGCTCAGGTTTGTCATCATTTTCCCCCAGAAGTGAATTAAACATTGACACGAGCTTCTGGGGAAAGCTGCTCACATAGGCACTTCAATTCTTTACCTCCTTTATTTGTATATCAAGTGGAAACACTCAGGGAAATGAATCTGTTGCATTGCCAGATCTTCTGGCTTATAAGACTCATAAGATGCTGATATTTTGCCAGTAAATGAAAGCAAAATAAATGTCTTGATATATGTTATTCACCCTTGAGATTTTCATGTGCATAGATTTTGATGTGGCGACCTTGCCTTTATAAAATGCAGGTGTAAGAAGAGTCAAAGATGTTTATGCAGAGAAGCTACTTTTTATCCCCTCAAATCCTGAGAAAAAACAGTACAGTTTATATACCGGTGAATGCTTTGAAGAAGGAGGTAGCCAAAATGAGAAAAAAATAAAGGAATTTGAGAAGCTCATTTGTCAAAAATGGGGAGAGAAGTGATTGCTGAAGGCTAATATGGACCTTCAGCTTCAACATGTTTGAAGAGAAGTTCCAAAGTTTATATTTCTAATGTCAACAGCAGTTGCTGACATTGCTGCCCTGGGTACCATAGTTTGAGAACCAGTCATTATGCAATAATTTTTTTCTCTGCTGTGGAAGGTTCAGCATTCATAACTGGAGCAGTAACAGAAAGAAGTCTGAGATTTGACTAGATAAGGTGCAAATCAATTTTTATGGCTTGACATCATAAAAGAAATGGGGTTTTGCCCACTGTGGGAACTGAATTTTCCAAAGTTAATATTTTATACACATGGGTTTTTGAGGAGAAAACCAAGACTGCTTTATTGCAAGAAAGAGATTTGACTTCATATTTATAGAAGTTGAATTAATGGATATGAGGCTATTGAGACCTAAAGTTTCAGATTTCCATAAGCCTAATGGCTTCATTTCACAGCATAACTGAATCAAATTAAATTATTACACACTAAAACAAATAAAAAATTCCATATTATATATATAGTAACAAAATTGCAGTTTTTCGAAGATTTTAAATATATATATATATATATATATATACACACACACACACACACTTTAACAATTCGATGAGAAAAAATACTAAACCAAAATAGCTCTTGGGAGTTTGAGTGGCAATCTCAGTAAACACTTGCATATCTCCAAAAGTTTCATTTTATTACTTAAGCATTGAAAGAATTGTAAGCAAGATTACAATGCAAGTGCATGAGGTTTAACTCATATAAAACCTGTGCCCCATCAAATTAGTAATGGTTAAATCTTGAGTGCATGAGATGTTGAATGTAAATATCACTCTTGTCTCATTTTTGTTTTAATCATATAAATCTCCAATTTTTTTGGTCAACAATATTATTTATTTAGGATGTTAAATACCATGGTGACTTGCGATTTGTATATTTTTATAATTTCACACTAAAATAAATAGCTTGTAGACCTTCACATTTTAATTCCTTTATTATTAAATATATAGAAGATAAAATAACCAAATTGATTTAATTTCCTCTCTTAGCTTTTTTATTTTGTTGTTACTATTTATCATGTAATAGTAAAGAAGATGAAATTTTTCAGGAGCTCAAATTAAGACATCCTGGGGCATCACCTATGTGTGGAACTGAATAGATTTTTCTAGTACTGAAGAAAATTTTAGTCTACTGGAGATCAAAATGTACCACATGATTTCAGGCATAAATGCAGCCATATTCCTTAAGGGTTCTGAATCACAGGTAAACTGACTCTGAGCATCTATTTTACGTAATTCTGAATAATACAACATAACTACATCCAACCCTGAATTTTACTACACTGTCATAAGCATTTGAAGAGCTCTCACGACAGCTCAGCAAAACCACAGTAACAAGCTCTATGCTTCTGTACATCGTGCTTCCATCCAGATGGGTGTTAGACCACTTCAAGGGCCCAGTCAAAGCCTTCTATAGTACTGTGTTTAAATGACAGTCCAAAGTGAAAGAGAAAGCCTCTGGATTTAAATCTCCATGTCTACGTACCATTGCAGGAGAAGCTCCAAGTCTCTGTGTAATTTTTTTTTTTTTTTTTTTTTTTGGAAATAGACTCATCCAGCAATAGCAGTATGAGTACATAATTAATCAAAATGATTTTTTCTAATAAATGTGTATTTGTGTGTATATATATGTCAGGCTACAGGAAGAAGGGGAGGAAGGAAGAAGAAAGTGAGAGAGAAAAAGAGGAAGGAAGGAAGGATAATAGATGGAGGGAGAGAGGGAGAGAGAAAGACCAAATGAACAAAAAAGGGGGACAGAATGAAGGAAGATGACAGAGTGGAATGAGAAAAGTAAGAACGTATCTATCATCTATCTATCAAATATCTACCTATGTTACTGTATTCAGGATCTCCTTCATTCTTCCTCTAAAATAAAAGCAGTTTCCTACATCAAATAACATTTTGAAAGAGTAATTTCTTTTTTTGAAATGATCTGAATGCGATCTTCACTAATTGGACAGAATTTCCACAGTAACTCTTCCCTGGGGGCTTTTATGTTACCGCTGAATTCAAGTTTCTATCTTTTTTTTAACAAATACAAATAAGCTTTAAAATGTGGGACACCTCAGGAGTCTTTGCAGACTCCTCCATTTCAGTACCATATGTTAGCAGATTTCAGAGGAACAATGTGGCTCTTTGCAATCTTAGTTGGAAATGACTGAAAAGATAAAAGGTAAACATCCTTACCCTCGTATTTGGTATTTTTCAGTGAACATCAATACTTCTTTTTTTTCCATAGGATACAAAATGCTAGGAATATTTTTGATCAGTGAAAGAGATGTAACTCCAAATAGATTTTACATCTATATTCACTTCTATCCATAACTTTCAATCATACTAAAGAAAATTTAATAAACCTATATCTAAAACTGTGTTGACTTTTCCCTATGATTTTGACAACTACAAAATTGGCATTGAATTATCATTTAAAATTATTATCTTTCAATTATTTTTTCTGAATTTATAATCTGTTACAATCAGAGTGCAGCATAATGCTTGGCACTGTTTTATAAATAGATATATTTTACAAATGAAAAATTAAAGAAATAAACTGATGTATAGGTGAATTAAGCAACTTCTCTATTTCAAAGCAATTCTCTCACTTCTTGGTATCAAGATATCACAGCAATAATTAATAAATCAAAATAATTTGTTTTACGCCTGTGTTCTCTGATGTATTGTACCTTCTTGAGGATACAGTTTCATTTCTTCACTGGTAGAATTAGAACACACAAAAATAGCTATTCACCAATTACTCAATGAATGAGCATTAGTCAACTCATTGGTTTGAAGAATAAATGAGTAAAATGAACAAATGAAGAATGAAAAGGAAAATATCAGGGAAAAGGAATGGGAAAGTAAGTAATGACCAGATTATTATGGATGTTATATGTGCAAATGGTTTCTTTCAATGTTCTTAGATAATTTGAAAAATAAAAATACTTATATTCAGTGGTCAGAGGAAGAAGTATTTGAAAAGAGAATAAAAACCCCAAACAAGGGCCCTTAGAAATATTTTTTAAAACATTTTTTCCTATGGTACAACCCATCAGTTTTGATTGAACATTGAAAAAGATATAAATCTTCTTTGAAATAAATTCAAAATAAACCTAAAAAATGAATGTGTGATATGTATTTATGAAGTTAGTCATTAATTTCTTTCCACCTAATTGTCTAATGAAGAATGTTTGTGTAAACTGATTCCAATCAGCACAAAGTAGATAGAAGAGTAGCTGATTTTCTAGATCCATACCTAATATGTGTTTCTATTAAATTATATTGTTTATTTTTCTTCTGCCCCTCTAATATTTCTGAGAATAGTATTCTTCTATGTGCTTATTGCCAAAATTTTATCCTTTGTTCTTTATTTGGAACACAACCTTATTTTTATTCAATTCAACCCAAACACAATGACACAAGCAAACAAAACTTTCTAAATGGTGTGCTTATTATTCTCAATTTTCAGGCTTATTTTATCATTTTTTGATGATTCTCAATTTCACTAGGCAGTTTTTGTATACTTAGAATAATTGCCAAAATGTTACTCAGAGCACAAGTCAAAAAAAAAGAAATCTCTCTCTTACAAAGAAGAAAAAGCAGATAATAGCACAAAATCGTCTTTTCAATAAACTAAGAGAAACTAGTGGTATAAATGAAACAGAGAAGCATATATATTGACCTGGAGACAGCATATGTCCTTCAACAGATGAATAGATGAAGAAAACATGATATTTATACTCCATGAAGTATTACTCTGCCCTAAAGTTAAGTAAACTCCAGGCATTCACAGAAAATGGATGCAATTTGAGAATAAAATGTCAAGTGAAATAAGTCACAAAGATAAGCTTAAATATGGCATGGTTTCTCATATATGACAAACTCTACTAGGTATTTTGCTATTTTCTCTCTCCTTCTCCCTCCACACAATAACACTTTGTTAATCTATCTCCCATCTAATATAGATTATAATGTGTTAATTTCTTTTTTATATTATAATCATTTTTACCTTGCATTTAACAGACAATCGTTTATACGTAGTTTGAAGACCGTAGCTCTGATGTATTCTAACTGTATAAGTTTGGATAAATTGTTTAAGTTTTTCAAAATTGAAAGTGCAGTTATAAAAATTCACATGATCATCTACAAAATATATGATCATATATAAATACTAACATATCCTCATACTAAAAAAACCTATCAAATGGTGCTTTTCAACTTTAATAAAAATAATAAATATTACAAATAATGTTATATAATAAGCAATTTAAATATGCAGAGGCCTTCAGTATATATACATCCAATAGCATTGCAATTATTACATAACTAACATTGTGATAATTTTTATTGAACTATATCCTCTATTCATCTAAATTCACTCGTGTAAGAGATAAATTCTAACTTGTTCTTTTCAACAGCCCAGTTTTGGCTCAAAAATTTCATACACATAGTAAATCAGGATAGAATGTTTGAAGCCAACATATCTAGGTTAGTACAAGATATTTAAAAGGAATGATATCTCCTAAAGAGTTTATTAAATAAGTAGACACACAGCTATGGTTTGAGTCAAAAATTTTAGCTATAAAAATTCATTAATAATTATTCATTAAGATATCACAACAAAAATGTTCATAAATTTAAAAATGAATAAATTCTAGGTTGTGTATATAGCACTTCATATTACTAAAAAGCTGTACATCATGTTTACATTTTAAGTGTTTGTTTTAAAATTTAATAAAATGTTAATTAAAATGATGGTACAGAGGTCCTGAATTCTTTGAAATATGAGATTTTAACTTTACTTTTATTATAATATTTACTTCCCTTTTGAAGTTCTTTTTATTTAAAAACCTCCCCTTTTTGGATAACTTGCAAACTGTTAAAATTTTAAAGCTACATTTTATATTATGAGTTAATCTCATGGGTTTCACAGTCGATCAAAGTGATCATTTTGAGCTATCATTCAGGCTACAAATACAAATAAGAGTTATTGATTCTACTTCCATTCTAGCGCATCCACAAATACATTTATATAATGCTTCATTATAAAGACTGATAACAACAAAATAGTGTCAATTTTGAATATTTATTGAGTCTTCTAAATTTACTTATCTAGCTTACTTATTTCTCTCAAAAATTTAGTGAGATAACACTAATGTTATCTTAACTAAATAGATGAGAAATCTAATGAACAGAGATTACAAATTACTTATTTGAATATATGCATCTATCTGTATGATTACCATCTAATTACCTATATTTCTTCCAAATAGTGTTTAAAAGTATACAGTTAATTTGTCTTAATAGTTAAAATAAATTTAAAACTTATTCTGTCTGTAAGTAGAGATGTTTCTGTGTATAGTCTGTATAATCCAGCCATGCCAGTTTCTATAAATATTGCTGAGGATGCAGTTCGGATTTCAACTCACCATTATTCATGAGGTTAATAATTCAACTACTTATCTGCTAATTTAGGCACTCATTTCAAATCATTTATTGAGTCAGGGATTTATCTCAGTGGCACCGCACCTGCCTTGCAAGCACAAGGTCCTGAGTTCTATCCCTGGTACCGGAAAATGAAAACAAACAAATCAAAAAAAACCACTTTATTAACTAAGAGTGGAAAAAACCCAATCATTTTATGCAGAATATGAGAATGTAGGGACTCAATTTAAGTCAGGCTTCTACCATTTATTAACTCATTGCTAGCTGAGAGTCATTAAATTGCTTGGAGACTGTTTCCTCCTTTTTTATCCCATTTGGAGCCCCTTGAAATTTCTCATCTATTTTACACACTTCTTAGGTTGAAAAGTTAAGATATTTGTGATTTTATGAAACATATACCCAAAATCTCAATATTAGTATTAAGTAGGCAAATATTCGTATTAAGTAGACCAAATCACAGGTTCATAAGTACATTTAAAGGGGTGTGCTGTGTGTGTGGGTGTAACAGTAGTAGTCATAGTCAACTCACTGAAAAATGATTGCAATTACTGTAATAAATCATTGCTATGGAGTTTTCTGCCAGAACTGTGCTTAGTTTCTAGACCCACTTCCATAAAACCTACTCATCAATGAATGGGACTAAAAGTAAAAGCAGTTATTCCCTCCTGTCACAAGCCATTGCTTTGATAAACTTGTAGTGCTCACTTTAAAAGGAAAAATGTGTTCTTTTTCCTAAAGCATCTAAGCAGTTTCAGTTTGAACATCAAATTGTCATTAAAATTAAATGTTCAGTTTCTCTTCTATGTGAAGCAGATTTGCAGAGAGAGGAAGACTGGAAGATTCTATTTAGTTTTATTCTCATTTTAGGCAATAACAAATCACTACACTCCAGAAGTAAAACAGTGGAGACTCAATAAATATATAATTAAAAACTTTTTGAGAAATTCCAAAGTGCTTATAAAGGTAAATGGCAAAAGCATATTGTAAACGAGGAGGAAAAAAGATAATAAATATGAAAAATGTGATTATTTCAAGAATAAGGTTAAGAAGAAAACCGATATTTAACAAGAAATTGCATGTGCCCACATCACTTAATATAAAACACCTCACATGTAATCAGTTCTGTAGATGCCATATATGATTTAAACCTTCTCTATATATCATGATGTCCAACTTCTATGTGCCCCTGATTTATTGCTAAACAATAGTTTTAGATAGAATACATGAACAACCATAGAAATTTAATAATTTGCAAGAGAAAAAAATACTCATTTCCCATTACAAAGTAATTCAGTTACTATAGAATAATCAATTAATTAATAATAGGGTAAAACATGAAAATTCTGTTATGTTTCACCATCTCTAGAATAATGTCAACTATAATTATTTCTCTATGTAAACACACCGGGTAATTTTGTATATGTACTTACAGTTCTTTTTCTAAGATATTCTATCCTCATGAATTTTGTACATATCTAGTTTTCTAGGATTTTATATGCATATATAAGTGTAGTTTAGATTAAAAATAGTTTTATTTCAGAAAGATAGGCTTTATAAAACTAGGGGTAATTCTTTAAATTTAACAGTTTTTCATTGATGTATTAAATATTTAAGCATAACAAAAACTGATTATAAATTAATCAATGTTTGAAATTTGTTTCTTTAAAAATAATAATTTTCCATAAGTTTCTGATACCTGTAAATATGATTTATTGAAAAAAACTGAAGCAATTAAATTTTAATCATAGGTAAAAGAAAAGGTAAAAATAAAACAAACAAATAAAAAATATGGGCATCCAATTCAAAGGATCTGATGGCATACAATAGGGGTTTTTTATTATTAATTTTTAAACTGAGATTATGATTCTTTTTTTTTTTTTTTTTTTTTTTTAGTACCAGAGATCAAACTTGGGACCTTGCACTTGCAAGGCAGGAAGCGGAACCACTGAGCCAAATTCCTGGCCCCTGAGATTATGATTCTAAATCAAAATCCTGAGGACATACCAAGGTGAAATCTCCTAAATGATAGATACTGATAGTGACCAGAGTCTTTTTAAAAAATCAGTGACCCACGGTTTAATAAGAATGGGCAAATAACAATTCAACTACCTCACTGCAGTTAATTACCTCGATTTACTGAAGACATCAACAGTGTGTTCTGGGTAATGTCTTGCTCTTCCAGGAAAATGTTAGTGTTCTATGCATCATTTTAACTTGAGACAGTCTGGGTGGAATGTGGGAAGATTTATCCACACCTATGTTAATGTGCTTGCTGTAAGCACACTGACAATTCCTAGCATTTCCTTACAGTAAGTCATTTACCTTGTATAATTACATTGGTTTGATACTCCTCAGGTCCAGGATATGTAAGGATTTCTCAGTCAAACTCCAATAAACAACAGGACAGTTCTGTAAAATATTATTACTGTCTTAAGTAATCTGTCTGAGTCCATATGAAAACTCTTAGTCGGTCCACACAAAAACTTATGTTATCATTTAAAAAGTACATTGGTTTTGTTTTCTCTTACTTGTTTCTCTTGTGTATATGCATATTTACACACACACACACACACACACACACACAAATTGTCCCTCAGTATCTTTGAGTGACTAATTCCAGAATATTTCCTTCATTTCAAAATTGACAGATACTCAAGTCCATTATATAAAATGTCCTAGTATTTACATAGAAACTATGCAGATCTTCCTGCAAACTTTAAATAATCTCTGCATTCCTTACAAGACCTACTATAATGCAAATCCTAATTAAATATTAATTATATCAATGTTTAAGGAATAATCACCATAAACAATATCTGCACCTGTTCAGAACCGAAGCAATCATTTTTCACATATTTTGATCTATGGTTGATTGAACCACAGATGCAGAACTGGTAGATACAAAGGCCTGAGAAAAAACAACAACAAAAATTATCATTGGACTGATTTCCATTGATCAGTGTCCTTGGTATTCCTAATGTCATACATTAAGCAAAACTATGTGCTGTAAAAGTAGGTAAAAGCTATTGACATATGCTCTCCTTAAAAGCAGATAGATGAATGATCTCAAATTTTAAGCATATAAGATCCTATAACTACTTCCTCCATTATGCTACCTGAAATTCAATTATTATCTGAAAACAAAACAAAACAAAACAAATCAAAAATAGCAACTGATTGAGACATAACATTTCTTTCTCTATTTTGTCCCCACAACTTTCAACTGAAATCAGGCTTTGCGTTCTTCTGGATGGTGGTGTGCTCACTCTAGGAAAACATCTCATAATCCTGAGTTTATATTAGATGGTGATCTGCTGGTTTTTCCTGGATTTCAGCTGTGTATACAGCACAATATATGTGACGTTCAGAGAGCCGCATAGTGTGGGAAGACATGGAAAAGGGCACTTGGAGAGCAATTGTGTTCTATCATAACTTGTGTAAGATTCCATCCTTGAAATAGTATGGTAAAGTCGAGAAATGAAAGAACAATTGGTTTAAAATATAAATAATCTCCTTTCCTGTACTTCAGTTTCAATTAATTGTAGGATTGGGATAAGCAATGAAATAATTAGAAGAACTAAATTAGTAGACTGTGCATGGCAGTTTGCCACTGGGATAAACAGTCTTTATGACTAGATATTTGCAATTTACATAAAATGTGTGATTTACATATCTATTTATGATATATTATTCTGCGTATCATTTTTCACAAATATAGTTTTTTAAATATTCTATTTTTTTAAATAAATTTTCTGCTACACTTTCTGTCAAGAAAAGATTTGGATTAATTGCTAAATTATTTTAAATATTATATTATTATGTTCTGTACTTTTACAGAATAATAAACTATGACTTTTAAGATAGTCAAATGTAAAAATATTATGTTAAAATCTTTCTTTGAAAGAATATCATGAAAATATTTTCCTACACTGTATTTTGAAAGTTTTAAAAACAACTTTTAGTTTTGGTCCATGGTTCTTCTAGAATTGGTTATCATACATGGCATATATCCGGCGTCATATTTCATTTTCTTTCTCTTTTTTAGTATGCAATAATTACATCAGTTTTGTAGGAAATTTGAACTTTGTCCAACTGCTTTACAATGTTTCATGTAAAAATAAATTGCTTGCCCAGTTATGCATATGTTCTGAGAAATTCATTGGATTATGTAATATTGTTGCTTCAAATTGTAGGATGTAAATATACAAATATATAGTATTGATCAGTCAAGAGTTTCAGTAAACATAAGATAGTATTGATCAATCAAGAGTTTCAGTAAACATAAGATAGACCAATCTGCTATGGGTATAATCTGGTGTACTATGTTTTATTTTAATTTTTGCTTCTATTAGTACATGTCTACAGTGCATAGTGATTATATTCGATATGGGGAGTTCGTATATGTACATAACACATTGTAATTCTTTTTTCATCTACCCCTTCCCTATCTGAACTCTTAGTTTTCTTTCCTATTCCAAAAGAACTATTTTCCCATTTCCTATTATCTGTTTTTCATGTTGCTCTTTAACTTATTTATATTTTGGGTTTCTTATATAAGAGAGACTATGTGATATTTAAAGTGTGTGTCTGATTTATTTCACTTAACTTTGCAGTCTCAAGGCGCATCCACTTTCTTACATATAATTCAAATTTATCCAGTTTTATGGGACAGTAATACATATATATATATATTTTTTTAAATTTTTCTATTTTCTTTATCCATTCATCTGTTCATGGACATATAGGACGTCCCAGCGTTTATTATGAGTTATGTTCCTATAAATATGGGTGTAAATGTAGCAGAGTAATATAGTGTCTTTAGTTGTTTTAGGAAGATACTTACAAGGAGAATAGCTGGGTCAAATGCGATTTCTAGTTTTAGTGTTTTGAGGAATCTCTATGCCAATTTTACATTCACATCAACAATGTGAAAGGGTAATACAAACAGCCCCCTGCCGTAGGCTCCTGAGCATTTGTTATTATTTGAGAGCTTGATAATAGCCATTCCTTTTGTAGTAAAATGAAATTTCAGTGTTGTTTTAATGTGCATTTATTTCTACAATGGCCAGAGATGTATTTAGTGGCCATTTGTACTTTTTCTGAGAAGTGTTTATTCAGGTCAGTTGCCCATTTTTTGACTGGCTATTTTATTTTTGGGGGAGTCTATCTTATTAAATTCTTATTAAATTATTATATTCTAGATATTAGTTTTATGTCTGAGGAAGTAGAAGCTTTTTACATCGATATCACATTTGTTGACTCTCGCTTTTATTTCTCATGCAATCGGGTTTCTGTTCAGAAAATCCTTTCCTACACTTACGCCTCCAGGAGATTTACCTATTTTATCTTACAGCAGATTGCATTTCTATTTTAATGTTTATCTCTCTGATCCATTTTTAGTTTATTACATGATGAGAGATAATGGTCTTCCATCTTCTGGATATAGTTGGCCAATTTTCCCATTTCCATTTGTTAAAGTGACAACCTTTTCTCCACCATATGTTTCTGGCTACTTTGTCAAAGATCAAAGGGCCACATGTGCCTGGGGTTGTTTCTGCATCTTCAATTCTGATCCATTGATCCATACGTCTGGTTTTGTTCCAGTACCAAGCTGTTATCACTGTAGATTTGTGATCCAACCTGTAGTCTGGGGCTGTGTTGCCTCCTGCTTTCCTCCTGTTACCTATGATTACCAGTCTACGTCTCTACAGGTTCCATGTGATCTTGATTATTGCTTTCTCCAGTCTTTTCAAATAAACTTTATAATATTAAGTAGTAACTATACACTCTAAAATAACAATGAAAGTGTAGTATAGTGAACACCTAAACCAGTATTTTTCATCACCACTAAAGATCATGTAGTAGATATAGTTGTATATATATCCATATCTGTATCCATATCCATATCCAATGCAATAGGTTTCCTTACACCAGCATCACCACAAATTGTGACTAACATATTGTGTTACAATGCTACTACATCAATTGCTGCTACATCACTAAGTGTTAGAAAGTTTCCATCTCCATTACAGTCTTATGGAATATCCATTGTATGTCTGGTCTGTGATTGGCTAAGGTGTCACTGTGCATGTTCTGACTGTATATGTACGCATATGCTTTTTCTTTTCTTATACTAATGCCCTGGGATATTTATCTTTCAACATTTTGTCTGATTTATTAAAATTTGAGAAAATAAAAACAAAAATAAAGAATGGAAAATTAGTCACCAATTACTGCTATGAATAACTTAGACTTTTCTTAACTGACAAGTATATATTAATAATTTTAGGGCCAGGGATGTAGTTCAGTGGTTCCACTGCCTGCTTCACAAACTCAGGGACCCGAGTTCGATCCCTGGTACCAAAAAATAATAATAATAATAATAATTTTATATGAAGCATACAATGGACCATATTTTAGAAATTTAATTTTTCACCTACAATAATTATCATAATTTTCTCATCATTTAGTTTTGTAGATCACAGTATTTAATATCTATAATATGTTCTTACATAAAGAGGTGACTCCTCTATTTGAATAATTCCTAATTAATGGCCTTCTAATTTTCTCTGTCATTTTGATTGTGAATCCTACTAAAACCTTTTGAAGGTGGCAGTGGATACATTATTAATATTTTGTTCCTGACGCAAAAATTAAGGTTCATTTACTGAGATGTCTTTCAAAATGTCACCAGTTAGTGTGAGTCTAAGCTGGGTTTCATGCTCTAAACCATTCTACTTACCATCTTCTCCCATAATGAACACTAATTATCTTTTTGTTGTAAAGATAGATTTATGAAGTACTAATTAACAGAAATTAAATCCTGGGCAAAAATTCCACTAGAGAGTTGAATTTCCCATGTTTATCAGTCCAGTTCAATACTCTCTCTAAAGATTTGCTGGTTAAAGATTTTAGCTGATTGGCCACTCTAAGTGAGAACCAATCCAGAGATCGGTGTCAGTTTTTTTATTATTCTCGAAGAGACACCCTTAATGCCATTGTTGTGTTACACATTAAAATTCTTGCATATAAATAATTCACACAACTGTACTTTCCCATTTAATCCATCACCCACCATGACACTTGATATTCCCACGTGAGCAAACATGAAATTTGTCAGCTTTAGTTCTAATTTTCACTGGACTCTAATAATAATAAATGTCCTTGTTGAAAGTAACCCAACTTTTCTAGTTTCGTATGATTGAATCAAGTGTTATTTTCTTTCTTTTTTTAAACAGTGCTTTTGCATCATAGGAACACAGAGCACGTTGTGTATGGAAGCATCCAACAATTCAAAGATGATTCTAACATTTCCTACAGAAATGAGCACTTTGATGAATACATAGAGGGGATTGTGAAATGTCATTCTCTTCATAGAATTACATGTGTGTCGACTTTGCCTGGGTCTCATATGCATCTTTCTGTGATTGACTTTCTAGGAAAAATAATTTCAACTTTGAACTTTTTCTATGGTCATTCACATAAGAGTAGATCTCATTTCAGGCAATGCAAATTTTTTCTGAAGCTGACACAATGTGGTAAATGATGTCTGTTTGGAACAAGATAATGCTAAGACAGATACATAGTAGTGGTTTGAAAGTGACTTGCAAAGTGATGTGAGCTGCATAGAGTAGTAAGTAAAATCATCTAAAATGGAACATATGTAGTAATAAAATTTAGAAGTTAATAATTTCACTGTAAAATAAAAATAAATAAAGCCTTGAGCAAATTAGCAAAAGTTGACAAAACAACATTGATTTGTAGGCATCAGGGTACCCAGTTATTTCTGGAAAACTGTTAATTAAAAGGAAAGAGTTAGCTAGGCATGTTAGTGCATGCCTGTAATCTTAGCAATCAGAAGGCAGAGGCAGGAGGACTGCTGCGAGTTTGCGACAAGCCTGGGCTACATAGTGAGTTCAGAGCTAGTCTGAACTGCAAAGAGAGACCCTGTCTCAAAAAAAAAAAAAAATTACATTTATGCTGAGTTTATTTTATGTATTTTTTCAATGGAAGGAAATAATTCTAGTTTTTAAATATGAAAGAAACGATGAAAGCTAGAAAATAGCTAGTATGGAATATGAAAATTTTAATTCAACCACCAATGGAAGATCGATGCTATTATCACCAAAACCTACTGGTATCAATCAGTGGTGCCCCAAACTGTGGGAGTTCTGGGGCAAAAACAACAGGAAACAATCAGAAATAATTGAAGCATTGCTGTGTAAATCAAGTTTAATTTAACCTACCTTCATAATTTAACTTTCCCATAGGAAGAATATTGAGAGTAGAAGGACAAGTAATCAAAGATCATGGAAGAAAACAGACAAATTCAGAAAGTGTGACATTGCACAGCAAAATTTAGTTCATTTCTACCATACATCAGTGGTAAAAAAAAAAAGTATGTGTTGTTGATTTCACAGAATTTAAGAGCCATACCAATCAGTATTATTAAATGGATATTTCTTGGGTCAAGCGTCAAGCCAATTCTATAAAAGTATTTTTTGGTAATTTGAAAATCTTTCTATACATTAAATATTATTGGATGCCAGATAATGGTATTAAATTCCCTGGGCATGACAATGGTACAGTGATTATGTAAGAAATACTCAAATTTTTACTGATGACATAAGAACTAAATTCAGGAACAAAATGGTGTGATCAAATACTCACATTTAAAATGTGGAAGGATTATATAGATATTTTGAACCTGGGTGTCTGAAGGGGGCTTAACTCATTTCCACCAATATTGCACAAGCCAGGACTTAGATTTATGATTCTCAAATAATCTGAAAAGGACCTGGTAGATTTTCTAGATGCCAAGTGCCAAGGAAAATTAATAATTTGTTAAATAAATAATATTTCTTTCAATAACTTTCTCATCTTTTCTTAAATAAAAAATTTTCAATGCAATAGAAAAATATAAATTTCAAACTTTTAGCCAACTTATATTAATAGTTTATGATAGATTTGGCACTGTTAAATCCCTTTACATGGATTGGCTAATTTAATTCCATTCCCACAGCACCTACTTTAAGATGAGGACAATTTTTTTTCTTAAATTCTTTTATTGGTACATTTTAGGTATACAATACATTTACATTTATCTTTGGGTGCTTGTACCTGTACATGATGTATCATTGTTTTCATTTGTTCCCCAGTACCTGTGCACCCTTCACCCCTAAACCCTTCCCTATTTACATACTTTGTTTCCATTTTTATTTTATTTTCTCATAATTTTTCCTTTCCATTCTTTCCTTTCCCCTTCCCCTCTCACCACCCCTACCCTTTTGGACATTTTCCTATTTCAAAGTATCAATTATTAGGTATTAATCTTTTTAGTCCTTATTTACACTCTCACTTTCTCACATTAGAAAACTATTCAGTATTTACATGTGTGTCTTATTTATTTCACTTAAGAGTATGGCCTCAATATGCATCCATTTAGCTATAAATGACTCTAGTTTTTCATTCTTTATGGCTGAGTAGTACTCCATTTTATAAAAAAAACACATCTTCTTTATCAGTTTCCAGTTGATGGACACTTGGGCTGTTTCCAAGCTTTAGCTATTACAAACTATTTCTGGAGTTGTTTCTGCATCTTCTAATCTATTCCACTGATCTTCAGGTCTGTTTCTTTGCCAGTACCATGCTGCTTTTATCACAGTAGCTTTGTAGTATAGTTTCAAGTTGGGGATTGTGATACCCCCAGCCATGTCTCTGTTGCCTAGAATTGCTTTTGCTATTCTAGGTCCCTTCTGCTCCAAATGAATTTTTGGATTGTTTTCTCTAGTTCTTTGAAGTATATTGTTGGAATTTCATTTGGCATTGCATTGAATCTATGTATTAGTTTTGGAAGTATGGCCATTTTCACTGTATTGGTTCTTCCTATCCAGGAACAAGGGATGTCTTTCCATTTTCTTATATCCTCTTTGATCTCCTTCTTCAAAGTGCTGTAGCTTTCCATGTAGAGGTCTTTTGCTTCCTTCGTTAAGTTGATTCCTAGATATTTCATTTTATTAGATGCTATTGTAAAAGGAGTTATTTCCCAAATCTCTCTCTCAATGGATCTGCTCTTTGCATATAAGAAAGCTATTGTTTTTTGAGTGTTGACCTTGTATCCAGCTACTCTACTGAATCTGTCAATTAGGTCTAGAAGACTTTTGACTCAGTTTTTTGGGGTCTTCTATATAAAGTATCATATCATCAGCAAATAATGACAGTTTAACTTCTTCCTATCTTTGTTTCTTTTATTTCTTTGTCTTTTCTAATTGCTATGGCTAATGTTTCCAGAACAATATTGAACAGGAGTGGTGATAGTGGGCATCCTTGTCTTGTTCCTGATTTTAGCATGAAAGTTTTCAGTTTTTGACCATTTAGTATGATTTTGGCTGTTGGTTTTTCATAGATGGCCTTAATCAGGTTGAGATAAAGGTCTTCCATTCCAATTTTCGCTAGCGTTTTTATCATGAATGGGTGTTGGATTTTGTCAAATGATTTTTCTGCATCTATTGAGATGATCATGTGGTTTTTGTCCTTGACTCTGTTAATATAGTGTATTACATTTATTGATTTATGTATGTTCAACCATCCTTGCATCCCTGGGATAAATCTGACTTGGTTAGTGTGTATGATCTTCTTGATGACCCTCTGTATTCTGTTTGCCAGTATCTTGTTGAGGATTTTTGTATCTATGTTCATTAGGGAGATTGGTCTGTAGTTCTCTTTTTGGGTTGCGTTTTTCCCTGGCTTTGGAATCAAAGTAACACTTGCTTCCAGGAACGAACTTGGAAGCCTTGCTTCCCTTTCAATTTCCTTGATGAGTTTAAAGAGTAAAGGTGATAGCTCTTCTTTAAATGTCTTGTAGAATTCATCAGTGACGCTATCAGGACGTGGGCTTTTCTTTGTTGGTAAGTATTTTATTACATTTTCAATTTCACTCATTGTTATTGGGGTGTTTAGAATTTCTGTATCTTCTTCATTTAATTTTGGCAATTCACATGTATCTAGGAATCTGTCCATTTCTTCTGTGTTTTCCATTTTATTAGAGTACAGGTTCTCAAAGTAGGTATTGATGATTCTCTGGATTTCTGCTGGATCTGTTGTAGCTTCCCCTTTTTCATTCTTAATTGCACGGATTTAAGCCTTTTCTTTCCTTTTTTTGATGAGGTTGGTTAAAGGTTATTCATTTTATTTATTCTTTCAAAAAACCAACTCTTTGATTCATTGATTTTTTTGTATAGTTCTCTTAGTCTCCATTGCATTGATTTCTGCTCAGATCTTTAGAATTTCCTTTCTTGTATGAGCTTTGGGTTTGTTATCCTCTTCTTTTTCTGGGAGCTTGAGGTTCTGCATTAGGTTATTTAACTGAGTTCTCTCTGTTGTCCTAATATGGGCATTCACTGCTTTGAATTTCCCAAGTAGAACTGCTTTCATTGTGTCCCACAGGTTTCTGTATGTTGTACTGGCATTATCGTTTACTTGTAGAAACTGTCTAATTTCTTCTTTAATTTCCTCTGTCACTCATTGGTTGTTCAGAAGGGTGTTGTTCAATTTCCATGTGTTTGTGGGTGTTTTGCAGTTTCTTATGTTATTGATCTCCAATTGCATTGCACTATGGTTTCATAATATACAGGGGATAACTTCGATTCCTTTACATTTTCTTAGATATGTCCTGTGAGCTAGCATGTGATCTATTTTTGAGAATGACCCTTGTGCAGCTGAAAAGAATGTGTATTCTGATTTTATGGGGTGGAACACTCTGTAAACATCTGTTAAGTCCATTTCTTCAATAGCTTGGTTCAGTTCTAGAATTTCATTGTTAAGTTTTTTTCTAGTTCATCTGTCTATTTGTGATAGAGGGATGTTGTGGTCCCCCACTACAATTGTATTAGTGCTTCTTCGGTTTTCATGTCCATTAATATTTGTTTTGTATAGTTGGGGGCATTCATATTTGGTGCATATATATTTAGGATTGTCATCTCTACCTCTTGGATTGTTCCTTTCACAAGGATGTAGTGACCGTCTTTGTCTCTCTTAATTAGCTTTGGTTTGAAATCTAATTTGTCTGCAAATAAGATTGCTCTGCCTGCTTTTTTCTGGGTTCCTGTGGTGTGGAGAACACTTTTCCATCCTTTTAATTTCAGTCTATGGATTTCCTTTTGAGTTAGGTGTGTTTCTTGTATACAGCATATTGCTGGGTTTTGCTACTTAATCCATTCTGGCAGTCTATTTCTTTTGATTGGTGAATTGAGGCCAATAACATTGATAGTTATAATTGACAGATATTGACTTATCCTTTTCATGATGTTTTACTGTTGTTGGCTCTTTTATTTCTTATTTTCCCCCCTTTTACTTTAGTGTCTTACCTTTCATGGTGCCTTCTCTCTGCTGGGTCTCATGGAGTTGTGACCTTCATTGTCTTTTTCTAGGATATTGCTGAAAATTGTTTGGAGTGCTGGTTTGGTGTTCAGGAAATTTCTCAAGTCTTCTTTGTCATGGAGGTATCTAATTTCCCCATTGATTTTGAAAGATAATTTTGCCAGATACAACAGTCTAGGTTGGAAGTTATTTTCTTGTAGTGCTTGAAATACTTCACTCCAGGGTCTCCTTGATTTGAGGGTTTGTGTTGAGAAATCTGCCATGATTCTGACGAGCTTTCCTTTGTAGATAATTTGCTTCTTTTCTCTAATTGCCTGTAGAATTTTGTTCTTCTGTTGGGTTTTTGGAATCTTGACTATTATATGTCAAGGTGTAGTTTTTTTTGGTCATGGCTGGTTGGAGTTCTATATGCCCCACTGGTCTGTATGTCCAATTCTCTACCTCTGTCTGGGAAGTTTTCTACTATTACTTCTGTGAACAGTTTTTTTATGTCAGTTGTACTTTCTTCTGTTTTTTTGTCAACTCCTATGAGCCTTATGTTTTTCGTCTTTGCATCATCTAGCAGCTGTTGGATTGATTTCTCATGGTCCATTACTATCTTTAAGAAATCTCTGTTTTCATGGTCCTTCACTGCAATCCTGTCTTCTATATCTGATATTCTGCCTTCAGATTCTCTTAGTCTGCTCTGCATGCTTTCAATGGAGTTTTTAATCTCCTGAATATCTATTTGAATCTGTTCCACGGATTTCATTTCTTTCTTATGTTGGTCAATCATGGTTTCCTTTTCTTTCTTATGCTGGGCATTCCTGGCCTCCAGCATATTTCTGAGCTCATCTATTTTTTTATCAGTTTCTGTTGTAGAGCCTCTAGTCATCTCTTTCACTCTGCTCACCATCTCTTTAGTTATCTGGGAGATTATTTCTACTTTGAATTTTTCTCGAGCCTCATTTATCTGTTTTGTTATTTCCGGTGCTATCTGTTCAGGGTATCCAAGTGTTTGATTAACAGACTTTTGCACCTCATTTCCCCCAGAAATTGCCTTTTGTGGGGTGAAAGTCCAGTTTGTGACTTGCTTAAATGCCTTGTCAATTTTGTTTTTGGTATTGTCCCTGCTTTAGTTCCTGGGTTGATATTATGAAGTTGTTTATTGTAAGTATCTTTGTTGGTCTATTTAAAACCCTTATGGAATGATTGCTTCTCAGAAGTGTCTACCAGATAAAGCTGGTCTTTAGGTTTTGAGTCTCTAATGACTCTGATGGTATCTCATTTTCATTATACCAGAAAGGAAAAGATCAATTATGACATCTTAGCCCAAGTCATACAATCAGCAACACCATAGCATCAAATACCTCTTAAAGAATGACAATTTGTGGTAGTTATTAATCTATCACCTTTCAAAAATAGAGGGCCTCTTTCAAGGTGTGTCTCTGCTGTCACAATAGACAATGTGGGCACCAGTGTGCAGTTATAAGTCAATAAGTCTCAGTAAGCTAATCCCAGACCTGTGAGATTCAGGCAGATTTCTAGTTGCAAGTTCCAAGTTGAGCTCCCTGTCCTCCTGCAGGATTGCACTCTGCAAGTTTCTACTGCAGGTTTCAGCTTCTTTTCCCCTGAAGAAAGTCCAGTTTCCAATGGAAGCTGATAATCCTTCCAACTTACCAATCATGGTGGTCTGGTGTGCCTTTATTGAAGAGATTCCCTTCACTTTTCCAGTGGGCTTGTTTTCATCAGGGAGCCTGAGCCGGGCACTCTCTCTGTTGTTCACTTCTGGAGCTCAGGATAATGGCTTTTGTCCCCCTGTGCCTCTGCAGTGAGTAACTAAGTAGCTGAACAACCAAAAGGCCAGAGGCCATGGCGGGGGGGGGGGGCGCGGTATTGTTGGAGTTGCCCGTGTGACCAAGCTGTCAGCGCGGCCAAGCCATCAGCTGGTGAGCCTGCCTGGGGGAGTCCTCCTCTCCCTGTCCTGGTGGCTGGTGGAAAGCGAGGACAATTATTTTTAAAATGTGCTCTATTTAGCTACTAAACTGGAATGTAGAATGACAAAACCTGAATTCATACTGTCTTTCTAATAAGTTTGCTAGGATAACATATGAAAATATCACAAAATATTTCTTTCTATATTTTTAAGCTTTAACTTTTATAGCTAATATAAAATAATGCAAGTAAAAATTTAAACTCTATCCCTGAATGTTTCTAATTCAAGAAAAAAGAAATACGTTTTATTCCTTATACAAATCTTATTGAGAACCAATATTAAACAGTAGAGTTCACACCTCAGCATAAGATAAACCCAGATTTAAAGACTTGCCATCAAGTATTATCAAGTAACTTCACTTTTTTGCCCTTTACTTTGAAATAGATAAATGACAATAATAAAAATTACCTTATAATTATAGTTAATGATAAACTATAACATAAAGCAAAAATGTGGCCAAAATAAATAATAAATATTAATGATATTGAGACTGATTTGCATTTTATTTTACTTTTTCAAATTTGAATTGCTATGCCTTTTTTGTTTTGTGTGTATGTGTGTGGGTGTTCCAATAAAGCTTTATTTATAAGACAAGAAATAGGTCAGATTTGACCTACAAGCAGTAGTTTACCACACTCCTGGTTTAAAACAAAAATTATAGCACTCTATTTTACTGATTGTAACAAACATTGTCTTTTGGTCCCTTATGAGAAACTCTAAAAATAATTGAGCCAGTATTGTGACCGATATAAACTATATAATCTAAGCTCATAAGTTGTTTATTATTACATAGCTATAAAAGCCAGATGTGTAGGTCAACTTATTCTAACTTGTACACCTTTTGTTTTCTATAATATATCATTGTTAAGTCATTTGTTGCACTTCTCTCTATGAAAAGTAAAAATTTTAGCTTTCCCTTGTACCTGATATAGAACATTGAGAACCTGACATTGTAAACTGAAAACTGCTAAGTAATCTTTATTACCCGCTAAATTAGTACTGAAAGAAACCCAGTTAGTCAATAGCTATTTAAGCCACTATAAAAGGATAAACTAAAAACATAATAATTGCAGATCTTTGACCAGAGACTTGGAGTTAATAGATGCCAAACCACAAAGAACATTAAGAGCTGAAATCAATCAAACAGTCAAGGGACTTTAGTCTAGTGTTTGAATTGGGATATCTAATGTATCTGACAATAATAAGTTATGGGACCAATTGACTTGTTTTAATGAAAGTAGTGATAAAA
This sequence comes from Heterocephalus glaber, assembly GCF_053883595.1. Classification (NCBI taxonomy): domain Eukaryota; kingdom Metazoa; phylum Chordata; class Mammalia; order Rodentia; family Bathyergidae; genus Heterocephalus; species Heterocephalus glaber. The sequence goes on along the minus strand of NW_028258151.1, from coordinate 27,219,233 downwards.
AATTATCAGTATCTTTAAATGAATATATATGGGTATGTAAACACACACAATTACTTCTGGAAACTGCTAGTTTACATACATGTACTTTTAATAATTGGTAATGTCTATTGAAGGCTCTCTGTGTGAAAATCACTTTTCTATGTTAATAATTTAATTTTCTTTTTCTTCTTCTTTTTTTTTTTTTGGTAATGGGGATCAAACTTGGGACCTTGTGTTTGTGAGGCAAGCAGCAGAACTATTGAGCTAAATCTCCATCTTTAATTTTCAAAACAATCCTATGTGGAATGCTATTTTGTTTTGACAGGTGAACTATTGTTTAAGACTCAGTTGATTTCAAATCAGTTACTAATTAGCAGAGGAAAGATGCAAGCCAGGCAAAAATCAGAGACCTAAGACTCTATAACCAAACTACAAATCTTTGTTTTTAAAGATAGTCTCTGGGGAAAAATACAAACAAACAATAGCAACTAAATTTTGCTTAAGGAGTAATGTTACCAAAAAAATTTAGAGAAAAACTCTATATTTATGACTAGCTGTAAGAATCACATAGCTACTTGGGTCAATGCCATTTAGTGGCAATGTATGTGTTGATATTGGGGTTGCCCTAGATATATACATGCATGATACTAATTGTAAAAAAACACCTATAAAATTTATTTATGCATCATGGAATGACACAGTTTGGAGGTTCCTATGTAAAATATAATTTTTATAGCATTCTACACAGACAGAACTAGTATAAATACTTATTGTTATTAGGAAATATTTCTGTTTGCATTAAGTGACTATCTACCTTTTCTTTTGAGAATGGCAAAATCTGATTTTGATTTGCCTTTGTGAATTAAGGGTACTACAAAATGTGTTGCTGGTATCAAATTGAGAGTTTCTTTCTTTATCTGTCCAGTTCGCCTATAAGTGAGACATCTTGACTGAGCATCATCATTGTGTAACTTACACCTGGTTTTGTTTTGCTTTTAATGTCTCCTCAAGAAGTTCACTACTTGTAAATATCAACAGAGTTGTTAAAGCTGCCATTTCATAGTTCACTGTTGAGTCTGACTTTACAAAGTAGAACAAGGCCCACCAATCTGATTTTCTTGCTTTTTTTTAATTGTGTCATTTGATTGCTTCCTTTTGTTTTCCTTAGTGAATAATTTATCCATCCTTAATATTTACCTCCTAGGTATGCCTTTGATTTACTCCATAATCTCCCACAAATGTGTTATGATTTTACTATGTCTAACTGAAAAATCAATTGTGAAACCTCTGAAGTTTTTTGTATATTTCTTTAAGAGTGAATTTTGTAAGTATTTCATGTGGCTTTAACATGTATTTAAAACTTGTGTGAGAGGAACAGCTGTGTCTTGATAACCTGTGGAATTACCAATTTGGGATTCTTGTACACTAAGTAACATATTTTAGACATTTAGTACAAGAAAGACCTGCATTGTGGCATGACAGAGTGAAGAAAATTAATCCATTGGTTATTTCTATGAGGAAATTCCAATTACAATAAATTTCTCTTAAATGCTACACAGTATTAAGGATAATAAGTAAGTTTGGTGTAACAAAATATATGATATCCATTAGGGGCAATAGAGGATATTTGGATAACAGGTATTAAAAGACTTAGATAGAAGGAATAAATTCTGATGTTCTGCAATATTGTGGAATTAAGATAGTTTACACTGACCTATTGTATATTTTAGGAAAATCAAGAAGAAAAGAACCTAAAGGCTTCAGGTATAAAGAAATGTTAAGGAAAGGCAAATGCCAATTACCCTGACCTGATTGGTACATACTGTACGCACATGTTCACATGCCACACTGTACTTCAATAAATACTTGTTAATGAAAGTGTGAAAAGTAATCAGTAGGCTGAGATACTAAAATACAAATTCTCTAAGTAATAAAAAAAAATTTGTTGAGTACCTTCAATCTCCATCGCAGATTTAAACAGAAGCTGTGTGCATTGAATCTTAATGATCTGATTTTAGCATTTTTTCAGGGAGGACACCTCAGATTTTCAATTTTTTTTATTTCTCAGTATTTTAATTCAAGATGATGCTTAATTCACTTTCATGTTCCTAATGCTAAGCTCATTGCCTAATGGAAAGGAAGCAATAAGTCAGTTCTTTTCCTACGCTGATGGGCCTTAAGAGAATTATTCACATTATTGGTTAAGGTGGAGATTTTCAGAAATCCAGTAGGGTTTATGATAGCTCCACATCTACAGCTTTAAGTAGATTGTAAGGGTCAATCTGATGCGCAGGCTCCATGAACCAGATCTTGAGAAAGGAAGTCATAAATTAGCAACTGTCAGCTGGTAAAATAGTTTAATTAGCAGTCAAGAAAGTTTGGGATATTATTGCTATGTTCTGAAGAAGACATTAAAATTCCAAATTAAAAAACAAAAACACTTAAGAATTAAATGCAATGGTTGTATAAAGAATTAGGAGAAAGCAGAAAGAATGTTCTTCAGCAGACATGCATTGGCCCACACTATGCCATCACTATTTACTCCGTTGTAGTCATTGTGAGCATTTTCCTTTGCTGTGTCTCCTTCCCGATAGAAGAAACCCCTCAGCATTAGTCACAGACAGAGAGCAGTGGGTGCTGTCCTTGGGAGCAAGGTGCCTGACAGCTTCAGTGTCAGTAAAGAATGATGCCTGTAGTTGCAGAGGAAGGTCAGAAGGAAAGAAGCAACACCAACTTGGTTTGGGAATGAGGAGATGTATTACGTCATGCTCCAAGGAGCCTGGTCCCTGAGGTGACGGGTAATGAGACAGCATCATTCACAGTGGTTTACAAAACCCATAACCAGAATTAGCCTCATTGACAGGAACCTCTAAACAGAGGAAATACTAAAACATTTGCTGCCAGACAGGCTTTTAAGATGTTTTCTTAAATATAGAATACATCTTAATTTTTGTCTTGTTCTCTCAGAGAAAACAATTTGGATGTTTTCCCTATTCTTTGATCATAATTGTACCCTTATTTATTTTTACGTTTTCCTTCTTACATTTTCCTAGCAAGTTATAATTGATTGAGACCCAAGGTGGTCTTTTCAGATGTTAAGTCTTAGAATTGTAGCAAGGCGATCTTTTTAAACTGTATGAAAGCTGCAAAAATAACTCCAGTCTCTACTAGTTTTTGTACTTTGTTAGGCCTTAATACAAGTAGTCAGAGTATTGTTTAAGGAGGAGATTCTCAAAAATCCAGTAGGGTTTGTGATTGCCCCATATCTACATTTTTAAGTAGATCATAAAGATCAGTTTGAAGCTCAGATTCCATTAATAGCCTTAAGAATTTTGGAAAATCTATGCTATTAGCTTTGAGCCTCCCTGTCTTTTGTGAGCTTCATGGAAACCACTCTGCCTCTGATTGCCTGCTGACCCCTCTAGGGCCCCAAATCTCCTAGAAACACCCAAATATTCTACACCTTCGATTTTGTTTATTTAAATTGTGGAAGGATTCAACAACATCAGCTGCAAGCTGATCAGTTTAAGAAAACAAGATAGAGACTCAAGCTGCAAGAAACAAAGTTCAGAGAGGGATACAATCAAACATACGGTAAGCTGCACTTTAGTTCCTGTAGCTCAAGTAACTCCATGGTGTTTTGATTATGAAATGAATAATCTGTGCTAACAATATTTTTAATATTAAAATGATAGGAAAACTAAGCTCAAATTTACAAGAGTAAGGAGAAATTTGTTCAATCTAACAGCAAAGTTTGAGTAGGGCTGGTTTGCGCCATGGCATTTTAGGAAGGTCATTTAGTCATATATCAGAGTATATGATTTCTGTGTAGTGTGATTTGATTTTTGATTTTAAAGCAGTTAATCTCTCAAGGCAGCAAAATAGTTTCTAGTAGTTTTAGAGTTATTTCATTTCAGCCTTAAGATTGTAAAGATATTCAATAAAGTAAAAATACATTTAATATTTCAGAATTACTAGTCTTTAGATTCAAATTAGTTAGAATTGTTTAGCTAGGATTTGAAATGGGCAAGACAGTGGGAATGTCTTGCTTTGACTGACTTTGGAGTGGATCATAAGTTCCAGTACCTGATCTTGGGATCAGTTCACCACAAATCTTGTGGCATGAAAAGGTGGTGCTATATGTCCTTGAACCAAATGTATGTGAGAAATGAGCTCTGAAGGTCTTCTAACACAGTCCCCTAATTCAGCAATGATGGTTAATAATAGGAAACAATAGAAAAAAATTTTGACACACCTTTCATGGTGCAGAGAAGGCAGGAATGAATCAACTATGCTACAGAAACAAACCACCCCCAAATCTTAGCATTGGAATAAAAATAGTTTTTGCTTTCACATCGTCTCCTGTGTGGCTGGCAAATTCTTCAGAGCAAAGGTATATCATCTGGTTGCTCATTTTCCAGGCTGCATCGATCTTATTGAACCTCCCTTTCAACATATGCTTTCTCAAGAAACCTAGAGAGTATGGAGCTGTCAGTTAAAAGCTTCATTTCATCACTGTGAAATCATTATTCCTTTCCTGATCCCAGGGCATTCAGTGGAATTAGACACGTACTGCATAGATATGTGTAATCCTCTCAAGCCAGTTAGGTGTCCGGAATCTGAACACACCTCATTCTGCAGAATTAGTTGTTTGGTCTTATTCAACCATAAAGGGATACAGAGAGAAGTCCCACTAGCCCCAGTATCTAGGGGAAAATAGACTACACATGAGTGAGGATTTTAGTCTTTCACAAAGTCAGCAAAGTCTGTAGCTATCCAGGTGAAGCAGCAGCATCAACAGGGATGTCAGGGTGTGAAACAATGTAAGTTTTTGGAGCTACATGGTATCTGGCATTTTTAGAATGTCAAACACAAGCAGATAATGTGGAAGAAGAGGTAAGAGGGTTGCATATAAACCAGGTCATGTCTGCAGTTTGTAGAGCAGACATTGCTTTTATTTGAAGTTTCTCTTCCTTTACTGTGAATTTTACTAGGACGTTGACTTTAGCATGTTTTTCCCAGATGCTTACCTCCTGAAACATTTGCTCAATAACATCTGGGACATGACCATGTTTTGCTGTTTCTCCTTATGCCAACTAAGAGGAACTTCAACTGTGGTCAATATGGGCAGCACTGTTGTTCCATCAGGGAATTCACATCTTTGGAAACAATGAGACATCCTGCATTGGTCACAACAGAACAACTTCTGTGAGTATTGATATTCTGGTTCTGGATCCCATATCAAACTCTACGTCATCCTTTACCATTTTATTGTTGCTATTATAAGCTCAGCCATGAGCTGTGCCGAGGGTTAAGAAAAAAAAATTGCCTTTCTCCACTATATTAGAAAGCCATGGTATGGAATCTTGAAATCTTTTCTCAATCCCCGAACTGTAATCACCCATCATCGCTACCAAGATTCCCTCACAACAAAATACCTGTCTGCCTTTTGCCTCTCTTCACCCTTAGGGCCTGTATCAGTCTGCAGGTACATTCTCTCTCTCTGGTAAAACTGGATTCCAGCAGCCCAGCTCCGTCCAATGAGATGGCCAGGCTGCTCCAAGGTTACTCTCTACTGCCTGGGATTCCCTTCACCTTCACGGACAGACATGCAGGGGACCTCCTGAGAAGAAAGTCTTTTTGTCTTATTTCTTTTTCATTTGAGAAGTTTTGACAAGAATTTCTGGTTACAAAAACAAAAGGAACATAATCTCTACTTTTTTCACTGATGGGTGGTTTCACTGAGTGGCACCTTCTCTCCTAGTACTTTCCTTTGAATTACTAGGGTAAGGATAATTTTTCTCGAGCAGTTCTGACAGCATTGTTAAGTTTGAATTGGTTATGTCTATCACACAACCTTCTTACAAGCTGTTACAAGTAGAAATGTAACATGGCAGTGAAAGTTTCATCCCTATTCAATTTATAGTAGACAATTAAGTCTAGTGAAGAAAGTGCGCATTGTGGGCCAATCATGCCATAATGAGTTATTTCCACAGTTGAAATTGGCATAAATTGCCTTTCCTCTCTAAATTCTATGCAGGTGTGGTTTAATTATGACATTTACTTTGCTACTCCTATTTCTTTAATGGGCCAGAGAACAAGCAGTTGAGAAGTTATAGCACTCTTATTCCTTTCTCTTTCTTCACTTGAGAAGCAGACCCTAAACTAAACTCCAGGTAAAACTGCATCCTTAGAATTAGAGAACAAGTTAAGCTTTATGTTGAGACCTTACTCTTGAAGATATGAATTTATTATCCCGTCCATATGGATAGATCCATAACATTTCCAAATGTAATTATTATAAGCTGCACTATAATATTCAGAATTTTAATGGAGTCTGTCTTTGGTAGAAAGCACAATGAGCTTGAACAAATTTCTTATTGTCTTCCTTATGCCATTGAAAAAATACTTACATTTGTAAGAAATTGTATTTGTATTTGATTGGAAGACATTTTCACTGCATAACTTCTCAGGATCACATGCTTTCACCTATAGATGAAGTATAGGGGTACAAAGATGATAAGAAAGTAGAAGAAAAATTATTACAGAAGAGGATGGGAATTGATAGAAGGGAAGGCAATAGAGGATGATGGGGGTGGATTTGATCAAAGTATGATTTATATGTGTGCATGGATATTCCACAATGAAACCCATTATCTCTATAATTAATATGAACTAATAAAATAAGAAAACAAAACAACAAAAAAACCCTTCTTGATAGATTCCCATCAGTCTCCCTGCCCAAGCTGACCTGCTACCTGAATCCACAGAAGCATTTCGATAACAGGAAGCCTGCAGCCACCCCAATTACCTACACGAAAGCTGATTCTATGAAAAACCAGAAGAGACTTTCTATACCTACTGCTGCCCTGCTACTCCTACCAAGGCCCAGTTTATTAGCCCCAGGCCCATCACCCATGGGACTCTAAAATTTTCCACCCTTTTGACCAGTGTCACCTCCCCTACCTAAACTTCCCCATATCAACAGCGCACACCTTCCTCTTAGGGCCAGCCATCTTTTCACCCTTGGCCTGTCTGCATCCAGACAGCAATAATCTCTGCCAGTTGCTTGAACTTTGCCTGCCTCAGTGATCTCAACTGTGCCTGTCTGACTTTACACTTCTCATGAACATTAAAACAATTCCTCAAGTTAACTGGTTAGATTTTATTTTCCACCTACATCATTGCGGCAGTTTGGATACAGCTTGATCTGTAGTGTTTCATGTGTTAGAGGCCTGGCACTAAGTGTTGCAGTATAGAGGTAGAAGAGTTTTAAGGGGTGGAATCCTTTAGGAAGTCCTTAGGTCAATTGGGGAAACTCCCTTTCTTTTAAAGGACTCTAGAAACCCGTTGACTCATTGGCATCTTATCTGTGGATGTGACTGCTCACCCCTGGACACATTTACCCATTGGGAGCCCTCCCAGAACTTGCACCATATTGCTTGGATTTTCAATCCCCAAACTATAAACTAAATAAACCTCCTTACATCACATGGTAGCCTGTCTCAGGTATTTCATTGTGGTAACCAAAGCTGGCTAATACAATGAAAGACACAAGCATATTTTCACTAAAATTCCAATCCTTATAATGATCTTTGGCTTTGTCTCATAACATCAAGAATGATAAAGACTCATATAACTCAATTATTTATGCCCCATTACAAAAATATAATGACATTGTAAAACAACTTATTGTGGTACTACAGTTTAGGCATTCAACTCAGTGTAGGCATGTTAGGGACAGAATCTAACATTCAAATTTTTTTAAAAAATAGAGCAAATTTCCTTCCTATATGTAGTTTCTTTCTCTGGTCCCATATAGGCAAGAAAATTCCAGAGAAGAAACAAATTTAAAAATAGCAATTTTTTCATGTTGGCTGGGGTTTCAACAATCATTTAAAAATTAACCAATTTACACCCAGAAAATATTTTTTAAAATTCTTCTTATTCTCTTCTACAATATCTTAAACTTCATGTTGCTTATAAAATTTCTTCCCAATTCTTATCCATACAAAAATAAAAACAAATAAATGAAAGAAAATTTAGATTCTCTTTTATCTATTATCTATATGGCTTTTCTTTTTTACTTCTCTTCACATTGTTGTACTTCCCCATCATACGCAGTGATCAGAACTTTTGTTGCAGCAATCTACCATATTGTGCTGTTTCAGTCTGTGCTTCCAGGTATTCACTTGTTTTAGTTGAAAAGAAAGACTAGGAAAGAGAGAGAGAGAGAAGTGATGGAGAAGGAAAAGGAGGAGTACAATGATGAACAGATGAAGACAAGGGGAGGGAAGGAGGAGGAACAGAGAAAAGAAAAGAAGAGACATGGTAAGAAAAGAAAAAAAAGAAAGAGTGAAAGATGACAGGAAAGAGGAAGAGAGACAAGAAGAAAAGGACAAAGGAAGAAAAGGAAGGAAGGAAGAAAAGATAAGGGGGAAAGAAGTAAGGAAGTAAAGGATGAAGAAAAGAACTAAGGAACCCAGGCAGTCTTGCTTGTTTAAATGTTCTATTTGGAATAATAGTTCTTTTGTTCAGTCTGCTTTTTTGAAATTAAATGTATCCATAGAATTTCTGCTCACAAAAATTCTCTACCTCTATTCCTCCCATATGCCTATATATCAAAAAATATAATAGGACTCAATGAAAGCATGCCATTACTAAGGAAAAGGAAAATGGAATTTAACACATAAATAGAGAAGAAAATATAAGGGTTGGAGAATGAGGGATAAGAATAAGGTATAGGTATGTATCACTGGCATTACACTTTGAGATTTTAGAAAACCCACATAAAATGTAATGTAACATACTTAATTTTGCAAATCAATAACCTTCATTAGAAAATTTCTATTTAGGTAGGACAACCTTCCAGATACTAAAGCAGGTGATGTATTTTACCTCACTTATTGCTGTCAGTATTTTTATAGAATAGATGCTAAACCTAGATGATACACAATAGGGAGCCTGCCTCTCAAATTCATTCACATTACAGTAAGTAATCCCCAGAGCCAGGATGCCAGGAGCTTTCTTCAAATAAGGTGTCTATTCAATTATTTCTATAAATCTGGGAGGTCCTTGATGTCACTTTCATTCTGACAATGAAAAAAGCCAGCTGAGAGTGTTTAAGTCATCTAATAGCTTCAGAGTGGTACATTAATCTTTCCATTGGACTTCCCCTATAGATCACTCCAATGATATACATATTGACAAGGAGTCTCTTATCGATCGAGTTTTAGTCAGATCCCTCTGTTCTCTTCTCTAGTAGGTCTATTCTACTACAAAATTCCATGGGAATAGCACCTTTGAACAAAATCTGCCTTGCCAGTGTTTAATAAGTGTCATGGCTGGGTACTTAGCTCAGTGGTTCTGCTGTCTGCCTCACAAGTGCAAGGTCCCGAGTTCGATCCCCAGTACCAAAAAAAAAAAAAAGAAAAAGAAAAAGAAGTGTCATGAATATTTTTAATACTATCATATACATATACAGGAAAATATATGTAAATAATTTTCATACCTTAATACATATGTTTATATATGCATAAACTTGTATAGAATAAATATGTCTGCATGAAAATATATGTATATAAAATATACACACAAATATACATTATAATAATATGTACTTATGTGTGTGAGCAAAACAATTATAATGGATTGCAAAAATAAAAGTTACCATCATGCTAGACCTTTGTTTTGCTCATAAATGATTCAAAATTCATTGTTTTTTTATATTTATGAGTGTAAGCTATTGATGTATATATAATATATAATATTCTTACATACACACAAATTAATATATTTCTAAGCAATTGAATAGAGATAATTTCATACCTTGGTCATTTATTTAATAACCTATTGTTAGGCAGTTAAGATAGGTCATTTGAAAACTTTTAGCTGGATTTCAGTATTTTTCATAATATATCAAATATTAAAGCATTTGGGCAGGCGATTTAGCTCAATGGGTTTGCTGCCTGCTGTGCAAGCGCAAGGACCCGAGTTCAATCCCCAGTACAAAAAAAAACAAATTTAAGGATTCTTTTGACAAAATAAAAGTTTATTACATTAAATATAATGAAATATCTGAGTACTATTTTCATAATAATTTTTAATTCAACAGTATTCAAACAGTAATAGTTCATAAGTGTGTTCCTTTCTCTTTCTCTTGAAAAATTTTGCTATTTTCAAATATGATATAACTCAAGGTAATTTGGTGAAAATATATGTCAGTATTTTGGTAATTTGCATTATTATGGTTTTTAATTGCTTCCAATAATTTCTCTTGCTTCTTATTTTGCAAGTCTAAATAAGTTCCTTGCATACAATCTCAAATACTTCATTCATTTTTGTTTTCCTTCTTACTTTTTTAATCTAGAAAACCTTATGGCTAATTTAGTTTAACCCTGCCTTCTCTGTGCTTGAGACACAATACAGTCTCACTTTTACCTTGCAACTACTGCAAAATGTCATCTATTAAGGTATCCGAGGAATTTTAGAACGTTTGTAGTTCACTTGCTCTTCTTTTCTGATGTATGACTATTTCATATCTTCTCTCTTCTCAAATCTTTAAAACTACTCTCCATTTTTCTTCAATATTAGTTCTGTCTCACTGATGTCTTCTTACAGTCCCTAAAAAACATTCAATATTGCATTTATGTCTTCTGCCTAAGAACCACTTTCTGCACTCCATTCACGCTGTTCTGTTCTTATTACATTCAGTGAAATTTTCTTTGGCCAAACCATGTAGATTAGAAAGCAATAAACTCCACAGAATACATTCTGATGCCAACACTATACTTCATCATCTAACATTACATTTACATCATCTTGGTCTTTGTTATTTATTTTATTTCATAAACAATAGACATGCAAAAATATAGATTCTGTTATGTTTGATAGTCTATTGCCTAATTTAGAAGAGTACCCAGCTCATCAAAGAAATAATACAAATAAATTATGGATGTTGAAACAATTATCTTCTATTGCTTTTGTCAATTATCTATCCAACAGATTGCTGCTTTTTAAATTTTTTTTTTCTGTACATGTTTGTAGAATGTAATGATTGCATTCATTTTAGGGAGTTGGCAACTGTACACAACATATCTTAATTCTTTTTACTTCCACTTTACTTCTGCCACTCCCTCCCCCGTTTCTTCATTTCTTGGTCCATTTCCCATTTGCAAAATATATGTCTTCTTGTTTCCTATTATCTCTCTGTCATGGCTTGTATCTAGATGTCCCTCCAAAACCTCCTAAGTGGGGATTTTGAGAGAAGCCTGGATCTGAGGTGTGAGAATGTGGATTCAGGGTGTGTGAATATGAATTAAAGGTGTGATGAATAAATCAGTCCACTGATTGGTTTAGCAGAGTTCTGGGTATGGATAATGAGAAGACCTATGGGCACCACCCCGAAGGCTTGTAGCCTGTGTGGGATAAAATGGATAGGGAGGCTTGCTTCTTCACCGCTTGCTGCCCCCTGCCGGTTCTGTCATTAACTGTTTCTCCTCTGTGATGACCTTCTGCCATGCCGCCCTGCCTTGGCAACCATGGACAGAAACCACAGCAAACTGTGAACCAAAATCAAGCTTTATTCTTTTAACTTGTGGGTGTCCAGTATTTTGTCTCAACAACAAGAAAATTAACTAAAACCCTACCTTTTACTCTTCTCTTTAGTTTGCCTTTTCTAATAGTTAAAACTTATAATAAATTTATCTATTGTTTTTATTCTTTAAGGTTATATTTGGTCTAAGATGTATTAAATTTCCCAGGGCATTAATATTTATGATTATATCTATAAAATATAATGTCAGGTAGTTTAGAATTTTACTTATTAAAGTTTTTAAATAGTACAATTGCAGCCTCTTCCTATTATTACAGAAAGGTTTCTTAAAACTTAGTACATATTAACTGCATTAATGAGATTCAGTGTGATGTTCCTATACATGCAAACAGCATGCTTTAATCATATCTCCACTTGTGTTCTAGACCCACTGTCTTCCTGTACCCTCCCCATCCCTAGTAATCACAATTCTCCCTTCAGCTTGATTTTTTTTTTTTAGTTTCCTTATATGAGAAAGAACTTGTAGACACTTCTATGTTTGACTTATTTCACTTTGTATAATGTCTTCCATTCCATTCACTTTATTATAAATGACAAGATTCCTTTCTTCTCTATAATTGAAGAGTACTCAATGATGTAAAATGCCATATATTCCTCATACATCCATATCACATACCTATATTTTCAATTATTTATTTAATGAGTTTTACTGTACATTTAAATTATTAATATTGATGTAAGTTTGAGCTTATGGTAAAGAGTAGGAAATTATTTTTCAACACGGTCAGATTTATCAAATTGTTTACTGAACAAATTGTTCTATTTATATATTTTTAAATACTATGATTACCACATTCTAAATTACTGTGCATTATTGAGTCAGTTACATGAATTTCTGTTTTGTTCTTTAGCATGTTGTTACTGTTCCTGAAAACTATTCGCACTGTTATCCGTTACATATGGTTTAGTTAATTTAGAAGGACCCATGACTTTGTTTTCTTTCTTTCTCAAGTGTAATTTAAATATCCCTAGATGAAACATCTTTTTTGGAGATACAATTTAGAATAACTAAATTATTCTCAATCCACCCTCGAAAAAATCCAGAATTTGGGATATTTTCAATTATTACTTATTTTGATGAAACTCAATGTTTCAGCATTAGATTTTCAACTAGAAAAACATTTTTCTTTTTTATATATTATTTTTTACTTTAAATTTTAATTTTAACATTAAAAGTTTACTTGCATAAACAAGATTATGACTCTGGAGACATAAAAACTAATCAGTATAAACTATGTAGTGTATGACCTTTTCTACTTTTCCTTTTAAATTTTGAAAAGTTCTATCCACTCCCCAGAGGAGTTCATCTAAGTTGGGTAGCATTTGCAATTTAGCATTACGTATAAGCAAATAAACACACATATTAAAAGTTATATATCAAATAATTTCATAACTTTATTTTACTCTTGAATTAGATTTTATAGACAACATTACCTATAATTTGGAAGCCTTTAAAACTATAACAATACCTACATACTCACACAGGTAATTCTTATATTTATTGTAATATCAGTAAAAGAAAACTCTTGATTTAAAGGAATTGGTACACTTTGGAATCATGTGAACAATTTCTTAATTATTTCTCTTTTGATGAATATTTGAGTCCAATCGGAGTAGATAGCCTCAACATATTATTGGATTAACTCTGTGTCTCATGTTTCCTGATCATGCCCTCTATTTAACAAGGAGGTAGAAACAGTGGTTGGCATTTAGTTACTCAAAGTATTTGGTGCTATTTCTTTTTCTGGTCGGATACTATACTTACACTGCGCTACAACTTGTAAGTTGCTGTTGCCAGAAACAAAGGAGAAAGAAATCTTAGAAGACAATCAGCACCTCTTTGTGCTGTCTCTCCCCTTTTCTAGGGTTACAAATAATACAGCAAGTAGTAACTGCCCCATCTGTCCAGGTCTCATTATATCACTGAAACATAGAAAAGTTCCTAATTGATTCATGGATTTTTCCCCCCAGTACCAGGAATCAAACTCAGGACCTTGTGCTTGCCAGGCAGGTGTGGTGCCATAGAGCTAAATCCCCAGACCTTCCATGGATTTTTTTGTGTGCTTGAGAATTAACCCTTTTTCAAAGTAAGCCATGGAGGGTCCGGAACTGTTGTCCTATCACAGCAAATCTAACCTGTCCTGATTTAAAGGCAGGTCTGCTCACTGGAGTTACTCAGAAATCCAGGCTAAAAACAATGCCATGGCACCAAGCATGCAAGTAAAGAAGATGGAATGAAATGGGTTTGACTTTTTTCAAGGTTATACCTAAAAAAACAGCATATATACTCTATTTCCTAAGAAATTAAAATCTAAAGAAACTAGAATCGAAATCAGAGAAATTAAAATCAAAGAAAAAAATCTAACCTTATTTTTGTTTGTTTGTTTATTTCATTATCTGTTGGACTATCGAGGGTTATATGTATTTTGTAGGAGGCACTAAAAATAACCACATGGCAATAACTTCCCTATCTGTAAGGGTATAGTAAAAGAAGGATATGCATATTGGGATTTACATTATTTAGCTCTTGACATAAAAATCATAACAGAGTGTGTTTGGGGATGTCAGTCATTCCAATGCCTCATTTTAAGTTGGAGGGAAAAATATATAGTATTAGACTTTCTTTTTTTAAAGAAAATATCATGTAATTATCACATATATTTTCTGGGAATTAAATGTATTATGTAGGGTTGAATTACTTTTAAGTGTTAATTGTCTTAAAATGTAAATGTAATGTGAAATACCTGAAAAAATTAGAAGGAAAATTTTGCCTGGAATTTGGGCCTGGAAAAATTATGTCCACATCCTAACTTACACACTACTAGTTAAGAAAATAAGAGTTCAGCTCTTCTGAGCCTATGTCTCCACCACAGATGTCTACCATGATGCAGGGTTGGTTCTTACAAGTATGTGGGATAATGTATATAATACACCAAGCACATTAACTGATTCATAGCAAGTACTCAAGAAATAGTGTGTGTTTCCCAGATTCCCATATTTTCTCATTTCTCATATCCCTAATAAACCTGTATATATAAATAAGATTTTGATTATAAACTTGGAGTTCTTTCAAACTTGAGAGAATATTGAGTGTGTTGCTATGTATTTCAAAAAAGAAAAGAAAAACAAAGAAAATACAGGATATCACCAGAACAGTAAATTACCTTGTCAAGAAAAGGTCAGGCTACTTGGCAATAAGCAATTCTTGTCAGGTACAGACTTTCTCCGCTTTTTTTCTTTAATTAAATAAGTTTACTGACAGACATGAAGAAGCAACAGAAACTGCAGACCAATATGTGCAAAGGAGAAAGATTAGATCAAATAATAATTCCCCGGGAGTCATGTTGACACGTCATGATCTTCGCAAAGCAGTAGGGCATCTGAGAAGTTTTGATTCTCTTATGCCACAGGGTGCAAAACAGCATATTTAGTAGAAAGAAAAGAGAAAAGAGCCTATTGCTCTTCAAGTGCCTTCTGCTAAAATAGGCAAGGCTACAGAGTTCATAAAAGATTTGTTTTATCAATGAAAAATGCACTATTTTACCCTTCCTTTGTAACAAAGTCTTTTTCTTGTCACTTCCAGAATAACTACAAAAAAATAGAGAAAACTCAGTAAAGGTTTTTAAAGCCAAGTGTTCAGTTTCAGTTTTATATGTTGTTCTATTTGACCTTACATTCAGGAGGCATACTGTCCTTACAAATACAGCATGCATTTATAATTACATATGAAGAAGACACAAGAAAAAATGGAAAAATGACATTATACAAACATTTAAGAAAGTAACAGCACTGGAAATGTATTTAAAAATTGAATCAGGAGAAATAGCATGTTTTTTTAAACCTGAGATGCTCAGCAGGACCTCACAGATTATTACATGTCAGTGATAGTTTATGTTCAGACTAGGCTATGGATTCCTTCAGGTTTCTGTCTTGGTATCACTAATACTTCTTTTCCTAATTGTTTACTCCCCTGATGAGATAGATGTTTCATTTACTGAATACCACATAGCACAATACTTTAAAGAAGAATAAATGTAATAAGCTGTCTGACAAAATTAATGTTCTATTTCTCCACCTGCAGGAAATGAGGGCCCAATAAAATATTATGAATTATAATAAAATACTAAAGCAAAGCTTTTCAGGACAGGAAGAATCTCTAAGTTGTTTTAGTAAGAGAAATCACGGTGAGAGAGTAAACAACACAGACATCAGGCATAAAGTAAATTTTGTGGGTATAGGAGTGAAAAATACATATTAAGACAGGAGAATCATGTAAACTTGGTGTTCAATGTAAAAAATAGTGCTATGTAGCTGTCTATAAAATTATTTAACAATGGGTTTTGTAACAGAAACATAGTGTCCAGAAAGAGAGCGAGAGAGAGATGAAATGAAAGTCTTACTCCCTATTGCAGTAGAATGTACATATTCCAAAAGTCCTGCATCACAATTTTGTGAAAACATTAGCAATTCAGACTATGTTTTAGAAGAAATTGCTCAGTTCATCTTTATATTATGTATGGAAACACTAATGGAATTTAGACAGAAGAAAGACAACTTTGAAAATCAACCAGATACTTGCATTCAAAATATATTATGGCTTCCAGTTTGAACAAAGATTGTGTTTTGCTTATAGCTTCAGTCTACTGAAAATAACAAAGTTACAGGAAGGGAATTTTGTCAAAAATAAGGGGACTCCTTTAAATAGGGTAAATACAGTACATCTACTATGTACTGTATTATAAACTTTAATGGTTTTAGCAACACTCAAAACAAGGTCACAGATTTTTTCATGAATGAAAGAGATATGAATTGAGTTCAAGGGCACCTGGCTAACAAAATGGAAATTGAATTTTTTTTACACAGTAATGGTGATCAAACTCAGGGCCTGCACACTGAGCAGATACACTGAGCTGCCGGTGATACTAAAATTTAGGACAGAATTTGATATAGGCATGGTGATGTATAAGGTAGTTGACCACAAAGCATTATCTAGGACTGAATGTCTGATAGGCTTTCAGAGGAAAAGATAGACTTTTAGGTGAAATCGTTTGTTAAAATTTTGTGTTATTTCTCAGTGCCCACAAGACAGGTCAAGACAGGTCCAGTGAGACAGTGAGTTCTCCCATTCACCAATGCAGCCTGGAATTTTGTGAAATCACACTGAGGACTTCCAAGGACATCCAAGCAGTTTACATCAGTCCGTGCTCTCTTTTAAGCAATTTGGATTTTTAAGTCATTGAATTAGCCACACAAACACATCAGGTAGGTGTCCTTATCATTCACCTTTCACATATATAGAATCTTAAAGGCCAAATAATCTGTCCAAGGACACACAACTATAAAAGGACAGATCCAGGATACAAACACTTGGCTTGAGAGTTCACCAGTTGTATGATTTTGTTTTAAATTGCTTCTCTGTTCACTCCTCTATGGTTGCTGTACAATGGTGATGGAAGTACCTAGGCACAATGGGGCTCTAGTGTTGGCCACAGTGACAAGATCTGTCAATGAGAGCTCAATTATGGGTACTGTAGGCAGTGAAAATATGTACACTATAACATTATGTCTGGTAGTTACAATTAAATTATTGACCATCACCACCAGATTTATTAGCTCTCTCTGGGTTTAAAATAACAGGGAAACAACGGAGTTGAAGTATAGAT
The DNA here is from genome assembly GCF_053883595.1 of Heterocephalus glaber. Taxonomy (NCBI): domain Eukaryota; kingdom Metazoa; phylum Chordata; class Mammalia; order Rodentia; family Bathyergidae; genus Heterocephalus; species Heterocephalus glaber. The sequence continues at coordinate 27,201,977 of NW_028258151.1, read as the reverse complement.
GGAAGAAGGCAAATTATTTCAAGGGACTACAGAGATACTTACATGTCACCTATAATTGCACCGATAACCCTACAGAAAGAAATGGAATCAGACTTGTAATGCTTTGGAATTCTCAATCTCTGGAATGTGCTTTCTGTTGTGTCTTTATCTTCTTTTCCTGGCTAAAACCATTGCTTTTCCAACTTTCTAATTTTAGATTTTATTTCCTAAGAATAATAATTTTCTCTTTTAAAAGCACCACATATTGGTCCAGGGATTTAGCTCAGTGGCACAATGCCTTCCTCACAAACACAGGGTGCTGATTATCACAAAAACAAAACAAAACAAAAAACCCCCACACATTTATCAAAATCATGAAAGCAAGCATTGATGACAGACAATCATCTAACTTATAACTTATATTTAAATTTTACATATGTCCCAATAATTTCTTCAAATATATGAAATTATATATATATATAATATACATATATAATCATTTTATTTTGCCTATGTACTTGTCTCTTGGGCTGTACAGTTTAAAATCCAATCTATTCTTTACATATAAGTTTAACTATATTCAAGGATCAGCATTATAATATACAGCTAAATATTAACATAATTTCTAAACTCATTCGGTTGCAAAGTTGTTAAAAGGTTCCTACTGCTTAAACAACCATGAATCCTGTTGTTTAGGAATTTGAGTCCACTGAATGAGGTAGTGTGACAAATAACACAACGCACAATGGGACAGTGGCAAGAACTGAACAGTGTTGAATCCCAGGACAACATTTTACTTTATTATTTTTCTCAGAAGTTTACCAAATTCTATTTGTCTTCCATAATCTTTTTCAAGTTATGTCCATGAAAATATTTAAATTACTAAATATTCCATGATTACTGAAAAGAAATGAGTGATTAGAGATAAAGCCAAGGAACTGCTTGTTGGCATTGTTCATTATATCACCAAAAATCAAAGTATGGCAAAAATAATCCCATTTTATCGATATGTGAGCTACAGTGTCCACTACATTGAAAAAAAATACTGTGGGTTCTAATGTGACTCATATTTTAGACGTTATTCATGACCAGACTACATCTTGACAATGAGTTCAATTAAGAAGAGAAGCCAGGGAATGAGTAGTGACTAAAACAAAAGAGCACTAGAATATAATTACTGGCCACAAAACATATGGCATCTAAATTTTATCCCCTTGGATTCTCACCCTGAAAGCTACTAATTTCTCTTTCTTCTCTCCTTCCTTTGAAAAAATTTATTTAAAACATACTATGTTCCTAGTAGAAGCAAATGTGCAGATTTCAGAACAAAATGGCCCAGTTTCCATAATATACGAATCCACTTATAATATAGGAAGCTGTACTATTATGGAGACATGATGCTAAACACCTACAACTTAAGAGAGGTGAGGGTTAATTTGGCTCAGGTTTTCAGGAGATAGAGGCCATAGCTGGCAGGCTTTAAGGCAGAAACATCATGGTGGAAGGGCATGGGGAGCATAAATGCTTAGTTCGTGGTGGCCACATAGCAGAGCAGAGAAAAGAGTGTCAGAAAGTAAAAGGCAAGGGATGAGACTCCCTTCCATACATTGTGAAGTGCTTCACTAATCCTGAGGTGAATCCCAAAGCAATTAAGTTGACAGAATCAGTTAAACAATGCAGCCACTGTGCAAGAAGACAAAATACCATTTAGTAATCCAAGCATGCATACTGTGTATAAAGCAGCCTCCTTTTCTGTGTTGAAGTTAATAGTAAGTAACACAAAGATTTCAACAAACATGTGGCTTCAGATGGCAAGTAGAGACATAATCCTCCTCAGGTAGTAATAGACAAACTATTGTTTTCTTTTTATAAACACTGACAAATAATGAGTTTATGGATTTTATAACAATTGTCAGGCTACTGAATTTTACAGAAGGCATTTTTAAACAGTAATGATAACTTGTGCAATGTTGCTATGCCCTCCATAATTTGTCACCACAATAATCTCACGAGTAAAATCAAAACTCTTCAGTGTGATCTTTATATTTAAGAGATATACCTAGCAACCAGTATTTATCTCAAATAATGACATCATGAAATCTGTCTACCATATTTATTGGTGATAAAAATAACATTCCATTTATCTAGCAGTGAAACATTAGACAACTTAATTCATCTAAAATTTGGCTAGAAATTTGAAGAAAGATTTCAGTTTTCTTAAGTTAAAATCCTGAATCTATTTTACATCTTGGCTGAAATGATCATTTACATCATGTAAAGAATGTTCATAGATCAGGAAAATCATACAGGCAACATATTTCTGATGTGTTTTGGGTTTCAGTGACAGATATTAGATAAAAACAAGCCACCAAGTCTAAATGTGAGGTATAGGAAAGGAATTTACAAAAGTAAGAAATTGAGTTTTGGTGAACAATATCATAACAAAGTTATAGGCAAATGAAGATAAGGACGAACTTCTTAGGCTAAGATACAAGTCCAAAACTTGATGCGGCCAATAAATATTGCATAACTATATGGCACAAGGAGAGTCAAACTAATACAAAATTTATGAATAATTAAAAAGTGCATCTTTCATTTTTTTTTTCAAAGCCAAGATTGAAACTCAAACATCTAGATCTACTTATATTTATATGATGTGATTGGTTTAAGAGTTATTTTGTCTTTTTCTGTGCATCTTCCAAGCCAGGCCAACATTTTATAATTACTAGATACTCAACAAAATTACATAGTGAATACTACAGGGGCTGTGACAAATGTAATAACTGACTTTAAATTGACCTTGAGCAATCATAAATGAATAAATTAATTTAAAAAGTGCAACTTTTAGGGACATCTCTGAATAATTACTAGCAAAGTAAACTTGAAAAAATAAAACAGTCAACAGTTAAAAGAAAAGAAAAAGATACCTGTGACACAATCAAGTGATAATAACTAAATTATTAAATAAAGTAACAACCATATTATATCAATTTTACCTTTTCCTCATAGAAAAATCTAATTTATAAAAGTGGATACGAATATTTTAATCTACATATTAGGAAATTTAAGGCTCTTGAGATTGGGTTTCTTACTTAGCCAAAAAAAAAAAAAAAAAAAACTACACAGAAATTAATCCAGAGACTTCACCCAGGTCTGTCTGAGTCCATAATTCTGGTCAGATATTACTAATTTGGAAAAACAGATCTGCAATTCCAATCAAACTCGTGGAGTGCCATTTAACATATGTAGACTTTATATCTCCCTGGGAAACATCATGTTTCCTGCTGCTAAATGTCAATTCTGTGTAATATGCAAATGCTGTGTTTTCCAAATGCTCTTCTCCAGAAGAAGTAAGTTCTTCATTAGCTACCTGCGAAGCAAGCTGGATATAGTATAACTCGAAAGCAAAAGAGAGTCTCACTTTCACATTGATAGCTTTCATTTGACAACAGTGGAGGATCTCAGTTAAATACAGCTGACAGCATCAGTAGGATAAAGTGATCCAACCCAGAATTCACCTCTGAGGCCTAAAGATACAAATAGATGTAAAGTTTATAGGAGTATAAATTTTAGTAAAATGTGTTTTCTTCCTAAATTTTGGTTTTAGATGAGCTAGAGGTAAGGGATTAGCTGGGTTTTAATTGTGAAAGACACACAATGACACAATAAAATGGAAGGAGATAGGTCATGGGCAGACAAAGTCCTTAGATAGTTGTCAGATATCCCCTCTGTGAGGTACTAATGCCTTTGCAGAATCCTTTTATTTGAGTGTGGGCTGGACCTAGTGACTTGTTTCTACCTATAAAATGCAATGCGGATGAGATGTAACTTCTATGGTGAGGCTGTACAAATTGTAACTTCTTTGTTGATATCAGATTCTCCTTTTCCTGCATTTTTTGTTTGACACTTCAAGAAAGCCAAGTGCCATGAAGAGTAGGTCATGGGTTAAGAGACAGTGTGGTCTGCAGTCAGCACCCTTCCCAAGCTGGGGCCTCCTTTCCAACAACCACTTGGAAGCTCGGTCCTGCCGACCTCCACCTTTGTGAACTCAGGAGCCTGTGTTTCTTCACATGAGCTTTAAGTGAGACTCTAGTCTGAGAGTTGATAGCATTTCCTACACCCATCTGAGAGACTGGAGAACAATGAATACAAATGAACTGTGCCTAGATTTCTGCTTTGCAGAAAAATGGGGACAGTGTGGATTGTCCCTAAATTTGGGAAAATTGATTATGTTGCAATAATAAAGACCTACAAAAGAGTTGAGAGATGACTAAGTATAACATAAAACCCTATTATTAATTCTCTTTTGCTTCAATGACTATGTATCTTTTCCAGTACCAACCATCTTGCCAACTTGGTGTGGACTCAACAGCTATTGTAAACCACTTTAAACTATTTTCTGCTTGTATCTTCTGTACATGATCATTACTCTCATCTTCAGTTTGCAGTGTAACCTTCAGAAAGGACAGGGATTCTGAAAAGAAAGATGATCAAGACCTCAAATGAAAGGTGAAAATGTGAATTCAAGGAAGGGATGCCCTGTGTTGATGTCTGTAATGTTGGAAATACGAACTCTAGCACTTGAGGTTCTTTCCAGTATAGTTCCACCTTGCATTATAACTGGAGTATATAATCCAGGAAAGTTTTGAGTCAACTTAACATTACTAATTTGGGAACACATTCATTTTATAGAGTTAATTGAAAAATTGCTTTTAAATAATAGACAATTATGTTGAATCTTATTGTGTTAGTGCATAATTGAGGAAGTACGTAACAAAGACATTTTCTTTGTCATAGAAAAATTGAATTAAATATTTGATTATATGAATATTTTACTCTATTATTTTTTGCACTAGATCAGGTTTTATTTTTTAAACCTATTATGGAAAAGCATATAAGAAGTCAATGAGGTCTTATATCTTATGAGAATTATCTAATCTAATTTCACATCCCAAAGAGTATTTCCTTCCAGTTTCCTTTACCAATCTAACTTGCCACAATAGACATTTTAATAAAAACTTTGACATATTCTTTCCTTTATTTCAGAATGTCACATAGACTTAAGAACTTTTTAACAGCAATGTATTTCTATGTAGATTCTCCACAATAACTTTCAGCAGAGCTCTACATTAGGAATTATTTTTTATTTTAATTTATACTATATGTTCATATACATGAGTACGTAGAGGCATGGGGAGAAAAATAACTTATCAAGGATACATATTAAAGGATAAATACAAAGGGAATAAAGAAAGGAAAAACTATGAGAAAGAAAAAAAAATAAATAAAGGATAAATACTTCTACAAAGAATCTGTTCTCAAATCCCAGGCATCAGGTCTTCCTGTCATATGGTAGAGTATCTACACACTGAATGCTGATGTTTATTATCTATATTGCTTTATCTTTCTGTCTTTTTCCTGTCAGTAATCATGGTATATATGTTTTATTTTATTTATGTTTCTTAGTACTTGCAACTCTAAAGTCCAGTCAGTAATTAATGAACATGATTTTTAAAATTATTTTGCATCCACACCATTTCTTCTAAGTTTTCATGCTATTTTGATAACTAAAACTTGAAGCTATTTTTCCTATAGGCAAGCTGGGCCAATTTAATGCAGACAATATCACCTTGATATTTCCCCAGACTGGCAAAGAATATTATGAGTTAGACTCCTGTTAACCCTCATTGCATCTATGTGTCCCTCATTTCTTTTTCAAAATGCTGAAATATAGTAATCTTATTAGAATATTCTCTTCTTTCAAGTACTTGCCCTGGAAGGTCCACAGTGAACAATCTACCAGAGAGGACTGCTGAGTCTTGATGAGGATTTTATCCCGTTATTCATGTTATCCAATTCAATAATCACATGGGAGGGTCATTAAATCTAAAATCAGAAAGCCAGACTGCTTGTCTTTCAATCATAGTAGCTCTCATGCTAGCTGCACAAGCTACTAGCCAATCTTTGCCCCATTTATTTGCCTAAAATGAGGATAAGTTTTGCCACTTCATATTTATGAGGATTAAAAGAGGATAAATATCAACTGATACCTAAGTGTTGATAAAATAAGATGTAAAAATGAGCACAGAAAGCAGAGGATATCAAAGAAAGAATTGGATGCATGATAGAATATACAGCCTTGAACATTGGGCAATGTCCTTCCAAGGGCATGTGGTAAAGATTTAGTATCTATCTTAGGGCACCAATGAGAGGTGGTAAAACCTCTAGGAGGTGGAAAAACGTTAAATCATTCCTGTGAAGTGCTTTAAAGTGATACTGGGATCCTGGTCCTTTCTCTCTCTTCCTTCATTTGAAACAACAATAGGAAAACAGCTTTGTTAAGCCACATACTTCCTGCCATAACATTCTGCCTGGCGCATGCTGAAAAGCAACACCCAAGCTTACCATAGACTGAACCCCCTGAGTCTGTGAGTCAAGATAAATCTTTTCCTCTTATAAATTGCAGCAAGGGAATGAAGATTACACAGACATGAGAATGTACATCCAAATCATTTGGTTTCTGTCAACAGATGCAGTACTGGGTTCCAAACTGCATTTGCAACATTATAATAAATTTTCCTTTTTTAAAGGAAGGTATTCTGAATGAATTTGTCTTCCTCTTAGCTAGATAAACTCACTTGCCTAGAATACTACTGATAAAAACTCATAACAGTTATAATTCTTAGCACAATGTATAGGATATAGAAAATTCTTCACGAATGGTAGCTAATATTGTTTCTTTCAGCCCACTTAAAGTAATATTTACTCATTTAATAAATAACTATAAGTCTGTAATTCCTCTCTTCAAGTCTCTCAAGTTCTGTCAAACATTCTGTTTCATTACCTAGTTTTGATTTTTCTGGCTTCTGATAATAAAATATGTTTTCTTTGATACCTTCGTCTCCAACTAATTTTCTCCATGTACATACTAATATATGCAATCAAAATAATTTATATTATTCTCAACATGCCTTCAGTAGTCAAGACCAGCTACTAGGTTGTCAACTTATTTTAAGTCCTCAAAAATTGAGTCATCACTGCATGTAAAATTGTGATGGTGATGAAACCAAGCTTACCAAGGGGTTTTACAATGGGTTAATCACTTCCTAGAAGCACTGGCTCCAGTTACTTCTTATATGGGGTTGATTTCTTATCATTTATCTTCCTACCATGGATCTTAGCTTCTCAAAAGGTTTGAAAAATCTGCATATATGTGAGCTCTGCCCTTTCACTGTACTCCAGAGTGTAATAAGGTTGATATTACAAGTGCTTGTAATGAAGAGGTTGGCTCTTGAGGGCATTTCAAATTCTTTACCATCTGCTTTATTTAACTGCTCACAGAATGTAATGCTATCATTAGCACTCTTATGCATCTATAAGGAAGATTATTTTCATTAAAATCTCTGATGGACTTCCTCAAGTTATATAGTCACTTATTATTTGAAAATTTATTAATCGTTTATTAAGCATATTTATGCAAGTATGACAGGTAATATCTGAATTGTTAAAGTTTATAAATAAGTAACAAGCAACTTTCTGCAAAGAAAAAACCTAAGCAAAAAGGCCTTCCATTTTGACTGATTTCTCAATGAAACAAACAGCCATATGGATTTATGAAATTAAGAGACCCTGTTTCTTCGTTCTATTTGACATTTTCTTTTACTGTGCCAAGTACTGTAACTTATTCTGGACATTGAAAATGTATCCAAATCATGTTAATGTAGTGAGAAACATATATAATATAGATGCCCAGGATGGTTACGCCCTGAGTAATTTGACCTATTCTGACCAGATAAGCAGCTTTTCTAAGAGTTTGTTGAGTGTGGTCTAAGATAGGGATGAAGCAGGGAAAGAATCATTCAAAATGATTTTTCTCTGGTGATGTAGCTCCCTTATTATCTATTTAACTCCGTTCGTTTGATAAAAATCAATTTCAAAAATAAAGGACAATTTCTCTTGTCTTCTTGACTAAACTTCCAAATTATAAAGTACTAATTTTGGTAGTTATCTTGATAGTGGCCCCATGAGATTGAACCACTCAACATGTTTTAGAACTTGGCTAATATTCCATTTATCTTTCTTATAGTTTTTCTTTCATTCCACATGTCACCAAACCCCAAAAGGCATCATATAAGTATTTTTGGAAAATATTTATCAATGATTCTTTTAAACAATCATCATACACTCTTTAATATATATTCCATATCCATTTTAACTGTGAGAGCCCAAATTTCATACCTCCAAATGAATCTATTTTCAAAAATTTTACTAATAATTAGTAGAAAGTGTATTTGCATGAAAAGAATGTTATATTGAAAGTCTAGAAGGTGTGGCTTCTAATCTCAATTTTGGCTTCTCTTATCTGGGTAAATCATTTCTCCTTTTCAATTACTGACTCAGTAATCTACAACCTAAGGTAATTATTTATTTACATTTTTACAACCTTGTGGTAATAGGAATATAATTTCCTCACTGACAAAAGAGAGAAACTTTCATTTTCCTATAGGCTCATGATCAATGAATTCATATAAAATGTCTGGTATTGTTTGAAACAAAGTACCCATGCTATAAATTTTAGTTTTTATTTATCTTTATCTTCCTAGATCTAGTTTGTACCTTTTTTAATATTTACCTTTTCAAGTTAAAGTCACTGTTGCCTTTTCAGTATTACAAAAACACACATTATCCTTTGGCAAACCTGAAGTTAAATAAAATTTCAAGAAAGAATTTCTCTGCAAAAAGATTCAGATTCTTAATCTATATGTTTTCACCATCTACCAGTAGCATTTTTTTCTGTTGAAAACCAATAGAAACATATAAAATTATGTTCACAACGCAAGTAATTAACATAAGCATAATGTTCTAAGATAAACCATAGATCCCTCAGTGAATCAAATAATTCCTTGGAATTCCACAATGTCAGTTCTATTTTAGGATGTAGAGAGCATATTTGCTGCAGAAATATCATTTAGTAATATCCTATTTGCCTGATGTGTATTAAGAAAGTAAAGATAAGACAGTTCTGCTTCTTTCCCATACATCTGCTGCAGCTCTTTCAGACGTGAAAGATTAAGCACGGTGACTACATTGCAGTTTCCAAGACTGGAAGTAATAATGAAACTGCATGACACAAAGAGAAGTATCATTTGTTTTTCAGAGTTTACAACACTACCAATATTGTATTTACATTGTTCCCTTTTCATATTTCTAGTTTTTCTACTGTTCAAATATACGTGGTCTTTGCAGTGCGAGGAATATGATTGAGTTAAAATACTGTTTCATTCGACAAAATAAATCCAAATCAAGACAGTATAAAATTGTATTTCTCCACATTTTAGTCGTTCATTTTTCCAAATGCTTACATTACATTTACATATAACAGAAAAACTTTATAAACTGTATTATATCTTTTCTGAAGGGTTCTGAACTTTGAAAAAATATTTTACTTGGAAAGAGATTCCTGGCACTAAAAATTTATAATTTCTTAAAGTCATTTCATAATAGATTTTGGTAAGCTGATGGCCAATGAAGGATTGTGGTATAGTTGCTTATATAGGGCTTTACAATATTCTGTATTTCAATTTTTCATTTTTATTTCTTTACCTTAGGACAAAATGATACCACTTTAAAAGCTAGATACTTAAAAAAAAAAGATAGAATTGGAATGAGAAAAAAACCCTTTCTTTAGTTTCAAAGCATTAGAATTCAAGTTTTAACAACAAAACAGCAATATGTATAACCTTGGGCCAGTTGCTTGTTTTTCCTGACCTTTAATTTCATTAACTTTAAAATAGGACAGGGATAGAGGAGGGCGGTTCTCTCCACATTGTAGGGCCATAGCAAAATTCGATGAGATTATTTACACAGTTCACCTCATCGCTTGTTAATAAAGTATGTTTTATAAATGCTGATGCCTTCTTTGCTTCCCTACAGGATATTTTAAAAGTTATTCTTCTTGGATGATTTCATGCCAAGAAAATAGAGGGTATGTTTTGATCTGCTCTTTTGCAATACAAAAAAAAACAACAATAAAACACAACACCCTTCTTTTCCAACTTGAAAATTTAAGTTACTACAGAGCACCAGCCTTGCACTAAAATGAGATAATGTAAAAATGTTAGCATTCCTAACTTCTCTTTCATAACTCTTTAGCAAATTCCAAATATCAATCAGCATTAAGAAATGAAAGGCAAAATAATGTGACAACATTTGTTGCATACTATGGGATTTAGCTGATTAGTGAAACAAACTTGCAACCATCCCATTTAATGACTATACCCCAAAGCATTGCCAGAGTACAGTGCCCACATACAATTCTCCCATAGTGATAGCTTGCTTCAGATTACATTTTTTTCACAGATCCTTGAGGAATATTCATGAAAGTGTTTTTCTGTGTTATATTTAGCTTTACTGAAACATGAAAAGCAAAAGAAAAAAATAAAAGAACTAAGATGTGTTAAGTACATGTCCCTACTCCCAATGAGGAATGTTATCATTTTGTACTACAGAAATGAACAAATCAAACAAATAAAAATTGAAGAAAAAATATTACAGCCTCAGTTCACTTTGTGAATGTTGATATCACCATTTTTTAAATGAAGAGACTCTGGCATAGCAGGCAAATTTAAAAATGTTCAACATATGGTATCTTAAAAATAATTGTATAGACAAATATATAATAATCCACCTGGAGCATGAGAATTTTGCATTGCAGCTTTGATGCCTTTAAATTTAGAAAGGATGGATATAAACACTGTTAGTGTCAATGGTGAGATTTTCAGGTAGGATGAGTCAACCCAGCATTTTGTTTGTTATAGTGTCTGGAAAAGTGACCCATACTTTTCTGGCTGATATACAGAGCACCAGTCAGTGTTAATTGCTTTAATTATACCATAAAATAAATCCACCAGCATTCTCCAATGTGATATACTTTCACCTTGGGATTCACATTTTCCTAGAGTTACAGTAATTGAACTTACAATAATAAGAAAGAAAGAAAACTTAATCAAATAAGTATAGAGATTTACAAAATGTCTATATGTTATTATATCTTCTTTCTGAAGTAGCCTTGTATTAAATATATACCGACATTTATGATTTCCTCTCTTTATTTATATGTATATGTGTATATATATATATGAATGTGTATATATGCATAAGTGCATATATGTGTGTGTCTACAAATTTTTAGATACTAAGCAATTGGCTCAAGGTCAGATAACTAGCAAGTAGTAGTCTCAATATTAAATATGCATGTTTCACATTAATTTAAATATAATTACTATGTGGCCTTGATCTTAAGGAAAGTAGAAACAGCCTATAGTAAAAAAAAAAAACTAAGAGTGCAAATTAATACCACTTCATCTGTCTCCTTGCTGTTAATTTATTTCTTGCAAAAATTCCTCAGATAAGAAGAGTAGAGCGTCGAAATGAGCTAACTGAAATTAAAACATGCTGAAGATGAGCTGTAGTCTCACATAGAAAGGAAATAAGAGGTTGTAAACAAAGCCAGGACTTATACTTAGGCAAAGATGGATTTATGCAACTATGGGATTTTGTGTCTTGAGCAAGAGAAGTAATATCATTCTCCTTCTGTTTCTTAATATTTAAAATCGAAAGACAATGTCAGTGAGAATTATTGATAAATATCTCTCAGGATGTTTGAGAAACAAAATACATTGGAGCTGTCTTATGCAATTCATAACACAGAGAAGTTGTTTAAATTGTATTAGCCCTTCTGACTTTGTGACTCTTAATATTTTGTAAACTCATTTCTTGTTTTAGATCCTATGAGAAAGCTATAGTTTTATTTATAAATATGTTTTGTTTCTCTTGGCAGGCAAAACAGCAATTTTACTTTCATATAACTCATACATTTATGTATTATCAAGATACTCATCTGCTCCCAATCACAAGTTTAACAAAAGGGTAAATGTAACAAAACATGACTCCCTTGTGATGATACACCCATATATTATAAAAAACATTTTTAATCACAAGTTTGATATATATGTTTATTGTATTAAAATAAAATATACACATAATTTTTGTAACTAAGATATGCAACAGCGAAAATATATCACCAGATATAAATGTATTACAGTTGTTTTATTCCCATTCTATGAACAAGATGAGAGAGAGAGAGAGAGAGAGAGACAAAAGAGAGAGAGAGAGAGAGAGAGAGAGAGAAGGGAGAGAGGGGGTAATAAGGAGGAAGAATGAAGAAAGGAAAAAAGAAAGTTAATTTGGTAATACATAAGCATGAGTGACTATAATTTCCAAAAATCCTACTGATAAAGACAATAGTATTGTTCTTTAAATAAACTAAGAGTACAAAAATTTAGACATGTATCAAATAAAATATATACATAAATTATTTCACATTAGTAATCACTAAGTTCTCTAGAGGAATGGAATCAATGGAAAATATGTGTATAATTATATAAGGGGCATTATTGGTTAGTCTGATAGCATTAGAGGTGGGTGAGTCCACAGTGGCTTTCTGCATGCTGAAGAGCCAGAGGATCCAGGAATTGTTCAGGCCAAGAAGTTCAAAGACACAGAACAAGAGAGATCAATGATGCAGCCCCAGTCCAAGTTTGAAGGCCAGGAAGCTCACTGTAGAATCACTGGTATGAATCTGTGTTAAAAATCTGACAAAGCTGAAGACCAATGTCCAAAGGCAATGGTGAAAATTGGCAATATTCCAAAAGGAGAATACTTCTTTCTTTCCCATTTAATTTTGTCCAGGCTAGAACCCTATTGGTTGGGACCACTCAAATCTCAGGTGGGTCTTCTTCAGGTTGCTGGCCTTTGTGGCAGTTATCTACATACACACTCAGGATTGTGGCACAATAATCTTCTAGGCATGTCCTTATCCATTCAAGTTGGCATATTATGATTAATGGTCACAATCCACCCTTGGTTAAATTGATAAACAGACATATCATCTCCTTAAGTCATATTTAATCTCCAAAGACATTATTAAACTCACAATTACAGCTAACACAATACAAGTATCCTGCTTACAAAATGAAAACATCATAATCCCTTCAACAAAGTCCTAATATTTCCAGCACTTTTCAAATGTCCAAATTCAAGTCTCTTCTGAGACTTAAGAAAAACTTCTGTAAAAGTCAATATCAAGTTACATATTACCAAGGTACAATGACACAGTGTAAACATTCCCATTCCAAAAGGGAGGAATAAGGGGAAAAAATAATCAGACCAAAGAAGTCTAAAAATCTGACAGGAAAAATATTAAGTCCTATAGGTCCATATCTGGTACCTGTGGTACACAGTAGTAAAATGTGAATTCCAAAGGGATTGTTTGATTATACCCTCATGGCACAGCCAGTTTCAGCCCATAAAGCCTCTCTTTGGGGCTGACTCCTTCAGTAGCCTGCAGCTCTCCTCAGCTGATGTTCCATTTCTGGCACCTGTGACTTCCTGGAGTCTCCACTGCATCTTTGGCTACATCCAATAGCTACACAAATTACCCTTTCAGGGGCACCTTAACTAAACTTCTAGACTTTCATATGAATCTTAGTGAAGCTTCCCTTACTCATCAACTCTTGCATTTTGTGTACCATAAAAACAGCATAGTGTGGATGATTCAAAGATATGTTGTCAGTGAAAGCAGCAGCCAGCCATCATTCGACCATGGCTTCAGCATAATCTGAGCATGTTTAAATATATCTCAGGAAACCAATTCCCTAAGAAGCTGCCCTATTTATTTTTCTCATTGATGAGACAAAAATACTCAACACCCAATGTTAAAAAGGAAAAGAAATGGCTCAGTCTGTAGTAGTTTCAGTCCAACCAGCTGGCTACAAGGCAGTTCCTCATAACAGAGGGGCATGGCAGAGGAGAAACAGTCCATGGCAGGGCAGTACCCATGGCACAGGCTGAATGTTATGTCATCCTGAAATTTTCTCCACCTCATTAATTATTCAAACATCCTCAATCTCAATGTCCTGCAATGTCTCAGGAAATGGAAAAAAATATGCACAGATTTTTTTGTCAAAGTGTAACGCATATGACCTCTAGTCCAGTTCTCAATGGAGTCTTTATTCCAAACTAAAACTTGCTTACTCTGGCCTTTACTCTGTGTATTCCTATCAGTATTCTGGTCTTTGGAATGCCAACCAGAGCCACCCATTAGAGTCTGCTTACAGTGTTCCAGGGTGACTCTAGCCCACATCTTCACTTTTTCAAACGCCTCCAGCTTAGTAGTCCCAAAGACTTCTAAACCACATGGTTGGGAAAAGTCACAGCAATGACCTCCATTAGGCTGGTACCAAATTTCTGTTAGTTAGCTTTCCTCTTGCTGAGACATATTATCCAACAACCACAACTTAAAGGAGGAAAGGTTTGATTCAGCTTACACTTTCACGAGATTCGCTATGTAGTCAGCAGGCTCCAAGGCAGATAACTCATAGCAGGAGGGTGGGTTGGACCACAGCTACTGAACTCAGGAGGGCTGAGAAGCAGAGCAGGAAACAGTGTCTTTGCAGAAGAGACAAGGGACCACACACAGATGCTGTGGGTATGGCTTCACAAACCACCAAGACACACCCTGAAGTGTGTTCACCAATACTCAGTGAGCATAAAAAGAGGGAAATGTAGATTAGTGGAGTTCAACAAATTATTCTGACACATATTTAATTTATTCCAAGGACAGTAGAATGTCCTTTCCATATTCATATATTCATTCATTTTTAAAATACCCCTAACCAGATGCCTAATACATTTGATCAGCAATAGATCTTGTTATTTGTATGTTGTCTTGTTTTTAGTTTTATTTTTTGTTTGATTCATGGTCTACCTAAACATCCAGGCTAGGCTGGCTTTGAACTCACTATGTAACTCAGGCTGGCTCTGGACTTGCAAGCATCCTGCTTAAACTTCTCAAGTGCTGAGATTTTAGGTGTGTGCCATCATGTTCAGCCCTGATCAACACTTTTGAACATTTACAATAAAAGAGAAATTCTTACCACAAATTATTGGAAATGAATTATAAAACATTAAAAGGATTTTTATACTATAATTATCAAGAGTCTTAACTATTGTCATGTGCAAACTAATACAAAAATGAGAAAAGAGAGTATTTATTCTAAAAGAAAATCCTTAACTACAGAGTTCTTTATGCAGGGAACATTATGAATATACTCTGGAGTGTGTACAGTAAACCCAGTATTTGAAAATATTATGAGCAATTATTTCATGGAAGATCCAATGGTTCTCAACTAAAGAATGTTTTATTCCATGTCGCTGCCCAAGTGTGGGAGCCTCTTACAGTTCCAGAGAATAGATTTTTATTGTCATGATGATTAAAGTAGGTGATTGAGTAAGGGTATATAGAAAGCTCCAGGATACACATTCTAAATGTTCTATCATTCCACTGCTACACTGTTTCATAAAAATAGAAATTCTACTTAAAGAGTCCATTTAATACATTTATGAAATATTTTGGATAAATCTCTTTCAAAATATATTGATATTTTTGATGTCTGTTGTTGGCTTTCTTTTTTCTGTACCAATTAAGTAATGACCTTTTATATCACAGAAGCAAATGAGCAGATTTGGTGCCATGTGGTACAGGTAAAAGAAAATACAAAAATCAGAAAAGAATTCTCAGTATAAACTTTATCAGTTGGAGGATATCAGAGCACTGGGCTTCTTAAATTTCCTACCTGGCCATGCTAATGTAATCTCTTGAGTCCATCCCTGAATCTTTATAGACCACAGTGCATATTCTTGAAATTGATGTGCAATATCCTTGCAATCTGACTTTGCAGATTTTTCTATTATCATCCTACAAGGACAAATCCTTTGATCAGTCTATCCATTGCTTCCACTACACTTCTTTCAGTGTCTTGCACTTGTGCATTTGTCCACGTCATATATTCTGTCCGAAATATTCTTCCCATACCCTTCAAAATCTAGGATCTTAAGAACTCTCTTATCTCATCTTCAAAGAACTAATCTCTCACTTTTTGAAAGTCAACACTAATTACTTTTTAAATTTCCTGTGATATTTTGCAATCCTTGTAATGCATTATAATTACTTTAACATGTTTCTTATACTTTTTTTATCTAAATGAGAAATATTTACACAAAACAGACTTGCATCTTACTGGTCTTCAGTGCTTCATAACACCTTAGAACCTCCACATACATGCTCACCATTAAGGGAAACTGCTAGTGGTTTGATCTTTAATCTTTGAATGTTAGTCTTATGAGGCTGAGGTAACTGAAGTGATTGATTGGTATACAAGGAAAGGGGTTAGGGCTGGAGAGTAACCATGCCTCTGTGACACCTGAATTCACTGGAGCTTAATTTAAAACAACTCCTCTTATCAATCCCTAGAAGAATCAATCCTAATCAAATACTGATTCCTTGTCTAGAATTGATAAATTTTCTCTGCTAAAGTAGAAGGTCTATTCCAAAGTAAATTTGAAGACCAGTCATCTTCAGTGGTCTTTCCACTTTGGATATTGACTATGTGTCCTAGTCAAACAGCCACCAATGTTTATATTAGTCAGCATTCTCGTCACTGGGAAACAAGGAGCAGAGGTTTACTTTGCTCACAATTTCAGTCAATGATCAGCTGGCCCCTAGGCAGGGCCTCCATGTGGAAGAGTAGAACAGCAAAGTTGCATAGCTGCAGGTGGCTGGGAACCAGAGAAAGGGAACAGCGCCAGATGGGAAGGAGTAAGGAACTGGACACAACCCAAAGGCCACGCCTCTGTCCCCCGCCCAGAAATCCCCAAATGAGTGAGCACCACTGAGGCGCATCCTAAAGCCAATCAAATCGGCACTCCACCCTAACTGTCAGAATGCTGAATCCATTACCTCACAAATTATTTCATAAAAATTTGTGATTTTCTGTGATAGAATTAATCATCCCTTACATTTTCCTACTATCTAGGAAATTCATGATTCTTTTTACAGTAATTCTTCTATTTGAAAATAGCAAAAAATTATTTTCCCTTCTCCAAATAAATTAAGGACCTTCTCATTACTTTTCTCAAATTAGATCTCCTTTAAAATCTTTCGATATATTTCTGTACATTTAATTATCTTAAATGTCAGGTTGTTAACCAGTTGGAATGTTGAGTAAATCAAAACTACAAAGGTTTGCTTTTAAGAGAGTGATTGAGTCATATAATATGTCATAATGAATACATTGTCGTGAAGCTTGGAAGCCGTCATGGGAATCAATAGAAAACATTTTTCAACATTCAATAAGTATCTATTTTCTGACATTTGTCTTATTTTTCAAGTATACCAGTCATGTTCCTATTTAACCAGATGCTTGCTTGGCACACTTCTCTCCTTAATAACTGTTAGTCTGTGTGGCTGAACCTAAATATCAAACAAGATGGGAAAGAGATAAGGTGAGGATGTTGGAAAGAACTGTCTAAAGGTTATGAGTTGTGCTTCAAAAATAAGACACAAAATTTATTCTTTCTCTTGCTAGACAATCATTCCAATAAGTGCAATCTGTCTTTCTATTCCTTAATTATATGCCTTGCTGCCCTACATGGACCTCTTTACATTTTGTGGAAAATGCCAAAAACAAACAAAAATACATCGTCTCCTTAGAATTCAGTGTAGTTTATTTCCGTCTTTTTTTTGACATTTAAGAATGATCGCACTCCCACCAGTAGTAGGTCATTGAAGCAAAACTCATAATAAGTCCAATCAAGATTGCGTTTTCCTCCCTTGGTACAGTCCCTTTAAATATTTGTTTCTCTGGCATTTGGAAACTCTTGTATAAAGTCATTCTGAAAATTTTTGAGTCAAATAAAATCTTATACATAGATTTCTAGTCATGTATTTATAATTAATGATATATTCACCCTCTATAAAGCAAAATATGAGATACCAGCAAAATATGATATATATCTATTGAGTTGAGTTATATATTTCAAACTCACACCCCTAGTACCTGGGAATGTGATCAGATTTGAAAATATGGTCTTTGCAAATACAATTCATAAGGATCCTACGATGGCATCAGACAACATTTAGAGTAGGCTCTAAATTCAATAATACTCTCTTTAAAAGTACACAAAACAGAATTTTGAGTCACAGAAAAATATCAAGAAAGAGATATGAAGACAGAGACTAAAGGAAGGATTGTGTGGCTGTAAGCTAAGGAGCAACAAGGACTCCCAACAGCCCCAAAAGTTAGCAGAGGGGAAGAAGGAATTTTTCCTTCAAGGTTTTCACAAAAAACCAACTCTTCGTACTTTGATGGTAGACTTTTGGCCTCTAGGACTGTGAAGTAATAAATGTCTGTTGTTATAAGCCATGCAGTTTGCTGCATTTTATGGTTTTATCTAAAACATAATTATTTGCCCTTATTATCAAAACATTTGGAAAAAATGTTCAGTTTCTCATTGAAACACATTATGTAAGATGTACATGCAAATTTATTTTCTTTCTTTTAAGCTTTTCTTAATTCGATAACTATAATTACCAAATCAATCACTTATCTCAAACTCTGGCTTTGCTTAAAGTCTTTTCTTATAATGAAGCATTCGTGCAGATAAAGATACTTCTCTGCCACTATCTTTTGCCTCTGATTTTGATTATGCTTGGGAGATGATATAATTATAAAGATTAATCAGTATTCAGCAGAATATAGGCATACTTATTCCCATTAGCAATATGTCAGTACCAAAATGCTGAAGCTTTCAGAGAACTGAGATAAAAAATTGTTCAGTGCATTTTAGGTCAAATAGCTTAGTGAAACCATACCATTTTGTGCATATGCTGATTTGCCAAAACGTAAGAGATAGATAGTCAGATGAAGGGGACAAAGATTCATTAGGTTTGTAAAAACTCTTAATTGTTAATTAGATAGGAGCACATCAAATTCAAATTAGAAACAATTAGCTCTTTTTCTCCAGTCCAATTAATAGTGACAGAGAAGATATTTGAAGGAGAATGATATTTAGGAGCCTTCGTTTTAGTGACTCTGGATATGAAATATCTGCACAAAAATAATTGAACAACAGCAGCAGCAAGACCAAGAGTTAGGCTGTTTACTCTTGAGAAGTATTCATTAATCTGTCTTGCCTCTACAACTGATGAGTATGTGCTTTCTCTGCAGCCCAGTGATCCTTATTGACATGTGCTTTCCCAGTTCTTCTCCTCTAAGCTAATATCACTAGAAGTACTAAACTGGTATCTTTGAGCTCTGTGCTGAGCCCTCCTGGAACCTAACACAAAGGAAACATTAGGATCATAGGATCCTCAGCTTGTATATAATACTTGAGAGTCGCATTAATTTTTATTTTATAAAGCATTATTAATTATCTTGAGTTCTGTTGTGTGTGTGTGTGTGTGTGTGTGTGTGTGTGTATCTTTAACATCATAAAGAAACTAACTTGCCTCACCCTAGTCCTGGTCCTCATTAGTCTAATGTACTTGTGTCCTCACAGGCAGTCACAAAATCTAATACATAAGCAATACTTAAAATGCATCTTATGAAAAAATGGGTTCTCCATAAGAATCTATATGTAGCGCTCTCAAATTTAACTCCAGATGCACACAGAGAACCTAAATGGATTCCCCAAAACAGCTACTGGGAGTTGTTAGCAAATAAGCATAGGTTCAACACATTAAAGAAAATTATGTATCAGGCAGATAAACTGTGAGGTTTTTTTCCCTGAGATTTATCTTCAAGTATGTCATATTAAAAACAAAGTACTTCCTTAAGCAGGAATTTATTTTATGCCTTTATTTTTTGCTAAAATAAAATATACATACAATCCTTCATGTAGATAGTTAATAATAGCAATATTAGATCATTGCATATTCTAATGGCTGAGGGAGGAAATTTAGAGTAAATGATATAACTAGAAGCACCAAGACAGCAAAAAGGCCATCCATGTCTAAATTTATTATTTTCTTTTCAAAATTCAATGTCTTTTAAATGCTCTTTATTATGTGCTTTATATATTTTGATAATATGAATTTTCTAATGCACTCATCAATTAGCTTTAAATAAAATCAGATATTCTTAATCAGTGGGAGTCCAAAATTAGCTTTTGCCTAGAGAAGGGAAGGATATTATGAGTGTTAATATAGTATCACAAATTTATTGAAAAATATGTCTATGCAAGAAAAATCACACACTCTGTTATAAATAGGTTATGATAAACATATTAATTTTTTTCTCATATAATTAAAAAAACAACATATAAGGAAAATATAACTTCTGATTTGCATTTATTGGTTCCCTACAGATTCCATCTTATGTTAAAAAATAAACTGAAGACTAAAATTATCAAATCCCTTATCAGTTGAGGCTAATGCTGTTTGAACCATTATATGTGTAATTGTCTTCTCTCATGAATTAGTTCGGTCCACTTTATTATCTTCATATAGGTCAGAAAAATTAAAGTTGAAAGAAGCAGAATCACATGATCTGTAATTGTGTGACATTAATTCATCTGATTAAAATTTTAAATATACTCTATGCAAGGATAGATTTCACAAAAACAGTTATAACATGGTAAGGTACAACCTCGCTGGAAAGAATTGTGCAGAGGAGGGTAAGTGGGTTTGTAGCATTAGATAAAAAGTAACAAAATGGGTTGGTTTTTTTGTTTTTTTGTAGTACAGAGATGCATCTTTAAAATGACCCATCCTTCAGAATCTCATTTCTTAATCACAGGAATCTAAGAAGTCTATAAATTTTCAGCGAGAGTGAAAAATAACCTAGCAATGAATAACTACCGAACAGTGGACTCAGCTGAACTTCCCAAGTGCATATCAGAAAAGGGTTGGCTTTATTTGAATGCAGCACTATTATGTCAATCTGTCCACTTATTTAAAGGCAGAAATAAGAAGAAGTCTAACAATATGAACCAGTTCTTTAAATTTTGAATTTTGTCCAATTTTTTCCAATTCTGAATTTGTCCCATATTTTTTGCTTTAGTTCTGGAACTAGAAGGTGCAGACCAATCTAGGTTTCAAATTAACATGGTAGAAAGCAGAAAAATACATTGAGGAAAAAAAGAATAAGATACAGACACATGAGGCAAATTTTATCTGAGTGATTTTTTTCAGGGGTATAACGAGCAAGGGTTACAAATTAAGAAACACATAGATGCTGCTTATTTTGCTTTTTTAGCCTGCATTATAAATCCTAACACAATCTGGGAACATAAGACAATTATTTGCTTATGTCTCATTCTTCCATGAGAAGATTAAGTTTAGCAGGGAAGCTTTCCTGCCCTATGTGATATTGGCTGAGCCATAGTCACCCCTGTGAATGTTAGAGAATTGAGTCAATTCACCATTGGCCTGAAATGTCCAACCTGGCTGAGTCACATGGTTGACATTTAATGCTGGCTTTTGGCAGGAAGTTCACATGGGAAAAAGAGAGCAATTATTTTCCCATAGGCTCCCTGTGCAATTCTGGCTTCCCTTCTATGTCTTATCCTCCTGAGGCAGAGAGTGAACACTGTCAGTGATCTTAATCCTGGGTTTCTAGAATGTCATGCCTGCCACATTTCATTGCAAACCCACAAGTAAGGTCAATTTTGTGACAGTATTTAGATAGCAGCTACCACAATAGTTAATATGTATTTATCTTTCACAATTTAATAACCTTGGTGTAATCCATCACATTCTATCTTTACGGCTTGTTTTTACTTGTCGCCCCCAACCCTCATGCGATCATAGGTGGAGTTTCTTCAGAGGTGGTTGGATCTAGAGTATGTGATGCTAGAATTGTTTCATGGTGCAATACTAGGCTCAAGGGAACTAGGATTAAGCCTGTGAGTGTTGCCTGTCCTTAGTAATCTTGATAAGATAAAAGGGCCAGAACGAGGCTGTGAAGATCCCTTGTTGCTTTTGCTAACTTGTGGGCACCATAAACTGTTCTCTGTGATGCCCCTGTGCCATGTATCACTTTGCCTTGGAGCCACCCAAGTATGGGCTGAAGCCTCTATGAACTATAAGCCAAATAAACGTTTCCCTCTTTAACCTTGGTTGTTGAGTATTTTGTCTTAGCAATGAGAGAAAAGTAACTAAGACAGCAGTAGATATCTATTTGTTGAAAATGTCAATTTTTTTAGTTTTATTAGAGAAGCTAAAATAAAACAATAATAGATTTTTAAAGATAGGCACCCAAATCATATAAAGTCAGTTGATAATTATGTAATGTTAGCATGGACAGAGTACTTAATCCAAAATATGGCATATGCTACTTATGGCAGTGTGTAAAATCAAGAATTTTTATCGTAAAGTTGGCAGTCAAAGGATTGGGGTTGTAAAAAATATTAACACATACTTGGCTACTGTTCTTGGTAATTATTGTTTAAATGGTTGCTTTCTTATAACATCACTTTCCTCGCTTATTAAACAAATGATCACAGTATTCTAAGCAGATATGTCTTATCTACAAACTTGGCAACTATTTTTTAATTCTCCTTTAATAATAGGACCTAAATTTTGTTGAAGTATCCATCCATTCTGCACACAAACTATTGAAAGCCTTTGATGACTTCATCAATGATCACATCGCTTTCTCAAAGCAATCCAAATGAAATAAATTTAGCAGCACATGGAATACTGGCACTAGGAAAACATATCTTTCTCTTACACAACAAGGAAACAGGTAGCAGAAGAAATTGTGACCAATGCTGTTAATGAAGGAGATTTGTCTTTTCTTGAGATTGATGATAGGAAGTTCAGGGAAGTTAGTATTAAAAACGATGTCCTTAGAAATGCTCTTGTGTCACTTATCAACCTAAAACTGAAGCTAAGGCTGCTTTGTCCTTTTGGATAGTCTACATTTAAGAGATAAACACAAACTTTATTGCCCTAAATCTATTTATGTTGAAATTTCTGATAATTACAAAATTAAGGGTCCTAGGATGTGTGTTTCTTATAGTTGCTATGAAGACTGAAAATTTTTATGTAACATTTAACAGCACCTGTTATTTAATTAAAAAATCATTTTTTTCCCTTGACTAAATCAGTGTTTTGAATTATGGCAATATTACTAGTCCTTCAAATACTTTTAATTTTTTCTTAAGAACTAGATTTAAAATATATATTTTTGTTCAACTTCTGAACAAAGAAAAACTCCTAGGAGTCTGGGTCTATTTGGTTTCAATTTAAATACATAAAGTAGAGCTGTTTGAAATTACAAGCTTACCAGAGGAATATGGTATAAATGGAAAACACAATAAAATGTAATTACAGAAGCTGACTGATTTTTTTCTTTAAAAGAAGTTTATGTTAGATAAGAAGGAACTGATTTCTATTATTTTTATGATTACAGTGTTCTATTTATATTCTCAGCACTGAATTAATTTCCTTGTCTAATGCTAACCTTGCTGAGGATCCATTTAAAATACTTTAATGAGATGAGTACATAAATCATCTCAGTGAACACAAATACTTACATGTAAAAACTCTGGAGGGAGCATTTTGAAGATTTTTAGACTGGTAAATAAGTAATTTAAAGGCTCTGTGCCCTATCTTTTATATATCAAAATGAAAAAGTAATAAGTATTATTTTTCAGAGACTTAACATGGTGAAATATTTAAAAGACATTTTATATATATATATATATATATAATTGCATACAGACACATACACATGTAGTGTAAACAAAATATGCCAATCAAGTGCTTATCATCAGTACTTGCTTTATGATTTGTAATTATAAGCAAGCATGAGTCCAAAATTATAAAATAAACTTTATGAAAAATACGCATATTTTAAGTGAGAATTTCATACAGGCTATACTCTAATACCTATGGACTACATATAAACTGAAATTTGAGAATTATGTTAGGGTTCACACACACATATCTTAGAATAAATAATAGTGCAATAGTTCTATGATATGCATGAGTCATGTTAAATATTTGAATTCATTATATTTGAATGCATATTACCCAAGGCTTTTCATTCACATGGCAGAACTTTGTCAATCATAGGAAGACTCACTGAATATTGAAGAAACACTTCTTAAGTGGCTAGTTTGTAAAACACCACTTTCCTATATTCAATTTACTCATAGTGGATTTAGACTGACTCTATATTCCGATTCCTCAATACTATGTCACAACCTACATACAGACAAAGAATTTTATTTCTAAATAAGAATCAGTGAAGGAAGGTAGAGATTTATCTATGATAAAACCAGGTACATGATAATAATTTCAATTTATTTATACTTATCTTACATATCTTCTTATATGTCTGCATCATACGTTTTTGAGAACATAAGGAAATATATTTATAGCTTGCTTTATTTTCATCATTTCATCACAGAGCCACAAACATTAGGAAGTGTACGGTGTCCATCAATGGAGAGGTAAATCAGACAGTAATATAATTGAAAGGAAATTGAAACAAGAATCTTGATTCTAATCTGAGATCTATAACAAGATCTGGGTTTTTTTTCTGAAATTTAATTTCTCTAACTCTTAGTATTGTCTTTTTTATTAAAATAAGGTATCAGTAACTTTTTGTCCCTGGAGATAAACACTGTTTAGCTGAAGTCCTTAGTGAACCAAGAGTCCTAATGATATAGATGAGAAGCTCTTGATTCTCATTTTTCCACGCTGGATGGGGAGGGAGCTTGGCTGATGACTGTCATTCCCTTCCCTCTTCCATCCCCTGCCCTCCATGGACCAAGACACAGATAAGCACAACTCTGTCAGCGTCCTCCCTGGCTATCTAGTGGCATCCTCTCTGGCTATCAAGCTGCCTTTTACCATTCCAACATGACTGCTGATGGATGTACAGTCAGTGTGACTCCCTTCTACTGTTTCCCCTACTTCAGATGATATTCTTGGCTTTTGGAAGAAGGAGAAGGCGCATGGCCTGGCTAAGAACAGGGATGGAGGGATCTTTATTTGAATATCCAACCCTCACAGCAAGGGTTCCAGAAGTGTCCTGCTTTCAGCCCTGCCCCTCACTGACCAGACCGGCACCTGCTATATAAGGAGAACACTCTAGCTGATTTTCTAATTTAGTCTAGGCAGGCTATCTCCTGTGAACTGAGTACTATTTACTGTGTACTGAGCATTTTTTCCTCCCACTGGGTGTCCCCTAACTGTCATTATGCCAATGTGGCCCAGATCTTGGCTTTAATTCCCTATTTCCAGATTCAATTCTTCATAGCTGGCCCTGATCAGTCTAGAAACAGAAGCTCTGGCTATCAAAGAAAGAACAGAAATTTTTCATTTTAATTTTCTTAGTTTAGCTATTACATATAGTGAGAAAAATCAAGAATATATGTGAAGTTTCTGAACAATTTTAAAGATCCTTTGGGCCAGGTGTATGTCCATGTAACTTTTGATTTTTAATTTCTTATCTTCATATAAACCTTTGATGTCCAAATGATAATTTTGAGATAAATTACATTCTTGGCAATCATGCAGCTTCTTTAAAATTGCATTGCCATCATCTTGGATGTTCGACATGGATTTTTTTGAAGATGAGTTAGAGCCTTTATTCTGTAAAGGAGCCCTTTGAAGGCTGAAGGAGAATTATTTCCTCAAAAATTACAGAAACTGTTTTTAATTTTCAAATGAAGTGAAAGTAATGGAAAATATCACTTAAAATAATTTCAATAAATTAAAACATAAATTATATCATACTAGTAAAGTTTTCTTAATGAAAGGTGAACTATCTAAACAAATTATCTAGTCTTTATCCTCACTCTAACCTTGGGTTTTTAAAAACAATTACATTGACTTTGAAACAATCCCCAAATATGTAGAATAATTAACAGAGCTTTAATCACTGTTATAAACCTCCTGAGAACAGTCACACTAATAAAACTGGCATATTAAATTCTACAGAAAAAAATCAGTTGCAACTAAATATGATTAATGATGATCCAACTCATTTTACATGCAAGGAATATTAAACAGTGTGGACTTCGACTTGCATCGGACTTGCTCATTAATCTGATTCTTTATAAAAAGCCAACATACCACTACATAACATTACTTGGCTCAGATATTTGAATGTCACACATGTCAGTGTGTAGTGTATTGGATAGAGTAGAAAAAAGAATCTCAAGCTTTGATAAGACACTTGTAGAGAAAGTGGCTTCTACTGATTATTAAACACAGTTTTCTGTGCTTAATTCTGATAGAAAATTTGGACGTCCTTATGAGATCGGGTACCGCATTTGGTGGCTTCAACATTATGATCAGTGTATTTCGAAGGCCTTGAAATTTTCAAGTATTTTGGTGAGTAATGGAGATACTTTTGGTTCTTTCATAAGATCCTCTTCTGAAAAATTCCCAAATTGAAGTGAAAATCGAATTTTGAAATTACTTACCTATTTCTATCTATCCAGGTGCAAAAATTTTATACAAATAAAGATTAGGAAACAGGCATGGACATTATGTCAGAAGAAGGGACACTGTCTAGGTGCTTTGTGTTCTCTATTGTGTAATTATCTTTTTACCATGCAATATAACTATTCTTGATGCTATCAATAGGAAGCTATGAGGAAGTTCCTGCTTTTATGACACAAATAACAGAAACATGATATTAAACAGAAAAACTGGCCATAATTTATTTGGCTGGGGAAACTACTGCCTGGAATTAATCCTTGATTTATATCTGAGATGTAATCATGAAGGATACAATGACTTTGTCTACTGAGATTTAATTTCTTCCCTTAGTTCCTTGTTTTCTGAGCCACTTATTTTTCCTTTAGCTGTTCTTAATTCACATAGCCTCAATGTCACCCCACGTTTAGCCATTCACCATAGAAGAATCAGGATACCGGGCTAACACATCCAAACTTCATTTCAAAGATGTGTCTTTAGAGAGGCAGATGAAGATATATTGGGATTACACATGGTGACTGCCTGGATCTCTTTAAAATTACAGAAGAACACGGTATCTGTTAGCTGCCTTCAGTTGAAATCTCAAATTCAACTGAGTTAGCAGGAACAATTTTAGGGCTTTTATTGCAATCCAAATAATGGCACAAATGGTTTCAACTTATCTTAATAAAGCAACCAATATATACCACGTACTTTGTTAATCATATTAACAACGGTTATGTTACTTCGTCACACTGTCATGGTTGAGTCCACACTAAATAAAGGCACACAGCGCTTAGGTGACACATGAAACTTACAGCTGGTATGTGCTAGATCCGAATCTTCCTGAGGTCAAATATTGCCCTCAAGTACTGATCAGTGTAAATGAACTGCTATGTCCAGTGCATGAAGCAACAACTCCAGACACTTGGGAGTCTCTAATGCAATTACGGCCTGCTTCTGAGATTCCAGTGTTACAACCCGTAAATAAGACTAATTCCTGAAAGGTAATTGAGTATTTCCTGAAATCAAGTATCTTCTCTGCTTTCTTATATTTTCCCCACAACAGAAGAGAGGCTTGTGCCTATTTATATAAATAAATGTGATCTGTTTTTGTTTTTGTTTTTTTTGGTACCGGGAATCAAACTCGGGACCTTGAACTTGCGAGGCAGGCGCCAGAACCACTGAGCTAAATCCCCGGCCCAGTGTGATCTGTTTTTAATGCATTAACAGCTTTCACTGTGCCTTTATATAAATGTGTTGAACATTTTGCTGTTGTGTATATGCCCGTGTATCCACGGACTATGAAGGCTTTTGTAATTGCATAGAAGTTTGTTTTATTTTAGCTTTTACTTCCTATTGTTTATGTATCGCAGGTGATGTTGATGAACAGGTGATGATAATGATGGTGATGATATTGTATGGGTTTCTTTTCAAAACTTTAAATAAAATCAAATCATTTCATTCTTTAAAAGCAGATCAATTTGAGGGTATGTCATTAGTCTACTTAGAAGAATTTGAAGTGCAAAATAATAGTGTCTTGATTAGCCTTGAAAAATATCTACAATTTATAGTTTTTCTGAGGATTGTCCAAAAATATTGTCACAATGTACATCAATTATTATCTTACCAAATGTAGAAGCATGTGTATCACAATAGAGTCTTCTGCTATTATAGTTAGTCAATGGTAAGAGCACGTACTTTGTTTTTATTTTTAAAATTTTTTTAAAGAAGAAATTAAGACTATTTGTGTTGAGTATAATGAGCAAATTCTTATAATAATTCCCTAATATTTTCTATGGTCTCAACTAAATATTCAGCATACAAATAATGTAAAATCTTGTGAAAATAAATATCATCTTTCATATATAAATTGTTGTCTCAAATGAAGTTAAATTATTTTAAAACTAAGGGTTATTTATTCATTAAGTTTATTGGTATGTTACAGGTATACAATATGATGACATTCATCATTGGAGATTTGTACCTTTACATGATATATGTATTTGGTTCTTATTTTTTTCCCCATTCCCCTGCCCTCCCTTCAATCCCGCCACTCCTCCCTACTATTTACAAAGAATTTCTTTCCGGTTTGTTTTTGTTTTGTTTTGTTTTGTTTTTTGGTACCAGGGATCGAACTTGGGTCCATGTACTTGTGCAGCAGGAGGTGAAACCACTGAGCTAAATCCCCAGCCCGGTTTTTCTTTTTCTCATATTTATTCCTTTCCCCTCTTTCATTTTCCCTACCCCTCCCACTTCCCCTTCCCCTTTGGACCTTTTCTTCCTATTTCACATTATCTATTATGCACTTTGATTCTTATTTATACTTACAGTTTTTCACACCAGAGAAATTATTCAGTATTTGCACATATGTGCTCTATTTATTTCACTTGAGAGTATAGCCTCAATGTGCATCCATTTAGCTACAAATGTCTCTAGTTTCTCGTTGCTTGAGTAGCACTCCATTTTATTAAAAAAACCCAAAAAACAAAAAACCACATCTTCTTTATCCAGTCTCCAGTTGATGGGCAATTGTGTTGTTTCCAAGTTTTGCTATTACAAACCGTGCCACTACAAACATGAGTGCACCTATATCACTGTGGCATGAATCTTTTAATTCTTTGGGGAAGATCCCCAGCAGGAGAAAATTGGGTCAAATGATCTTTTATCTTTATGGGTCCTTGACTCTTTTTTATCCATTAAGTTTATTGATACATTTTAGGTATACAATACAGTTATTACATTCATCATTGGGAAGTTGTACCTTTACATGATGTGTCTTGGTTCTTATTTTTTTCCCCATTCCCCTGCCCTCCATTCACCCACTCCACCTTTCCCGATTTACAAAGACTTTGTTTCCATTTTTTCCTTTTCTCATATTTTTTCATTTCCCTACTTTCCCTTCTCCTACCCTTCCCACTTCCCCTACCCCTTTGGACCTTTTCTTCCTATTTCACATTATCAATTATACATTTTGATCCTTAGTTACACTTTTAGTTTCTCACACCAGAGACTCTATTTGGTATTTACACACATGTGTTGTATTTATTTCTTGACTTCCTTTTTTGTCTTTTTTTAAATCTTCAATTATTATTTTTAAAAAAATTTTTAAAATACTTTCTGGTTGTATTCCTTTCAACCCTCCTAAGCTGAAAGGGGAAATAGTGATATGTTACTTTTTTGTTTCTTCCCTCAATTTCCCTCTGTTTCCCAATGTCAATATTTAAATCAAATTATTACTTACACCTTTACATCACTACCTGTCATATCCAATCATCAAAGTATGAACAACCTCTCATTTGCAAAATTTAAATCAGATATTTGTCCAGTGACTCTCGTCTGCAGTAGGGACATTTTTCCCAATGTACAATGAATTAAGTAACAAGAATTGTCAAGTAACATATAGGAGAGGCCTATGACAGGCAGTAACATGAAAATGAATACAGGTGGACTAGAATCTGAATTGAGTAGCAAGCTGAAAGAGTTGAAAAAAAAAAGATTTGGTGAATGGTCATGTTGCTGCCTATAACAATTAGGGGAGAATCCAAAATAGAAAATACAGATAGTATATTTTCAATATTCTGAAATCTCTTGATTAAATAGGTAGCATGAATTTTTAAACCATTGCTCATAGAAACTTTAAAAAATACAAAGAAGTATCATATTTTCTAGTACTCTTCTGTGAAACACTTTCACTGACATGAAAATGAATTGGAAGTGTCAGACAGTGTCAGCCCGGGGTTTGTGCTCCATTTTCCAGGTATACACAATCAAAAGTTGAAATCCAATAAGGTTAAGGAGATAGTGTTTCAAATATTCTCACAAGCTGCTAGGAAACAGGCTACTTTAAATTAGCTTTAAAAAACAGACACTCCAAACATAAAATGAAGGTTGCAGGAGGTTACAGACATTCAAGAACATAGGAAATTAAATTACAGCCAGGCTACAACTTTATACAAGATCTCTCTATCAATAGATGGCTACTTGTTTTGTGTTCTCAGATGTATAAAACAGAAAAGGCATGAAAAAAAGATGACTGGAGAAACAAGATTCTCTTATTTTGGGTTCTCAAGAGCGTATTTTGGACATTCAGTTAACCTAAAGAGGAAAAGAAAACAGGCTCTAAACTAATTAAGAGAAACATGTGCTTCCTTTTCACCCTGTATCATAATATCACACACACGCGTGCGCGCGCGCACACACACACACACACACACACATATATATACACATCAAACCCCTGTAAGTTTTCTTTGTTTTTACCCTCCTAAAGTGTTTGCATATAGAGGGAGAATTTAGATTCTTCTCCCCTTTTTTTTCATTAACTTTACTGGTATATTTTAGGTATACAATACAGTTGGATTCATCATTGGGGTCTTGTACCTGTATATGATGTATATTGGTTATTTTTTTTCCCTATTTCGCCACCCTCCCATCACCCCCTTCACCCTTCCCTATTTAGAAAGACTTTGTTTCCATTTTTTTTCCCAGTGAATTCAAGGCCAGCCTGAACTACATAGTAAGACCTTGTCTCAAAATAATAATAAAATAAAGTTATAAAACAGATTTTAAAAATGTAGAGTATTCATTTTGTAATAATGTATATTCAAATGTACAGTATTCATTTTGTAATAAAATATATTCAAATGTACATTAATAATGTAATAATGTATATTCAATTGTACATCTTTATATAAGGTATAATTTTAACAAGTTTTCATTGACCTTCTACCATATGGAAGCCCTATTGTGGACCTTCCACAACATAAATATTGGCACCCATATCTTATTAAACATAACCAATAGTCCTAAATAAATAGGTGTCTACTTCCTTCATATCTATCTAAAACATTAGTCCCAAATGTCTAAAATTGTATTTAAGTGACTGCACTTATTTAACTGCTTTTAATTTTTTTACATTTTTTCAATAATTTGAAAACATATATGTACATATGCAAAAAGCCATACAACTGAGAGAAAAGGGCACAACTAAAGAGGAAAGATATATATAGTGATTAGTTTTAACCAGAAATACATCATAATGAGGATTACTCTAGTGATCTAAAGGATAGGACTTGGCTTGCAAAGGTGAGGTTAAAAAAAGATTTTATAATTGCATGAAAGTATTTTCACCTACAGCCAATATCCTATTTTCAGCTTGCTTTCTTAAAAATAATGTCAAGATTTTATTATTGGACTGGGTTGAAATAATGTCTTAGTGCAAGTATATACATTAGTGATATTAATGTTTATACATTATGTGAAGTAACAGTGTTGGTGTAACTAGGTCATTCATGCAAATCAGAAGACTCCCATCTTATAATAACAACTTTCCACTACAATTTGATCAGGCTCAGTGACCTGGAGGTAATAAATGAGTAAGTCAACAAACCAAACAACAGATAAATAATTCAACAGCCAATAACACTCGGTTAAACCATCCAATGTCCTGGGATTGATATGTTTAATTAGGGAAAGATAAATTATACTGTTTTGAAGCACTAATGATGTTATGAATCAAACACTATCTAGATGATTTTTTCTCTAATTTTTGTATACTAATTATGTATACTAATATATAATGTATACTAATGTATAACGTATAATGTATACTAATTCAACACTGAAGGAAAACGTGAGATAAAAGAAGTAGAAATATGAATTATTGTATCACTTAGTGTATTTTAAAATCATGACCAATTAATCATTTTCTTCAATCAAGACAGGAGGAGGAAAATTATGGCACATAAAAATTGCACCTGTTTAAGGCACAATTGTAGGTTTTAAGCTTTCATTCTTCAATGAGCCTCCAAAATCATAATGTTTGATCATTATGGTGAATACCATCCATTCTGTCACAAATACACTGTGATTGTGTCACTTAAAGAAACAAAATAAAACAGGAAAAATAAACAATACAATCATCAACATTAAGGTATCTATTGATTTTTTTTAAATTTTGATTTTTATTACATGTTTGCAGTACATAACGTTTACATTCACTCTGGGGAGTTGGTACATTTATATAACACATCTGAGAGCTTTTTTACCCCCTTCCCCTCTGCTCCATCCCCTGCTCTTCATCTCTCTCTCCCTTTTGCCTTTGCAAAGATTTATCTCCCTACTTCTTATTATCAATCTTTTATTTTGTTCTTTAATTGACTTATATTTTGGGTTTCTCATATAAGAGAACCTATGTGATATTTAAGCTTGTGGACCTAATTTATTTCACTTACTATTAGGGTCTCAAGGAGCATTCATTTTCCGACAGATAACTCAAATTTATCCTTCCTTATAACAAAATATTACTCAACTGTATATGAATACCACATTTTCTTTTATCCACTCATCTGTTGATGCACATATCGACCATCCTAAGATTTAGCTTTTATGAGTTGCTCTGCATAAACAAGTTTATGTATGTATCACTATAATATGATGTCTATAACTTTCTTGGGAAGATACTTAGAAGAGAAATACCTAGTTCAAATGGAAGTTTCCTTTTTTTTTTTTTTTAGAATCTCCACTGATTTCCATAGTATGACTAATGAATTGAAAATTCACACCTTCCTAATATATAATTTGTCAAATAAAACTGCAGTTTTCTTCTCCTACTTCTCAGAACTCTTTACCCTTCATTGTCCCAAGCAAAATCCTTTTAACCATGCCAAAGCTCATTCTTGCATACACAAGAACTTGAGTCACGGGCTTAATCAGAATTACCCCTAGAGCTTGAAGCAGGGTCAATAATAACTGAACTGAAATGTATCTACTTAAAATTATAGATACATTTTTGTGTGTTTTAGTATGTTCTAATATACAAATAAATGCTCAAGGATTTACTATATATAATATACACAACATACCAAATGAAATGTTATATCCCACTAGCTCATCTAAGCTTTATGAGCCTATCATATAATAATGTGTACTTGAATGTGTTTGGGAAAACATTCATTTTGAAGGGACAATGGAAATTTTTTGAAATTTGAAGTGATGTAATAGTTGAGGTTGAAATAGAATAGACTTTGAGAAAAGAGGGACTGGGCAAATTTGAAATGGAGAAGATAATACAGCATGATATTTTGCAATATAGCAGAGCAAATAGACAACAAAAGTTTATAGGAGCGTGGTGAGTATATACACCGAACTTCAACAATGGTGTGTTTAAAAAGTAATAGAAAATAAATTAGAAGGAAGGATGGGCTTCACCGTGAAGAGAAGGAAATTGGACTTGATCCCTAATGCAGAGCCACAGTAAATCCCTGAACACTTTACTGATGTGATGGAATCAGAATTTCACAATAATCTGTCTGTGGGGTGTGGACAGAGACTACTGAAGTTAAGGGAACCAGTTACCAGCTTGTTGAGCAATTTAAGGTGGAGGTGATAGGCCAGTGAATTGACATAGTATCAGTGAAAAAAGGAGAAGCACCTGTAGACAGGCATTAGTGCAAACCTGAATTTAGAAAGTCAAAGGAAAATACCTAGACCAATATTTTTTGTTGTTGTTTTAGTATAAGACATAGCAACTTACACTTGGATCGATATAAAAAGGGATAAGAAAAAATATCTGTGTTCAGGAATAAATAGCAATTTTAATTTCTGAATTTATTGTTCTTGAAAATAAGAATTAAAAGTGTAGAAATGTCAGTGACATCTAGACGTAGAGGAGTGAGGGCTATATGAAAGATCCAATCTAGAGTGTCAGTTTCTTCACAAGTTTCAAAATTAACCTTGGAGGTTACACTAGATTTGTGAATTTCAAACCAAGGAAAGCTCATGTAAAATCATGTCATTTTCCTAGGTCTCCTTTTATTGAATCTTATGAATTATCTCCAGACAATAAATAAAATGTCTTTGCACAGAGTGATGCCGTTGATAAGATGTCAACTTTTTAAATATACAAAACTGTGTTGCCATTGTTTATGATTAAATTTGGTGTTTTGCACAAAGCAATGAAATATGACTTTAGACTATTCAAAGTTTGCCTATTGTCAATATTTTTAACCAGTAGAAAACAAAGCTCATACTCTAACTTGTGAAGTCGGCACGTTTATTTTGGCTGGAAAAAGGGAAAATCAAGTCATAATCTATATCCTGTCTCGTGCTGTCAGTAGGAACTAGAACACACAACTTCCCTTATGCTGTATGGGAAACAGATGTTGTTCAGTGGGTTTGATTGTGAATTATTTCCGGGTTTTTTTTTTCTTGCTTTTAAGACAATATTTAAAGATGCCAGATTGTTCTAATCACATGTGTCAACCATTCATTAGCTTAATGGTAAAAGGTAACCGAATATGTATATAATAGTCACCCAGGGAGAAGATATACATTTAGAGCCCCATAACACTTAGGTAGATAGATTGTGGACATAATAATCTTCCACAGGAGAGAGAGAGAAAGAGACAATTACTCTAATGGAAAGCAAGAGAATGTGATTAACATTAAAGGCAACCCAAACATGAATATTTGTGGTGGGAATGACACAGAGGACAGCAATAAAACATGGCCTTTCCTTTCTGGGCAACAGAGATAAGAAATCTATGAAAGTATTGATCTGCTTCATCTGAAGGAACCATTTTAGATTTGATTTTGATTTGTTTGAAAGAATCATGCTCTCTTTTTTCCTTGTATGGTAAATTAAATTCAGAAAAATATTTCCAAAACTGAATATGTTGTCTCTGAATACAACGGAGTCTCACCACCATGATTTAAGTTATATGTCCATTAATTGTAGCATAGGGAGATTATCTTGCTGGCCTTTTGTAATTATGAGTCCTTCAAATCAGAAAGCTTTTTTCTTCTGATGGTAGAAGATTTAAAACTTGAGGAGAAAACAATGTGGTTTTCAAGTTATGCTGATATGATGGGCCACATGAGAAAGAATGCAGTGGCCTGAAGGAATTGAGCAAGGCCTTTGGCTTAAAGCTGGCCAGCAAAGGAGGAACTGGGCTGCACCCTGAAAGGAACCCGATTCTTCTAATAAAGAAAATCACCAATAAGAATGCAATTGGCAGTAAATTTGATTTGAACCTCCTGAGACCTTGACTATGGAACCTATCCAAGGCCACTTGGCTTCTGATACAGAAATGTTAGAGAACAAGGTTCTGATTGTATTAGAACTCACAGAGAAAAATCTTGACTGTACGTTAAATGCTTACATTATAGACTTAAAGGACCATTTTGAATTTAAACTGTGAATAGCCAGCAGTGAACAAAATCGTCTGCCATCATCCACAGTGAACTTAAAAGAAAGGAGGTTAGGAAAAGTGTAATGACATGTGTCTTGAGTCTGAATCCTGGGTGTTAAACTAAGAAATGGATGATTTCAAGAAAATATCTTTGACATAAAAGTCAGAGTTATCTATGTATAATGAAACACAATACATAGCTAAATGTAAATTTTGAATTTGTATTTTCTGTAAATTACTATTTTTTAAATTTATTACATATATAATTTATTTCTATTTACATAAGGAAGAAAGAAATTTAATTTTGATTTGTAGTGAACTCATGAAAAACTCTCCTTATAATAAGGAAATAAGTAAAGGCCTTTTGTGGGAAAAGTGGTTATGAAATAAATATTCATTTTTAGGGAGGGAAATATCAGGTACACTGTGGCAGGGGGCAACATAGGACTTTGGGACAAGGCAGTGTGCTGTCCCAGAAGTGGCCAATGAAGAAGGAAGAAAAATTATCACAGCATCACAATGCCACATTATCATTCATGTATTTGGAATATAAGGAATGTGGAATTTCTAGGTTTAAATAATTCATCATAGTGTTGTCTTCTGCTGGCCAAATTGTCTTTCCTATATTTTTGTCTGTTCCCTGTGATTATTGCCACTCACTTCTAGTCGCATATATTTATTTCCCGTAATTCATGGGAAATTATAAATTTGTAAGAATTTCATGCCTCATTCATTTGCTCTTGTCACTTTGCCTGCCATTATTGCAGATCTTTGTGAATCTGTGGAGTATGACTTTTTTTCTGTAGGATTACATTTGGAAAAATAAAATATTAATATTTGTTTTGCTGTTTTATGGTTTGTTTATTTTGATGGCTTTAATATTAATCATTCAACATTTTCAACCACAAGCTGTAATAAATATATCTTGATCTCTACTTGATTGTACAAATAAACCATGAACATAACTCAGTAGAACTTCTGACAGTCAAATTAGAAAGCATTTTGAATTACTACATAGTTGATGCTTCTGAATATAGCAGATGAGGATACTACACATGCTCTCCACTGTTTCCATTCTTCTCGGTGAGCTCCAGTCAGCACTCTCCCTTAACATTACATGTAAGCAATTCTCAGTAAGATCACAGATGTGAATTCTGTATCCAAAATATCCTTTTTATCTCTATTGGTGTAGCCTTTAGATATTTGGTACTATGGGTATACTGTTCATATTAAAGCATGTTTCTTCTGAACATCTTGTCTTGTGTTCTTTCTCGTTCACACATCACTCCTTCTGGTCTACCTTTGCCTTCCTATTATTTCTTCCCAGCCACTAAATTTCAAAATGCTCAAGCTCTCTCATAGGGCTAAATTTTTACTTTGTATTCTCCCAATAGGTGATTTCAACTACAAAGCAGGTCATTCCATTTTTTTGTATCTCAAGTACAGGGCTCTCTTCTCAACCCACAGTATTTCTGTGGCTAACTTACAATCACCTCTTGGATGGTTGAAAGCAGCTGAAACAATATGCTTAAAACCAAGCTTACAGATTTCCTGTATTTATTAACTGTCTGTTGGGACCCAACAAACTACCTCAAGAGTTCAGGAGGTGCTTCATCATGCTATGTTGCCTTGAGCTCTCACTTGCAATTCAATCAGATGTCCATGACTATAGTCATTCAAAGACTTCATTCAGGTAGAGGATACTCTTCCAAAATACCTGAATCATAGCCAAGTGTGGTGGTGCATCCCTGTAATCCCAGCACTTAGGGGGCTGAGGCAAGAGGATTCCTGCATGTTCGAAGCCAGCCTTGGCTACACAGTGAGTCCAAGGGCAGCCTGTAGGACAAAGCGAGACCCTGTTTCAAAAATAAATAAATAAATAAATATAAAAATGATTCATGCCTGGCAATCATTACTGGCTGTTTTATGAAGGGTGTAGTTATTCTATACATACTTTTGAGGGCTGTTTACCCCCATGACATGATAGATGAAATCTTCCAGAGTGAGCAATTCAAGAGACAAAGCCAGATGCTGCGGTATCATCTCCACAGTCATGATTTATAAAGAGTAGAAGAAATGCAAAAATGGGAATACCAGATAATCAGGATTATTGATGGGCAACCTTAGAACTTCACCCTATACTGCGAAAATAAGCTCATCTTCTTCTAGGACTTTACAGATAACATTTAGGCCAGTCAGGGATCCAGGAGTCAACCTTGACAACTTATTCCCCTGTACTTTTCCATATCCCTGTGATTTTTATTTCTCAAATATGTTTTCAATCTACTGATATAGCAACTTGTCACCACTTTAGGTCTAAGAAGTCCAATTGCAAATAATTTTGCATTCCTAAATAATTTATTTGTGCTGAAGTTTAAAGTCTTAAAAACACAAATTAGATTGTGTCATAGGCCCTAATCCAACTAAGTATATATCCTTGGCTTCCTTTTGCTTTTAGACTAAATAACTTGACCTGACTTTAATATAACTTTTTAAATCTTGTATGGTTTGGTATTTACCTGCTCTTCCAGCTACAGTTTATAAGTTTTTCCCCCTTTTCTCTGTTTCTAGACATACAGAAAATTATTGAATGTCTTTGGTGTGCATATGAAAATTTAGGGTTTTTTTAGGTAGATTACTCATTCCTTCTTATTATTTTTTAGTTAGCTAACAGAATGTCATTATTTATCTTATTTCCTTAATGATATTTGCAACTTATCTAAGTTAAATCTTTCTTTTGTGTATGCCAATGTAGTAGGCTCGTGTTCATCATCATTATAAAATTATACTTTTATTTTCATGGTTTTCTTTTGTACACTAGTGTTCACTGCCTTTTATGTGTCTTTGTCTTGTTAATGTCTACTGAAGTAAAAGCCAAGAATCAGAAGAAGGAAATATTGTGATTGATTTTTGTTCTTGTTTTCTGTTTTGTTCAGTTTTCACTGTAGTAAAGCTGAGTATGGATAACCAGTAAATACTCACTTCTACTATGGTAAATAAAATATGTTAGAATTTTGTTTTCCACTTTTCTTAAGAAAGGTAAAAAAACTATGGAAATATCAAGCTTAGATAAAGGACTCAGTTACATGTTTTAAAGTTAGGTAACATTGTTCTAAGAATGAGAAATTGATCAGCCTTACTTATATTTTAGTCATACAATTCTAAGTGATCAATGCTTTTGTCCTTTGGCAACATTTTTTTGATACCATGTCAAAAATTTTGGTTGACTCATTCTATTTTGAGGCAGCTATTAAAATATAAAATGATGTTGCGCAAGTGCAAGGACCGTGTTCGATTTCCGGTACAAAATAAATAAGTAAATAAAATAAAAAATAAAATAAAAATAAATAAATAAACAAAATGAATCACCTAAAGCACCTAGCCAAAATCAACTGTGGACTATATGAAGATCTGGCCTTGTGAAATAATTAATTCAACACAACAAAATAATCCTTGAGGACATAGAATTTAAGAGCTTTGGAACTTTCCACAAGAGAAATATTCAGTGTGCTGATTAGGGTAAAAGATTATATCACATGTCATTCCAGGTTCTTAATTTACTTAATTCATTCAGGAAGAATAATAGGATAAAGCTAATTATAAGTTATATTGTTGAAAGTTCTAACATGGCAAACGTATTTTTTAAGCTCTAGAACAATTTTTCCCAAAGGCATGGCTTGTAGAACTTACCACACTTGTGTTGTTTCAGCAATTCACTAATCCTGGTATTGCCATTCTACAAAGTGAAGAAAAGAAAAAGAAAGAAAATTGTCTTAGTAATTCAAGTGTTTGCTTTTATTAAAATGTCACAGAAACTATTCTAACAAGAAAGTCACCGAGTGATATATGACTCTGTACCTCTTTGCCCCAAGTGTTAAAGACAAGTTAAATACTCTGCTTGAACCTAGCTGTTATGTGAATTTTCACAGAAAACCTCTTGACAGATCTCTCCAAGGAAGAGACATCTCCAGTCTCATAGGACATCTTTTTGAGCACAAAAATTATCATGCGACTTGACTTTAGTTACTTCTTCCTTTACCCCACGGAGAAGAAATTGCTAGACTATTATAAGAATAGAAGCCATTCATTTCTTTTAGACTGTTAGAATTTTTTAAGTTTTAAAGTAATACAAGTAGATATTAAAAAAGGAAATGAAAAAAGTATTCTTAACTCTATAAAAAACAAAATTTCATAACAAAAGAATTAGAGAATTACAATAGTTAATATGCTATATATCATAATCTTAAAAGACTGACAGGCCAAGGATTTAGCTCAGTGGTGCCACACCTGCCTTGCAGGCGCAAGGTCCTGAGTTCGATCCCCAGTATTGAAAAAGAAAAAGAAAAAAAGATCAAAATGTTACTGAGTACAAGTCAAATGTGTGGATCAATGAAACAGAACACAGGAAGCAGAAACAACCCCAGGCACATTCAACTACTTGATCTTTGACAAAAGGGCCAAAAACTACTCTTGAAGAATGGTAGCCTCTTCAATAAATGGTGCTGGGAAAAGTGGATATCCACATACAGAAAATTGAGCTTAGAATTTTTTAAAGTTTGTGCTTCTAGTAAACAAACAAAAAAAGTAGTGAGTGCTTGCTGCTTCCAAAATACTTGTAAGTGGATTCTTTGCCAGGCATGTTTTATCGTAAATGCTAACAGAGCTTACTGGGTAAAACAAAGTTGGAGTCATAAAAAGAATTTAGAGACAGGTCAAAATGATTAGTGATATAATTTCAACTGGCTTGGAAAAGTCTTCCTGTATGGTATGGGAAAGTTAAAGTGGAACACAAGCATACAAAGAAGGTTTTCCAGGGCAGAGGAATAATATGAACTATTATTCCTGAGTTTTAAAAGGTGTCAAGGACTTTCGGGAAAACAATGTTATTACCAAAGGTGACATTACAGTATTAAGCATATGGTAGTACGTTGTAAGCAATATAAATGTAAGTTACTGTTTTTTCTGATCATGTGTCAAAAATGTTTCTGTAATTTTTTGGACAACATATTAGAACTTTTCATTAGGAACACACAGTCTTAAAAATTGATTACCACTGAGTCCAAATACTGTACATTTCACATATATGTAAATCTACTGGTAAGCATTAATATCTAGAAATGTTACAACATGGAATTAGTTATTTTAATACAGTTTTGAGAAAATTTACATGTGATCAGCTAAAGCTAATTGTCATTGAAAATTATTTGATATTCAAGCTAAATATATGTCAGTTTCTTTCTTGTTCTTTAGAGTCCACAAAGAGGCCAGGGTAATACGAAGGCCTAAATGGAGGATGGCAGTACCTCTTCTGGCACTCACATAGCCTTCTAAGCAGAATATCATCCCCACCTGCCTTCTCAGAACTCTCAGAACTGTATAATTACATGTTATTAAATTCCAGGAAATTTATGACATTTAATGCTAAAACTGGTCTTACTATGCCAAGCATTTCACTAAGCAAAAAGGAACTTATTTTATCTTGGCTGAAATACACATATTCATGTCAAATGCAGACTCCTAACAAAAGGTTGACAGTACTTTGCTGACATTTCAAGCTTACAAATGCCATTGTGAGCATCCAGCAATATTCATATTTTACTCATTCTTCTTTGGTTTGACTTTTGCTCTCTTTTCTTGTCAAGTTTTCTTTTTTCTCTGCCTTTCTGAAGTGTTCTATGAGTCTTAGGTAATTAGAAGCTGATTAATCAAATTTGTGGTATTTCATTTAGTTGATAATTTTCCTTCACCGATGAAATTCATTCTGCCTTTAACTAATGGATGATGCTGTGGATAATAGAGGACATTTTAATCAGTATGTTCTGATGATAGATGGTCATTCCATGTAATCAAATGTTATTTGACAGAGTATTGTCTTTGGGGTTTGCACAGGTAGATTCAGAGATAGGAGTTTTGTGGTGTGGTAGATGAAACGTTTAAATTTCTTTAATAATGTTGTTAGACCATGACATGAAAAATGAGTGAGATTGAATTTTATAAAAAGGAACTTCTAAACTTACAATTACAGTTACCAAAATGATAGCTACTAAAAAAATCTTATGAAAATAACTTACATTAAATATGTTACTGTTAAATTATTTTAAATGTTAGATACATTTGTATATTTTTCCTTGATTTAAAACCCCAAATATATCAGAATAATGGCCAATATGTTATTAATATACATCTTTGGTTATTTAAAGAATTATTGGAAGTATAGAAACCCAGTCTATCTAATTTGTTTTGAAAAGTGAAGATTTTAAAGTACACAAGGTTCTAAATGGATCTTGCTTGAAATTTGAGAATGCATTTAGATAGTTTAATCTTTTTGTTTTACATAGGAAAAGAGTGAAAATATCAATTTAAACTTAATTGTGGGATTTTTTGTTTAGAAACACGGAGTAAAAACTCAGTCCACAATCCAAAAAAAAAAAATTAAAATGCATGAGCAATATTAAGCCAGGAGCTAACAGAAGAGTGATGTCACATAAAATGAAAATGATTTTTAGAACTTGGCTGGATACCAACCAGTGAAATATGTAGGAACATATTCCATGTTGGTATATTCTCAAAGAAAAGAAATCATTAGAAACCCAAACTAAACTGTGAAAGAAAAATTTCTGCCTGTAAAAGAAATATATCTTTGGGAAAGTTATCCTTTGGGAAAATAATAGTTGTAGTAGTCAATGATTACTAGAGAAACAGGTTTAATGCAAGATATACAAATACATAAGAATTTACAAGAGTGGTTACAATGGCTGCCTACAGAGTCAGCTGTGGAAGAGCACAAAATGGTCGTCTACACACCGGAGAGCCAAAGGATCCGGTAAAAAGCCCAAAGCTCACTATAGTGTCCCATGAGAGTCCCTGTCAGAAGGCTGAAAGGTCTGTCCTGGAACCTGAAGGGTCTGTGCTGGAAGTCAGGAGACAACTTTGAAGGTGAAGTTGAAGTCTGAGCTCTTCCAAAGAAACAGAAGAGAGCCTTCCTTCAACATTTCCCTTTTATACCATTTAGCGGACGAACATCCCTAGGGTGGGTCTTCCACACTCAGACCTGTGCTGAGACAAATTATTTGAGTGTTTCTTACTCAAGTTGACACAATCAGTTTACCATCACAATGGCATATAATGAGGTACCTAAATCTCAGGTATGAGATTGAATATTTATTTATTTTGCTAATGATTCTGCAGTGCAGGGAGTTAGGCTAAGCAAGGTTATGTGGCTCCAGAGCTCTGGTCACATTCACGTATCAGGTGGTTGTAGCATGGGCTAGAAAGGGACAACTGAGCTTTGTGCACTACACACTTCAGCAAACTAATCCAGACATGACCTTATTTTAATGACAGAGCACACAAGGTAACAACCCCAATTACACAGGAAATTTTCAAAATTTTCAATGTTAGGTTGCTTGTGTTAGGTTTATGAACATTCTACTGGTCCAGTGCCATTGATTCAATCTGGGAGAATATTACCAAGTTACATGGAAAATACGGTTAAGCAAAGAGTGGTCAAATATGAAACACAAATAATACACTCAATACAACTCTGCATTCAGTCATAGGCAAAGAAAATTATTAGAAGACACTGCACAGAATCACAGGAAACACAGAGGAGAGGACTCTTATTTTCCACCCCTCACTCTCCCTGCCTTCTGTGTGATACAGAAAAAGTCCAGAATTTAATATCTGGCATCTTGTGTTGTAATGCCCCGAGGGAGATACACATGCCTGAGGTAATATGTGAGCAGAGTGAGGAATAATCTACTGAACCTTACTTGAACTAAAATAGGGGAACCAGACATAGCTATCTTTCAGGATGTTCATGAATTTTGGGTAGGACCTGAAAGCCCAAGAAAACAAGTCATTTCCTAGAATGAAAAAAA
Organism: Heterocephalus glaber; assembly: GCF_053883595.1. Classification (NCBI taxonomy): domain Eukaryota; kingdom Metazoa; phylum Chordata; class Mammalia; order Rodentia; family Bathyergidae; genus Heterocephalus; species Heterocephalus glaber. The sequence continues at coordinate 27,158,586 of NW_028258151.1, read as the reverse complement.
GATATAATAGCATATATTGGAAAAAATATGATTACGTAGTGGAAGAAATTATAAACCACTAAGAGGAAAACTATTATTTATTTGGGTTGAGTCTAGTTTGGAGCTATCACATATAAAGCTGTTACAAATTTGCAAGTACGAGTTTTATGTAACCTTATAGTTTCATTTCTTTAGATAAATAATAGTGGGAATATGGATTAACATAAAATTTATTATTCAAAATTGTCAATTTTAAGGCATCTCTTTTATTTTATATGTCATGAAAGCAATATATAAAAATGATTATTCTAGTACTGCATAGCTTCACCAACATTTTTTTACACTTTTCTACTGTTAGCATTATTATAGACATTATAAAATTTCCTAAGTCTATTAAACATATTTCTTGGGAATATGTAGATATGTTTATATGAAAAGAGATAGAAAGGGAGAGATTGATACAATGAATGTTTAAAATTTAAAAAGCAAATGATCAAAATACATGATACATGTATTTTGTGTCCCTCAAATAACCTGTAAAACCAAGACAGAGATGTAGGGATAAGAGGGGTGCTGGGGGGCATGTTTAAACTCTAGCGTGTGCATTTACAAATTTGCCAAAGTGAAAGCCATTTATCTGTACAACCAATATGCACTAATAAAAGGGATGGGGAAAAAGTTGAAAAAACACATTGAATTTCATGCAAATAAGTGACCTTTGAATCTGTATCATGTGTAAATTATACATTAGCGCAAATATAAATGTTTGTGTATCAGCATCACCCGCCCCCAAGGTTCACCACATTTGTTGATCATATCTTCTGGATATGTACAAGGAATTTGTATGAAACTCTTTCTTTAAAATTGCATATTTATTTCCTATATGAACAGAATTTTCTATAGATTTCCAATATGAATTTTAAAAAATACTTGTCTATGGCAAGCAATCTCTCCTAGCCTGAGGAGCTTGTTGTCATTTATACAATAGTATTTGCCAATGGAATAAAAGCTTCTAATCTTTGGAAAGTTTAATTTATCAATTTATATTTTTATTTTATTATTTGTGTCCCAACAAATATTTCCCTACAAAAGTCATCTAAAGACTACCTTATTTTTTTCTAGACAGTTTATATATTTTGTTCTTGCATTTAAGTCTGTTGTGTATTACATGTATATTTTTATGTGTTGTAAAGTATTTTTCCCTTATAACCATCAACAAAAGTGCCAAATAACAAGGGATCAGATCTTAATAATAACTGAGGTAGGCTCATTTTACATACAAATGCTAAAATTATTAGGCAAAATTTTAACCCAAAACAAAATATGTGTATAACCTCACATTTTTTTGTTATCAGGGATTGAACTAGGGACCTTGTTCTTGCGAGGCAGGTGCCAGAACCACTGAGCTAAATCCCTGGCCCAAATGTGCTAGTTTTAACACAGGATCTGGGGTTCTTTGGTATTTCTCTTCCAGTGCACATAGTCTGGACTTATTGGCTCACTTACCACAAACAGAATAAGAGAGAGTGAAAAGAAAGTCTTCTGTGGGGAATCCTGCAGATACGATTTTAACCAGCTGCTCTGTTGTAAAATTACCCTTATAAATTATTTTGATATGTGCTCACCCCAACATGATACTTGAGAGTTACTCTATAGTTTGCTAGGAGAAAAAATGCAATATTATATTGTAAATTGTATCATGGAACAGAATAAAAGACGTTAATGGGAAATCAGTTTAAATCTGATTGGGATCTGAAATTAGTTAATACTATTAAGCCAATGTTAATTAGTTTTGATAACTGTCCCATGATTATATAAGTTAAGGTAGACAAGTGAACAGTATAGCAAACTCTCTTTAGCAATAGGTAGATTTAGCCTATTGAACACAAAAAAGAGGATTAATGAACTGAAATTTCCCAAATGAAAGACAGAAAATAAACCATAAAGTTTTTTTCAAAGAGAGTGAGAGATATATAGACTGCAACGATCATTTACAAAATGACTGAAATTTGAATTTCAGAAATTTAAGAGAGAATGGGGCTGATGTAATTTTTCAAATATCTTAGACATTTTTCCAAAATTGGTGAAAATCATCACTGTATATATCCAAGACGTACTGACGATCTTCTGCAGAATAAATACAATGAAAACCACATCTGGACAACTCAAAATAATCTGATTAAAACTAAAGATAAGGGCTGGGGATTTAGCTCAGTGGTTCTGCAGCCTGCCTTGCAAGCAAGCGCAAGGTCCTGAGTTCCATCCCCAGTGCCGGGGGGGAAAAAAAAACAACTAAAGATAAAAGGAAAATGTATACATAACTTGTTAGATTGGGAGAGAGAATCACAGTATTATCAAAGACAATAAAGGAAAAAAAAGGATACATATAAATTTTGGGGTCTGGGAAAATGCTAGAAAAAAATATTAACTTGGAATTCTATATTCAGTGAAAATATTCTTTAACCCTAAAGGGAAAATTAATGTGCCTTATGAAGGCGGGGAGATAATTTCAGAAACAATAATTTTATGACATAGAAAATTAGCTGCTGAAGTTTCATGATATTTACAATATATGTAGAATTAAAATGCATGATAATGATGTAAAAAGCAGCATATTATAAATTGAGAAAAAGTGTTGAAAGATTCTAGCATTACTACGAGTAACATTTAGATTGTTGTAAGAAATGCATGTTTTAATCCAGGGTACCAAATAAGAGCCAAAAAATGTTCTGTAAAATGTTAAGAGAAGAACAAATGCATGACCATATGGTGAAAAAAGAATATATAAAAATCAGATCTACTAAAACATGGATATAAATATAAACAAAACTATACCGCTGGTTACAATAAATCCATATGGACTATGTACTGCAAAAAAATCACGCACACGCCCAAAAAACCGATTAGGTTTTAAAAACTGTAACACAGGCATATGCACATCAATTCTAAAAGATTTATCAAACATAAGGAAAAACAAGTTGAGTATATAAGACATGCATGAATGTACATAGTGATGACAGTATCAACATTATAAATAATGATAAGAAAATTCTTCACTTTAAAAAATAAAATTATCTAAATATTCCCTGAGGTACTTAAGAGGAAATGATATGACATCAGAGATTTGTCTTAAAAATCTGCTTTTAAGTCAAGCGAAGAAAGAGGAGATAACTGTGGTGATATGACCAAAAACAATGGCTTTGTCTCTTGGTGGGCCAAAGCCAGTAAGCCAAGAGACAACAAGATTGATTAGAGAGAGGTTTATTATTTGCTGAGAAGCACTGGAGTTAATTTGCAAAGCAGTGTTCTCTCCAAAAAAAGAAAGTGGGATTTTTATCAGGAAAATGTATACAAATTCCTACGGGGAGGGTTCATCATCATATGGGAGGTGGGTTTATTCCTGAGCATGAGTAATACAACTTCATGATCATATGTTTAAAAATGGCAGATAATTTAGTATCATAATGAGCAAAGTTTGCTCTAGGTCACCTAAAATGAATGAGGCAGAACTTGGTGATTTGTTCTGGTTCCTTGTAACTTTTTCTGTAGAGTCTTAACTGAAACAGTAACAAAAACAACTTTGAAGGAATTCTAACAGCCTTTTGTTTGTTTGTTTTACTTTTACTTCTTCCTTCTCTAATGATCTTTCTTTTTTTAAAAAATTTTTTATTCGTACATGTTTGCAGTACATGCATTTTACAAACATCTTGTGGAGTGGGTTCAGGTATGGAATACAGCTTGTTTCTTTTTTTTAATCCCCTTTCCCTTCCCTCCTCCCTGCTTCCTCCTCTATTTACTCTATCCTGAGTTCCGTGCTTGTTGATATTATTAATCTTAGCTCATGTTTATGGCATATAATGTTTACATTCACTGAAATTATTGGGTTCCTGTACATAACATTTCTTTATTCTACTTATTTCCCCTTCCCTTCTTCCATAACCCTCGCCTTTGTCCTTCAACTTGAATCCCTTCTCTATTACAAGAGATTCCTCTCCACGTCCCTTTTATTATTCTCTTTGTTTTTACTTTGCCTATTCAAATGAAAGTGGCCCTATGGTATTTAAGCCTGTGTCTAGTTTACTTCACTCATAATCATATATATATATGATTTTTATATATTTTATATATATTTACATATATATATATAGAGAGAGAGAGAGATGATTTTTTTGAGACAGGGTTTCACTGTGCAGCTCAGGCTGGCCTAGAACTCACTATACAGCCCAGGCTGGTCTCAAACTCCTGGCAATCCTCCTGCCTCAGCCTCCTGTGTGCTGAGGTTACAGGAATGGTACCCTATGCCTGGCATCAACATTATATTTTAAAGGGCAGCAACTTTACCTTCATAAGTAGAGACGCTTGTGATATAGGAGATTAAGATGTGGCAGAGCTGGCTGGGGAAGTAGGTATGACCTATTAATTACAGTATCCTGGAACACATATGTGTAAGAGTTTCCAAAGCCCTGCACATGGAGTCGGAGAACTCCAACAGGTTTTCCATAGGATGGCCTAGACCTTATGTCAGCCTGAGGCGTGGGATCCCAGCAACACATCTCAGGACCCGCACGTAGAAGTTTTCATGGGTTTCCTTGAGATTTGGACAGTATGAAAGGACACAGACAACAAGGCGAGCTGGGTATGGTGGCTTTCCTCACAATAGCCTGCCCTGCTTTCTCCAGGATGTCTTTTCATCTTGCTTTTTCCTCTTTTACTCAGTAGCCCAAGCTTGCTCTGCAGATCCAGTTTCTCCCCAACCTTTCACTTTTACTTTTTCAAATAAACTCTGCCACTGCTTTTTGCTTGTTTCATTCAATTCCTTGTTTGAGATGAAAAGAACCTGGAATCCAACTCCAGAAGGAAAGGTGAGCAACCCATAACTTTAATTGATGAGCCACTTTTAGAAGGAGCTACCTGATAACACATACCTAAAAGTGCCTACCTTTTGTAGTGGCTAACAGTAATGATACGAATTATTCCATTGATTTGGCTGGTAACAATCACAAGGAGTTTGTTCATAATTGAAGTTTTAAATTATGACATATTTAACACAAAGAGTATCATGAAAAATGAATGAAGAAAATAAGTATTTTTCAAATGCTAAAAGCATTTTATTACTGTATGAGTAATTTTTATTCAGAATGTTCCTAGTAGTATATTTTCAAGTCATGATTTCATTATTTCAAAGCTCTACTGAACTTCTGAGAGTTTATTTCTTAGAAGATAGGTGGTTATTTTTTAATGCAGTGTGCCTGTTTCCTTTGACATAGAGCAGAAAGAAGCAATGTTTGTGTTCATGTTGTGTGTGTATTCACATTAAAATCTAGAAATATCCAACTATGTTTGAATTTCTTGCATAAAGTTACACTAATTACTCCAGTTGACTTTCTGCAAAGATGTATGTATTTTCTTACCCCTGGGAAATACAATTCATATATATTCTACTACATAAAAATCCAAGAAAAAGGTTTAAACTTCAAAACTTTCTTGTGAGTGTCTGTGTCTGTATCTAATTTTCTTTCCTTCTTTCCTTCTTGCAAAAATGGAATTGCCTTTAATAACTACCCTGGGCAAAGAGTATATATTTCAGTGAGGCTTGAAAAATACAGGGTAGTCTTTAGTAATTCATAGAACTATAAGAAAGAGAGACCTTGAGGTGTTATTTAATATATCCTCAGTGACAAAGCCATTGCTTAGAGCAACTTAGATTAAATTTTCTCCAAAATACAGTTCAGTGGTTTTCAAATAGGTTATCATTAACTCCTTCCTATACCAAAACCACACAAAGAATGGGAGCATGTTTGAAGTACATCAGAGATGAGAGCATGCTAATAGAAAAAGAAAATTTGTCCTTCTCACAATGTGTTACTATGGCAGACGGAAACTCTATTGGCTTACAGAATGTGTCCAGAATTTCTTAATCCATTTAGATTTAATTAACTGTGCATAATCCATTGAAAATTTTACAATTTATTGCATCTTGTTTTGCTGTTTTGCAATCTAACATCTGATAATATTTAATCATTCTAGAATATAAGAATGGAGAAAAGGTTTTTTGTGTTTTTTTTGGCACCGGGGGATCGAACTCGGGTCTTTCTGCTTGCGAGGCAGGTGGTGGCACCACTGAGCTAAATCCTCGGCCCCCGAAAAGATTATTTTTAATATACACACCCCAAAGAAAGCTTTGGAAAAAGATAATTTCCCATGATCACTTAGAGACTTTGATGGATCTTGATTACAATATTTAAAGGTACAGAAGTGAACTTAACTCTAACCTTAGGTCAAGGATTTACCTAGTAGGTGTGATAATTTTCTCCCTTGTGGTGCTGAAACTAAAGAAGAATTGAGTAAGGAGAGTCAAAATATGCAAACTCTGTATTTAATATACTCCAAAGTCAAATCAAAATATTATATGGATTTGTGAATATTTTAGGAGAGCGCAAGTCACTACTTCAAACAGTTTAAAAGTGACTGTAATAGCTTCCAAAGTTTATGGAGAGATATGTAACTTAGTTTACTATCAACTTGTATCACAGTAACTAAGTATAAAACACAGTTTCAGGGTGGCTCAATACGGTTCCATGCAAAGAAGTCTAAAATTAATATCACAACTGATATTTTTAAAGCAGACTGCACATGAGCATATTAAAAATTGTATAGTATTCTCATAACTCAGCGCAGTATCTCCTGGGCAAATGCAAGTGGGAAAAGAACAGGAGCTGGGGTCAGCGTCTCATCTTCTTCCTGCTGAGCCTATCCAAGTACAAAGCTTCCTTTTGAAGATAGTGGGAGCTTTGTGCTTGAGTCTGCTCTACAGGGAAACGGAGCCAGAAAACTGAAGTCAATAGATACTGTGTGTAGTTGTTATTGCAGGATGCCCTCCCTAACTGGTGTCACATTTGAATGGCATCTTCAAGGCGCTTGTTCTTTCGGGTAATTCTCAAAAGTGTCCTGTGCTCTCTCTGTGGCTTCTCCAACATTTTTCTTTAGATGAAAAATCTCCAAGTCAAAATAAAAAAAAAAAAAAAATCAAGAAAAGCCAGGAGACTTAAAACTCAGGTTGTGACAGATGGATTTACCAGACTTGTAGCAAGAATTTGAATTCTTGCACAATATATGGAAATCAATAATTAATAATGAAAATAATAATATTTACCATGCATGTCAGTAAGGTTAGCAACTATTTTAGAAGGGACTGTTTTTAAGTTAGTATTTCCTGACTTTAAGTCAAATGTTCAAACTCGTCCTATAGAAAAATGGTTAAATTTAGAGCTCTTATTTCTATATTATTTGTTAAAATGTATGTAATACTTATCACAGAAAAAGTACTTTGTCAGGACTACACAATTGTTGTGAGAATATACAAATTAACTGAAGCATAGGCAGGTCAAGTGATTTTCAAAAATCACACTATTGTACATGGTGGATTTAAGCCAAATAGTCTGACTGGACAGTATATCACATCTTATATTTAACACATAGAATGTGACAATTGCATGTTTCTTGTATCTAGATTAATTTAATGCAATGTGCAAGGAGAAAAGTCATGCAAGGTGCTTCATTGACTAATTTGTATGGATCCATTCATTACCTAAATTCATTTCAACTCCTGTGTGTCTACCACTGAGTAAGCCATTGAAGGCATCGACGTAAAGGCAGTAAACATTCCTTCTTCTCAGAAAGCCAAGGTACTTATTAACTTGCCCACAAGCACAGAATAATTATATATCACTCCCAAATTATCCACAAGTACCCAGTTTACGTAAATGAAAACAATATCCTGACTTTAGGCACCTACAGCAATGTGGCTGCCGGAGGATTCCTAATAGAGAGAAATCAGGGGTATGAACAGGGCGAGGTGATGATCAGAAAGTTGGGGCTGGGGAAGTAGCAGGTCCCCATAAAGACCTACAGAGGGCCAAACCTGCACTGCGTTGGGTGGGGGTGTTCATAAGGTTGTAGAGACCAGGAGAAATGTAGCAAAAAGGGCTTCAAGAGAACACATACTGCGCAAGTCTCTTCAGGGATATAAACAAACAGGAATTTAAGGGAAACGCCACACTGAAAACCTAAATCACCTAGTCATACATTTGAACTTTTTAAGGCAGGAAAATGCGATTCATATTAAGAGGCAGGCCCTACAGCAGTTGAGAAGTAGAAATGGACACTGATTCAATCTCCTCTTTCACCCAGGATCACCTGCTAGTGAAGAGATTTGCCCTCGAGTCAGTGCTCCGGATGGAATCTTGGCCCCCTTTCTTACTAGCTATGTGACAATGACCAATGTTATTAATATTTCTTCTTAATACAAGATAAAAAATTAATGTTACTTTTTTTGCCTTTTTCATTAAATGAGTTAATATAAAAGTGCTCAAAATGTATTGAGTGAGAGCTCAAAAACGTAATTATTTATATCAGTAATTGCATTAAAAAGATAAAGAGAGCATACTTATCTCACAGGAAGGAACAAGGTTATGACACAGCAATGGGGACAAATTCAGTTGAACTTTCAAAGGTAGAAAAAAATGAAACTAGGCCCGCATTTGTTACTGTACGGTAGGAACCACATCTCTGTAATCAAAACTAATTTTTCGATTTTTAAATTTTTCACTCCTGTCATGCAGACAGTTGATTATCAAAATGACTACTAGTTCTCCACACATACAAAACAGAATCTTCATCCTCTTAGAGTCTTCAAACACACTGATTTTAGTATCTGAGCTACTAGACTGTGAAAGAATAAACATCTAATGTTTTAAGCACCCAGTTTATGGATTTGTGATCACAGCCCTAGGTGATTATTGTAGTGACTACTGGAAAACAAGATGAAATGAAACTATTTAAATACGTGATAAAAATCAGATACAGAAATCGTAAGATCTCATGTTTTCATGAATGGGAAAGGAGATTTTGCTCAGTCCATTACCACACTCAGTCACTGAAAGGAATAAATGAGGTAAAGCTATAAACTTCCTAACATGAATGTAATCTCCTTTACATTTTTGCCTCAATAAGAATAGGTTTATGTTTGAAGTGATTGGTCATGACTGAAAGTAGTGACAATACTTTGCCAATATGGTTTTGTAAATTGTAGCCCTTAGTCAGTACATAATTCTGCAAACATATTTGTGTGTTGAATTTCACTTAAATACCAGAAACTATGTTCATTTTTCAAATCTAAATTTACATTCATGTTTGTGAAAAAAAACTACATCTGAAAATTCTTAATATTCTTTTATCGTACATTAAATGTAATCAAAACCAATCCACATTTTAGAAATGATTATTGGCTACCCACCATTTGATTCAAATATCAAACTTAAGTCATGCAGGACCATTAGTGGTCCTGGAAACTGATTTTAGAGATCTTTAAAATAAAACATTCTCAGGTGAAGTTAGATTGATGGAAAATGATTTCTAAACCAAATGGGCTTTTTGCCTTGTCAGTTTCATAAATTGAATGGACCTACATTATGTCATTTTTTAAAAACATACATCACTTTTTGTGTGATATGATAAAACTCTGGAGTATTTAGAAATTCTAGGCATGCCTCATGTTGTATATTGTTTAAATTATTTAGAAATGAGATTTTGGTGTCATTGAAAACCATGATAAGAAGGAACACCACAAATTTATCTTAATTCATATAGCTAACATATAATGTTGATTAAATCATTACAAACTAACTTCAAAGTAGTGACAACTTCAGCCTCATAGATGGCTTTTATCATTAAAAGAAAGCCCAGAATTAGATATTTACAATAGAAATGCCTATTCATCCATAGCTATTCCATGCTATTGCAAAGCCCTAATAAATCACTGGAGACCTCCATCCACCTGTAATAGATTTATCTTTATGATTAGCAACCTTCATTTTGAAGTAGATAGTCAAATCACTCAATCACTGAGATTTAAATATCTTGTAGAAGAATTGAAAAAAGCTCAAAGTCCACAACTTTACTTCATAGATAATAGGAAGAACAAATGCATGTCTATAGCCAATGAAGCAGAAATGCAGGCAATACAATAACTGCTGAAAATAAATTTCCAGAAGGAAAGACTTAAGAGGGGTTATTTTCTGGAAGAAATATTGTTGAAATAATTTCTTAAACAGTGCTGTTCAATTTGATTATCTAAGGAAAATTATACATCCCTAGAATTTCAGGGCAAGAAAAAATGTGTACTAACTGTATGGCTATTTTTAATAATGTTTTATTTTTCACAACTTCCAGTATAACTTCCTTTGTCAATAAATTATGAAATATTTTTTCAAAAGCAAGTGGCAAGTTTTAAGATTTCTTAAAAGTAGTATTCTTAATTGAAATATAAAAGTTGTTAATAAATCAGTATAATTATTTTACTTAGACCAACAATGTACGAATACTAGCAGGTTAAAAAATGAAGATTATTTTTCCAATTCTTTTATTTCTCTTATAAATTTATTTGCAAATAATTTTGTCTGTACCTATATATGTCTATATATATTTATGAGTCTCTATATGATTCATCTACATGTATTAAAAACCTAATTTTTTTCATATTCTCTGAATTATACTTTTCTTTTTTATTTAAAATAGACGTGCTAGAGATATCTCCATGTTAGCATAATCTTCTATGTTTGCATAGTTTTGTCTTATTTTAAAGGCTTAGAATATTTTATAATATCACTATACTATATTTTATTTCACATTTCTCTTGATTAAATTTTATTTAAAAATATTATATAGCAACCTAAACATTATTATTAAACATCTTTCATGAGTATCTTTGATCAGACCCATGAGGATTTCTACTGCATACATTTTAAAAAATATATCTCAGCTTGAAATTTACTTGTTTTAAAATTTGATACATATTTCCAAATTATTATCAAAAAAATCATCATCCTTTTACAAGTCAGCCTGTAGTTTTCAGTATAATTCATAACCAAGCTAGAAGTTTCATAAACAATAGCAAAGGTATTTATAATCTCTGCTTGTTCTTTGTCCTTTGGAAACTTGATTATAATCTTTTCTTCCTTTGTAGGTTTGAAAAACTTTTGAATTGATAATTAGGAAATTAACAACTCAAATTTCTCATTGGAAAAGGAAATTATACTAATAATATTTGCTATGAGAAGCTGAGGATGTGGGACAGATGCAATACATTCCTCCATTACTCTTTAGATTCCACTACTGTGTTTATTAAGAATTTAACAGTAACTGAAAGTAGAATGGGATTAATTTAGTACCTGGGATTTTTGTTTGATTTTGGTACCGTGGATCGAACTCAGGACCTTGTGCTTGGGAGGCAGGTGGCAGCACCACTAAGCTAAATGAATTTAAAAGGAAACATTTCAAAAGTGAAATCTACCCACTGTGTACCAACTCTTGAGTAGTTGAAACTCTTCTCAAAACTTAGTCAAATTTGTCAAGAATATATTACCATTCTTTCTATTTTTGATGTATGTCTTATATTAGGGAAACATCTAGCATTTTGCCTTCTTATATTCAAATCATATTTTAATTCATTTTTAAATTCCACAAAAATTTATTTCTTAGTCTAGTTAAACCACTGTGTAGTTCCAACATGGCACACTTTTATTTTCAGAAATTACATTACTCTTCATAGGCATTCTACTGCAATCCAGGAGTTCTAACCTATAATCCCAGTATATCACTCACTAACCACAGATGCTATCTAAGTCATTTTTATCTTCTCGACATGCATTTTCTATCCAAATTCAAAATACTAGATCACATTCTATTCTGGGCCCTTTGAGCTCCAAAGAGAACCCAAAGTTTAAATATGTGACGACTTCTTAATTACTACGAAAATAATTTCTTCACTACATGGATCAAACCTTGTAAAAATTCATAAATGACCAAAGAGGACCACTTGACTCTTGGAAACATTAAAGTTCACCATAGTAGTAAAGAGCCTGGATTTTGAGTTCCTGAGAATATGCTTAATTTTTCTGTCATTTAGTAACAGATCCAGTATACTAATGAATTAACATTTGATTTTTATATAAAATATTAAAATAATGCTATATTTTCCTTCATATTTCCTTTACTCCTTCCTTTCTTTCTTCCTTCTTCCCTCCCTTTCTCTCTTCCTGTCTTCCTTCCATCCTTGCTTCCTTCCTGCTTTATTTTATTTGTCTTTGTGGCACTTCGGATTTAACCTTGGGCCTTCACACGGATCTACACCCTTGCTCCCTTAAATTATTTTTTAAATTTAGACACAGTATCTCCCTTGATTGTTAAGTTAAAGTTGAGATTGAATTTGTGATCCTCCTCCATAAATCTCCCAATAATGCTTTCTTATAAAGTTATTAGGAGTGCAAGTGAGTGTGTTAGTAAAACATAATGTTCAATACATACCAGGCATTCATTAATCCTATCCATTAGAATTATTATGCATAAAGTGTAAGACACAATCAGTATTTAGCACCCCCCCCAGTGGGAACATCAAACAGTGAAAAACAAAACAAAAGGCTGGTCCCCAGGGTGTTGGGAAGAGGGTTGGTAGCAAAATGCCCTCCCCAAATCCAGAGAGCATCAGTACCATGGATGGACAGTGACCATGTCTCCTGAACTTGAGCACTGGCCATAGGCTGTAGAAGGAGGTAAAAGGATTGGCCCCAAAGCATGCTTCCGGGGAAGACTCAGTAATAAAGGGGTGGCCAGGAGGTCATGACGCCCTTCCAACTCTTCAGAACTATGAGCCTTTTTAGGTCACCTGGGACCTCAATATCTCAACCTCCTTACTCAAGAAGGGAACTTTGAAGAAGTGGGGTGGGATGGGAAAGCAGGAAGTCAGGGGATGGATGGATGGGTCTGATGGATTTGGAAGATAAAGAAATTCAGCCGTAACTAACTAATGGGGGGGTGGGACACTGGTTCTTGGTGTCTACACTAACCCTACCACCCCTTGGGTATAGCAATTGTTTGGATGGGGGCTCCCAGCAGAACTTCCTTTCTATATTCAACCCCCTGGGGGCAGAGAGGGAGCTGTTACCTGGGTACTCCTTTCTGTTTCTCAAGGGGAGCATGGCTTTGGCCCCTGCCAGATTCCCAGGGTGAGCCCTGGAATTCTGAGGCCTGGGTACAGGTAAGCAGAAGCTGGTTGGGATGAGAGGCTGCTCTGCGGCTCTAGGCCTGTCCTCCTCATTACTTCTCTTCCTTCTTCCCAGATTTCTCCTTGTTGCCATTGCATCTGCTGAGGCTTTGCCACGCTGCTTGCCAGCTGCATTGGTTGGTGTGGCATTGCTGCCTGGATGTGCAGGTTCTGGCGGTAGTCAGGCACATGCTGCAGGGTGAACTGGGGTCCCTAGCAGGCACTCAAGCCCACTGTGCCAGCTCCCTCTCTCGGGGTAGAGCTCCCTTCAGCAGCTTCACTGGCAGAGGACAGTGAATTTATAATTTCCTGCATTAATTTTTTCTAAATTGAGAAGAGAAAGACAGTAAGAATGATGAAATTGCAGGTTGCTTCATTTCCATAAGCAAAGTAGGGTATGTGAAGAGAAAGTCAAAGGTAGAGATCCAGAGTTTTCAAACTAAAGACCGCTTTTCAAAGAAAAAAATAAAAGCCAAATCCTATTCGGCAAACAGCAGGTTTGTTTTCAACACAGAAAATTATTTACAGAGGAGAACTCAATAATAAAGAAAACACTAAAAAGCAATATTTTGTAACTCAAGTCTTTCAAGTGGACTTGAAATTGTCACCAAAAGCGTGAAAGGTAAGTTCAATAAACAGGCTGTTGGTGCCTGAGACATTTCTTTTTTGGATACTCAAAGAGGCTGGCAGGTATAACAAATTAGTGATCTGAAACATTAATAAGATAAAGAAATTTTAGTTTGAAACAGTGACAAAGCCAACATGTGACATTACTGGGAAATACTAATGATTTCTTTCTTTCTTTTATTTCTTTACTATTCTGATAGCATAAAACTTAGCGGTAGAAGGAATATAGGAACAATCAGAACTTCAGCCCAAGTTTTCACACATCCTGTCAGTATAAAAAAATCAACTAGTAGGTTGAATTCCATTCCATTTCTTTCTTTATTTCTTACTGAGACTGTGACTTCAGTTTAAATGTGCTATATTAGGAACTCTCCATGAAAGTGAAGTCTTCTGAGCATCCTATGAAATTTCTAATATTAACATGTATTAGAATTTCTTAAATCGCCTTAAATTTTTTGAGGATTTTCAGTTCTCTGCACATGGAGATCTAGTTTTACCAGCATTATTTTTGGAAGAAGCTACCTGTTCTCCAATACATGTTCTCCAATACGTGTTTTTGAAAGAGGCTACCTGTTCTCCAATACTTGTTGGGGGTCAGTGGGCTATTCAGCAGGGAATTCCCAACTTTGTTCATCAGAACCTAATTTACATAAGTGAACATAGACACTGATTAACCACATCTCTGCCTTTCCCTGGATTCCCTGCCTATGGTGAAAGATAAGCAGAGGATGGCCAAAGTCAGGTCTTTGAAAAGGAAGATGGCTTCTCTTTTGTTACGTAACCTACGTTCTATTTAAAATGTGTGCTATGGCTTGTATCTAGATGTTCCACTAAAACCTCACTGGATCTAGGGTGTACTATACTGGGATTAAAGGCTTATGGTACTATATTAGCCTTCTGATTGGTGGCATAGTTCTAGGTTTGGATAGATGGATTTACTGAAGACAGAAGCCCCACCCTGGGTGTGTCTGGCACCACCCAAAAGGCTGATAGACTGGATGGGATAAAAGAGAAAGGCAGGCAGCTTACTGTTTTGCTGCCTCTTGCCTGCTTTACCATGGACTGTTTCTCCCTGTCAATGTCCCTCTGCCATATCACTCTGCCTTGGAGCCAGCCCACTATGGACTGAAACCTCTACAAACTATGAACTAAATAAACCTTTCTTCCTTTGGAAAGGAGGATACCTATGGGTAACGAGTATTTTGTCCCAGAGATGAAGAAAGTAACTAAGACAATTATTTATTTGGCTAGTTTAATTTGATATATATACACAAAAGTCCAACTCATTTCTTAATATCAAAAGTTGGGAGACGTTTTCCTTTCTAATTGAATTACCTGACAAATTATATTATTATTATTGTGGTAGGAATAGATGAATAAGTATGGGCTTCCATCCCATAAATAAGGCTTAAAATACTATTATCTATAAAGAAAGCAAGATCTAAAAGGGACACCCAAACATTTCCAAACTACAGTTTAATTTTCATCAGCAGGCAGATGTTGGATTCTGGCAAGATACAAGTCTCAAAACATTTTCAATTGATGCATTTCATCGTATATTCATTACATGTCTCAAAGAAGGTTCCTAGATTGTCAGTGAGGAGGTTAACAAGAAGAAAAATATTTTAAATGAAATTTGAAGATAACTTGCCATTGTACTGAATATTATCACTTTTTTAATGTTGGGAAGAAATGATTGAATCTAATGTGCAAGTGACAGGACAATGGTCTAATATGAGTTATGCTGATAAATATTAATTGGAGTATTGTTGTAATTTTTCAACTAACAAAGATTTTATTTTTGATATTGAAATTACTTGGTAACCTCACTTTTAAAAATAAACTTTTCTGAAGATTAGCATAAAGAACTAAAATAAGAAGGAACCTACATTTGTCCCAAAGAAGTAAAAGAACAATGGTCTAGACAGAGGTATAAAAAATGAAAATAGTTCAGATTGTTGTATTCATTGTGAATATTTTATATCTATATTCTAAGACAAATAATACTCTTGATGATGTAGTTCTTATTCAGTGTGATATGTATGTGTTTACATATGTGTGAAAAAAATTGCTTCGCGGCCTTTTGGCTAAGATCAAGTGTAGTACATATGTGTGCAAATATATATATATATATATATATATATATATCCTATTTCAAGACCAAGAAGTTGATCTGAAAAGGTTGGATATTGAGACCTCTTGCTAACATATTAATGGAAACAAAATAATAACAAAAATATTTTTCAGCTGAGTGGGATCAACCTTCAGTGATGTTCTCTTTTTGCATTAGATTACTTTGTTTGTGAACAGTACAGTTTCCTGTAGGGTTTTTAACCCACTGTTAGTTTCATTCTTCTTGCTTTTTGTTTCTGTCAAGATTGTTGCTTACAAGAAACAGAAAGTGAGACACCATAAATCTTGAAGAAGTTCATTGAATTCCAAAGCCCCTGAAATCCATTAGAGTATGAATAATCTACTTGGAAAATAAGCAATTCTAGGGCATGTCCAAAGCTTAGAGAGAATTATGTCACTTTCTCAACAAGACTAAATGACAAGGATGCAGCAGTAAAGGGCACCTTGTACAGCTCTTGGGCTTTGTGTCAATAATTCAGTAACAACTTCTAACATAGGACCATTCAAGTATTTGAATTTGGTCACCTCCTACCATAAAGCCGACTTACAAAGATCATGCCACTTCATACACTGAGAAGAGAGTTGTGTTGATATGCCCCTTTCATTTTTCATAGGTTGGAATAAGAAAGTCAGTTAAATAGTGGTAACACTAAGTAACAAACATGCCCTACTTGTGTGCTGTCATCATTCATGTACATCTGAGTAATCCTTTCCCCTCATTTCATCTTCAAAGGCAAGATTCATAAGTTTAATTCTCTTAAAGGCAAACTAGTCTATTATTTATTCAACAATTATTTTTGCTGTGCAGCTATGTACTTGTTCTCAATACCTTCAAAATTTAGATAATCATTCTTGCTGTTTTGATATTTTTTCTCTGTATTTTATTTTATTCTTTGTGGTCCATGGTCATCACCTCCATTTGATGTCCACTATGAAGTCTTCCTTCAGTTTCCTGTAGTCTATCACAAAATTTTTCTAAATTTACTTTCTTAATATTTCAGAAAAATGTACAACATTCTATTTCTACTACTATTTTTATCTACCACCAAACTGTATCACCTACCTGTTCTGAAAATTAATAATTTTTATTCAAATAAAGCAAGCATTTCCACTATAATTCCTAGGTTTTGGTCGTATCCCCATATATAGGTTAATCAACTGCACTATATTCAATCAAAGGAAATTAATTTCAACTCATTATTATTAAATATTAACTGAAATTTAGTCAAAAAGTTAAAATTCATGCATCATTGAAATCTGACAGTAATATTAATTTTAATCTGCACTTTTCTCCTTCCTGTGCCCGTTTCACTAATTAGTTGTGGGGATTAAGAAGGTATCATGAAACTCTTCATGTCACTGAAAGACATTCTTTTAATATGTTAAGTAAACATAACTATGTTTTTATAATCAATATTATTATTTATATTTTTGTGTCCAACATCAACATTGTGAGTCAAGAGAAACTGGATCTTCCTTTCCATTTATACCAGAATCTGGAACAAAACAAGAATTGCATTTATTTTTGAATAAAGACAGAAAAAAACAGAATTCTGGACAATGTGCTCATTGCCTTAAACTAAGCCAGCACAAGCTGCCATTTGATAATATTCTCCTACTACATTCAAATTACATTCCAGCTTAACTATGACACATTTGAGATAAAAAGGGAAATCTGTGATTTTAGTCTTTCAGCAATTTGTGAGACATCTCACATAATATTCTAATGCATATCACCTTCTTTGAATTCTTCTTTGCTTTCATCGACTGAAGCACAATTATTAAAAGAATTGCCTTTATGACCCCTGGCTTTCAAACTGCATTTGAAGGTCTTGGTAGAGCTGGTGGTCACATGTTGGTATGAAGAGATACTTAGGTCTGTAGTTTCCTGTAACCAAAGCTCTGAAACATGCTGCCTTTACTAAAGGTTGTGTTTCTTTACATGGGGGTCATTCTCCCAGAGTGAAGAATTTGCCAGCCTCTGAGTGTGTAAGATATGAGAAGAGAGAGTATACATACTATAATGTGCTTAACAGACGTGTTGTAGGACAGAATTAAACACAATACACACACACACACACACACACACACATATATATATATATATATTTCTTTAGTACATGAATTCACAGTATATTTTGGCTCTAACTGATTTTATATCCACATCATGAAAGGTGTAACTGTCTATCAGAGGTTAAGGCTATACTAATCCTCCCAGTAGGATTGGAAATGGAATTGAACAGGTCCTCTGGGGAAATTTGCACTATTAGTTCAAAGACTAAGTCTCATAAAGCCTTTCTATTGCCTAGAAATATTGATTATTTTTCAAATGTGGGAGATGGAGTGGACATAAACTGCTCTCCTCCCCTTTACCATAAGACTCTATGGTTTCTGCTAGAAGTTAATTTTTTAATGTTTAAAAATATCCCATTTTACATAAATTGTAGATATTTTGTCACACATCAGTACTGTGAAAACCTTTTTTGAACATGGTTGTATCAGTTTTAAAATTTTCTAGGGAGTTGTAACACTGAATGGTTGTAATTTAATGAACTGCATATTTTTAACATGTTTAATTTTTTCAGTGACAAAATTTTTTAAATTTAATGTTACATTATGAAGGTTTTAATCAATCTAACAAAAGAAATAAAAGATCTTGCCTCTGAAATCTACAGTATTCTGAAAAAAGAGATTGAAGAGGATATCAGAAAATGGAAAGACATCCCTTGCTCATGGGTAAGAAGAACCAATGTAGTGAAAATGGCCATACTTCCAAAATGGCTGTGTAGATTCAATGCAATCCCAATTGAAATTCCAGTAGCATACTTCATAGAACCAGAGAAAAAAGTTCCAAAAATTCTTTTGGAACCAGAAGATACCTAGAATAGCAAAAGCAATTCTAGGCAACAAGACAAAGTAGTGGGTATTACAATTCCCAACTTGAAAATATACCACAAAGCTTCTGTGATAAAAAGAGCATGGTACTGGCAAAGAAACAGATCCGAGGATCAGTGTAACCAATTAGAAGATGCAGAAATAACTCTAGACACATTCAGACACTTCATCTTTGACAAAGGAGCCAGCCACCCTCACTGGAGGAAAGATAGCCTCTTGAATAAATGGTGCTGGAAGAATTGGGTTTCAACTTGCCAAAGATTAAAAGTAGACCTATATCTATCACCATGCACTAAACTAAAATCAAAATGGATCAAAGATTTAAATATTAAAACAGAAACACTAAACTAGCTGGGAGAGAGGTTAGGTAGAACTCTTGAATATATTGGCGTAGGGAAAGATTTCATGCACAAAACTCAGTCACACATGAACTAGCACAAACAATAAACAACTGTGATTTCATCTTATTAAAAAGCTTCTGCACAGCATGAGAAACCATGAACAGAGTGAAAAGACAACCCATAATGTGGGAAAAAAATTTTACCAGCTGTTCCTCAGACAAAGGTCTACTAGGTAGTATATAAAAAGAACTTTTAAAAAAGTCAGACTACCCAAATTTAAAGACCCAATCCAAAAATGGTCATCTGAAATGAACAGACATTTCCCAGACAAAGAAGTAAAAGCAGCAAAATAAATATAAGAAAAAATGTTCAACATCACTGATAATTCAAGAGATGCAAATGACAGGGCCGGGGATTTAGCTCAGTGGTTTTGATGCCTGCTGTGCAAGCACAAGGACCCGAGTTCAATCCCTGGTACAAAAAAAAAAAAAAAAAAAAAAAAAATAAGAGATGCAAATGAAAACAATGCTGAGATTCTACCTCACCCCATAAGGAATGGCTGCTCTCATGAAATCAACCAATAACAAAGGCTGGTGGGGTTTGGGGGAGAAAGGAACCCTTCTCCACTGCTGGTGGGAGTGTAGACTGGTGCAACCCATGTGGAAATCAATATGGAAATACCTCAAAAAACTGGAATTAGAGGTCCCATTTGACCCTGCTGTTCCTGTGCTGGGTATCTTCCCTGAAGAATTAAAAGAATCATACCACAGTGATATATGTGCACCCATGTTCATAGCAGCACAGTTTGTAATAGCTAAAACTTGGAAACACCCCAATTAGCCATTAAGTGGAGACTGGATGAAGAAAATGTGGGTGTTTTTATGAAATGAAATACTACTCTGACATAAAAAATAAGAATCTAGAGACATTTATAGCTAAATGGATGAACATTGATGCCATACTCTTAAGTAAAATAAATAGGACACATATGTGTAAATACAGAATAGTTTATCTGGTGTCAGAAACTGAAAGCTTACCTAAGGATCAAAATGTACAATAGATTATATGAAATAGGAAGATAAAGTCCAAAGAGTAAGGGGAAGTGAGAGGAGTTGGGGAAGGGAAATGAATAGATATAAGAAAAGGAAAAAACAGAAAGTCTTTTTAAATAAGGAGGGGTACAGAGGTGGAAGGGAGGTTAGGGGAAAGGGGAAAAATAAGAACCAGGATATATCATGTAAATGTACAAAATTCCCAATGATGAATATAATTATATTATATACCTAAAATGTACCAATGAACTTAATGAATTAAAAAAAGTAGGTAATCATCTATGTGTATGTTAGCTATAATATTACATAGTTATTTGGTAAAGAGAGATGAAAATATACCAATAACTTGCTGCTCTTGTGACATTTGCTGTGTTTTCTATTCTTGATTGTAACGTTGCATCATAAATTGAAACTCTTATTACCATCGTTAATTTTTTTCTGAAAATTTATTAGATGTACTGCAATTAGTGTCCCAAATCCTATACAAATCAAAAGGACATTTAAGGCACAAATATTTAATTTCTTATGGCCTTTTCTTTTGATATTTATATTGAATACTTTTTATGGCTCAATTTTTTTTGGTACCGGGGTTCGAACTCGGGTCCTTGCGCTTGTGCAGCAGGCGGCGAAACCACTGAGCTAAATCCCCAGCCCAATATTGAATACTTTTTGATGAGATAAGTCAGACATTTACTTGAACAGTACTCTAGAAATTGACAGAAAAGATACTTATTAGTGTTTTTTCTTCATTCCAGCTGTTAAGTTTAAGTGGTTCTACGTGGATTTCATGCACTTTACTCACTAGCCATCTGAGCTCTTTGGTTACCAAGCAGCACTTCTTGGGATAAAGTATATACCTGTTAATGACACTATAAAGTGTTTTATAGTCGTCCTTTGAAATTTATGCATTAGGGGTAAATACATGACTAGATAGATTTTACAAATAGATTAAGTGTAATTGTGTTCCAAGAAGAGACAGCTGGGTGAGGCCCTTAGAAGCCACTCCTGGATTGTTTATGACAGGGGACTTCCTGTTGGGCTGCAAATTAGTAAATTGATGTGAAATTACAAGTAATTAGTGAAACTGTTTTTTTTTTTTTAGACCCTCTACAAATTAAAAGAAAAGGCAGCTGTTGATTAATAGAAAGAGTTTACTTGTTGAAAATATTTTAAATGCCATAAAATATACTGCAGTTTGATGTGTAGAGATGTCTTCAAGGAAATTTGAATGCAGAATTGGAGCAATAAGGGAAAAACCTGAACGGCAAGAGACCCCTTGCCATGCAGTACCTATGTGTGCTGACGCCAGCTATCTGCCACTATCCTTGAAATCCACACTGCTCACTATGTCCTCCAGCTTCCCAGAATCCTAGGGGTAGAGCCACTTCCATGAGAGAAAAGCTCAAGATCAAATGAAACAGGAAGAAGGAGATAAAAATTCCGTTTGCCTTTGTCCTTTCTACTTAGTACCCACATACCCTATCAGGTCCTTGGATTAACTATGCCTAAATTGATATCTCAACATTTATTTACTTTAAATGATTACAAGTGAAGTTCAAACCAGGTGTTTTAATATCTTATATAAATTGTGTACTTATAATATTCTTAAAAATTTGAATGACCCACCTGCACAATTATGGATAATTTCAGGGAAAGGGATGAGATAGTATGTGGAAGTAAAAATGTTAAAGCCAACTTCAAGATAAATTAGGAAACTTATGTTAAATATATCCATGCTAGTCAAAATCATGCAATCATAAATAAGAAAAACTAGTTCTAAAAGACAATGTCTCAAAACCAATCTCAAATTCACCTTTCAACATCATAGGTTTTTTTCATATAATCTTATCATGCATATGGTATTTTTTATATCATGATATTCTGACAAAAATCAATATCTCATCTTTAATGTATGATTACATAAAATCAGGAAGAAATTGAGTATTTAAATTCTTAAAACTAACATTAAAATTTTTATAACTAAATATTAAACTAATAGAATATTTGATCATTTCATGTAGGTTTTATACTAATATTGAGCAGTGAAAAATGTGGCTGCAATCATATTTAACTTACTTATATCCATGACCAGAAAACATAAATTGTCTTTTTCTAAGGGTAAGACATTAGATTCTCAAAAAGATCCCTATGAGAAATCAACAGATTATTTGTGAAACGTAAAATAATCAAAGATGTATATCAACATAATATAAATAATACATAATTTATACTCAAAGTTCAAAACCAGAAGTAAAGTTAATTTAAAGGGCATGTCAGGACAAGAAGAGAGCAATATGTTTAGATGTTGCCAGAAAGAGTATTTAAACTTCATGAGGAAAATTTTGACAGAAACAAAGCTATATTTGTTAGAGTGACTTATTCAATTGACTGACAATTATTATATGAAGCATCTTTTACTAAAAATACTTCATCACAAAAATTTTAAAATTCAAATTAGTCATCATCTTTATATTTTTCTTCAGAGCTATTTTCCCTACTTTTCTCAAATCACTTAAAATTTCAATTTTTTCTGTTCTTTCTTTTTAGTTTTTATCTTATTCTTTTTTCTTTTATTTTATTCATTTAGCCTATGCCACACAATGGTCAGCCTACCTACACATGTAGTAGTACAAAATGTTTTTATAAAAATTTAGTTTTTAATTTACCTAATTTCTAATATGATTTATATGTCATAATATGAAAGTGGATCATTGTATGTTTTTTATTATACCATATATCCTTTGTGATCAAAGGATTTCTTTGTTTGTATTTCTCTACTATAATTAACCCAAATATGTCCTGTATCAGAAACCTAAGAATCCCAAATCATTTTGGGTAGAAAATTTATTGCATCAGTTTAGAAGCTCAGAACAGAAATTGCAAACTCAATCATTTATAGTAATATTTAGGACACAAAACTTTAATTAAATGACTTTTCCATAAATGCTATTTAACTTCCATAATACTTAAAATCATAATAGTTTTAGATCTTGACCTGAGATTAAGTTGACTTCTGATTCTTAAATATGCTCTGATTTGCTAGATATTCACTTATTTGCTAGAGCATGAAAGAAACTATGTGTATGTCTGTATGCTGACAGAGCAGTTACTTACACCAGTAATATATGTTTAACAAAAGGTACAGCAATATCAGCACATAGAACTGAATGTTGCCCTGGACTTGAAAAATGAACTTTTTTCCCATAAATAGAATGGAAACATTTGCTATTTATATCTAAACAAATACAGCCAATGTCTAAAAAAACTATTAGAACAGTTCTAGATATAAATAAATAAATAAATAAATAAATAAATAAATAAATACTTATTCTTCCCCATATATGGGGGTTTTCTTCAAAATACATTGAGGAAAGTTCCAATATCTGCCCTCTTGGAACTTCTATTCTAAAAAACAAACCAGACAAGTCATAAATTTTTTAAATAACTAATATGAGTCATAAGATTTTATAAAAACAAAAGTAGATGAAAGATAACCATGGAAGTAATATTTGAAGTGGAAATTTCAATTAATGTGAGTAGAAAATGCACTTTTCATGGGTGACTTTTAAATAGACACCTAAAAGAAGAGAAGGAAGAAATTGGAAGGTGAGGATTAAATTTAATTCATCCTTTGTATAAACTGAACTGTAAGGAAAGTTGCAACAAAATTTAACTAGTGAAAAAAAATGGTTTGTTTCCTTGGAGCTGTGAAAGAGTAGTAAATAAACTCAGAATTATTGAACATTTTTAAAAGTGTGTTCAACCTTCTTTCTTTGCTCAAGAGTATTATAATCAAGTTGTGGTGACAAAATTACAAAGTAAGAAATAGAAAAGAAATAAAGTTCAAGAGATATGATAATGATTCATTGAAAACTGGGTGAATTTGAATAATCCATCCAGAATGTGTTATAACTCCCTATGCACAATTTTAAGTTGACCTACTCTTTGCAGAGCAGAAACTTTCAATCCCTAGCCATCTCAAAAGGATTGATAAAACTAAATGTATTCAACTAAAATCAAGTCAGTACTACCCTGGACTAGATCAGAATTTGATGATTTGGGTTCTAAATGTGAAATAGATTTGAGAATAAAGAGAATAAAGTCATAATCATTCTTAGTTTCTACTTCCTCATAAAGCTGTCAAATAATGCTATTCATCCCTAACCAAATGAAGAAAATGAAGACCTTATAAGACAATTTATTTGTACAAAAACATGATTATAAAACTGAACAAATGGTGAAAGTAATAACAGGTACTGAGAATTCTAGACAACACAGTGCCTTGCATGAGTTTTTTTTTTTCAAATTCTGCAGTGATTCGGTAAATAAGAGTCTTTAATTTTAAGAAAAAGAAATCAAAAGGTAAAGAAGAAAATTTCCTGATACCTGCTTTCAGAATGTATAATGATCAGAAATTCCAAAAGTACTCCAAGTTCTTTTATAATGTATGTGTCTATTTGATGACAGTAATACTTTACATCATATATGTAATCCAGTATTTTTTTTTTTTTCTGGTACCAGTAATCGAACTCGGGTCCTTCCGCTTGCGAGGCAGGCAGTGGAACCACTGAGCTAAATCCCGAGCCCGTAATCCAGTATTTTTTAAGCAGAGGAGGGTGTAGGTTTTGAAGGCATGAAAAGTGGTGCAGGAAAAACATGAATAGCGTTTTAAATACTTAAGGACATGTGTTTTACGCATGAGATATATTCTAGGTTATAGAACTCACTTAGACAAGCAACAGTGGGGAGTTAAGAGCTGTAAATTCAGATTTAACTATAATAAAATCTAGTCAGATCAGATCTGCCTAAAAATTAAAATTAAGAGGCATGGAGGCTGGGGGTTCACATTCACTGAAGCCTCTTACGTGGAGTTTGGTTGTTTTAGAAGAAAATTGAATCAGCAGAAGTCGTGTTCCAATTAAAGCATTTCTGTTTCCCAGATGCATACAGTCTAGTATCAAAGGCCCCTGCAGTGAGGTTCCAGAACACTGTCCAGTATACGACGCAGGCCTGAGATATAAATACACTAAGAGACAGAACTAGCAGAGAGAAAGCGGGGTGCCAGGAGGACCAATGCCAATGCAACTGACAAAGGTGCTGGCCAGTCCTATACACTGACTTATTGGCAAGCAGTGGGGGTAAAGGCATGCTGCTTGCAGGTTTTATGAAAATTAATGTAAACAAAGCTCATAAAGGACAAGACAAAGCATTCTGGAATTAGGAACAGAATAGACAAAATATATGGTTGTAATTAGAACATTGTCCTTCTAGTAGGAAGGTTTTAGTTGTGGGAAGTGAATTTGTGTGTGAGTTACTCTGACCTTGGCACATAGGCTTTGGCCAGACTTGGTTCTCAAAACAAGCCAGTTGTGGAGTTAACTCTTCACAGCCTTCTATGGGCATAATCAATTTTACGGTCCTCTGCAGTCTAGGATTTTAAGTATATCACATACCCACGCATGCAACACTCTAATTTAAAGTAAGTTTAGGGGAGCTCAGTTTTTAATACAACAATTGCAATAGGCTGCAGTAGAATTTAAAATGGCTCTGTATTATGGCAGAGATGGTTGTGATATATAATTACATTGTAATTTTTCATCTCTGAATGTTGTTGGAAATTTGACAAGTCTCCTGAAATTGGGAAGAGCAATATCTAGGCAGCATTTTGGTTTCATTGGGCAGATGAACAACAGCCACTGAAGCTGCAGCTTCTAATTTGTGCCGCTTCCTTTCATGTATGTGCCAGCAGTGTACGAGAAACACACAGGTATTAAGTCTCAAGATGAGTAGCTCATTGCAGAAAGTTTGACACTGCTATACATGCCTCACAGTAAAAGTACCCTTAGTTCCACAGGGACCACAGTGCAACACATGCCATTAGCAACTTAATTTAGTAGCTATTTATTGATTGTTTTCAGAACAAATCTCTCAGTGTCCAAATAAGAAAAATGAGCCCTTAGAGTTGGTAACTCTTAAAAGGCCTCTGGATGTTGAAGAAATATTTTGTACAATGTAAAGACATGTTACAAATTTTGGTATTTGCCATCCATGAATTAGTCCATGTAATTCCAGATAATTACATTGGCTTTTAATTTAGGTAAAATATCATTTTTATAAAAATAACTTCATGGATTCCAAAATAGAAACTAAAAGGAATATGCAACAAATAATGAAATACAATAGTCCAAACTCAACTGAATAAATCGGTGTACTTAGCTGGTCAAGGTGATGCATTTCTGTAATCCTACCCATTTAGGAGGCTAAGACAGGAGGCTCACATGTGTGAGGCCAGCATTGACAAGTTATCCAGAACCTGTTGGAAGAATCCTGATACACTATTTTGCAAAACTCACTTGGTAACAAAGGGTGTCATAAAACTTAGTGTGTTCTTCTTACGTATTTTCACTTTTGAAGCTTCAAATAAGCCTAATTATAATGAATACGAAAAACATTCATATACATATGCATTATAAATGTTACTAAAAATAAGACATTCAACAATACTTGACATTAAAGCAATCCATTGCCTACTTATGGGATGGAATATCTTGCATTGTTTAACTTATATGAGTATGTTTACTACAAAAAGACAAGAAAGTCATAATTAAGTATGGTAAATAAGAACAAATACAGGGTAGAATTATTTTAAATCTATTTATATACTACCAAAATGATAATCTATATTGCATTAAATGTTAATTAATTATCCACTATATTCTATCCAGAATGGTGCCATAGATTTATATTTCCATTTTTTCTGTTTTGTTAATAAAAGTGATACCACTTGAATTATTGACTATATGTAAAATAGAACTTACACTCATTATAAATTTTAGGTCCCGGTTATGAGATAGTGCCACACAATATTCTTTCAACTAAAAACTTATATCTTTCTTTCTGTTTATTATATGAGATGAACTGTGGTTAATATTTATTTCGTAAACATTTCACAAAATTACTTTGAGAAATGATTTGAGATTTATATTTGGATAGATTTTGGATAACATTGAATTTTTTAATGAGATAAGTAGGTATAGGGCTGTTCTGACTTATGTTTGATGTTGTGACAGTTTTACCAAATTATATTTCTTAAAGAATTTCTTAAAGAATTATATTTCTTAACGAATATAAGTTGCAATTTTATGGCCAAAGTATTCAAGATATTCCATTTTGTATAGGATCGGCAGTTTTAGCCATTCCAAGAATTGTATTCATAGTATTATTGCTCCTCTCTCTCTCTCTGCAATCTCACTAGGAGTATTATTTCATTTGTAAATTTATTTTTATAATTGAAATGAACTGGCTTTAGTGTTGTTCATTCTCTTTCTCTCCCTCTCTTGCATTTCTATTCAAAACAAATAAAAACAAAAAAGTTAAATAACCCACTTGTTTTAATTTGTTGAATAGATTCAGATCACATCCTCTGATTCTTCAGTGGAATGTGAAATCTCTGTCTTGCCCATTTATCCTTACATGGGCTGCTATGTGTCTACTTCATGCATAGGTGTTTCAGCAATGAGAGTAGAAAACCAGAAATATAACTCCCTTTATCTCATTGTTTTACTTCAGAGAGTCCCCCTCAAATTTTAGTAACTGTAATTTTCTTTTCAAATTGCATCCTGGCTTTTTATAGTTAGAATTTTGTAGTTCTTTTTTCTCCCACTCAGGAGTGACTGCAGCCTTTTTTGTTTGTTTTTTAATGACTATATAAAAATAGAACACTTATTCTGGACAAATGCCCTTTCCCATATCAAATCACCTCTGCAATATGCTTTTAGTTAGTTGGTTTTTATATTATATTCACTTTATAATTGTATTTCTAGAGGACTTACGTATCCACTATGAAAGTGGAATCTCCTTATTTTCTTGGCATGCTCCTTGCCACGTTCTGTCTTCTGTGAAGAACATATTTTCTAGACATAATTACACAAGCATGTCTTGCTCCTTCCAGTTACACGAGCCTAAATCTGGCCCTAAATATGATATCATTCTCACAGTAATCTAAAGCATATTGTCAACAAGAAAAATGTTAAAAAAAATAAGGCAGGAGTCAATAATCAAGCAAAAAGATACAGGGGTAAGTCTTTCAGGGCAATTTTATTATGCAATAATATAAAATAATTAATACAGGCTAAATACTTGTTTAAATCCAACAGTGGTAATAGTACATGACTTGATGAAATAATGAATTGAAAAATAAAGTAAGATTATGTGCTGTGAAGCTAAGGCATCAATACAATCGTGGTTTGGAAGCAATCACTTTACTATTTCTCTGTGTATTTTGTACAGATGTTGCCTTAGTTTGTTGCTTCTGCTATAGTAAAATACTTCAAACTGGATAATTTGTTTTTTATTATCACATGTTTTCAGTGCATGATCACATTCCTTTAGGGAATTCAGTAGAAGTACATAATACATCTTAATTCTTTCCTCATCCCTTTATCTCTTGATACCTTTCCCATTTGAGAAATTCTATCTCCCAACTTTCTATTATCTATCTCTTATTTTACTCTTTATTTATATTTCGGGTTTCTCACATAAAAGAAACAATATGCTATTTAAGTTCATATGTCTGATTTTTTTTCACTTAATGTTATGGTCTCAAGATGCAACCATTTTTTACCAAATGACTCAAGTTTATCTTTCTTTATAGCAGAATGGTATTCCATTGTGTATACATACGACATTTTCTTTATCCATACATCTGTTGAAGGATTTAGAGGATGTTTATTTGGAGTGTAGGCATTTGGCCCACTACCAATTTGAGAATGGACCAAAGATTGTTAATGACACAAAAGTAGTCCAGATATTGGGATGCAGAGAAAACAGATAATAGCAACAACTATGTAGTTGGCTGCAGTAATAATATCAACAATAATAGCATTGAAGACAAACTTGTTATTGATATACCCCAAAATAATAATGTATTAACCTTATACATAGAAAAGAGATGTAATTATAGTATAAATGCTATGATAAAGCCAATATTTTCCTATACTAAATATCTACTAACTGGAACATTACCTCAACTAACAACAGAACTGCATTCAACAGTAACAGCACAGAGTTAACTAGCTATCTAAAAATTTGTAAAGCTTAATACTTCTGCTAGTAAAAGAAAGGGTAGGGAACAACAAAGTTAAAAACTAATATTTGAAAGAGTAACTAATGGAAGAGGAGAAGGAGGAGAGAAAAGTGAGATAGGGGATACTATTCCAAAGTAAAAAAGAAATCAATAATATTGAAAAACAGACACATAAAAGAACAAACAAGAAAAAAGAAGTAAAACAGAGAGCAAAATAAAATAAAGGTAATAAAGGAAAGATAAGAAGGAATTAAAAAGTTTAAAAAGGAAAAGAATAAAAATGAAGAAAAAGAGAGCCCCCCCCCAAAAAAGGAAAAGGAAATAGCAAAAACACTAAAAATTTAAAAGACTACATTAAAAAATTCCTCTGTGGTTTTGAATGAGTCATTTTTTTCCCCAAATCTGCCACATCCTGCAAATCATTTTTGTTCACCTCCCTCGTAGGCCTGTGGGTTTCTGTGCTACTTGCTCTCCCCAGACCAGAGGCTGCTCTGTCTGTCCACCCGAGACTGTGGTCACTGTCCAAGGCGAGCCACATCTTTGTTCAAGTTGGTCACTGGGAAAAGCAGTCAGCCTTCTGGTCTCTGCCGGATTCAGGCTGCACAGTGGGGTACAGGAAGACTGTTGAGTTAATGACACCACTAACCAGGCCTGCTTTCTCACTTTGGAGTTCCAGGCCTGTGTTCTTCCCAGCTTGAATTTAAATTTCTCAGGGGACCAATGTCTAACTTTCACCCTCTTCACTGTGTTTGCCCATAGTTGTCTCTTTGAAGGGTAACACTGGAATCCCTGAAGCTGCAGGCCAGGTCTGTACTTTCTCCTTGGGTCTGCTGGTCCTCCAGGCTTACCTCCCTGGACAGTGTCCTCCTCCAGCAACACATCGATGAGTTAGTATGTCCTTCAGCTGCCCTGTGCAGGAACTAAAATGCAGAGCTGACTCAGAGTTGGCAGGTGACCGTAGTCAAGGTGTAGAATCCATAGACAAAGATTTGGACAGGGGCCAATCCAGGCTGAGGAGGATGTGACTCATTCTGGTCCACAATGGAGCACAGTTCCCCTAAATGGGATAATTTAGAAATAACAGACATTTATTCTTACAGTTCTGCAGCTTGGGAAAACCATGGTAAAAAAGATGGCATATTTAGTGTTTGGTCCAGGCCCATTCCTTACAGGGCATCTTCATGCACTCTCCTCACTCAGTGGAAACTCCAAAAGGAAAAAGGCTGTGTCCTCACATGAATAAAGAGACTGGTGGCCCCCAATTTTTCTCTAAAACTTCTTTTGCAAGGACATTAATCTCACTTGTAAGAGTGGTACCTTCAAGTTGTACTTGCCTCCTAAAATCCTACCTCTTAATAACATAAATCAGTATTTAAGACCCAACATATGGATTTGGAAGGGACACATTCATTCAAATCATAGTTCACTGGGGGAAAAAAAGGGAAAGAAAACCTTAAATTTTCTTACTGTGACAACTACTCTATTACAGGGTTTGATGGTTTCAACTGAATGTTATAATGTAGATCAGTACATAGAGACTGGAATTCACAGGAAGCCACTGACTTCTCTATGCTGCTTGACCTGCTCCACTCTGGCCCCTACTTGTACCTGAGAAATGTAGAAGCACAACAAATTATTTTCAATATGGAAAATATTCTTAAAACAAATGCATATTTCATTCTTGGTTGTCATAGAAATAAGTGTTTGAGGAGGGAGTTACAATTGCATTGATTTTACTTGTTTAAAAGTCTGTGAAGTTACTTTTAAAATGAGAATATAAAAAGATGTAAAGAAAATAAAACAAAAATCCCCATCTCATTTCAGGTGTTATATATCTTAACAATAGAACCTAACTATAATTTTGATTCAAAGGAGAAATATCTGACAAAAACAAGTATTTGCTCTAATCTGGACCCAGTTGGAAAATTATCTTTTCTGTGATGAGTTCTGATATCTCCCAGGCAGTTTACCAGTCCCTACATGGTGATCCTACAGTGCTTGTAAAAACCTTTATTACAACAGCTAATATGTAGTGTTATGGGTGTTAGGAGAGCCTTTCAAAATGATTTAATGGTAAGACAGAATTTCTGATTAAGTTGAAATGTTACTTGTTCCTGATTGGTTTCATTTATTAAAACGTCTTTAAAAGAAATATTCCTTTGAGAGGCTCATTAAGATCTAACTTTAAGCAAATTGATTGTGCATACTTAATTATTTTGTTCCCTTAGGCATTGTGTCTGGGGTGGGAAAATAATTTTGATAACACATGTTAATTTTAAACTTCAGCCTGAAAGAAAATGATTTTGTGATGACCTAATAAAATATATAAAAATATCAAAACATAAAGTGCCGTGCATGTATATGTATTATACAAACTTCACACAGGTATGCCCATGCATACACATAAAGAGGCAT
Source organism: Heterocephalus glaber (assembly GCF_053883595.1). NCBI lineage: Eukaryota > Metazoa > Chordata > Mammalia > Rodentia > Bathyergidae > Heterocephalus > Heterocephalus glaber. Next base: position 27,126,960 of record NW_028258151.1, on the reverse strand, counting down.
AAGCATACACAAGTTCAGCTTAGGTAAACATTAGGCAACCTTAGCATGTTCATATTCGCAACCTTTTGTCATTTGCCATCTAGTTAGGGATTTGCTTTTGTTCTAATAAGTTGCTTTACCCACTTTCCTACTAGCAAGGTTGTTTCAGCTGTTTCCAGACAAATAATTAAGCTTTGTCATGTGAATTCAAGAGGATAATTCAAAGGGCTTCTTTGGTTGGACTATGAAATCAGTTTTATAAGAGGAGTTTTTGACAGAGATATCAAAGTCACTGTGACATATATAGTAAAGGAACATAATTATTTCAAGAAGTATGTAATACATGAGAAATATATCTGAATCACCTTTGGGGACATTCTCCTATTTTGAACTATATCACACATTTCAACTCCACAAGTGCACGGACCCATCCTGTAAAATTCAAAGACTAATTGTCAAGTAGTACCCTTGCTGGGGTGGCTGATTATCTCTATAGTTGATACTAATACTAATCTCTTAATTAAGTAGTTTGCTACATCCAGAGTGTTTTCTTCTAAATATGTTTTTTTAGATTTTTTTTTCTTTCCTATAGACAGTTTGAAAATCTTCTAGAGTTTTAAATTGTGTTTTATTTTCCTGGTTACCAGTTCCATATCTAATTCCTTCCTCTCATCATTACATTTTACTGCGAAGAGTCTGAAGGAACCAAGCCAGGCCTTCAGCACCTTCCTTTGAAATGTCTTCAGCTATGTTTTCAATCTCATTGCTCAAGTTCTTCATCTATAAAACAAAAGAAGAACACAATTCTGTGAAGTTACATGAAATTTCACAAAATTTGTCTTTCTGCCAGTTTCAAATGATGCATTCTTTTCTATGTGAGGTCCAATTAGAATGACCTTTACTGTTCATGTCTCTACTAATGTGTTCATGGTTGCCTGTGTATTCTCAAAGCACATGGAAGCTTTTCTCTAACTCCCCTCTTTTCTTTCTTAGTCATTAGCAGAATTTCAAAAGTACTCCTTTCATGCCAGAATTCCTTTCCAGAAGAAATCTCAAAACTCTTCCAGTTTTTACTCATTTCTCAGTTTTAGAACTGCTTCCACACTTCTGGTATCTCATAGAACATTACTCTCCTTCATACTAATTTCTATATTAGTCATTTTTGAGCTGGGATAATGAAATAACATAGATTAGGTTGCTTAAATGACAAGGAAATTTAAGTTCTGTAGACTGGTAAGTCCAAGATCAAGATACTGGGAAATCTTATGACTGGTGAAGTAATTGCTCATTTGCAGAATGCTAGTAAACATCACATCATTGTGCTGTGTTTAGAAATGAGAGCATGAAAGGTGGAGGAAGAAGTTGATGGCAAGACTGGGGGAGGAGAGAGAGGCTCTTCTTAAAACAGCATTAACCTTATCATGGGAACTCCAGCCAAATGGCCTCATGCAAACCTCATTATCTCCAGAGATCCCACTTCTGATACCACCACATTGGAGATGAAAGCTTCAACTCGTTCATTTTGGAGCAAAAACAAATACTTAGCCCATAGAATAAAATGCACTCATACTTCATTTGGTCTATTTAATTAACCTGACACTCTAAGCAAAGGAAGCTTATTTAAAATGTAAACACTTTGCATTCTATGGCAAATATGGGACAATTCAGAGTCATATAGCATAACAATTAGGTGGAGTTTGTGGAAGGCTTCTCTTTATCTTCCTATTCATTCTTCTTCCTTTCCCACAAATATGATTAGATTCAGAATTCTAGTTTAGGGCCATTCTTCTTTCTCTCTACCTTTTTAAACACAAGACATCTTTTCTATTTTCTTGGATTTAATTTTCACCTTTGTTCACATATTACTATAATTTTATTTCTATCTATAGTTTTCCTATATTATGTATATTCTATAAATAGATGTGATCACATATGTGAATTAAACTTATGGTGTGCATAATGAATGTCATATGCTGTTTTCTTCTTCATTTTACTGAATCTACAAAGTCAATCCCATTCCTGTATTGTTTATTTTTCTTTTCCACTAGATCTTTCTACAATATGGTGTCAAATAAGGAAATCCTCAAATCTCATCTTTACACCCAATCCAGTGACTTGGCAGTTCATCACCTTTCTTCCTTTGAAATTCTCTGATATTTTTATTCCACATTGGCAGCTTAGATGTAGTTTACTATGTTTTGTTCATCTTTCCATTTCCTTACAGAAATTTCTAATTAATATTCAAAGCTCCAAAAATGTATTTTGTACTTATCAATTCCAGTGTCTCTTTTAAGATCTTTTCATTTTTCCCCTTCAACATTATTTAAATTTTAAGTTATTTAAATTATTTAATTAAATTAAGTTATTAATTAAATTTAATTAAATTAAGTTATTTAATTAAATTAAGTTATTTAAATTTTAAGTTATTCTCCATATTCTCTGAAAAGTGTTTTATCATCAACTTGTCAAAGCATTTGTAACATGCTAGCTTATATCTTAGTTATTGGTGGGCATATTTAAAATTCTCAACTTGAATGTTAGCACATTGCAGGAAAGAATTCAGTTTTAGTTATTTTTATTTCCTTCAGAGTGATATGTATATAAGTACCACATTAAAAATATTTCAGAAAGATTTTAAAATAATCACATCAAATTTCATGTGCACTAATAATTACATGTATGTATTTTTATGTTGCTGATTTTTTATTCATTGCAGGATCTTTCAGAGAAAATTACAGATTAAAATTACTAAATCCTAGTACACTTGACTATTACCAGATTCAGTATAAGAACCACACCACTTAGTTCATGTTTTAGTCCAAAAGTGCTTACTATTCCACTAAATGTTTGAAATAATTTATTCTATAAACACTACTGATGTTTAAAATATTCAAAAATATTTTTTAGATAAGAAAACTTGCTGACAAAAATTACTCCCTAAATACTTTCCTTCTCTCTAAACAATCTCTTCAATGTTCCCTTTAAACTTCTGAATTATGTTCATTTATCATCAAAAGTGACTATATATGAGATATAAAATATCAAAGTGTCTCTAGAAAAATTATTTTGAATTTACTCATTGATTATAAGACTTCCATAATTTCTCCTTCATCTAACTCATATTCAGGGAAAACAGAATGATTTTCAATGTATTGTATATGTTCCCAATATAGACACATAAAATAATGTATGTGTATGGTAAGTTGGATTACAATAAGGAAACATAATCCAAAGGGAAAAAAGATGGTGTTCAACAAATGATACTGACTTTATTGAATATTGTGTCATATTTAATCTTGACTCCACAAAAATCATTTTTAGATGTATTGTGATATAAATAGGTAAAGCAATAAAATGTATAAAATAAAATTTAGAATTTTTGCATATTTAGAATATCAAAATAATTTTTAAATATACCAAAAGATCTAGGCAAAAGTAAATGTTTAATAATTTAGACATTTTAAGATTGAGGAAGTTTCTTTTATGAAAATATACTATTTTTAGAAAAAAAGTTAAATGTCTTAGTGTGGAAAGGAACTCCAGTGGACACAACTGACAATAACCTTAAATCCCAGATCCATGCGCGCACACACACACACACACACACACACACACTCATCATTTACAGAAAACAAAAAAGAGAAGATTTAAGAAAAGAACAATGATCTCAGTTACTTACAAAAAAGAATGTGAAAATGTACTCAACCTCATTCATGGTGAAAAAGCTATCTATTAATACTATAAGAAAGTACTGGTGAGGACTTGGAACATTTGAAACTGCCAATAAGTGTTACTAATAATTGGAAAATTATTAGGAAGTATAAAATAAATTGTTATTTGGGCATATATATCACCGAAAATTTGCACTTTGAAGCATTCCTAAAATACGAGAATGTATGTTCAGTAAAGGATATACATAAAAACAGGAAACAAGCCAAATTTTCATTAATGTAAAATATCTTAAAATTTTGGAATATACAACCAAGAGATTACTATATAACAATGCCGGTAAATAAAATATTTTAATCTCAGCTACATTAAATAACATTAGAAAAAGTTTGACAAAAAAGAACACTCAAAGGGTAAAATGTTGTCAATTCATTTACATTTTCAGTGTAGTTAAATTTGGGATATAGAAAACATACAGAAAAAGTTGAATTCATCATTTTCATTAGGTCAACTTTCTGTCACTGTGACAAAAGACCTTAAATAAACAACTTCGAGGAAGATAACATTTATTTTAGCTCATGGTTTTAGATATTTAAAACCGTGGTTTGATGAATCCATTACTTTGGACCTGAGCCAAGTTTGAATATTGCAGAGGACTGTAGTATTTATTATGTCCAAAGCAGGCTGTGAAGAGTGAACCCCACAATCGGCTTGTTTATAGAACCCAGTCTGGTCAAAGCCTAAATGCTGAGGTCAGAGTAACTCGCACCCCAATTCCATCCCCACAACTAAAATCTTCAGACTAGAAGGACAATGTTCTAATTACAATCTTTTATTTTGTCTATTCTGTTCCTAATTTGAGAATGCTTTGTCTTGTCCTTTATGAGCCTTGTTTACATTAATTTCCATATAAACCACATCACCTTTACTCCAATTGATTGCCAATAAAAGTCAGTGCCTGGGACTGGCCAGTGCCTTTGTGGGTTACACTGGCATTTGTTGTCCTGGTGCGCTGCTTTCTCTCTCTTAGTTCTGTCTCTTAGTGTATTCTTTTTCTCAGGCCTGCATTGGGCAGGTGGGTACTGGAACCTGACTACAGGTGTCTCCGGCAATTATCATGGCAGAAAGATATAGAGAAGAAAAGGTTATTCACTTCTTGCTGGCCAGAGGGAGGTGAAGGGGGAGGGGAGCAGAGGGAAAGGGGGAGGGAGAGCGGGAGAGGGAATATGATGAGAGAACAAAGGATAAAACCTAACCTTCCATGGCATACCCACAAAGACATTGTTGGCAGTGGACCTGCTTTCTACAGTTTCCAAGATCTTCCAGCAGTGTCCCACCTCTTAACATGACCCCCTTTCATGTCAGGCCCTCAACACATGAGTATTTAGTTGGCACTCTGGATCCAAACCATAACAATAATAATATATATGACTATTCAGCTTTAACAAGGTTGTTTAAAAAGTAAAGTAATAGAAATAGCTGTGTTTTGCTATTTGAATTTTTTTCCTAATTTACTATCTTCACTACATATCATTTGGGTTGTGAAAAGCATAAATTAAAACAAGAATTTTTCCATTTTTTTATAACAGGAGTACTCTGATGTACTTCTTGTTAAGCATTGAAATATTTTACAAAACAGTATAGAGTACATAAGTATTTGTAAAACATTTTACCCTTTTATATTAAGCTATTCTCAACTAGAAATGAATACATATAAGTATGGACATAGTGTTTCAGTTATTAAATTTATTTTATGGTGAAACTTTAAATTACCAATTGAGACATTAATGAAGAAAGTATTTAAGTGAGCCTGAATGATATTTGATCTATATAGCCTTTCTAATACAGCCCATCTGACTGGTGTTCCTATACTGCCACAGTGTAAGATACATCTTCCTTAATGTGGTATTTGTTCTCTCTTGTTCTCATTAATAAAAAAGGTTTATCTAATGAATTAATCAGTGTACACAAACGATACCCACTGGCAATGAGCAACTATCTGTGGTCTTATAAAATGTGCTTGTTATTAATGGTGTTTTGCTGGCTATTGCAATTAGGCATGTGTGAAATTTTCAGCAGTTACTTGTGATGATTAATTTCTCAGATAGTAAATCCCCCATGCTCTTTATAAATGAGGTAGCCTGAGATTTGTAGATGTTGAATAACTTCTCCAAATTCATAAACAGAAGGTGGTAACAGAAGGAACAGTCATATCTGCCAATGTCCTTGTTACCAGATTTTCAACAGAAACAGGTCTTGCTTTACTAAAGCAGCAAATTCAGAAAGAAACTGCATGGAATTTTCCCTGCCAGTCCAACTTTCTAAACATAACAGCATCAATGATTCTTAAATTTTTTTCTATTAGTATCATGCCAGTCCAAAAGAATGCACTTACAGGAACAATTAGTAGGTGCAGTGTGAATAAACAGTGTACAGATTTCCTTGAAACATTCGTGTTTTATCTTCTAAGTAAATGCAAAATTTGCAACTATCTATGATTCCTTTTAATACATGGAATGTGTAAAATTACTCACCCCAATGGGTACACATGTCAATTACTCAATAGCCATGTGTTCTCTAACTGTAGTTGAGAGTGAAAACTATAGAGTCTGTAAAACAAATACTGACCAATTAATAACGAGTTATTTTTGTATTTCTGTCCAGAAGACCATGGTATCTACTACTGTCAGAATTTCAGGCTATAAATTTGTGATAGCAGGGAAAGTCTGAATGTTTGAATCCTAGTGGAACTTGAGCAGTCTTTATATTTGTCAGAGACCCAATTTTTTTTATACAAAATGATAATGAGAAAGTTAGATTTCATAAGGTTATCTTTAGTATTAATAAGTCCTAAATTGATATGTATGAAAGTTCCTAGAAACTATACATTGATAAGCAAATATGTGAATCCATCATCAATTTTTATTTGTTAAGCATTGGGATTAGGTACTGATGGTGTAGTAGTGTACTAAGAAGATAAACAATTCCTGCCCTCAGTGGGTTTTCACTCTAGCAATTATAGAACTCATAAAAGCTAATTATATTTATTGTAAAGAGACACCCTATTTGGTTAGAAATTTAAACATAAAATAGCTGCCATCCACAGGTGGGAAAAACCAGTCTTCTTCATTAAAACTTGTCATAGTTACTTTCTTGGCACTGAGACAAAATATCTGACACCATCAATTTAGGCAAGTTTTATTTAGACTCGAAGTTTGTAGGGGTTTCCGTCCATAGTCAGCTGGCCCTGAGGTAGGGCAGTATGGTGGAGGTCAGCTGCTTATGACAGGTCAGCAGGAAGCAGAGAAAGTGATTCAGCAGGCAGGGAGGAAGAGGAACCCTCAGAGGCCACGCCTCCAGTGTCCCACCTCCTCCAACCAGGCTTCACCTGCCAAATCACATTTAGCTATAAACTCGTCCGTGAACTAACCCACTGATAGGCATCACGCCCTATGGTCCGTTCAACTCCCAAAGCTCCACCTATGAGCCCACTAGGCTTTGCAGGAACATCTGGATAGAAATCAGAACAAAACCAATACCTACAATGTCTTAAAATATAGCAGGCATGGTATGAAGGGTTTCATGTTGATTGTCTCTTTTAATTCACATTATAACTCTTTGAGATAGACAATTTTTTTAAATTAAGTTTATTGGTACATTTTTTTTCTTGGTACCGGTGATGAAACTCGGGACCTTGCGCTTGCAAGGCAGGCGGCTATACTGAGCTAAATTCCTGGCCCTTTTAGTACATTTTAGGTATACAATATGATGACATTCATCATTGGGAATTTGTACTTTTACGTGACCTATCTTGGTTCTTATTTTTTCCCCATTCTGCTGCCCTCCCTTCAACCCCTCCACCCCTTCCTATTTCCAAAGACTTTGTTTCACTTTTTTCCTTTTCTCATATTAATTCCTTTCCCTTCTCCACCCCCCCGCCCCGCCCCTTCCTCTTCCCCTTTGGACCTTTTCTTCCTATTTCTAATTATCTATTATACACTTACATCCTAATTTAAAGGGACTCAAACCACTATCTATCATCATTCTCAGTTTAAATATTTATTTTGTAAGGAAGATATTTGCGTACTCCCCAAAATGTCACACATATCGACTGCATGCTACTAAATAATATTAAAGGACAAGATAAAAGTAGTGATATACATTTCTTGTAGTACATATCCAGGTGATGTTTATTTTGTTATTAGAAATGTGTAAGTAGAAAACCCATCTCAGAACATAAACCGTTACATGACGGGAAAAACTACTTAAATTCTTTAATCAAAGTCCTAATATATCTTGTGAGATTATCATAAAGTGCAACAGAAGGTTTAGTATTCAGCATATTTAAAGAAGTTTTACAGTTCAATTGCAAAAAAGAAAAACAACACAGTTATAAATAAGAAAAGGGGTTGAGTAGATACTTCTGTAAGGAAGATGTACAAATAGCAAATGTGCATATGAAAAGATACTTAACATTATTCATTTTTAGGAAAATGCAAAGCAAACCCATGATGAAATAATATTTCATACACAGTTCTATGGCTTTTACTATAATGACAAGGACTGTGGAAATTTGGATGAATTGGAGCCCCTACAGTACCTGGTGGAGACTTTATGCAGTCATGGAAGGAGAGCGTGAAGCCACCACTGTGGAAAATAGTTCGGACATTCTTCAGCACGTTAAGCATTCAGCTGCCATATACTCAGCTATACCACTCATCAGAACATATTCAGAAAAATTTAAAACAGGTATTCAAAAAGATCTTGCATCCAAATGTCCATATAGCACAATTAACAATAGACAAAAGTGGAAATAATTCAAATGTCAATCAACTAATGAGTGTAAATGTATTTCTGTATAATGGAATATTCTACAATCATAAAATGCAATGAAGTGTTGATACATGTTACAACATGGATATAACTTGAAAATATTGTGCTAAGAGATATAAGACAGAGACAAAAAAATCTACTTATTCTTTGACTCAATTTGTGTGTTAACTTCAGAATATGCAAAACTCCATAGACATTAGCCCATTTGTAACTTCAAGGCACAGCAAGAATAACTGCTTAAGGAATACTGAGTATCTTTTGTCGAAATTACAGTGTTCTAGAGCTGCACAATGCTGATATTTGCACAACATTGTGAATTCATTAATTTATACCTAATAGGATACTTCAAAAGAGTAAAAAAAATGAATTACATGTAATATGAATTTTACTTTATAATATGATACAGTATAATACTGTCTATGTAAAGGACCTGATTCAATATATAACCTGCAACTATTACCTTTACTGTACTATAATTTAGATTATATAGAAAACAATTTAGAAAATTATTGCATCAAATAAACAGATTTTCTGAATTATTGGCTTTTAAATGAAATTATCTAAATTGGCTAGAATTATTAGTACCATTCTACCAAAGTATCAGACATGCATTAATTACATAGTGTAAACTCAAATTTTATGTGTGTATTGTTTTTTTTTTGGTACTGGGGATCGAACTTGGGTCCTTCTGCTTGTGAGGCAGGCGGTGGAACCACTGAGCTAAATCCCCGGCCCCTATATATGTATTTTTATATATAAATGTGCCTAGATATTATATGTAATTTGGTACTTGGTAATAAACTAGGACATCGAAAATTAACATACATTAGATAATGCATCATTTCAAAATGTTATGAATCATTTAATAATAAAATGAAGAAATGTCCATCACATTCTTTGCACTGTCTGTCCCAAACATAATTTTTAAAAAATTTTTCTATCACTGCATTGATATTTATGATGTATTAATATTTACACATATTTTGCATAAATTAACGAATGAGTGTAGCAAATACTAAGAAGAATGAATTGGATTGCAGCACTGACACCATGATTTATTATATCATAGATATACATTGTTACAAATATTAAATTGAAAACACCTCCCTCCCTTATTATAATTCATCAGCTTTGCCAATACAGTTGTTCAACTTATTATGTATAGAGACTAGTTAAGTAACTCACTGATAATATTAACATTTTCTGTAAAACCTATAAAAGACTATTAGATATCCATATTACAATATGAATAATTAAGTGATCAAGATATTCTACATTGGACTTCAATCAATATTACAGTAGAAAGTTTGAAATATGTTTAGCTGATTTAGATTTGATGAATCAATTTTTGTCCTCATCTCCAAAGGTTTTCTCAAATGCAAAAAGATTTTTACAAATACAAAAAATTCTGCTTTCCATTTAGACTTTATCTCCGTGGTAGTTAGCCAAATAAAAGATCTGATAAGGCAGATAATACTTTTTTCAACTATTATTAATTTTTTGAATGTTAAGATAAACAAATTATTTAGGAACTTATAACTAGGTCCCTCAATAAACTAGACAGCATGAAAACTTGTAAGAGAAAATCGTCTCCTTATGACAAATTGAATATAAGATTATTGAAAGCAGATATTGAGATTTCTCAGTAAGGTTAAGCGGTTGTAGAGGACAGTGAAATATTTAAGGAAGACCCAGTAACATTACAAGTTGAAATAAGAAATCGAAGCCTTATAGAAGAAAATCAACAAACAAATACACATACACAAACTCAGAAGGACAGCCAGAGTCAGAAATAGAGACAGGGATGCCTGAACCCTCTCATGGAATGTAAGTTTGATTTTCTTCAATTTGAATTTCAAAAAATGAATGAATGCCAACTGACCACTGCATTTTTGTGATTTTTCAAGCAAAACATCTATACTTTATTCTGTTTTTATCTCAAAGATCCATGTGCAGAAATGTAATGAAAACACAGATTATGTATCAGTGCCACAAGGTTTCTGAACTGGTAAGCTTTATTGGACCTGATCATTTGCATTTATAAAAAAATCTAATATTTTGCTCATTCTGCCATTCCTCAAGGCTCACTTGGACTATGAAAGCAAGACAATAAGTAGATATAATGAGAATAGTTAGGTTTAATTTACATTATCTTTATTGACTACTACCTGCTTGCTGTTGGGAAAGTCATTAATCTATGTGAGCTTCAATATTCTGATTTGTAAAATTTTTTGTAGTAGTATTTCCATTTAAATGGTTATGAAGCTTAGATGTAAGAATGTATATAAAATTACTTTTCTAATCATATCACTTAATATTCATTGAATATATATTAAAGCCAATCACAGCTCAAGGTATTTGAATGTTACTTCATTTATCTACCATCACAGTAACCTTATTACATGGTTACTACTATTAACCAGATTATAGAAAATGAATCTGAGGTCTAAAATATTTGAATAAGTTGCCCAGTGTCACACAGATAATGTGTCACACGGATAATGATACCAATATTTAAAGTTAAATAGTCTTCTACCTCACTTCCAAAAGTTTAGCAAGTAATTATGGCTACTTTATATGTTGAAAGGGAATGTGAAAGTAGTAACTACAATTTACAAAATGGAAAGACCTAATCTCTCATTTTATTTTCTATTGTAAATTATTAAAGTCATAATAAAAGTTGGTGATTAAGAGTGTAGAATTGAGGTACCTTAGGCTATTATGTTGTTTTTTAATTTACCTTTTGCTTGACTTAACTAAACTTTTTCATTTTTTGTATCTTATATTTTATCTTAAAATGAAGATAGTAATTGGAAATATAGCATTTTTCTGAGGATTTAAATGAATTACTGTTTGACAAATATTAGGAGTCAATACATATAAAATATGCCCAGTATTTTTTTCTTAGTAAAACATATTAACTACCCAAAATTATAGTTTCCTCTGTGACATTTCTATTCTTGCATATATTTCACTTTAATCATGTTCAACCTACCTTCTGCCCTCTGTCACTATTAGGACAGGAACCAGAATCTATGCTTCTCAAATTTCTATTGGGTGGTTGTGTGTGTGTGTGTGTGTGTGTGTGTGTGTGTGTGTGTGTGTGTGTGCTGGGCAAATTGAAATTAATAATAAAATAGGAAATACAATAATTAAATAAGATTTCATGGTAAAAGCTTCGTGACTTGATAATGGGAAGAGAGAGAGAGGGTGATCATTCAAGTATAAAATGAGGAGCAAATATTTGGAACTAAAGGCAGTGGTAATATGATGGAAAACTATGAAGAACTTGGCCTAAATCAGGGAGAGATTTCATGTGAACAATAGGTTTCATGTGAACAGGTAGCTTGAGGCTTGATTTCATTTAAGTGCTTGATAAAGAGCTGATTTCATTTTTTTGTTGGCTTGGAATGAAAAAGAAGGGAACCAGTTAAGATATACATAGATTTTAGAGTCTGTGGCTAACTCACATTGAAAACTGGATAACAAGAAAAGATATTGTTGATAGTATTTATCTCTTATGAAGACAACTGGATAATTTTAACTGAAAAAGCCTTAAAAAATGTAGTCTCAGCTTTCAGTTCAATTAAGTTCTCAATTAGAGAAATTACCTCACCCATATTCTATACTACTATAAACACTTTTGAAAGCTCTTCTCTTATTTCCTCTTCCCAAAGTCTATAAATAATAAACACTTGTATGTAAAAATCCAACTAGTCTAATTTACTCTGAAGAGCATGAGAAAAGTATGACTTGATTAAATAAAAGTTAATCAAGAGAAGAATTAAAATGTCATAAAAATAACATTTTCCTAATATTAAAATTAAAGTCAGAATACACCAAATGAACTAATACAAGTCATTTAAAATGGTACAATTTCATTGAATATAATTTATAAAGGGCCAACTATTATATAAAATCCTTTTAAAATTATTTTGTAATGAAATAAACTTGTCAATGCCATCCAAAATATTCAAAAAACTCAAGTATAATAAAAGCCAATGAGATAAAACTCAGAAATTCATCCATATTAGACAGCTACAACTTTTGATCCATCCAAGTGAAATTAGATCCAAATAGCTCTAATATCAAAATGTGTCTGTTTATTCAAGTAAACTAATCCCCCACAAAAACCAAAGATGAGTCAGACTAATTCTATTAACACATTTCTCTAGTGTGGATATTGAATTCCCCCACAAGCCAGTATGTCAAAGTCCAAAGGCTTGGAGATGGTAGAACCTTTGTGAAGTGGGCTTGTGGAAGATTTGTAGATCACTGGGGTTGTAGACTCCAAGGAGATTGTACCCCACCCCCCAGTTCTTTGTTCATGAGGACAGTGGTTTACTTTGCAAAGCACTACTGCCATTATCTGTTGTCCTTGGCAGAGACCTAGAGTCTTAAGATCTCTCATCTTGGATTAGAACTTCTGGAACTAAGAGCAAAAATAAACCTTTCTTCTCTATAAGGTGATTGTTTCAGGTATTTTGCTATAGTAACACAAAGCTAACTAATATACATGCATTTAATTAAAATTGTTTTATAGTTGGCCAAATGATGGTTCAAAAGTGAAGCAAAACAGATTTTCTGAGGGTAACAGGGTCTGGTTAAATTTATTGCCAGTACATGTTCGTTTTAAGAAATATTCTCAAAAAAGATGCATAAAGTTGATAAGCCCCTTACTTGGTTAGAAGGAAAAATATTGGTATATGTATATTTTCAATACCAAACACAAAAGAATAGCCATTCCCACTGAAATCATAGATACTAAAACAATGAAGCACTACTGGAAGAACTGTATCGCTACAAGTCTGATGACTTCTGTGAAATGGACCATTTCCTTTAGAGATACAAATTGTCAGAAATCTCAAGGGCCAGCGATTTAGCTCAGTGGCACTGCAGCTGCCTCTCAAATACAAGGTCCTGAGTTCAATCCCTGGTACCCCCCCCAAAAAAATCTCAAAGAAGAAAAAATAATAACACAATATGTATGAAATAAATCAACTAATAATTGATAATCCTCAACAATAACAACAAAAGAATGGGCAAAGATGATTTCTAAAAGTTGAAAGATAAAATGATAGCAGTTGTCTATCATCTCCCCGAGAAACTAGACAGAACAGGAACACTTCGTAACTCCTTGTATGAGGCCAAAATTACTCTAACTCCAAAACTGTGTTCCAAGAAAGGAAAAACATGGACCATTCTCTCATTACTTAGATATAAAATCCCTATGCAAAATATTAACAAACTAAATCCTAATAAAAATATTACACACCTCAGTCAAAGGAGATCAATCCCTAGTGGACAAAGCTAATTCAATATTTGAAAATAAAGCAATGAAATTTACCAGATCCATACAGTCAAGAAGTAAAGAAAATATCCAATCATAGTCATTTAATTGATGTAGTTAAACATTTCAAAAATTCCACACTAATTCAAAATTAAAATTTCTTAGCAAAACAGAAATGGAGGAGGACTTCCTCAACTTTATAAAGAACATTTACACAGTAAATTTAAGGGTCACATCAATGTTAATTGTAATTTTATCCCTAAGATTAACAATCGAGTAAAGCTGTCCTCCCTCAATTATTCACTGGACTAGATTACTCAATAGCACAATTATGAAAGAAAAATAAATAAATAAGATAGATATTATATGGAAAATAGAATGTGTAAATAAGATTAAAATGAATAATTGATAATTTGAAATAGGAAGAAAAGATCCAAAGTGGTAGGGGTGGTGGAAGGGGAAGGGGAAAGGAGAGAAGGGAAAGAAAAAATTATGAGAAAAGGAAAAAATGTAAACAAAGACTATGTAAGCAGGGAAGGGTGGAGGGGGTGAAGGGCGCACAGGTAATGGGGAAAAAATAAGAATCAGGATTCGTCATGTACAGGTACAAGCACCCAGTGACAAATGTAAGCATAATGTATACCTAAAATGTACCAATAAAGAATTTAAAAGAAAAAAAATCTTTAAAAATTTGTCTATTGCTGTGAATTAATCTAAATCTTATTTAGATGCCTCAAACCATTTTTGATTTAATTCTTAGATTAAATATATCCACACACTAAATAAGAAAGTTTTTCTATACAGAAATACTCACTTCAGTTTATTGGAGCAAAGATAATTGATCATGAAAAGAAGGAATCAAGTTTTTGTGCTTATTAAAATTATGAATGCTACTTACATCTTTGAATTTATTTAGAACTTAGAACTATTTGAAAATTGTCCTAGACCAATTTAATTCAATTACAAGTCCAGTTAAATGTTCTGTGATGTGGATTTCACCTTGGCTGAAAACTAAAATCTCCTTGGAAGCTTATAAAAATTGGCAATAATCCTGACTTACCTCTAGCAATTACTACTATAATTGTTTTGGAGGTGAGCCCCTGCAGTAGTAGTTTCCTCAGGTGATTGTAATGTGAAGCATTGCGAGGTTCATTGATCTACCCACAAAATGGACGTCAGATTATTTAATGGATATTTAGTTTCATCCCATGTGTTAGGATATAACAGATGAATCAAGAGTTAGAGTCCCTGGGCCGAGGATTTAACTCAGTGGTTCCGCCGCCTGCCTTGCAAGCAGAAGGACCCGAGTTCGATCCCCGCTACCAAAAAAAAAAAGAGACTTAAGAGTCCAGCCCAATTATAAAATTATTCTTGAATGCTATAGAGGGCAAGAAACTGTATGAATCTACATATTAGATTAGTTTTACTGAACTGTAATGTCACGAATCACCTAGAGATCTTGTTAAATGGCATGTACTTACATGATTTGAGAAAATACGCTGAATAAATTGTTCACAAGCATTTCTACAATGTTTATGTGAGCCTACCACTCCTAGGGCTGCATTTCCAATAAGAGAAATTATGGCTGCAATTGAAAGAGATTATGGGGAACCTCAGCCTCAAATCAGAGTTTCAGTGCATTAGATTTGCTGTATGTCTTTATATTCTCAATATAATTAGGAATTGTACACTTACGCTCACCTTTTTTATAAATAAAAATTATGGCATATATGAATTCTATCATGTTATCTCTATTTAAATACTTCTACACTTCGCCACTTAATGGATTATTAATAAACTACTTATACCAAACTCAGTGTCTGCATCGGTAACCAACACCTAAGATTGTTTTGATGAGTCTGGAATTTTGGCCATGGGCCATGCATTGAGAAAAATCTTCTGCTCCAATACTACAGTTTGAAACATTGACATTCAAATGTGGCAGTAACCAAATTCTGGAGGAACTGGAACATCAGGCAAGGAAATCCAGTACTGGAGTTAATACTACATTTGGGTGAAGCATGAAGTTGAAATGAACCATAAATCTTATTTCTCAAATGGATATTTAGGATCATGTATGAATTAGCAAATAGTCTACAGTAACGTAAATTATAATGTGCATATACATACCAGAGTGCTACTTAGCCATTAGGAAGGATAATCTTTAGTTATTTCTAGCAAAACAGATGCACCTTGAGTCCATAACACTAAGTGAACTAAGTCAGACATAGAAGGTTAAACATCACATGGTTTCTGTTATGTGAGTAGCCCAAAGTATAAATAATTTGAAGAGCAATATAAAGATGATAGGAAACAAAGTGATCGACTTTGTAGAGATGGGAAGGGGACCCAGGGATGATGGGAAATGAAAGGAAGGAAAAGTACAAAAGATCAACTATACATATCAATATCCTCCAATAAATAAGTCATTGTACTACAAACATATACTAAGGAACTTTTTCAAAGATCCCAGCAACTTTTATATTTCTTAAAAAAAATACTACCCTATTTTTAAATCCAGACTATTTAATTTACAGAAAAATGCTGAGGCCTCCAACTGTGAGGAGTGAATTGTCCGTGAACATGAAGCCCTGCAGATCTTTCCCAGTAACGTTGGATGTGTACTAAAGGGAAAACATTTCCAAACAAGTTGAGAATTGGAAAAGAATTGCTCCCGAGCTTGGTTTTCCTATTGAAAAATTACTGGAAGGCATTGTGTTTTCCTTTATTTCAATAAAATGGTAATATTCTGAAGTTGCTCCTTAATTCAGACAGAAACATTTTAATAAGCTAAATGTCTAAGCAACCACATTGACATCTATCTGCTGCTTTGACAATTTCACCCCAAATGGGCACATGCAGGCAAACATATGTTGGCACACAGAGTTGTATTTAATAGTGTGCATTACATTTCCAGATATACTGTTGCTTTAGTCCAATCCAGACACTTAGCTCTTAGCCAACTAAACATTTTCAAACCTCATTAACACATCAGTGTATATATAATCACAATTTCACTTGGCGTAGCATTTTTCTTGTTGATTGCAGGGTGGAGAATAGTTCCCTTTGGTGCCTTTCTCTCTCATCTGGAGCAAAGAACCTAACTGCTGTGACCACTTATGAGAGAAACCTGGCACATCAAGCGCCCAGATGGAGTTTGATCCAATGTGCTTCCAGCGGTAGCATCTGTGTCTTTGATTGGCTTCCGGGCCTGCTTCTTCCAAGACCTCTTGAACTTCACTAATGTTGATACTGAGAACAGCTGTGGATTTCCTTCTTGGAATAATTTCAAATAATCTATATTCAGAACTAGATTATCATCTTGTGTTTTATTGATGAAAAACTTGCACATCCCTGAACATTTGAGCAATAGTGGATAAATAAATGTGACAGTGTATAATATAATCAGATCAACAGCCACAATATTAAAACTGTCATTTCTCTTCAACCCCCAAAAACAAATAAAATGTCAACTGACAAGCTTTTCTGGACTGTGGACCATCACTAACATTATATTTTCTTTTATAATTATTGGACAATGAAATATTAACTTTGGAAGGCATTTTGAGTTTGTAAACAGGAACTTTGCAAGAGGATTGTATCTGTATTTGATCCAGCAATATGACAGTTATTTATATAAGATTAATTTTATTGCTGTACATGCAACTTCTACAGTTAGATTTCAAGAGTTATCTTTGTTAGCAAAGGAAAAACTTTTTAAAATATTAGGTGAAAGTAAAAATACCCTTAAATGTTGAAATAAAGGAGAATTAATGCATAAACCAAGGATTAATATTTAGCCCCAAGAGAGCTTATAAAATGATGAACATAGAATGTCTCTTCAGATAAGTATAAGACTCTAGAACTCTAAAGACAAGTGCTTAGTTAAATGCACAAAAATTGGCTACAAACCAATTTTCTAGATATTCATCCTTAATTTTCTAGTTTGTTTTATGCTTAGTTATATAAATATAAACTTGAAGTGATCCAAAGTAAAAAAAGAAAACAAACTTCAATGAGGAATTCAGTGGGCCTGTGGCTTTATTTCAATGTCACATCTTTCTCTAATATACATTTTTTGGAATTACTTTGATATTGTGGTTTTGAATATAATTATCTTCCTATTGAGAAGTTATATTGTTTAAGATTCATGAATTGACAGCACAGCTTACACTTGGATTTTATTTTAATTGAAACCCAAATATCTTCCAAGAGCAGATTTCTGGATTTCTGCAACTTCAGGAACTCTTTTCTTTTTCAGATGAGAACCAAGACATTCATTCATACATTCTTACTAACTCTCTGATTCTTTTGTAATTAAAACTCCCAGTTCAATGCGATGAACTTATATTCAGTGCTGTTTTCACTCATTTATGCCTGATTTTATTATGTAGGACAAAGTTATGATCCATTTATTTAGTCTTAAACACAACATCCATAACAATACTTGTATTACGAAATCAGTTTAACTCTATACTATACTCATTAGACTGTTCTCATTAGTAATTCATAATATCTCTCATCCACACAAACTAATCTCCTTTACAGCAGATAATTTAATTTTATAGGAAGGATTATACTACTTGTTATGCCTCAAACATACCATGTGTTTTTCAAAGATTTTAGGACTTTTTTTTTCTTTTTTCCCTCAGTCTTGGAAAGTTCTTTCTAACATCCAATCTGGTATCACTAAATCCTTCTTGTACTATAGGAGTCAACAAATGACCTTTCCATGACACATATCATGCATTTGCCCTTCCTTCGGTAGATTTCTACAATTATCTATCTATATCTTAATTGTATCAGGTTTTTTTTCCCTAATTTGCATATGTCTCTGTGCATGTGTGAGTGTCTGTGTGTGTGTGTGTGTGTGTGTGTGTGGTACCATGTTTTGAACTTAGGGCTTCACACATGCTGAGCAAGTTCTCCACTGGGGAGCCCACAATACACCATTCTAGAAGTGAAGGTGATGATTTGCCTGCTCTTTTGGAAGCCTCATAATGCTCCAAAACATGGTACAACACAGACATCAAATAACATAATGGAATTTGAGTGTTATTTTTTGAGATAAAAGATTGAAAGAAATGATTTTGTTTCAGTTCCTGTTAATAGCAGTAACTTCTTTTGAGGACTTTCTCTATGTTAAACATTCTGCTAAGCATTTTTCATGAGTCAACTCATCCTGCTCTTTAAACAATACTAGAAATAAGGATATTATCCTAGTTTCACATATGAGAAATATGAGTTGGAGAAGTTTTGAAAGAAAAACTTGGACACATTAAATTTAATAGAGTTTAACTGAACAGGAGGAAAAAAAAAAAGAAGAAGAAGAAAGAAAGGCTAATGAGCAGGGCATCACTGAACCGGAAGCAGTTCCTAGAGCTCTGTGTCATAAGGGTAGGCAAACATTATGGCCAAAGAAATGGAACTGATATACAGTAATAGTCTGGTAGGTTACACTTTGATTATTTCCTTACTTAGAGTTGTCTTTGCAGATTTCAGTCCATGATTGGTAGAAGGTTCTGCTGCTAGGGTAGTCTGAGACTTGGATAAATTTTACAAGTGAATACTATTAAGTTAGGTAGTAATTCCTTTAGACATTAAATTAGGCTATTGTTTTCTACATATGGAGGCATCTTTAGACAAAACTTAATGCAATTTAATAGCACATGACAAAATTATGCAAAAAATATGATTCACAGTTTAATCATTCCTTAGGAATATCAAAATTTTATATTTATTATTACAGTAAAATAATAAATTCTTATTCTATCAGACTTTATAGAACAGGGGGTATCATAATGAACTTTAAAATGATACATTTCATTTCTTAAATCCTAAGATGCATTCTGCACTGAGATCATAAAATTATTTGTGAAAATTAGTTTTTGAAAATGCCTTCTAAAATAGAATCATATAATTTAATTAGTAAAATATACTTATGGATTCATTTACAATGTTTTACAATATAAAGATTTCTGTATAGGGTTGATTAAGATGGAAAAGTGTCTCAAAATGATGGGAATTTGTTGCTGGTTTTCACCATAATGTGAATTTGTTCGTTTGTTTTTCAAATAATGATTGAATTTCTATCATGGGCAACATCATAATATAAATATTTTATTGTATGCAAAGATAAGTCATGAAAAGTTACTAATATCGAAGAGTTTAAAATTTTAGGTGAAAAATATGCAGCTTGATAAATTATTATAATGGAAGTCAGAAACCGAAAATAAACAAAAGAAATATATGGATCAAACACCTAAATAAGTTCAGGATGAAGAACTCCAACTTTTATAGATAATTATTCATATGCAAAAACATGAGTGCCTAGCATAATATATGCCTTAAAATAAAAGACTCCATTGCCAGCTTCAAAGGAGCGTGAAGTTTAAATTGAGTCTTGAATAAAGGCATAAGGAAATTCATTTAGCTTTTAGCATTGCTCCCTCATATAAATACATAGAAGGCATATATTTATAACTATTTTCATTTTCCAGTGAGAAACAAGATTCAGAAATATTCAATAACAACCAAAAAAAAAAAAACATTCCATAGGTAGTAAATGATGGGGCTGGAATTTAATTAGGTGATATTTAATTTTTTCACTATTCTAAAATATGGGCTAATATTGATAAAGATATTAACCTTTCAAGAAAGCACATAGAAGTACACCTAAAGAAAGTGGCCTAAATTTGTCTAGAATTGTTCCTATATGTTATTAATGTGCAAAATACAATCTCGTACTTATATCAAGAGATTGTTCTCTAAAACATTCTCAACTCAATGTTATAGTTAAGACTAATGAGTTTGATTCCAACATTGGATTGATTTTTTTTCAACATTCTATAGAATAATATCATCAGAGGTATAGATGTGGATATATTCAGAAAAAAATAGACACATGTTATGTTTATTCAAAACTCTCTTTTAGGTGCTGCGAATAAGGAATTAATAAACTTTGCTTACAAATTAAAGGGCAGTCATCAGAAACTAGGCTAATAGAGAAAAAACTGCAACTGAATATCTATTATCTTGCTAGAAAGTAGAGTTTGAGAAAAGCCTCCTTTGTTCAAATGAGTACTATCAAATGCAGTACAGAAATCTTTAAGGGGCTTAAATCTTTTTTTTTTTTCACTATCACAAACATGTTTTAATTTAACTTTTTATTTTAAAAACACACCAAAAAATCAAAATTTGTCCACAGTCTCATAATATATGATGATACAAGAAATAAAAGTCTCTACCTAATCCAATCCCTAGACTTTACTAATAATACGTTGGAGTGTAGCCTTCCCAACATATATTACAGGAATGAAGGACTAATGGAACCAATCGCTAAGATTTGAGTGCTATGTTCAAGACACAGTTGTAACTCTTATTTTAAAATTCGGTTTATACATGAGAACAAGGTAATGTACAAAAGATGTACTAAATGAAAAAGATTTCAGACCACTATGAAAATAAATTGCAGTAAATGCATGCAAATATACATGTAGTATTGTAAAGATCCAGGTATTCACATTTCTGTACACAAGTGCAAGTAGAGATACAAGTATTGACATATCTATGCAGATACGCTTGGGAAGAGGCTTAAATATTGAAATAGAACAGGAGAAAAATGGATAAGATCTGTATATTTTAGATCCCTTCTTGGAAAAGGTGTCTAGGTCTCTGTTTTTGTCTCGGAGGCATAATGCCTGATCCCCGCAATTTAGGGAGAAGAGGTTTATTTTGGCTCAGAGTTATAGTCAGTGGCCGGCTGGCTGCAGGGCAGAAGCAGCAGGGCAGAAGGGCAGAGGAAGAAAAGCTGTTCATATCATGGCAGCTAGGAAGCAGAGGGAGGAAGGAGGAGCTGGAGACAGAGATAAACTCTTCCAGGTCACCTCTGCGCTGATCTGCCTTTCTGCCCTCTATCGCGCCCCATAATTCACTTACTTTCCAGCAGCCCTGCCTCTGGGTGCATGAGATTAAAACCACAGCAAAAGCTTCTGGAAGAACATCTATCATTGGCTGTTCAAGATTTCAAATACTTGCAGAATACCATGGAAAACTCAAACAATTAAAATTTACTGTTCTAGTTCTGGCGAGAACTCTAGGACTTCTCTAGAGAAATAATAGCAATGGTTTCCTAAACATGTTTGAAAAAAATAGCCATCTTGCTGACAATTTTGAATACTAAATTCAAATAATTAAAATTTTCTAGCAAAGAAAATATACTAAACATTTAATAATATTGTGACTGTTAATTATGATACATCAACTTGACTTGAGCAAGAACCACCTACAGTTAAGTAAAGCTCTCTATGTGTCTATAAATGATTAACATCTAGGTTGCAAACTGAGGACCACATGGGTAGCACCAACCAATAGGCTTGTAGCAGGGATAGACTAGAAAGACAAACAAGAAAGAAGTCTTCCTTTTTGTTTGAGGGAGCTCAGGTCTTCACTACTGGGTTCAGATGTTACTACAGGGTCTGAGGGTGAACTCTTCATCTTTTCAACAGACTCCTCAGCTTTCTGACACAGATTCGCACTGGTGAGTCTGTAGTGAGCTTCCAGGCCTATGACCTTAGACCTTTACTGTATCTCCCACCTTTCCAAAGAGGAGAAGGCCATTTCGGATTCTTCCAATTCTGAATTAACAGAAGGCTGCTGAGACCCTTCCAAATTTAATTCTGTAAGATCACTTTATAAATCCCTGTATAATCAATCATGCATGTATTTTATATTAAATATGTTCTTCTAGTGAAACTTAACTAGTACAAATATAATGTTATGTTCTGAATACTTTTTCTGAAGCCTAAAATTTAACACATTTGCCAAAGTTTATATTGTAATTTTTGGTTTGGAAATTATCTTTAATTTAACAAACAGTTTTTAGTTAGTATTTTAATACTTTTAATTCTTAAAATCAGCCACAACTGCTACAAATTGATCAAGTACAGAATCTAGTCTGTGGTTTTTGCCTTCCTTACCTGCCTTCATGATCTTAGTTCGTTTGGCTGTACTTTAATCAGAAATTTTTATTTATCTATGCAGTACCAAAATATTGATGATATCTCTGCTTGTTTTATTTATTTATTTTATTTTTAACACAGCAGATGACAGATGGATGGTCTAGTCTTTAATGATAGTCTAGTCTTTGATGAGTGTTAATGCCATTCTATTTCCTAAGTTTTATATCACCCTTCTGCTTTGATTTTATTTTTCTCCCGGTACCGGGGATTGAACTTGAGTTATTGAGCTTGCTGGGCAGGTGGTAGAACCGCTGAGCTAAATCCCTGGCTCCTGCTTTGATTTTTTTTAAGCAAACATTTTTTTTTTTTAGAACTTGCGTCTGAGGTGTTTTTTTGTTTTTGTTTTTGTTTTTGTTTTCTGGTACAGGGGATTGAACTCAGTACCTTGTACTTGCGAGGCAGGCGCTGAAACCACTGACCTAAATTTGCGGGCTGTCTGAGGTGTTTTTAACACAGTCAAATAGTATTTCCTTCACATCTGAATATTACCTCTCAGGCTACTTAAGAGAATAACCAAATGATATATTATTCGTATGTAGTGTGATACCCAGGATTCCGGGACTCACGTCTGTTTGCTTAGTAACCAGGTAATATTGAAATAACTCCAACTTAAAAATAAAGCTGAGATAACTATGTAAGTACAATGAAACACAATTATGTGATATTTCCAATATTACCTTTAAATATGTCTTCTAATTTTTTGTAAAGTAACTACCAGCTTATGCTTTATTTTATTCTGAGGCTCTGTTCAGATCTGTGTACCCCTGCCTTATTATTCTGCTAGCTATGTTGACAATGTCAAATATTTTTATTTCAATTTGATTCATAATCAGCAATTCATACTTCTGATTGAAAAAAATAAATCAATAAAATAAATAGGTTAAATAATTTCACATATTACCTTGAATTAATGGACAATCACATTGAGATAGCATATACACATTGAGATTTAAGGGTCGTTCATTCTAAAGCTATCTAAGGATGACCACGTTTGACTTACTATAAATTTCAAGCCTCATAAAAATCTTTCCAGACAATAATGCTTCACAAATTACTAATCATCTCACAGTAATTTTGTATTTATAAATGCAAATTTAAAAAATCAGCAATTGGTATCTAATGTAATTTCAAAACAATTATGAATACCAGTTGTGTTTGATTCTTTGACTTACTAACTTATGTCATTCAGATTTACAATTGTGACTGCCTACTAATATCCAAAGTTCATCTTTTTAAAAAGTTTACAAGAGTAGAAAGTTATTTAATATATTGTAGATTTTGACATTCTTTCTTTTAGAAAGCCACAAAATTGAGGCGCTTATAGGCATCTGATATGAATCTAGAGCTATTCTGGAAAAAGGAAAATTATAAAAATGACAATATCAGGTGTCCTTTGAGTAAGGACAACTATTGTTTGTGAATTTTAGGCCTATGAAATTTTGAATATTTGAATGGAATAAAACAGACTTCATTAGTTTTTATCACCTTGACATTTACTTTCAATCAATAGAAGACCATAGGACTATCATTCTGCTTAAAATTAGTCAATTCATTTACATCAGATTTCAGCCAGTATCTTGGAGGAATGATATAAAATGTCAGCAACTAGGTAAAGTTCCAAATAAAGTTATCCCAACCTTACGTGACTACATCAGATTCCATGATATATGTTTGGAGTTAATTTCTTTTAAATTTTATTTGAATAGAAAAATATACTACTAAGGGTTTGTCAAGGATTTAATAATTAGGAATAGCATAAGCTCTTTGACATATAATAAAATTTAAAACATGAAAGGAGTAGTATGAATTTTTCTAAAAATCTATGTAATCATGAGAACTCAAAATTTAAGAATTTTGCACAGACTATGGCTCTGTGCAATATAATGAAATTTCATTCCCCCTCAGAATAGTATTCAAAAGGCAAGCATTGTATCCAGTTTGAGTAATCTTTTTCTCTACCATGTTTAACATGACAATGGACAATCTCTGAGGTTATTATAATTTTTATAATCTCAGATTTTAACAGAAGAGTGGAAGTCAGCACATTCAATTTAAAACTATCACTATCATCCTAGTTTTGAATTTAAACTTTTACTAATAGCATTTGGAGAAGACACATTTTAAAACATGTTCCTAGTTTGATTTTAAATACAGGTATACATAGTGTGAAGTGTTTCATTTTATATACATTAGATTGGATTGGATTTTATACTTTCATGAATATCAATTTTATTTCCAGTGCAATGTGCTTCATTGATAGTAGTAGAAATGTTTCTATGGTTTTGTGCAATTGTTTAGTTGTACAAATATTTCACATTGAAATGAAAGAATGGAATTGCATACACAAAAACATGAATGAAGAATAATATTTTTCTTGGGAAATACGTAATTAGTCAATTAATAGAAATGACAAGTGAGCATGAAGAGTTAAAAATAGGTCCCATGTTAGTATGTTTTCAGCTTTGTCCCTCAAACTTTACATATTTGATTCAAAACAGTTAAGAATAAACATGTTTTTCTGAGAATCTTAGCCTTAAGGGTAGACAGTATTTTCATGTGTTTTCAAATTTGTGGAATCATGCATTTTTACCTAAAGCATAATTTACTGAAAAAAAGACAATGTCGACTATGAAAAACAATTTAAAAACCCATTGCATTTAATTAACCTATTATCAGTGAGTTTCCAGTCATGAGTTAAAAATCATGAGGAGGAAATTTATCCTCTTATGACAAATAAGTTTAAGAAACTAGAAAGAAAATTTTACACAATAAGCTTTACATCACTTCCATTTCCATATAGTAAATATTTCTAATCTTGGAATTACATAGAACTCTACATAGGACTCCCAAAACTAAATGAGGTAGGATAGAAAAAATGAAAGATGAATAGAAAAGACAGATAAACCTACTTTAAAGAAAATGCATCTTTAATTCATAATCAGAATTACACTAGGGTACCACATCTTTGAGCCCTTAGCTTGTTCTTCCAGAAGCATCACTACAAATTTACAAAGATCTTAAAGGCAGGAGGAGTCTATAAATTCCAAAAGTTACAGCAAAGACTTCCATTTTTAAAAGAAATAGTACATAAACAAAACTAGTAAATAGATATCATATTTCTACACTTTAAATGGTTTGTATTTTAAACTAATTGATGAAATCACTTTTTGGTTACACCACTAAAGGGTAACAGTTGGACAGCAGACAAATGATAAATGATCCTGAGATGTTTCTAGAAAAAGGATTCTAGATTATCTATCTTAAAGGTACCATAAGACCACATGTGCACGTGCACACACACACACACACACACATACACAATAAGAATTCAGTGACTAGATTAATTTTAAAAATTAAGATAAAAGACATATTACCAAGAATGATAGGACAAGTTCATTCAAAATGACGGGGAGTATTTTGAAGAGTATTAAAGGCAAAATGTTTTTTACTGTAATAAATTTTAATTTAAACAGTCACCATATTTGTTGATTGCAATTAATTGGTGAGATGTTGTTAGCAAATTCTGTCAAATGAAAATATAGTGTGTCCTTATCTACCTTATTAACCGAATCTGGCATGGCATGAATTCTGGGTCTTCTCCAAAGTCAAAATGACCACAATATAAACATTTTCAAAGGATTCAGGACATCCAGGCAGCAGTGAGAACGCAAGACACTTACGAAACAGGCCTTGGAGAACTGCGTCAGAAAGTGGCAAGAATGCTAGCATAAGTGTGTTTGAATCTGAGGAAGGGGGACGTCCTTTGAAGGAGATTAATGACTCCATGTCTTTTACTTTTACAAATTCTTTTAATTTAGAACTTCACTGTTTCTTTTGATCATATGCTATATATTCCAAACCCCAGGCCATAACATGTCTAAGCCTTGAGTGCCCACACCCTATCTCCTTTGAGTGTGTATTGCCTTGACTCTCCCTAATGAACCAGCCTGTCTCTCACTGACTGGCATCTCCTGAAATTCTCTTCTGCACTGATGTGTCAAGAACATTCCTAGGCTAAGATGAGACACTCATCTCCTCTTTAAAGAAAGCTCCTTAGATCCAGTTTGGTGACAGCACCACTAAATAAAAGTTGAATTGCTTTACCCATCTTAATGTAGATCTTCACAGAAATTTAAACAGATGATAAAATATACAGAATAATAATAGTGACATGTGACTCTCACTTACCTTTCTTATAGATATTGGACAAAGGTTAATGATTGTGACAGAATATTTTACTATCCAAATCTCTCAATTCTCAATTTCTCATTATTCTTGATCTTCAACTTCTAGGTTGGAGCTTCAAACATATATTTCACCAAGATGAAATTAAATGTATTGGAGATTTTGCATTAAAGTTCCATATAAATTCTATGAATAGAACAACAGAAAAGTAAGTAGGATGAAACATTACAATTTAGCTTTGCTTATATCATTAAATAGAGGAAGTTACAGTTCTTAGGACAATCTTATCTTTCACTGTTTTTAAATCCAGAGTCTTACTAAATTTCCCAGGCCAGGTTTGCACTTGTAATCCTCCTGCCTCAGCTCTCAAGTGCTAGGTTTACAGGTGTGCACCATTACACCCGGCTTAATATATTCTTGTACTTTGTTTCTATACCACTGCAATTCCAAGATATCTTCTTTTTGCTGTTCCTTCTGAGGCGTTTGGTGTGTGAATTACAGTTATGAGCAATTATGAGCAATTACCACCCAATAGTGGTTTTGATTCTAGATGCAGCTTAAACATCTGAGAGACAGAAGACCTCCTGAAGAAATGAAAAACCAGTGAACCTCTAAAAGGACACTCAGGGATGGTATGAAAATTGAAGATTTATAGACATTAAAAAAAAACCTCAGTTTCACCCAGGCATTTTTGCTGAGAATTGGGTTTACCCAAGGAGGCGTGTGCCTAACCTGCGAGCTTTCTTGGAGTGTTGTATCACTCAGGTTCACTGTGTTCATAAGCTAATGGTCAACAAGAGAAGGGCTCTGCCTCCAACACACAATCACTCTCTAATATTTCTAAGACTTGGAACTACATAAAGTGGTGTGGTGTAGATGTGGTCTAGGAAATAAAAGATAAGGGTTTGTTGCAATTTCACAGTAAAGAAAGCTATAATTAGCCAATTTCTCAATCAAAATTCTAGCAGTCTGAGCAAGAACAGTAACATTGGAAGAGAGGTTGACTAAGCCTTCCTGTAACTGTAACCAGTGCTGACTCATTGATTTATTTTTGAGATACTCATACTCATCCTATTTGCCTGCAGGCAGAAAAAAAGGAAAAACAGGTTCATGACAAGCAGCAAGAAAATATGACCAGCAATAAATATTATAAAAAAGAATCAGATGCAGAAAGACATATTACAGTTTAAAGAAAGAGAGAAAAAAAAGAATTGCATTGTTCACTAGGAATGTTGCATGCAATTTTAAAGTACAAGTTTTATGTCCTTTTAAGCTGTATATAAGCAATCCTTACTCTAAACAATATTCTTTGTTAGAATACTTAGGAGAAGCATTAAAACAGTCAATGTCTTAGAACAATTAAGTAGAGTAGAAGCCTAAACTGGCTTTTCTTCATACAACTATATTTAAATTAGTAAGGAAAACAAAAGATTAGTGTGTTTAATATGAAAGTTAGGTGAATTTAACAAGGTTATGTGACCTTAAAGAAGGTCAGATTCTAGATTTGAAAAGTACTGTATATGATATCTTGAATTTTATATAATTTAAGAAACAAAATGGCTACATTGGGAAAGAAATTAACTGAAAAATATTTCAACAGAAAATCGTCTAAAATAAAATGCAAGAATAGGTAAAGAAAATGTACATTAGGTTAAAAATAAGAAAAGTGTAGATCATGCTGAAAAGAAAATCTAAGAAACATCTTCCCTGTAGCTACTAAAAAGGGAAGAAATAGGTTAATTTACTTTTTGTCTGAATACACTTAAGGATCAGTGTGGAGTTGCCACCCATGCAGGCATTGTTAATAATATAATGAGTAAGAAGGAAAATACCAATATTGACCAAAAAAAGCCTGAGCAGAGAAACAAAAAAATAAGCTTTTTTAAAAAAATTAGAAAGACAACCATCTGGCAAGTTAAAGGTCTATTTGTCAATTAAATGGGTCATCCTCAGACTATCTTGGACTCTAAATCTTTTTACTGTATGTTCTCTGGAGGCAGTGTGGGAGTGAAAAATAGTGAGAAATAAGAGAACATATTTTTCTTCTGGTTGTTCAGGAAAAGTCACCTTGGAAATGTAAAGGTCATTTTTTAGTATGAAGAATAGGGTCACTTTTGGGGTGATAAACAATGTTGAATGATCCAGATTTACAGATATAGCGGAGCCAAGAATAGACAATATTGTCACAGTTGAACCTTCTGCTGTACAAATTGGTATTCTTAGGAAGAGAAATAGCTGGAGAAAGAAAAGACAATGATCTCTTTTCAAGATTCCCTTGGTATTGATAGCTGTAGGTTATAAATCTCTATTGCTGCCCATTGAAATTTCACACAATGTTGCTAATGATGTGATTTAGTTGCAAATGAGAAATTTATGATTACTTGCTTCTGTAAATAGTACATCTATCTTAAATCAAATACAAACTAATGTCTTCCTGCCAGAACCCCTGTAGCACTAAGAAAATATTAATTTTATCTACATGGGCGACAGC
This sequence comes from Heterocephalus glaber, assembly GCF_053883595.1. Taxonomy (NCBI): domain Eukaryota; kingdom Metazoa; phylum Chordata; class Mammalia; order Rodentia; family Bathyergidae; genus Heterocephalus; species Heterocephalus glaber. The sequence goes on along the minus strand of NW_028258151.1, from coordinate 27,097,493 downwards.
ATTAGGAATTCACAAAAGCATGTGTCTGGTGAGAGGAAATAATAGCAACATAACAATGAAAACCCAAACAATGATCATAGTAAGTCAAACAGGTATTAAATGCCTGTGACAGGTATTTGAATTATTTTTTTAGTAAGACTACTTTAGAATACAATAATTAAAATATCAAAGAAGAAATGATACATAAGTCTCTTAGACAGTGACTGCCAGGACAATTGGCAAACAGAAAGGACTTAAGATAGGCACAGTCCCAGTTTGATCTGTAGAATAGCCCCTGAATCACAAATTTATTTTGATTGATATGGAGGTCATTAAATATAATATTAACATTTGACATTTTCTGTGAGTGTACTTAAGTGTAGTTTGTAATCATATGAATATATAGAATAGTAGCTCTTTCAACAAGAGCGTATGATGATTTAAAGACCTGTTACTTTGCATTTTACTTAATAGTGAATGGAGAGGAATTTCATGTGAAAATGGGTCTACGTGTTTTTAACTATCAATTAAAATAGTGGCTTGTTGTTTATCATCTATAGTTTACAAATAAGAAATTACAGAGTGCTAACCCTCACTAAAACATCACAACCAGGTACCTTAAGTAAGGCGAAATATATATGAAATTAATGGATCATAAATAAGTTCATTGTTAACATGAAACAAAGGAAGAAACTTTTATTAAATTAAAGGTATCAAATTATACAGAGTAGCTTGTTGAAAATACTAAAAGTAAAACATCAAAAGTAAACTCTTCTCATCGGTATGTAGAAGTAGCTATTTTTAGAAAATTCTTTTCAAAACTCTCATCTGGCAAAGCAGAGTGCTTAACAAATAAACTATCAAACTTCACATGATTGAATACAAAGCAGATACTAGCAGTATAGAGAAGATATAAAGAAAGTGTTACCAATACATTTATTCAACTGTGAAATTTCCTGGGTGTCAAATAACTATTTTTCTGTACTAATAACTTCAGTGTCTTTTAAGAAATGGAAACTAGGTATATTCAGGTCATATTAATTTTTTCCAGAAGTTCCAACAACTCTCCATTTTAAACAGATCAAAATCTAAGTGCCCCATCCTGATCTGTCTGGGCTTTTCCATTCTTGTTGAATTAAAATTTTCAGTGTTGTTAGTGATAACATTTTTATCTATATTTCATACCTGAAATATAGCATCAAATTTACTTTCCTAGACTTGCTTTCCATAAATTTTACCTAAGCTTGGATATGCAAATCCCTGCCCTATGATTGAGATTTCCAATTTTGTCACATTTGCAAAACTCTTCTTGATGTTTGCTCTCAAGCTTAGCACTGGTCTCTTTTCTTGAAAGTCAAAGAGTATGTTCTGTGAGGTCAAGAGACACCTCCTGTGAAAATCACATCAAATGTCTTTTCTAGAGAGAAAATTATAATTTTACCACTCTTCATAGAAAAAAATAATGAATACACTAGATACATTTACTTTTACTTTTTATTCCCTATAGTATCTTACAATCTGATCTTCCACATACAAGGCACAAACTAAAATGGTGTTAAATAAATGAATGAAAATACTATTTCTGGTGTTATTTAATATTTTGGAGCAGTAGGAGATGTTGCAGTATTATGTATCAGTGTGTTGAATTTTGAATATCAAATAATCTCAGAACAACAAAACTCATATATCTAGTTATGTATGAATGGTAAAAATATTGAAAAAGATAGGGGAGAGAATGAAAGGACATAATATATTCAGACAAATTTGCATTTTGAGAAATTTTTCCAAAGATTGTTCTCCTTGTCATTGAATAATAACCATAGCTACAGAATAGAATATAGAATAAAATGTCATAGAATTATAACATTGAAATATCCTTTGATTCTATTCATCTTCTTCCTCAGTTATGTTTTTCTCCTCAATTTTTGTCTATCCTTATGTAATAAAATTTTTTCTTAAAATTCAAAGTAAAGGACATTTTTGACAACCAGGTGGAAAATCTACTTGGAAAGTCCAGTGTAAGAATAGTGTGGCTACTCTGATAAATTTAGGACATTTATAATCTTCCATTGACTCATGAAGTACACATTAGTTTCAGTTTGTAGAATTTCTCACTTTGGTTGCATCATCAGAATTGATATTGATGCTTTTTCATTGTATTTTTCTCCTGAAGTCTTTAGAAAAAGGAACAAATGAATATATGTCATAAGTAAAGCTGGTCTGGCAAGATATCCAAAGTAATTTTGCTGTCTTGAAAAGAGCAGATAGTCACGATAAGCACACAACCTTTGAAGTGCTTATCTAAACCAAGCAGAAAGCCCTACTTCAGCTAGGCACATCATTTCTGCTGGTCAGAGAACAGAGAGGCTTGGATGTTGAGAGATTCCAAAGGAGGGAGAACAAGACTGTGCTACAGGCATTTTTTTCATTTACATGCATTTTTTTATCCTTTATCTTAATTTGATAATACAATACAAAGATCAGCCTCATACCTGAACTTTCGGGTGAATCCTTTGTGCTTTTATTGTCCCCTTATTAGTTGACAAATTCTATAACTTTTATGTGATTATTTTTGTTGAAGTATAATAATTGTCCATCACTAATATCTCTAGCTCAGAATTTGCTTCAAGGGAACTTGAGATTGAAGATTGTCAAATTTAAATTAGAAGAAAAAAAGGTATAATTTTTCTTTTGTGAGTACTGTTATTGTTAGGTGGAATGACTAATTACACATATTCATATAATATACAATATTTGTTATGTATGTAATATAATTAATATAAAGATATATACATATACTGTGCAATAAATAATGTTTATGATAAGAATATGTGCATGTAATGTATATGCTAGTGTTTTTATGTAGTATATATAATACTGAAGGAGTTAAGAAATATTCAGAAGGGTAAGAAGAAATAATCAAGTCAATATTATGTTACACAAATATTATTTAAATTAAATAAATTAAGAAATATGTCCAAGATAAGATACTTAGTAGAGATTCTAAGTTGAATTCATACTCATGACTGTGTGGTTATAATGATGAAAATAAACATCACAATTATTTGATGTTCCAATTTCTCATACTATTTGGCAATTGTCAAAATATATGTATGACTCTAAAGTCATATGTAACTTTATGAAACACCTATTTTGTCAAATTTATAAAGATGTTATTAAACTACTTTCTAACTCCATAAAGATGTAAGATTAATTATTGTTTTTTATCATCATACATATTTTACTTTTTCTGTGGAGGTTGTATTGAAGAAGATATCATGAAAAATCAATAAATCAAATACTATTTATTGATTTTCATTTATTTCACACATATATCATAATAATTGTGAAGAATTATTTCTAATACATTAGATTTGAATATTGGTTAAATATGCTTTAATATGTGTGCAGATTTTATTTGTAACTTAAATCCTGACAATACTTTATTTTTGGTACCAGAGATCGAACTCATGACCTTACACTTGCAAGGTAGGTGCACTGCCACTGAGCTAAATCCCAGGCCCTTTTACAAAACTTTTTACAAATATAATTACTTCTTCCTAAAGTGACTTCACATTATTATGATAACTTGTCTGATTTTTTCTAGTGATCATTTTTCTCTTTTCAATTTGTAAAAGAGTTTATTAAAGTGTAATTAACATACTAAAAACTTTACATATTTTATGTACACAGCAAGCTTGAAGGTAATTATATATCAATGAGATAACCATCACAACGTATGCCCTAAACAAATCCATCCTCTCCTGAAGTTTCTGCCTACTCCCATTAATATTATTGATAATAACACTTAACACAAGATCTAACCTATTAATGAAGTTCATATAATACAGTATTAATAAAACAGATACTATATTATACAATAAAGCCCTAAGATGGTTTCTTTGTAGAACTAAAATGTAATGACTTTAACTAATAACTTTTTGTTTTCATTTCCTCTCCTCATTGAAACCACCATTCTACTCTGTTTTTGTGAATTTCAGTATTTTAGATTCTTTATATAAGTGGTGGAATGTAGTGTTTGTCATTTTCTATCTGGCTGATTTTATTTAGCATAAGGCCCTTTGGGATTTATTCATTTTTTTACAAATATTAAGATTTGTTTCATTTTATGACAAAGAATTATATTCATATATACATTTTTTATTACCCATTCAACCTTTTATGGAAACTTAGGTTGCAGTCCTTATTTAACTATTGTGAACACTGTTGTAATGATCATAGGTCTGTAGGTATCCCTTTGAGATCATGACTATAATTTCTTTAGGTGTATATTCAGAAATTGGACTGCTAAATAATATGGTAGATTTACTTATTTAATTTTTTGAGGAAGTTTAATTCTTTTTTATATAATATGGGCACCAATTCAAATACCCAATGTACTGATCAGTTTTCTCATTGGCCAGGCAAAATACCTTACAATCACATCTTAAAGGTGGAATGATTAATTTGGCTCATGGATTTAGAGCTTCTAATCTATAATCACCTCATTTCAAAGCAGAAACATCATGGTAATAAAGGTATGGTAGAGGAAATCTGCTCACTTCATGGTGGCCAAGAAGAACACAGGAGAAGAGCATGAGGGAGAGATATATCTTACAAAAGTACACCCCTAGTAACTTTTCTAGTTATATAGTCACCATACACAAGGGCACAGCGTGAACATTTGTACTCCAAAAAGGAGGAATAGGGAAATAGAAAGGAATTAGACAGAGTATGAATAAAACGCAAGAGAGCAATCATTATGTCCTTTATGTCTGTCTCCAGGACCTTGGACACTGTGTGTTAAAATGTATTTTTCAAATGGTTTAGGTAAAAGTCAAAGGGAGATTTTCATACATGTTGGGGCTTTTTTCTTCACAAACTCTAATAGGTGTTGAAGTTACAGCCAGGTTAGGGGACAAGAATTACCAGGCTGGAGAAAGATCAGGAATCACTGTGAATAGGAGTCACTTAAGCTCATAAAATAATCTGCAATGGAAACCTATTACCTATTGAAATACCATCAGAACTAACAGAAAGAAACTTGTCTGGCCTTAGCTACCATAGGCCGTAAGGGGAAAAGGAGGGACAAAATGTGTTTTTACTTTGAAGGCAGATTTCAAGGTCAGGAAAGGACCACTGGCTGGTATTAACTGCAACCAAAGCAAGGGAATATCAGATAAGTGCATAGAATTTTAATCCTGAAAGAAGAACAGAAATATCTACTTGTAGAGCATAAAAAGTAATCACAAGACAAGTTTCTTATGTGTTACAGGTTTTAGACCTCTGAGGAATTTTAAGATGACACATTTTAAATAATTAGTCCAAAAGATAAGCAACCTACAAGACTGGATAAATAATTTCACAAAGAGATGCAAAATTTAAGAGAGAATAAAATGAAAATACAGGAAATAGTATCAGAAATGAAGAACAGCTTTTATGAGCTTCTTGGTAGATTTAGAAAAGCTGAAGAGAAAGCAGTGCAATTTACACAAACTGAAAGTCAATGAGAGTAAAAGAATAAGAAAATAGAGCAGAACATCAAAGTATTGTGATATGACAGAAATGGAAACCAACTCTTACTCGTAATATGATGAATGGAACACTTACTCGTAATATGAGGAAATAAGTCAGAGAAAAAGAATAAACTGATGATAGCTATTTTGAAAATCCTAAGTGACAAACTTCACACTATAAATCCTGAAATCTGAGAGAATATACATACCGGAACATAATAAAGATGTGATGTCGAGGTAGGCCATACTGAATTGTAGAAAACCAAAGACACAGAGGAAATAGTCAAGTAAGCCAGACCAGACCAGGGAGCATGCTACCTGTTGGGGAATGAAAATACTACATAGTAACATATTTGAAATGCAACTAAAGTAATGCATAATGAGAGGTACTGTACTAACTGTATATCTGAAATGTTAAATACATTATAAAGTCAACAAGGTAATTTCTACTCTGAAGAATAGAAATAGAATAACAAGCTACATAAGGCAAAGGGAGGGAAGGCTACAATAAAAATTAGTGAAGAAATAAATGGAGTCTAAACTAGGAAAACAATAGAAAAACTGAAAATGGTACTGAAAAAACACTGTGGTGTCTATGGTACTAACTACGTTTTAAATAGAATAATTACAGTTGGCAAAGAAGGAAGTGGTATATTAATAAAAGGTACAGCAGGAAGCTCTAAAATCATATGTAAAATAAAATTGAGTAGATTAGAAATAAAAATAAAGAACAATACAAAAGTAATTGGAGAGAAAAATATCTCAACTCTCCAAAATGGAAAGAATAGCCAGGTTAAGTAAACAGAAAATTTGAAAATCATAATATTTAGTAAATTTAACAGATATGTACACAACACTATACCAACCCTATGTGTACATATTTTTCTTATATTCCATGGGTAATTTGCTAGAATAGGTCATATAGGAAACCACAATTTGGTCTCAGTAGTTTAAAAAAGATAGATATTGTACAAGTTATTTTCTCTGACCTCAAGAAGATGAAATTATAAACAAATAACAGAAGTCAACCTTGAAAATACAACTACTGATGAAAATAAAGTAGGACGTAGAGGTGCATATGTGTAATCTCGGCACTTTGAGATGCGGAGGCAGAAGGATCACAAGTTCAAGGTGAGCCTGGATAGCTTACTAATTTAATGATATCCTGTATCACAATGGAATTTTTGAAAAGGTCTGCTTATGTCGCTCATTGCAAAAGCCTTTGGTTCACTCCCATGTACTTCCCCCTAAAAACACCTACAAAACACTTTTATATAATAAGTGGATCAAAGGAGACATTAAAAAGAAAATTAAAGAATATTTACAGATGACTTAAAATGAAAACATAACACACTATAATTTATGGGATATAGTGAGTCAGTAATAAGTTAAAGGATTTCAGCTTGAAATTCTTACATTAAGGAACAAGAAAGTTCTCACTTAACAGCTTTGAAACTTAGGGAACCAAAATAAAAATAAATGAAACTCAAAATTATATAAGGAAAGAAATAGTATATATTAGAGAAAAGATGAAGGAATAGCAAATAAAAAGAAAATAAAGAAAAGGAAACAAAAACTTGTTTTTGGTACAGACCAGCAAAATTATTAAATACTTAAAAGGATAAAAAGGAAATCCCTTGAATTACTAAAATCAGAATGAAAGTGAGAATATTACTATCAAGTTTACAGAAAAAAAAATTGGGAGCACTGTGACAAGTTGCATAGCAACAAATTGCATAATCTTGAAAAAGAAGTAAATTCCTAGAAACTTCAAATCCACCAAGAAGAAATCACGTACAAATAAAAAATTCCAACCGCTCTATAACTAGTAAGGAAATGGTGTCACTAATAAAAATCTCCTCACGAGAAGCTCTGGAGCTCATGAATTTAATGGTGAATAATACCAAACTTTCATGAAGACTTAAATCTAATTTTTCACTGAAGTTTGCAAATGGAGAGAGAAATTCCTAATTCTATGGAGCCAGGAGTACTCTGGGTTGTGCTCTGGATATTGGTGCCGCACAAAATTCACACATTAGAACTGAACATGAGAGTGTTAAAAGATGGGGCCTTTCAGAGGGGATTAGGTCAGGAATAACATGAGTACCTTGTAAAACAGTGAGGTAAAATAAACACATAAATAAGACAATGAGGTAGCTACATAAGTAATCTCTAGTCAGTAGGGATACAGCAAGAAGGTGTCATATTTGAAACTTCAGAAAACAAATCCTCACCAATAATCTGCCAGCACCTTCATCTTGGCCTTTCCAGTCGCTAGAACTGTGATCAATAAACTTGCAGTATTTATGAATTATCCAATTTTTTTATTTTTATTTTTTTGGTATGGGGGATCAAACTCAGAACCTTGCACTTGTGAGGCAGGCGGCAGAACCACTGAGCTAAATTCCTAGCTGAATCATCCAATTTTTCCTGTTATACTACAGCAGCTCTAGTGGACTAAGCTACTCAGATGCTAAAGCTAAACAGAAATAATAAAATAAAAATAACTGCAGACAAATATCTCTCACAAACATTAATGCAAAAATAATCGATAAAATATTGGCAAAACAAATTCAGCAGCATATTAAAAAAATATTTACCATGGTCAGATGGAGTTTATTCCTCAAATGCAAGGATGTTCAAACAAGAGGATTATGTCAATTAATATGGAAAAAAGCAACAAATTTCGATATTCTCTCATGGATAAAAAGAGTCAATAAAGTAGAGAGCCTAGGCTCTACTTCAATATAATGAAAATCATGTATGAAAATCCAAATAGGGGTCCAAGTGGGGCCGAGCGGTTGCAGGCTGACTGGGACCTGCTTGCTCCAGCTTGCCACCAGGACAGGGTGAGGACGAACCCCCACCCCCCACCCCTGGGCAGGCCCACCAGCCGATGGCTTGGCCACACAGGCTCCTCCAACAACACCCCCCCCACACACACACACACCCAGCCTCTGGCCTTTTGGCTGTGCAGCTACTTGGTTACGCACTGCAGAGGCACAGGGGTCATACAAGCCATTGCCCTGAGCGGCATAAGTGAACAACAGAGACAGCGCCTGTCTCAGGCTCCCTGATGAAAACAAGCCTAATGGAAAAGTGAAGGGAATCGCCAATAAAGGCACACCAGACCACAGTGATTGGTAAGTTGGAGGAATTATCAGCTCCCATGAGAAACTGGACTTTCTTCAGGGGAAGGGCGGCTGGAACCTGAAATAGAAACTTGCAGAGTGAAACCCTGCAGGAGGACAGGGAGCTCAACTTGGGACTTGAAACCAAAAATCTGCCTGAATCTCACGGGTCTGAGACTAGCTTACTGAGATTCATTGACTTATAACTGCACACTGCTGCCCACATTGTCTATTGTGACAGCAGAGACATACCCTGAAGGAGGCCCTTAGTTTTTAAAGGTGATAGATTAATAACTACCACAAATTTCCATTCTCTAAGAGGTATTTGATGCTAGGGTGTTCCTGATTGTATGACTTGGGCTAAGGTGTTGTGATTGATCTAAACAGTTTTCCTTTCTGATATAATGAAAATTAGATAGCCTCAGAGTCATTAGAGACCCAAAACCTAAAGACCAGCTATATCTGGTAGACACCTCTGAGAAGCAATCATTCCATAATGGTTTTAAATACATCAACAAAGATACTTACAATTAACACCTTCAAAATATCAACCCAGGAACTAAACCAAAGACAGTACCAAGAACAAAAATGAGAAGATATTTAGGCAAGTAATAAACCCAGACTTCCATCCCACAAAAGGCAATTTCTGTAGGAAATGAGGTGCAAAAGTCTTATAATCAACCACCTGGACACCCTGAACTGATAGCACAGGAAGTAACAAAACAGATAAATGAGGCTCTAGAAAAATTCAAAGCCAAAATAATCTCCCAGATAACTACAGAGATGGTGAGCAGAGTGAAAGACATGATTAGAGGCTCTAGAACAGAAACTGATAAAAAAATAAAAATAAATGAGATCAGAAACATGCTGGAAGCCAGGAATGCCCAGCATAAGAAAGAAATGGAAACCATGATCACCCAACATAAAAAAGAAATGGAATCGATGAAACAGATTCAAACAGATATTCAGGAGATTAAAAACTCCATTGAAAGCATGCAGAGCAGATTAAGAAAATCTAAAGATAGAATATCAGCTATAGAAGACAGAATAGCAGTGAAGGACCATGAAAATAGAGATTTCTTAAAGATACTAAGGGACCATGAGAAATCAATTCAACAACTGCTAGATGATGCAAAGAAGAATAACATAAGACTGATAGGAGTCCACAAAAAAACAGGAGAAACTACAATTGACATAAAAAAAAAAAAAAACCTGTTCCCAGAAGTAATAGCAGAAAACTGCCCAGACAGAGGTGGAGAATTGGACATACAGATAAGTGGGGCATATAGAACTCCACCCAGCCATGATCAAAAAATATCTACACCTAGACATATAACAGTCAAGATCCAAGAAACACAACAGAAGAACAAAATCCTACAAGCAGTTAGAGAAAAGCAACAAATCACCTATAAAGGAAAGCCCATCAGAATCACAGCAGACTTTTCAACACAAACCCTCAAATCAAGGAGAGCCTGGAGTGAAGTATTTCAAGCCTTAAAAGAAAATAAATTCCAACCTAGACTGTTGTATCCTATGAAATTATCTTTCAAAATCGATGGGGAAATTAGATACTTCCATGACAAAGAACACCTGAGAAATTTCATGAACACCAAACCGGCACTCCAAACAATTCTAAGCAATATCCTAGTAAAAGGCAATGAAGGTCACAACTCCATGAGGCTCAACAGAGGTAGGCCACCAGACAAGGTAAGAATCTAAAGGGAAAGGGGAAAAAAGAAATAAGAGCCAACAACAGTAAAACATCATGACAAGGATGAGTCAATATCTGTCAATGTTAATGGCCTCAATTCACCAATCAAAAGAAGTAGACTGACAGAATGGATTAAGAAGCAAAATCCAGCAATATGCTGTATACAAGAAACACACCTAACTCAAAATGAAATTCATAGACTGAAAGAAAAAGGATGGAAAACAGCTCTTTGTGCAACTGGAACCCAGAAAAAAGCAGGGATAGCAATCTTATTTTCACGCAAAGTAGATTTCAAAACAAAACTAATTAAGAGAGACAAAGATGGTCATTACATCCTTGTCAAGGGAACAGTCCAAGAGGAAGAGATAACAATCATCAATATATATGCACCAAATACAAATGACCCCTGCTATACAAAACAAATATTAATGAACATGAAAAACCAAATAAGCACTAATACAATTGTAGTGGGGGACTTCAATACCCCACTATCACAAATAGACAGATCATCTGGACAAATAATTAACAAGGAAAATAAATAAATAAGTAAACAATAATTAACAAGGAAATTCAAGAACTGAACCAAGCTATTGAACAAATGAACTTAATATATATTTACAGAGTGTTCTACCCCACAAAATCAGAATACACATTCTTTTCAGCTGCACACTGGTCATTCTCCAAAGTAGACCACATGCTAGCTCACAGGACATGTCTAAGTCAATGTAAAAGAATTGAAATTACCCCCTGTATATTTTCAGACATAGTGCAATAAAATTGGAGATAAATAACATGAGAAACTGCAAAACTCCCACAAACACCTGGAAAATGAATAACACCCTCCTGAACAACCAATGGGTCACAGAGGAAATTAAAGAAGAAATTCGACATTTTCTACAAGTAAATGATAAAGCCAGTACAACATACAGGAATCTATGGGACACAATGAAAGCAGGTCTATGCAGGAAATTCATAGCAGTGAATGCCCATATTAGGAAAACAGAGAGAACTCAGATAAATAACCTAATGCAGAAACTCAAACTCCTAGTAAAAGAAGAGAATAACAAACCCAAAGCCCACACAAGAGAGGAAATTAAATAGATCAGAGCAGAAATCAATGCAATGGAGACTAAGGGAATGATACAAAAAATTAATGAATCAAAGAGTTGGTTTTTTGAAAGAATAAATAAAATCGATAAACCTTTAGCCAAACTTATCAAAAAAGGGAAAGTAAAGACTCAAATCCATGCAATTAAGAATGGAAAAAGAGAAGTCACAAGAGAACCAGGAGAAAGCCAGAGTACCATCAAAAACTACTTCGAGAACCTGTACTCTAATAAAATGGAAAACACAGAAGAAATGGACAGATTCCTAGATACATATGAATTGCCAAAGTTACATGAAGAAGATATAGAAATTCTAAACATCCCAATTACAATGAGTAAAATTGAAAATGTAATAAAAAATTTACCAACAAAGAAAAGCCCAGGTCCTGATGGCTTCACTGCTGAATTCTGCAAGATATTTAAAAAAGAATTAACACCATTACTCTTTAAACTCATCAAGGAAATTGAAAGGAAAGCAAGGCTTCCAAACTTATTCCTGGTAGCAAGTGTGACTTTGATTCCAAAACCAGGGAAAGACTCAATTCAAGAAGAAAACTCCAGGCCAATCTCCCTAATGAACATAGATGCAAAAATCCTCAACAAGATACTGGCAAACAGAATACAGAGGGTCATCAAAAAGATCATAAACTCTGACCAAGTCAGATTTATCCCAGGGATTCCAGGATGGCTCAACATTCATAAATCAATAAATGTAATACATTATATTAACAGACTCAAAAACAAAAACCATATGATTATCTCAATAGATGCAGAAAAGGCATTCAACAAAATCCAACCCCTATTCATGATAAAAACCCTACAGTAAATTGAAATAGAAGGTCTTTATCTCAACTTGATTAAGGCTATCTATGAAAAACCAACAGCCAGCATAATACTAAATGGTCAAACCTGAAAACTTTCACACTAAAATCAGGAACAAGACAAGGATGCCTACTATCATCACTGCTGTTTAATATTGTTCTTGAAACATTAACCATAGCAATTAGAAAAGAGAAAGAAATAAAAGGAATAGATTGAAAGGAAGAAGTGAAACTGTCATTATTTATTGATGATATTATACTTTACATAAAAGACCCAAAATACTCTGCCAAAAGACTTCTAGACTTAATTGACAGATTCTGTAGAGTAGCTGGCTATAAGGTCAACACTCAAAAAACAATAACCTTCTTATACACAAATAGCAGCCTCACTGAGGAAGAAATTAGGGAAAAAATTCCTTTTATAATAACATTCAAAAAAATGAAGTATCTAGAAATCAATATAACAAAGGAAGCAAAAGACCTCTACACTGAAAACTACAGCACCCTGTAACAGGAGATCGAGGAGGACATAAGAAAATGGAAAGACATCCCGTGTTCCTGGGTAGGAAGTATCAATATAGTGAAAATGGCCATACTCCCAAAACTACTATATAGATTTACTGCAATGCTGATTGAAATTCCAACAATATAATTCACAGAGCTAGAGAAAACAATCCAAAAACTCATTTGGAACCAAAAGAGACCTAGAATAGCAAAACCAATTCTAGGCAACAGAGACATGGCGGGGGGGTATCAAAATAACCAACTTGAAGCTATACTACAAAGCTATTGTGATAAAAAAGAAGCATGGTACTGGCAAAGAAACAGACCCAAGGATCAGTGGAATAGATTAGATGATGCAGAAACAGCTCCAGACATGCTCAGTCATCTCATCTTTGACAAAGGTGCCAACCACCGTCATTGGAAGAAAGATAGCCTCTTTAATAAATGGTGCTGGAGAAACTGGGTTTCAACCTGTCAAAGATTAAAACTAGACCCATATCTATCACCATGCACTAAACTAAAATCTAAGTGGATTAAAGATCTAAATATTAAGACAGAAACACTAAACTTGCTGGAAGATAAGTTATGTAGAACTCTTGAAGATATTGGCATAGGAAAAGACCTTATGAACAAAACCTCAATAGCATGGGAACCAGCAGAAAGAATCAACAACTGGGATTTCATCTTATTAAAAAGGTTCTGCACTGCAAGAGAAAACAGCAACAGAGCTAACAGACAACCTATAATGTGTGAAAAAAAATTTAGCAGCTGTAACTCAGACAAAGGACTACTATCTAGAATATATAAAGACCTGAAAAAAATCAGACCCCTCAAATTCAAATACCCAGTTCAAAAATGAGCATTTAAAATGAACAGAAATTTCTCAAAGAAGTAAAAGCAACAAATAAACTTATGAAAAAATGTTCATTCGAGAGATACAGATGAAAACAACACTGAGATTCCACCTCACCTCATAAAGAGTGGCTGCTATCAAGAAATCAACCAATAACAAATCCTGGCACGGGTGTGTAGAGAAAGGAACCCTTCACCATTGTTCGTGGGAGTCCAGCCTGGTGCAACCACTATGGAAAACAGTGTGGAGATACTTCAAAGAACTAGGGCTGGAGGTCCCATTTGACCCAGCTATTCCCCTGCTGGGTATTTTCCCAAAAGAATTAAAAGAATCATACCACAGAGATATATGTGTACCCATGTTTATTGTGGCACAGTTTGTAATAGCTAAAGCTTGGAAACAGCCCAAGTGCCCATGAACTGGAAACTGGATAAAGATGATGTGGTGGTTTTTTTTTAATAAAATGGAGTACTACATAGCCATAAAGAATGAGAAACTAGAGTCATTTATAGCTAAATGGATGCATATTGAGGACATACTCTTAAGTGAAATAAGACACATGTGTAAATACTGAATAGTTTCTCTAGTGTGAGAAACTGAGAGTGTAAATAAGGATTAAAAGGATTAATAACTAATAATTGATACCTTGAAATAGAAAAAGGTCCAAAGGGGTAGGGGTGGTGGGAGGAGACGGGGAAAGGAAAGAATAGAAAGGAAAAATTATGAAAAAAGAAAAAAATGATGGAAACAAAGTATGTAAATAGGTAAGGGTGGAGGGGGTGAAGGGCACATAGGTAGTGGGGAAAAAATAAGAACTAAGATAGATCATGTACAGGTAAAAGCACCCAATGATAAATGTTAATATATTGTATACCTAAAATGTATCAATAAAAGATTTTAAGCAAAAAAAAAAAATAAAGAAAAGAACATCCAAATAAATACCAACCACAGAAGTAAAGAGTAAAGGCTTTTTTTTCCAGACCAATACTATAATAACTGAGTCCCAAAGTGATGACACAGACCTGCAGTCTCAGCACTCTGCAGTATGAGGCAAAAGAATCATTGTGAGTTCAAAGTCAGCCTGTACTATATAGTGAGACCCTGTTTTATAAAACAACGATAAAAGATGAATAACAATGAAAGCTTGCAAACATTTCCCTCTTCTACTCAATAAAACACTGCAAGTTCTACCAGAGCAATTAGGAGAGAAATAGAAAATTTAAAATCCAACCTGGAAAAAAAGGAGTAAGATTATTATTTAGAGTTGATAAAATGTGATATATAGAAAATCCTAAAGATTAAATCCACACAAGCACTCATGTGGACACATGAACACACAGACACATACACAATTTTGAAACTAATAAATGAATTAACTATCAGAATACCTAGTCAATGGGTGAAAAAAATACACAGTTGTGTTTCTATGCAGTAGCAATGAAAAATCTGCAGAGGAAATTATAAAAATAATTTTCTTTACTAAAGATCAAAAGTCATAAAACCAAAAGTCTGAAAGGATGTGCAATAAAGAATTATAAAGTATTGGTGATAGAAGTAAAAGAATACATACATAAAGTGAAACACATCCAATGTAAATGATATTATTAAAGTGTCAGCACTACCCAAAGCAATCTAAGGAGTCAAAGCAATCCGTATTGAAACCCCAATGATGTTTTTATCAAAAATAGAAAAATCTATTTGCTAAAAAATTAGGCAAAATAATAGGCAAAAGTTAGTAAATAATATATAAAATATACTATTACTAATAATAGCATATAAAATTATTATATATTAATAATATATAATATACTAATAATGGATTATCTGTAAATGAATTATAGAAAAACATTCATGACAATGACATAGAAAGTCTAAAATTTATAGGAAATTGTAAGGATTCCAAAAAAAAATCTTAAAATAAAGAACAAACCTGGAGGCTTCATATTTTCTGACTTGAAAACTTATTACAAAGTTAGCTTTATCAAAGTGGTCTGATATTGGTGTACAGATAAAGATAAAAGCCAAGAAATAGAGTGACTTGATATAATCTTTGTGTAAGGCCAAAAGACTTTTTATAGTTTTTCCAAGATCATTCAAAGGGTAAAAGATGGTTATTTAGACCAAGGGTCAAGAGAAAAAATGAAATTGTAGCCTTAAGTAGAAGGATGAACAAAATTATCCAAAGTGAATCAAAGTCCTAAATATGAGTCTCACATGTATAAAAGCTCTTAGAAGAAAATACGGGATAAAGTTTTATTACATTACATTTGTAAAAGTTTGTCGACTATGCTACCAAAAGCACAAGATAGCACTGAAAATAAACATATTAAACTTCATGAAAATTATTGAAAATACATTATCAAGAGAGTAAAAACATCCCTCATGGAATTGTAGAAAATATTTGTAAATTGTATGTCTGATTAGGGACTAACGTCCAGTTCATAGAGAGAACATTCAACAACAAAATTAAAACTCAACAACAAAATTAAATAATCCAATTAAAAATAGTATGAAAGTCTTAAGTAGATATTTCTCCAAAGAAGATACACATAAATTTAATAGATACATGAAAAATTGCTCAGCATAACCAAATAGACACAAAATAAAAATCAAATCTACAGCGAAGAGGGCATCTCCCACTCATTAGAATGACTGCTATGAAAAAGAAAGCAAGAAGTGTAGGTTATGATTTAGAGAAATTGAAACCCTTGTTCACTGTAGGTGGTAATGAAAAATGTAATAGCTGCTGTGAGGATATGAAATATGATGTTTCCCCCAAAAATGATAAAGATAATTATCATAATATATGGAAATTCTACTTGTAGGGATTCACCAAAAAAAAAAAATCTGAGCACTGAGACTTGAAGACATATATATGAGGCCACATTCATAGAAACATTGCTCCCAAAAGCTAAAATGTGGAAGAAATCTGTTGTCCAAATATGGATGTATTCATAACCAAAACATATGTGTACAATGGACTATTATGCAACTATAAAAAGAAGGAAATTCTGATACATGTCACAATGTGGATGAGCTCTGAAATTTTACTGGTAAAATCTATAACATTTTATTTATATGTTAGAGTAGTTAAAAATAATCATGGCTGCGGGTAGGAAGGAATAAAGAATAATAATTTAATGAGTGCAGGATTTGAGTTTTGCAAGATGGAAACATGATGGAAATGGATATTTGTGATTGTTACACACCATCATGAATGTAATAAATACCAATGAATATTACACTTTAAAAAGGTTAACACGTTAAATTTTATGTTGTTTGTATTTTAATATAATAAATATAACTAAGAAAAATAAGTGATGAGGTCTAGTAGAAGCGTGTTGCTTTCCTAGTGAATATTTGTGATGGATTGAATACATGTTGTGCCAATTACTATCTTGGCATTGTAGGAAAATTACTCAGTTCCTCTGGGTCTTCTTTATTTCATCTGTAATATAGGAACAGTAGTAATATCTATCTCACAGTGTTATTGCGGGAATTATGGAACTAAATGAAAAAGATCAGCAAGAGCTCAGAAAACCCACAAATATTTATAAAATTGTAATAATTAAAGTGTGCTCTTTTGATAAATAGGTAGGCTCCCTATTATTATGTGAAACAAAATCCTTGTATCATATCATTTCACAGGGCAATCACAGTTTCTAAAACAGAATCTCTTTTTCCAATCCAAATAGAATAATCTATTTTATTGCCCAAACAAATGAGGTAAATTAAGCCATTTTCTTTGCCTACCTAGGAAAATCCCTACAAGAATCTCCAAAACCCATGGAGTCTGAAGGGTAGGGGAAATGCCTTGCTTGCATTACCCAAGTAACTGTCTCCTTGGGAGCTTCAAACGCTGCACTCCGGAGTAGCAAGGCAGGATGACTTCCAGGCAATTTGGGAACAATTGTCATGCCCTATTAACAAACATGAATAGAACTGTATGTTTTCCTCCATTATCAAAGGCTATAATTTTTATGGCTGTCTCTTTAAACCTTTATTGGGCTAATGAGCAGGTAGAGGGACAGTGATAATTCGGAGTCCACTTCCACCTTCAAATTCTACACTAGTGATAACATCATTGTGCCCAGAGCTAAAAAGATCAGTTCCCGTTGCTCTTTGCACTCAGTTAATTGAGTGGGAATAAAAAACCCCACAAAACTGAAGGATGTATCCAGAAGTTGTCTGACTTTGTTTTAAAGCCTTCTTAGATGGTGAATCAAAAAATATCCCTTTTAGACTGGTAACATTTTGGCAGAGCTATTTATTATGACATGAAAACATTGAACCCCAGCCAAAATGAAACACGGCTCCACATGCTAAATGAGTTTGATTATTGATACTTTTATAAAGTTGTTATGAAAATATGGGAAATGAGAGCATAAATAAATAGTAATTAACAAGAAGTTGCCAAAATATTAATTCTCTATAGAGATGGATAGCCTTTTATTAAAATGTGAGTATTTACCTCACTCATCATAATATTCCAAAGGTTGATCTATTTGTGGCCTATGACAAGATTCACTTTAGAAATTGGAAAGAGAGAAATATATGTAATGTGTTCTTACCACACTACATAAAAATGATCATAATAACAATAATATACCAACAACTATTTCCTAAACTACCTGAAAAACTCCTGAGAACAATTAACAATTTGAAACCAGAGCAAATTTGGAATCACCATAGCTTCCCAAGAAATATTTAAAAGTGAGATTTATATAACACTATATAATATGTTACAGTATTATAATATACAGTATTATAATGATACAGCAGTGTTATAATTAATTATAATATGCAGTATTATAATTATACAATATTACTATAGTTCCAGGGGGTAGAAAAATATAAGAACACTGTTCTAACTCTGAACCAAAATACTGTTCAAGTTATAATTCACATTAGATAAACACTTGAATAAATAATAAATCAAGGTTTACACATACTAAAATTATTTCTTTGTGGCACTTGCTATTATAAGTGACACTATCTTTCATTATAAGATTAATGAAGTTTGGAAACATTTTAAAAACCTCTTTTTTCCTGAAGAAATTATGCTTTGTATTCTCTATATTTTCCCTCTGCAGATCTGTTTTGACTTTCTTGTTCTTTACATTATTATAGCGCACTTTGATAGCTCTATGGCTGCGTCTTTGTTGGTTTCCCACAATTTAAAAGACGTCCTCACAAATCATTTGTATGTAACTTGTTTTTATTTTAATCTCCCAAATGGCTATGATTATAGTTTTCTTTATGGCTTTTCCTTTTTTAAATTAATTTTTTGAGACAAATTCTCACTACATAGTTCAGGCTGGCCTTGAACTCAGTATGTTGCCCAAACTGGCCTCTAACTGACAGCGATTTTACTGTCAGCCTCCTCAGAGCTAGGATTACAGATGCCTGCCACCATGCTGGGTCCTTTATGGCATTCTCATTATCTAATGATAACTTTAGAGAACTGATGCTGATCTTCATTAATTTCCAGGTGGTTGTTTAGGCAATGTTCAGCAAGCCTCAAATTTTTACACTTACATTAATCGTACCTTCATCTGAGTAGCCATTGTCAATATGTTTTTGTCATTATGTTTTGGGCTCTTCCTTACTTTGCCCTAGCCTTGGAACAGACTCCCAAGTAACAGATGTCTCACAGCCAGTTAATACAAATGAGGCTCTGACTGCATTCGCTCTGCTGATTGGTTCTTTTGGTATCTTGCAGAAACAATTTAGCTTCCAGTCTTTAATACTAATATTGAATTCAGGGTTAGTGCACAAAATCATAAAAATATAGGAAACCTTATACAATTTAACAGCTCCTTTGAAATGTATGAAACAAAGAATTATTATTTTTCTTTTTAGATTATAATTATACAACTAAAGTGTGACACTAGTCTTTAAAACTATAGAGCCAAACTAGATGTCTGATTCATGGAGTTCCTAATGAGATGCTCTTTTATAATGTGTTACACATGCTTTAGAACGGTAGACAGAAAATCCACACTGGAAATTTTCTCTATGATAAAAGCAAGTAACCATGTTTGTACAAAAAAAAAAAAAAGAGACTAATCTCTTTTTATGAGCCAACACATTCTGTTGTATATGTGTATACTTCATTAAAAGACACATAAAATAGAGATTCAAGACAGCAATTAAATTTAGGCTGAATCAAGAGAATAGGCTTTTGTACTGTGTAAATGAAATATTTATCTTCACTTAATTATGCTGGTTGGGTCATAATCTAACAGATATCATATTATCTGGTAAATTTCTTTATTGTGAAAGCTTGCACAGGGCTACAAGAGAAGGAGAATATGTGAAATAAACATTCGAAATTTGATTGTGCTTTAATGGAAAAATTTTCCTGGATATCAAAATTAGTCACTAAAATGAACTGATATGTGACTAAGAAAATTCAGCTGACTATGAATAAATTATCTGGGGTCTTTCAATAATGCAGAGATCAGAAATGGTTTTTAATTACAAATCTACATTCTAAGTAGAATTCTTTTTCGTGTTATTTTTAATATTTGGATTTTTATTTTAAACTTAAAAATAGTCCTGGTGTAAAAAAAAAACAAACTTAGAAACATTTTGTATAACAAATAGATTCAGAGATTATTTGAACAGGTAGTCCATTTCCATGTAGACACACTCTCTTGTACATGAAAACAGATGAGGAGCAGAGATCCTGAGAGAGAGAGAGAGAGAGAGAGAGAGAGAGAGAGACAGAGAGGGAGAGAATGAATGACATTCTTAAAGAAACTTAGATCTAAAAAGCATTTTTAAGTTCTACACAATATTTATTTCATTATTATGGATTTTCACTGATAAACATGTACAAATTTTATATATAAAGACAGTGGTGGCACAGACCTGTATTTTTTATCAGTAACAATCACATGGTCTATTGGAATTATTTACAATGATGATCACCAGCAAATACTGAGTTGAGTGGTGATGAGCCTAAATAATTACTAATTTTGAACTGATTCACTCACAATGAAGTTTCATCACACTACTAAGTTATTAATGCATTTTAATCATTTAAACCTGGAATCATTCTGCAGTGGTGATAGTAGTAGTATCACATAGTTACATATGATGAAAACAAAGAGTAAAGATAAAGTAAATTACATTCCTGTGTCCAGATATTAAACAGTGCAACTTGAATCCTACCCTTTAGAGGAATATCTAAGTATTTATGCCACTTTGTTTTTCTAAGAATTGCACATAGGATTCTTCACAATATAATAATATAAGAAATAAAATGTAGGGAAATAATTAGAATTAGGAAATTGTTCCTACTTTTAGGCATATTTAATTAGCTAAACACCCCCCACACCGAGAGAGCACAATTTGTATGCCAATTGCCTAATGTAACAAAGAACATACATCTCTTTAATTTTTAGTGATATTTTATGAATATTGAAGGTTTTTCATTTATATATAATCTGCAGAAATTTTTTATTCATAATGATAGAGACACTCTTATTCTTGCATGAACAATTCTACAATTTGATGATTGCATTTGATATAATTATCAAAGTAGCTTAGCCCTGCTTTGTGACACGTGATTAACTCAACAGTTTCTACTTCAGCATGTATTATCCAGAACTTCTTGAAATAAACTTACTGTGCATCTTCATTGCCTTAATAAGTTATCGAAATATTTGAACAAGCAGTACTACTGCCAAAAACAAGATATCAAACAAAAATACCTTCATTTAAAATGTGTAAATGTTGTTGATACATGACAAAAAATGGTATTTTGTTAGCATTGTGTCCATATGCAGTACTTACAAACATGTTGTGACTTTACAGCAGAAAACAGATGATGAAGAGTTCTTTTATACTCTTGCCTTATTTTCTCATCATGATGGAAACAAACCATTTATCATCACAGTACCTGAATATTTCTCAATGTCTGCATGGATCAACACTAATTTCCTATAACAAACATTGTAATTTTGACTATTTGCATGATAGGTATTATGTAAACATAAAACATACCAGATTAAATAATATAAGGTATCTATTCTCAATGGATTTATAGTCAATTAAACAAGATCAGATAAAAATAAAGTGCAATGGCATGAGTTCAAGAAAGGTGATTGAATTCCATACTATGTAAGGATATAAGAGTTACATTTGGGAAATGCCTTTTATTCCAGCCAGAGCCATGATTGAGTTTCTAAATAAATCCTACTTTGCTTGAGAGTTTAAGTTAAGATTTTGGTAAGATGTACATTATAAGTCAGTGAAATTACTCTAGGTCAAATAATAGTCCTTGGACCCATTTCACTTCTGAATGAACCTCATGTAATTACAAGGATAAACATCATAAATAGCAATAAGCTTTGAGATGAGGCTGGAAAGTGAAGTGTAGACTTGAGATGGAAATATTTAAAGCAAAATATCATTAAGATGATTTAAAAACAAAATACTCTCTTTAGAAAATTGCAGATGAATTAGAAGATATACTGATTAGAGACTGGAAATGTAGTTATTATAATAGGCCAAATTTTCAAAAGCAGTAGTTCGCTGTATGATAAATAGTGATAAATATGATAATCATTGAAAAAATACAAGGTATGGATCAGGTTTAGATAAAATTTTGGAAGAACTGATAAGAAGGAAAAGGACAAATATTTTACTCAGTATTCTGATTTGGACACATATGTTGTTCCTGACATTAATTACTAAAACTAAAAGAGATACTGGAGAAGAGAAATACACTGAATAAAAGATGGTAAATTTTGTTTCTAATATGCTGGGTCTGATAGATCAATTCAATATCAAAGAAAGTAGTTATATAAATTTTCCCCATAAATAGCATGTAACTGAGAAGTCTGAAATGACAAAGACTAAGGATTCATTAACATTATAGACTGTAATGAAAGCCATGAGTGTTGATTAATTTGCCAACTAGAGATGCAGACATCTAAGGGGAAAATTGGGAGGTGTGAAGCATAGCTTAATTTTTTAGTAGCTCCATAGAATGTGTGAGGCCCTGGGTTTCATCCTTGGAACTATAAAAATAAAAGCAATAGGGCAAACTGACAAAGAAGAACCATAAAGATAATATTTGCTTAACCAAATATGGTATGATATTTACTAATGTGGTTTATCTAAATACTAAGTGTAGATGTTAGAGGTAGAATCCATGGACCTCCAAATCTGGCCACATCTCTTCCTAGATATATAATTTTGAACACATTCATTAAATGAATTTTGGAGATTGTCATGATTGAAAATCTGTGTTCATCCCCAAAGTTATGTTAATGCTTATTGATGATTACAATGATATTAAAAGATGAGGCCTTTTAAGAAATGACTAGGGGTCATTTGAGGGCTGGACCCTTAGGCCTGGGTTTACTGACCTTATAAAATGGTGAGAGGATTAAGTTTGTTCCCACTTTACCTTTCTGTCTTAGTCACTTTCTTCTTCCCTGAGACAAAATATCCGACGTTAACAACTTAAAGGGTGAGAGGTAATTTGGGCTCACAAGTTTAGAAGTTTCAGTTCATTTTTCATTAGTATTAAACACAAAAAATCACATGGTAGAAAGAGGTAAGCAGAAGGAAGCACCTCATGTCATAATGGTGAAAAAGCAAAGACAGAATAGAGGGTCCAGGGAGAAATATACGCCTTTCCAGATATGCTCCCCAAAACCTGTTTCTTGCAACCAAGCCTCATCTCTTAACTGCAAGTCAGTTAGCACAACCTCATAATCCCCACTTCCAAGACCATGAGGCTTTGGGGGAATTTCACAGATCCAAACCACAAAATCCTGCCCCTGGCACCCCAAATACTCATATACATCTCTTTATGCAAAATGCATTTAGTCTAGGTCTCAGAGCCACAAAAATTTGGACAATTCCAATATTCCTATAGTGTCCAAGTTCAAGGTATATTCTGAGACTCAAGACAAGCATATAGCTTTGAACCCTGTAAAAAATCAAAAAGAAAGCTTAACAGTGCTGATGTAAACTGGCACAGGTAAACATTTCTATTCCAAAACAGAAGAATGGGAGCATAGAAAGAAATCATTCAAAGGAAGATCAAAGTACATATATATATATAATATTATTTATAAATAAAATTTGTTTTCAAACATGGGTGAATATTGAAACTTTTCTGCTAAGTAAAGAAGTTTAAAAAGACTAGTTTAAAAAGACTTCACCATATTCCATATATAGAGAGAAAATTTTACCATATATCTAGAAAAACTAAACTTATAAAGACAGACAAATGGTTGCCTAGGAATGGAAGGAAAGAATGGACAGTATCTTCTAATATAAAGTTTTTGAAATGTTCTAATATTGGATTGTAGAGATAGGTTGAAAAACTGCAAAAATATTAAATTACTCTGATGTATATTTCCTTCTTTTTTGTTGTTGTTGTACTGCAGATCTAACTCAGGACCTTGCACTTGCAAGGTAGGCATGGTGACACTGAGCTAAATCCCTGGCCCACCCCTTAACTAGGTGAATCTTATGCTGTGTGAATAAAACTGCTATACTAAGAAGTATAAAATAAAATACATTTTATATCAGATGATGGTGAATGCTCTAGAAAACTATAAAACAAGAAAGGAGAAAAGGCAGTAGAACAGGAAGAGTTCTTGAGAGAAATTTCCCTATGCAGGAGGGATTGGACATGAAAAGGCCCTGACCCTAGAGTTTGAGGAACAGTAATAAGTGTGTGATGGTAGAGCAAAGGTAACAAGGTTATCCACTGTGGATGAAGGTCCTTATAGATTTGGGTAGTTCTTACCTTTGGAGAGCTTTGAGTAGAATATGGCATTAACCTTTTTATATTTTTAAATATTTCTTTTTTGTTTTAATGTAATACATATAGATAGAGAAATTAAAAATATGAAAATGTGCTCTTCTTACTTGCATGAAAAAATAAAAACAAAATTTCATAACAAAATAAAGATAATAATAATATATACCATAATCTTAAAAGAATGGCCAAAATGTTACTCAGGATAGAAGTTATAGACCAAAAGGACTCTATATTTTGCAAAGGTCACTTTGGCCACTCAATAGAGACCAAGCTTTGGGGTGCAAGGGAAAACTGTGAAGAATATTCAGGAGGAAATTTCAATAATTCACAGGAAATATGGTGGTACCTTGAGAAAGATTGTGACATAAGATAAAATAATTTCTATCCAAAGTAGATTGTTTCAAAGAATAATAAACAGGAATTACTGGAAGAAATGCATCCACTTTTGTTGGTAAATAGTAATTTGTCCTCTCTTGAATATTTCCAATTGCATCAGACATTCCTTTTTCTAAAACACTTTCTAGATTCCTTATCTTGGTAACTGCCAAAAAGTACTAGTGATAGCTTCACTTGCCAAATTTACTCTTAAGTAAAATCAAGGTGACAAAATGAGTGCATTTAAAACTGTGTACTATGTGAATGATCTTTAGAAATCTTTTATGAAAATTCACAATGAATTCAGGGAATATTTTATTTTTCCTCTATTGAACATAAAATATTTTTACATCCATTTAGGTATCATGGTGATCAAATTATTTATTTAAGTAAAGATTAAAGCACTAAGTAGATCAAGACACTAGTGAAGAATTATGAAAATATTGACTCTGTATTTCTCATTTATGTCTCCCATATCATATTCTCTCTGACATATTTGCACAATGATTAAAATAGTGTGTATATCTACATTATCAAAAAATGGTTCTCTTCCATATGGTTTTAGATAAGCATATATATTTATATAGACATAAGTTTAACAATTGTATTATGCAATTATTTTAACTTTATTTTTGTAACAATTGCATACTCTAAAGATTAAAAGGAAATCTCTGTTCTTAACTGAGGTGTATGAGCCACTTTCCAGGATGGAATGTCCATTGCATTCATTAAATTCAAATTTTACAATTTCAAGATGTAGTCACTGATTTTCACCTCTATTCTACCAAACATTATTGTAATCTCTCTTGGTTAATGGAACTATCATTATTTTGTTGTCTAAACAAGAAATCTATAATTTATTCTCTCAATATTTTATTTTTCTTTTTCCATATTACATCGGTTGGCCTTCATTCCTTCCCAAGTCTACCTATACTTTACCCATCTTAATCTGCACACTCTGGCTTTCTGTCTCATGTTATTAAAAAACAAAACAGAAAAACACTCTTCTAAGTACAAACCTTTAGCCACTTTACTAACTCAGAATTCATTTTTGGTAGATACGACTTGATAAATGATTGAATCTGATACTAGTGTATGATCATATAATACAGTTGCTAATGTAGAATCTGAAATATCAGTTGCTTAATAAAAATTAACAATCATTGTTAATATTTTCATTAATGAAGAAAACTACCTCTTGGTATTTACAATATCAATAGTAACAAATTCTTCCCTCAGTACTGAGAATAGAACTCAGGACCTAGCACTTGCCAGGCATGTGCAGTGCCACTAAACTACATCCCTGACCCTGAAACAAATTCTACTAAACAGTTAATTTCAAAATATTATAGAATTATGTTAAGGCGTTTAATTCAGACTCGTTCATAAGAGAAAGTTAATCATCCGTTCACTAAATCAAGTTCACTCTCAGATTTATCACTTTTCCCAAAAACCCATGAAAATAATGAACCTGACCACACACTGAATGGATCTATGTATCAATGAATAAATAAATAGATTAAAAATTTAATGTGCCATCTAAGCTTGAGACAAAAAGACATATTCTAACATGTTAAAGCTCTATCTTTTTCAGTATGTGCCATGGAGTAGCCACTAAAGTATTTTTCAGTGAATGGAAGAAGCATCAATGTATCATTCTAAAATTGGTATACACTTTCTAAACTTCCAATTACAAAAGGTCATTCCCATTCATGAAATCCATAAAAAATAAATCACTATTCTCCACAGAGTATCTTTCCTTGCTGTCCCAACCCTTCACTATTGGCTCCTATTTAACTTTCTCAATTTGAGTCAGTGACTAAATCTGAGGACTTCACTGGGAAATAATGTCTAAAGAAAAGAGCTGAAAGTTCCCGTTCAGGAGATAATATCTTCACTTTCACTCCTCAGGGCTTTACCCACAGTAAGTACAGAAATTATGAAGACATATATAGATATCCAGCAGAATCTGGCATTTGCCTTAAACTATTTTATCCAGCAAAACAAATCATCACAGATTAGTATCCTGTGAGCCATATGATTTGATTTCTTGTAGTTCTAGTTGCTGGGAAGCCCAAGTATAAGGTATTGTGAGATTTGGTGTCTAGTGAGGGTCTCCTTTTCTTCTAATTGTGTATTCACATGGTGGAAAGGGGTAATACAGCTCTGTGAAGTATTTTTAATAAAGACACTAATTACATTCATGAGACCTCTAGTGTACTGATCTAATCACTACCTGAAGACTCCATCTCCTAGTAATAGGAGAACAAAATTTTGACATACATGTATTTGGAGGAGAAAAGATGTTTAGACCATACAGTATTTAAAGCAAGCTTGACTGAATTACTAGTGCAAATATATAAATATTGAAAACAAAGGTAACATGAAATCATTAAGATTTGACATTAAATTTATAGTTTTTGTATATGAGCAAAAAATGCTAATTGAAAAATTGAGAAAGAAATATGAAAAACTATGTGTGTGTTATAATACTATTAAATTTATGGGAATCATAAAATGTCACTGGGGGAATAATACAATTAAACTCATCAAGTATCATAATTTGAAATGGACCAGAATTTCCAACATGGCTGAAGAGAGGAGGAGTCACTTTGAAGATTCTCAGAGAAAATCAACTGAAAACTCAGGTAACTGGAAGAAAGGGAAGAACACACTTTCTGATGCCTAAATCAAAATAAAATAAAAGACTTGTAGATCAAAAAAGACATAGACATGGAAGCTTATAAAAAAGGGAAGCAGTGCACAGGGTTGCCAGTGGAACCTCTGCCTGTGCCCAGTGCAGAAACTGCCATTCTGAAAAGTTCTCAAAGAGCTGATGGAACAGCAATAACAGCGTGACAGAATGAAATGCACCATAGTGTGCAGCAATGACTAGAAGAAGAAACTACCTAAAGTAATGTGAACACAAGTTCACACTAAGCGATTAATATGCATAATATTAGGTACTCTGAGTTCCTAAAACACCCTACTGTAAAAGTAGAACATAGTGCTCTAAATAAATTTTCCATAAGTGTTACTAAACTTGAACTCTTTACTTAAGGTATTATGATTCCTTAGTTTATTGTAATGTATATTGTTGAGCACTGAAAATAACCTCTCCAATTTTCAACGGTTGACTTTAGAGTCGAGGTGAATTGCAGCAATAAATCTTTAATTATTCATAAATATTTTGATTTTGTATAAAAAGGAGAAGTTCATGAATTTCAATGTTTTATACTTTCAGGTAATTATTTTATAATGCAAATAGACTACAAAAGGTCTGCACATAAAACTCTCATTTTGTTAAATTGTGAATCCTCAAGTCAAGTATAAAATGTAGATACCCTCTGAAAAACATCAATATAATAGTATTGAAAAGCAACAAAGCCTAAATAGTACCCTGCTGTATTCTATGTTTTTTACTTAGATCTCAATACAATATTAAAAATTATATTATAGGTGTTATAATTTTTATTATGCATACAAGGAAACCAAAGTAGGGAGAATTTAGTTTTTAAAGTTCAGTCCTGTGATGGAGAAGTCAGAATCTGGACTAACTGCCCTAGAATTCTACCCTGCATGTGTGGTTGGAGTAGCAAGACCGCTGACATCTGGTTGCAATGCCCAGGATTTGTCTCCATGTTTTTTCTGGGGTAGTTGAGCATAAACCACATCTACTTACATGAAATCATTAGACTTCTCTGCAAAATGTTCAGACAGTACATTGATGTTAAAGCTACAAATGAGAGAGAAAGAAAATAACTGAAGATAAGATAGTAAGTATTCTCCTTACCTGGGTCAGCAACCAGGTATAATTTCTACAAAATTATACCAGTGCATATGGACTATGAAAATACTTATTCAGGGGTCACAAACAGTTTTTAAAGGTTCAAGTAAAAGTACCAGGATTGAATTCAATGGATTTTCCTTTTTGCGTACAGCTAAGGACATATTAGTAATGTATTATGTAAATTATGTAAGGACAACAAATTGAGTATTTGTTTTAGATTTTAATTAATTAATTTTTAAATTGATATATGTTTTCTTGAATGTTATTTTGTTGTTGGAGGTATTGAGGCTTTAACAATCCAATGAGTCTGCTTATGTTTGTATGCATATGACCATAGATTAGAGATTTTTCAAGACTAATTTCTTGGTAAAGCATCACATATAATATCTTGACTTGGTCTTAATATTCATTTGTTGGGTTTTCAACTGTTAATTATAAATCACTCTCCAGTATTTTGCAGGTTATTTGTGAAACCATAAAATGTGTACTGTCGCATATTTGCATATTTGTGGCCTATATCTTTGAAATAGCTAGGCTTTGAGACATTTATATGTTGTAGTTAAAATATGAATCTCCCATAGCCCCATTACTAAAGGAAGCATTTTCCTCCAAAAATTGCTTGTAGACTGTAATACTTCATTGGTATCTGCTTTATATGGGTTTGGGCAAAATGTATATGCAAAATTGTAAAAGATATAAAATAAGTATAATAAATTAATCATCTTATTTTTAGATTAGTATGGCATCATTCTATAATACAAAACCATGTATATCCATTGGTAGTATAAGTTTTATGACATTAAAAATATCTATAGTGGTAGACTTCATGCCAAGCATATATGAGGCACTGGGTTTGATCTCAATCACCATAAAAAAGGAAGAAAACCCACATACATTTTGTGTTAGCTGTCTGCTAATTCACAACAAACTAATCCAAAAATAGAGTGACTAAAGTAACCATAATTATTACATCCAGGAGTGTGGGTCAGTAATTTTAAGGAGACATAATGGTGATCATTTTACAGGGTCTGTCATTTTTGTGGCTTCATCTCGAAGAACTGAAGTTGGGCAGAACTGAAATCACCTAATGGCTTTGGCTGCCTTTACCCTGAAATATCCATCTCCAAGTTGATTCAAAAGAACAAGATGGAAGCAGCAATTTCTTTTATGTCCTAGTTCCAGATAGATATTTTATACCATCAATTGGTCAATATTTCATTTATTAATGGGGCCACTAATTGGGTTCACATCTCAAGTGATAGGTAGTTGAGTAAGGACTGCTGAACTCTTCTCATAAAAAGCCTATGTCCAAACCTCAGCGTCAAGTAACTTGACTCAGCTTCTAAGTGGCTTGGAGAAGCATAAAGCTATGTCTTATGATGGTCCTATCCCTCCTTCAAGTGCCTCCTTGAGAAAGCCTGAGGCTGAAAGAAAAATTCACTGTTCATTTTATTGTCAACACACATCTCATAATGGACCCATAACTGTCTTTCTTTGAACATTAATATAAAAAGCTATGGTTGCAAATATGTATTTCTAACAACTCATGAGCATCTCTTTCAGGAACCCAAGAGTAGTACCTTTGAATTTTAATAATCAAGAAAGATTCTAAATCTCCCATTTTTGATGGTAGGATCTTTGATAACTTATCTGAAACAACTGCTAGCTAGCATCAGGCCTAACCACATTTATACTGTCTAATAACCATTGGTACTTCCTCACTTATCTGAGTTGACAGAGTCTCTGCCTTCCCCATCTTCTTGTTCTCCATATAGAATACCCAAATCACCAGGGTACAAATCATAAATTAAGAAACAGTTCAGATCTTTTCCCTGCAGTCATTAGCTAATGAATAAAGTCAGATTTTTTATTTTACAACTTCATCTTACATCTGACCGTGTTGATCTTTGACAAGGTGAGGTATGTCAAAGTACTGAAAAATGACTGTCAAATTCTCAAACATTTAGCATATTGAACTTCTTGTTTCTTTTGGTTTAGTTTTAGAGGTTGGAAAGTTTCCATTTATAGATGTTATTGGCTTCTAGGTGAATGAACTCCCAAAGTGACTTTGATGTAGAGGTCGTCCTTAAGGAAGTATTAACTGTACTCTCGAAACATAAACAGACTAGTTCCTGGGGGGCTGTAAAAAGTACCCAGGAAAACATGCACGCACGCACACACACACACACACACACACACACCCATGTGCAGACACTGCAAAAAATTTTGAAAATATGATCTTATTTGAATTCTGAATGTTGCTCAGGTCATTTGATAGAGATAGTAAAATCTGTTTACTGTTATTACTTGGGAGCATAATTTGAATTATAAACTGTTGAAATGGATGCACCCTGTTTAGTCATATTAAGGACAATTTCCACAAATTGACTATAAAGAATGAATATTTAGTACAAAAAAGCATAATAATATTAAAATATAGGAGTCGATACTTTGAGGAGAAAAAATATCTAATAAAACTGAGTAAAGTAAAGATCTGTGGTCTCAGATATTAAAATTAAGATAATTACTGGGTTCAAAATAGTAGAAATGTTTGTCGTTGAGATAGTTATAGTTGTCAGCCCAATGTTATGAATAGGCTGTGCAGATTTGGGGGCTCTCGAATAGTTTTCCAATTTCTTAAGTTTTTTAGGGGCATCTGAAACTTCCATTTCTATGTCCTGAAGTTACTTGCTGCTTTCTTTTTAATTTTATTTCATTAAACTTCTAACTGACATGATTCTGAGAGCTGATTCTCCAAACAGCATGGCACTGTCATCCTGGTGACAGACCCCTGGCTACACGACCACATGGAGAAGCAGGAAGGAAAGCACCCATGTGCGAGAGTCTATGTGTTAGCAAGGAATCAAGAGACTAGGTACAAATGCACTCTTCTTACACCAATATCTTCCCTTGGTAATGAACTCATTCCTTTCAAAACTATTCACACATAAGATGGGGTTAATATTTTCCAGAGAGTGGTGGATCACTCATAATGTAACTGTTCATTGGCACTTCCTCTGAAAGACTTCCACCACCTTACTGTTATTACTGGAGACCACTCTCCTAGCGCATGAAACTTTGAAGGACAAACCATATCTCCACAATTAAGTCAAGGTAAATAGTTTCACAATTGATTACTTTGGATTGGTATAGTTTATTATGCCTTGACATGATTGAAATGAAATTGAAAACCTATAGTTGAATACATACTTTAGAGAAGTGAGAGGCTGAATGTATGGATTGAAGAGAAAGTGAAAAAGGAACCCAGAGGTAGAAGATGTAATATGCTCTGGATTAACTTGAAAGCAATGTTTTATCTGGAGAGAATTTGGGGAAAAAAGTCTTTCTTAGAGGATTTTGCTAGAAAATGATATTAAATACAAAATATTACAGGCAGCTAACTTAGACAGAAATTAATAGGCACTTTAATAAGGATAGGCCTTCAAGAGAGTCCATGCAAAAGACGAAAACACATCAAAACTGTGACTGGAGGCTCATCTGGTGAAGGCCAGGCCTCCAGATAAAGATGCAATGATCAGGCCTCCCTGAGGGATAAACAATACCTTGAGATTGTACCATGATTGGTATCACCTGGTCCAGTAAAGTCCAGAGAGATATCAGTCACACAAGTGGGTGACCAGAGCATCTGGAAGCAATGCTTCCCAAAAATGCCTTTTGTACTTTCCATGTACCCTTGTTACATGACTTGCTTCCCTGTAGGATCAATATTAGGTAAGTGGCTATACTTGTAATCCCATAGGTTGATTGTTGCTTGACTCACATTGTATCCACATTGTGACTTTGCTGTATAAGTTACCCCTGACAAAATGCCTCAGTGACAACTCATTCTTGGAAGCCCTCCTATCTCTCAAAAAAATCCTACTCTTAACTTCTGCTGTTCCTTAGAATTCATTGTTTCATTTCAGGGGACAGGAACGTGGTGCATGTGACATCTAGCAGGTTGGGAATTGTAATTCTTCTGTATCAAAATTTAAAAATAATTCAAACACTTTGCTGAACATAATTAGTCTCTTCTATTTTACTTTGCTCACTTTCTTTTCATTTCCTATTTTTTTATTGTTCTGTTTAAGCTTTCTGATCTTCTGCCTGAGCAATTTCCCTTTATTAATTAATGTCTAATACTTCCAAAAAGATAAATTGCATTGTTATGAGAGCAAGCTTTTTTTTTTTTTTTTGATCCTTATGGTCACTGCCTAAAATAGAACATTTCCCTAAGTCTGTCCTTAAGAAATCACTTCCTCACAGAAATGGAAATTTTTCCAAATGACAATTTTAAAGATATCTGGAAATCCATGACATAGTCCATGTACCATTTTAATAACAAGTACAGAGGTCAATAGGAAATAAGGTTAATTTCCACTGAAATTTTATACACATTAATAAAAGCAAAAGTAAAACATAGGTTAATTTCAAATAAGAAAGACAATATTTAACTTAGGGCATGAAGATTCTAAGATTTATAGAATTGAGATAATACAAATAAAAAAGAAGGAAAACTATTACTGTGAAGTACAATTTCTCATGTAAGAAAAATTTTTGATCAACACAATATGTGAAAATGGTATTATAAACCTACAATCCTCACATCCAAATACAATGTTCTGCATTGTCAGTGGGAAGAAAATATTTTCAACTTTGACAGGGTTCTATATGGGAAAACTTACTTCTTAATATAAGAATCTAAAAGTAGTATATCGCAGACTTATAAAATTCACTTTCCTACATGAGAACTCTGCACCAATTGACTTAAGAAATAATCTATGAAGCTAAAGAAAGCAAAAACAGTATAGAGTTATAGAAAATACATAGACAAACAATAAAATAGCCTAGAAATTAACAAATGCATCTACTGTCAACTATTCTTTGATAATTAAAAAAAGAAGAAGCATGGTGAAAAGACAATCTGTTAAATAATTGGTGCTGGAAAAAAATGTATATCCACATTGAGAAAATAGAATTAGACTAATTTCTTATTGATTGCAAAAATAAATTCAAAATATGTTAGTGATTTAAATGCAGGATATGAACCTATGAAACTGATAGAAAAAAAGCGTAAAATAAACAGTAGAACAGAATAGAAAATGATTTTTAATAAGATTCCCAAAACAAAATATAAAATAAGTAATGAATGTGACAAACAATGGAGGAATGAGACCACTCAAGCATGCTGGAGGAAGGCAGCGAGGCACAGGCTTTATTTACCTGGGTGCAGCTTGGCTGAAGGTGACAAGGCTGTCAGTGGTAAACAAAGAAAAAGCAGGGGATTTTATAGGGGATTGGGAAGACGTCTGCCACATCTGTCATGTACAGGGGCCAGAGCAAATATTTGTGGTTGGGACCCTTGCAGTGGTCAAGGCAGATGTAGGAATGTTTTCAGGCGACTTGGTGCTGGGAAGATGCTGTGCTCTACTTTGTAGTTTTATCTCTTTTCCATAACATCCCATTCTGTGTTCTATCTGTCAAGAGACTGTACAGCCTGAATCTAGTCCTTAGTCACTTGAAGGAGAGCATGTTTTTGCTGAGGGCTGTTGTTTTTATACCTGCTAAAACTGTAACTTGGAATTAAACAACATATTTATTAACCAGTCCATAAACAGATAAGTTCTGCCAGTGAATAGGATTGCACCAAACTAAAAAGCATTCCACAAAGCACAGGAAACATTCAAGAGTGAAGAAGTAACGTACAGAATGTGATAAAATGTTTACAAACTACATATCTGGCAAGGGGTTCAAATCGAGAATATATAAAAAGTAAACTGAACAACAAACAAAAGTAAATAAATTCATCATCATCATCATCCAATTAAAAATAGACAATACTCCTAAATAGACATTTTTGAAAAGAAGACAGTTTGAAAAGCAGTTTGAAAAACAGTTTGAAAAACTGCTCAACATCACTAACCATCAGGAAAATGCAAACTAAAACTATGCTGAGATATCCTCTCACTCCAGTTACCACTGCTTCTATCAAAAACAAAAATAAGTGCTAGGTGAATGTGCATAAGAAAGGAAACCTCACACTCTGTTGGTGTGATGTAAATTAACATATTAGTTACCCAAAACAGCACAGAAGTTCCTCAAAAATTCAAAACAGAACTACTAGATAGTCTAACAAATGCAAAACTTGGTTTATATATAAAGGAAATGAAGTCAGAGTATTGTAGAATATGCACCCTCCAAAGTTTATTCCAACACTATTCACAATAGCCAAAAAATGGATACAATCCACATGCCCATCAATTGATGAATAGAAAAAAGGAGTATGTATAAATAAAGGAATACTATTCTACAGTAAATAGATGAAATCCTGCATTTATCACAATGTGGACCCAACTGGGTCATTATGTTACACAAAATAAAACAGGCATAGAAAGATGAATAATGCATAATTTCATTCATATGTAGAATCTATTAAGTGATCTCATGGAAGTTGAGAGTAACATAATATTTGCCAGAGCCTGCAGGAAGTGGGGTGGATAACAAGGAATTGTGAGATAATGGATGTTTAATTACATTTATGTAGGATAAACAAATAAATTCTGGTGTTACTCCCTAGCATGGTGACTAGAGATGATGATGATGATGATAATAATAATAATAATAATAATAATAATAATATAGTGTATATTTCAAAGAAGCTGGAAAAAAAGGATTTTAAATGACCTTAGCAAGAGGAATAATAATTGAGGAAACAGTTTTGTTTAATCTGATTTCAAGATTGCACAAAGTATGAATCTCTCAAAATATTACATGGTATTCTATAAGTAATATTTTTGGAAGTACTATGGATTTTTTTTCTTTTCCTTTTTAGGTACTGGGAATAGATCTCAGGACCTTGGACTTGCCAGGCAGGCACTGCACGCTGAGCTACATCCCCAGCTTGAAGTACTATGGATTGAGTCCAGCATCTTCTCACCAAGGTACAACCCCAGGTCTTTTTATTTTTCTTTTATTTTGAGACAGTCTCTCAGCAAGTTGTTACATTGCCCAGACTGGGTTTGAACATAGGATCTTTCTGCCTTAGGCTTCTATATTGCTGAGATTATAGGTATGGGACACTACACCCAGCTATATAAGTAAAAATTTTATGTGACAGATGAAAAATTTTAAAAATGAGGTATTTCCTAGACAACAAGAAATGTTTGTAGTGAATGAAAATATTGACCAAATAAAAATTGGATAATTAAGTAGTCATTCTAAAGTCTATTTTTATGTTCCAGGGAAATACATAATTTTCCCTTAATAATAACTTAGCGATTACAAAGCAATTCCATCAAATAAGACATTTTGAAAACTTACCTTTTACTTTTGAAATATATTCTGCCATTTTAGATTCTGTGATACTACAAATATTCTACAGTTACCATTTAAGAGCCAAATATAACTAAGGCTGCCTTTCCTCCATAATAATATCCCTCCACACTGTGTGGAAGTAAAGAGAAATTAATTTAGACAATTTAGTTTGAATTATCAGTAATACTCATTTAAAAATACAGATACTTGATTTTGTGCAGGTTGATAGAGTCAAAATATTTTGAACATTTCTC
Source organism: Heterocephalus glaber (assembly GCF_053883595.1). Lineage (NCBI taxonomy): Eukaryota > Metazoa > Chordata > Mammalia > Rodentia > Bathyergidae > Heterocephalus > Heterocephalus glaber. The sequence continues at coordinate 27,061,344 of NW_028258151.1, read as the reverse complement.
TATCTAAATTTAAAACTATATTTTCTTATGCACATGACACTCTGAAAATATCTTCATCACTGTTTCCCATGCAGCATGATGAGATGCTTTACTCAGGACCTAAATTGGATAGAGGGAAGCCAATTCCATGACTATGATATTCACTTTCAGCAGAAAAAGATCTATTCCACTAGGTAAATGACTTGACTTGTAAATTGTTCAGAATATCCATGCTATTAATTTCATTCTAATTACAGATTGTGTAACTTTATCTTAACTCACTGACTCAGAGGAATTAATCCTTATCCATTTGATAGCACACTAATTCCCTTTAGACCAATATTACACTTAGAGTTCCTCTTCTTCTGTATTGCTCTATTTTAAAATATGACACCTTATTTTCCTGGCTTTTAAACAACATCTCTTCACTGAAAGAATGTTACATTATGCGCTTACTCTGAACTAAAACTTAGAGGAAATTTTAGCTGTGGAAATGAGAGACAATCTTTCTTTTTCCATTTCTTTTGAATTTGAATTCTCTATTTTTCTTCTTTCCTGATGCTAAAGGAGATGCAAAATGTAGAAATGTTTAGTGTTTCAATTATTTCTCAGTGACCACGATCATCAAAATTTTAGAGATTCAGGTAAATATCAATCCTGACTTGTTTTATTTCTGTGAAATAATTGAGATATAGGTGTATATTGCATTGCATTTGTTGAAAATTATTCAAGAGAACTTTGTTTAAAAACTTCTGTGTGAAGCGCGCTCCATGAAGTTTTATTTTGAATATGACTTTTTAATAATCCTATTTCTTTCCCAAAGGAATCAAACTGGTTAGAAAGTATTCAATACACCGAGCAATAGAGCAATATATATTCTTTTATGAAGAATCTATTATGTGTATGATATGGACTGAAAAGTTAGTTATAAATTAGGTATTAAGCCTGAGTACATAAAATAGATAAATTGAATATCTGGTTACACAAAATAATATAACATTCATTGAAAAAAAGCCTATAGACCAGATAATTTATCTCATATTTATAATACTAGTTTATTAAAAATAAGAAAGATGGGAGGAGCTTGACTGAAGCCAGGTTCTATTGTTTTTGATTTTTTAATTCAGGTCCTTTCTGAATCACTGAAAAATTGAAATACTAATCGTTTGTAGGTTTTGAAAACAATTTGGGGTGTGTGTGTGTGTGTGTGTGTGTGTGTGTGTGAAAGAGATGGGGGGAGAGAAAGACAGAGGGAGGCGGGGAGAGAGAGAGAGAGCCTAGAAAGTGACATATTTTGTAGCCAGGAGTATTTTTTTATAGTACTAGGGGGACTGAGATTGATTGTTTAGGTCATAGTTTTATATAGTTCAAAGTTTATTCAGTAATAATTCCAACTTGTGGAATGTCAGGCAATATATGGAGTAGACCTGGGATCCATAAACCTTTTCTGGAAAAGGCCAGATAGAATATATGTTGGCTTTGGAGGCCATGCAATCTCTCTCACAATTACTCATTTCTACTACTGTCACACAGAAGTAGTCATAGATGTAATACACATGCATGGCTGTGAGTTCCAGTGGGCCAGCTTTGGTTCTTGAGTTAACATACATTGAAACCTAGCATAGAAATGTAATGTGCCAGTTAGCTTAATGTTAGCTTATTGTGCTTTTCCAAAATTTAATCGTGCTTTTACTTTGTACCACAAAAGAAAGAAAATTTCAACAATATATGTACCTCTGTTATGTGTCAACATGGTATTAGAATCTTCATCATTTATAATATCCTTTTACAATAGATTGTGTACTCATGTATGATAGCCAACATCCAATATGGCACCAGTATATCTTGCCTCCTGAGGTGCACAGCATTGCATATTCCTTTCTCATAGTGAATTATAACATGTCATCGATGAGATAACAGAAAATGTAGTTTTGAGACATTATTTTCAGCTTCATGAAACACCCTGAGCCAGGACATCTCAGCTGAGCCATTCCTCACTTTCTGATATTCAGAAACTATACAATATACTGTTTTAAATTACGAACTTTTGGAGTCATTTTTGCATAGTGATAACTAGTACATTATGTAGTAGATGAGAAGGGGGTAAACTGAAATGTGAAAACACAGTCATTAAGCATCTCCGGTTTTCTAAGCCCTAGGGTCACTGTCAGAACCATTGAACTCTGGCATTGTGCAAAACTATCCATAAGGAACACTAAGATTACTAACAAAGGATATTTGATAGACTCCTTTTTATAAAAGCAGATGGTGGTCAGATTTGGCCTATGGAACACTGTTTGATTTTCTTAATCCTATAATAGATGCCAAGAACTACAACCCAATGCAATGAAACATAAACACAAGAAACAAAATACAAATACAGGTGAAACAAAATATTCATAAAACTGTAAATTAAGTTACTTAATGAGATTACTAAAAAATATTAAGTCTATACGTATTTATTCCATTTTTCAGTTGCGTATTTTATTTTCTTTACTTTCACCCAAACTATTGTCTCGGCATATAATAATGCAGTAAATGTTGAAACATTTTATAGTAAAAATATCTAACTTAAAGTGAAGTTCTTGTCTGTGAGTTATTCTCTTACATCTCCTGATGTTTTTCTGGAATTATATTGTTTCACTGATTATTATTGATATCAAAAAAATCATATGTCACTGAAAAATTTCATCATTTTTTAACTTGGTTTTGCATCAAAAATTGTTTCTGATAGTGGTTTGTCATGCAAAGCTTCAAGTCAAATATTTTTTAAAATAAAAGCATGTTATGTTAAAGTATAGAAAAGTGAACTACTAAAGGGTAATTTGGCAACATGGAGAAAGCTTAGGCATTGGATCTTAATATAAACCTTAGTTCTGTAATTTTTTAACGATGATAAATATCAGAATATTTTACTTATATTTCCAGAATTTATCCATAAGAATATGTAGACTTAGGAAATTTAGAAGGCTATATAATGTAACAGTATGAATATATGTCCAAATGAAGACTAAATATAAGATTCTCAATTTTTCCCAGGCTTCTGCAGTGTTCATTTTGTAAAATATTTTTAAATATAGAACTGGAATAAAGACCATTTCACGCTGGGCTGACTCTCTCACTTAACTTATCCTTTCCTATGACTGTGAAAAATTGAGTGTATCATAAGAATCACAAATTTGCCTGAAAATATAAGTTATATGTTGTGACAAATGAACTGCCCATATACATATATATATACATACCTATATATACACACCTATATATATTACAAATGATACTGAAAGTACATTCAAATATTACTCAGAAATCCTTTTGTTTCCGACCTACTATTGGTTCCATATGTTTTAGCTGTGTGACTGTGGTCAGAGCATCTCAGAGTATCAGTTTCAGAGTTCAGATGTCAATATAAGTACTATGTTGATAATTGATAAGATTAAAAATCCTTCTTGGAAAGCAATTACCACCATGGAATTAGTAATATATGGAGATAAACATTTTAAAGGTATCATTGAGACTGGGAATACAGCTCAGTGGAAAAATAATTGCCTAATGCACATGTGACCCTGGCTTTGATCCATAGAACACCAAAAGAAAACAAAAAGGCATTAAAGATACCTCTCATGATCAAAAGCACATTTACATAGCCCTCTGAAGACAACCCCTGTGAACTCAAGTATTTTCTAACACATTAAGTTACATTTTAAACATTTCCCTTATTATTTTAATAACATTCATTTATAAATGTCTTCTTTTTTACATCAGATTCATTCTCCCTCTGAAATCACATTTACTTTTTTTTTCCTATCCTTAATTAGTATACGAAAGAGAAAGTTTAAGTCCTTAACAAACTTACTTTGAATTACTAGAGGATTTCATTGAAGAACCACACCAGAATCTCAGATTTAAAATAAAAAGAACTCATCACTTCTACCTATAATATGTCTGTCTGTCTTTCCATCCACATAGAACCTGCTTTTCTCTATGTTTTAAATTCTATTGAAAAATTCCTAGAGGAAGAGGGTCTGTCTCTGAAAATAGACTGTTTAAAATGTAGTGCATCTACGCACTTATTAATGTTGTTACTACTCTTACAAAGGGCTGTATGATGTGTTCTCAATTTCAGAATATGGCTGATTTTCAAATAGTTCATGCAATTATTATTGATTTTTCTTTTTTAATCCTCTTAAACACATTTCAACACTCATGCAATATCATTTTCTTGTATATTCAACACTTTACTAATGAGGCACATTATGTGAAAGTATATTTTTAAATTATAGATTATTGAAAATATTTATGAGATGATGATAAAGAAAATAATGAATAAGAAGACAATTTAGGAGGATGAAAAGTAGAAAAAGAAGAGAAAATGGAAGAAGAATGTAATGAAGGAGAAAATGTAAGAGGAAATGAAATGGGGGAAAGAGGAGAAGAGAGTGGGTAGTAATTAATCTTACTTTTGTTCCAATTTTTCATTTTTTCCAAGCTCAAGTATTCGGGATAAAGAATAAAGGGTTAATGGTTGTTCATATAAAATAAATTCATAAACTAATTAAGAAGAATTTCCATGTCCTGAATTTACTTCTAATATATGGTTGGTGTTAATAAAAAGAATTAGTGGCTTCCATAATTCAATGTGAAAAATCTAATTACTGTCTTTCTTATTTTCTTACATACATAAGATTAACTGCTATACACAACTGGATCATTTTTTCTTCATCTCATTCCGTATTAAGTATATTTAATAATGGTAATTTCCTATTTATTTCACTACTGGATGTCTGATATTGTCCTGGATCATTTACTTTTCAAAAATAGAGAAATCACGAAATGCATTGGCAAATTCATTTAATAAGTTCCAAAATAAAAAGTTGCTTCATTATGCTACTTCCCAAAATTTTGGGAAATTTTACACACACACATGTATACATAAATATATATACATATATTTACATGTATATCTGTGTGTTTTCTTGTTTGTTTTCCCTTTCTGATATACAGAAATATGAAAGAATTTATCAGAAACTTCTTCTATTTTATATTCCTTGAAATCAGAGCTGTCATAATATGGATCTAGTTAAACCTCTTATAATATATAATCAAGTTGATATTAATGTTTAATAACTTCTAAAGAGCTGTCCAAACTCTCATTAATTTATTAAGACACATAATTTTAAAAGAATCAGATAGTATGTACTTGTGAATTATTTTCATTCAATGTGTTATTATACTTAGTATCTGACATTTATTTTGAAAAATAGCTACTTTATACTGCATATTCCAAAGTATTAAAATGAATATTTGATGGTCATAAGATCATATTATTCTAATGGAGTTACTTTATTTTCTAATTTTATTGATGACATTAAAAAATAAATATGATCACTATAAATTCTTATGGAAGCCAGAGGAAGGAAGTATATATCCTGAAGTCTATAATCTTTGAATATTAACACTTGGAGTTCTGTGTCTTTTGTTTTCATTATATAGTCCCCATCTTTTAAAGAAGCTAGATTGCTGCAGTAGCTACATTTCACTCACATAAGTGACAGCTCTTAATTTTCTTTTTACTGTGAGCTGCTTGGCTAGAGTCTACTATTTAGTTGGGATTGTCTGGAGTTAAGAGGTGGTCATTCTGAAACTTGGTCCCTGTACAGGAGACTTAGCAATTAAGTTTTTGTATTTCCTACAGAAAAAGGTTTATAGATAATATCATCTTCATGTTTATACATTTGTTCCAATTTTGCTTATTAGGTAATATATTTAATAGTTGAACACTAGATTCCTATTCCATTGGTGATTTTTTCTCAGTGACCATGGACACAGAGAGGGATGGGCAGAAAGGGACACTCCATAATTAACAGTCTGTTAGTCTGAATCACTGCCTTGGGGATATATTCTGCCAAGCATACGTGTCTGTAAAAAATGTGGTACTGAGATAGGCACATTTTACATAGTTAGAGAAAATGTTCACTTATTCTCTATTTACATGATTATGAATGAACAAAATGGAATGCATTTGCTTCCTCTCATCGGTTTTTCTGTTAATGTTTTCTGAATAAAAAATAATAAATTATTATAATAATACATTATATTTTATAATAAATTACATATATATTGTTAATGATGCATTTTCACCAAGAGAGTTTAATTACATTCACTAGAGTCAGACACAAAAGTCAGATTAATTGAGCATAATGATATATTCAATGATCAAGATAAAATTTTAAGTCTTAATTAGCACATACTTACTTTAATTCCGATATTAGGATGAGCGATGGAGGGTATGTTCAAAGGAAACAGGCCAAGCTATGCAGATTTTATAGACAGAGATAATTCCCTATTAGTTTCTTTTTCCCCCCAAAAGATCATTAATTTATTGACTGAAGCAGTCATTCATTTTATTTTATTTCATCTACATTCTTCAAAATATCAAGCATGACATAATCAATGTAAAGCTTATGACATAATCAATGTTCTACCAACATTTATTGAGTTTAATTCGTAATACCTCTAGAAACATTTGGTTTTGAATTAGCAAAATATGAATAATTATATAAATACCCATTTCATTCCAGGCTCAAACATACATAGCATAAACCAATGATCTATTACTAAACTTTCAGCTACTAGTAAATTTTTTTTTTTTTTTGGTACTGGGTATGGCACTCGGGTCCTTGCGCTTGCGCAGCAGGCGCCGAAACCACTGAGCTAAATCTCCGGCCCCAGCTACTAGTAAATGAATTGTAACTCACCAGTTTCATACTGTTTATATAGTATAGGAAAACTTACATTCACAATCCAGAAAAATATTTAAGAAGTCATTCCTTTACCATGTTTTCAAATGTGTTTATAAAATCATTACACTATTGTCAGAACTAAGTCGTGAATCTAATATGGAACATTAAGGCTCATGGAATTACCCAGTATGAGTATTTTTAACACCTATGGGTGATTAGGATGGTGAATACACAAAATAAGGAGTCCAGATTGAAAATTAGCTCTTTGTTAATACAAATTTCTCCATTTGAGTAACAACACAAAAATGTCATTTTGCTTATGTATTTAGCTTTCATTCTTTTTATTACTCACCTCTTTTTTTTTTTTTACAAAGGCACATTACTTATAGGTGGCTTTTCTCCCTAAAGAATGAAATGCTTTTCCATTTTGTAATGTAAATGCGATAGTGTGCATGTGGAGAGAGGTAGGCATTACTGAAAACACCATGTGGAGTCAGGGAAGGCAGCAGTGAAGAAACGCTCTTCATACCACTCTCTGCTCCAGTCCTCTCCTATACGTATCTGTGCCAGGATTATTCCAATAATCTCCTAACCAATACTCCGGTTTCCTTTTTGTTTGCCCACAGTTTCTATCAGTATGGCAGTGAGAATGAGGCTACCTAAAGGAAAGTCAAATCATATCATTTCTCTTTTTAAAGGCTTGCATTGACTTTCTATTTCAATTAAATATCAAAGTCCTTCTAAACCCCCTAACCATCACCACCGCCATCACCTGACAAACACTTTGACTTCTTCCTTTGATGTTCTGTACCCTTCTCCTCTCCTACTGCCACCACTGGCCAAGCCTTTACATTCAGTCTCATTTCCCCCTCAGGGCATCTGCTAAGCTGTTCTGGAACAGTATCACTTGACCTACTTTCTTACCTCCTTCCACTTCTCCCTCATTTTCCTTCCACTCACTGAAGCCAGAACTGATTACCTGTCCAATACATCAACCTGCACCCATTTTGAGCCCAGTCTCTAGTACTTTGCATTAATTTCCCTTTATTTGTCTTTGAGCATAGCACTTGTCACCCCTAACATAATACACATTTTTCTTATTTCTTATTATCGGTTGGCTTTTCACAGCTGAGTGAGGAGTCTGTTAGTCACGCATCTTTCTTCACTGATGCTGCCAATCCTCCTAGAAAACCTAATAGATCAAGAAATATTTGGGGAGGGAACAAAAAAAGGAATCCCAAGGCTAATTGTTCCTTCGTGCAAAGAAGCGTTAATTTTAATATTAGAATAAAGAGTCTGCCAATTCCAAGCTGTAAAAACAAGTGCACCAGTTGAATAATGAGAGAAAATATTTAAGTAATATTTCAAAGAGCTTAGAAATTTTATTAAAGATTAATGATAGGAAATTGTAGTATGTAGGTTTTTAAAATATATATTGTTGTACAAAGGCATACAATCCATTTAAATATTTTGCAATTTCAATTGCATTAGCAATTTATTTCTGATATAGAGGTTCAGTGTCCCCAGGCTCTAAGGATATAACAATAGATCAAAAAAATGGATAGTGGACCAAGAAAACAAACAACTACCTCCACTGCCTACTTTTTCAGCAGTTAGAATAGTTCAGTTGATGTTCTATTGTGTTTTAAAACATAATGTGTTAGCAAAGCATCGTTTGCACTAAAAAGATTTAAAAAAAGAACTTATAAGGGATGTATTATGATATCTTTGAATATTTCTAGCAAAGGCTCTCCATTGTACTTAGGCATAGTTCTGAAAAACTTGCATTGCTACTTTTGAGGTGAATGCCTTTCTGAGACTTGTTTATTTCTCTTTCTCACACCATCCATCAGTCAATATGTCTTACTTAGATATTTGTTTCACATCAGCGATGAAATGAACAATCAGATTTTTCTTTATTCATCCACTTAAAACCTTAGTTTAGGATGATCTGCCACAGTCACGCGATCTATTCATTTCCATACTGGAGACCTGCATTCTATTTCTGGTTTAATTTTGTTCTAGCTGCATAAACTAGCCAGTCATTTAAGCATAAGTTTATCATAACATCTACCAAATCTGAGGTTAAATATTTGATATATCTGAAAATATTTTAAAGGCATTAATAGGACACACTTGTCAATACCAAATAGTTTCTCTGGTGTGAGAAACTAAAAGTGTAAATAAAGATAAAAATGTATAATTGATAATGTGAAATAGGAAGAGAAGGTCTAAAGGGGTAGGGGAAGTGGGAGGGGTAGGGGAAGGGAAAGAAGGGAAAGGAAAAAAATATGAGAAAAGCAAATAAATGGAAACAAAGTGTCTGTAAATAGGGAAGGGTGGAGGGGTTGAAGGAAGGGCAAGGGAATGGGGAAAAAATAAGAACCAAGATATATCATGTAAAAGAAGAAAATTCTCAATGTATGCCTAATGTATTGTATACCTAAAATGTACCAATAAACAATTTTAAAAAGGTATTGATCAAATATTAAATATTTTACTAAAGTAGCAATGAGATAATCTTAATTTATTGGCATAATAAAAATAGCAATCTGTCAGTTCTAAATAATAAATGTAGCCAAGTAATAGATAAGTAAAAAAGGTTATATTTAAAATGTAATACTTTTCTGATTGAATAAGACTCAAATAACTATAACTTTAAGATGAAAATTTTCATGATTACCACTTGAACTTTATACAGTTTGTCACAATTGTTGTACTCTTTATAATTTTATAATTTATGAAAGTTATTAAATGTTAAATAAAATAAAGTCTTGAGAGTCACTTTTGAATAAACTGTATTAATACTGTAAGTTCTGCTAATGGATTCAAGACCCTTGTTTGATTAATAAAATTGAGCAAACAGGAAATTAATTTATAAATATATAGTTATATCAGTGAAAATGTTATATATTAATACTGATATTTAAATTTATATTTATAAATCAGAGTGTACTCTGACGTTCATGAAGTCAGTTTTTTCTCCAAATATGTTCCAACTAAATAGGACTTCAGGATCAATTTTAAATGGAAAGTAGAGATATTTTATCTAAATATTGGAAAACGGGGCCAGGGATTTAGCTCAGTGGTCCCGGCACCTGCCTCGCAAGCTCAAGGTCCCAAGTTTGATCCCCAGTACCAAAAAAATAAATAAAAATAAATAAATAAATAAATACATAAATATTGGAAAACAGTAATGTACATCAGTGTATCTTGATCCCTAATAAATCCAGTGAAGTTTTGATTTTCATTTTTAACATATTTTAAATCTGTTGACAGTAATATCTATGGTGTCTGTGAGTGTGTGTGTGTGTGTGCAAATGTGTGTACATATGAGTGCTACTTGTAAGACCAATCAGCCTCGCACTGGGCACCAGTAGTTTTGATAGTAAAAAGTAAATAACTTATTTGATAATCTGAATATTCTACTAGTTATCGGATCTTAGCAGTGTTAGTTATCATTGGTGTTCTTAGAATTTGATCTAATAGGACATTAAATGAAAAATTCCTAAAATTTAGTAAAATGGCTGATATTCAGAATCACTTGGACAGCTTATAAAGAAACAAGTACACTGGTTCCAATTTTCTATACCAAGATAATATTATTGACTAGATATATTATTTATAAAGGATTATTCAGTTATTTCATATATTTCCCAATGATTCTAGTGTTCAGTTAGTTTGATGAATGACTAATATTCTTATGCAGTACTGTATGCAATATATAATTCAGATATTTGAAAGGTTGTTGGATAGGTACTAACATTTAATTATTCTAACAACTACTGTTAAGTACATGCAATTAAAATTTCTGAGGTAAAAAAAAATTCTAAAGTCATTTAGGGCGTCAGTATGTTCACTAATTGTTACTGTTAAGTTTTATGTTAAGAGTTCCTTACTTGCTAAGGGTAATTTAGAAAACAGCCTGTCCTGGCAATGCCACATGCACACTGAAATCTCAGCAATTGGTAGGCTGAGGTAGGAGGATCTCTGCCAGATCTAGGCCAGCCTGGACTACATACTGAGCTCAAGCCCAGAATGAACTGCAGAGCAAGATTCTGTCTCAAAAACAAACAAGCAAACAAATAAACAAATGACAAGAAAATTAAGAAACTTTATTCTGGCATATACTTTAGCAACAGAATCTGTACTTCAACCAATGTATGTATTCAAACTGGATTTTCTCCTATTTCTCTCTCTGCACGGATGCTATCAAAGACAGATAAGAAAATATTGGTTAAAATATTTAGTAACATTTTACCCCTGCTATTACAATCTCAGAAGGAAATACAGCTTGTCTATAGAACTGAAGAATTCTCCAGAATGTCAGGATCACTTTATTCTTCTATTTATAGTCCAAGCATTTCTATTATAAGCTTCATCTTTTGTTGATTACACAATTTCCTTACACTCTTTTCCCAAACTTCCCTAACCAAAATTAGTGCCTTCCATTTTGATATTGAGCAGCATTTTCAGGTGACCTTTTGTTATTATAATATCATAATAATGAATTCCAGGTTTATACGATTGACAGAGATACAAATAGTTCATTCTCATATTACTCAGTCAGTTACATCCTTTCTTCCATTACTGAAAAATTTCATTTTTTATTTTGGTTCACATAGCTTTTATTGCTCCGTGGATAAAAATAACTTACCGACTCTTATTGATATCTTGTTTATGCTTTGTGTTTTGCTGAGCTATCCATAATCCCTTTACATAGCAAGACAAAGGGAACAAACACTTTTCTTACTCAAAAGTAATGAATTTCCCTGAACATCTTCTGATCAGCAGAACCCAACCCCACCTATCTGATTATCAATGTTACTTTTAAATTTTTTAATCTTCTCTTCAAATAATCCCAGGACTGCAATTTTTTTCTTTTAATTTTTCTTTCTTACTAGCATTCCCCATCAATTTCTCATCTAATCAATTTTCTAGAAGCAATCAGAAAATCTAATGAGCCTGCATTATATTTCATAAAACTATATATTGAATATACTATTTGAAACAATCTATTTATAAGCTTGCTTTCTTTCTTCCCTTTAACTGACTTTCCTTAACATATAAGTTGTAGAAATCCATATATATATATATATACACACACATATATATTCCTTATAAATGCATAAAGTTTTCTATCATTTTATAAAAAATATTGCAATCCCAAAACACATTTCTAAGTGTTTTATTCACATAAAGGGAGAAGAGTAGCAAAAATACTGAGTCAAGTTAAACATTCATCTTCATAATTATAGTCATAAACTAAAGAAAAATGTACTGCTTGGAATAAGGGTGATGATGTAGGTCTTGATTAGATTTTCTAAGAAACTCTTTGATTTAGTTGGGTCTTTAAGTTTTAAGGTGTTCTCTGAATTTGCTATGCTTTTCCAGTCATCTGAATAATCAACTACTTGACAAATACGGAAACCGGCTCTAATCACGTGTGATGGTTTAGATCTAAAATGTCCCTCAAAGTTTTCACGTCTGTGGAAGGTGGAAGGTGTCTGGACCATGGAAGCTCTATACTCCTCAGTGGAATTACCCAGCACCACAACTTGATCCGGGTACTGGTCATGTGGCTACAGGATTTCATGTTTGTCTTATTGGGTTTTGGTCTTCCCTTAGTCCAATTTCTTTCTAGTCCCCATTGTTACCTTTTGGAATGGAGATGTTTACTCTGTGCCTTTGTACAATGTGTCACCAATGTTTAACTTTGTTTTTGATTTTCACAAAGATGAACAGCTAGGTTTGCTTTGAGTCTCAGAGGAGCCATTGATCTTCAACCTTTCAGCAATGCTGGAAATGTCAAGAATTTAGAAGCTCATAGAGATGCACTAAATGCATTTTGTGTAATGAGATGGAATGAGAATTTTTGGAGGCCAAAGGTAGAATGTCATGACATAGATCTAAAATGTTCCTCAAAACTCCCATTTTTCAGAAGTTCATTGGATAATGAGGGCTCTGTATTCATCAATGAATTCATTCACTTGATAAGTTCAGTAGCTGAATGTACAATTATAATGTGGAACCTGGTTGGAGTGGGGCACTGGGGTTGTGATCTGGAGGGCTGTTTTCTTGTACTTGGTTCCTCTCTCTTGTCTCTGCTTCATGGATGCAAAACGTTGAACACCTTTTCCTCTACCATGCCCCTCTGCCATTCTGTTTGTGCCTTGGAGCCAGCTGAACATGGAGTAAAACCATGAGCTAGAATAAACTTCTCCTTTAAACGGGGATGTTGAATTGTTTGTCTAGTGGTGGGAAGGTAATGAAGACACATTAATTCAAGATATCACTGAATACATATTCTGCTTATTTAAGCACTGTGACATGTAATTGGATTGAGAGTCAGACAGAACTAGATTTGAAAGTCTCTGTTAAGTTGCTTCATTAAGTGAGGATACATTCAGCTTAGAGTTACTATAAAAAATTTAGTTTAAGCTGAGAATGTCCTTTTTCTTCATACATTATATAATATTAAACAATGAAGAAACAGTTGACTCATTCTCATGGTTCTTCCTTTAAGCTGGCTTCACTTATGCCTGAAAGTGGCTTTCAGCATCAATAAGGACCACATTTTACCTCTTCACATTTAGTGGAGTACAGAGCTGTTAATTTAGTTATAGAACAGAAACACTATTCTTCAGCTTGATTGAACTTACAAAAACTGTGTCTACTTGTGAACCAATAATAATCATCAGGGAATACCATGTATTGATTGCTTAAGGTCAAGGCTTCTGTACTATCATTGATGAGACAAATGGAGCACCAACACTGACTTAGAGAAATAAAGATTATCTCTGAAAATAGAGGTAGCCCAAATAGAGATGTAGTCCATTTGCAAAGACTGTTCAAAGTAGAGGTGGATAATGAAATATATTACAGTAGTAAGTGGTGTACAAAATACAGTTCCTTCAAGTAGACTTTCCTTCATGATAGTCTAATTTCCTGGCAGAATAATAAGGAAGATAACCCTCCCTCAATGTATCTCCAACATGCTTCTTTACAAAATGCCCCGAGTCACATAATATTCTGTGGAAAATAGTGTAAGACTAGAAGAATGTTACATAATATAGAAGAAATATAGATTTGGATATACCTAGGCTTTCTGTTGAAGAGAAGAATAAATAAGAGCAAAAATCTTTAAACCATTGCAACTGCTGTCATCTCTGGACCTGTAAAGTGTCAGATTAAGTAAAATTTCAATATGGTTTTTTATGAATAACTGACTTCCACATAAGCCTAGAATTTACTCTCTAGACAAATTTAGAAAATGTTATGCTTCAAATCATGGTTCATAAAAACAGCATGATAATTAATTCCAGGTATTGCACTAAAAATTATTGTCCCACTGATATTTTACAGTATTTTTTCAAACTGCATGCTTCTTTACACTACTGGATATTGGGATCATTAGGAAGTGTTAATGAGGATTTTTAGGGGGTTTTGTATAAAAAGTTCATTAATTATACCAAAAGGATAATATAATAAATAGGGTCTTTATTTTCTTCTTCCATCACAGAATTTCTTTCTCTTCAAATATAGTTATATAGTACCACACTTAAAGCATATCTCCTGTAGTTAACTTCAATAAGATTTAACAAAATTATATAATTCAATAAAATGTATTTATGTTTGAGGGCCGGGGATTTAGCTCAGTGATTTCACAGCCTGCCACGTAAGTTCAAGGACCCGAGTTCGATTCCTGGTACAAAAAAAATGTATTTATGTTTGAAATCTGTGTGCCATTTAAATAATATAAATGAATGTTTACTATTTTAAGAGTTTTAGAGAAATAGCATATTGTATACTACCTAAAAAGCCAAACACATTCTCTAATTTTCAAGTGATAATTTTTCTTTCATCGTGTTTTGTACTGATTAGTTAAATTTGTAATGAGAATATGTAATTCATTGTTAGGTTTCCTAAATTTTATCTAATTTATTTCATTTTTGTCTAATTTATTTCATTGTTGTTTCCTAAAGTTTTTCTAATTTATTTCATTTATTTTCATCTGTTTATATGCTATCAAATCCTGAAGAAATCCCTAGATTAACGGCAAGTTCCATCAATCTAATGGTAACTAGATTGAGAAAAATAACCCCATTTAAACAATTTGAAATACTTTATCTCCAGTAGCCTGGATTACCTAGGAAAAAGAACAAAAGATCAATTTTCATCAATGTCTTCCAGTTCTGATTTAAAAATTAAGCTAATCTGTTCAAGGGACTCTGTGCTTAAAATCTAAAGTCAAAGAAAAGTGTTCAGAAGTTCTTCTTTGTGTACCTAAAATATTTTAGTAGAAAAAATCCTCCTTCTGTTTGAGTTGGCAGGAGAGCAAGCTTGGGTCAATCAGAATTTCTGGTCAGCCTGCACAAGTCACGTTGGACAGGGCATGTTGTGGCCCCCAGGGAGTAATTACTCTCCAAACATTTAACAAAACAGTACTGCTGGAGTTGACAGGGAGGCCTCACACTTCTTTAAACTGTATTGGCAGTGCTGTCCAGAGAATAAGGAATGGCTCCGGAACAATTCAAAGGTGATACAAGTGGAAATGTGACTGAAATTAGCTTACTAATAACCACAGCTACTCTTTAATAGCTAGTGTCAGTAGCTATTGGAATTTACTTTCAATTGATTGGATGCATTTTTTAAATAATCCCCTTACCTGTAAGCTAGAGAAAAACTATTTATGGAATCAGACTGGAGTATTTTAGTACTCTTCAGAACAAAATCTGTTACTATTTTCTCCTGAAGGCCTCCTGAAACTTTAGCAGGTTAACAATAAACATAATGTCATACTACAGAGATATTTTACATATCCAAATGTCCATGACATGTTGTCAAAAAACTAGGGAAATGAGAATCCACTGAATCATTGAAATAGATGACACATGTTTATATATTCAGAAACATTCCTACAATATCATTGCCTAATATTGCTAACGTTCATCCATTTATCACAAAACCTCATATTCAAGCTCCTCCCCAGTGGTGAATCCATACCTGAATAAGAATGGTCTGATTATATTTTACTTCTCTTGGATACTGATCATTAGAAGAACGTATTGATTAATAAACATAAAGATGTGTTTCTTTTGTTGTAAATGAACATAGGTTTCTTACTGTACTAAGGCTGGAACTTCTGAGTTTAGAAACTGGTATGTTCTAACAGCATCCTTTGGAGATTTATAAGTAAAACTGTTGCCTCTAGGAAGTCTGTCATTTTCTCTATGTGCACCTACAATAAATTACTGATATGTGAGTAGGCAGCTCTTAAGCTTCTGACAAATTAGCTATCAACTTTTCAAGAGCTACTTCAGATCTTGCAGTAAAAGATCTTCTATTTTAAAAATGTGCTGTTTCATAAAAGTCACCAAACACATATCTATTAGTATTTATTCACATTAAATTTAGAACCAAGAATTTCATCTCTGGTAACAGATATTTACTCAAATGTTTTTAGAGTTTTAATTCTAGACAAAACTTTTTGCCAATATTCCATGATAAGTTACTGTATAGTAGGAAACCTTAACCTAGTCCTATGTATGAGACATAAATCTCATCAAATATACAATGAGAGATGGAATGCCAAAGAAAGCTGGTGGGCCTTTCAAACACAAGGGGAGATGGTACAAAAGCCTCATCAAACTCCAGCTCGTAGACCAAAGCCTCTGCAGAATTATCATGCAGTTACTGCTTTGCATGTTTTGTCTACTCTGCAAGTGCTGGAGTCCACTGTCTAAAGTACATTAGTACCTGAAATTGTCTAAGGTCTTGCTTGTCTTCTCTCTTCTTTATTTTTCTTCTTTGTTTTAGACAATTTTACCTTAAGAACATAACCTGACTTCTAGATTTGTAATACTCTGTAGCCTAGACTTGATAACAAATAACCAAAATATCTTCCCTTAATTGAATTAAATTGCAAATGATTTAGTGGGTGTCCAAAGTGAAGATACTGTACAAGGGCACTATATTGATTTTATACTGTTTCCTATTATCAGACACTACAAATAGTCATTTAATTTGGAATACTTACAGATCCCTCTAGTGAGACAAATTTTCTTTGCTTTTTCCTCTCACTGTCCCTTCCTTCCTTCCTTCCTTCTCCCTCAGTTTCATTTTTCATTAATTTTATTGATACATTTTAGGTATACAATATAATGAGATTCATCATTGGAAATTTACACCTTTACATAATTCATTTTTTCTTTTTCTTCCTTTCTTTCTTTCTTTCTTTCTTTCTTTCTTTCTTTCTTTCTTTCTTTCTTCCTTCCTTCCTTTCTTTCCTTCTGTTTTTGTAAATTGCCAGAGAAAATAACAAGAAGATTTGGAAAACTTTAAGGAATTCTTGACTGCTTTGCCCCATCATGAAAGCAGTAAACCAAAATTTAGACTTGGCCATTGGAAGAAAAGAAAGGAAAGATGGGAGGAGATAAAACTGAATGGAAGAGAAAAATTACATAAAATTGGAGGAATATAAATTAATCACAGAAAAAATCTTTGTAGCCAAAAGTACTGAGTTCAAACACGAAAATATTTGTGGGGTAAGAAACTACCGGGATTAACAGCTAACATCTTGGTCAAGCCTATGCTCTGGTTATATAGCATAAATGCCCCATATATCAAATTATCTATTCTTTTTATAGTCAATTTTTATTATTTTGAATGGAGCTCTCAACATAGAACACTTTGCACCATATGTCCATAGTTTATCATTTTAGCAAACTACTTTAACTGGTTCTACATTTCAAATTAAAGAAGTATCATCATTTCCTTGGGCAAAAGCAATACATGTTTGATTTCCATCAGAGTGCTTTCTTAGCACAATATAAGGCTGCCATCCTCAGGATATCACTTTTCTAGGTACCTTGTGACCAAATCAGGTGGCTTCCCCTCCCCCCAGAAGCTGCGTAGACATAATATCTGGAGTACAGATTATTACCACCATTAATGCGCAAATCAATATCTTTCAATTACAGAGAATCAGGAGAAAAATAAATAGTGCATGTTCCTCTGTAAAAGAACCATTCCAAAGGCAAACAATGAAGGAAAGAGACATCAAAGACTGGGGAAAGAAATTGAAAACTTGCATGGATATATCTATAAACAGAAAGGAGAAATTCCTGGACCAAATACAGAATAAGCATGAGGGCATTGGTATCTACCAGAAAAGTGAAGGATAGTTTAGCCTGATAAAAAGTTATTGACATAAGCACTTTACCAGTTCCACCTCTGAAAGTCCATCAATCTGTCAAGCTTGAACTATTTTCCAAGTACTACCTCATCTGGAGTTTTGTCCTTGTAGAATTTTTAAATTCCTTTTCTCCTGCAATTTCTACTTTCTTGAATCTCTTTCAAAAATATCTCAATTTTTTTATGTACAAACCTAGCATCTCCTTTTTAAATTCTCACTTATATAAATAGGAATAGGGATTATTCTCTTTAGTAAATATTTCTACCTGAGCAACAGAGCAGTACTCTGTAAGGTTTATTTTGTCTTTAAAGAGTTAATGTGCCAAAAATTATTAATTGATGCTAAGATTCAAGTAACAGTGGGCTATTGTCATCATACCATCTTTTCTTTGATCTGAGACTAAGCACTTCCAAAAATCTAAGATACTTTGCCAAGAGAGCATCTTTTGGACAGGTCCCAGCTCCATTCCAGTAGATTATGCAAAATACTCAAAAAAAACCCAACCCTGCTTAAAATTAATATT
The DNA here is from genome assembly GCF_053883595.1 of Heterocephalus glaber. NCBI lineage: Eukaryota > Metazoa > Chordata > Mammalia > Rodentia > Bathyergidae > Heterocephalus > Heterocephalus glaber. The sequence goes on along the minus strand of NW_028258151.1, from coordinate 27,042,902 downwards.
GAAACTCACCTGCCACTCTTAGCCACTGAAAATTCTCTTAGCTCCCATTCGAAGGAAAGTTTTCAAGCATGGTTCTTAGCAGCACCTCTAGATGGGTCTCTAGAGTCCTCAGTTTATCTGCAGTTGTGTTCAGAAGGATTGATGGAGAAAAGAGTTGACCTCCTCAGCCACCATACTTTTTTGTGTGAATATGTTATGAATTTATCAAGCTTCTCCATCAAATGAGCAGAATCTACAGCATATAGAATCCCATGAAGTAGCCATGGTGTATCTTAAAGATGAGACTGTAAACTTCTAAATGTTTCTGCAAGCTTGACAAGAAAAGAAGCGTTAAAGTGAGTAATATCAGTTGGCAAGTGAGGCATATGGAAAACCTGGGAGTCTTGGGTACTTTATTGTTAGCATCTGCTTTGTTTATTGTTCAAAGAGGCATGGCTGTTTTTCCTTGCAGTGAAACAAGAAAATCCCAAATTGTGATCATCTCTCGCTATCTGCTGGAGATTGGATCCAGGGCCTCTTGAATATTAAAATCTAAAGATGCTTAAGTCCCTTATATAAAACAGCAGAGCACTTGCACATGACCTAGGCATGTTTTTCCATAATTTAAATCATATGATTACTTGTGATACCTAGCTCCACATAAATGCTAGGAAAATAGCTGCTATATTATATTGTCTGGGAAATAATGATTAAAGAAACAAAAAGTCTATATGTTCAGGGTAAATGAAACTTATTTTTCTTCTGCAGTTGGTTTAAACCATAGATGTGGAACCTATGTATATGGAAGACCAGCTGTACATGGCACGCCAGTTTCCATTTATCCACTTAACATATTTTTAATTTGCCCTTTTCCACATGATTGTTGTGGCTGCTCTCAGTCCTGTTGTTCTATAAGAACAATTTTCCTTTTCCACATTTTTTCTTTTAAATCCAAGTTCCCAGTGACTCTCTCATCTCATCTCCTTATCCTGTCTGCTGCATAAGTGTGCACTGTAAGGGACTTTTAGAGAGGAAATCAGGGTAATTATGAAGTTTTCAAAGAGCATAAGACACAGAAGCCTGTATAAGAAAACAGAGCAGGTATTTCACTGTTAAACAAAGAAATTGTGCCCTCATTTCTCTCTACAGGGAAATCACACACTATGTAGCAGAAGGTTGCCATGTGTCTAGAAGGGGTCTAGAAAGGATAAAGAGAAAGAAAACATCAGTGTTCTTGAATAATTATCCAGCCAAAATGTGATACGTAACATCAACTGTACACTAATAAATCTAAGACAGAATGCTCACTCTTTTATATAGTCATCAAATGAAACTACTTTCACAAGATTAATATTATAAGGTCCCCAAGTTAGAAAAGTTGACTACATCACTTGGTGAATATAGTTCATCCTAAATTCATCTGGCAAGAGGGGTGATCATTTGTGTTAGATATTTAGCTATATTGAAATAAAAAATAAAGTGAATCAAGGCCTGAGCCTGAGCTACATACTAGCCTGCTTTTATTTATTTATTTTTAAATTTTGAGACAGAGTCTCACTATAAATTTCCATCTTTATGATAAGAATGATTTTGGGACTTGAAGCTAGGTACCCAAAAATGTCAGATTTCTACACTTTCATAGGAAATAAGATACTTGATCTCTAACTTCCATGATTTTTACATTTCAAACAGATTTGGATCCCCAGTCTCTGAGAGAGTGATTCTTGAATCTTATGCTGAGTAGAAGCTTATTTAGTTTTTGAACATTTATATACACTACAAAAATAGTGGAAGAATTTTAAATTAAAGAATTATAAAAAAATCTTCTAAGAAAAGTTGGGAATGATTTTCCCTTTATTTTCAATACAGAGAATTGAACATTATATTTTAGAAATTTATTTCCATTTGAAATTAAAATTTTTGACTCCTTTCAAACCAAGAAAATATTCTGTATTTCCTCTAAAAGTTTTATGATTTTAGCTTTAAAGTTATATTTATTTATAATACTTCTAAACTTAATTTTTGTTTATAGTGTGAGTTAGGAATTGTCCCGGCCTGCGGGTAAGTCAACGGAGACCCTAGAGGGGGATGAGAATGACAAAGGACAGGGGACACGAGAGATGGAGACAAGACAGGTTTCTGATCAAGTCTCGTTTATTGCAGAAGCTGTTACAACATATATACCATAGGGCTAGAGGGAGGGAGCAAGGGGAGGGTACTGGGGCTACTTCCTTGTTGCCGGGTAGACTTGCAGCAGGCTTAGACATGCCCGTAAAAGGCACTCAAGAGTACTAGCGAGGGGGGGGGACAAGGCTCCCCACAAGGAATAATTTCATCTACTTAATATTAACATTTAGAAATGTCTCTGAGATCTCAGGAAGCATTCTTTTAAGTGAGTGCATTTTAATTGATTAATTTTTTTTTCTTCAACTGTATTTAGTAATTTGTACTTTTGAAATTTAGCACTGAAAACCACTAATTCCTTAGCAATTAGACTAGTGCCATTTGAAACATAAGACACTATAAAGTATTATATATGAAAGCATACAGTGTTTTTCAAGAAATTATATGTATATAATCTGTACTAACAAAGGCTTTGAAATGTACAGTAGTTTTAGACTTAAATAACTGGTGTCAGGTTAAACTGACTTTAGAAAACAATATTCAAGACCATAGAATTTCTAGAGAATAACTTGTTACATGGTTAGTTCTAAAGTTTTTTTTTTTAACCCTGTACTAATTTTTCAGTTGAAATCCTTCTTTTATTTTGGATATGATTTTGCCACCTCAATAAAGGCAAAAGTTACAGCTAAATTATAAGTCATTTATTGCATTCCCTTACCAAATTGCAAGACATGAACCAAGTCTATACAAGCTATTCTTTTGTTCTATCTAAAACATTAGTGGACACCAATTTAAGTCTGAAAAACTATCAATGTGCTTGCCACCTGACTGCTTTGATTTCAAGGCATCTAAGTACTATTGCATCTGTACACGTGCATAATTATCATTACACAATTCCAATATGCAGCTAATACAGCCTTAAATACTATAACTATTTTAGTGTTACATCTATCAATCTATGCCGCACCATATTGGTCAATTCTGTTTCTTAAAAGGGGTAGCATTGTTACACATTACAAAATTACACAAACTACTACCCATTGCAAGAGTGTACTAGGAAACATCAAATCTTTTATCTTTATTTTTCCATGTCTAACCTAGATGTAGCCAGTTATTAAGTACTGAATATTAGAGGCTGAACTTTGCTTCTCCATATTCTGTTGAGAGCTAGGGGGTTTTTAGAATCAAAACTTTTTATCATTTCATGAAGTATCCTTGATATTTTCAACATTGTTGACAACTCATATCTTCCCAGTGATATTTCTTTTGCATCTACCTCCAATTCTGACAGATGAAGTGGATTGAAAAGGTACACTACTTGGGCTATTTGCTTGCTCCTTTTTTTCCATTGACCTATTTAGGCCTTGCAAGGAACAATCCATATCACTACTCCTCCTTTCACTTTACAAATCACACAATATTGTAGCTAAGATCTTTTACTTTCAGTCTACTTCCTCATTTTTAATCAATTTGAACAGTACTCCCTTATTCATTTGGCCCTCATTCACCGTCAGTTAGTCTTTAAATTTTTGTTTTTTATTAGTACTGTTTGCAGTACATGTTGATTATATTATTCATGGGGATAGATCATTTGACACGGATCTTCCCAATTCTCACTGATTCAGATTGTGTTTTCCTGTGAACTATGAAGTAAAAAGTCCACCGAATGATACAGAAAACATAAAGTTTCTATTAGTCTTTGTCTCTAGATGTGAAGACAGATTCTGTAAACATTCCCTGATCCACTACTGCTTTAGCAACCAACTTCAATAAACTCCGAACCATGTAACAAAATTATAAACTAGCGTTCTCTTTCTAATGAGCCACAAATTAACTTTAATATATTTCTTGTGTTTGACACTCTCAGATCTAGCTTATGGCTACAAACTGTTGGGCACTTCTAAAGCGCTGTTCATCCTTGGAATACAAATTATTTAGTTGTTGAGAGGTTCTTTTTTCTGCTTGGTAGCTATCACTCTTATGACATTGATTTAGCAAAGGACTTTGATGCTAATATCTCATATTGCATTTATTTTTTTCAGGAAAAGACTTAAATTCATGACTTTTGTGCCTAACAATAAGCTTAATAAATATATAAGTAGTTTTCCTTTCAGTTAACTTCTTCACAGTTACAACAAAATCATATTTTCAGTCATTTTTATTAGGATCCCTGGACCCTTTTCACTCTTACAGAAAATTTTAGATTTTTAAAATTCTTTGTGGTTGTGCTGAATTCCAGTTGCTTGTTTACAGTTATAGGTTGATATTAGAAGTAAATTAAGGAATGCATGTGTCCTTAATAAAATATTCTGTTTATGTAGTACTTTGTGACAGAACTTGGTGGATAAAACCTGATGGAGGTGCAGTCTCTGTGCTGATAACTAAGTTTTATAACATCTCTGCTCGATTTTACATGATTACGTTTCTTGTCCCCTATCCAAGAGATGAGAATTGTTGTATTTTTATTTTTATTTGACCACAGTTGATAATAAACTATTGTGCTATTTTCCCATGCTGTATTCCCATTCCCATTTTATCTTTAAAGAGATGGCAGAAAGCAAAGATTTGACACAAATAGAGCTTTAGGATTCAGTGAACAAAAGTGCTTTTCTGGAGAAGAATAAATGAAGATCAACACATCCTTGCTAATATTATTGATCACATGCTGTGAGCTCAGCTAATGCCATTGTGTGTTTATTATGATTAGATGTAAATTTTCTTCCATAAGTTTCATTTATTCACAGATTGAGCTTCAGAAAGTGATTTGATAGTGAGGGTTCTAATTTCACCAGTGGTTTAATCAATGACCGGATCATACTTTAATGGCATTATTCATAGGTGGGGTCTAGTTGAAGGGAGGAAGTCATGGGGATGACATCTAGTTCCTAGCCCTTTTCTCTCTGACTTTCTCCCACTTATTCTGCCTTCCAGATGCCACAAAGTGAGCAGTTCTCCTCCACTGTGCCCTTCCACCACGATATTCCTGCCTTGGAGCCAGGTGATGATAGAATGAAACCTCTGAAGGCATCAGCCAAAATAAACCTTTCCTTTTGTTTTGTTTTTGTTTTTGTTTTTGTTTGGTTTGGTTTGGTACTGGGGATTGAACTCAGCTCCTTGGACTTTCGAGGCAGGCAGCAGAACCACTGAGCTAAATCCCTGGCCCAAACTTCCTTCTTTTAAGCTGTATATATCAGGTATTTTCTCACAGCAGTGGAAAGCTGACCAGTATGGTATATGAATTAAATTAAACCTCACAACAAACCAATGCAGTTGGCACTATGTTTTCTTTTACAAACCAGGAGAGATAAAAATGAGGTGAACTGACTTGTGTAAGGTAACATAGTAAAGAAAACGTAGGATCAAAATTCTTAACCAAAGGGTCCATTTCCAAAACTATCTTCTCATTCATTAAGCAATCTGGAAATTCCTAGAGTCAGTAAACGTACCAAGCATTTTGTATTATACAGAGTACTTTGCCCATAATGCTATCTTTCTGATTGTTTTCTTTAAATATTCCCCATAAATATTATTTTTTTATTCAGGGATAATTCAAAAATTTATAACAATCCATGTTTATCAGAATTCAAAAAGGACCATTGACATCAGCCCCAATTCACTTAGTTCTGTAGGCTGGAGTTGAAATGATCAGCTTAAATATTTTTGGTCAAAAACAAATTTTTATTTATTTATGTATTTATTTATTGGTACTGGGGATCAAACTCAGTATCTTCTGGTTGTGAGGCAGGTGTGGTGCCACTCAGCTAAATCCCTGCCCCATCATGTATTTAATAAGATTATAGACTCTCATCAAGTATTAGGATAAGCTTGAGAATGCCTCTTTTAAATGCATTGTGTCTCAGAGTTATGTAGGAAGCCTAGGTCTAAGATACGAAGTATGAATTCAAGGTTAATAGAAGAAATAAACTAAGACTTCAATGAAAATCTTGTATATATTATTAGCAATCATATATTACATAAACCAAGTAAATATTCTACATCTCTTCTAATAGGACAATAAGTACTTCATGCATGCTATTTGATGTTTTGACACTTAACCACTTTCTTCAAAAATAAGTTTATTTTTTCTTGAATTGTTTATACTGACATTTTCAATATCTAAATTATTTCCACACTGAATGCTCAAAAGATTATATATTGAATATATCAAAACTAAATATTTGTTATTTTAATGCATTCACACTTTTTTTACTCTTCACGTATAGCGCAATAGAATTTTAAACATTTTAGCGGTTAGTTTAAAAACATAAGGGATTTTTGTTTTCCAAAATTATTTGAACTCTGTGAGATTTCATACTTGCACTTCTAGCTAAAGAATGATTGAATTGACACAGCCAAATATTCTGCATATCAGTTAATAAAGTTACTGATTGGCTAGTAAAAGAAAATACTTTCCAATCATGGAGACTGTACTGATATTTGCAACTGAAAAAGTGCTGTTCAAAGGATTGATTCGAAGTGGAGTATAAAGGAATATTCCTGCTGTAAGAGCCATATTTCAGAGCAATATTTCAGGGTTTTATTTTTCATAGCTTAAATTGAACTTTATGTCAGAACAATAAAACTCATGGCCTTATTGGAGATCAGGTGAAGTTTTGGTTTAATCAGACCTAAAGGAAGTGGACCAAGACTTGTCAGACCTGCTATTTCATACACTGGGCCTAGAAACAGAAGAACTTGTGGCTGGACCAAAGCAAGGGTGAAAGATACCTGGCTGATTATATGAAAAGCTTATAAAAGTAAAGAGCAAATGTGACTACCAATGTGAAGTATAATCATTAAGGCCAGTAATAAGTTAATTCTATACTGCAGAGGGAAAGTCTGAATTGACACAATAAACAGAATTTTAGATATGTTTCATTTATGGTATTTGTTTATGGGTAACTTAAAAAATTTTCCTGGAAAGTTATTTTACACCTATTTATCATCAGCTGTAAATTCATAACTTATAAAAGTTATGATGTGGGCTGGCGACTTAGCTCAGTGGTTTCGCCGCCTGCTACCCAAGTGCAAAGACTTGAGTTCGATCCCTGGTACCAAAAAAATAAAAATAAAAATAAAAAAATAAAATAAAATAAATGTTATGATGTTTGTATCATGATTTTAAAATTTAAATAATATTCTAAATTGAATTATTGGAAATATTCCATTATATCATTGTATGAATAATTAAAGGAGATAATACAGGAAAAATGTCCAACACATTGACTAACTCAGAACAAGCATTTCTAAATGTTGAAATAGGGTATTTCAGAATTTGGCTCATTATTGATAAACTACAGTCATTCCCCCTTTACATGTAAATACTTTTTTCTCCTGATAATTCTGGCAGAAATTGATAGAATCCATTGAATATAATACTTCTGCAAGGTTGAAAATGATCAATATAGATGTTTTTCCACCTCAGAAGTCTCCCTTCCTCCTTACTTTTATTTCAAGGCAAATTGTAAAACTTTATGTAATTGCATCATGTCAGTGTGATCCAATTGAAAAATTCCAATTTTTATTATAAAGCATTTTCTTAAGATTATTTTTCAGTCCCCCCTTTGCTTATATAGACATGAACTTTGTGCATATCCACCACTCCACATCTCTGGACACTTAGGTTACATTTAATACAGTTTAGGTGTCTATGTAAATTTATTATAGGTCTATAGCCAAACCTAAGTATACACCTGTGTGTATGTGTTATTTCCAGCCACAATTGTGTGTATTTAGTCACTACTAATAGGACTGATGTAAATTTTCATCCTTTTAACTCCCATACCTGACAACACATTTGTTTCTTTCAAGGTAAGATAGAGTCAAATGTACTAAAATAGGTCCTTAATTTTGTCCTTCAAGTAACCCATAAGCATTATAGATTTTTAAAAAGTCAATTTGAAATTACTGAAATAGTGTTCAAGAACAATACCTTGTAGGAAATTTTGTTATTTATCGATTAAGTCAGGGAACTATATAACAGCTCAAAAAATAGTAAGAAAAGATTCAATCCAATTGGCAGTAAACTAATAGTGCAATAACCAAAATAGCCTAATTTTCTAATAGATTGTCTATTTTCTACAAAATGAAATCCATAGAAATAATGGTTATTGTTACTTTTCTGTTTTTTCTTGATTGGGAAATTTCATTTTATATTCAAAAGGCATTTCTTCCTTATTATCATTAACATTGATTTTTTTCTTCTCCGGTCTATTATACAGATCATCTAGAATGAAAGAATGCCAGCTCTCAGATGTTGAAAGCAATTCAGTTCAAACATTCATCTAATAACTATCTACAGAATTTATATTAAATGATTTTCACATAAATTTGAATACAAATACTGATTTCATTACCACCTCATGTATATCATTTTGTTTTGAGAATGTATATGAGAAAAAACACTTCTGTAATTTAGGTTGAAATTTCCTCTTCACATTTTTTTGTGCTTATTTTTGCATTCCTTTCAAAATCTCACAATGACCTTTCAATCTTTTTCCTGTGACAATATATTCATGAAAGGATCTAGTTATCATGTTAACTCTGGGTCTTCAATTCTTAGAGAACTCTGCCAAAGAATTTCGACTCTTCCTAATAAAAAATCATATATTTTGTAGCTTCTTTGCCAATCTGAATATTTCCAATTCATTCATACCCTTTATAAAACAAGACATTTAGAGAGAAGTGTAATACTGTGGTTGCAGTCTACTCATAAAATGAATGGGGAAGTATGATCACTTTTGTGGATCTTCTCTGTCTAATTTTGTGATTGAATAACATTATTAAATCATTTTAAAGTAACTACTAAAAAAAAAAATCAACATATTTTCCATAGTTCTCCAAGCTGCCTTGTGAAGCAGTATTAGAGGACGTCTGGTGGAAGGCAGCCTATGCATACCGGTTAGCAATCACATTGGAGAGGTTTACCTTGCAAAGAGTTTGAAATGACCTATGGCCAACAGAGAAAACTAAAGCTTTCAGCACAACAACCCCAATGACACAAACATTGGCAGTAGCCGCATGAGCTCAGAAATAGACCTTGAAAGTCAGGCTTTTAGATGACTGCATTCATGCCTTAGATTCTGAGTCTGGTTTGCTAGATTTAGAAAACAATAAACAAGTCAGGAAAGGTGGAGGACATTATTAACCCCAGCAAAAAGGGAGGATGAGATTATAGGTTCTAGGTCAAGTAGCCCTAAAAAGCCCAACCTGTATGAATACTCAAAAACTAAACTAAACAAAACACAACAACAACAATAACAAAGACAAGAAAATGTGCAATCATACAAACAAAAATCAAAAGAAAAAGAAAGAAAGAAAGAAAGAAAGAAAGAAAGAAAGAAAGAAAGAAAGAAAGAAAGAAAGAAAGAAAAGAGCCAACCAAATCCAACAACATGATAGACATACGGCTAGATTTGAATTTCAAATAGCAACAAACATTTTTAACTTAATGTGTCATATAAAATATTTAGGACAAACATATTGAAAAATGTTGTTTTCTGAGATTGAAATTTGGCTGGTGATCCCTAATTTATCAGCCTGACTGTAATGCAAAGCTTGCAAAAAATCTCTGAGTAAACTCTGACTAAGATTATGTGTGAGATACAAGATGTGTGCTGTTTTGAGCTGTTACCTTGTGGGATAAACTGTTACATAAAATTTAAAAATCAGTATATAATCAAGCTAAATTTAGTCTATTTTCCAGGATATTGTACAAATATAAAATTAATACATACAAATAATATATTTATATAATTAGTACTTGTTTGCAGTACATAGTGTTTACAGTCTTTGTGTGGAGTTGGTATATGTCCATAACACATCTTAATTCTGTTTTTATCTCCTTTTTCCCCCTTGCTTTCCCCCTCTCCATCAGTCAGTCTGTTTTCCATTCCAGAAAGATCTACCTCCCTACTTCCCATTATCTATCTTTTATTTTACTTTTTAGTTCTAATTTTGGCTTCTCATATAAGAGAAACCATACAATATTTGTTTGTGGGTCTGATTTATTTCACTAAATATTATGGTCTCAAAGTGCATCCATTTTCCTACAAATTATTCAATCTTATATTTCTTTATGGTTCAGAGTAGTACTCCATTATGTATAAGTACTGCATTTCTTTGCATATTCATTGGTTGATGGACATATACACTGCTTTTAACATTTACCTATGACTATTTGCACTGCTATAAACAGCAGTTGTGCATGTATTATCATAGTTTGATGTCTTCAACTCTTTGGGGAAGAGAGAAAATAGTTGGGTTGAATGGAATTTCTATTTTTAGGTTTTTGAGGAATTTCCATACTGATTTCTGCAGTGCTTGTACTAGTTTACCTTTACTCAGCAAAATACAAAAGTTTATATTTTTTCCCTCAACAACTTCAGCGTTTGTTTTTTTATTTCTTAATAATGATCATTCTTTGTGGGTTAAATGAAATGTTAGTGTTATTTCATTTTACATTTCTATAGGACCCAGGAACATTGAGCATTTTTTCATGTATTTATTGGCCACTTGTACTTCTCCTGTGAAGTGTCTATTCATTTTACCTGCTATTTGAGGTTGATTGTACTGTGAAAAATATTATTCCAAATTTCTTGCTAAAAATTCCACTTTCTGTGTTTCTCTAACTGAATAAGGAACCGTTCACATTAGTCTTTAAATGTGTGCTATATGCACTAAACTAAAATAGAAATAAATTAAAGATCTAAATATTAAAATAGAAACATTGAATTGGCTGGAATGGAGGTTAGGTAGAACTCTTGAAGACATCAGTGTAGGAAAAGATTTTATGAACAAAACCTCAGTTGCCTGTGAACTAGCACAGACAATCAAAAAGTGGGATCCCTTCTTATTAAAAAGCTTCTGCACAGCAAGAGAAACCATCAACAAAGTGATGAGAAAACCCACAATGTGGGAAAAAATCTTCACCTGCTGTTCCTCAGACAAAGGTCTACTGTCTAGAATCTGTAAAGAACTTAAAAAAATCAGACCTCCCAAATTTAAAGACCCAATCCAAAGCTGGGCATCTGAAATGAACAGACATTTCTCAAAGAAGTAGAAATAGCAAATAAATATATGAAAAAATGCTCAATATCACTGGTCATTTGAGAGATGCAAATGAAAACAACACTGAGATTCCACCTCACTCCAGAAAGAATGGCTGCTATCATGAAATCAACCAATAACAAATGCTGGCGGGGCTGTGGGGAAAGAGGAACCCTGCTCCACTGCTGGTGGGAGTGTAGACTGGTGCAACCACTGTGGAAATCAGTATGGATATACCTCAAAGAGCTAGGACTGGAAGTCCCATTTGACCCAGCTATTCCCTTGCTGGATATCTTCCCCAAAGAATTGAAAGAATCATACCACAGTGATATATGTGTACCCATGTTCATAGCATCATGATTTGTAATAGCTAAAACTTGGAAACAGACCAACTGCCCATCAACTGGAGACTGGATAAAGAAAATGTGGGGTTTTTATAAAACGGAGTACTATTCAGCCATAAAAAATGAGAAACTAGAGACATTTATAGCTAAATGGATGTGCATTGAGGCAATAACTCTTAAGTGATGTAAACAGGACACACATGTAAATACCAAAAAGTTTCTCTAGTGTGAGAAGCTGAAAGTGTAAATAAGGACTAAAAGGTATAATAGGTAATGTGAAATAGGAAGAAAAGGGGCAAAGGGGGAGGGGAAGTGGGAGGGGTGGGAGAAAGGAAAGAAGGGAATGGAATTAATATGAGAAAATGAAAAAATGGAAACAAATTCTTTGTAAATAGGGAGGGATGGAGGGGTTGAAGGGAGGGCAGGAGAGGGGAAAAAAATTAAGAACCAAGAGAGATTATATAAAGATGCAAATTTCCAATGATGAATCTCATTATATTGTATGCCTAAAATGAACCAATAAAATAATATTTAAAAAGATAATGTTAAAAGATTTTTAAAAGAAAAAGATGTGTGATTTGGCATGAAGTAGTTGCATGGACACATGTTATGGCAGTTTATCCCATATAACATGTGTCTAATTCACTTTCTAAATGACTACAGCTTTTCCAAAGTAAAAGAATGCTAATTTAAATGTTGTTTGTATCCTGTTATATTTTATGCATTTTTGTGTGTTTGCCTTATTTATTTACAGCAAGGCTGATTTGTTTGACTTCTTCCTAATAGACTGTGGTATCTGGATCACCCTTTCCACTTTGAGAGACTCACAAGCATAGGTGTGACACAAAATCATGTCATAATTTTTCTCTGTAATATTAAAACATTACTCTCTAAAAGACATATTGGTAGATAAGAATAGCTTCCATGTGTTTAATATATTGGATAATTGCAACACTCATGCATATCATGTATGGTAGTTTAGTAATGTTATTTGCAGGCTTTTTTCTTACAAGAATCAAGTTTAGTTTTTTCTAGAGAAGGCTTAGTGTGTGGGGAGCTGCAAGAGTGTGCAAGAGAAAACATTTCAAGAAATTACTTTTCATTATATATCTGATTTTAATATTATCAGTATTCCTTTCGATTTCTCCCATTCTTTCAAGTTGGAAAGAAAAATTATCCTAATTATTTCTCCATCATGTACTTTCAGATAAAATGTATTTTACCTTTCTTTGAAGAGTTCAGAGAACAGAGGACGTTTTCAGCCATAAATCCAGCCATGTCAGGAGAATGCTTCATATTCTATAAATCATTTAAATCATGAATCATTAACTTACTAAGTGAACTGCAACAAGAAATATACTTTTCTGCAATGGAGTTCGAAAATCTTACTTTGGCATTAATCTGATATTTAATTAAATGTAAAAGAAAACTAATGACTGATAACATTTGAGGAAGTGTACCAAGGGATATCAAAATGAACACATTATTTCAGCACATACTTCTACAAATATTTTAAGTGAAGTTTGCAATTGTCAAACATTAAGCATATAACAGATTGAAGAGCAAGATTTATGATACAGATTGTTAGGTCTTAATCCAGAGATTTTGCTTCAGTTATTCTGAAGAATAACTCATAATATGCATGTTTAACTTTTAAAATACTGGTGTGATTCAAGTGTACATGGTCATAAGACCACAAGGTAAGGACAAACAATACATACTGTATATCATCCATGTGTCTCTCAGCTTTGCAAGAAAATGAATCTACCATGTCGTTTTTATGAGTGATGTAGTTTTTCACTGTTTCCTTGCATAACTAATGAAAATAAAAGACAGAGAAGTAATGCAACAGGAACCTAATAATAGCTTAGTGAAAGATCCACTCAAAGAAACCCCACAGCCAAACGAGTCTGTACAGGTTTGAACTTTCTGACATTTTTATTTTTCCATGTGCTTTGTGGAGTGGGGTAGAATAAAATAGAGTAGAATAAAAAAGATAGTAGTGGTCTTTTAAAAATAATATTTATATATTCCGTACCATTTTGGATTTAGGAAAACACTTGGTCCTTATAATGTCTATAGAAATTTAACACATCTCTAAAAGTACTAATGGTGAAAATAAGATTTTTCCATATGGAAAATGGAAAGGACTCTATTAGTGTCAAATAAGGTCAAGGATTAATTTAATTCATGGCAATGTATCCTTCTGTACCTTACTTCTCTTCTATTGGCTGAGCAAGTCCACAGAAATTTTATAGAAAACTATGTCATTTCCAAATGTTATTTTTAAAGCATTCTTGTTCTATCCATTTCTGAAGCATGTGCTCCTTTGAAGATCATATGCTCAACACTTCAGAGAGCATAATCAGTTCCTTAACTCTCATTCACTAAATCATTGCCACCACACTTCCAATACTTCTCCATACTCCCACTTGGTGAACTCGGTGCTACATAGATTTCTATTTAGACAAATTCAATAACTTTCCACTTGAGTGAATTCAATGGCTACAGGACTAGTAAATATGAAACCCCGTTTTCTTATTTCTGCTTTGGTTTTTGTTTTACTCCTTTTCACACTCACATTTCCACTAGGAGATTTTGGGAATCATTGCCCTGTGAAATGATACTTCTGAGGAATGATAAATATAGATGCATCTCTGTCTTGATAATCCTCTTGATGTTCCTCATCCTAATGGTCAAAATATATTAAATAATTACAAAATTTGAGATACATCATGAAGAACTTAGAAGGGAAGTAAGCATATAAGAGAGAGATGACAAAATTATGTCCCAGATCCCACAATACAATGAGTATATGATATCTTGGTAATTTTCAATTTCTTTTCACCCCTTTCCTAACTCACCTCCTCTATTTCCCTGACCTCCATCTCCATCTCAAAAAGTCTGACTCACCATTTCCTACCATTTTTCCATTTTACTCTTTAACATATTTATATTTTCAGCTTCTCATGTATTTTTAGTTTCTCATGTGATATTTAACTTTCTATATCTGACTTATTTCACCTAGCATTATGGTCTCTGGATCTTTTCTTTTTTTTAATACCTTCTACATTCTCAAGTTTCCAGCAAAATCTAGAGCAGAAAGAGGAGTAAGAATATTTGCAAGCTAGTGCTGCTATTATAAAATGTGACTGACTGGTGACTTGAATAACAGAAATTTATTTTTGGTAGTTTTGGAAGCTGAAAGTCTTAAGATCGAGTTGCTCACAGAATTGCTTGTACATGGAGACATTTTTTTCTTAAATTCCTTGTTGGAACATTTTAGGTATACAATACGTTTACATTTATCATTGGGTGTTTGTACCTGAACATGATGTATCTTAGTTCTTATTTTTTCCACATTACCTGTGCCCCCTTCACCCCTCCACCCTTCCCTATGTACATAGACTTCATTTCCATTTTTTTTTCTTTTCTCATAATTTTTCCTTTCCATTCTTTCCTTTCCCCATCTCCTCCAAACACCCTTACCCCTTTGGACCTTTTCCTATTTCAAAGTATCAATTATTAGTTATTAAACTTTTTAATCCTTATTTACACTCTCAGTTTCTCACACTAGAGAAACTATTCAGAGACAGCTTAACGGTTTAAAGAAAGCTGCCTTTTTTGTTGTCTTTACATGGTCTTTCCTCTGAGGCTTTCTTTATTGAGGTTTGGGATCTCAACGTTTGACTCTTAGGGGAAGGGAAATGGGTATTCATCCACAATAGCAGGCTTGTGGAAAAACTGCCCACTGAAAATATTTCCCTTGTGCCTGGTACCTTAGAGATTCTATTCTGTATAGACACACATTGGTCACATCGCTCTATGCGACATTTGATATTTTTCTTCTATACATTAAGTAGCTCCAACTATTGAGGAGTCTAATTTTCTCCATTGATATCCAGACTAGATGGTACCACCAGGTACAGAATTTCTTCAGGTTTTTTGCTCACATATGGAATGCTTTCTTGGGAGTCAGTTCTTCAATGTTTTGTTGATTTCGAGTTATATTGATAATACTTTTGATAAAGAATAGCTTTATGCCCATTTTGTCATATTTCTGACCTCATAGCAATGGTGCTGTCTTACCTTTCTTCATTCTATTAAAATTGTCACTGAATAATTATGACAAATATACAAACTAAAAGGGTGTGTCTGTTTGCATAGCATCACATATTTAATGAGTTACCAACATAATAATACATCATTGGTAAAAGTTAAGTTCCCCTTTTCTACTAAGTACATTAGCTTTTATTAATAAACTATTGTCTTTTTCTCCTTAACCTATATCCACCTTTTGAAATAAAACACATCTTTCCTCTTTAATTTATATTCAACTAATTTGTTGGATCTCAATTATGTAGTACTCATTGTTAGACACCTAAAATAGTTACCAATCAAACAATTCTATTTTGCATATATATATATATATATATATATATATATGAAATCAATAGTCCAGAAAACAAATAGCTAGTAAATATGTATAAAATTTGGTTTTGCCACCTGATGTGCAAGTGCGAGGATCCGAGTTTGATCCCCAGTACCCCCCCAAAAAAGTGTATAAAATGACCTATGTAACAAAGAATCATTAATGCTAATAATGCTAAAATGTACATAGTACCTAAAGGAACCTGCAGATTCAATGAAATCACTATTAAAATTCCAATAAAAATCTTCCGTTGCAAAAAAATGGATGAATCAGGAGATCATCATAAGTGAAATAAGTCAAAATTAGAAAGACAAATATCGCATGTGCTCCATAAAATGCAGAGTCTGAAAAAGATATCAAGAAAGCAGAATGGAGACTATTTTTAGAAAAGAGGATGGAAGAAGGAGAGAAGAAAAGCATGTGTAAAAGTAGATAATAAAAGGCCATGTGTATGATCAAAACACATTATACAAATTGCACCTCCAGTACATGTGAAAAAGAGGAGAGGGTTAGGCCAAGGGTCTTATGAGTGGGTTGACTAAAGTAGTTTGTGTGGCTGTACAAATCTGCCAAAATTAAACCCACTAATTTTTATATCTAATGTGTAGTAATATAAAAGTGGCAATAAACACATAGATGCAAAACAAATTCTAAACCAACAGTATTATAAGAAGAGTGTCAGAATAATCCAATGTTTTAAAATTAAATAATAAAATTCACACGATCAAACAGCAGGAAATATAAAACAACAGTTCTAAAATGTGAATGTATCCTCAAAGACTCTGATTAGCTAATGGAGTATTGAAGGTAAAGAATAAAACTGGAGACATAAGGCTTCCTGAGTTTAAATTGTATTATAGAGATCTAAAGCATGGTCTAAAATTTGAAACCCTTGAAAATTTCACCAATCATATTCATAGGACTAATTTCTTGAGTGATTTTAACACATGCATGTAAACACTTGCATCATAGAACTCAATTGAGCAGGGATGCATTCTCTTATTGTCACTTTGTAGAAACTGTGCCATTGGTGGAAGTGACCATTGTGACCTGTATAAGATGCTAATTTATATTCTTATAGCAGAAAAATGGTTGACTGAAAGTATCATTTATATACGAATGTAAATTTTTCTTTACACATTTACTAAAATGAACTGTAAGAAGGATATATCAATCAGATATGCCATAACCTAAAGAACCTCACAAGACCACGTACTGAAAAACAGACCCAAAATTTCTGTTCATTTATTAATGCTTGGTGAAAGCATATTCAAGCTTCTAGTCTATATTTTTATGTTCCTCCATAAGAGTGAAGGAATTAGTCTGGAAAATACAATATAACCACAGCTATTTGAGAACAAAGAGGTTCTTGAAATACTGATCTGTTTGAAAAGTGGTCTCTTGAGTTACCTAAATAGTCTAACAGGTATTTGAAGTATACTAGCCATTCAAAGACTATTATTCTTCAAACTGCTACATAGTAAACAAAAATCCAGTAGTAGTAGAATCAGGCAGAGTTCAAACCCTTGGTTGTTAGCAAGTCCTTTGTTATTTAGCTACAGGCTAGGGATTAGGGTAAAGTAGCAGTTCTGCAGTGGAACTGCAATTCAAATCAAAAGAGGCAAGGGAGAACAGGCATGACAGAATGGTGAGATCATAGATGGGTCAATCAGAATGTCTAGGATTTAGCCTAGTTTTCAATAACAGTCTCTCAAGTTACTTTTATTCCTTATGTTTCAGTTTTTTCTTTTGACAATGGTCAGAGTTTGACAATGGATATGTAAAAGTGTGCCAGCTATATAGTGAACTTGTATTTGCTGTGTTAATTACACTAATCATTAATAATGACTATAGCAGCATTCACACTTAACAATTATATCTTATTAGCTTTATGCCTAGCAATTATAACTTATTAGCTTTGCATTCAATTCTATCCTTCTACTTCCCTTGAACACTCCTTTTGAATTTTACTTATTTAATCACAGTAATAACATTCAACTTTCAAGGTTGTGCTATTAATTACAAGTTGTATTAAGAACCTAGTGTGGACTTTGAGCTCAATGAAATAATGATTCTTTGTAAAAGATATGAAAGCAGAGGTTAACTATGGGGACAATTTAACAATGGTCACTAGGTAATAACAAGAATGCTTAGTTTAGTCAGTGGCATACACAGGTTCCAGGTTTTGGAAAATAAATGATTTCATTTTAAACTACAACTAATTGGGGTTTCAGAAAGCATGAAATATTGGGATTGCCTTTGATTACATATATAGTTTCTGAGGGATGTTGTTTAGTTGCCATTTATCATTTTGAATGAAAAATGAAGCTGAGGTGGGAAAATATTTTGAGCTCATAATTTCATTGTTATTCTATGATGGAAAAAATCTTGCTTTGCAAAGGCTGAGAATAAAAATTATATCACTTCCTGTGGAGATCTTGTCAAATTATAGCTTAAATATTAAGGCAATTATGAATGTCCTTTGATATATTTTTGACTTGTTAGCATTATCAAAATAGATTAAGATCCCTTAACATTGGGCCAGGGATTTAGCTCAGTGGTTTCGCCGCCTGCTGCACAAGTGTGAGGACCCGAGTTCAATCCCCAGTACCAAAAAAAAGATCCCTTAATATTAAAGCCTTCATGTATATTTATTAACATTTAATACATGTGAAAACCTAACATAAGAGACACATACTGTGTTCGCTGGGAGTTACTTCTGTGTTGGTGGTACTGTTGATTTATGGCTCATTGGCAGGGTTTGAATAGACACTAGTTCAGTGTATTGAGTTCCTAGACTGTGCCTATTGGCAGTCATTCCTGGACTTAATGTAGAATAGCTTCTGTGCTTCCCCTTGCTTCTACAACATGCATTATTGGTCAAAATGGTTGACTGTTTTATAAATAAAATATGACAATAAAAAACTAAGAGAGTTTTCAGATAACCTTGTTGTATTATGTCTCAGGGCTAACGTGGTCAAAAGAAAGATAAAAATAGATAATTTCTTGGTTAAGCTTATTTTTCTGTAAAATAATGTTCTACAGCTATATCATTTTCTGTAAAAATCCAAAACTTGAGATTGTAAAGTTTTAATTATTTTAGTTTTTAATAAAAAATTGAAATGAAATAGAATTAAACTTTTCTTTAGGGCTGGGGATGTAGCTCAGTGGCACTGCTCCTGCCTGGCAAGTGCAAAGTCCTGAGTTTGATCCCCAGTTCCACAAAAAAAAAATTCTTTTGCAAAATTTTTCAAAATGTTCAATTTTCCTTTTATGATAAGCTACATAAATTGAATGTTTAATTTTATTGAGTTAAAATAAAACAATAATCTTACATCATTAATTAACATATGCATCAAAAGACAAATATTCATTTATAATATACTCTATATTAGAGGATATTTCAAAACATGAAAAAAACTGGAATTTCTACAAAGTAGTATGTAGTAAAGATTGTTATACATTTTTAATATTCAGAAATTAAAGAGTATAAATAGTATGTGAAGAAGAATATTAAGTCTGTGTTTTCATATTTTCAAACCCTGTATTTCAAGATGTATTTAAAACCCTGTGATATTGAGCATATATTGTCTGGGCCGGTTGCCCTTAAATGGAAGATTTAAAGGTAGGAGCTAAAAGTGGAAAAAATAAGAGAAGTTGAAACTTAAAATTACTCATGAGTAATGCAACTCTGGGGGATTCAGTAAATATTAATATTCATTAGCTGATAGACATTTAGAAACTAATAAAATAAATAAAAATGCAGTAATATTTCTGCCCTTCTGCATTTTCTCTGCCTCCCTTCTTTTCCCTCAAGTCTCACTGAAAGTGTTGACCTCATCTCAAAGGGATTCTGGTGCAATTTTTGTTGAAGTTGGTAGTTGATATATCAGACCTACTTGTTTTAACAAGCTGGTGGCTCAAACTGTGGTACCACAATGCTCAGTTATTTTTGTCTTGATAAAAGACAATTTTCAAGTTTACCTACAACTAGTTTAGGAATTTCTCAGGGCTAGGTATTTTGGAATACACAAGTGATGAACTGGAGGAGATTGCAATATTAATTATGCCCAAAGTGGGCTGTGAAGAGTTAGCCCCACAACTGGCTTGTTTATAGAAGTGAGTCCAGCTGAAGCCTATGTGCAGAGATCAGTATAACCCGCACCCAAATTCAGTTCCCACAACTAAAACCTTCTTACTATTCTGTTCCGATTTCAAAAGTGCTTTGTCTTATCTTTACAACCCTTGCTTACATTAATTTCCATAGAAACTACACAAGTGCATGTTCTTGCACATAGTTCTGCCCTTGCACATAGCTCTTCTTTACCCAATTGATTATCAATAAAAATCAGTGGCTTGGACCTGCCAGCACCTTTGTCACTTGCACCAGCATTGATCATCCTGGTGGTCTGCTTTTCTGTCTTAGTTCTGTGTTTTAGTTGACCCTCCACCCCGTTAAGGCCCACATCTTCCACTGAGTAGGAGACTGGAGCCTACTCTGAAGATTTCCAGTAACATTTCAGAGGTCACAAGTAATGAATGCTTATTTATTTTTCATTGATAGAACTATTTTCTTGTTTCTGATAATTCATTCAACATTCAAAAAAATGTTTTCAATTTGCCCTGATAATAGGCACATTCAAAATCCTAAATTTTGACTTTATTATTTAACTTTCAGAATATCAAATATTGGTATCATTTTTATTCTGAGATGAATTCCTGTTGTTCTCAATTCTCATGCATTTGGTAAATAAGCCTTTGATATGAGATCAATATGTGTGTAAACTTAATTAAACTATTTTAACAACCTTAATAATGCTTCAAATATTTATGGGTTCTCATTTTAGATTATAATTTAATTTGAATATAGACTTCTGTGTAAAGATTTACTTTCTTAATTAGAATGACTCACAGTCTTATGTTGAAATGACACTATTTTTAACTCATTCATTCATGAATTCACTCAATACTTCTATTATGTTTCTTGCTATCTGTTCGGTATTAGAAAAAAGAAGTAAAATGTACAGTCATTGGCTTCAATAAATTTTCACTTTATTTTAAAGATATATTAAAGAAACCAGAAATTAGAATTAATCACAATCTTTTGCTAAATTAGATCAAATGATGCTGACCTAGACAATGTCTTGGTAGATATTAATGAGCAAATACTTTTTTGAGTGATAGTGATTATGTAAACAAATAATAGGGAAAGAAAATTTGCTTGAACAAACATCAAGGGTCAAATTTCAAAGTAAAACATAAGCATAGTCCCTTCACACATTTTCATTTGTTACTACTGGAAGGTAGGGTTATGTATTTTAAAGAATATGCTATATAGAAAGAGACCTGGGCACTTATAGTAGGAGTTTGAAATTCACTTTTAATTTCAGAATTTCAGGAATCCTGCAGGGTTTTATGGTGAGAGTAATATGACAATATTGGAATTAGGCTGAACGATTTTCAAGATGGTTTGAAAGGGCAGAGTAAAGGAGTGGCAGAGAGATTGAAAGGTGGAGCATAATCCAAGTTAGAAATGATGAATCATGTCAAGATTTGAAATGATGCATCTACTTTGGAAAACAGTGTGCCAATGAACATTCAACTTTGAATGATAAGATATAAATTTATTATGTGACCCAGGAATTCCATTCTTAATTATATACCAAGGAGAAGTAAACACATATGCTGACACAAAAACTTTTATACAAATGTGTGTGTCAGGATTAATATCCAAATTATGGAAATGGCTCATTTACACATTAAACAATGAATGGATAAATAAAAACATCAGATATCCATGCAATGGCATACTATGGTGTTATTAAAATGAACAGAATGCTTTTACCTACTACAACTCTGATGAACCTAGAAAATGTACTGAGTTAAAGAACCTTATTATTAAAGTCTATATTTATATCAAAATCCATAGTAGAGAATATTCAGAGAGAAAATATAGGTTATTGTGCCTTAAGGCTGGGAGAGACTTAAGTGACAATTAGGTGACAGAAAAATGGCAGGGTTTCTCTTTTTGAGGTGGCAGTTACAGATGTAAACATCTATGAATTATTTAAAAACAATTATACGCTATAAATTATGAAATATATGGTATATGAAGTATACCACAGTGAAACTGGTTTATGTTTTGTTTGTTTTTGCAGTGTTGGGAATTGAAATTACCTGCCTGGCCCCACATTTTTGTTTCTTGCAAGAGGGTCTCTAAACTCCTATGTTACCTGGGGTGGGCTCAAACTTGCAGTCTTGCATCAGAGTCGCAGAGCATTGGGAGTATAGCTGTGTGCCACCATGTTGAGAATGAAGCTGTTAAAAAGGAAGAAATACAAGTTACAACACCTCAAGTAAAGGTAACAGTGTTAAGGATAAAGAAGAGTGGAGTGAGAAATTTAATGGTTGGAAATTCTTTCTGACCAAGAGAAGTACTTGGACAGCTGTAGGGCAAATGTGAGAGAAAAATTATGAGTATATCCGAGCTTATTTTTGCAGAAGCAACAGAGTGATAGTGACTTTAATTGTCAAAAAAGGACCTAGAGGAGAATTGTATATTTTGGCATTCACATAATGACATCTAACTATTTTGGTGAGTGACATGTTGACTTTAAACTGCTTATATGATCCATATGAGGATCATCAGGAGGTTGTTGTCTTGGTGCTATCCTATTGCTGAGACTCAATACTTTTCACCCACAACTTAGAGGAAGAAAGTTTTATTTTGGCTCATAGTTTGTAGAAATTTCAGTTCATAATTGGCTGGCTGCAAAGAAGAGGAGCATGGCCGAGGAAATAGCTCATGGCCTGCTATGCAGAAAGCAGAGATCAAGGGATGAAGGAAGGCCAGGCCATGCCCCCACCAGTACTCACCTTCTCCCATCAGGCTTCACCTGTAAACATCAAATTTAGCTATAAGTTCCCCAGAGGATTTGTTATCAAGTCTCCATGTTCCAATTGCCTCCAAAAATCCCATTCATGAGCACATGAGGCTTTGGGGGAACATCACGATATAAACCATAATAAATTTTTAATATTTATATGCAACTTAGGAGAACTATTTAGGTTCCAACTGTATATTTCAATGTCACCATTGGTCAAGTAATCAATAATAAATGAAGTGGGAAGATTTTCCCAAAAAGAATATTACTTTAGTAGAGACAAGTAAATAGAGTGAAACTGTGGAGACCACAGAGGAGCTTTGTAAACATTGTTTTGGAATTGTTAGAACTATATTGTGGAAGATTTTGAACTAAATGACATGGAGTAGATGTCTAGTGCTATAGTTTTAATTATGGGAGTATATGATATAGGTCATTTTATTCTCTTGAAATCATAAAAAAGTACAACATACAATTTAGGTAAAATAATAGGTAATATTTCAAAATCTGTTCAAGGAAGGGGGAGCAAGCGTGATCTTTTGACTGTTTACCCATTTCAAAGTGAAAGTCAATGAGTGGTTCATTGTAATTTTTTTTTTACCCCAGATATCATATGGTGGAAATGTCTACTTTAATTAACACCTTTAATTTATTTAGTAGCAAAATCATGCATCAAATGCTCATTAGTGAAAAAAAGCAGAATCAAAGAGAGTACTATAACATGAGAGAGCTATGTGAGACTTACCAGATTGTACGAAAGGGTGGGAAAGTGAAGGTCTGAAGTGAGAGAACCAGCAACAGTCAGCTCTAGTGAAATGTTCATGCTGGTGAAAACATCACATCTTGCAAGAAAAGGTGGGAAATTAAGTTGGTATCCTTTGCAGAATAAGGTCAGGGAGGAAAATTGGTAGAGAAATCTGTGGAACCTTCTGCCAGTGCATGGATGATGGACCTGAGATTTAGGAAAAAGAGTTGAGTAGGACTGCGGGAGTCTGATGAGGGCTCGGACTCACTGGTGCTTCTGTGGCTGTATTTGATGATCTGTAGTAAGAATAACCTTTAGAAATCACACTGCTATTCCAAATCTCACCTGATACATCTCATGAATACCTCCGTTTTGAAGAACATGCAGGAAAGTGATTTCTGGGAAATATATTTCTGCTTTGACAAAACTGACAGGAGACTGAAATACCACAGTGGCACTGACAAAACTTAAAACTCATTTCTCACTCATGGAAAAACTAATCGACCCCAATTCTGTCTCATTTATTCACAGAATTGATTTCTTAAAATACGTAACAACTTGTTTTTCCCTCTCTATAAATTTTATCATAAATTTTATGTATTTATTTATTTTTTGAGACAGGATTTCACTATATTGCCCACATTACCCCTTAATTTGTAATCCCCCTGCCTCAGCCTCCCCAGTGCCTAGGATTACAAGCATTCACCAACACCCTCAGACATTTTTAAATGTCTAAACTACTATCCTTGAGCCTTGGTATGGTAATTATAATTTTACTAATTTACTAAATATCTTTGTTTTCCTGAAATATCGCTTTGTCCATTGTTCTATTTTTTGCTTTATCTGTTTATTTCATTTATATGTTGTTTTTCATACTATACAAACTCCTTTTATTCATGTTATTTTTTCTCTCAAAGATACTATTACCATTCTTTCAATGTTTCTGTTTCTTACACATGAGCTTTATCACTAGTATAAGGAGCTAGCATAGTTTCTCTATCGGCTACACAACACTTTCTCCAAAAAATGCTACCCTTACATGGAAATAATTATTATTTCCCTTAAATAGAGAAAGTTGCTATGGGAGTTTCTGAAATGATCTCCACATTGAGCAAAATAAGAAGAATCTTTATCTTAGAATAAAGAAATTATAGTGCCTATCTTCTCTAGGTGCTCAGCACCTCATGTGGAAAACACACCAAACATATTTCCATGCTATAGAAAAAAATTGATAGTTTCCAGCTTGAAAGCAAAACCCCTCCTAATAGCTATTTTATTTTATTTTATTTTTTATTTTTTATAGTTAAACAAACCTTTCCCTGTGAAGACAAAATGATTGAGAAATGTTTATTTTCCCTTTTGAAAGGGCTGATCTATGTAATAATATGGCTGGAGGTGGTAAATTCACATTGCTCCCTTCAAGTCTTTCAGAACCATATTAATGAAGGGCTGGCTGGTGCCTTGACACAGGTTGATATCCAGGTCTTACAAGTCAAAGGCCCACTGGACAGACAGGCTCTTGTCCTCCACACCAGCCACCATGTCTTCAATAGCATTCCAGTCAAGCTTGCTGAGGATGCTACAGGTGCTCTCAGATATGTTGTCTGTGCCACCCACCCCAAAAGGAGGCTCAAGATCTTCTTCTTCAGTTGGTGACAAGTCCCATGGAAGAGAATTGTGACTCTCATGGAGGATCTTGTGGATTTCTTCAGGTAAGGTCCAAGGGCTCACCACCATCTCCTCTCTCTCATACTCCATACACACCTCCTTTGTTGGGCCTGCAAGGCCAGCATGGCTGTGGTTTTTGGTATGCTGCAGACTGCTACCTGGAGCATTACAGCCTTTCCAGAAGGTAACTGGAGACTGTACAGCTTTCCTTACTGCTGCTTTGGTTCCACCCACTCTTTTCTGGATGGTGAAAGTAGCAGTTCCATGTGGCCGAGGTGAGCCCTGAGGTTGTCCAAGAGGTTTCCTTGTATGGGTGTAACTTGATTTGGATACATATCTGACTTTTCCTGGTCGATTTATTGGAAAATTGTGCCCATGCTGATTCTCTCCCCTTGGAGAAGGGCAGCGGTGCTGTCCACAATGCTAATAGCTATTTTATTTTCCATGAAAAGAAACAATATTTCCAACTTTTTCTATGACTGCTAGTTACCTGATATTCTCAAATAATTTGTAATTCACAATGTTTCTAGGAAAATTCATGCTCATAGCATGCATGTTCTTCAACTGCTGGTTTTCATATGCTTGTTTCTTCTAATATTCTCAAGCTTTCCAGATGATGAATGGGACTCATATTTTTAAAACACTGTTAGAGCTTAATGCTTATTTAAAATTTTTAAAATAATTATTGGCAGATAAATTACTTGAAAGCACTTGAAGTTAGTAGGTACAGTCATATGTTGCTATGTTTAAATTTAAGTGATAGCAATATTATTCTTAGACATGGACAATTGAGATCCTAACCCAAGCCCCATACCATGGAGTAGACTCCTTTGCTTCAATTTTTATCTAGGCTTCCTGTAGTGTCTGGGACTAGCCAGAGTGGGATTGCTGTTAAACTGAGATCCTACTGTCAGACAACACTCTCTTGTACTTGAGTCACTTTTATATCTATTGGGAAATTTTCCAACTCTTTTTCCCCAGTCACCACAGATGGGACAGGGATCTGGAAGTGTGTCACCTTAGAAGGCAGCCTGCTGAGCAGACCACTCCTACTGGGTTGGCTATTTTATATGTGAGACCATTCAGGGTTCCAGAGTGTGACCGTTAAACTGATTTGTCACTGTGATTGGCTGTAGAGTTGTCAAGGAGATTGAAAAAGCACACTCTGGGTGTATCTCAGTGGGTCATGGACACAGGACCTTGAAGACTATATCTGCTCCCTGGCCTTCTGCTTGCTGAGCACCATGAAATGAGCAGCTTTCTTCTCCCAATCCCTTCCACCATGATACTCTTACCTTTGAGCCAGCCCCTCGTGGACTAAACGCTACGAAACTGTGAGCCAAATTAAATCTCTCCTCCTTTAAATTGAAGATCTGAATTATTTTATCCAGCAAGAACAAAGCTAAATAATACACAAACTGATTCCAACCTGCTTATTTTAGGTTACTATCACTCATACCAAAAACACGGCAAGTTCAGGGATCTGGAAGTCAGTGGTGTATAACTGATTTCTCTGACAAACTTGTATCCATCTACTGCTGGGAGTGGTGACATTTATATCACTCTTATACCTACAAGATCTACATCATGTCACATGTCACATGTCAGAAAGTCATTAAGATATCCTATCTTTTGTCTTTAAGTATATGGAAGATTTTACTACTTAGTACCAATAATCCATGGAAGTTAATGTCCTCACTTGAGTAGTTAATGTACTCTCTTGAGTAAGTCTTAAGACAGACAAAGGCCCAACAGAAAGTCTAGCAAACAGACTCTCTTGCATCAGTCCATTCAAGAATACCTTGACTGTCCTTCCCACAGCATGCGATGTCCACAAGACAGAGGCACAATCAACAGTGAAGGAGACCCTTGTAGCGCAGTGATAACAGCCTAAAGAGCCAAACATCTATGCTTGGAATATATATTGTTCTATTTTACACTATAAAATTCTGACCAACAAAATAACCATGAAGAGAAAATAAATTGTAATCGTTCACAGTTTTCTAAAACTTAACAATTTCATTCATGTTCATTACAGATAAAACCAGCAACAACATTTACAAGTCATTAGAAGCTAATATTCCCAACAGTATGGACTATAGGGCAGTGTCATAAAGAATGATGTAAATAATAGAAGCATTAAATGAGTAATAATAGGAAACTGCAGAACCTGAAGACTCGGATTGTTATAACATACATCATATCTGAAGTTCCATGACATTGGAGGGAATACCACTTAGCTACTTTCCCCCACATGCAATAGTTTGCCTAAAATTGAGTGTCTTGAACAAATATTGTGTAAACAAAATATCTGTAATAATTCTGGAGGTCAGACATATGACATGAAGGTGCTGGTGCTGGATAGAAATACTACCTCTGAGGTATTAGGTAACAATGTCTTCTGGATTCTAATAGTGCCTTGGCTTGTGGTATGTGACCTGTCTTTGGTGGTCTGCCCCCTCTGCATAAATCTGTGTCCAAATTCCCTTTTCTGCAAGAATATCAATTATATTGCATTAGGGAACTATTCTTCTGTATTACAACCTCATCTTAACAATTTTTCTCTATATAAATCCTGTTTTTTTACATTGGTCATATTGCAAGGTACAGAATATTAACATTTTCAGCAAGGAAAGAAAAAATTCAACCTATAAATTCACATATTGGCAGATAGGAAATTATCTAACATCAGTCATTTCATAATAAAAACTATCAAGATATGCTGCTGGTCATGTATTGTTTACTATGCAGGATCTTTATATAACTGGGTAGTACAAAACATGTGTTATCATTCATTTTCTATCAATTATTATAAATGTTTATTAAAAGCTAGTGTACCATGAGTAAATGAATACTATGATATATTGTCTAATCAGATTTTATATAAACAATGGTCTTTAAAATAACATTTTCATGGGAGCCTATGCATTCTGAATACAGCCCTGAAAATGAGATTTTTACTTTTCCATCTCTGTTAAGATTTTTTCTGAAACTGGGCACAATTATGCCCACCTATAATCACAGAACTGAGGTAAGCTGAGTTGGGAGGATTGCAAGTTCAAGTCTGCCAGCCCACCAGGACAAGTTACTGAGAATCTGTCTCAAAATATTTAAAAATATAAATAAGGACTGGAGATGTAGGTCAGTGGTAGACTGTCCCTAGGTTGTATTCCTAGTAACTTCCCCAAACAGACTGTATACTTACTATAAAAAAATCGTTAAACTTATCCATTCATTAATTATCTTTTGTTTATCACCAAATTAAAAGAACCCTCAGTGCAACTCTCATATGTGTTCAACTTATTGCCACTTTCAGGCTCAAGACTATAATTAGTTATTTCTAATTTTTTAAACTAATTTTATTGGTACATTTTAGGTATACGATATGGTAACATTCATCATTGGAAATTTGCACCTCTACATAATCTCTCTTGGTTCCAATTTGTTCCCCATTCCCCTGCCCCCCCTTCAACCTCTCCATCCCTCCCTATTTACAAAGACTTTGTTTTCATTTTTTCATTTTCTCATATTAATTCCATTCCCTACTTTCCTTACCCTTAAACCTCCCACTTCCCAATTGCCCCCTTTTTTTTCCTATTTTACATTATCTATTATATCTTTTAGTACTTATTTACATTTTCAGTTTCTCACACTAGAGAAACTATTTGATGTTTACAAAATTGTGTCCTATTTATTTCACTTAAGAGTATTGCCTCAACACGCATCCATTTAGCTATAAATGTCTCTAATTCTCATTTTTTATGGCTGAGTAGGACTGCATTTTATTTTTTAAAAAACACCACATTTTTCTTTATCCAGTTTCCAGTTGATGGGCAATTGAGCTGCTTCCAAGTTTTAGCTATCACAAATTGTACTGCTATAAACATGGGTGCACATATATCACTGTGGTATGATTCTTTTAATTCTCTGCTGAAGATACCAAGCAAGGGAATAGCTGGGTCAAATAGGACTTCCAGTCCTAGTTCTCTGAGGTATCTCCATACTGATTTCCACAGTAGTTGTACCAGTCTACACTCCAACCAGCAGTAGAGCAGGGTCCCTCTTTCTCCACAGCCCCGCCAGCATTTGTTATTGGTTGATTTCAAGATAGCAGCCATTCTTTCTGGGATGATGTGGAATCTCAGTGTTGTTTTCATTTGCATCTCTCACATGACCAGTGATGTTGAACATTTTTTCATATGTTTATTTGCTATTTCTACTTCTTTGTCTGAGAAATGTCTGTTCATTTCAGATGCTCATTTTCAGATTGGGTATTTAAATTTCGGAGGTCAAATTTATTAAAATTCTTTATAGATTCTAGATTCCTCCAGTGAAGGTGTTGGGCTCCTTTGGCAAGGATGAGGTGACTGAGTGTCTGGAGTTGTTTCTGCATCTACTAATCTGTTCCACTGGTCCTCAGGTCTGTTTTTTGCCAGTACCATGCTGTTTTTATCACAGTAGCTTTGTATTTCAGTTTCAAGTCGGGGATTGTGATACCTCCCGCCATGTCTCTGTTGCCTAGAATTGCTTTTGCTGTTCTAGATCTCTTCTTGTTCCAAATGAATTTTTGGATTGTTTTCTCAAGGTCCATGAAGTATAATATTGGAATTTCAATTGAGATTGCAGTAAATCTATATAGCACTTTTGGAAATATGGCCATTTTTACTATGTTGATTCTTCTTACCCAGGAGAAAGGGATGTCTTTCCATTTTCTGATAATGTCTTCAATCACTCTTTTCAGAGTGCTTCAGTTTCCAGAGAAGAGGTCTTTGATTTCTTTTGTTAGGTTGATTCCTAGGTATTTCAGTTTTTTGGATGCTATTGTGAAAGGAGTTGTTTGCCCTATTTCTGTCTCAGTCAGTCTGTTGTTTGTGTAGAGGAAAGACATTGAATTTTGTGTGTTGACCTTGTATCCAGCTACTTTACTGAATTTGGTTATTAAGTCTAGAAGACTTCTGTTGGAGTTCTCGAGGTCTTCTATATAGAGTATGATGTCATCTGCAAATAATGACAATTGGACTTCTTAATTTCTTATCTTTATTCTTTATATTTCTTTCTCTTGTTTAATTGCTGTGGCTAATGTGTCCAAAGATATATTGAACAAGAATGGTGTTAGTGGACATCCTTGTCTTGTTCATGATTTTAGCATTAAGGCTTTCAGTTTTTGACTATTTAGTATGATATTGGCTGTTGGTTTTTCATAGATAGCTTTCATCAGATTGAGGTAGAGACTATCTATTCCAAGTTTTTGTAGGATTTTTATCATAAATGTGTGTTGCGTTTTATCAAATGCTTTTTCTGCATCTATTGAGGTGACCATATGGTTTTTGTCCTTGGCTCTATTGATATAGTGTATTACATTTATTGATTTGTGTATGTTCAACCATCTGTGTATCCCTGGGACGAATCCCACTTGGTCAGGGTGTATGATCTTCTTGATGATCTTCTGCATTCTATTTGCCAGTATCTTATTAATTATTTTTGCATCTGTATTCATTAGTGAGATTGGCCTATAGTTCTATTTTTTGGTTGGGTCTTTCTCTGCTTTGGGGATCAAGTTGATGCTTGCCTCCAGGAATACATTTTGGAGTATTGCTTCCCTTTCAATTTCAATGAAGATTTTAAACAGTAGTGGCAGTAGTTCCTCTCTAAATGTCTTGTAGAATTTGGCGGTGAAGCCATCAGGACCCAGGCTTTTCTTAGTTGGTAAGTTTTTAATTACATTTTCAATTTACTGGTTGATATTAGGTTGTTTAGAATTTATAGGTCATCTTTGTTGTACTTTGTAATTCATATGTATCTAGGAATCTGTCAATTTCTTCTGTGTTTTCCATCTTATTCACATGTAGGTTCTTGAGTTAGGTATTAATGATTCTCTGAATTTTTGCTTCCTCTGTTGTAATTTCATCCTTTTAATTCCTAATTGCGTGGATTTGTGGCTTTTCTTTCCTTTTCCTGATAAGGTTGGCTAAGGGATTGTCAATTTTGTTTATTCTTTCAAAGAACCTACTCGTGGCTTCATTGATTTGTTTTGTACTGTTCTCTTAGTCTCCATTGCATTCATTTCTGCTCTTATCTTTATAATTTCCTCCCTTGTATGAGCTTTTGGTTTGTCCTGCTCTTCTTTTTCTAGAAGCTTGGTTTCAGCATCAGGTCGTTTCATTGGGCTTGCTCTATTTTCCTATTAAGAATATTCATTGCTATGTATTTCCCTTGTAAGACTGCTTTCATTGTGTCCCATATATTCTGATGTGTTGTGTTGGCATTGTCAATCCTTTGGGGTTGCCTTGGGTGATCTGAAAGTCTGGTTTTGAGACTTGTTTACGTATCTTCTCATTTCAACAGATGCTGCCTGCTGTGCCTTTGTTGAGGCAACTTTTTGCACCCAGTGGTCTTCAATTCTCAGCAATTCACTAAACAGTCTTTTCTCTGCTGCTTTCCAGTGCATCAATTCCTGTGTTCAGAATGGTGGCCTTCTGGATCCCTTAGCTGACCTGTTGTATGGGTGGGCTTCTGGCTGTGGCCTGTGCACACTTGGGATGATATCTAGCTGTGCCTCTGACTAGGGCCCCTATGTACCTGTTGTCTGGGAGGGACTTTGGATGGGGCTGTGCACCCTAGTTCCTGTTGTGTGAGCAAGCTTCTGGCTAGGGTCTCACACACTTACTGATGGTATCAGGGTTAACCTCTGGCTGTTTCTTGTGCACCTGTGTAGCTCTTTTCCAGGTGGGCCCTTGGCTTGGACCAGTGTGTTGGAGCCTCTGCGGTCAGGGCAGAACCCTGGCTGGGATCTGCTCGCTGCTGCACCACTGTGGGTCACACCACTGCTCCCCCAACTAAGGTGGTCTGGTGTGCCTTGATTGCAGAGATTTTCTTCACTTTTCCAGTGGGCTTCAGTTTTCGTCAAGGAGGCTCAGAGAGACCCTCTTTCTGTTGTTCACTTCTCCTATATCTTCTGGAGTCCAGAACAGTCCTTTATGATCCTTGCAACTCTTCGGTGTGGATCCAGGTAATTGCTTGGCACAGCTGCGGGGGGCAGGAGGGGTTGCTGTGCTGCTGGTGCCGGCTTACCTCCTTGGTGCTGGAGGGGGCTTGAGAGGCTCGCCTCCTTGGCACTTGGTGGGGGCTCTGCTCCTTGTCTTTCCAATTTCTTCAAGAAACTATCTAAGACTATTTTAGACTAAAAGTTGAGTTATAGAATAGGTTATTTCTAGAAAAATATAAGTACCTCACACATGTGCTCATTCACTTATCCAAATCACAATATGCTTTCCACCATTTTCTTTCAGATGTACACAACTTTCAAGTATATTCTCTCTCTTTTTGGGGGGTCAGATTATATTGTTCTTTAGTTATTTAGAGTAATATATGCATATATTTATACAGAATTGTCATGAATGAGAACTAGAAAACTTGATGGGTAAATGAAATACTAATTAGTTTACAAAGTTCAAAAAGAACATCTCACAAAATTATTTGCAGAATCTGATGCTAATCATTGTTTTACTACTTACATGGCTAATACATTTTTTGGTAATTCATTAAGCTTTTTATTACATTTTAGGTATACAGTATGATGATATTCATCATTGGAAATTTGTACCTTTACATGATATATCTTGATTCTTATTTTTCCCCATTCCCCTGCCCTCCCTTCAAACCCAACACCCATCCCTATTTACAAATATCTTGTTTCCATTTTAAATGAACAGACAAGTCTCAAAGAAGTAGAAACATCAAATAAAAATATTTTAAAATGTTCAGCATCATTGGTCATTCAAGAAGTGTGAATGAAAACTATTCTGAGATTTCACCTCACTCCAGAAAGAATGGCTGCTATCAAGAAATCAACAAATACCAAATCCTGGAGGAGTTGTGGGGTAAAAGGAATGCTTCTCTATTGTTGGTGGGAGTATAGACTGTTGCAACCACTGTGGAAATCAGTGGGGAGATACCTCAAAAAACTACCATTACAGGTCCAATTTGACTTAGCTACTCTCCTGCTGGGTATCTGCCCAAAAGAATTAAAAGAATAATACTAATCATACCACAGTGATATATATGCACCCATGTTTATAGCAGCATAGTTTGTAATAGCTAAAATTTGGAAACAGCCCAATTGCCCATCAATAGATGACTGGATAAAAAAGATGTGTGTGTGTGTTTTTAATAAAATGGAGTACTACTCAGCCATAAAGAATGAGACACTAGAGACATATATAGCTAATGGATGCACATCGATGCCATACTCTTAAGTGAAATAAATAGAGCACACATGTGTAAGTACTTAATAGTTTCTCTGGTATGAGAAACTAGTAAATGAGGATCAAGATGTATAATAATGTGAAACAGTAAGAAGAGTTCCAAAGGGAAGGGGAAGGGGTAGTGGGGAGGTAGGGGAAAGGAAAGAAGGGAAAGGGATAGATATGAGACAAGTACATTCTTAATTAAACATTGTGTAAGGCCACAAAATAAAACTTAACAAAATGATGAGGGAAAGTTATCTATAGACAATAAGAAGGGGAGATATTGCCTTGCTTATGAGTTTAAATTTTAAAATCGAGTTATTTGAAACATGTGAGATTATCAAATATGTTATATAGTATTAAATTTTAATAAAGTTATTTTAAGAATAGTTGAAGTTTTGAAAAATACAATGTATAATGAATCAGCCTATTTTAAGTTTTGAACCTATATTTTTACTTCTGTATTATAGTTAAAATCAAAATCACAATTCAGATAATGAGTTTATCATGTGCTTAGAGATAAGTTCATCATATTCCACAAAATCTACACGAATACATTTTCATATTAAATCATAAATCAAATTTGATGTTTAAAGAATCGAGTGTTAAATGTGACTGTTATTTAAATATTTTCTCTTCTCTTTGTTCCTTGCATCTTCTGAAAAACCAGAATTACACTTGTTTGGTTTTCTTAAAGGAGATTTACTGCTAATAATCAACTTTAAGAATTCATATTTTACTAGAAATACCAAATCAAGTTTTATATGTGTATTGCTAATATCTATGAGGAGAGAAAGACAGAAGTAGTCAGACAATCGTATAGCATCTAATGGAATGATATAAATAATTTTTTTCTGAATATTATAACAAATGAATGGGCAGTACATTATCTGCACTTGCAGTATACAGTGTGTTATTTTCCAATCTAAAATTCCAAGAAGACATATTATCTTCAGAAATGTTTAATTATTCATTTTTGATGTAATTATTCTTCTTCATAAAGAACTATTTGTATAGGATTAATGTTTAATGCAGTGGAAATTTTGAAATAGAGAAAAACTCTGCTGAATTTTGAACAGTAATAGGCCTTCACATAGATCTTGTTGACAAATCCCTTTTACAGAGTGAATTTGGTGTTTTGCTTGAGCCAAAGATGACAGCATTTGGAATGTCTGTATGTGCATAAATTTTGAAGGTACAAATTGACAAGATGCTTGATGACATGTCAAGAAATATTTGCAAATATTTCTGGTGTCAGCACAATTCAGACTCAAATAATAACTTGTCAGATGCACTTCACTTATATGTAAACTGGTAAACAGGATTGAAGGAGAGGAAGGAGATGTGCTTTGATACCCATTGGTGGATTTCAGAGTGCTAATCAGTAAATGCCCCATATAAATTAATTTCTTGTCATAAGATAAATGAATGCACAATATTTAGCTATTAGCCCAAGCCAAAAGAAGTGTAATGATTACACAATTAAAAATTATAAATCATCATTGAGTGTATATTACCTAGTATATTTTTTCTTTCTAATCAGGCTCTTTGTTGTGTGATCAGTATATATGGTCTTATTTTGGGAATCAGAATATTATTTGCTCCAAAGTGTTTAAAATTATTCAAATGAGTCATTAACACTATTTCAACTCCTCTAGTTTTTCTTCTTTATTTACTAATTTAATTAATTGGAATGATTTTTTTTTTTTTTTTTTTTTTTGGTACCAGGGATCGAACTTGGGTCCTTGTGCTTGTGCAGCAGGCGGCTAAACCACTGAGCTAAATAATCCCCGGCCCAGGAATGATATTTAAACTTAACAACAAATACTTTAAGAAAATAAAAAGTACAGTTTTCCTATAACAGAGGACATTAAGCAGTCCTACTGAAATACATACAAATAAAATTTCAGAGAAATAAATATGTGCACATTTACACATGTCAAATCCTTTATTAAACAATCTTCCAAGATTTTGTCAATTTAAAAATGTCTTTTTGTTTACCAAATTTACCCCCAAATCAATTTATATTTCACTTGTTAAATTACTTCCAATGTGTTAAAGCTCTCTTCTATGCTGTGGCAATACAGTAAATAATGTTTTAGCATTTATTAGTACGTTTGTAGTACATGCATTTTGCAGTCATCCTGGGGAGTTGGTACATGTACATAATACAGCTTGTGTTTTTTTTTATCCTCTTATTTCCCCCCCTCCCTTTTCCTCTAATTCCCCTCTCCCCCTATTCATTCCTGCAGACTAGAAGCAGTCCAGGAGACCAAGGCTAAGGGGCTAGGGAGTGAGGGTTTGGAAGTAGGTGCTGTGAAGATGTGTCATGTGCAGGTCCTAATAACTTCAATGAATCTGGACATTATTTGACAAATACATGCTTTAAATTTGATCTATAATTTTAACATGTAGTTGGAGGAGAGTTTTAAGTGTGAATAAATTTATTAATAATTTCATATAGAAATATATGATATGAGAAAAAGTGCATGTGATGGGAAAGAAAATGTAAAACAAAACAAAAAATTCTTGAAATTTGATAGTCATATAAGAGTTCTCTAAAAGTGATACATAAAATATTAATGAAAATGAACAGCTCATTAGGTAAAGAGTTAGAATCAGATATTGTAAGTAGAGATGAAGTCAAACATTGCTACAGTAGGGTGGAATGTGCAAAAAAAGACTGTTTTTGTTCACAATAGGCAAACAGATATGAAAAGCAAACAGGAGCCAGATTATGTGAGTCCTTCTAAGACATGAAAAGGAACTTGGATTTTAACTGTATTGTAGTACTTGTGATTTCCACTTCTCTACTAAAATACCTTCATATTACATTCACAGTCTCATAAATAACAACTATAAATATGGGAAAAGAAAAACTGAGGTGTTGGGCCTGTGAAAAATACAGGATGATTCTGGAAGGATGTTAAGATTTTTAATAGGGATTGATTTAGAGGGAATTTCCTATTTTACAGCTTCCTACTAGAGAAGGGAGGCACATCCAGCAACACAGTGGCTAAAATTTTAAATAAAAACTAACCTTTCTATTGCCTTTTGAAAATTTGATGATGTAGTTTGAAGCAACTGCAACAATTAAAATTTTAAATCAGTACATTAGTAAATAGAGAGTTAGGAAGCCAGAGAAAGTAATTTCAAATGTTGTATATAAACTGTGATGACATTTGATTTACATCTAAATGACATATGCACATTTAAGAAATAAAGCACCCTAGTAAGGAATTTTTTTAAAAGTCAGTTCTAATTTGGATTAGTATTCCAGGCAAAGACAACAGCTTGAGTCCAGCCACTTAAAGTCTAAAACAAACAAACAATTAAATAATCTTCGGAGAAATAAAACAAAATTCTGACTCTTTGAATAGAATATATGAAATACTTGGGACACAATCTAAAATTACTCAACAAATGAAATACCAGGACAAAAACTTCATTATTAACAATAAAGAAAATCAATTTAGAACAACTCAGATTCAACTCAAATGTTGAATTAAACAGAAGAGAAAATTAAACATTATAACTACACCTAATGAAAGATAAAATATGCTAGTGATACATGGATGTATATGAATCTCATAACTGTTAAGAAAAGGAAAACAGATAATTTGAAACTAAAAACTATAGTGTTTCAGATTTTAAATTTCCTAAGTTTAACAGAGTGGTGATACCAACAAAAGAATCAGTATATTTGAAAATGAAAACATCATTATGAGAGAGAAAGAGAAATAAAATGAATACAAATTTAGAGCAAGTTGAGAT
Organism: Heterocephalus glaber; assembly: GCF_053883595.1. NCBI lineage: Eukaryota > Metazoa > Chordata > Mammalia > Rodentia > Bathyergidae > Heterocephalus > Heterocephalus glaber. The sequence goes on along the minus strand of NW_028258151.1, from coordinate 27,005,658 downwards.
CATATCAAAAGGTTCAAGGTTTTCTATACTGAAAAAGAGAGAAATGGTGGGCTTAACAATTATTTAAGGGAATAATCACAAAATCTCTACTTTTTGAAAGATATAAATTTACAGATATAATAATCTCAGTTAACCTCAAGAAGAATGACCAAGAAAATTAACACATCAGGAAGAACCATAATGAAGTATCCAAATATCCATGATAGCAAATCCTAAAAGCAGCGAAGATAAAATAACAAATTACTTAATGGATGAGTGAGGAAATATCTGAATTGTTGCTGTAATTTCAATTAAAAGTCTGAACTTTGGAAGATGGTGGATTAATAGATCTAAAGTAGTGAGAGAAATATATTACCACATAATTCCAATTCTATGAAAACATCATTCAAGTATAAATGTGAAGCAAATAAATAAAAAGAAAATCAAGAGAATTTTTCACAGCAGCTGTGCACTAAAGGAAATGTTAAATAAAATTTCTCAGCTGGAACGAATATTTTGCCAGTTGGAAATTCAGATCTTTAGAAAAGATTTAAGAGCCCTGGAAATGAATTCTTAGGGAATTTGAAGATAGAAAAAGCATTTTCAGTAAATGTGAAAATCAGTTATTTTTAAAATAACTGATATCAGAAGAATAAACTGCTTGATGATAGTTTGTAGAGTGAACACTAAATGGGAGTTTTTAGGATAAATCCCAAAGTAACAACGGTGCCATAGTTAATGCTGTTTTTGATGTCAGTGTTAAAATTGGTCTCGAGTCTAATTGTCCTTGAAATGTTTCTTTTTGCCAATGCACAGCCATCTGATCAGAGTATCATGTTCCTTTGGAAGAGGGATAAGAGGAGTTTGGTTTTGTCTACTTACTGTTGTGGCATAGTATCCTTCCTTCAATAGACCTGTCTGTTCTTCATTCATGCATTTCACCTAGGTCTAAAATCTACTTTCTCAAAACTGCATCTCAAAACATGGCTTTTCTTTTTCAGTTGCTAATCATCAAATATCTGATATTCTACCTTAGATTTCTTTTTATGTTAAGGAATTAAGTAGTACCTTTCTTTTGATATTCATAGTTAAACAGTATCCTTGTTGGTTGCCCATGTCTTTTTTCCCTATGGACTTTAAATTTTCTTTATTATCTACGTATTCTCTGTAGATCAGACTTCCTTGACTACCCTTCTGAAATAGTAGAAAAAATAACACTCATTCAGTAAACATTTATCCAGAAGTTGTTGTATGCAAATATGAGTCAGAGTAAATTAAGATACAGTTCAATAACAAAGAGTAGTGACTTAAAGAACAAAAATGTATTTCTCAACCATGTTAGATTTTTTGGCCCAGGGATTTAGCTCAGTGGTTCCGGGGCCTGCCTTGCACATGCAAGGTCCCGAGTTCAATATAAGGTACCAAAAAAAAAAAGATTTCTCTAAGGTGCTTTCCTTCTGCAGCCAGGCTGAAGAACAGCCATCCAGCATCTCAAACATTTTAAATTACTCTGGCAGAGACTGAGAGATTGCCATCAGTAACTGAATATTATATCCTGCAACAATCACATGAACAAACTCAGGGTTATCTGTTGAAGGATTAAAAAAAAAAGTGGTTTAACCCACTTTCTTATGTCAAAATACAAGACATGTAAGGGAACAGAGTAATTTATAGCAAAGCCAAACTGAATCTGAGCACAGAGATTATAAAAGAGCAAACAATGACCTAAACAAAATCATTTAACACAGCTCAGCCTGAATTGTTAATTAATGTAATCCTAAAATAAATTGTTCTTTAAAATCATTAATTGTGGTACCATCGATTTTATAATAGTAGTCAACCCCAGCTACAAAGCTGCGAGTGTGTCAACAATATATTGTTTCTAGAAGATGGAAAGTGAAAAGTTCTTTAAAGTAAATATTTGTAAAGATTACCATGGAAAGGTAGTGCATAGCTCTTTGGGAACCACAAAGCTTAAGCTAGAGTCTCTAATAATTATGATACTATAACTACTGGGTTAGATGAATTAATAAATAATGACGTAAGGTACATAACTGAATATATGTGACATTCAGAATTATCTGACTTGATCCAGAAAGGAAGATTTATGGTTTAGAAAACTTTCTTTATCCATTCTTTGGGTTTGGCTTCCTAGAAACAGAATCTCTCAGTTGTTTTATTTTTTTAAATTCAGAATTGTTTTGATTTCCCCTAAATTCTTGAAGGTATTTTTGTTAGATATAAAATATGCAGTTGACTGAACTTATTTTTTCAGTTCTTGAAAAATGTTGTGCCGGTTCATTCTGGCTCCATGGTTTCAGATAAGAAATCTGCTGTCATTCTAATTTTACATCTCTGCCACTAAAATGCTGTTTTTCTTTAGCTGCTTTCAATATTTTTTCATTGCCTTCAGCTTTTAGAAGTTTAATTATGAGATGCCCCAAAATTGATCTCCTTGAGTTTGATCCAATTTGTGTTTCAAATTCTTGTATTTGTGCATGCATAGCACAGTTGTGCAATTAGCCATGTTACCCCTAAAATAGATGAACATGGACTGTTTGCTACATCTATCTTTTTTCAATGTTACTGCTGCTAGACAGGACACATGGAAGCTCAGCTCACACATGTAACCCAGCTGATATTGCCTTGGAAAAAGAAAGCATTTCTGGCTTCCACTAAGTGAGGAATGGAAAATTAGCTTCATGTTTCTTACTTCCATTACCCTTGAACCACGGACCACACTAGAATAGGAATTAAATTGTCATTTAGTTATTGTTGGCAGTGTATAGGGAATCACATCCACACTTGGAATCTTGAATATCATCTGGCAAGAAAATTGGAGAATAACACCCATGTCTATAAGTTAGGGAAAGGGAATAATTCCATGGAATATTTGGATCTTCAAAGCCCACTAAAATCACAAGAGCAAGGAAAGTTTTTCTTTTGGGTTTCACTGGAGTAGAGCAGACATTTCCAAAAATATATTTTTTCTTTTATTTTTAATTTAATATTTTTCTGACCCTTTAGCTATAAGAGTCAAACTTTACTTGAAGCTATTTTCTGTGGCATGATTTCAGAGGTTCTTGTTTGTAGGTTTCTGCAACTCACTGTTCAATATATATAGAAAACAGAAAGGAAGCCCCGGGAAATCACTGCTGTTTTGATCCTCAAGTAATGAGGGTTTGTAAGCCATCATTTTCCTCTTTGTTAGACTCTTCCTCTACTTGTATGTTTTATTATGTCCAAAGTATGTGTAAATGGAAAGGTGTGATGCATCTTGGCACCTTGATAAATTGAGATAACTTTTGATTATTGGTGGTAAATATTCTGAGGTTTAGTAAGAAAGTTAGTATTCTCATAGAACCTGTCTTTTGGTGTGGATAGATTTTTCCCAGATTATCCTGTACAAAAAGACATCCCAAATATGAAGGAAATCTGAAAAGGTTTAATGTGAAGAATACATGGATTCTTTGTAATTCTATAGCAGATAGAGAAAGAGCCAATCATGTCCCCACACTCAGCACACAGTCTGAAGGCTACAAGTACCTCAACTCTGGAAGCAACGTTCTGCAAAGAGTGCATTGAAGGATGATACATAAATAGCCCAGATTCCTCACTCATAGGATGGGATAAACCATATCCCCATTTCTCAATATCTTCAATGGTTTTAGAGAGAAATTGGTGAGCTCCAGTTATTTAAAGAGTCAAACATCTTGAAAAATATACCATCTACTAGATTTTTTTTCTGAAACATATTTTTATTCTCCTTAACAATTTTGTGACATTTCATATATTCTAATCAATCTTGATTCTTCCTTTAAAAATCTACTTCTGAGGAACCAGAACAAGAAAATGTAAATATTTGAACTTACTGGAATTAAAGCAGCACAGTGATGAGAACTCTGCTGGTACAGACAATGCCCTTGTACTAACATTAATGGTTTTCGTACAAGAACATGTTCAGTGATGCAAGTTCAGGTTATCTCGATAGATACAAAATAAGCATTTGACAAAATCTAACACCACTGAATGGAAAATACACTAAACAAAATAAATTTAGAAGTAATGGACCTCAACATAATGGAAGACCACAGCTAACATCAAACTTAAAAAAAAAAAAAAAACTGAAAGCTTGCCCTGTAAGATGTGTAATAAGGCCAAGATGCCCATGTTGACTGCTTCAATTACACATAGCAGTGAAAGTGCTAATCAGAGTAATTAAAGTTAAATATTTAATAATTAGACCTTAAAAATATAAAGCTTCCAGAAGAAAAGGGGACAGTCTTGACATTGATCATGGAAATGATTTATAGGCTATGATGTCAAAAGGATCGACATCAAAAGCAAAATGAGACAAGTGTGAATACATAAAAATTTTAAAAGTTTCAGGACAGAAAAGGAAACCAAAAAAAAAAAAAAAAACGAAAAGAAAAGAAAGAAAGTGCAACCTATGGAATCAGAAAAATTATTTGCATATCATATATCTGGCAAAAGATTAATACTACAAAGTTATAGAAAATATCTGCAACAAGGAACAAAAATAAAATTTCAAAACAAATGAACAATGGATGTAGACAGAGATTTCTGCAGAACAGTTACAGAATGAGCACTAATTATATAAAAAGGCACTCGACATTACTAGACATTGTGGAAATAACACCAAAACTGCAGTGAAATGCTACTTCACCTCTATTTAGGTAGCATTTTTTTTTGTTTTTCTATGTACCAGTGATCAAACTCAGCACCTTGTGCTTGTGAGCCACCCACAGAGCCACTGAGCTAAATCCTTGGCCCTTTAGATAGCTATTTTTAAGAAGAAAAAAATGTAGCAATATTGGCAATTATGTGAAGAAATGTGAATATTTGTACAGAGTTGGTAGAATTTTAAATACCTTAGCTATGGAAAGCTGTATGGAAGTTCCCTAAAAAAGTAAAAAATAAAATCATTGTATGTTCCTTTTTTACATTAGCTATTTTACAGTTTGGTCCTCATTTACACTTTCAGTTTCTCACATCACAGAAACTATTCAGTATTTACCCATGTGTGTAATGTAAAATAGGAAGAAAAGCACCAATGGGGAAGGGGAAGTAGAGAGGGGAAGTGAAGGAAAGGAAAACAGAGAAATAAAAAAAAATATGTGAAAAGAAGGAAAAAAAGGAAACCAAAGTTCTGTAAATAGGGAGAGGTCAAGAGGTTGAAAGGGGAGGGGAAAGGGAATGGGGAAAGAAACAAGAACCAATATCAGATACCTGTATCATGTACAGGTACAAATTCCCAATGCTGAATGTGATCATAATGTATACCTAAAATATACCAATAAGTTTAATGGGGAAAAATCATCATCGTATGTTTTAGCGACATCAATTCTGGGTTTATATCCAAAATAATTGAAATAAAAATCTCAAAAATATATCTGTACACACATGTTCATTTCACATTATTTATAATAATCAAGTCATGAAATCAAACAAAGTGTCCTTCAGTAGATTAATGGACAAAAATCACATGTACTTATAGTGGAATATTATTCTGCTTAAAACAAGTAAAATTGACATTTGAGACAATATGCAGGAATGTGAAAAATACTATATTAAAACAAGAGATTTATAGAAGATTAAATTACCTATGATACTCCTTATATAAAGTAGTTATAATTGTCAACCTTATAGACCAAGAGAGTACAATTCATTGCCAAGACTAGAGGATAAGATAAGGACTTATTCAATGAATATAAAGTTTTAGTCATGCAAGACAAATTCTAGAGATCTATTATAAAATATTGTACCTATAATTAACAAAATGGCATCATGCACTTTAATACTTATAAAGGGATTGGATCACATGTAAGTGTTCTTATCACAAAACAAATGACAAACCTGAAAGAGCCAAAAGTGAGAGTAAAACCAGCAAGGAACACAAGGGGACTTTTTAGTGTTGAATATGTCTAGTGTATTCCTTGTGTAATGAAATCATGGCTGCTTACATGTGTTAAAACACATCAAATTGTGTAACATTGTGTAAGTTCATTCTTTTGAACACACTGCAACAAAGCTGCTTTCAAAAAATAATTTTACTTGATATTTTGCTAGAAATACAGAGGAAGCAAAGGAAAATAAAGAGGAGAAAAAAGAGAATAAAAAGGAAGGGGTAAATGAATGAAGGAATGAAGGGAGGGAGGGAGGAAGGGAGAGAGGGAAGGAGAAAAAGTTAGGGAGGGAAGGAAAGATGAACGAAATTAGAGGATACTGAACTGGCCCAGTTAAAAGATCAAAAGCAACCAAAAATTTAGTTTGAATTTGGCAGTACTTGTGAACATGCCGAGCAAGAAATCTCTAAGACACAATATTCAAGTCCACAGAAATTTTTTATTTTCTATATAATGACTACTGGATTAGAAACTTCTTGTAGCAATTTTTTCCACTCTCAGGTTCATTTTGCATTTCAATGAATTTTTTAATATATGCTGTAACTCTATGATGCTAGGAAAAAATTCTCTGTGACATTAAATACTAGAATTTCCATTTCCTCTCTTGCTCTGCATAAAGAAAACAATAATGTCACATATGAAAAATTTAAATATTTATTTGCTTTGAAATAGTTTCTTGTCCTTGAAATATCTGCCAGAGACCCAGGAAGATAAAAAGCCTAAGATGGCTTAAGGAATAATCTGCTCGCACATTCAGATATTTCAGTTGTATGACTCATGACATTCTTCTGATATACAGTTTATTTAATGCATTTCTAGATATTTCTATCTAGAACTAATTTTAGTAACTCATATTTATTCTCTGTATATTAAATCATCCTCCTTATGGTCTTTTGGCTTCAAATATACAAGCAATAAATGATTAAAGTAATGTACATATAAGCAATAATCTCCTGACATAAAAGATACATCAGTTAATAGTTATTCAAATAGAACGTGAATATTTTGTGGTTCAAATTATTCTCTACCATTTCTTTTTTGCAGTATGAAAGGTGAAAAGATGAGCTGAAGACAGGCATTCTTATTATTTAGGGTACTGTGACAATGAGTATATTGCCTCATCAATATTATCCACAGCTTTTTCATCTTTAAGAAGAGAATAGTAAACTTTTCCTGACTGCCAGAGAGGAGTGTTACAAAGAGGGAATGAGATAGTTTATATGAACATATTTCCTAGAATATGAACATTTCCTGCGGACCCCATTTTTATTATCATCAGTATTCTAATAACTGTTACTATAATTTCCCCTAGGATCAGTGACAATATATGAGCTGTCCCTCAGCCACACTTTTTTCTATCTGAATATGACCTAAAGTTGCCAAAATGTACTCAAAAACTTCACGAAACTACCTGTGAAAATATTGTTTTGTTGTCTGTACAACATGCAGATCTGGAAAATGTAAATGGTAACCTCACCAGTTATGTGTATTATCATAACACGGAATCAAATGAGGTTGGAAAAAGTTGTCAAATCAACATTTTTTGTCTTGTTCTTTATTGTCTCATAAACCAAGAATCCTCATGGACAAACTTTATTTACAAATTAAGAAGAAAATATGCTTTAGGACACGTGTAATTATATTGTTTCGTCAGATGTTTTAATGAATAGTGACAATTGCCAACATTTTATTTATTTATTTATTTATTTATTTATTTATTTATTTATTTATTTATTTTTGGTACCGGTGATCGAACTCGGGTCCTTGTGCTTGCGCAGCAGTCGGCAAAACCACTGAGCTAATCCCTCTGCCCAATGCCAACATTTTATGATGAAGTTATTCAGGACTACTAGGAAAATATTTCTTGTTTCTGTAATATTTTGAATATGCATTAGCAAGAAAAAAGATGTTGGAATCAACCAATCATGTCTCAAACTCCTCTGAGAGTTGCAATCTCTGTGATTGTTAGCAATTTCGAAATTCTGTGAATTTCAGTATTATCATTTATATAAAGAGGACACATCCAGGATAAATGGCTGGAGATTATGAGAAATAATAAGTGCCAAGGTTCATTTTACTAGAGTTTGTTGCATGTCTTGTCAATGAATTAAGTACCACAGCTACTTCTTGTTGATAGTCATTAAAATATTCATAAATTTCTAAGTAATCACATAGAATATCCCATTTTATGAACTACACGTACATAGAAGTATGTAAATATATTAAAACAACCTAATGCACTCATATATCAGACAAGTACAAATCTGTGTTTTACACACCTGGAAAATTCCAAAAGGCAAAACTTGATTTTGTTGAGAAATATATCAAAATCACTTAAATGAACTGCTATGTGGCATACCTTACTACAGGCTTTCTCCACGTGTCAGATCCTCAGTTCCTCTCCAGGATCCCTTGTTTGACCTTTGTTTGCCTTCTGACTCAATCATATACCGCACGGTTACCTTTCCCTTAAATGGTGGCTATACTTAATGTGTTCAGCATCTTTTCTTGTCATTATTCCCTAAACAGCATTGTACAACAACTACCTCTGTAGCATTTTCATCGTGTGAAATATTATGTGTAACATAAAAACAATGAATAATGTAGTAAGCAGGAGAACGTGCACGTGTTATATGCAAATACATTGCCACTTTTTATAAGGAACTTGAGAGTTTGTAGATTTTGCTATCTGTGAGGGGTTTTGGAACCAATTCTCCTAGATACCTTTCACACTCATGACCTTTCTCCCTCTCTTTCCTTTTCCCTCTCTGACACACACACACACACACACACACTAAATATTACTGATAATGATATGTTGAAGATCATAAAGGAATTCACACAAGCTATTTATAATCAAATTTCTCTCCTTTCCCATATGCTAACCAGGCTTCTGAGTCGTGCACCAAAACCTCAGAAATTCATGGTGAAAGACATTTAGAACAAAAAAATGAACTCTTTCATTCAGAACAAATATACAGTTTCAGCACCATGAGATTCCTATACACAACGTCTCTCCCATTCGACTGGAGAAAAATATGTTTTGGTGCCACTCACAGAGCCCACAACCCAAAGCTTTAAAACCAACAGTTGCATCATCTTCCAAATACAAACTTGATAGGCTAGGACCCCAAATCAATGCTCTGCACACCTTAATGTGATTGGAATTTGGATTCCTGCCAATTTTTGATGGCAGTGATTCATTTTTAAGTCCAATGAATTCTCTGGAATTATAGGGGATCTGGTAGCAAATGTGAAATAATAGCACTGTAGAAAATGAGAAATCTTCCGTTGCAATGGTTTTTGTACATTTCTGTGTTAATTTAATATATTTTTATTTTCATATAAGTTAGGGAGAGTTTGGTCTAAACACATACCTAACAAAAAGTTGTAAATATTAACATGCTCAACAAATTGAAAGGAGAAACTGTGTAATGTAGTAATTTAATGTTTCCACCAACTTATTCCAATTGGCATAGGATGGTGAATGCACACGCCCTGACAGCAAGTGTCTTAGCCTGAGGCAAACCAGATACAAGAACAAACATTCTTTGAAGTCTCTTTTTTGGTATTAAAACTTCACATACTTTCTGCATTCTCCCCTATAATATATCTTTGCTTACTTTATTTTATTTTTTTGTATTAAATTCTTTTATTGGTACATTGTAGGTATACAACACAATTACATTTCTCATTGGGAATTGTACCTTTATATAATGCATCTTGGTTCTTATTATTTCCCCATTCCTAGCCCTCTTTTCACGCCCTCCACCCTTCCCTATTTACAAAGACTTTATTTCCATTTTTTCCATTTCTCATCATTTTTTCCTTTCCCTTCTTTTCTTTCTCCTGTGCCCCCCACTACCCCTACCCCTTTGGACCTTTTGTTCCTATTTTACATTATCGATACAGGGACCAGGGATTGAACTTGGGATGCTTGTACTTTCGAGGCAGGCACCAGTACCACTGAGCTAAATCCCCAGTCCCCGCTATTTTACATTATCGATTATTCATTCTAATCATTGGTACATTTTAGGTATACAATATAATGACATTCATCATTGGAAATTTGCACCTTTACATAGCCTCTCTTGGTTCTTGTTTTTCACCCTTGCCCAGCCCTCCCTTCAACCCCTCCAGCCCTCCCTATTTACAAAAATTTTGTTCCTATTTTTCCTTTTTCTCATATTAATCCCATTCCCTTCTATCCTTTCCCCTATCCCTCCCACTTCCTTCCCCTTTGCCCCTTTTCTTCCTATTTCACATGACCTATTATACATTTAGTCCTTATTTACACTTTCAATTTCTCACACCAGAGAAACTATTTGGTATTTACACATCTGTGCCCTATTTATTTCACTTAAGAGTATGGCCTCAATGTGCATCCACTTAGCTATAAATGTCTCTAATTTCTCATTTTTTATGGCTGAGTAGTACTCCATTTTATTAAAAAAAACATATTTTCTTTATCCAGTCTCCAGTTGATGGGCATTTGGGCTGTTTCCAAGTTTTAGCTATTACAAGCTGCACTGCTATGAACATGGGTGCACATATATCACTGTGGTATGATTCTTTGAATTCTTTGGGGAAGATCCCCAGCAGTGGAATAGCAGGGTCAAATGGGATTTCCAGTCCTAGTTCTTTGAGGTATCTCCATACTGATTTCCACAGTGCTTCCACCAGTCTACACTCCCACCAGCACTGGAGCAGGGTTCCTCTTTCCCCACAGCCCTGCCAGCATTTGTTATTGGTTGATTTCATGATAGCAGCCATTCTTTCTGGAGTGAAGTGGAATCTCAGTGTTGTTTTCATTTGCATCTCTCGAATGACCAGTGACGTTGAACATTTTTTCATGTATTTATTTGCTATTTCTACTTCTTTGTCTGAGAAATGTCTGTTCATTTCAGATGCCCATTTTTCAATTAGGTCTTTAAATTTGGGAGGTCTGATCTTTTTAAGTTCTTTATAGATTCGAGATAGTAGACCTTTGTCTGAGGAAGAGCAGGTGAAGATTTTTTCCCGCATTGTGGGTTGTTTCTTCACACTGCTGGTGGTTTCTCTTGCTGTGCAGAAGCTTTTTAATCAGAAGAGATCCCATTTGTTGATTGTTTGTGCTAGCTCACAGGCAACTGAGGTTTTGTTCATAAAATCTTTTCTTACACCGATGTCTTCAAGGGTTCTACCTAACCTCTGTTCCAACTGGTTCAGAGTTTCTATTTTAATATTTAGATCTTGAATCCATTTTGATTTTAGTTTAGTGCATGGTGAGAGATACAGGTCTAGTTTTAATCTTTGGCAAGTTGAATCCCAATTTTTCCAGCACCATTTATTAAAGAGGCTATCTTTCCTCCAGTGAGGGTGTTTGACTCCTTTGTCAAAGATGAGATGGCTGAGTGTGTCTGGCATTGTTTCTGCATCTTCTAATCTGTTCCACTGGTCCTCAAGCCTGTTTCTTTGCCAGTACCATGCTGTTTTTATCACAGTAGCTCTGTAGTATAGTTGCAGGTTGGGGATTTTGATACCCCCTGCCATGTCTCTGTTACCTAGAATTGCTTTTGCTATTCTGGGTCTCTTCTTGTTCCAAATGAATTTTTGGATTGTTTTCTCGAGGTCTATGAAGTATGCTGCTGGGATCTCAATTGGAATTGCATTAAATCTATATAGCAGTTTTGGAAGTATGGCCATTTTCACTCTATTAATCCTTCCTACCCAGGAGCAGGGGATGTCTGTCCATTTTCTGATATCATCTTCAATCTCTCTTTTCAGAGTGCCATAGTTTTCAGAGAAGAGGTCTTTGATTTCTTTTGTTAGGATGATTCCTAGGTATTTCAGTTTTTTGGATGCTATTGTGAAAGGAATTCTTTGCCCTATTTCTCTCTCAGTGAGTCTGTCATCCGTGTAGAGGAAAGCTATTGATTTTTGTGTGTTGACCTTGTAACCAGCTACTTGACTGAATTTGGTTATTAAGTCTAGAAGACTTTTGGTGGAGTTCTTGGGGTCTTCTATATAGAGTATCATGTCATCTGCAAATAATGACAATTTGACTTCTTCATTTCCTATCTTCATTCCTTTTATTTCTTTCTCTTGTCTAGTTGCTGTGGCTAATGTTTCCAAAACTATATTGAACAAGAGTGGTGATAGTGGACATCCTTGTCTTGTTCCTGATTTTAGTGTGAAGGATTTCAGTTTTTGACCATTTAGTATGATATTGGTTGTTGGTTTTTCATAGATGGCTTCTATCAGTTTGAGGTAGAGACCATCTATTCCAATTTTTTTTAGGGTTTTTATCATAATTGCATGTTGGATTTTGTCAAATGCTTTTTCTGCATCTATGGAGATAATCATATGGTTTTTGTTCTTGGCTCTATTGATATAGTGTATTACATTAATTGATTTACATATATTGATCCATCCCTGCATCCCTGGGATGAATCCCACTTGATCAGGGTGTATGATTTTCTTGATGATCTTCTGCATTCTGTTTGCCAGTATCTTATTAAGGATTTGTTCATCTATGTTCATTAGTGAGATTGGCCTATAGTTCTCTTTTTCAGTTTGGTCTTTCTCTACTTTGGGGATCAAGGTGATGCTTGCTTCCAGGAATGAATTTGGGAGTATTGCCTCCCTTTCAATTTCATTGAAGAGTTTAAACAGTAGCAGCAGCAGTTCCTCTCTAAATGTCTTGTAGAATTCAGCAGTGAAGCCATCAGGGCCCGGGCTTTTCTTAGGTGATAAGTTTTTAATTACGTTTTCAATTTCATTGGTTGATATTGGGTTGTGCAGAATTTTTAGGTCTTCTTCATTCAACTTTGGTAATTCATATGTATCTAGGAATCTGTCCATTTCTTCTGTGTTGTCCATCTTTTTGGCGTATAGGGTCTGGAAGTAGGTATTGATGATCCTCTGGATTTCGGCTGGGTCTGTTGTAGTTTCACCCTTTTCATTACTAATTGTATGGATTTGGGCCTTTTCTTTCCTTTTTCTGATAAGGTTGACTAAAGGTTTATCAATTTTATTGATTCTTTCAAAGAACCAACTCTTGGCATCATTGATTTTTTGTATCGTTCTCTTAGTCTCCATTGAATTGATTTCTCCTCTGATCTTTTTAATTTCTTCCCTTGTATGAGCTTTGGGTTGTCCTGCTCTTCTTTTTCTAGAAGCTTGAGGTTCAGCATCAGGTTGTTTAATTGGGCTCGTTCTGTTTTCCTAATGTGTGTATTCACTGCTCTGAATTTCCCTGTTAAGACTGCTTTCATTGTGTCCCATTGATTCCGATATCTTGTATTGTCATTGTCATTTAATTGAAGGAACTCTCTGATTTCTTCTTTAATTTCCTCTGTGACCCATTGGTTATTCAGAAGTGTGTTGTTCAATTTCCACATACTTATGAAATTTTTTGAGTTTCTTTTGCTATGGATCTCCAATTTCATCACACTATGGTCTGATAATATACAGGGGATAACTTCAATTCCTTTGCACTTACTTAAACATGTTCTATGTGTGAGTATGTGTTCTATTTTGGAGAATGACCCATGTGCAGCTGAGAAGAATGTGTATTCTGATTTTGTGGGGTGGAAGACTCTGTAAACATCTGTTAAGTTCATTTGTTCAAGAGTTCGATTGAGTTCTAGTATTTCATTACTTATTTTTAGTCTAGTTGATCTATCTATTTGTGACAGTGGGGTGTTGAGGTCCCCCACTACAATTGTATTCGTGCATATATGGCTTTTCATGTCCGTTAGTATTTGTTTTATATAGTTGGGTGCACTAGTGTTTGGTGCATAGATATTTATGATTGTCATCTCTTCCTCTTGGATTGTTCCCTTTACAAGGATGTAGCATCCTTCTTCATCTCTCTTAATCAGTGTTGGTTTGAAATCTACTTGATCTGCCAAGAGGATAGCTACTCCTGCTTTTTGGGGAGTTCCTGTCCCATGAAGTATTGTTTTCCACCCTTGAACTTTCAGTCTATGAGTTTCCTTTTGAATTAAGTGTGTTTCTTGTATGCAGCATATTGTTGGATTTTGCTTCTTGACCCATTCTGCCAGTCTATTTCTTTTGATTGGTGAATTGAGACCATTAACATTGATGGTTATAACTGAAACGTATTGACTTGTCATTGCCATGACTTTTTCTTTTTGTTGGGTTCTCCCCCTTTACATTTAATTTCTTGTCATGCCAGATGGGTTCATTCTGCTTTGCTTCCTGGGGTTGTGATCCTCAATGTCTGTTCCTAGGCTATTGTGTAAAATTCTTTGGAGTGCTGGTTTGGTATTCATGAAGTTCCTAAGGTGCTCCGTGTCATGAAAGTATCTTATTTCTCCATCCATTTTGAAAGATAGTTTTTCAGGGTACATCAATCTGGGTTGGAGGCTGTTTTCTTTTAGGGCTTGGAATATGTCACTCCAAGCTCTTCTTGCCTTGATGGTTTGTGTTGAGAAGTCTGCTGTGATTCTGATGGGTTTTCCTTTGTATGTGATTTGTTTCTTTTCTCTGACTGCTTGGAGAACTTTGTTCTTCTGTTGTGTTTCTGAAATCTTAACAATTATATGCCTATGTGTAGATTTTTTTTGATCAAGGCTATTTGGAGTCCTATATGCCTCACTTACCTGTATGTCAAGTTCTTTCCCCCTGCTTGGGAAGTTTTCTGCCATTATTTCTGTGAAGAGATTTTTTATGTCATCTGCACTCTCTCCTGTTTCTTCATTGAGCCCAATCAGTCTTATGTTATTCTTTTTTGCATCATCTAGCAGCTGCTGGATTGATTTCTCATGATCCCTTATAATTTTGAAGCAATTTTTCTTTTCCTGGTCACTAATTGCAATCTTATCTTCTATATCTGAAATTCTGTCCTCACACTGGCTCATTCTGCTGTGTAGACTTTCAGTGGAGTTTTTCATGTCCTGGAAATCTATGTGCATCTGTTTTATGGATTCCATTTGTTTCTTATGTTGGGATCCCATCATGTTCCTCAGCTCCTCTCTAGATTTATTAATCATGTCTTGCAGTAAGGGCACAATTTCTCCCGTTATCTGAGAAATTATTTCTGATTTCATTTTTTCCAGATCCCCTTTTGTTGCCAGTTCAGTGGGTCCAGGTGGTTGAGTATCAGAGGGTTCCATCTCATTTCCCTTTGGGGTTGCTGTAGGTGATCTGGAAGTCTGGTTTTGAGACTTATTTATGTGTTTTCTCATTTTGACTGTGGCGGGGGGCTGTTAGTGCCTGCACGGATTACCTCCTCTGAGCTGGGTGAGGTGGGACAGCGGCCGGGAGCAGCAGTAGGGATGGTGACCCAAAAGCCCTTTCCTGTGGGCTGGGAGCAGCCGGAGGGATGGTGGCCGGGAAAGCCCTTCCTCTGGACCAGGAGTAGTGGGATGGTGGCTCAGAAGCCACTGGGCCGGGAGTGGTGGGAGGGATGGTGGCCCAGAAGCCCCTTTCTCTGGGCCAGGAGCAGCGGGACAGAAGGTGGCCCAAAAGCCCTTTCCTGTGGGCTTGGAGCAGCGGGAGGGATGGTGACTGGGAAGCCCCTTCCTCTGGACCAGGAGCAGTGGGACGATGGCTCAGAATCCCCTACCTCTGGGCCAGGAACAGTGGGACTCAGTACCTTGGTCTGGTGGTCTGGTGTCCTCTGTGCCTTGGTATTGTGGAATCCGGTGGCTGTCTGTCTGCAGTGGGGTGATTCAGTGTCTTCCGCGTGACTCAGGACCTTGGTAGGGCGTGCACAGACCTGCCTGTCTGCAGTGAGCTGATTTGGCGTGTGTTCCGTGTGCCTGGGAACCTAGGCAGGGTGTATCTTTGCTTATTTTAATATGAAAGTAATGTGTCTCCCTCAAATCTTCAAACAAAATTGATGCGTCAAGAAGATTTACAGTGTTTTGAGTCTGTATAGTACAGCAGCTCTGATTACAGATTCTGCATTGGGACTCCTTATTTTAAATGCCATAACATTGGGGACTAGCTGTGAGGGCTGGAGGAAATTCGTTAACCTCTTATCCTTACTTTTCTTGTAAAATGAAGACTGAGTGACTTACTGTAATGAAAATATCATTACTATTTTTACAAGTTTCTGTCACACTTGGATGCCTCAAGTATTATGTGGGCCAGATTTTGAGATCATAAGAATGCCCTTCAAGGAGACATACTATAGAATTTACTATAGAAGAGCTTCCAGAGGATACCAATACGGCCTTGAGGAGTTATCTAGCATGCACCTCTACCTTCATAAAAAAGAAACAAAACAACAAATAAACTATTGCACTTGAGATGAGTGCCTTAGGGACATTATTGGAGCTCATCACAGGAGACTAAGAACCTTTTAAGACATGAAGATCTGGGATGTCAGTACAGAGAGAAAAATGAGGTGCTCTGGAATATTCAACCCTGGCCTTAGGGCTACAAAAGATTCCAGTTGTAGGGGTAACTGTTTTTAGGAGTGCCCCGTTAGACTGCATCAACATTGACACAGGGCTTTAGCCTTTCAGGGTGCAGGATGGAGCCACAGTCATTGTAGCTTTGTTTTCTTGGTGAAAGAATCCAATTTGAGTGTGCAAAGAATTAGGAACCCATGGAAGGAATTCATACTGTCCCTCCCCCAAAACTCAGGTCACAGGCTGTGACAGGGTGGAACCATCTTAATGAAACAGCCACTATCAGAACTCATACAACCTTAGGTGTCATAGCCCTACACAGCAGCATTCTTTGAACCCCAGACATAGTCTACCATACTAAAGAAAAGGACTATAGGCTCATGAACCTTACAGCTGAACTATGACCCCAACACCCTAACCCATGTAGTAGCCTGCTTACAGGGAACAGGTGACTCAGGATGGAAAAAGCATGCTACACCCTGCACTTTAAAAGCCAGTGTGATTTCCCTCTTCTTCCTGGGATCTTCTATCCACTCTTTCCCCCTTGTTCTACCAGCCAGGGCACCAGACATCATGCCTGAGACCCTTGAACCCCTCATGGACTGCAACTAAACATTCTTAGGACTCCAGCACCACCATCGCCACCCCTGCTGCTCCCTCCACTAACATTAAAGACAACTTCTGGCACAAGGCACGAGTGTTCTATGTCCCCACTACCACTGCCATCAATTAATGAAGAAGCTACAGGGGAAGGATGCAATAGAGTCCAAATGAACCAAAGCCAAAGTAGCCCAAAGAGTCATCACCAGCAAAAAGCTTTTTACCATGCAAGCTACTCTTTAAAAGCTACAGAGAGAACTGTTCTACTATATTTACAAACATCCAACACAGGGTCACAAATAGTATGAAAAAGTAAGGTAAAAATGATACTTCCAAAGGAAAACAACTATGAACTCGAGCACCTACAAACTGTGAGCTAAATAAATCTAGACACAAACCATAACATGGAGCCATCCCAGAATTTGCTACTTAGTTCCTCTGAGCCTTGGTTTCCATAATCATGTTGGCTGCTGTGCAAGTTTATTGTCGAATTGTATATGTGATTTACAACAATAACTGTCACAGTGAAAATGCTCACTTTTTCCTACTGCCTTTTATAGTTGTGGCCAATGAACAAAGGATGATTAAGAATTTTTTTCAGCGTTTGAAGCATGGCACCTTTCAAAGTTGTTAATTCTGTTAAATTGGATGTCACAGTTTTTTTGGCCCTTAGAATTGAAAGAAATAATGTATTAAATCACTTTTTGAAAGTCTTTATGACAAACTAAGGTAGCTCATTACATACTCTGAAGTGTATCTGTATATATTTAAGCAATTCATTACATTATTCTAAGAATAATATTTCCAGAATGATTAGTCATTTTCCATGACATTTATTTCTTTTGTATTGCTTCTCTTCAGAATAAAGTATAAAGTTTCCTTTATAGGATTTGTGCTCCTAAAGGCATTTCTAAAAACTTTAACATAATGATTGATGTATAAACAATCACTCAACTAGTATTTTTCAATACTTGTCTGGAAATATATTTTGAATATTATTTTCTTATTTCTAAAAGTAATTTGAAAGCATAATAAATATGATTTAAAATTAATAGGCTGTGTTTTGGTCTTGAAGAGCAAATAAGAAATTATTCCAGTTCACTTAATTGTTTTAAGAAGTTTACGGTAACCTAGATATAAATCTTATATTTAGTGTATATGATATCATTTGTTTTCATAAAGCTTTTAGTACTAAATCTTTTGAAAAAATGTATCTGCTGTAGATTAGGCAATACCCACATTTCTCAAAAAAAATATCAATCAGTTAAAAATAAAACAGTCACAGTCTAAAGCCATGCCACATAATTATTAATGGTTCAAATTCCAGTGCCAAATATGAGCACAGATATGAATATTGGTGTATCATGTCAAGGCCTCTTGTGAATTATGTATTCTTTCACGAGTACCAGAAGTAAGTTTGTATTTTTACATCTTTAAAATCATCATAATAGTGATATCACCATAATAAAAATCTTAATGGGTGGATGACTTAAATATAATCTGACTCATTTTAATTGCAGAATATTTTAGATATTTTGTGAATTTCATCCTGGACCACCAGAATAAAAACAGTATCATAGTAAAGCAAGTTACAGGGACTGTCTGGCTTCTCAGTGCATAAAAATGTCCCAGTAAAACTGTACTTTCATCCATTGTACACATCTTAATTTTTTAATTGCTAAAAAATGGTAACAATTATCTCTGTAAATTCTAAACATTTTGATTGTGAGAATCTTGATATCGATGGCTGCTGAGTGACCAGAATGATGGCTGAGATATGTTGGAGTGCTTGTGGAAATATCCTAACCTAAGACAATGAAAGCATTTGCTCCACTGACTGACTTTCTTCATGAATGACTGCTCTGTGGCACGTGATGCTTTTGACAGCATTTTACCCACAGTAGAGTTTTCAAACTTGGAGTTAATTTTATCTCAAATCTGGCTCTTCCCACATTTCAGCAATGTTCACAGTATCTTCATCAGGAGTAAATCAATCTCCAGATACCACTTTCTTTGTTCAACTATAAGAAGACACTTGTCATCTGTTCCAGTTTTATCATGCCATTGTAACAGTTCAAACAAATCTTCTAAGCCTGGATTCAAATTTTGGCTTGGCTACATTTTTAATCACATTTACAGTCACTTCCTTCATTTTAAGTATTACACCCCTGAAAGTAGTCTTTGAGGGTTGGATCCAAATTTTTCCATACTCCTCCTGATGCTGATAACTTCACCATCTTCTCCAAATCACTAATATTTTCAATGTCATCTAGAATGGTAAATCAATTAATAGAGGTTACAAATTACTCTACCTATTCCTCCAGAGGAATCACTAAATATATCCTTCATATATATATATATATATATATATATATATATATATATGACTTGAAGTGAAAATTATTACTTATTCCATGGAATAAAATAAAAATGATAGCTATAATACTTACAAAATGCTAGGATTAGGGAACTGATCTAAGAATAATATGATAATTTAATACATATGATAGGTGAGATGCAAAGAAACAGTAATGTTAAATACTTTTCATTTCATTATGCTTACACAACAAATATAATATTTATTTACTGTTATGTTTTATATCTAGACGATTCTCCAAAGCCTTTGTGCTCATACCCATAGGTTGGGTTTTTGAGGGGTGATTCAATTATGGGGATATGACTCTCATCAGTGGACTAGTCTAATGATAGGTTAAATGTGTTTTGGGAGGTGAAGCCTAGTGGGAAGATGTGAATCACTAGGGGCCTGGCCTGGAAAGTTCTATTCCTCTCCTCCCTTGATTTCTCTCTGCTTATCATTGGCCAGGCCAGGAGCAGTTCTCTAACTTGACTCTCTGCCATGTTGCCCTGCCTTAAAGCCAGCCAGCTATCTATGGAATGAAATCTCTACAAACTGTAAGCCAAAATTAAACATTCCTACTTCTAAGTTGGTTTTAAGTATTGTCTAAGGGATGAGAAAGTAACTAAGGTATTTCCTACTTTAAATCTGGTCATTAATTTCATACACTTTTTCTTAAACATGTGATGAGTAATCCTTATATGTCTTTCTCATTATATTCATGCTTTGGTAAAGTTATACAAATCTTTTAACAATATGGCTCAAATGATTATTTGTCTGAGAGTTCTTATCACTTCAATCCATTTGTTTTCACCTGAAAAGTAAACTTTACACTGTTTCACATCTGTACTACTTTTTACATCTATGTTATCATACATTAAAATGATTTGGTTTATTTTCCTATTTCTTTTACTAATGGTAGCTACCACAAATTAGGTACTGTTGTAATTTAAATTTATATTGTCTCCCAGCCATTTCACGTGCTTGGAAAGTGATTGGTTCATGGTTAATCTATACTCATAAAATGATTTATCCATTGATTATTTCAATAGGCAAAAGTGTTGTTGAGAGGGGGCCCCAGTAGCAGGTGTTTTATAGAGGAAATAATTTGGAAGGGCTCATTTTTATACCTGATTTTTCCCTTCTCTCTCTGCCTCCTCACTGAAATTGAGTGTGAAAGGTTCTGTTCAGTGAGTTCTTTCGCCATGCTATTTCTGATTGGAGCCAGCCAAGCATGCACTGAACCCACTGAAACTATGAGCTAAAATAATCCTTTTTGCTTTTATGCTGTGGCTATCAGGTGTTTTTTTGTAGCAGCAGGAAAGTGACTAATACAGATACTGTCTTTGAATTACTTTAGTGCTTACAATTAAGTTATATGACCATACAATATCTAATTTTCACTGTCCAGAGTGAAGAATGTGAAAACTGTTTCATATTAAAAAGAATATTAAATATTAAAATAAAAGATTGAATATTAAATAATAAAATATTAAAATAATAAAATATTTTATTTGAAAGTAGAATCACTTGTACTACTTCTTAAATATTTTTTTCACATGTGGATGGTGGTTGCTCTGTTACACTAGTACATATAATCATTAAACCTGTCTTGCTAAACCATCTTATTTCTTTAGGCAGAAATGATTTTTTTTCATCCTTTTATGATAAACAGATTCCAAGTAATGTTGATTTATGTCATATTATTTACAATTCACATCATGATCATCATCTGAGTGCCTAATATAGGTAAAATTTTTATATGATTTATACCATTTCCCTAAAATTCTCATAACTCTTCCTGAAGTTAAGTATATAATTTTGATATAAATCTTGATTTGGGGGATTTAACCAAGGTTAAATGTGTTATTACACCAACCTTCATATTGTAGGTGGTATATGTTGCCTGTTATTTTCATTGTCCAAAATGAGGAATGAATCTACTGGTACTTAGGGAAACTTCTAGATGAGTTTTAAGTACAGATGTGATCTTATGATAAACAGGATACAAATGAAAAAAATGAGATAGAAATAAAAAAGGAAAAAATATCTTATCCTATGCAGAAGAAATTAAAATTTAGTGGCTCAGGCCACATATATACTTCATGGCTTTACATTTTTATCAATACAGATATAAAATTGTGAATAATATAGTTTTTGATGACAATGCAAAGACAAATATATTTAAAAGTATAATGTTATTAGGGATACATGAATTTGGACTTACATCTGTGTATTAAGTTTCTTTAGAGAAATAAGTTCAATATAAAATATCCATATGATTATACAGAGAATTTATTAGATAGGCTTACATGATCCAAAGCAGAAGAGTCCCAGTGGCCCCCAGGTGGATCAGAGACAGAAGAATCCAAAATGGCAGCCGGTGTACTGGAGAGCCAGGGGATCCAATAACATGAAGTTCAAAGGCCTGGTATCTCACTGCAGAGTTAGGAGTGTGAGTTTGTGTCAGGAAGCTGAAGAGTCTGCATTGGAAGGGTGAAAAATCTGCTAAAAGACTGAAGGAAGACACCAACATCCAAAAGCAATGGTGAAGACTGAAGCTCTTCCAGAAAAGGGAGACAGTCCCTTCTTTACTTTCTTATTCTGTCCAAGCTATAAGCCTGTTTTTTGGTGCCACTAACATCTGGGGTGTGTCTTTCCCCTCTCTGCTTGCTGGTGTACCTATTGATCATGCTTAGACACACCCAGAATGTACTGATCTGGTAGGTGGATCTTACCCAAGTGAAGTGCACATATTAGTCCGTGATGCGATCTGTATGGCCAACAATTTTAGGAAGCCAAGAGAGCTACGTGCATATCCTCATATTTCATACTACAAATGGGACATACAAGTAGGTTTCCAAACCCTTAGCTTAACATTTTGAACAAGAGTGAAATGTTCCATGATTTAAAATATTTTTCATTAAATAACTTTGAAAAATGTTAGATAAGCTATCATTAAAAAATATTTTTATGATGTATCTCTCTTACCATTTATGAAAACAGTATAAATGACAGAGCCTAAAAATAATAAGAAAAAAATAGCACTCAAGAACTATTTATTGACTGAAATACAAAATGCATACACTAAAAATAAATGCATTTTGATTCTCCAGAAGGCTAACTGGGGTAGTGGCACATCCCTGTAATTACAAAACTCTAGGAGGCTGAGGCAGGAGAATGACAAGTTTTAGCTCAGCCTGAGCAAATGATGACTTAGGAAGAATCTGTTTAAAACAGGTTCAATCCCTAGCACCACAATAAATAAATAAATAAATAAATAAATAAATAAATAAATAAGTAAATAAATAAATAACCACACACAGCCTCCATTTTTTTGAAGAGTGTCAATTTTCTAAATGTTGCTATATAGCTCAATAGCTCTTGTTTTCTACTGTGTTTCCCAATTGGATGGACTCAGATGAGTAAATCAGAGTTTGAATTGTATAGGTACAGACAGCTACTTTATCATATAATAATAATAATTTTGACAAACTCTTCATACCTAGTTACATAGAATCGAACAAAATAATGCTGACTTGAGAAATTAATTGTAACACACTTCATAAATGTTAATTACTCATTTGTTACCATTCCAAAATTAGTACATAAAATTCAAAGCAGCAGATGAAATGGAAAATCTTAAGAGATGAGAAGGTTTAGTGAAACATGACATAATGAAATGCTAATTCCACTTCAATCTTTTCTCTTTCACTTTCCCAAATCCATTAATAAACTATAACATTGATTTTCTCCAATCCATTATGTTCTCTGAATTTTAAGTGTTTTTTTCAAGTTATAAAATATGAAATCTGAATGCTACATTACCTCTTACTCATTCATCTTTTGAATATTGCAATTGGTATCTCTGTCTGCTTGACATGTACTTAAAATTCAGTCCCTTGATTTGATTTATAAAATATTTTGTTTGCTTAAATGATATATGACAGGGACACAACTCAGTCAAGTCTTGTGAAATACATAAAATCACATAGAATAAATTGAAGCTATTTCCTACTGAATGCAGTGTACAGGAAATATAGTCTCTTTTTTAAACAATTTTATTTTTATTACCACGTTTGTTCTATATAAGGATTGCATTTACAGGAAATATATTCTCTTTATCAATAGCATATAAACCCATATCTTTCAGAATTCAATAAAAATGAAAGCGAAAAGAATTAAAGCTAGGTATAATGTAATTCATGTAAAGAGCATGAGCTTTGCAATTATTTTCTGATTTACATCTTAAACCCATGACTAATAATATTTGTATTTGAATATATAGTTAATATATCTGAAACAAGTTTTCCAATATGAATAAATGGATCAATATTATATATCTTAAAGTGTTGCTAAGAAGATTAATGAGATTAATCTCTTTATGATATAGTGAATAAATATACACGGGATATGGGATGAATATTAGTTTTTCTACAGAAATTCCCTTCTTCATACCAAGACTCCTATTTATTCCATACAATATCTAAATCATACATGACCTCGTGATGAATATTGTCTTCAAAGAATGAACAACACAAAAAGCAGGACATGTAGACAGCATTTTATGTCCTTTATCTTTAGCAGTTATAAGGATTTCACCAAGATGTCATTCTTTCCCAAATCTAGATCTAATGATAGGATTAATTAACTCCATACGTAAAATATTAAGGTTTTTCTAGGATCCACAGGCTCTATATGAGCTCTATCTATTCAAGTCAATCATAGAAAGTGTTATAGAGAAACATAAGCACGAATTAAGCATCAACAATTACTTATATTTTATTTGATGATGTCTAAAATTATTTAGTATAAAAGGAAGTGTAACTTTAAGGAATAGTGATAAGTTTACAGATGCAAGAGTAAAGGGACTTATTGTCAGGCAAAAGGGATGAATTTTATTTTACTTTATAAAAACTCCTGCATGTCTAGTATTGGTCTCTGCAGATGTTGAAGATGCTTATTTTAATACACATTTTGGAGGTGGCTTGATATTTGCTGGAAATACAATACAATTTTGTGCATGATAAATTTAAGAGTCCTTATGCTTATTGAAATCTACAGTCTTAGGAAGAAAATACTGACTGTGTAGGATAATTACAGTATAAGTACTGAAAAATATAGAACTTAATAGAAGGGTAGAATGAGAGAGTGGCCAGAGAAATAGGTGTGCATTAATTGAAATAAATAGGACTCACATGTGTAAATACCGAATTGTTTCTCTAGTGTGAGAAACTGAAAGTGTAAATGAGGATAAAAAATGATTAAAACAAACAATTGATAATTTGAAATAGGAAGGAAAGGTCCAAAGGAGTAGGGGAAGTGAGAGGGGAAGGAGAAAGGAAAGAAGGGAAAGGAAAAATTATGAGAAAAGAAAAAAAGGGGAAACAAAGTCTTTGTAAATAGGGAAGGGTGGAGGAGGGGAAGGGAGCACAGGGAATGAGGAAAAATAACCAAAATACATCATGTACAGGTACAAGCTCCTAATGATGAATGTAAACATATTGTATACTAAAATGTACCAATAAAAGAATTTAAGCGAAAAAAAAAAAAAAGAAAAGAAAGAGAAGAAGAGATTATGCTCCCACAGAAACCAAAGAACTAAATTGTGCTAAGGTGTAATAGTAGCTAATTATCACCGGGGTGGAGAGGAGGTCAAATAAATTTGTCCACATGGATGTCAATGGTTTTAGTATAGCACTTTTGATAGAATGTGTAAGGTGGCATTTTGTGGATGTAGAACAGAGATACAGACTGCTTAGATTATCCCATATAACTCTACTTTCAGTATGCATGAAATTAACCATTTTGTTATCAATAGGAAAAGAAAAGAATACAGTAAATGCCTTCAGAACACTATGAAGGTGTTAAGGACTAAATTAAATGCAGTACTCTGCTTTAAGAGTTCAAGGGACAATTCTAAACCAAATAAACATTCAGTTAAGGGACTATAATATGCACACGTTGTCTACAGAGGAATCTTTAACATGAAAAAACTTCAAACTTCTTAAGATTGGGCCTCAGTACTTTCTGTGCATTATCTAGGGAATATAGATATTTTCAAGCAGAAAAAATTATCATACTTAGATTATTTGATGCATTTATGCAGTTAATCTTTCTTTCAATGTATTCAGGAAGACTTGAATTTTAGAAAAATAAAGAGAGAAAAAGTGAGATAGAAAGACTGTTTGGGCAGAAATCTATGGGGGAAGAATTAAGATAAAAATGTTTAAAATACTTTATCAAAATTAAATAACTGCACAGTTGATATTGAAATAGTAGTACAGACATTTAAAATAAAATTTCTTCATAATGTTTGGAGATGTTGGAAAAACAGATTTTGATAATTCTTTAAATTCTTGATAAAATAATAAAAGATAACATCCGTGGAATGCAGAAAAGACAATTCTACATAAACACATCACTGAGAAGCTTCTAAGTGAAATACTTGTAGAAACACACATAATTAAATGGAAATTTCAAGAAATCATTGTCGGTGTGATTAAAAGTCTGATTCTTGTGATTTAAAAGTTCTCTCTAGACAAAATCAAGATATTTGAAAGAATGAGTCTCAAATTGCCAAATCTCTGTGTGAATTATGCTTTTATAACAAACAGTTACTAAGTCTCAGTGGACTAAAACATATTGTTTTCCTCAGGTGTTATATTGCTGTTTGCAAATTGGATGTTATAACTTCTGCCAGCTGTAGGGAGGGTTCACATCAGTCCCAGTGTTGACTGAAAGATGGATAATTTCATGCTGATGGGTACAAAAATACGGGAGCAATGAGCTGCAGCAAATTTCTTAATAACACTGAAAGGCTCTGCTCAGCTCTGTCATACATTATCACCTTTCACTGATGAAGGTGAATCTTATGACAACATTGCAAATGAGTTGCTCATAGGATTAAGCCTTTCACAGTCAGGAAAAGGAGGCAATATATGTGGATAATGATACAGTGTACCCATTAAATATAGCCTTATGTCACATATGTATCACCCTATTTGGCATATATATATATATATATATATATATATATATATATATAATCAGAATAGATATATATGAACATTTCAAAAAATATACAAAAAAGTAACATTGAAACTACACAAAAGAAAGTGAAGTTACCAAAATGAATGACTACCTGATCATCTTCAAATTTTTATTTATACTACAATAGTATCAAAAGGAAATGGAGACATGTATACAGATTTCCTGTAAAGTAATGATTCTAAAATGATCCATTCATTTTTTATGAGAAGAAATCATCTCAAAAGTGAAAGATCTCAAATAATTTATTCTTTAAAGTGTCTTCATGAAAAAAATGTTCAAAGACTTATCTCACAACAAATTAAAAGGTAAATGAAAAGTAACTTCTAAGCTGGCATAGCATGGTCATTACTAAGCTTTGACAAAAGAATAATGGAAAATTTAGTGTGTCAGGGGTATAAATTTTCCTATAAAGCAGTGTCATGAAAAAAATAGATAGTTTTAAGTAATTTAATGAAATAGCTACAAATTTGACATTTAGCAAATCAAAAGCACTGATGAAAGCGAAAGCACTTAAAAGAAATAATAAGAACACAAAATCAAATTTATGAGTATTAAATAAATTTCCAAAATGAGACCTGTGCCAGTATATTGACAGCTTTTTTTGTTACCCTTCATAAAGACATAAAATTTTGTGTTTACTTGTGAATTTCTTACCATCTTTGTTCATTGAAATATTTCAATACCTATACATGGCTCTTAAAAATAATAAGAAAAGCAAAATTAAATAATAAAAAGTCCACTTGGAGAGCAATCAACCCCAAACCGAGTTAAAAACAAAGCAAAAAAGAAAATATCACTAGTTTTTCTTATCATTAATAATGACTAGCATTAATTGGCAATGACCAGATTTGGACATATTATGTGATGGATACTATCTTCCTGTACATATAATGGATTCTCTTGAAACTTACCAATATGCCAACATCCCATGCAGAAAATAGCATATATTTTCTTCAGAAGATTGTAGCTTCTTCATGTAAAAATAATTGTAAGATATATGTTATAGTATAATGTTGTTATCATCTCATTAGGTGACTTCCTAAACCATTAAAAAATTAACTGATGAATAAATGAAGCAGTTCATGAGATTGGCTTCTGACAATGTAGATTTAAAAGTTTTAATGGCTTAGAAATGTCACCTCACCAGCTAAGGTTTCTTCCCTCCACTTTTTCAATCTTGTGTTTCTTTTCTTTCAATGTAAATAATCTTCAAAATCTGCATTAAAATCCACATAATAAATGCATTAATATAAACTTCACTTATTTCTTAAAAGCACAATTCTTTGAATAACCTGTGCAGAATTAATTTCTGAAGGTATATCTGACTCAGATAATTTACATTCTATAATTAATCCATAATAGATATTCTGGTTCTCTCTCAGAATGAGGGGTAAATTTTTTGAGTGAAAGTTAGATACTAAGCACAATAAAATTAAACTTTTGCTCAGGAGGAAAGTGGAAAGAAATACATCATCATTTACATATGGAGAGAAAGTAATTGAATGAGTGATAAGCGGCCAAAGAGAAAATCTGTTGGAAATATTCTAGTGTCATCATTTTGCTTTATGATTGATACAATCATTTTTTCATTGTGTGCTCCATCTGCTATAACAAAAGACCTTAAACTGGTTAACGTTTAAGCTATGGAAATTTATTTCCCACAGTTCTAGTGATTGAGAAGTCCACAATCAAAACATCAGTGGATTCAATGTCTGGGTGAGCCCCACTTTTCATAACTGAATTCTTTTTTCTGTGACTTCACAGGTTAGAAGGAGGTGCTCAAGATCCTTAGAACTATTTCTTTAAGAAGAGTAGTACTTAGTTACTTCCCAAATACCCTCCTTGTAAGTGAAAAACTCTAACACATAAATTTGGTGGGAGACACAGACATCAGCATATTTGGGTTTTAATCATTCACATTCGTTTATCATTTCCTTTCTAACCTTTCTCATATAAACCTTTTCCCACAAAATCTTCTTAAATTTCATTAAGATCAATTTAAATCTTTTATTTTATCAACCAAAATAGTTGCAAACATTCTTTACTTTTCTCTTCCACTTATTCCCCATCATGTCTCAAAAACTCCTGTGAGCTCAACTTATGTCCAGAATCTGATAACTTCTCTATATATTCACCCCTCTCCACCTGGTCCAAGCCATCATCATCTTTACACATATTTGCATGAAATTCTCTTGATGAAATTGATGTTACCATTCCCCTTAGCTTGATTAAATTTTAGTCAATCTTCTTCCTAATAACAGGCATGGGACCTCCCTTTTTGTACAGCATCCACCTTAGCAAATTTCACTTTAAATTATTTCTGCATGTCTTTGAAATGCAAATCTCCTTTCCTGTTGCCAGTTTTATAAACCAGGAATGTCTCTCTAAATGACCTGGTAGCCAAAGGTCTTCCTTTTGAACTATTGTCATCTAGAAACATAAATCACCTATCCTATAAGTGTTTGGGACAGGGCAGGAGGTTAACATGAATAGGTGGTTGTCAATTAGCGAACACAAGTGGCCTAAAATCATGACCAACTTCCCCTCTCGCACTTCTCAGGGGCTGTCCTGGTGCTGAATGCTCCTGCCTTTCCTTTCAGTAAAGTTGAGCTCAGTATGTCTTCCTTGTTGCCATGATCTCGCAGAAAGTATTCCTTGCCTATTTTAACTATTCAGTGGAATTTTGTTTATCACTCTTTATAAAGTAGAATTCAATGGGACTCTGAATCACTCAGCTTTAGCTTTTCTTAAATTTTTTTTCTTTACTACTTAACAACCATCTGACATGGTATGTGTGTATATGTTTGTATGTGTGCATTTCTTTAATTTAATATCTACTTCCCAGAAACTATGCATATACACATACATATCTATATCTATATAGAGAAAGATCTATATCTAAATATTTATCTATGCTCATTTATATCTATATATAATGGCTTCTATTGTTTTTGAGTAGTATTTAAACAGTTCCTTCCTGGAAAATAAAAATCATAAAATAAGTAAAACTAAAGTATCAGTAGGTGTCCTACTTATTCTATTTCTACTTATTCTAATATTCCAAGGAAGGACTTTAGGTCTTTTTGTTTTCTAAGAGTTTCTACAAAAAGGGTATTTTATATTTTCTCTCAGTTTCCCTTTAATACTGTTCAGACCTAATGCAATTTATATAGAGAAATAATAAAAAAATTTATTCCTGTTTTGAACCTGTCAAAATATACATAAGTCTTTCCACTAAGCCTGTGGAAAGAGCTTTAAAAAATATTTTCTTTATAAAGAACCTAAATGGTAAATCATGGGAAAAAATGTAAACAGCAAAAAAAAAAAAAAAAAGAATAGAGCAAGTTAAAATCATTCTCTGCATTATATTATCTACCACTGACAAATCTGCATATATAAGTTATATGATAATTGTAAACACTTAAACTCAATTTTTATTTTCATTTTTATGGATCAGTTGACTAAAACTCTTGATTGCATTTCCCACTTTAATCTGACCATCAAAAATCAATTGCAAATTATCAGTCAATTTCTAGCAGTTACAAAGTATTTTCATATTAATAAGATAATTTTATTTGTTTTAGATTTTCAAACTTTCTAATTTTTCTTTGAAAATGAATCAAGTATAAAAAACATATGAAGTAAAGTAATTATTTTGTCTGTACAAAACCCATTTGCTCTTAAGATTCTTAAATAGCTCATTTCACTAGTCTTTTAAGGTAATAGTAAATGGTAACATTAACTAGTAATATTTTTGTGTTTTCGATGTAATGAATAGGAATTGGTGGTATGTCTTTTTCTGTTCAGCATTCTGTTATGCTTTTCAATTTAAGGAAAGTAGTAGTGTGCTGCTTCTACATCCCAAGGAGCATGAGATATATCTCTCGGCTCAAAAGAGAATGTTAACATCTTATTTGTAAAAGTAAATTAAATGGTTGGAAATTCGTTCAAAAATGATGCCTTTCAACATTGAATTCAGATATCACAAGAACTGTTATTCTAAAGATAATAATATAAAAATTAACTGTCTTAATCTGATGGACTTAACTTTTGCCCTTTATATAATATGCCTGATAGAATTGTTTTCTATCATTGCTAGATATTATTTTAGAGCATATCCTCATAATCCACATTCTCTGTTCTTTCATCTAATCATGAAAACAAGGCTTTGTATATTCTCTGTACTAGGGTGTATTTTAGCAATTGCAATGAGGGATATAGAAGCAATTAACTTACAAATTGCATGTAGTTGTAACAGTTCAAGTATAGCTCACTGGGCCTCCAATAAGGTAATAATCTGAGTAAATGTAGCCTTGGCATTCTTAAGAAAAGTATAAGTTTTATTCACAGTTATATCTAAAAACTATCAATGTTCTAAAATTTGAGGCAATACTCCCAATGAATGTACAAAAGTGGAAACTAAACTGAAAATGGCAATATTAACCTTTAAAGAAACTGCATCAAGGGCCAGGGATTTAGCTCAGTGGTTCCGGCGCCTGCCTTGCAAGCACAAGGACCCGAGTTCGACCCCCGGTACCAAAAAAAAAAAAAAAAAGAAAGAAACGGCATCAAATAATAAAACAGATAATAATACAGATAATTAACATAAACCCCTCAGAAAGAATGGCACAGAAGTTCATCTCTGCTCTGGAAAACTGTTTTTAAAAAGCAATAGTTCAAGTCCAATATCTGGTCAGTGTAAGTTTGGCAAAGATATTGAGAAATAATTGTTATGATTTATAAATACTATTGCACAAGATTTTTGTTGTTGTTGGGTTCTTTTTGGTACCGGGGATCGAACTCGGGTTCTTGTGCTTTCGAGGCAGGCGCCAGAACCACTATGCTAAATCCCGGCACATGAACAAGATTGTTTAACTTAAAATATTCATATACATTGTAAAGCAGATATTATTGTCAGTCTTCTGCATCAGTGTGTTTAATTAGAGCATAATAACTTTTAATATTTATAAATTTTGTATAATGTATTTTTATACCGCTTCTGTGATAAGATATTTAAGATAATTATCTTGTCATATGTTGTGTTTGGCCTGCGTGTTTTTCAAGCCTGTTCTCTTTTATTCTCAACTTTTTTTCAAGTTAAATAGATGCATTATAAATATGGTAAAATTCTTATTTCTCAGAAGTTTTGATGAATTGGAGAATCTTCTTTCCTTACCATGAATAATAAAATAGCAGTAATTTGTAAAGTTTACCTTTATTTTTAGAGATTTTTCTTTTAAAAGTTGTAGTGGTGTTTGAATTGTTGGATTTACACATGAACGCTTCCTGGAAATATAACTTCTCTAGTTTTCTTTGTATCTACACTGCTTCTTTATATTATACTGTTAAAACAATATTGATCCAGTGAATTAATTCTGTTTAGTATCATGGTAGGTGACAATTGTAGTATCTATAATGAAATGTATTAAACATTTCATTTAAAGAAATATTTCTAAAAATTGATGGTAAAAATCCAGAAGCTAAGCAAAAATAAAGCATATCTGTGCTTAGAGTCCCAAGAACATTTATTATCAAGATATTACATCACCTAGGTCACATTAAAATAATAAGGGATTTGAGAACACATGAAGAAACTCAGGGAAAACAAGAGGCATATTTTATATGTCTTCTCTGAAGCATTAAATTGCCTTATTTCTTCTGTATTTGTAACATAATCATGTTCAAAATATTTTGAGGATGTGTTAAGGAAAAGTAGTGTTTTTAGTCTTTTACAGTTAGTTGATTTCCACTCCATTTAGGCTTATGCATGAGGTTCAATTTTAGTGTTCAAACTTTTTGAGTTTTAAACAAAGAAAGAGATTGTATACTTATTAACAACAATATCCCAAATAATAAAATACGCAAAATTTCCAATATCTGCATTTGCTCTGTGCTACATCTGCTGTAGATTATTACCATCCCATCTTTTTCTAGATGTGGATTTTGCAGGATATGGAAATAAACTCTCAATTGACATTGCTCTATATTTTAGACCTTAATATATATGATCCAATTCAGATTAAATCATTTTTGCCTTCTGATTCCACGTGCAGGGTGGTTCACTATAGAAGATGACTTAACGTTTTAAAATGCCTAAAGAAATGGAAAGAGTTAGTGGATCTTGAACTAGCAATTATACTCATAGTTTCTTAGAAGTATTGCCTTAAGCTACACATTTCATACTCACTCCAGATATCTTCTGAACATTCCAGTAGAGAGTTCTATTTAACTGGCTGGAAAAGACAATTATTATTTTTGAATGCATGAAAGGAAAGCTTTCAAGATGGAATCACATAAAGGACATTCTTGAAATTCCACCTTACATCCAATAGGATGGTTAGAATGAAGACCAATAATAACAAATATTTGTGAGGATATTGAATAAACACAAATTTTCAGGCACTGCTGGTGGGAATATAAAATGGTACAGCTGCTTTGGAAAACAATCCAGCATTCTTAAAAAAAAATAAAAGGTAGAGTTATCACATGACCTAGCAATTCTGC
The DNA here is from genome assembly GCF_053883595.1 of Heterocephalus glaber. Taxonomy (NCBI): domain Eukaryota; kingdom Metazoa; phylum Chordata; class Mammalia; order Rodentia; family Bathyergidae; genus Heterocephalus; species Heterocephalus glaber. The sequence goes on along the minus strand of NW_028258151.1, from coordinate 26,972,872 downwards.
ACCTAGATATGTAATGAAGAGAAATGAAAACATATGCGTACAGTACTTGTACATGAGTGCTCAAAAGAGCATTATTGATAACGGCCAAAAAGTAGAAATAACCCAAATTTATACCTACCGATAAGTGGATAAATATAGTATGCCCAAAAATTGAGTATTATTCAGCCATCAAAAGGAAGTTGTACAAAGTAAGTGAATCCTGAAAATATTTTTCATGGAAGAAGTCAAATTCAGAGGATCACATATTGTGTGATTCTGTTTAAAGACCATGTATTGTAGGATTCTATTTATGCACACCGTCAGAATATGTAAATCAATAGAGACACAGGATAGATTAGTGATTACCTAGGACTTCTATGGGATAGTTCTCTTTCTGGAGATGACTCAAAAATTGTTCTAAAATGAGTTGTAGTAATGGTTGCAAGCTATGTAAATATATTAAAATCCAATGAACTATATTCTTTAATTAGTTGAACAGTTATTAAGAAAAATAAAGGACATGTGTTTCATTTTCTAAAGTCTCAGTTATGTACAGAAAATTTTCTCTATAGTTTTATAGTTTCATATTCTTTTTGGAGGAAGGATCGTACTGAGGACAGAACACTGGGGTCACTGAACTACCTTCCGAGCCCTTTCCTACTTTCACTCAGTTTTTTTTTGAGAGAGGGTCTCTCTTTGTTATTTATCCTGGGCTCAAACTTGCTCTCTTCCTGCCCTAATCTTCTGAGTACGTGCACTCACAGGCCTGTGTCAAACATCTGGCTCTAAGTCTACATTAAATTATTCTGCTTCTTTGGCTTAGTAGCCCACAAAAAACGATGCTTTTCCCAAATCATGAAGATCCACATAAACAATTTCATTCTCAAACTCAAAGTTAATCTATTTTTTTTTCTTTTTGTTTCCCTATATTATAGGATTTATAGTTGATGTATTTCTATCCTGACCAAATCTTATGACCAAGAAGCAACAGAAGTGCTGTTTTATTTGTTTTAATATCAATATCTCCAGTGCTCAGTGTAGAATATGTAATTTAAACTGTTTGATAAATCTTTACTGAATAAATTATTTAAGAAAATAATCACAATTAACATTTCTATTTAATCCAAACATAAAACTCACACACATAAACCATAAAATTGGATGAATTTCTAAAAGAAATAACCTTCAATATTATCCTATTTCCCTTTTTCATCAAGTCAGGATACAATTAACATACTGTCTCATGATGACATTTCCTATTTAAAAGTAGAACATTTCTGTTTTATCGAAAATGAAATTCATTATAATCAAGAGTGTATTTTAGATCCTCTCTAAGGGCTCTTTCAACAGATGATGGACTTAACCTCCAATGAGCACTACAGAAAAGGACATAATTGAATTAGTTTGTGATTAAGTCAAATCTCTGATTATAGATTTCTAAAATGAAATATAAACATAGAAGAATAAAAAGGGACAGGAAAGATGGATGGAAGGAAGGAAAGAAGGAAGGGGAACTGAGATAGAAGGTTAGAGAGAGGAAGAGAGAAAAGAATACATGTGGAAAAGAAAAATTGTACCAAGTACAGGAAAGCACTTGGGTAAATGCAAATTAAGACCAGATGCACCAAGCTTACCAGAGAGGAGAATTTTGCAATTTCTTTCTTTTTCTTTCTTCATTCTATCATCAATGTCATGCCCGTAACAATAAAATGTTGGACACATTTTTATGACATGTTTATCATTTTAACATGCAATTTTTTGAATCCCTTTGGCAAAGCTATGCTTAAGTGTGACAGTATGTCAGTGTGAGAAAAAATTGATCATGGTGTTTTATGGATATCTAAATTGCATTATAAACTCCCTGTTTTTAAACCTGGAGCAGATTTCTTGAATTTTCCATGTGATTTGGATACATCTTAGATGACAGAAATTAGAAAAATTAATATAATTAGAGACCATAGAATTTCATACCTTTAGAATACTAGATTGAAATGAGAGACCACTATGCATCATTCTGAGCATGAGTTTAAACAAAATATTACAGTATATTACACCAGTTACCTTTTGCTATATAACACACCATCTTGAAATGTAATGATTTAAATCATTAATTTTAAATTTATAATTTTGCGTGTTACCAATTGGGAGTAGGTCATTGTTTTGCTTCATCCAGGGTCAGCTAACTGTGCTTAGACTCATTTATAATTTCCCATGATTTGTTTCAAGTTGCAGGCATTTTTTTCACGGCCTTAATAGGACTTACAGAAGAAAAGGTCGCAGGGCCTTTCTGCCTTGGCATTCTGGCCTGGGCTTATTCTCCTGATTATCACAGAGATTAAATACCAGCCAGTGAGTACATTTTAGTGTGCACAATGTTTTCAGGCCTTCATTTATTTCATGTTTCCTAGTACATAATTGGCTACGGATATTCACAAGACAATCCTATATTGAGGGGGCAGTGAGAGAAACTAAGTCTATCAGGGAAAAGAAAGTTGTAGATATGTTTTACAATTTACTCAAATTCTGTTAAAACTCATATAACAGGGCAAATGAGTATAGCAAAGCACTCTTTCATTCTGGTATCATTTCATTGGAAATCATTTCAATATCGACATGGGAGATAAAATTTAAATTTCTGTGCATAAAATATGACCTACTTTCTTCCTGGAACCTATTTTTTCCTCCTTTAACTTTTTGTTTTATTTTTATTTTCAATTTTATGATCTATTTTCAGAAAGTTTAAATTAAAAATTAAATGATTCAAATTTACTCACAGCTTTCAAGGCTTCCATTAGTCTTTATGCTTTTGCAATACTTTTTATTTTTTTGTCTTCCTTGACAGTCATGGTTTTTTTTGCAGCATTCAACTTGTGCTTGGAGTCTTAAAACTTTATTTTTAGAGTTTTTGAAAAACAATTATTTTTAATATACATATGCACACATGTGCACACTTGTTTCATATGTAGGACATTTCTGAATGAACACAAATAAAAATATTAAATAAGACTGCTGATGGCAATGGACAAGTCAGTGGGAGGCAGAGAGAGAAGTGAGCTATATTTTCTGTTTTTAGTTGTTTGCTCTTGATTCTGATATAATTTCAATATTTCAAAACAGGAAAAAATGCAGAGAATCCTTTATACCTTTTACGCAGATGACAACTGATTTTGTGCCAGATAGCTCAGTTTATTTACCACATTTCCATAAAACTGAGTGAATAGAAATACAACAGTTTTATTTATTCACTACTCACTGGCCAACAATTTTGGTGGGGCTCATTAAGAACATGTTTCTCTTATTCCCATAGCCACTCTAGAAACTCTGAGCCTTTGGATTTTTTAAGATGACCTCGTTTACCTGTCTTTTGGCAGCTGCTGGTTCTGGCTGAGCCATGTGTCTCCAGCCATGAGTCAGGGATTTGTTACATGGTGATGGTTTCTTCTAAAGTATAAAACTTGAATCTTCATATCATCTTCATTGTCTAAGTATGAACTAAACTTAATTACTCAGTGCATTTTTGCTTAGACACTGATTTTTTAGACAATTTGTTTGGTTCTGTGTGTTTCTGAGTTGGGGCCCATGTGGAGGAAGTCTCTCACTGTTTCCTAGAAGCATGACCTAGGTATAGAACTCATGCCCCACACCTCCCTCTCTCTTGGTGTCTCTTTTCCAGTCTCTCCAGGGGAAGTAAGCTATAAATCTCAGCAAGACAAAGAAGATTCACCCTATAAATATATTCAGTAACCATAAAATAAGAAAAAAAGTAATAGACAATTTTTTTATTTTTTATTTTTATTAGTACCTATTTGTGGTACATAATTATTATATTCACTGTGGGGAACTGGTATATGTACTTAACTCATTTCATTTATTTCCTTCCCTTCCATCTACTCTCCTTTTATTTTCCCAAAATCAGATTCATTTATTTATCTTGTAACACCTTACAAAGTTAATTATCATATATACAGATTGAAAAGCAGATTAATAGGCCAAAGAACATATAAAACATGTAGTAAATCAAGGTACACTTTTAGATACATCACTCATGTTGGATTATAATACCATATTTTTCTCTTTTTTTCCTATTGTCTTTTTTGTATCTTGGTTTACAAATGCTTCTGTTTGCAAACAATTCGGTTCACAAACAGAAGTGTTCAGCAAAATTTTGCTTTCATTTGATAACTACTGAGTGATGAATACAACCATGGCCATCTTCACTGGGTCATGGAACAAGCTCTGTTCATGAATCAAGGAACCCCTATATATTGAGGTTTTTATATAAAATAAATGATTCTATCCTTAAGCTTGTATGAGTTACTTCACTTGACAGTATGATCTCATTGTGCATCCATTGTTCACATATTCTAATTGTGTATAGACTACATTTTCTTTATCCATTCATCTGTTGATGGACATGTAGGCTTTTTCCATGATTTAGCTATTATGAATTGTGCGGCTATAAACATGAGTTCTCCTACATCTCTGTGGCATGATGTCTACAACTCTTTGGGGAAGATACCTAGAAGGGTAAGAGCTAGGTCAAATCGAATTTCTATTTTTAGTTTTTGAGGACTGTCCAGATTAATTTCCATAAAGGTTGCATAAGTTTACAGTCCAACCAACAATGGCATTTGTTATTGGTAGATGTTTTGATGGTAATCACAATTTCTAGAGAGAGGTGGAATCTTCGTGTTGTTTTAGTTTGCAATTCTTCAATGTCCAGCAATGTGGAACATGTTTTCCCAACACCATTTGATGAAGATGCTTTCTTTCCTCCAATGAACCTATTTGGGTACTTTGTCCAAATTTAAAGACCCTATTCAAAAATGGACATCTGAAATGAACCGAAATTTCTCAAAGAAGTAGAAACAACAAATAAACATAAGAAAAAAATGTGCAACATCACTGGTCATTCGAGAGATCCAGATAAAAACAACACTCAGATTCCATCTTACCTTACAAAGAATGGCTGCTATCAAGAAATCAACCAATAACAAATGTTGTGGAGGTTATGGGAAAAAGAAACCCTTCTCCATTGTTGGTGGAAGTACAGACTGGTGCAAATACTGTGGAAATCAGTATGGAGATACCTCAAAAAACCAGGATTAGAGGTCCCATTTGACCCAGCTATTCCACTTCTGGGTACGCTCCCAAAAGAAGTAGAATAATCATACCCACAGTTATATATGCACACCCATGTTTATAGCAGCACAGTTTTTAATAACTAAAACTTGGAAACAGATCAATTGTGGATCAACTGGAGACTGGATAAAGAAGATGTTTTGGTTTTTTTTATAAAATGGAGTACTACTCAGCCATAAAGAATGAGAAACTAGAGACATTTATAGTTAAATGGATGCACATTGAGGCCATATTCTTAAATGAAATAAATAGGACAGACATGTGGAAATACTGAATAGTTTCTCTGGTATGAGAAACTGAAAGTGTAAATGAGGATCAAAATGAATAATAGACAATGTGAAATAGGAAAAAAGGTATGAAGGTGAAAAGGAAGGGGAAGTAGGATGGGTTGGGGAAAGAAAAAAAGAGAAAGGAATAAACATGAGAAAAGGAAAACATGGAAACAAAGTCTTTGTAAAAATGGGGAGAGGTGGAAGGGCTTGTAGGAAGGGGAGAGGAATGGGGGAAAAATAAGAACCAAGATATATCATGTAAAGGTACAAATTCCCAATGATTAATATATTGTATACCTAAAATGTATCAATAAACTTAATGAATTTAAAAAAAAGATCATCTTGCTGAGTGTGGCTGCAGTTGCTTTGCATCTTCTGTTTCATTGATGCATGAGTCTGGTTTTTGTTTGTTTATCTTGACAATGTCACGTTCTTTTATCATTGTAGCTTTGTAGTAGAACTGTAGTAGTCTGGGGTTTTGATGCTGCCTGCCTTGCCCTTGTTACCCAAAATTGCTTTTGCTATTCTTGGTCTCTTCTGGTTCCATATGAATTTTAGGATTGATTTCTATAGTTCTGCAAGGAATGTTATTGGTGTTTGGATTGGAATTGCCTTAAATCTGTATAACAGGTGGCTATATCGTCATTTTAACTATATTGGTTCTGCCTAAGCCAAAACAGAGGCTATGGTTCCACTTTCTTATATCTTCTTCAATCACCTTTTTCAGAGTACTTTTTGATTGAGTCCTTTTCTGGTTTTGAGATCAGGGTAATGCTTACTTCCAGGATATCACTAATATTGGCTTTATTTAGGATTTACTTATCTTCTTTAATCAGCTTTTGTAGTTCATATGTATCTAAGAATTTATGAATTTCATCTGAATTTTCCAACAATGTCAATGAGTCAAAAAGAATGAATACACCTGGAGGGATGAGCACCTAAGCAAAAGGAAAAAAAAGTGAGGAATTCAGCAACAGGAAAATACTGCAACGATAGGAATAAGTCCATACCTCTCAGTAATAACCGTCAACATGAATGGTCTCAATTCCATAATCAAAAGGCATAGATTGGCAGAATGGATAAAAATATCTCAAATAAACAATATGCAGCGTATAAGAAAAACATTTAATTAAAAAAGACACTCATGGATTAAAAGTTAAAGAATACAAAATAATATTCCACACAAGAAGAACTCAGAAAAAAGCAGGAGTTACCTACCTAACTTCAGCCAAAGTGGATATCAAGCTAAGACTGATCAGAAGAAACAAAGAAGGTCACTGCATGTTGGTTAAGCGAACAATTCAATAGGAAGAGATAGCAATTATAAACATATTTGCACTAAATACCAGTACATTCGACTTTATGAAGTAAACACTAATGGACATAAAAAATGAGATAAATATCAGTACAATTATAATGGAATATCACATTACACCACTGTCACAAATAGACAGATCAAATAGACAAAAAACCAACAAAAAATATCAGAGTTGAACCAAAGATTTTTTAAAACTGGACTTAATAGATACCTACAGTGTTTCTTGCCACTACAACAGAATATATATTCTTCTCAAAAGTACTTGGGACTTTCTCCAAAATAGACCACATACTAGCCAATAAAGCACACTTACTTAGATGAAAAGGAATAAAAATTATCCCATGCATATCATTGGAAGACACCACATGGACATTAAATAACACCTTCTGGAATAATCAGTGGGTCACAGATTAAATTGAAGAAGAAATTAAACAGTTTCTAGAATCAAGTGAATAGAGAACATGAATAGGGAAAAAACAGGAATGGCTGGCATTAAACACCAGAACTATTGCTTTTCCTACATCCTCTGTATTCATGGGATTCGCTGACTTATATATGGATTATTTGACATGACAAGCAATGCAATGATATAAAATGACTTTCTCCCATTGAAGGAGATAGATAGATAGATAGATAGATAGATAGATAGATAGATAAATATAGATATAGATAGAGATAGAGATAGAGATATCCATACATCCTATCCTATAGTGGACACAATAATACTCTTGTAGACATTCATGTCCTAATCCTAGAATCTGTGTATATAACACTAGATGAATTAAAATTATAGATGGAGTTAAGTCTGCTAATCAGCTGGTATTAAAATGGGAAGATGATTCTGGATTATGTGTGTAGGTTAGTCTAATTACAAGGGTTTTAAACACAGAAGTGGGGTAGAGGAAAAGATGAGATCAGTGCTTTGTGAAATGGGCCTGACTCACAGGGATGTCTGGAGACTGAGAAGGAAAGCCTGGAATAGAGGGATATGGGCACACTATATGCTCTGGAAAGAGCAGAGAAATTATTTTCTCCTAGAGCCTCATTATATTCTTCTCAAAATCTTGATTTTAGTCCAGTGAGACCCATGATGGATTTCTAAACTACAAATCTGTTAGATGATAAATGCATATTTCTAAGCCACCAAGATTGATGTTGGATGGTAAATTAGCTCTAGAATCTAAATATGTGGATTATATTAAATGAATACCTTCAAGAACATTGGTGAAATCCATGTTAAAAGGCACTATCATTCTTATTTCTTTGTTTAAGGACTCCTTTGGCTTTCTCTCACACCTGGAAAATAATTAATGGTATCTCTTAGGGTATTTTACAACATTAATGCCATTAACACATCTGTTTGCTTCCCAATATCCACTATTATTGAAATTGTTGACACAACATAGTCTTCACCTGGTAGTTGCTTCACTTTTCTAGATGTGGCTACTATGTTCTATTCCTATGCCTTTTCATTGCCCTTCAGGTACACTTTGCATTCAGCAGGCTACCCATGAGGAATTTCAACATCCTTGTTACCTCTTTATTCTTTGCAGGCAAGACCTTAACTTCATCTAATATTCTCCGCAAGAACAGATATGACATTATGTTCATGCCATCTTCCCCGGGAAGATTCAAATAATACAAACATTCAAGACAAACAAATGACCTCAGAAAAAGGGGTAGGGTAATGTTCTGTGCAAATGAATGACTACAATTTCAATTACATTTCTGGGCATCATTTAATCATTCACTGGCAATTCCATCTTTGAAAATGTAAAACAAACAAACAAACAAAGAACCACCCTTTATTGCTGTGCTTAGCATCCAAAGCATTTTAACTTTAGTTATAAATGTAGTATTTTAAGAGTTATTTTGGAATATGCTGTCATTATATTCCTTGTGGATGAATTTTATTTAATTCTACTAATCCCCCAAAAAATAATTCTAGTTTGAATAAGCTTCAAACAAAAAGTTTTAGAATTTCTCCAAAATGCAATAAAACACACACTCCATTGCTATAGAGTAAGTACTTCCACTAATGACACACAGAGATTCCTTCTTTATACAAGTGTTTGGTTTTATTTTGTTTTATTGTTTACTTTCATTAGTATGCTTTTGCAGTGCATAATGATTATGTTCACTGTAGGGAATTGAAATAAATATTTTTAACTGGAGATTGAATGCAAGGGCTTCATACTGAACTACATTTCAGCCTATTTTAAAATTTTGAAACAGGTTGTTGATGTGACACTGTTAACAAGACTGGACCAAAACGTCATCCTCTGGTTTCAGCCTCCCAGAGTGCTGCAGTTATAGGACTACACCATTACTTCCAGAGTATTCACTCCAAATGTTTTAATAGGCTCTGATAATGCCACTGTAGTTTCTATCTGGGATGGTTATAAGTTGCTCATGGTCTCACGGAGAACCATCTTCCTTGGTCCACACTATGCAACACAGACTGAAAATAACTGTCCACGTATTACGTTTGTCTGAAAATGAATGCTGTCATTGTACTCTCTGAATTCACCTGACAATTATGCCTTTTGGCCTGGAAGAAGCACTTCACAGAATTGACATGGCCACTGAATTTCCTTTTAAAATAGAAATATGACCTACAGCATAGAGACAGACCTAGTCGCATTTGTGTATCCGACCTATTTGAGAAGGTAACTCCCACTGTCATCAGTCCCTTCACTGCTAAGTTGTTATCTATTCCCAAGGGTCCTGGACACATATCAAGCCTTTGAGATCACATAAGTGAATATAAGATGTAGTTCATGCACTTTGAAGGTAGCTGTGTCACCATCACACAAGATAATATTCACTAGAAGACTGATGATTTTCATCCTTTAAATAGGATGTTCCTGGATATGGAAGACACCCACAGGTTGGGACAATTCACCAAACTTTAGGAAAATCATATTATCATTGGATATTCTGTCTAAACTTAAAGAATCTTAAGTCACTGAAAATGATTTGGCCTTCTGGTCTGGCAGTGACAATGGCAGCAAAAATTTCCTATCCAAGTTTTCCCACTGTGTGGGTAAAAATAATGAGCAATTTCTGGTCTCAGAGACACGCAAGATAGAAATCAATGTCTCTCTTTATATACTAAAACTAAATAGAAGGACTCAACAACAGAGTTCTGACATGTTTTGAAACTGAAATACTATCATAGTGTTAGCTTTTATGGGTGTTAAATGGAAAGGATATTTTTAAAAAAAGCAATTCCCCTTAAATTCATACTTTGTTCCCCTAACACTCATCAAGTGGTCATGTTCCAAGAATCGCCTATCTCCAAAGAAATTGAAGGCATAATTGTAATAGGGTAGTCTCATTGCAGCAATAATATTAATGAAAAGCCGACAATCACAGTTGAGTGATGGTGTGGATTAATTCCCTTTCAGATACTGTGCATTAACAATCAGCAGGCATTTTACCAGCAAAATAATCATTCTAATTTCCTGCTTTCATTTTGGAAATAATACTGTAAAGGATAAGACTCTTCTTTGGTGATTGAACATGATAAAATAGCCCAGAGTTAATAGGCCTAGATGCAAAACAATTTACTATCTTTTTAAAGAATTTTACGTAATGAGTTCTATTAAGTATTATATCTTTATAGGATTTACCTTTTCTATATGACCTTTAAGTGCAACTTAGATAAACATAGCAATTTGCAACTTGTGTTGTTCTTTAATTTAATTTTCTCATATATGCGTGACAGTCTATGTAGAAAAGAGAAAAATTATCTTCATTGTGTGCGTGCAATAAAAATAGATATTCAAAATAATGCTGAGATATTATTAAGCCCATATAACCTTTTCAAAAATAAGTATAAAAGAGAAAAACACCCTTAATTTCTTTAGCCTAATATAAATTAGCTTTCAGAACTTCATATTTATTTTTGCTAATAAAATGTGTACTGAATGTAATATTATTCTTTTTCTTTAAATTTAAATTATAAAATATTTTTTAAATTATAAAATATTTCTCTTATTAGTTTTCAAAATTGCTATATAAATGATTATGTAAGATATCATTTTTTGAGCTGGTTATCAATATTTTTCTATTATAACATGGCTCACAGAAATGATAGCTGTGGCATAACACCAGCATTTTAAGGGTTCATTACAGCTGCAATTTTTCATGTAGGAGATGAGGTGCAGAGATAAAAGACAGTATAAAACTAGAGGAAAATAGCCTTGCAGTTTATTTTGATACATAGTTTCTTTCGTATTTTTCACACCGCTCCCCTGCCCAATGAATGTGTGAATGTACTATCAACTTCCTCCTGTGGATACTAATGTCCAAAATTTTACGATTTTAAAGTCTCCCATTCAATAAATGGGCAAAATCTGCATAATTTATAGTAGGTGATTTTCATAAATTGTAGGTTTAATTCTAAGGATGAATTTCCATAGGTTAAAATTTTGGATTAAAAATAAAAACCTTTGTTCGTCCTCTTCACTTTCTGTTCTGAGTTACATAATTACCTAGAATTTCTGTATTTGTTATAACTTCTTTTCTCTAGTTTAATGGATAAATTAATATGTGATAACTATGTGGAGGTAGCTATATTAACATTTATTGTATAATTTTCTAAATTAGTAGGGAATCTGGCAGATTGGGAGAGTTTATACTTCTCTAATCACTACTGCTTTTAGGAACAGAGCATATGATTTACTTGCAAACCAAAAGAACCATGTAGCATTCCTTATAATCAAGTGTTGGTTAAAAATAAATGTATATTCGTTCTGTCAGCACGGATGCCTATACTATTCCATGGGAATCTTGAATAACTTGAGGTAAATGTTGAAGCTGGAGCTGTGTCAGTCATGTAGAGGCTAAATGGAAAGAGCTTCCTTGAAAGTGCAGTCAACACACAGTTATAAATGTGGAAAAGTATTGAGCAAAACAGCTTCTATCCAGGGTAGTTGAAACAAAACAAAATGAACAAATTTGAAATATCATGAAGTGTGCGTATAATTCCTTTCTTTACATCACCTCTAACTGGGTTTAGTCATTCTCAGGGAAACAAGTTCTAGCTGAAACTAAGGATGAAAAGTTATGTTACATGTCAGGTCTAAAAATTCCATAGCACTTCAGTGCCTGATGGGCAGGAGACGAGGTCCACTGTGTGTCATCGTAAGTACAGGGTGAGCATGCCTATTCTTTCTAATGTCATTTCTGACATAAGAGGAAAGGGACACGTGACAGAGCATCATGTGGGTGCATCACTCGGGAAATGTTTTTCCATTTGCAGATCTTTCATCCACTTCAACTCAAGACATTTCTTAATGTTCAGTGAAAATAATATAATTCACACACACCGATGTCAACATGGTTCCTACTTTTCTTACAAATGCAATAAAAGTCACACTGACTTAATTTTTTAATTTTCCCCTGAATATTTGAGGAACATCTGATTCCAGAATCACTAAGATCTACCATTTAGGCATTTTTTGCATTTAATTAATGTTATTTTTATTAACCCTGTTTGCAGTGCATAATAATTACATTCATTGTGGGGATTGAAACATGTACATAGCACATCAAAATTCTTTTCTTAATCCTTCTCCCTTCTCTTCCCTCCTCCTCCTTCCTCCATCTGTTAGTCCCCTTCCTTTTTGCAATAGTTCAAGCTCTTTCTTTCCTATTATACATTTTATTTTGAGGATTTGACTTTCCACAAATACCAGACTTTTTAGATAAGTAATGGACCCAAAATTCACTCAGAAATGACTCATTTAGAGAAAAAAAAGTTATTTCATTTTTAAAGTGTCCCTTAAGAAAAATGTATTTAAATGTCTTTATAAATATATTATTTTTCAAACTTCTACGATTTGACACTTAGATTTAAAGACATCATTCTTTTCTCCTTATTTTGTTGAAGGTTTCAATATAACGTCTTCATATAGTTTCTAAGTTAATTCCCAAGTGTGCTCCTTCTGTCTACAGTAATTTGTGTCTTTCATCTTTACTTTATATATATCATCATTTTAGTCACATGTTCTTACTTTCCAAGCTTCTCTGGTAAAGATGATTTTTTTATCTTGGTTTAAAATTACCAACATGAAAGAAAATAAACTGTGGCAATTTGCACCATTACTGTCATCTCTTTAATGCATTTTTAACCTAAATCTCAAAAAGATATGAGAAAAAAATATTGCTTTATTTTTGCTTTTAGCATTGATTAATTTTCAGTTTTCTTTCACAATTTTTGGCATTTTAAACTTTAGAGATGGGTACATTTTTATGAGACATGGTGTGACCAGGTGTGATTGATTTGTGTGCAGATTTTCAGACAGGAGTCTGTGTGACTTTGACTAAATATTTTTTTAAATCTTTAGTGGATATGTGGTTATCTAATACATTGATTTTCCTATAAAGAGGTTTGAATGTAAAGTACTTTCTATTTCTCTCTGATTGTACTGAGAGAGCCTGGCCATCCATGCATACATAGATGAACATATGTGCTGCCTTAACATGTGTATTGTCTCAAGTGAGATACATTTATGTCTCTGCTGCAGTGCATATACCAGTAAAAACTCTCATTCTTTCATTTTACTAATTGTTTCCTTGTCAATCAAAATATCTAAAGATTATAATATAAAAAATGAAGTGAGGAGCAACCTTGAAGGGGATTCATTAAAAGTGACTATCCTTCTCTCTTGATAATGACTGTATTTATTTTAGCTATTAGTTTTCTTATTAGGATAGCCATAGACAGGTATGTGAGAGTTATGGAAGATATTAGAAAAGATATTGAGATAAGTAAAAGGTGTCAAAACTAGAAGTTTATTAAAAAGTTTTTTTCTCTGATGCTCTTTTTCATGATGTTGCTAAAGTCTAAATTTCTAAGCATTAGTGGTCCTGAATGGTTTCTACTTAGAGAATTAGCACTAGGATTCTGGGTGAGGTATATCTATGAAACATTTATGAAAAATGAACATGTGAACAAATAGATTTAATGCATGAAAGAATTTTAACGGAAAGCAAGAAAGATTCCTAATTGTAACAACAGGATACATTTTAAACAGTCTAGATGGAGCTGTTTTGCAAGAAAATACACATAGAAGATCAGCTTTCTGAAGATAGCTGTTATTTCTATGTATATTTATATTCATTATATTTGTGTATTATATTAATTACATTTAATGCTGCCATATAGTAGCTGCTTAATAGGTGATTCCTAAAATAATCTAAATATGTATAGCTTACCTGGCTTAATCTTAGTTTTGAGTCCCCTGAAACATTACTGGAAACCTGTGATGTAGGCTTCAGTCTCCTACTCAGTTTACAATGTGGGCCTGACGGGAGAAAAAAAACCCTAAAAGACAGAACTAAGAGAAACAGAATATTGCTGTCAGGACAAACAATGTTGGTGCAACCAACAAAAGTGCTGGCAGTCCAAGCCATGAATTTTTATTGGTAATAAACTGGGGTAAAAGCAAGCTATGTGCAAGAGCAGAACTGTGTGCAAGGATGCACAATTGTGTGGTTTCTATGGAAATTAATGTAGACAAGTCTCCTAAAGGACAAGACAAAGCATTCTCAAATTAGAAACACAATAGACAAAGTACATGGTTGTAATTAGAACATTGTCCTTCTAGTAAGAAGGTTTTAGTTGGGGGAACAGAATTTTGGTCTGAGTTACTCTGACCTTACCACAGAGGCTTCACTTCAGCCAAACTTGCTTCTCAAAACAGGCCAATAGTAGGATTAACTCTGCACTGCTTGCACTGCTTACAGCCTGCTTTGGACATAATCAAAATTGCAGTCCCCTACATCTGGTCACATAAAAATTCTGCAGATGCTATTGAATGTAATGTAGAGACTCTTTTTAAAATGAGTGCTCCCATTGATTTTTGTAACTCATTTTTTTTTTTATAAACCCTCTGCAATCCTTCTATGTGTCCCAAATCAAGAAGCTCAGGGATTTACACTGAAAAGGAGAAACAAGATTAGATGCAGTGCAATCAAATGAAAAATCTAATGTTTAAATAAGAAAAATTATTATGTGAAAATATACATTGCCACTAATCCTCCTCAGAATACAACCCCTTTCTTTCTTTTTTTTTTTTGTACTGGAAATCGAACTCGGGTCCTTGCTCTTACACAGTAGGCAGCGAAACCACTGAGCTAAATCCTCAGCTCAACATCCCCTTTCTTGTAATACACTAATGTCATGGTTCTTTCTACATTCTGAAACAGTTGTGGATGTCCTCCTCCTTATCTTTAACTGTGCTGCCTCTGCATGCTGAATACATTCATAGCATCTACTTTTCATGACAATTTTGACTTTAGGAAAGAACCAGAAGCTGCACAGTGCAAAATCCAGTAAATAAGGTACACAGATAACACAGTGTAATATTTTTGACAGAAATGTCAGCAAACCTTTTAAATCCATTCAAGACATTAGTGCAATCACAATAGCACAATTAAAGATACTCATAAAAAAAGGCTTCTAGTACTGCTTCAGAAAGGGGCAAGAATGATGGAATGTTGGGAGGCATTCTATATAATTTTGGGGAAAAATAGTTTCAAAGTTAATTTATGATTAAGGCTGTTTGAGGCCTCAATAGTCCTGTGATTCTCAAAGTGAAAGATTATATCAACTGAAGACATCCTGGTTCTTTGAAACCGGGTAGAAAGGTTTCACCTGGGGAGGGACAAATTCCTTATCAGCTTAACTTATCCCACCTACTCTTGTAAGAACATTTGATCATCTCACTGTCCTAATCAATTTTAACTCCTTATTGACTTAAAATCCTCATCAGCATAAGATCCTCCACCCTCCCAGTTATTTGATACTTCCTCTGATTAAAAAATCCTTGTCAATTTAGGATTATCACTGCCCTCTGAGCCATCTGTTACTCCCTATGAACCCAATAAATAGTGGCAAGCTTGGAGTGCCTTTGTCTTTGCTTCCCAGAGCAGCCTTGATCAGGCACAGAACTCAGCTTCTTCTCTAAGTCTCCTTTCCTGTCTTTACTCTTTAATTCACCTTGTGCTGTTGTGACTCACAGGAGACCAAGAGCCACTGCAGGGTTTCTGGCAACGTCCTCTTTCCCTGTCCCCTACATTGGAATAAGTGTGTTAGATATGAGGAAGAATATTTCCAGGAGCATTAATGGGAATGTGTCTTTTTCTGTAAAGTTTTGTTTTGATTTAAATATTCACTTTATCTTTTGGTTATACCTCCTACATTAAATGACAGGAACAAAATCACACAAAGACCAATACTGATAAAGAATCTTTCCTTTATCCTTTAAATTTAATTAAATTTTTCTTCAAATTTTTGATTCTAACTAAATCTCTGAATTTTCTTGCAGATTAGTTAAATATAATTTAATTATAAATATTTATTCACATATAAATTTATATTAACTATTATAAATTATTAAAATAATAATACATGATTTGGGTTATAATATGGCAATGTCTGAAATAAAAATTTTTACTTGAAATACACTCTCTTGTTATTAAAAGGTAAATCTGAAAGAAAATAGTGGCTGTACATTTTATTCAAAAATAATTTCATGGCCATGAAGTACATGTTTTGTGACTATTTTTTGGAAGCAAGACAATCCCACTAGAAAAATGTATGAAGCTCCAGAACACTAGTTCCTTCAAGGACAAGAGTCTCCTGGTATGTTCCACCACATATTCCAGGAAGTGTTTTCGGTTTGTTTTCTTTTTATGACAATCACAGTATTCAAGGAAGACTTACAAAGAACTGAAGAAAAATGCTTGGAAATTATACTGTTGTTATAATTGCATGGAAGAAGATGATATTTATTTCTGCTATTTATAAGGATAATTCTTAAAAGTTTTCTGTAGACTAGAATTTGTGCATCCAACATTTTAAATATTACAAGTAATAATCCTATTAAATTAATTGTCAAAATAAAACTTATTTTCTATTGAAGTATAACATACATAATAAAACTCACAGATTTTAAGAATATAGACAAATGGGTTTTAACAGGCATGTTTACCCATTTAACCAACACACTGGCCAAGAATTAAAATATTTTCATCCCATGGCATGCTAATATTTTCTTCCATTTCATAAGTTTGCTTATCACTGTTGATTAAGTTTTCCTGCACAGAAGCTTTTTATTTTGATGTAGTCCTATCTATTAACTTTTGTTTTTATTGCCTGTACTTTAAAAGTCATACTTCATAAATAATTGCCAAAGCCAATATCAAGAAAGTTTTCCCCTTATTTTTACTTCCAGTAGTTTTGGGTATTAGGTTTTAATCTTTAGTCCCTTTTGAGTTGACGCTTTGTGTATAAAGTAGCAATCAAATTTCATTCTTTTCTATGTGGATATCCCATTTTCCTGACACTATTTTTTGAAGACAGTGTTTTTAATACCCTTTTTTAAGATGAGTAGACAATATGTGTGTGTTTGTTTCTGAGCCTTCCACTGTATATGTCTTTGTCACTTTTTAATTACTCTGGGATAAATACAAAAAACTGAAATTGTTGGGCTAATGTTTAGGTAAATATTTGCTTACTTATTTTTTCTGAAACCAGCAAACTCTTCTAAATTGGTGGTTTCATTTTGTATTTCCTCCAGCAATAAATAAGAAATGCAATATGCTTCAACCTCATCAACATTTAGCATTTTATATTTTTCTTTGATCTTAAATTAAATGGAAAGACGTATACTGAAGTCATATGGCCTTAAATTGTATTTTCCTAGTGGGTATTTTTTTTCATGTGCCTGTTTGCCATCCATTAATACTTTTCAGAAAAACCTTATGTATTTTGGCCATTTCCCAATCTGATTTTTAATTATAATTTTCAAATATTCTACATAAAAATCCGCTTCTCAATATGTGATTAAAACATTTTTCACAGACTATTGCTTCTCTTTTTATGCTCTCAATAGGCCTATTTGCAGAACAATTTAAAAAACTTTTGCTGAGAAACAATTTATAGATTCTTAATGATGTTTTGTTGTCATTTTAACAACTGACCAAGTCTGAAGCTTTTTCTCTAAATTTTCTTCTAAAGTTTTATAGTTTTAAATTGTACATTGTATTTCCTATATCTTGAAGTGAGTTTTACATAAATATTTTTTTCCATTGTTAATTTTAGTTCTGGTAGTTCAGTGTAGATTTCTTATGATATCTTACACATCAAACATCTGTAATATGTGTATTGCTTTAGTTCTTTCTTTAAATTTTTAATATTTTAATTATCCCATTATAGAAAATAACTGTTTAATCTTAATACTTCATCATGATACATATATATTCCTTTATAGTGAATGAAAACTTACTGAGTTTTAAATATTTCATCAACTGTAGTTTCTAAGATACGCTTTGTGAGAACAGGAACTTTGTATCTGGTCAGGTTTGATGTGAAAATGTTAGGATTAGAAATTTATGAATTCTTTTCCTGAGAAGATTGTTCTCTAAATTTCTTATGATGAACTTACAAAGTTTGATATTACATGTTCTAGTTTGGGTGTAAAGTTTATCTAGTCTCGTATAAGCAATCTTAGCCAAATATTTCTTTCTCTTTTATTTTTTGAAGTTCTTTGAATAAAATTATATTAGCTCTATTATACTTTATATAATTTGTGATTAAAATTTTCCAGGCTTGCAAGTATTATTAGGAACATTTGTCTTGTTTCTAGCAATTTCAACTACATATGATATATACAGAATGTCTTTCTCCGTTAGTTTTATACACCTTTACAATATTTATCCATTTTATCTAATTTCTCAAGCTTATTCACACAATTTTTTAATATTTTCTTACTATTTTTTTCTCAAATACCTGTACAAATTCATTAATAATGTTTATACTACATGAAGGTGATACATATTTTATTGCCCCTTCTATTTTTCATTCTTAGTCCATGTTAAACATTGGTCATTGTTTATCTCTTTTCCATTTTATTAACTAATACATTAACATTTAGCAATTTATTTTGTTTTCTAATTTGGCTTTATTTTAACTTTATTTCATGTTTCAAAATTTTCCCTGAAGACCTATTTTAATATCTTCCTTTGTAGTACATTTTTATTTAGTAATTGCCCTCTAAGAACTGCCTTAGTTGCATAACATAAGTTGATATTTTGTACACTCATTACATTTCAACATGAACAATTACATTTTACCTCAGAGAATTATTATCTGTCCTATGCATAACAGATATATTACTTAAAAACATTGTGGAATTTTCTATCTGGTTTCCATTAATTTTTTACTTATTTCTACTACTGTCAAAGAACATATTTTCTATGACTTCAACTACTTGGAATTTATTAAGGCTCATTTAATAACCTGCAACATAATCTATCTTGGTCAATGCTAATATGCTCGTGAATAAAAATGTAGCCCTTTGCTGTTGTTGCAAGTTGTCAATATATGTCAATTATGTCAAGTTGATTCATAGTTTGACCCAAGCATTTTATCTTCTGACTGATTTTAATCATTAATAAAATACAATATGCACAAATATAAACATAAGCAACATGCAGCTTGATTATTTTGAAAAATGTATACAGCCATGTGATTAATGCCATGATTAAGATATAGAACATTTTCAACACTTATATTTCTTTCCTCATGTCATTCATGTCTTCGAAGGTTAATTTGTCTTTTTCTAGAATTTCAAATTAATATTCAACTTTTCTTCTTCAGCTCTTATTTTTCATATAAATCTCTTTTGCAGTTATGCATTAGTAGTCCATTTTACTGTTGAATATTCTACTAAATGGATATTGTGATGCATTTTTCCATTTAACTTTTGATGGAGACTCTTGAGTTCTTTCTGCATAGGGCTATTTCTGCATTAGGACTGAGAAACAGATATGAATTAAGCATTGTGCAGAAATGAATACAGTTTTTTTTTAATTTTTTGATTGAACAGCCTGGCATGGAATTGCTAGATAATTGTGATAAGTATGCTTAAATTTGTAAGTAATAAATTACAGCTAGGATAAGTATAGGAGAAAATTTTTACACAGTTGTTTGATAATTAGCCACTAGGCACATGTGGCTATTTTGTTTTAATTTTAATTTACTAAAAATTATATACTACCCATATGTACTAATAAAATTTTAAAAATAAAAAATGAAAACTCTTCAAGTTTCTTTAAAAAATAAAACACGACAATTGTGAACATTAAATAAATTAATAAATTTATATTTGAGTTTCTTAATGAAATTAGCAACATTTCTGTTCAATATCCACAGGAGTCTGATGAGATCATATTGGACAGGAGAAGTTATTGATGGAAATCATATTGGATATTGATGGCATCCATATGTCCTAGAGGACATTGAGAGTGGGAAAGAAAACATCCCTCGGAAGCTTTCCTTGATCCTTTGTGAAGTGAATGAGCAACTTTAATCAAAACTTTATTTCTATGAATATAAATATTCAATTTAACTCAGTCAAAAAAACAGCAAGTTTTGAGCTATTAAAAGCTAAGTATCCACCAAATAAAGACTGGTAATTATATTTAATCAATATTTTAAATTTGATATTGGTCGTTATTGATGGTTTTCAACATAGAGGAATTGGTCTAGAGTGTGTTAAGCACATTATGCTCTTCTCATTGTACCCCCTACACTATTAACTAAGACACTTACAGGACAAAGTGAATCATGTCGCCTACACAGGCTCCTGTTTTCCTCCACATTTATAAAACATCTTTAAAGGTTTCAACTAGGGTTTTTTAAATTCTAAAACAGATCAGACAGAAGTGAATGAGTATGAGGGGAAGAAAAATAGATCTACTTTTTCTTCTGATTTCTTCAGATTATATCATCTCAGGATCATTCTAAGAATTTGAAATTTCATTTAAATAATTTATTTTTAAATCATATTTATTTTACATAGACTCAGAATTCACCTGGTTGGGTTCATCTCTAAGCTACTTCCTAGGTATTAGATCAGGAGCAACTAATTTAAATTCTCCTTACTTCCTTTATGAAAAATGGACATTGAAATATTTCCCATCTCAAGATTATGATGACTAAGAGATTTACCTATGTTAAATACATAGAAATTTGAACACTGCATAGTAATAATATCAGTAAGTAATCAAGAAACATAACCATATTTTTATTATTTAAGATGTTTTACTATAAGTCAATGGATAATATAGAGTTTTCATATTCAAAGTATTATTTAAAATATGCTCTTTATAGTATACCATGTAAAGGAATGATTACGACTATTTTAATATTTTATGGCAAATATTTAACTATTTCCTGCTATGAAAAATGTGATACAGATTGGTGGTAACACCTAACAATATTTGAGCAAAGCCCATAAATTGTGTGAACATTGACATCACATTATAACTCCAAATAGAAGATAATTTCATACCTTAGGGGCAAAGGACCACTGGCATTTATTAAGAAGGTCAATATTTATTGCTTTATAAATATTGTGATTAGAATTGAGAATAAATTTGGATTACATTGTGCTTCTCAAGTTATCTTAATTCTTCAGACTTTCTTAAACCAAATAAAGCTCCTGTGACCACACATCTAATTTTCAAGCCTAATATATCAAAACAAAATTGTTCTTGTACTCAGAAGAATTGTTTTTACTCTAAATTATAGCAACTACATGATCACAACCAAAGACATCACTGAGGAAAGTTTCTCTGAGTGGAATAAAAACTACCCTGAATATTATCAAGTTAGCCTTGCCCAACATTTTTCCACTCACAAAATACCTTGGTTACATGTATTCTTTGAATGACATATTTAGTCTTTGTAATAATTCTTTGCTTCCTAGAGTTTCTTCTCATGAGAAATGTAACTATGGAAATGGAATTTTCTGAGCAGAACTATTAATGGGGCTGAGTTCCTGATAGAGAACCACAAGAAGTTCTTGTTTAAATTTGTCAAGGCCTACAAAGGATCCGTTTGTATGTAGGTATTCAATTGTTTTGGTTAATATTGGTGATGCACATAATGAATATAGCACCAAATTAGAGAGACTATCAATTTGCCATAGTTTAATAATGAAGATGATCAAAAACCAAAGAATGGGGCTAGAGATTTATCTTAGTGGTGCCACCCCTGTCTTGCCAGAAAAAAGTCCTGAGTTTGATCCTGGTACAAAAAAAAAAAAAAAGACTACAAAGGATTCCAGAAATTATCCCTCAGTGCTGCAAAATAAGTATTTTAAGTTCTAGAAGAGATGTAAATTCACTTTTCCATTTTACTAATTGCAGTCAGCCTTGAAGATCTCAGGAGAAATGCTTAAAGCATTTCATGATAATTTAGACATATACCTGAGTAAAGATCTTCAGTCAGGTACTGCACAATATAAATGATGCTTTATTTCCCCCCATATCTTGAACTATGTGTGTGGAATGTTCCATGTTCTTCAAAGCAATTGTATAAAGCTATTATTCCTTTGCCAAGTGCTTTGTTATCCCCAATTGTAAGTTAACCACAGAGGAGTTTTTGGAGTGAGTTTAATGCTTAGATTTACTAGAATACCTTCTCTTTATTCCATCAAAAATGATCACTAACTTAAACAAGAATTCATTCTTAAGAGATCCCTCATAAAGAGACTGTTAACGATGTCTTTTGAAATTAACAATTCAAAATTTTTGGATTTAGTTTTAATATTTGTTTAGCACTCAATTGGATATTGTAGATATTGCTCCCACATCAAAACAAAAAATACTTATTCCCCCAGCTGGTGAAGTACATTTGCATATACCTAAGGCTCTTTCAAGATTTTTCATTAAAAGGAAGAAGATACCTCACTCCAAATTATGTGAGGTTACTGGCACCAGCTCACATTTTGTAATCGCATTATGTTGCTGAAGGCCACCTCCTTCCCTCAACAGGGAGATTCTGTTCCCTTGAGTACCAGTAAAGCTTTATGGTAATTGTAATTTCAATTAATTTATCCCTTTTCTCAATATTCTTTCCCTTATTGCTGGCACATACTGTTTCCAAGCTAATCCACAATAAATTCCTACATATAATTTCAGAAGGCTCAATTCTGATCCATACATAAACTGCATAACCAGGGATGTTACTAGAAGGGGTTCTAGGCAGCAGATTTTAGAGTATATTACCTACATTTTTAGGTCAGTGGCCCCATCACTTGTAGTAGGAGGAGAGCTAAGAGATTGAAGTACATGATGGTAGAGGATTTACTAAAATTTTCTGTGATGGAAAGCTGGGTTGAGTCACTACACAAAAGGATACACAGAGGGTTGTGAAGTCTCAGGGTTTTTAAAGAGAAGTTTCAAAGTTGAAACAGTGGAGCCTCTGAGTCTCTTAAATTGAATACCTCTTTCAATTTTTAATTTTTAATTTTTTTTGGTTTTTGTACTGGGGATCAAACTCAGGCCCTTGCACTTCCGAGGCAGGCCTGGTGCTTGGGCTAAATCCCCAGCTGAATAGCTCTTTTTAAAAGATCGATGTCAAAGAGTGAAGAAAAAAAATGAAAGGCTAAAATAAGTAACATAAAGCATGTTGAGCCACTGTATAACCACACCCAGCACCAAGGAGCAAAGCCTCTCCCAGTGCCAAGGAGGAGCCTTCCAGGCAGCAGCACCATCACCCCCAGTGGCAAGGAGAAAAGCCGCCCCCAGCACCAAGGAGGTGAGCAGCGTGGGCTACAGCAGCAACACCACTCTTTGAAATGAGAAGACATGTAAACAAGTCTCAAAAACAGACTTGCAGATCACCTAAAGAAACCCCAAAGAGAAACGAGATAGAACAATCTGATACTCAATGACCTGGAGTCCCTGAACTGGCAACAAAAGAGGATATGGAAAAAATGAAATCAAAAATAATTTCTCAATAACACCAGAGATTGTGCCCATGGTGCAAGACATGATGAATAAATCTAGAGAGGACACAGATTAAAGAAAAAATTAGAGGAGCTGAGGAACAAGATGGAATCCCAACATAGGAAACAAACAGAATCCATAAAACAGATGCAAGCAGATTTCCTGGAGATTAAAAATCTCCATTGAAAGTTTATGCAGCAGAATGGGCCAATATGAGGACAAAATTTCAGATATAGAAGATAATACTGCAATTAGTGACCAGGAAAAGAAAAATTGCTTTATAATAATTAGGGATCACGAGAAATCAATCCAGCAGCTGCAGGACAATGCAAAGAAGAATAGCATAAGACTGATCAGAGTCAATGAAGAAACAGGAGAGAGTGCAAACAACATAAAAAAAAAAAAAAACTGTTCACAAGAGTGATAGCAGAAAACTTCCCAAGGAGGGGAAGAGAACTTGACATACAGATAAGTGAGGCATATAGGACTGTGACTAGACTTAATCAAAAAGAATCTACATATGGGCATATAATAGTTAAGATTCCAGAAACCCAAAAGAAGAACAAAATTCTACAAGCAGTTAAAGAAAAGAAACAAATCACATACAAAGGAAATCCCATCAGAATCAC
Source organism: Heterocephalus glaber (assembly GCF_053883595.1). NCBI lineage: Eukaryota > Metazoa > Chordata > Mammalia > Rodentia > Bathyergidae > Heterocephalus > Heterocephalus glaber. Next base: position 26,948,717 of record NW_028258151.1, on the reverse strand, counting down.
AGCAGACTTCTCAATGCAAACCCTCAAGGCAAGAAGAGCTTGGAGTGACATATTCCAAGACCTAAAGGAAAACAGCCTCCAACCCAGATTGATGTACCTTGCGAAACTATCTTTCAAAATTGATGGAGAAATAAGATACTTTCATGACAAAGATCACCTTAGGAACATCATGAATACCAAACCAGCACTCCAAAAAATTTTAGACAATATCCTAGGAAAAGACAATGAGAATGACAACCCCAACAATATGCTGCATACAAGAAACACAATTCAAAAAGAAACTAATAGACTGAAAGATAAAGGTGCAAAACAATACTTCAGGTGACAGGAACCCAAAAAAAGCAAAATTAGCTATCCTCTTTGCAGATCAAGTGGATTTCAAACCAACACTGAATAAGAAAGACAAACAAGGACACTACATCCTTGTAAAGGTAACAATCCAAGAAGAAGAGATGACAATCATAAATATATATGCACCAAACACTAGTGTGCCCAACTATATAAAGCAAATATTAATGGACATGAAAAATCAAATAAGCACTAATACAATAGTTGTGGGTGACCTCAATGCCCCACTATCACAAATAGGTCAACTAGACAAAAAATAAACAACAAAATACTAGAACGCAATCAAACTCTTGAATAAATGAACTTAACAGATGTTTACAGAGTATTTCACCCCACAAAATCAGAATACACATTCTTTTCAGCTGCACAAGGGTTGTTCTCCAAAATAGACCACATACTTGCTCATAGAACATGTTTAAGTAAGTGCAAAGGAACTGAAGTTATCCCTGTATGTTATCAGACCATAGTGCGATGAAATTGGAGATCCATAGCAAAAGAAACTGCAAGAATTTAAAAAACACATGGAAATTGAAAAATGTACATCTGAGTAACCAATGGGTCACAGAGAAATTTAAGACGAAAACATACAGTCCTACAATTAAACTGCAATTACAGTACAACATATTGGAATCTATGCGACACAATGAAAACAGTCTTATGAGGGAAATTCTTAAGAGTGAATACTCATATTAGCAAACAGAGTGAGCCCAATTAAACAACCTGATGCTGAACCTCAAGCTTCTAGAAAAAGAAGAGCAGGACAAACCAAAAGCTCATACAAGGGAGGGTATTATAAAGATCAGAGCAGAAATCAATGCAATGGAGACTAAGAGAATGATATAAAAAGTCAATGAAGTCAAGAGTTGGTTCTTTGAAAGAATCAACAAAATTGATGAACTCTTACCCAACCTTATCAGAAAAAGGAAAGAAAAGGGCCAAATCCAAGCAATTAGGAATGAAAAGGATGAAATTACATGTACCCAGCAGAAATCCAGAGGATCATCAATACCTACTTTGAGAACCTATATGCCAATAAGATGGAAAACACAGAAGAAATGGACAGATTCCTAGACATGTATGAATTACTAAAGTTGAATAAAGAAGGTCTACAAATTCTAAACAACCCAATATCAATCAATGAAATTGAAAACATAAATTAAAACTTATCAATGAAGAAAATCCAGGTACTGATTGCTTCACTACCTAATTCTATAAGACATTTAGAGAGGAACTACTGCCACTACTCCTTAAATGCTTCATTGAAATTGAAAGGGACGCAATACTCTCAAATTCATTCCTGGAGGCAAGCATCACCTTGATCCCCAAAGCAGAGAAAGACCCAACTGAAAAAGAGAACTATAGGCCAATCTCACTAATGAACATAGACACAAAAATCCATAATAAGATACTGGCAAATAAAATGCAGAAGATCATCAAGAATATCATTCACCCTGACCAAGTGGGATTCATCCCAGGGACTGAGGGATAGTTCAACATACGCAAATCAATCAATGCAATACACTATATTAATGGAGAGAAGGACAGAAACATATGATCATCTCCATAGATGCAGAAAAAGCATTTGACAAAATCCAACATGCATTTCTATGAAAAACTTTACAAAAAATTGGAATAGACAGTCTCTACCTCAATCTGATAAAAGCCATCTATGAAAAACCAATAGCCAATATCATACTAAACGGTCAAAAACTGAAATCCTTAATGCTAAAATCATGAACTAGACAAAGATGTCCATTACCACCACTCCTGTTCAAAATAGCTTTGGAAACATTAACCACAGCAATTAGACAAGAGAAAGAAACAAAAGAATAAAGATAGGAAATGAAGAAGTCAAATTGTCATTATTTGTAGATGACATGCTACACTATATAAAAGACCCAAAGAACTCCACCAAAAGTTTTCTAGACTTAATAACCAAATTCAGTAATGTAGCTGAATACAAGGTCAACACACAAAAATCAATGCCTTTCCTCTACACGACAAACAGGCTCACTGAGAGAGAATAGGGCAAACAAATTCTTTCACATTAGCATCCCCAAAACTGAAATACCTAGGAATCAACCTAGAAAAAGAAATCAAAGACCTCTTCTCTGAAAGCTATAGCACTCTGAAAAGAGAGACTGAAGACGATATCAGAAAATGGAAAGACAGCCCTTGCTCCTGGGTAAGAAGGATCAACATACTGAAAATGGGCATACTTGGAAAACTGCTATACAGATTCACTGGAAACCCAATTAAAATTCCAGCTGCTTACTTCATGGACTTTGAGAAAAAAATCCAAAAATTCATTTGGAACAAGAAGAGACCTAGAATAGCAAAAGCAATTCTAGGCAACAGAGTCATGGCAGGGGATATCACAACCCCCACCTTGAAACTATACTACAAAGTTACTGTGATAAAAACAGCATGGTACTGGCAAAGAAACAGATCTGAGGACCAGTGGAACAGATTAGAAGATGCAGCAGCAACTCCTAACATACTCAGCCATGTCATCTTCAACAAAGGTGCCAAATACTCTCACTGGAGCAAAGATAGCCTCTTTAAGAAATGTTGTTGGATGCCAGGCACACTCAGCCATCTCATCTTTGACAAAGGAGCCAAACACCCTCACTGGAGGAAGGATAGCCTCTTTAATAAATGGTGCTGGAAAAATTGGGCTTCAACTTGCGAAAGATTAAAACTAGACCTATATCTCTCACAATGCACTAAACTAAAATCAAAATGGATTAAAGATCTAAATATTAAAATAGAAACTCTGAACCAGTTGGGACAGAGGTTAGGTAGAACCTTTGAAGACATCGGTGTAGGAAAAGATTTTATGAACAAAACCTCAGTTGCCCATGAACTAGCACAAACAATCAACAAGTAGGATCTCTTCTTATTAAAAAGCTTCTGCACAGCAAGAGAAACCACCAGCAGTGTGAAGAGACAACCCACAATGTGGGAAAAAATCTTCACCTGCTCTTCCTCAGACAAAGGTCTACTATCTTGAATCTATAAAGAACTTAAAAGATCAGACCTCCCAAATTTAAAGACCCAATCCAAAAATGGGCATCTGAAATGAACAGACATTTGTCACACAAAGAAGTAGAAATACCAAATAAATACATGAAAAAATGCTCAACATCACTGGCCATTTGAGAGATGCAAATGAAAACAAGGCTGAGATTCCACTTCACTCCAGAAAGAATGGCTGCTATCATGAAATCAACCAATAACAAATGCTGGCGGGGCTGTGGGGAAAGAGGAACCCTGTTCCACTGCTGGTGGGAGTGTAGTCTGGTGCAAGCACTGTGGAAATCAGTATGGAGATACCTCAAAGAACTAGGACTGGAAGTCCCATTTGACCCTGCTATTCCAGTGCTGGGGATCTTCCCCAAAGAATTAAAAGAATCATGCCACAGTGATATATGTGCACCCATGTTCATAGCAGCACAGTTTGTAATAGTTAAAACTTGGAAACAGCCCAAATGTCCATCAACTGGAGACTGGATAAAGAAAATGTGGTGGTTTTTTTTATAAAATGAGGTACTACTCTGCCGTAAAAAATGAGAAATTAGAGCCATTTATAGCTAAGTGGATGCACATTGAGGCCATACTCTTAAGTGAAATAAATAGGACACACATGTGTAAATACCGAATAGTTTCTCTGGTGTGAGAAACTGAAAGTGTAAATAAGGACTAAATGTGTAATAGGTAATGTGAAATAGGAAGAAAAGGGGCAAAGGGGAAGGAAGTGGGAGGGCTAGGGGAAAGGATAGAAGGGAATGGGATTAATATGAGAAAATAGAAAAATAGGAACAAAATCTTTGTAAATAGGGAGGAATTGAGGGGTTGAAGGGAGGGCTGGGCAAGGGTGAAAAATAAGAACCAAGAGAGACTATGTAAAGGTGCAAATTTCCAATGATGAATGTCATTATGTTGTATACCTAAAATGTACCAATGATTAGAATGAATAATCGATAATGTAAAATAGGAAGAAAAGGTCCAAAGGGTTAGGGGTAGTGGGAGGGGCAGGGGAAAGGAAAGAAGGGAAAGGAAAAAATGATGAGAAATGGAAAAACTGGAACTAAAGTCTTTGTAAATAGGGAAGGGTGGAGGGCGTGAAAGGAGGGCTAGGAACGGGGAAAAAATAAGAACCAAGATGCATTATGTAAAGGTACAATTCCCAATGAGAAATGTAATTGTGTTGTATACCTACAATGTACCAATAAAAGAATTTAATACAAAAAAAAAAACAACAAAGAAACGTTGTTGGAAAAATTGGGTTTCAACTTGCCAAGGATTAAGACTAGACCTATATCTCTCACCATGCACTAAACTAAAATCAAAATGGATTAAAAATATAAATATTAAAAGAGAAATGCTGAACCGGCTGTAGCAGAGGTTAGGTAGAACTCTGGAAGATATTGGTGTAGGAAAGTTTTTATGGACCTAACTTCAGTTGCTGTAAACTAGTACAAACAATATACAAGTGGGATCTTTTCTTATTAAAAAGCTTCTTCACAGCAAGAGAAACAATGAACAGAGTGAAGAGTCAAACCATAATGTGGGAAAAAAATTTTACCTGCTGTTCTTCAGACAGAGGTCTACTATGCAGTATATATAAAGAACTTTAAAAAGGTCAGACCTCTGAAATTTAAAGACCCAATCCAAAAATGGGCATCTGAAATGAACAGACATTTCTCAGACTAAGAATAAAATAAACACATGAAAAAATGTTTGGGCCGGGGATTTAGCTGTTATATTTCCTCCAGAGTCAGTTTCATTAGTTTTCCAAGATACTTCTTCGAAGTTGTCAAATTTATTTCAAAAAGGATTTTTGTAATATGCTATCTATGTCCTTTTAAATTATGTAAAATCTGTGGTAATGTCCTCTAAATTTTGATGTTGTAATTTAAAAATGTATAATTGATGCTGTGTAATAGGAAGAAAAGGTCTAAAGGTGTAGGGGAAGTAGGAGGGGTAGGGGAAAGGGAAGAAGGGAAAAGAAAAAATATGAGAAAAGGAAAAAATGCAAACAAAGTCTTTGCAAATAGAGAAGGGTGGAGGGGGTGAAGCAAGGGCAGGGGAAGGGGAAAAAAATAAGAACCATGATACATCATATAAAGGTACAAGATCCCAAGGATGAATGTAATTATTTTATATAATATTTATCAATAAACTTAATGGAAAAAAAGTGTTCAACATCACTGGTCATTCAAGAGATGCAAATGAAAACAACGCTGAGATTCCACTTCACTCCAGAAAGAATGGCTGCTATCATGAAATCAACCAATAACAAATGCTGGTGGGGCTGTGGGGAAAGAGGAACCCTGCTCCACTGCTGGTGGGAGTGTAGACTGGTGCAACCACTGTGGAAATCAGTATGGAGCTACCTCATAGAACTAGGACTGGAAGTCCCATTTGACCCCACTATTCCCCTGCTGGGTATCTTCCACAAAGAATTAGAAGTATCATACCACAGTGATATATGTGCACCCATGTTCACAGCAGCACAATTTGTGATAACTATAGCTTGGAAGCAGCCCAAATGCCAATCAACTGGAGACTGGATAAGGAAAATGTGGTTTTTTTAAATAAAATGGAGTACTACTCAGCCATCAAAAATGAGAAATTAGAGCCATTTATAGCTAAGTGAATGCACATTGAGGCCATACTCTTAAGTATAATAAATACTATAGTAAATAAATAAATACTATAATAAATAAATAATAAATAGGACACACATGTGTAAATACCAAATAGTTTCTCTAGTGTGAGAAGCTGAAAGTGTAAATAAGGACTAAAAGGTGTAATAGATAATGTGAAATAGGAAGAAAAGGGGCAAAGAGGAAGGGGAAGTCGGAGGGGTAGGGGAAAGGAAAGAAGGGAATGAAATTAATATGAGAAAATGAAAAATGGAAACAAAGTCTTTGTAAATAGAGAGGGAAGGAGGGGTTGAAGGGAGGGCTGGTGAGTGGGGAAAAAATGAAAATCAAGAGAGATTATGTCATGGAGGAAATTTCCAGTGATGAATGTCATTATATTGTATACCTAAAATGTACCAATAAAGTTATTTTTTTAAAAAGCATGTTTAGAATGCCAGAGGGTTTCTTGTTAACATGCAAAGAATTAGAGGACAAAAAGAGGCTAAGAATCTGAGCTAGCACTTAGCTATAAGAGGAGAGTCCTCTAAGAAATTTTAGATTGACAACATTCCAGTTCTGTACCATAATGAAGAGGCTTTTCATTAAAAAGGTGGATGACATGGCTTACATTAAAACATACAGGTTAATGAACTTGAAAATTTGTGAATCCATTTCTCTTAAACCTTTCACTGGAAAAATTTTCTTCTTTCCCATATTAAAACAAATGTGTTCCTTTTCCTTTAAGATGAAGCAAAGGCTTAATTTCTATGGAACACATATTTCACTCAGGATCTATCTGTAGCACTTCTCTGCTCCAGCAGATTTAAAACTAAGGCCCCGTCACATTGTAACTCAACAGAGAAAGCTCTGGATCTACCCGGAGAAAAAAGATACTGCCTATCAAAATGAAACAGGAGCCAGCCAATATGTTGGACCTCTGTTCTGTAGACAGTCCACGAATTAACACATTAATATTCTATTGTAATGATTTCATGTTAGAGGGCCAAGATAAATGAGGTAAAATACCCCAAGCATTGGTAATACATTCTCAGAAGGTTTGGGTAAAACTAACAGAGTTTCAAAAGTTACCAGTTCTGTAAAAATTTTAGACTTTTGGTAATCTTTGAGAGCTAAGTAGATCATGAAAGGAGAGACAACTTTTTGTATTTTGTTTCACACCTTATTAAGAAGGAAGCACCATGCCCTAAAGGGCTCTGTTCACCGTGGACCTACCATATTCTACAGTGGTACTGTTGTCCTCTTCTACACATTGCAAAGAAGTTCATCAGCTTTGATTGAAATGAGATCAAGAAAGTTCTCTTCAGGAATCTCGCTGCCTTAGCTTTATGTATTTGGGTGCTTTACATAATTAAATTTTTGCATGATGATCCATACATCAAAGTAGGTGCTATTATATTCCTGTCACATATGAAGAACTTGAGATTCAGTTGAGTAACTGGCCTTTGATACATAAATATATATTTGAACCATGAGTTAAACCTGTGTACTTTCAAATTGGATATATATATATTAGTCAAATTTCATGAGAAGGAGTGGGAAGTATGGTTGACCATTTGCATGAACAAATTGAATGAGAGCACTGGAATATAGGGCAACAGACTATGACTCTTGGACCAAATCCAGTTGACTTTCTATTTTTGAAAATAAAATTTGAGGGCGGGGGATTTAGCTCAGTGGTTCCACCACCTTGCAAGCGGAAAGTCCCGAGTTCGATCCCAGGTACCAAAAAAAAAAAAAAAAAAAAAAAAAAAAGAAAGAAAAAGAAAATAAAATTTGATCTGAGCACAGCCATACTCCTTTGAACTACAATAAGAGAGTTAGAAGTTGAGATCAATATTTAATGCCCCACAATAGATAAAACATTTACTACTTGATTTTTACTGTGAATGTTTGCTAACTACTCTCTTAGAGAGACAAGGAATAATGACAGAAAAACAAAGGTTTATTAAAGAGTTCTTGGAACATGAAAAATTATACAGTCACACACAATTCTAAATATTCTTAGCTCTTATTCTTTCACAGTTATTTTCACACACCTAGCACAATGTTTAGCACTTAGTACACATTAAAAATACTTGTTGAAACAATGCTAAATTAAAATAAAGGTGTTCTGCTGAGGGTTTTGAATATTGTACTAACATAATGAGACAATTATTGAAGAATAATTTTACAGCAATTATTTCCCCACATAAATTTGAGGAGAATGATTTTGTAGATATAAAATATTTTTAAAATCTTAAAAAAGTTCTAATATCCAGTAATAGTTTAGTTATTTTGGCAATAGCATGACACACAGGAAGAGAATCAATGAAAAAGTAAAACTTTTAGAAGGAACAAAATATTCAGCTAACTGGATGTGGATAATATATACCTACAATACTTTCTAAATATTTTAGTAAATCTTTAGTATATTTGTTAAGTGCTATGACTCTACATTAGAATTTTATATAAAACATAATTTAATGATAATGAGTGTCACCATATAAAGCCATTCAGTCCAAGAACCAGTATTGCATCAATACAAACTTTCATTTTATTGTTGACGTAAAAGTTTCACCTGCTTCTAGATAGTTTGGTCAGACAGCTCATTGATTCAGTTATATTTTGTTCAGGATTTTCCGAACACTCTTCTTCTGTTTTATCATTTTCTTTTTTCAAATTCAACTTCTATTATTTCTGAAAGGTGATCCTCCTGAACCTATACTTGATTGAATTCCTCTGTGTTTGACATAAGACTTGCTGAGGATACATTCACAGTTCACTTCTGTTTAAAGAAGAAGCAAAAATAACAGTCAAATAGAAGACAAAGCCTTGGTATTGAATGCGTGACTTGGTGTCTCTGTTTCTGAATTATTGCTCTAAAGGTAAGATAGTAAAACTAAAGAAAATAATAAAGACTCCAATTCTTTGGAGGATTAGGTAGACTTTATTATTTTTCTTAATATGTGCTTTTCTTCAGATGGATAGTCCATAGCAAATACTTTTATGGTTATTTGAATGTGATCTTTCTCAGGGAAAAGCACTTAGCCTTATGTTTCAACTTTTTTTTTTTTTTTTGGTACCGGAGATCGAACTCAGGACCTTGCGCTTGAGAGGCAGGCGCCGGAACCACTGAGCTAAATCCCTGGCCCATGTTTCAACTTTTTAAATTTTTTTTATTTTTTTTATTTTTTTGATACGGGGATCAAACTCTGGACCTTTTGCTTGCGAGGAAGGCTCTGGAACCACTGAGCTAAATCCCAGTCCGTTTCAACTTATTGATAATATTTTCAGTCTGCAAGCTGCCTGCACCACCTCAGTGATTTTATTCAAACATCAATTTCATTTTGCACCAACTATTTATTGCATATAACTGCTGGCACATGTGAGATGGAGAACTTAATCTATTTTATGTTTTAAATTCAAGAAGGAATGTTAAGGAGCAACTGGACAACTTTACATTTGCTAAGCCTATAAACTCCCCAAGAAAAGGACTTTGAGGAGTTGTAAGGCATTGTGAGAAAAGAAAAATAAAGATCACAGAGGAAGCAGAAAAAAAGTAACACTTCATTTTGAGAGTCTCAGAGAGTTTGACTGTTTGATAACTTGGGCACAAGAATTATAATAGTAGAAAAGACATGTCTGAAAATTAAATTTGCAAATTTATCAGGAGTTTTCCAATGATAGCACAATGATATCATACCTAAGGTATTTGATCTTTGAAACTAACACACATGAGCCTAGCACTATTATCTACAATGCTCAAAATGCAGAAGCAGCCCACTTGTTTATCAAGAGTTGAATAAAGAAGATATGGCATACATATAGAACGAATTTTTTTGAACTGTTTAATGAAAGAGAAAAGTCTTACACATGTTACAACATGGATGAACCTTGAAATGAAATAAGCAAATACCATATGATTCTGCTGATACAGATATTTAATGTAGTCCAAGTTGTAGAGTGATGATTGGTAGGAAATTGAGAGAGGATACTGGGGGAGGCAATGGGATTTATTAATTTTTAAAAAATTGACAGCCAAAATTATATGTTTTTATCATGTAAAATGTGATACTTCCATGTGTATATTCATTGTGTAGTAGTTAAATCTAGCTATTCCACAAGTGTATTGTTATTCTGTAATCATTTTTGTTGTAAGAACTCTTAATATCCACTCTATTTCCATTTTTAAGAAATACAATAGATCTTTATTGTTACCAAGCTGTACAATAGGTATCTTGAAATTATTCTCACTATATAATTATGTTTTTCCCCAGTGCATAGGACTGAACCCAGCACCTTTGCCCTGATCTGTAGAGAGAGGGACTACTAGATTGCCCATGCTGGACTTAAATATTCAACCTAACATATTGTTCTCAGAATAGCAAGGTTCCCTTCTTTTCATGGCTAAATAGTATTTCATGGTGTACATATATAACATTTTGTTATCCATGCATCTCTTCATGGACATTAATGTTGATTTCTTTTTTAAAAATTTTATTGGTACATTTTATTGGTACATTTTAGGTATACAATTCATTTACATTTATCATTGAGTGTTTGTACTTGTATATGATATATCTTGGTTCTTATTTTTTTCCCCATTACCTGTGTGCCCTTTACCCCCTCCACCCTTCCCTATCTACATAGATTTCATTTCTATTTTTTTTTCTTTTCTCATAGTTTTTCCTTTCCCTCTTTTCCTTTCCCCTTCCCCTCCCTTCATTCCTTCATCTTTGGACCTTTTTCCTATTTAAAATTATCAATTATTCATTTTAATCATTTTAACTCTTGTTTGCCCTGTCAATTTCTCACACTAGAGAAACTATTCAGTATTTACACATGTGTCCTATTGGTTTCTTATGTTGGCTATTACAAATACTGCTGGAATTATTATAAAAGTGAATATATCTCTTCAACATACTAATTGTATTTCTTTTGGATAAAGGAGTTAGTGTATAATGGAGACAGAGTTTTGGATTGAGAAAAAAAATCCCTTAAAATGGATAATGGTGATGATTTCACCATAAGGTGTATATAATAAATGTCACTAACCTGAACCCCTACAATGGTCACAATGGTAAATGTTGCTATAACTATTCTGTCACAAGTTTTATAAATAATACAGAAGGAAAGTCTGTGAAAACAAGCATATATATATGTAACCTAGAGGTTAGACTCTCAGTGTTTCATGTTTTCGGGTTTGGAACTCAGGGGCAATTATGACAGGTAGAAAGAAAAAGAGTAATGCTAATGGGGAATAATGATCTTTGACACACAAGGCACTGAAATTAGGAGGCTGCTAATGTCCTCATCAAGGAGGACTGGGGTATAACATGTGGATGCTGTAATTCTTATATGAGCACCATTGGAAGCATAGTTAACATTCTGGAATAGACAATATGTTTGAAATATAGAGTAAAATTAACTGTATCAAGATCTTTCTCCTGAAGTAACTGGAAGAGCATATTCTCAGAAAACCATCATTTTGTTTAGATTATTGAATAGTCACAGATGTTGTATCTCAAGAATATGAAATCAATCCTTTGAAAAAATTTTGATTTCCCCTTTCAAAAGTAAACAAAGTTGTAACTATCCTATCAAATAATAATTAAGAATTACCCCTAAGTGCTACTTAACCTTTTAAAAACTCGTAAGCTCTCTTTAGAGATTTGTTTTCTTATTTCAAAAAAAACAGCTTAATAAAATTATATGATGCAGTTAAGAAAAAAAGAAAGAAAGAAAGAAAGAGGGCATCAACACTACCTCCTAATAGAAGCTATGTGACACATAAATGAAAAATAAGCTTCCTTTCAGAACCACTTCAGCTAGGTATTGTGTTTGTCCAATGACGTACAAACATTAAGTTGCAGAGACATATACAAAGCAAAAGATCTGATTTTCTTTCACCTACTATGAAGCAGAGTGCACATTTCAGTGTGTGAATTCCATCACATAATCAAGCTCAGTATTTTTTTCATCTTCTCTCTTTACATGTGAATTTTATTTCCAGGGTGCCCAAAGGTCAGTAAAAAGACACTGGAAAAAAATCCATGGCAATCATACGGTTCACAAGATGAAGGAGAATAAAAACTCAAACATGCTTTTCGGATGAGTCATTCCTCTCAGGAGTTTATGAGTCAATCAGTCAACTCTGTTTTCATGGGCAATTTTAGATACAAAGAATGGAGAGTCTTTAGTTGAGTACAGTGCTATCACAGATAATATTCGATCTCTGTTGGCAAAGAATCCAAAGATAATGGACATTGAAAAGGCTATAAGTAATTTATATCACAGGTGGGAAATTGATACTTACTTTTAGAAACCAATCTGGTTTCGGTTATGGAGGAAAAAAAGGAAAGTGAAACTCAAGAGCTACAGAATCGGGATTCTGTACCTTCTGGCAGTTCATATTTTGCAAAGTTCATGAAAAAGTGTGACAAATTAGTAACAATAATTCTAGTAATAATAATGGTTATGAAAACACCGACCAGTCATCTCTATCATTTTATAACTGGATTTAAAAATTGAAATTGTATGCCCTTACAGGACAAAGAGTAGGATGCTTATTGCGGACAATTATGGTGATGACATGTTTATCAGATTTCACAAACTGAACATGGCCTTATGCATGAAAAAACCTATATTTAACTATTGAATTTCAACCACTAGAAAATGGTATGCATATAAAGACCATGTTGATGTAAGAAAAGAGTCATTATTTTTCTATGAAGGAGTATATAGTAAATATTTTAGACTTAATGGCCAGAGTTTATCATAACCGCTCAATGCTTTGGATATAGTAAAAAATGTACATAACTCTCTGCCAACAAAACTTCAATTACAATAATAGGTACTAGACTAGATATAACTATAGATTATAGTTTTCTGACTCTTTTTACAGAAAAGGTATTTTAAATTTATAATAACAAATAAGATGTAGGTAAAATTAATTAAATTTAAACATCTGATATCAATTAGAATGCATAGTAATATATGGCCTTAGTTACTTTCTCATTGCTGAGAGTAACTACCCAATATCCACAATTTAAAGTGGAAAAGTTTATTTTAGCTCACAGCGTGCAGAGGCTTCTGTCCATAGTTGGCTGTTTTGAAGGCAGGATGGCTGGGCAGAGGGGCCTGGAGGAGGAGAACGAGCTCAGTATTCAGCAAGCAGGGAGGAGAGCAGCATCAAAGGGGCAGGAAGGATGTATACACACACCTAGGCCAGGCAAACAGTGCACCTGTCAAATTCAGACCCAGCTATAAGGCCATCGGTACACACAGAGGGACACATTTTATCTACTCTAAAATTTGTTTTGTAACTGTTTCCACAGAATGGATTTATCAGATGGTGGTTTTATTAGCTTTCTAGGGCTATGATAACAAAACACCAGGTTCCCTGGCAGAACTAGCAAAAATTTATTTTCAGTTCTGGAAGTTGCAACTCCAAAATCAACATCTCAACTAGGTTGATTTTCTCTGAAGTCTCTCCCCAACATGCAGATAAACACTTTGCTGCTGTCTTTTCAGTCTTTTCCCTGTGCACAGGCACTTCAAATCCCAGAGGTCTCTCCCTTTTCTTAACAGGATGTCAGCCCTATTAGACAAGAGCATCACCCCATCAGATTGTTTAACACTAGTAGCTACCTCTTTAAAGTCCCTGTCTTCAAATCCAGTCATACTGAAGATTCGATCTTTAATATAAGGACTCTTCAGGAATATGATTTAGTTCCTAATATCTGCTGAAATATATTTTTATGAATAAAATGAATCATTGAGGGAATTTGTCCACTTCATTAATTCATCTCACGTACAGGAGGATTTTAACTGCCATTTGTGTTTCTTATTTTGATGACCAAGTAATTTCTTTCTGGCTCCTGGAAGTTACAAGTTTTACATTGCCAAGACATGGTTGGCTTAATAGAAGGGGAATGTAAGAGCATTAGCAACTCTAATAAAAAGACTGAATTAATTTGTGGCTCATGTATTATAAAATTATTTTTTTAAATTATATGTCATTGCAGTTATTGTAAAATGTATATTATTAAATTATGTATTAATTTTAAAACACATGAAGATTATTTTACACGGAAGTGAAAATGATTTATACTAATTTGTTTTTAATTTAAATAAGTTAGGCTATTTTAATACATGATATTAAACCATATCAGAAAACACATACCACTAAGGGGAGTCAGAGTAAATAAAATGCTAGTAGTACATACATGAAAATTGTGTGGAAATTAGCTTTTGTTCTGTCCAATAATTAGACAACAATGAACAATTTCTATAATGATTAAAATATCTTAAATTTGGAAAAAAAAACTCCATATTTTCCTTGGCTAAAAATTTGATAACATTATCTTCTTGAAATTGTTATATTTACAAGGAAGAAAAGGCTTAGCTCACATATGAAAAAGTTATTAAAAATATCCTTCACTGCATACCAGAAATGACTACTTGCCTACCTGTCAGGAATTTTTTGTTTTCTAATTAAGAAATTCAGTAAAACAACAACAACAACCAAAAAGAAAAAAAAAAAAAACATTTAGTATAGTCAAAAGCAAGAACAAATGGGTAGAATCCATCAAAGAAATTGCCTCAGTTGAAGAACCAGGCCTTTGACTTAAAATGAGCAAAGCATTATTCATTATATATAAATGGATTGGACAATTTTTTATCTTAACTAAATCCACCAAATTCTGTTACTCTTTACCAAGCACAGAATATTTTCTCAGTTATATTATTATTATTTTGAACTAGAAACACATTAAAGGCTTGTTCTGGATATAATGAGATGGGTTTGATTGGGTGTGCTACTTCTGAAGAAAGCCAAGATTTCCCAAATACTACAAGAGCAAATATCTCTGTTATGGGTGACTGAATTTTAGTCTCAAAGATTCTTTTGAGGAAAATACAACAAATACAAACACATTTTGTTATCTCCTCAGACTAAATACCAGTAATCGGAATTAAACAGAAGTGTGGGATACTTATAATTTACCAAAGAAACAGTAATTTTGTACATACCATTATAAATTTTGCAACCAAGTTCTTAATGTATTCTGATTGATTTGGGACATTTTCCTTATCATTAAGTGAATTCAGTTTAGATTTAATCAGAATGCTAATATGAAATTGAGTTCTTTGAACTACTCTGACACAAACACATCTGGTTCTCTAATAGATATTTTTATACCTTCTATGATTTTCTCAGTCAGATACAATTGGTCTGAAAGCCACTATGAAGAAAATACAGAAAATGACAGATAGTCGAACAGTCAGGAAACAAGAGCATTCTTCCCTACTGGCAGACAGCTAAGGAGCTATAAATGTCACCTCTAGTAGGGAAACAACTTATTACAACATGAAACTAGAACAAAAACTCCCAAAAAGAAGTTTTATTTTTCAAGTTGACACATAGCAGAGACTCTTTTGTATGCATATACAATTTTCTCATTATCTCCTCCAAAATATTCTCTCTAAAATAATGGCAGCAAGTTCATAGAATTTCTACTACTTTTTTAAAGTAAAAAAGAAATTGACAAGAGCTTTGAACTAGAACTAATCTATCTGAAAGGCATGTTGACATTTATATATGGTTGTCAGTTAAATAGACACTCAGACTTTTATTGTTTCAAAGTTCACTTGTCTTTTATTCTCTAATACTTCAAAACTTTCAGTGTTTTGCATGTGAGATGAAATCTCATTGTCAGTAAAACAAAATTATTATATAGTATTAAAGAAAAAATTAATCTTCCTTTTTTGATGTACTAGGTAAAATACTACTCTTGAAGACATTACAGTGGGATGATTCTGCTTATTAAAAAATAAGGATTTATCTAGAATTCTTTATTACTCTTTACTTTTGTTGTTTTAACCTATACATTTTAAAATTTTTGTTAGTATTTAAGTCTCATTTTATATTATGTACTTGATTTAAAAGGTTCTAAAATAATTCATTACACTTACTAATATTGAAAAAGTGATTTGCACTTAAATATCATAACAACTAGCTTGGACGAAAGGAAAAGATTTTATTTTAGAACTTACATCCAGGAAGAACGGGGAGGATAAAAGACTGTGGTTTTGGAGAAAGAAGACACAATGACACTTGTATCTTTCTCAGTTCAGAAGAATAAATTGTCTGCAATTATAAGCAATAGTTTTGGGATAAATGGAAGTTTGCAACTAATAAATCATGTAAATAAAATTTTATTTTATTTTATTTTATTTTTTTGGTACCGGGGATGGCACTCGGGTCCTTGCGCTTGCGCAGCAGGCGGCAAAACAACCGAGCTAAATCCCCGGCCCCAATAAACCATATTTTTTATGAATGGGATGTCAATTTCTGTACAATGTTAACTTTAGAAGGCATGTGGCTTTGCACTTTAAAATACATGAGTAGACTTCATGAATTAAATAGCTATAGTTTGTTTATTAATTGGTAAGCAATGCATTGATAGCTTTCTAAATAAAAATTACCAAATTAATTGCTTTCTTTTTTATTTACAAGAGTCCGTATGTGTTTAGAATGTCAAAAAAAATCAGAGCTGGTTACAATTTTAATAAAGATGATCAATGGCATTATCAAAATAATATGTGCTTTTCAATTTATTTGGTAAATGTTTGCAATAGACAATAATTATATTTGAATCATCATTTTTAATACATTTCCTCCTTCTTCCCCTACCCTCTACCATTCCCTTGCTCTGCTTCCCTATCTATAAGAACTTCCTCTCCCTGTTTCTTGCCATCTCTTCTTTTTTTCACTCTTCATTTATATATTGGGTAAATCATACAAAAGAAATTAATATTTAACTACTTGTGTCTGGCTTATTTCACTTAGCTTTATGTCCTCAAATTCCATCCATTTTCTTGCAAATGGCGTGATTTCATTCTTCTTTATGGTAGAACAATATTCCACTTTTATAGAAACAAACTATAATCTATATACTGATTTCCACAGCCGTTGTGGTATTCCCACCCACAATGCTGAAGGGTTCCTTTTCCACACATCCTCACCAGCTCTGTGTGTGTGTGTGTGTGTGTATTTTTTAAATTAACTTTCTTGGTACTCTTGATGGTCAGGCATTCTTACAGAAATAAGATCCAATCTCAGTGTTTTAATTTTCATTTCTCTACAGACTAAATATGCTGAAGATTATTTCATTATTCATTGACCATTTGTGTTGCTTACTTTGAGACGTGTCATTTCATTATCTTTTTTCAGTTTTTAAGTGTCATTTGTTTTATTTTAATTAAGTTTATTGATACATATTAGGAATGCAATATAATGACATTCATCTTTGGAGATTTGTTCCTTTCCAGAATATATCTTGAGTCTTATTTTATTCCCCACTGCCCTGCCTCCTTCAACCCCTCTACCCATCTCTATTTACAAATACTTTGTATCCATTTTTTCATTTTCTCATATTAATTCCATTCCCTTCTTTCCTTTCTCCTACACCTTCCACATCCCTTTGCACCTTTTCTTCCTATTTCTCATTATCTATTATACATTTTGATCCTTATTTACACTTTCAGTTTCTCATACCAAAGAATCTATTTGGTATTTACACGTGTGTGTCCTATTTATTTCACTTAAGAGGATGGTCTCAATGTGCATCCATTTAGCTATAAATGTCTCTAATTTCTTATTCTTTATGGCTGAGTAGGACTCCATTTTAAGAGGTCCCATTTGAGCCTGCTAGTCCCCTCCTGGATATCTTTCAAAAAGAATTAAAAGAATCATACCACAGCAATATATGCACACCCATGTTCATAGCAGCACAGTTTGTAATAGCTAAAATGTGGAAGCAGCCCAATTGCCCATCAACTGGAGACTGGATAAAGAAAATGTGGTTTTTTAATAAAATGTAGTCATTTGGTTTTTTTAGACTATTTTTATTTAGTTCTCAATATATTTTACATAGCAGGCCTCTTTTAGAAGAGTAGTTGGCAAAATTTGTCCCATTTTGAAGTTTGTCTCTTAATTCTATTGATGATATCCTTTGTTATGTGGAATTATTTTTAATTTCCTATAACCGCATTTGCTGATTCTTGGTGTTACACTTTGTGCCTTTGGAGATCTGTTGGGAAGTCCTTGTCTATGCCTCAATCTTCAAATATTTTTCCCATGTTTGTGTCCAGCATTTTCAGTGTTTCTGCTTTTATATCTAGCTCTCTGGTCTGTTTTGAATTGGTTGTAGTACAGTGTGAGAGATATGAGTCTAGACTTACTCTTTTTCAGGGGAAAGCCAGTTTTCCCAGCACCAGTTATTAAAGAAGCTATCCTTTCCCTCAGGTGTGTTTTTGCTATTTTGTCAAAGATCACAAATTGCACAACCAGAAGGATGTCAAATAAACTTTTGAATAAACAGTGGGTTTCAAAACACCAGAAAATAAATTTAAAACTTTCTGGAATAAAAGGACAATGGGCATACAATGTATCAGACCTGTGGGAAAGAAAGAATGCAGCTTTAACCAGGAATTTTGTAGCTCTGAGTTCTCTCATTAAAAAAATAAAGCATTACCAAATCAATAATCTGTTGATTTTTCTCAAGGTCCTAGAAAAACAAGAGCAATCCAAATCCAAAACATGTAAAAGGAAAGAAATTATAAAGATCAGAGTGGAAACAAAGAAAAATGAGACTAAAAAATACAAAAAATCAATAAATCAAAGATTTGGGGTTTTTTGAAAGGATAAATAAGATTGGTAAAGGCTTGGCCAAATTTACAAGAAAAAAATGTATAAAAAAACTACATGAATGCAATTAAAAATGAAAAAGGTGAATGATAACAAGCATTATTGATATTCAGAGGTTTATAAGAAACTTTTTTGAAAACTTATTTTTCAGTAAATTAAAGAATTTGGAGGAAATGAAGAAATTAATGGACAGGTACTAATTACTGAAAAATGAACCACAAAGGTACAAAGACCAGATCAGTAAAAGCAATGAAATGGATGCCATGACAAAACTTTTACAAGTAAGAAAATCCAAGGCCCCAGTGGATTCTCCAATCAATTTTACCAGAAAGTCAGAAAGCAGTTAATGCCAATACTCCACAAACTCTTACATAAACCTTAGGATTGCTGCCATAATCACTCAATAAACCAGCATAACCCATCCAATAATCCAGCCAAGGACTCAACTAAAAAAGAAAACTATAGGTCAATATCTTTGATGAACACAAATGCACAAATCCCTAATGAGATACTTGCAAATAAAATGCAACAAATCAAAATCAATCACTTTTAGGCAGTGGGAAATTTCATAGTATACAACGGTTTCATACACAAATTGATAAATCCAAGAAAAATTAGAATTTAAAAATTTGGATTTTTGAATCTTAATGGTGACCCTTTGTAGATTATCCAATGAATAGGCTAGAACATAAAATAGTTCTGTTTTTCTGTTTAGCTCACTTAAATTTGTTTATTTGACTAAATGCTGGAAATCAAATTCAGCATGTCACTTATGCTAGAAAACTATCATTGAACTACACACCCAGTCTTTAAATATTAAAGTAATTTTGTATTCATGAGTTTAATATTAACTAATGGACTCAAATTATGTGTAAGTAGCTTCTGCTAAATCTATTTGATTTAAATGTGTTAACAATAACTACACTTATGTCAATAATTATACTCAGGAATTCGATCACATGAATTTGACATCTGCAAAATAATAATTATACTTAAGTTTGTGAAGGAATTGAATTTTTGAAAACATATGATACATAGGTCCCATACTGATGTTTCAATATCTGATTCATTATTCCTAACTGACATATTTTAGGCAAAAAGGATAATGTAATGTCAGATGAAAAAGTCTCAATGGAAGAAAAGTGCCTGCCTGTGTGTAGCAGACTCCTATTTTAATAATCATATGTTAATTTTATAATGTAATTAGGCTTGGGCAAAAATATGAGAAGCTTACACGTTCTTCTTGCAAGATTTTGTATTTTCATACTAAAAAACAGAACAAATTTACACTATGATATTCCCTGGGTTTTAGGAAACCAGAAACTTACTTCAGGTCTTAAATTTATAATTGTCCAATTTATTTTAGAGCTCCCAGTTTTCCTAGGAAACATTTGATCATGATATAAGTAAAATTCCCTATCATTTTTATGTCGGAGGCATGTAGCATCACTACATTCTTTCCTAGTAAGTATAAAACAGCATATTATTGAAGGTTAGGATGAATGTAGATTTTCTATCTACTGTTACACAAAGTGTTTGTGCATAATCAATTATAATTGTTACAAATGCAATAAATAATATGCTCTAGTGGAAAATTCAAAGGACAGAGAAGATGACTTCTTAGAATCTGTTTAAACTGATTCTATAAGAAAGCAAAATCTTATCACTCGGTGAAAATGGACTGTGTATAGAGGGGAGAGATTTTTGTATCAGCTTGCTCACAAACTAGCTGGGTGAACTTAAACAAGTAAAGCACCCTCTTTTGAAGCTCATTTGTCTCTGTTTTAAAGAGATTGAATAAGAGGCTACTGTCTGTGGAACATGACCCATAATAGGCATTCCAATGGTGAACTATGACAGGTAATTTGTACAAAGTGTTAAAATCGTCCTAAACAAATTGAAAAGTCTGGTGGGGTTTAGGGAAGGAGCTCAGAACAGCTTCTTGGAGAAAGGAGATAGAGTGCTTTCCAGTGATTATCTGTGGAACACAGTTGATAAACAAACCTAACTAAGCCAAAGGCTGAGAATATTAGGTAACAATTTGGGTTTCACAGCGAGCAATGGGGAAGGGGCAGACATTTCCAGAAAGTGAGAGTAGTCTATGGTAGAAAAGAAAAAGACATACTTAGAGGTTACAAAACAGAAGACTTTCAGAAAACAAAGAGTTTTATCAGGGAAAGTGGGATTCAAAGATGCACAGGCTAAAGATCATCTTTACAAAGCCATGAATACCGCGGTGAGGTTAACATTTGGAGAAATTTCACTCACATTTTCTTGCTTCCAATTAATAGTAGAAAAACATGAAACGCCTTTTCATATTTTCTAGAAATATTACATGTATCCATAAAGGTTTTTTTTTAAATAACATGATTCTATCATCAAAGGAAGAATATCTAGGAGGAATTGTAGTTTTGAGGGCCTTCATCCACTGTTGAATATGACACCTGGATTAATAATGTTTTTTAAACTAGTCAGGGAAAATAGCTCTATATTTAAGAAAAGTTGTTCTGATGACAATATTTAGCAGTATGTATTGTACATTTTATTAAAAATCTATAGGCCTCACTTTTTCAATGAATTTCTTCAAAATGTCAGAAAATGATGAATGCATAGCACATATTTTAAATTCATTTGTACTTACTGACTCTCATGTCCAATTTTTGTAAATTAAGAAGGGCACAGACTGTTTCCTCAACCATGTAGATTTTGAAAACCTCAATTTGAAATCTGGAAAAATCCTAGATTTTCTGACCCCTTATTATTCATTAAAAAATAGCAAAATTGGAATTTAGGAACTTAGTGTACAAGGTAGGTAGGATTTTGCTTTCCTATGGACTTTGTAAACATGTAGTGATAACAATAAAGATTTTGTCACAGAAAAATACATAGAAGAGTTTGAGAAATGAGAAAGGGATAAAATGTCTAAAATGGCAACATCTTATATGTGATTTTTATTTTTCTGTTCACACTGCACCCATGGCTGTTTATTACAACTTTAAAAAACAGTAAAATAGGGCTGGGGATTTAGCTCCGTGGTTCTGCCACCTGCCTCATAAGCAGAAGGATCTGAGTTCGATCCCCTGTACCAAAAAAAAAAAAAAAAAAAAAAAAAACGCAGTGAAATAAAAGAGTACTGATAATAAAGATACATAGACACATACATTCGCATACATATAACATATAACTGATACACTGAATAGAATTTTATGCTTTATGTCTCTTATATACACTTAACTGTTGTATATAAAATTGTTTTGTATTTCATATATATTGTATGCATATTCCTTTTTTTTGAAACCCATAAGTCATACTATTCATATATTTTTCTAAATTACACATATGTTAATTTCATCTTTATGTACCCTAACTTGTGCTCTATGGAAATATATTTTCTGTTGTCATTTAGCACAATCTGCTAAAGTAATTAGGCTGTAATTATGAAATGGCTCATTTGGGATCTTTCATAAGATTGGATATTATTATTGATTGGGGATGCTCATTGTGAATTCAAAGTGCTCTTGAAATCTTATTTTATGAAGGCGTGTAATTATTTCACCTTTCTGCTTTTACCTATCTGACAGCTTATATTGCTTTTGGTAATGACAGGTTTGGGTGCATGGCATTTATTTATTTTGCAATCTGTTACTTTAATAGCTGTGAATTTTACTCAAAGTTGCAATGACTTCCTATTTTTCCACTTTGTATTGAGTTTGAATTTTTATCACTTAAATTTTTTCTTTGTTCTTGACCTCATCTCTAATGTTTCTAAAAGTCAGAACATGCACCTTTTCATCTCATCACATTTATGCATGTCCCTCATGCTACATTTAATGAGGAATGATAAAAAAATGGTAAAAATAATTTCAACCTTTTAGTCAATTGTAATATCTGAAATCCTGGTTATTTCAATACTTAGATAAAACCTACAAGACATGTATGAAAAAACCTAATGGAAGATTTCACATTTATAATTCAGCCTTCTGTGCATTTTTCCTCATTTTACAGAGTCTCAAATGAGGAAGGAGTGGATTAGAAATGTTGTGGTCTCCATTAAGGTTTGGGAAATTATCATTTATTTGACTCTCGTGATTGTAAAATATGTCACTTAGGCCCTTTGCTGCATAGACATTTTGTAAGTTATAGTCTTTCTGCAAAAAGTATTTTTACAGAGGCAAAAACTTTTCTAATGGCTTCAGACCATTTGTTTGGCTTTTCTCTTGTAAGTGACAATCTTTTCTGTCCTTAGAACACATCCCTGTCCCCATTCTTTCAACAGGTACATTAGTGCTGGAAGATTGTCAGGTGGGGATAATGAGAACTCAGTGGCTTGCAAAGGCATGTCGTACTTCCGAAAATGATGGACGGTCATTTTCCACCCCTTTCCCAAGGCAGAGGTCTTATTTTCCTGCCACTCTTCAGCATCACATTAGTCACACTTTACTTGATTGGGTAAGATTTATCAAACAAACAGTTTTCATCAATAACCTGACCATATTGTCCAAGCTTGTCATGAGCCCCACTGCCTTTTTTAGCAAATTTCAGGACATTCATCTGATGCCCTAATCCACCACCGCAAATCAGTGAGAGGTGAAGGGATTGTGATGCAGACATCGATGCCTGAAAGAGCTTTCTCCCATTTTGTTCCATCGGATGCATTCCTGCTCATTTCTCACTTTCACACATTGAGCAGCCGCTCAGGAAGCTGGCCTTTGTCCGTCTACCCACATCCACCTCTGGTCAAAACTAAGGGTGGTTGTTGTATATTTTTACTAGTAAAGTAGTCTGTGTGTTCCCCTATCATTGCTCTTCACACAGTCTGATAACATGTCAATCTCCCAAACTAAATTGCAAGCTCAAGGAGAAGATGTAGATGTGTGTATATATATATATATATATATAAATGAAGAATCACAGAAGGTGTAAACATCTTCAAACCAACACACTCAAAGCTACATTTTATTAGAATGAAAGCAGCTCTACATCCTTTCTGTGAGTCCTATGAGTCACCTGCCTGCAGTGGTATGCCAGTAATTTGTTTAATATATAGCCTGTGGAAGATATTCATCTTCTACTAAGTACTATTTATTTATTGTTTGTCTTTAAATTCTTCCAGGGAAAATTGACTTATGCTTTGACTCTACCATTGACTGTTTTCTTTCTACCTTATTCACCTCATTTGTATCTTTTAATCACTCCAATTTGTTCTAAAATTATTTTGTCATATTATGTGTATAAGATTTTCTTCTATATAAAAGGATGTAGAGATTGGAACCAAGGAATAGAGTGTTTGATGAGGAATAGCATCAATTAAATTCATAGGAAGCCGTCTATTGAATGTTATGAACAACAATCCTGAAAAAGTATTTCTTCAGGAATTTTCAAAAGTTTAGGAGCAAATTACTAATAAGATCTTAAAAATTAGCATATAAATAAAAAGGCAAATATGAAATAAGTTGAGGCTTATACATGACATGCACAATTAATCACAGAACGTACTTTAAATGCCTAATTTGAGGAATATAACAGAATATTCAATAACATAATTTAATTAAAACACTGAATAATTTATCAACATATAAAAATGATTGAGAGAAACTACGAATTTGAAATTTTGAATAACGAACTAATTTGTAAAAGGCTAGTAAGAGAACCAAAGAGACTATGTTTAAAATCTTATATCAATACGTATTTATTTAAGCACAATATTTTAAAATGAATTGATAATATCAGGAAAGAATACTTATAAACTTTTAAATATTGAAATTGGAGGGGATCACAAATAAGAGAACCAAATTGGAGGAAAGGAAACTGCTTTTTTGTCAAAAGAACTGTATTGTTTTATAGACTTACTGGGATAATTTGTCCTGTAGAGTAACAATTGAATGTTAATTAAAAGTAACCATCTATAGTCTTTCATCTAAATTTTTAGACTTTAGCCCAAACTTTAGTTCTATAGTGTAAGCTAAGATATTCATCAGGAATACTGGACTAGTCAGATTTCTGCAAGCTAATATGTGTAAAAACCTACTATGTTCAATGTCAGTGGGAAACTGGGAGATAAGTAAGAAGTGAAACCGGCCTCCATGGATCTTCTCATTTGGTGAGATTTTGCGTATAAGGAAGTGTTCCATTCTTGTTGAGTGTACTTTGCAATAGTGAAATAGAATGAGCATAAATATAGAACCAATTAAAATATTAATGAACAATTCAAGCTATGTAATAAATAACAGCAATTGAAAATACTCTCATTACCTGTTAAAGCAAGAAAATTTCTTTATGTTTCTCCTCCTCTTCTCAGTGGAATGGAAGCACATTTTTATGTTACCTGTTTCTAATTTTTGTTCTAAGAACACAGGCCACTTTTCTAGGCTTTAAAAAAAAGTCTTATTTCTGTCATCCTTTTGCCTCTTTAGCTGAGGCAGATACAGCAATTGAACCAAATTCTGTGCTCAAAAGTGATATGTGACATTTGCAGAGTTGAATGCATACTATGCCGTCTAATGTTCCTTGTCATCTGTCTGGAGCTAAGTTAAAATTTATGGTTCTTGGAGTCTAGAAAATGTTTTGCATTCACAGACACTACTTATAAATCGTATATATAATAAGAAAGAGGATGAGGAGGGGTGGAAAAGAACAGAGAGATGAAGGGGAAGAGGGAAAAGAGAAAGAGAAAGAAATGAAAAAATATATATATAAGTTGAGCCGGGATTTAGCTCAGTGGTTCTGCTGCCTGCCCCCGCAAGCAGAAGGACCCAAATTTGATCCCCAGTACCAAAAATATATATATATAATATAATAAAATAAAAATATATATTGTATTTATTATATATGCAATAAAAATTTAAAAATATATATGCTAAGGTAGTATTTTGGATGTGGGTTAAATCAAGAGTAAGAGTGTATTACTGTTCAACAACATTCCCAAATTGAGGTTAGTGTTTTATCTGAAAGTCATTTGTTCTTAAGTTAAGTATTTATTATGATTTTTAGAAGTTGAAAATTTTCCACAACTTCTCTCCTTAACATCTTTTGGCCTCTTCTCCCTCCTTTTCCAGCTCTGTTTCATTCTCCTCTCATTGCATGGGTCCACGCTCTCCTTCCCAACATTTCTTCCCATTTCTCTGTTTTCCTCTTCACTTTGTCATGTTGTACTCCCACCCCCAATTTTATCATCTAATAAAGGCTTTCAAACCTTAGCAGAAGAGGGGCTAAAACAATTTTCAACTTATGGAGGCAGCCTGCTGAAATGTAGCTCTGTGAGGGAGCTGTATCCCAGAGAGCTGGTGTGCAATGACCTATCCAAATGCCTCACACCTGCCATGTTCCGTCCACTAAGTGAAGATAACCTTTCTTTGGATGATAGCTCGTTGAAGGTGAATACTCACTGAAGAGTATTCCCAGGTCCAAAGTGTAACCCAGATTCTCATTAACCTGATTAAACCTGTTATGCATGATTCATCTTTTCTTCTTTTGATCAGGTTGTCACTATCTATTTGGATAGTCATATTTTTTCCTGTTATTTACTTACCAGGAAGTGTCACAAATGGAAGCAGCACAGACATCTACTTTCAGGTTGCTAGGCATAATCTTCCCTCGTGCAATTCCCGGGTTCACATGTCAAAAGCAACATCATTCACAAGCTTGAGATCTACAAATACAACTATGGCTTACCAATGTCATAATTATTTGTGCGGAGTTTGTGGAGGAGACTCATGATATTCCAACAGCCAAGATTACGAAGCACATAAACAGACTGATGAAACATTCTCTGTTCTCCTGGGAGAGCTCAGCCATACTGCAGTATGTGCTTCATGAACTTCATGAAAGCGATGACGTAAGTGGAAGCCTAGCCTCAATACCTCACAGCACCTTGCTGCTTTCAAGATTAGGTGCAACAACAGCAACCATCTTTCTACGGACTTTCAGCATGCAGGTCGTCTTAAACATTTGAACAACTAAAAGCAGGGAATATAATATGAGTATTAGGATCTACTTTGCTCTTACAGGGTCTCTGAAGCTTGTGTTTACCATATGCTTTCCTTTAGTGTTTATTTACTTATTTATTCATTTAGTTTTGCTTTTTGACTGGGAATTATGTACACAGAACTCTTAAGTATTATCCTTATAGAATAATGCACTATCATAATTCATATTTTTCCAATTTTGCATATAATTTTCAGTTTTCCTGTGTCTCTTGTGTATTATAGTCACTGTACATTTAAATTGAAATATTCATATAGTTATTTTGAGTAATTTTGACTACTGGTGAAATTAGTGTAGCACAAATTAAACTAACTATTACCAAAATCTTTCTTTTAGATGCATTTTGTTATTTGCTTGTATTCATCAAATGGTAAAGCCCTTTTAAATGTTTTCATTCACTTGACTTTTAATATATTTCTGCCATGCATATATATGATTTATATTTTATTATGATTGTAAGTCATTCATATTTTGCATGGAATATCAATAATATTTACTGCTATGCAATACTGTGTTCAGAATTTATCGTAATTTATTCCTCCTATCAATATAAATTTGTATACTTTTATAATTATTACTATTATGAACAACATCTTAGAATAAAAATGCTATAGATATTTTGGTTTTTTAATTAAGAGCAGAATAACAGAGTCAAAATATTTAAATACTCAATTTTTAAAATACCAAGCCTTTCTCAAAAAGTACTTGTATCAGTGACAGTTTTGAAGAGATCAATATTCTCAGTTATTACTCCATAGAATATTTTCAACATTGTCTCATTTAAGTTCTTCAAATGAAGGGGTATAAAATAGTTATTAATAAAGTTTAATATTTCATCAATTTTTCATTGATCAAACATACTTTCTCCTTTCTGAATGATGTGTTAATCTTTTCCACATTCTGTATTAATTTGTTGGTAATAGTCCTATTTATCTACAAATGTGTATATATATTTCTGTGCCTACCTATTTCTATATCATTTATTATGCTATTACCTTCTCCTCTAATAAATGATTCATCTTTCTGTGTTCTTTAAAGTATCTTTAATTAATGGAAGTTTCATAGATTATTTTCTTTAAATATACCAACTCTTTACTTTTTGTTTAGTGCATTTTGTGTTTTAATTGAGAAAACCAACTTAAAACAATACACTAATATATTCTTTAAAAATGAGCTTTTAATCATATTTAGTATTGGCTTTTATCAAGATCCTAAAAGCAATTCAATGAAGAAAAGAAAGTTTTTGCAAACAATTTTATTGAGACTATGGTATATTTAAAAAGAAAAAAAACCAAACAAGTTAAACTTGTGATTATTATCTTACTTTATAGGGTACAATTATTTTGAGATGCATCATAAAACTAAACAGAAAAGATAAATCAATATTGCTTCTAGAAATAAGCAGGATATTATTGCCACAATTTGGGAATAAGCTAAATTTTCTTAGCGAAAAGACAGACAACACTTCCTGGGTACTCATAATGCTATAATGACAAAGGTAAAATTATGATTAAATAATAATAAATTTTAGGTATAATAAACATAGTCCATTTAATTTGCCAGTGCAATTTTCCATGTGGCAAATAAAACATCTGGGCAATTAGCAATAGCCCAAAATTCAATAAATACATAATATGGTTCGTCAAGGGAGCAGTAGCCAGAGCCATGGGAACAGCTTTGAGTTCAGTCCATGGAGCAGAGCAACCATGTCCATTTGGATTCTGCATAGCCAGTCCTGAGTTTGAATGGGTGCAACCCTCAGTGGCCTCCACAGCATTTCCATTTGTATGAACCATCAGTAAAACAAGTCTGACCATTTGAGGACATTCTATGAATCCAACAGAAATCTGTGGGTACAACAGATTTGATTCATCCAATGGAAAGAAGGCAAAGTTATAACAATAATACTGACACATTTTTGTGAAATCAAGATTTCATTAGGTCCAGGCCAGCTTTGCTCAAAAAGACGTCATTTCCATTGAATAAGTGCATTTTGATTGGATCTTCCTTTGGTGAAAGTCATTAAATCTGAGTTAAGTAAGTTCCAAAGAGAATATCAGGCCCCAGAAGAAAGGCCTCTTGGGTCAGGTATGCATTTCAACAAAATAAAAGTGGCCATTGAATGGTCATCTTCCAAAAGAGATGTACCTTGTAGCCACACCAGTGAGCTGGTTGAACAAATCCCAAGGGCACTCAGAAAGAGGCTGATATCTTTTGTCAGAATCTCCTCTTAACAATATCATGAGCCACAGAGACGTGACGATTAATGAGATCCTTAGGCTTGAATCCAAAGGTAAGCATCAAGCTGCAGCTGGTTGAATTGTTTCCAATGTATCCTGTTACAAAGGATTTTGATTTGTATGTTAACCATGTTAGAGAACAATTAGAATGCTCAGGGGAGATACCCACTGACTTTAAAACCAAAAATGTTCAATAGAGTGCAGCATAAATGTTTTATTAGTTTTGATGCATGAAAAACAAAAGTGATTTTCCTTGAATGCCAGAATAGCTGAACATTTTGAACCCACTCACCTGGTCCCAATAAACTACCTGTGGAATGGCTCTTGAATTTTGCCAGCATTAATCAACCATTCTTCTTTATAAAGATATGATAATACTGCAGTCAAGACCTTTGGAAATAAGGCAGGTGACTTACCAACCAAGAGGACATCATCTGTATAGCAAAAAGTATTTGTCTGTAGATGCAGAGAGACTCACACTAAAATCTGATTCAAACATAGGAGGCAAATGACAGTTTGGATACCTTTGGGAGAGTGCCATGAACGTAGATTATAGGGCTTGACACTGGAATGCAAATTGGTCTTGGTTCTTAGGTGCCTTTGAGATAGTAAAGAAGAAATTTCAATATCTAACAGAACATAAGAAATGCCATTAGTTTTTACAGTAAATTCAGTTACAGTCACATATATTTAATATCACAAAAACAGCAACACTGGGACTATGCTATGAGGAAAAAACATCTGGATTTAATTAGTGGTTATCTACTGTTTGTCTGTTAGATTGAAGCACTATAACTTTTTCAACAGGGCTGCCATACTGAGCTTTTGTGTTTCTAACTACTTATGATGCATTTAGGTTCATAATCAAGGCTGTGATCCATTATCTGCAATAAAGCATCCATTATCTGCCCCTCCTCCTTGAGGGTGTGCAGACAAGTTAAGGAATGGCTTAAGTGATTCAATTCTCTGTATATCACAGTCCCTGAGTGTGATCATGGGCCCTGACACATCAAATTCATTGGATTAAGGAAAGCCTCACAGATTAGTAAAGTATGCGCCTGGGTGGATCCTGGAGGTTGGACCCTGAGTACACTGTATCATCCTTTGCCTGCTCTCCATTTCAGACATCATGAGCTAGGCATGTTTGCTCTGCCATGCCATTTGGTGACGATGTTTCTGCCTTGGAGTTACCATGGACTGGCTCCCTATAATCATGAGATAAATTAAACTTCTCCTCCTTTAAGCTGCATGTGTCTGTTATTGTGTTTCAAGAGCAGGAAAGCTGGCTAATGCACTGAGAAAATTTTCCATTGGCATTATAAGCATTCTACTGTAATAATGTATAGGAAAAGTATCTGAGC
Source organism: Heterocephalus glaber (assembly GCF_053883595.1). Classification (NCBI taxonomy): domain Eukaryota; kingdom Metazoa; phylum Chordata; class Mammalia; order Rodentia; family Bathyergidae; genus Heterocephalus; species Heterocephalus glaber. Next base: position 26,918,422 of record NW_028258151.1, on the reverse strand, counting down.
AGTGGGAATACACATAACACTAAATTGGCCCATTAACCAATGGGTCAACTCATCAGCCTTATGAAAGCAATATATAGCAGTATAAACTTACACACTAGATTTATGGTTTACCACATGTCTATCTCACTATCACAGGGAAATTTCTCTGAGTCAAAATGTCCTTACAGCTTGAGTCCTGTAACTTGAGTGAACTTGAGTGTTCCACTGCACACAACACAGCTACCACCACCACAACAAGTACAAAAAATTTAACTCAGAAAACTTTCATGCTCATATCTGAGTAGATCTAAGATTGACACAATGGATTACAGGAAAACTGCTATCACTCTTTTTTCTTAATAGGCATCATGAATCTCCTTCTCCTCAACTTCCAAGAAACCAGTCATGATTTTGCCAATTGGCCTAGTTTGTACCGATCACAGTTGCAACTACTCTCTTTGTACTGTTAGTGTATTCATCTGTAAACACAATCTAAAGGGAAGTGGGGAAAAGAATGATCTGCATATATAATAATTTTTCCATTAATTTTTATAATGAAACAAACTCAGGGTTTATTTCCATATTATTGAGAAAATTTCCCTGCCTAGAGAAGCTACCAACAAACATTACACAAATCCACATTCCCACCAACAATACAGAAGAGTTGCTTTTGCCCTGTAGCCTTGCCAGTTTGCTATTTTTTTTTTTTTTGGTTAAATTCTTTTATTGGTACATTTTAGGTATACAACACAATTACATTTCTCATTGGGAATTGCACTTTTACATAATGCATCTTGGTTCTTATTTTTTCCCCATTCCTAGACCTCCCTTCACCCCCTCCACCCTTCCCTATTTACAAAGACTTTATTTCCATGTTTTCCATTTCTCATCATTTTTCCTTTCCTTTCTTTCCTTTCCCCTGCCCCTCCCACTACCCTTACCCCTTTGGACCTTTTCTTCCTATTTTGCATTATCGATTATTCATTCTAATCATTGGTACATTTTAGGTATACAATATAATGACATTCATCATTGGAAATTTGCACCTTTACATAATCTCTCTTGGTTCTTATTTTTCACCCTTGCCCAGCCCTCCCCTCAACCCCTCCATTCCTCTCTATTTACAAAGATTTTGTTCCTATTTTTCCATTTTCTCATATTAATCCCATTCCCCTCTATCCTTTCCCCTAGCCCTCCCACTTCCTTCCCCTTTTCCCCTTTTCTTCCTATTTCACATTACCTATTATACATTTTATTCCTTATTTACACTTTCAGTTTCTCACTCCAGAGAAACTATTCGGTATTTATACATGTGTGTCCTATTTATTTCACTTAAGAGTATCCCATCAATATGCATCCACTTAACTATAATTTCTTGATGATAGTCATTCCTACTGGAATAAGATGAAATCTTGGTGTTGCTTTAATTTGCTTTTCTGTAATGGCCAGAGATGTCGAACATTTCTCACATATTTATTGACCATTTGATTTCCATTCAACCCAACTATTCCCTCTAGGTGTCTTTCCAGAAGACTTAAAGACATCTTATTACAGTGGTACATGCATACCTATGTTTATAACAGTACTATTCCCAATAACTACATCCAGAAGGTGTTCTATTTGTCCACCACCAGATGAAAGGATAAAGAAAATGTGGTATTTATATACAATGGAGCACCACTCTGCTGTAGAGAAGGAAAAACTTCAGTCATTTGTAGGAAACTAGATGCATCTTGAGACCATAATTTTAAGTGAAATAAATGAGATTCACAAGTTTGAGTATCCCATGGTTATCCTGATAAGAAACTCAAAACACAAGGAAAGAGCATAATAAAGAAGTAGATAAGGAGATCGATTTTTTGCACATTGGAAGAATACCAAGAAATGGAGAGTGTGAGAAGGGAGGGGATGAAAAAACTACTATGATTTGTTATGTATATTTATCAACTCCCGTGAGGAATGCAATCGTTATGTACTGCAAACTTACTCCTAAAAATTAAAAGGCAACAGCAACAAAAAAACAGACGCCTCATCAATTTCCCCTATAACCATTCTTGGTCACCTTACAATTGGATTAACATATTTTCTGCCTTTTCTGATCCACTTCCTGCAAATCTCCTTAAGCAACCTGAGACCCAATGTGGTTAAATATTTACTCTAAATCACAGAGCGAGTAAATGGTACAGTGGAGATTTAAAACCCTGAAGGCTAATTATTACGCTATTAGTGTCTGATCTTTTAGTTTGTGGAATTGTGACACATTTGAAAGGATTGATAAATATAAATCAACATTATGTCTATCAATGACTACTCCTCTGAGTTGCTGATTGGAAAAATAACTTTATTGCTCTGTGATCCATTATGTTATTGAGACAAAACAAATTATTTGAATTATCAAGTCCTGTGCTGCCTAATAAAGGAATAACCACTAACTTCACAATCTATGTAAACTCATTTTAAATTTAAAACAAATTAAATTAAAATTTCGTTCACTCACCCTGAAAAAACTTTTAAACAGCTCAATGGCCTGGTCTGGATGGCGGCTAGAGTAGTGGACAGTACAGATATAGAACATTCCATCAGGTCAATCTTGAATAGTACGGGATCCATTGTTGGCTTATTCTAAGTATGTTCTGAAGGCTACAGACTGAGTCTGCTAGAAATGTAGTGTTGGCTAGAAATCTAATGTCTGCTAGAAATGTAGAACTCAGACCTACTGAACATGAATGTGTGCTTAATTGTGCATCCCAGATTATTACAATATATAATATTAGTGATTTTTATTTGACAACAAAATTGACCTAGCATTTGAAAGTAATTAGTAAATATCAGTATAAGTGTGTAGTTAAAATTCTTCTAGTAAGGAGATGCTAATTTTGCTGCTTCTTTCAGTAGTTTGTGTCCTAGGCTCCAACACATTGAATATTTTGATATACATGGTGATAATTGGACATGTAGCTAAACTAAATTGATTGGCTTTCACTTTTTTTGGGGGGGGGTACTGGGGATTGAACTGGGGATCTTGCACTTGTGAGGCAGGCAGCAGAACCACTGAGCTAAATCCCGGCTCTGGGTTTCACATTTTGATGACATGTTCATAAAGAACTTATAACTCAACTCTGTGTTGTGTTTCTTTGCCTGAGAGTATATGTTCCCTATTTATTTTTAACTGCTACTCCCCTACTTCTGAGAAATATAGGATTCATCATAATGAGATCTGGAAAAAAGTTTCATCTTACCTTTCACAAAACACATAGAAATCAGACATAGAATTAATATAAGGATTTGAACTTAACATCAGACCTGAAAACCCTGGTTCACAGTCTTACTCTAAAGATAGTGGCATTTATGTTATAGTTTATATTTTTTAAATGTTAAGGCTTAACATCATCATGACATTTTAAAAACTTTATTATTTACATGCAATGAGGAATACCAAAGCAACACACAAGAAAATAATTCCAAGTATTTTTTTTTATTTCTCTAGCCTAGCACTGGATTTATTTTTTTATTTTTTTATTTTTTGCTTAAATTCTTTATTGGTACACTTTAGGTATACAATATGTTTACATTTATCATTGAGTGCTTGTACCTGTACATGATGTATCTTGGTTCTTATTTTTTCCCCATTACCTGTAGCACTGGATTTAATTCCTCTTGTCTGTATTAACTACAGTATGTCATCAATTAGTTTGTTAGATATAAAATCGCTTGAAAGACCTGAAAAATTTTTGTTGTGTATTGTGAAAAGTAATATAATGAAAAAAGTACTATTTCATTTTTCAGTAAAATCAGTGCACCAATTCTCTCAAGATATAGCTTTGAATTGAGTCTACTCTGTTCATGTTTATTGAGACATCATGACTAGAGTTATGTAAGTAATGACAGGTTTATGTGAAATTATTGGGTCTTGAAATTCTTGATATTTATTAGTACTTAAAAATTACTTAATTTTGTTTCCAGTGTCCAAAGGTCCATAGACACTAGTCATTTCCATTACATTACCTTTATAGAAAGGTGAATGCTCAATCAAATCATTATTCCATGTATCTCTTCAGAAATTCTTCATATTAAAGGTATTAATTCTTTATCCATAAGTGACCACATATAATTAAACATTTTTCTGTTCCCTAATATGGTGTAAATTTGCACTAGTTGCAGAAGGCAATTTTAATTTTGAGTTCATGATTTTTATGCAGATGGAAGGTAGAATTTCAGTAGAGCTTAAGTTATTAACTTCTTTCTTAGTTATTCTCTTATGAGCACTTAACATCTCATTTCAAAGCCTATGTGAAGATGACATTCTTATTCTGAATTTTTAGATATGGTCTGGATTTTCCAAAAATATATATTCAAAGCTGGTAGACAGGATTTTATCACAATCTTTTATTGTAAAGTCATTCTCTTCTTATGCTACTCTCCTGACTTTTTCTTTTTGCAAACCTTGCCCACAACTATCATTTTTTCCTTATACATAGGACCTTATACCATGAACATCTCAGAATCCATAACTGCCTCTACCTACTTTAGTTTGCCCAATATTTTGGTTTGTCCAAAATGTTGAAGCTTGTCTGAGTTTGATTAAGTTATCAGCATTTTGTAAGCAAACTATTATTTCAAGAAAATATTTAATTTCTGAATAATTTCCATTTGTTCATCTCTTAATATTGATAAGCAACCTAATACACAGCTTTTTAGTGTTGACCATTACATTGAATAACTTACAAATTCTATCTCAAATGTATCATGCCAATTTGTATGAAATATATTTTATAAAACCCATTCTATAAATTCTTTACTTATACTTCCCAAAGTTTAAGCAACTTTCTTCACTTTATATAACTAATTGAAAGGCTAGTGGGCTCTATAATCCATTTAATAAATAGTCAAAAAACAAACAGTTTTTACTGAGGTCACAGAAATTTTATTACTTAAATCTGAACTAAATTTGCTTTTTTAGAATCCCAGCTACTGACACTGTTTTTTGTTTGCTTTTATTAACTGGAGTACTATTCATTTTGGAACTTGCTTCCAAATAAACAACTCACAGGTATTAACACACAGTGGTTGGACAATGCACGGCAGGGTGTTGGTTGTCAGGCTGAAGAATGCCATTAAATTTTTTCTGAAAGTTTCACCACCTATTAGTTTTTGTGAAGAAAAATAAATACAAAAGAATAAATAAGGGCATTTGACAATTGTCATACAAATATTCTACTGTTAAGGGCCCTTTTTATTGCCATATATATATATATATATATATATATATGACTTTGTATCTGTAACCTGATATTTTAATTGCTGAGACTGACTGACTTCTTACTCTATTAACAGCTAAATCTTGACAGATGTCTCAAGAAAATAATGAGAAAAGGCATTTTTGAAGGTGGTAATGATTTCATGTTAACTTATAAAACCATTCTACTATTCAACCTTAGCAGGTCTTTGGAGATGTAAGTGAACAGTTGTATTTTTTTGAATACATATAATTACTTACTTTAAGTATGACTGCTAGAACGAAAAAAAGTAGCTATTCTTATAAAATACCTAATAAAAAGTTTTAAACATGTTAAACAATTCAACAGGAAAATTTCTTTAGGACACATTTTCAGTTACTTTGAAAATAATGCTGGTTCATACAGAGAGATAAATAAAAATAATCACAGTTCTATCATCACCCAAGGTCACACACAAATATATTTTATAGTATTTACTATTAGACTTTTTAAGGCTAGTACTTTTTTTCTTATATTAAAAAGGTGATAATGTATAAACTTTAGTTACCAATATCTCTGTTATGTAAGTTGTAAATCAAGTATACATTAAATTTCAATGATTTAATGATTTTCAGTATTGTTACATAGCCATGGTTTCACATACACATTTCATAATATTGAAACAATATATTTGTATCCCTAAAATTATTACTAACCAAAGAATGTTTATTCTTAAATTTTAGTGTCTAAGATTAATTTGTACGTCCACTGTAAACTAGCATACAACTATATAGATGAAAAATAAAAACTGTTGATTTTCCCAAAAGCATGTGGGAGACAAGTTAACATACCCTTTTTCCCAGGAAATCTGAAGTTGGGTAATGGTAGTTTTATTGTGTGCTGATGCTGAGGAAAGAAAACGACTGAAACAGCTTCAGCAAGCACCTGGAATTGGCTGGTAATGGGCTGTGTAATTTTTCCCTGTGTGCACTGCCAGCATGATGCAAACCTGCCTACTTGCAATGCTCATTTCACCTAAGGGCAGTCCAGAGCAGCACTGTGGGCAGAAATTCACTGCCAGGGACAGCAAGACTCATCCCTGGTTTAGATGTGCTACAGAATGTGAGCTCTGGGATGTGAATGCAAAATTAATTTCTTTAAAAACTCTTCAAAATAGATGAACTTAGCATTCCCAATATAATATGCTTATAGTTTCAGTCATTCATTCAGCAGGTCACTATTTAGCTCCTCATTTTCAGGCCTGGCAGTGTATCTCACAAGATGCAAAGATGAAAAATTAAATTAGTCTTTTTTGAAATCCTATTGAAATCAAATGAAATGAGGTAGTAGGAGGAAGTCACTCCTCCAATTGCATCTGTATAGGTAGCAATGATAATAGTTTTTTTTTTCTCTCCATTTTCCTAAGGAGATTGGTGAAAGAAGCTCCCATTAGAACCACTTGCACAATTTGTTCTAGAATAGTAAATTACTCTGAGTCTCATGAAAAGTAGTCACTGTATGAGGGTCACTTGAAAACAAAGAAAGTGCAGTAATACTTCGGTTCAGGAATCCTTCTGTTTGCAAACAATTCTGTTAGCAAACAAAAGTGTTTTTGCAATATTTTGCTCCCATTCACAAACTCCACATTGGGTGATAAATGCAACCATAGCTGTCTTCCCTACAGAAACACAAATGCAACCATCTCCTCCAAAATTGTAAAATAAATTGAGTTCGTAAACTGAGGCATAAGTATTTTCTTTTCTAAGAATGGTTGGATAGCTTATATCCTAGTTAAAAATAAATGATGTCAAATCCTTTCTATCTTGAGAGTTTAGGAGGAAATGGTACCACTTGACATGATTTTTGGAGAAGGAAGCATTTCTGTGTTTTCACACCTCAAGGGGGATTCCAGAAGGGGATGTGATAGTGTCTTTGCTTACTAAGAGGTAGGAATTAGGGTGGTTGTGACAGTTTTTAAAATGGCTTGGAATTTAGAGGCAAAGCAAATAAGTTTCAGTGAACAAAATATAATTTTTGGTGGCTTTGTTCACACAACATGAGGACAGCTGAGTGGCTAGATTCATGGAGGGGACTATGACTAATGTTAAAGGACTTAGAAAATATCCAAAAAATGTTATTGAAATGAAAAATTGTTCATACATTTTTTATGGAATTGTGAGAAAGATTATGTCTATAATGATGGGCAATTGGAAGTCTACTAGAGAATGTATATGTACCTTCATTTTATCGAAATTATTATAATCGTTGTGAAGAAATTTTACTAAAAATAAGAAGTTATAATCTATATATTGTGACATCAAAAATATTTTCCATATTTTTTGCCTTTCATAATTTAGTCTGAGACATTTGGGAATCAGATTTTTGTTTGTTTGTTTTTACTTTACAAAGCAGATCTTTCTAGATATCTATATGACCTGTGAGCTCCATCTAACATAACTGATAACTATTTTTGCCTTGATATTCCTACTTTCTTTCCATGCAAGTGTAGGCTGTAACTCTTCTTCGACTTTCATGTCACTGATTATGATCTATTTTCTTTTCTGGTTCTCTTACATCTAACTTAAACTGTAGTAACCCATAGTGTAGTGCTCTGTAACTTGTGCATTGGTTTCCTATTAATAGTTATGTCACTTATATTATCATACTGTAATATTATTAAGTGTTTGTTAGGGCCAGTAGGCCTGAAGGGAGGCCTGGTCAAGAGAGGATCTCAAAGACCAGAACACGCAGGTAATAGATATTACAAAGCAGGAACCAAAGTTTAATTTCCAGTATCATCAGAGCATGAGAGGTGGAGCTGTAGCTCCAGAACTCAAGAGGTTCTTGACTTTATGTCTTTATCAGCTTTTTCTGAGACACAGTAGACAAAACAGCTGCTCAGCTTTGTGTAGCTGTGTGGTACATGCATGCGTGGGCATCCATTCTGATTTATTATAATTATAACAAAGTCTGTTGTGCACCTGCACTAAATGACGGAGTTGTGTCCTCAAGTGCCTTCGGACATCCTCAAACCCTCGTGTTTGACACATCTCACAGTGGCCTCCTACAGTCTTAAAATATATTTTTATACTTTAGAGTCATAAAGTATCTCTGCCAACTACCATCTAAACTTCAATGTCATATATTAAAATCTGTTCTTCATTTCCATGTAAGTCTCTAACACATATGGTCAAACATAGCTCACTTAACTCCTATCTCTTTCCTCTAAGTCCTGCTCTGCCCTCAGCTTCTCAGTTCACCTAATAAAACCCCCCCTTCTGTTTACTCCCATCTAAATCATGGGATCATCCTTGTCCTGCCTTTCTCTTCCATCCTATGTCTCATATATGAGAAACTCCTCTTGGCCCTTCCTTCAGAAGACAGCTCCCACCTTCATGTTATCCCTAGCTTCAGTACTAGCTGAACAACCACCATTTTGACCTCCCTCCCACCACAGGCACACAGCATCCAGAGTGACTTTGGGAAAGGCAAGTCAAGTCTTGGTATTCTGATCCTTAAGACACAGCAGCGGCTCTCCATTTCAAAGTGAATATAAAAACAATCACAAAGGTCTGGCAACCCTTTATCATCAGTATTGTACTGTCTTTTTCTTTCTTTTTTTCCATTTTATTCAACAACTTCTTTTCTTATCTTCAAAGTTCTTATAATCTTAAAAGTGGAGCATCAGAAACATTGAAAACCTTGCCATTCCATAAACATGATTTCTCTACTGTAGGCAATTTGTGAAATCAACTATACTATTTATATTAAGAAAATATGAGCCTCAAGTCAAAGTCTCCATCATAAATTGACCCAAAACCAACTGACCAGTGAAACAAGTAACTGGTTGGATATTCCCACTATCTTTAATAATTTATGTTCCCCAGATAGTTTCATGGCAAACTCTCTCACATCTCTCAAGGCTGTATTGAACTTTTACTTTTTTCATGGGAATTTGCTAAATTTCCATCCTCCTGCATACTCCCGACACCCCGGACTCACAGTTCCAGCTTTCATGCTACATTTCTCTGAGGCTCTTTTGCTATGAATATACTATATAATTTTGTTATGTTTATTATGTATTACCAGTCTTTGTCTGAGATGTAAGTCCTACTTTCACAATTGTTTTCATTTTATTTGTGAATATATTCCTGGGTCCTAGAAGACTGCTAAACACAGAAGTATTAAAAATATGTACTTGTTTTAAAAATGACTATAGGATGTGATTGTTTTATGAGTTTATGATGGTCATAGGGCATATCACAGTTTTTTTTCATAATATCAAAAGGCATCCATTAATATAAAAAATTCTTTTGTTTGTTTTTACATTCAGAAGAAGGAGTAAGGGCATTTGTTGAGTAATAGTGATAAAAGATGGTGGTATAATTTTATACTGGGATGAAAAGAATATTTGAATATTCACTTTGAATATTCACTACTTCCAAAACATTTCACCCTTTTTAAAGCTATGTTCTCAAGGTTTCTTTGTGGCAGACTTCACCATTGTTTATCAAAACCGTATCTTTGATATTTAACAGTTTGAAAATAGATTATGTTATTATAAATATGATTTATTCAAGATTCAGAAATGTCATCCAATTTCCCATTTATATGGAACATCTTTATAACATAGGGATATACTTGACCATCTATGAATATATATATGAATATATACATATGAATATATATATTCCCATTTCCATTACTTGCATATATATTTGGGATAATAAATGTACCCTTACACTCAGGATGTTTTGATGTACATTAAAGTTATTGTGAATAAGCAAAGAGGAAAAAGAAATTCAGAGCTATATGTCATCTAGGGTTTTACTTAGCCAACCTGCCTGCCTCATAGGACCTTATGTCTATAATCACTTGATTCACCGGTATGTTCTGCTCCCAGCTAATGGCTTTGGGTCTCTGCTCTCATTTGATACGTCTGTAATAAGCCCCAGTTTACCAACTGATGAGTGACTTAATGGAAAAGGGTAAGCAAGTGCCAATTTAAGAAAATCAAGGAGCTACCCATGGAGAAACGAAACATTTTTCCTTTTAAGCCTTATTTCGATTCTGTATAAAATGAATTAGAGTGAAGATCTTTTCTCCCTGCTTTCAACCCAAGAAAGAAATAACTCCAAGCAGCAACAATTCTCCTTAATTTTTCCTTTCTTTACATTGAATGGCTGAAAATTACCCAATTTGGACATCAATTACAGTTGCTTTAGTGATTCCAAGTGAGCTATAATTCTCTTTCCCTACTATGCTGAAGGATACATCAAAGCTGTATAATCTGATTGAGAGAAGACCCTTTGTGAAAGGACCTGAGTTATAAAGATATTTTTAAAGCTGCTTAGAAATGCACAGATAAACTAGTCATAGTAGGCTCTCACTTAAAATCCCAAAACTTTGGAAGGTTGAGGCAGGATTGCAAATTTGAGGTCAGCTTGGACAAATTATTGAAATCCTGGGTCAGAATATAGTAAATAAATGAATACAAAGGGCTGGAGGTTACCTCAGTGCAAGACACTAGATTTAGTTCCTAATATGGCAAAAAGTATATACAATGATCTTTAATTAGAATTGTTTGATTAAATTAAAAGTGGTATCCCATGCCACCGAGAAAAACAAAACAAAACAACACTAACTTCTTCATCCAACTCATAATTTTATAAAAAGTAAAATCACAGTCCAATATTTATGAAAAAATAAGTGTCAGGATTCCATTGGGATATGCGGTACCCCCTTCCTGATATCATAGATGACAGAATAGCATGGTCATGGGCAGGAACTTTGATATCAGGCTGGGAAAGAGTTATACTATTATTTTCCTCATTATTCATGTGAGATATTATGTAAATCACTAAAGACCTCCAAGTGCAATCGATAAAATTGAGGTATCAATTCTTATTTTTATGGCATCTAACTATAACAAAAACAATGTAATAATTAAATAATATTTCAAAAGCCTTTGACATGATGAATGTACCAACATCTCTGTGAGTATATTGTTACTATTATGCCCATTTTAGAGGTGAGGAAACTGATGGATCAGACACCAAATTAATTTATAGTGTTGAAAATTTTATGGCAAGTAATTAAGTTAAGCTCCACATAGATATGATAGTTTTAGAGCTTTTGTGATTAACTCATACTAAAAAGCTAGAGAGCTTAAAGCTTTATCTAATCATGATATTAACTCATATGAAGCAATCAATAACATTACTGACTTAGCATATGAAATTTTAATGACTGTAATCACCATAATTCTAATGATCTGAAGTATTTTCATGTTCCCATTAGTAATACTGTCATTATATACTGAGTATTATTTTTTCAATCTACACATTTATCCACTTATGACTATGCTTATGGGAACAGAATTTGTGGTTTAAAGATGGATTTTTCCATTGATACCAGAGATTCTGCTGTAGCTTGTTATTACTTGTTATTGACTGTATAGTATTCAGCCATTTTTATTATTCATGAAAATCTGTAGGTGTCATATAAGTTGTATGACTTAGGATGCCCGCTGAAGTTTGATTTTACACAAACACCACTGCAAGCGTTTTGCATACAATTTCAAATTATAGCTATTTATTATCGCTATTTATAGAGTGGGGAATGTTAATAATGTTGCACCATGAGGTGACTAACAGATTTTTTTCTGGTTCTCTTGCTTAAGAGTGTTGACACTTTCTCAAGGAACATGGTAATGAGCTAAATGCTCTGTCCTGTCGAATCTTTGAAAGACTTTTCTTTCTTACCAACTATAATGGATTATGACAGTAGATCTGATGGTATAGAAGAGAGAAAATAAATTCTTTCTCCAGATATAGTTACAATTAGTTTAGATAATACTATGAAACAATTACATTGAAAAAAACCCTTACTTCAATCTTGCTCTTCCTATAAAATAGAGGCTCCTTTATGCTTCAGACTTGAAACATATTATCTCAAACCATTCAAAGTACATGAAAAATGATTAGATCAAAAAGAACCAATGAAAGGGTATTTAACATGTCTAAGCTGTGAATAGAGGTATATTTCACATCTGATTTGAGAATGTTCATCTATAATTCAATTATGCATCATTTTCTTAAAAGAATAAATTTGGCTTATACGTCCCAGAAGCTAACAAGTGGTGGAGACAGCATATTATAAAGGAAGGAGAAGAAATGAAAAGCAAAGTTTACACAATTCACTTTATGAAAGGGGATATTGTAATAAGTTTGGAAGATGCTAAATCTTTGTAGAGTTCAGAGTTTTTAGACAAAGTTGTCCTGGATATTACACTAACATTTCAGCAAAAGAAAAATAAGCAATACATTTACATTTTAAGAATGTCAAAGTGGATTAGAAATATGTCAACTCTTAAAAGTTATTTTTCACTGTTAAGCTAAATTCTAAATCTCAGTTTACTCATCTACAATTTAGAAAATAGAATATCCAATATGGATATGTATGGAACTGAACATAATATATAACATACATTTGGTCCAATCTCTTATAAAAATAAACAATAAAACATGGACTACATACAGTAATTGAAGTTTATTCAACATTGTTCAATGTTGAGAAAGGAAAAATACAGGTACTAACTCATAGAGTAAAGTAGATAACGCAGTCCTGTTGAGCATGAGTTGTCAGGCACAAAATGGTGCACTTATTTAATTTATGTAAATTTCAAAAACTAGCATGTGTTGTCACATGTCAGGGAAACAACTGCCTTATGTATCTTGGTAAACAGACAGAAACAGGCAGGTTATAGGATTTCAAAGCATTCTCTTTCTTTTTTTTTTTTTTGGTACCAGGGATCAAACTCGGGCCCTTGTGCTTGCACAGCAGGCGGTGAAACCACTGAGCTAAACCCCTGGCCTGCATTCTCTTTCTTGATGTGTATAATGGTTCTATGAAAATTCAGAACATTGTATTGTTATGATACGCAAAACTTCCTATAGCTTAAGCAAAATAAATAAAATCATTTGTGAAAACTAATAAAAGTGCTATTGTAGGAATGCAAGATCCAATAAAACTATCAACAAACAATTTCTTTGAAATAATAACTAGAACGCATACTGACATGGGGAAACATGATGCAGAAGAGAAAAACAAGTTAGAAGATAAGGTGAAGAAATCAATTAGCAAATCACATTGAGTGATATTCTGGAAAGAAAATGTACAGTTTCTACTGAAAACTGCTTCACAAGTAAAACCTTTATGTCTGCACTATGACAGAACAAGACAGTTTCAGTCATTTTAATGTTTGGGTCGGTAAACACAGGATTTTATTTAGCCAATCAAAAAATCAATTTGTATGTTTTATTAATTGGTGGAAAACTAAAAATATACTACTTTTTTTTAGTATATATCTGTGTTTGTTTAATCAGAGGAAAAAGTAATCAATCAGGCCAATTACTTGTTTGGAAAAGTTAGTAATTCCACATCGATGTTGGGAGTGTTTCCTTGCCTTGGTATTATAATTGACATCTATAACTCAATTGTAGAAAAATAAATGGCATACTTACCATATTATACTCTGTGATATTAATTTGCTGTATACTTTGGGTTGTTAGTATTTATTTCGCCTGTTTGTTATCTGGTTTTATACTAGCACTTTACTGTCAGAAAGACTTCTGACTATATAACTAGCCAGTTAAAAATTACTAGTACTTTAAGGGTTTCCTGGCATTTGCTGGGTCTATGGTGGACCTATGAGTTACCCCAGGGCATATAAGTCTGACAATTCGTAGTGATTTCACTGCAGCTTGGGTGGTGTTTATATTGGTTTTAACACAGTTGTCTGAACTATGAAGAGAGATCAAGGTTGGTTGATTGAAATCTGTAGTCTTTCCTGGGCCACAAGCATAGATTTCAAGAGCCAGCCATTTGATTTTATATTTACATAACAAGGTCTTAAATTCTTATCTATTTCCCTCAACTTAGCTGTAGCTGTAATTTGACAGCTATGTAATAGTCACTGAGATGACTTGTAAGACTTTCCCTACTTATATAATCTAAACTTGGTATTAGAATTCTAAAGGTCCTATGAAATAGAAATTGTTACTTTCGTGACCTTGTATGCCTCACTTTGTGACGTAATGAACTTTCTTAGTAATTCAAGGCAGGAAGGATAAAGTCCTGAGAAAACCCTTAGCTGTCATTTCCTTAACTGGCTTTTTTATATTGTCATCATTATGACTAATATATTTTTCTGTGTTCATAAGACTAAGATATTACGTTTTTCTTAACTTAATGAAACACCTCAAAATTTATTGATATTGACATGAGCTCTATTGAATTTCCCAAAAGTATTTAAAATAATAAATATATTTCTTGTACTTTTATTTCATAAGCAAAAATATGATACTGCTCTTCGTTCATATGCACATAAGTAATTAAAGGGCTAGGTACATTGTTTTCTGGAAGAGCATTTACCTAACGTGTACAAAACCTGGGTTGGAACCATAGCATTGCAAAAAAGAATTTTAAATAACAATCATCCTTTGTATGGCCTAGTTGATTGATTTAAGTGATTGTTTTACAGGTCAGGAGTTTAATTTTTGAACCTATTAATAGAGAAATAAGGTTGAAGAATAATACTGATCTTTGGTGGCATTCAATTAAGTAAATAGCATTAATGTGGTCCAGTTGAAATTGGGAATCATCATATTCAACAAGTATTAAGGAAAACACTAATTTAAGACAAACTACAGGTTATATTTTATAATTAGAGTAACACAATAAAACTTAAGCATATATTTCATGGAAGATATTGAAGTTGATTAATTAGAATCAACTATCTTAACCATAGTTACAGGGATGCCCAGCTGTTATAAGACCAGAATTTTTTAACTTATGAAGTTTATTTTTTATTTGTTTTAACTAAAAGAATAGGGTAAATAAAAATAAAAATGAAGACTATTAAAATTTTTTAAATGTGAAATTATATGTAAGGATCATTGAACTTTTTTTTTCCCATTAAGTTTATTGGTACATTTTAGGTATAAAATACCTTTACATATACCATTGGGATCTTGTACCATTACATAAGTATCTTGGTTCTTATTTTTTCCCCTTCCCCTGCCCTCCTTTCACCCCCTCCACCCTTCCCTATTTGCAAAGATTTTGTTTCCATTTTTTTCCTTTTATCATATTTTTTCTTTTCCCTTCTTTCCTTTCCCCTACCCCTCCCACTTCCCCTGCTCCTTTAGACCTTTATTTCCTATTACATAATATCAATTATACATTTTTTAAATTAAAATATCAAGACCTAGGAGATATTACCACAGACTTTACAGAATTTAAAAGGATATAGAAAGCATATTTCAAAAATCTGTTTTGAAATAAATTTGACAACTTCTAAGAAGTACCTTGGAAGATAAATTAATGAAACTAACTTTGGAGGAAATATAAAATTTGAATAGAACCTACTAAAGAACATATATTCCTAGCTGGAAAACCTACCTATATGACAACAAGAGGCTCATATACATTTTACATGATAAATTATATCAAACATTTAAAGCAGAAAAAAAAAGGAACACTTCTCCCCTCATTTTAGGAAATTAACATTATGCTAATCCTAAAACTGGATAAAGATAATAGAAGAAAAAAGTATGAACATAGATAGAAATTTGTTTAACCGAACAAATTATTAGAAGTCAGATCTGGCAGGATGTAGAAAGTGGTTTTGTTATAGGGATGGCAGTGTTGGTTCAGCATTGGAAGATCCACCCCAAAAGTCATCATTTAAACAGAGGAAAGGAAAAAGCCATATGATCCTGTCACTAGTTGGAGAAAAAGTATTAGACTGAATTCCACAGCTGTTCATGGTAAAAGCTATCAGGAGACTAGAAGTAGAACAGAACCTTCTCAACAGATTAAAGACACGTACTCCATACTTCCAGTGAGAATGCCTTATGTGAATGGAGAAGATACAATGCTTTCTCCTTAAGGTGGGGAACAAGGGCAGATATGCTCACTCTTTATCTGTCCATTAAACTTTGAAACCTAGGCCCAACCAAAATAGTCTGGCGATAAAATGACACAATTAGGATAGGATTGGCAAGGTAGAAGGAAAATCTTTATATGTAGATGAAATGATCACCTACAGAGAAAGTATTAAGAAATCTCTAGGAGCCCCTACAACTTGTACTTGAATTTAGCAGGATTAGAAAACACAAGGTATATATAAAAATTCAGGTCTGTGTATACTTGCTATAAATAAAGAATTGGATATTGAAATTTAAAAGTTATGTAGGAGTATTAAGGACCTAGAAAAGTTAAAAAACAAAAACAGTGTTGGAAGACATTTAGTACCTAATTGTAAGACTTCCTCTAAAGCTACAGTAATCAAGGCAGTGTTGGTGTAAGGAAAGACATATAGATCATTGGAATAAAACAGAGAATCTAGAAATAGAACCACACATATATGGTCCACTGAGTTTTGAAAGATTATTTAGTATTAGCATTTTACAGAATAAAAGCTCAATTCAAGAGCTGAGGAAGAGATAGTGTTTTCAGCGAATGGCACTAGAACACCTGGTATCCGTATATAAAAAATTAACCTCAACCCTTTATTTCCATACATGAAAATAACTTGAAGGGATCTATGAACCTAAATAAGAAAGCCTAAAAAGTATAAAACTTTGAGAAGAAATTATAAGGGAAAAAATTTATGAATTCAGAGTAGGCAAGAACTACCTAGGATATAAAAGACATGATGTATAAAAGAAAATCATTGATAAATGAGATTCCATCAAAATTTAGAAATTTAAATGATATCATTAAAATGAAAAGTAGTCCTTAAACAGACCATATTTACAATGCATATAACCTATGACCACAATATATAAATAATTCTTAAAAAAAAATTAATAGACAGCTCAATTAAAATGTAGACATTAGAAGATGATAAATAGCCAGTATAGCAAAGGAAAGGTGTGCAAATCTAGAATCAGAAAAATACTAATCAGTACAATAACAAGATTGAATTATATACTCAATAGGGAGATGAAGTTAAAAGTTCTAAAACCTTGTCATGACTTTTTCTTTTTCTTGGATTCGCCCCCTTTGTGTTTAATTTGTCACACCCAATGGATTCATTCTGCTGGGTTTCCTGGGGTTGTGATCCTCATTGTCTTTTCCTAGGGAATTGTCTAAAATTTTTTGGAGTGCTGGTTTGGTATTCATGAAGTTCCTGAGGTGCTCTTTATCATGAAAGTATCTTATTTTTCCATCAATTTTGAAAGATAGTTTTGCAGGGTACATCAATCTGGGTTGAAGGCTGTTTTCCTTTAGGGCTTGAAATACATCATTCCAAGCTCTTCTTGCCTTGAGGGTTTGCATTGAGAAGTCTGCTGTGATTCTGATGGGCTTTCCTTTGTATGTGATTTGTTTCTTTTCTCTTGTTGCTTGTAGAATTTTGTTCTTCTGTTGGATTTCTGGAATCCTAACTATTATATGCCTATATGTAGTTTTTTTTGATCAAGGCTATTTGTAGTCCTATATGCCTCACTTATCTGTATGTCAAGTTCTTTTCCCCTCCTTGGGAAGTTTTCTGCCATCACTTCTGTGAACAGTTTTTTGATGTCATCTGCACTCTCTCCTCTTTCTTCATTGACTCCAATCAGTCTTATGTTATTCTTCTTTGCATTATCTAGCAGCTGCTGGATTGATTTCTCGTGTTCCCTTACAATTTTGAAGCAAATTTTCTTTTCCTGGTCACTAATTGCAAACTTATCTTCTATATGTTAAATTCTATCCTCACATTGGTTCATTCTGCTGTGCAGACTTTCGATGGAATTTTTAATCTCCTAGAAATCTGTTTGTATCTGCTTTATGGGTTCCATTTGTTTCCTATGTTGGGATTCCATCATGTTCCTCATACCCTCTATTTTTTTTGTCTGTGTCCTCTCTAGATTTATTAATCATGTCTTGCACCATGAGACAACCTTTGCTCTTTTCTGAGTAATTATTTCTGATTTCATTTTTCCCAGATCGTCTTTGGTTGCCAGTTCAGAAGGTCCAGCCTCTTTTGTTGCCAGAAGTCTGTCTTTGAGACTTGTTTAGGTGAATTCTCATTTCCACGGGGGGGGGTGCTTCTGGTGCCCCCGCTGCTCAGCTTGGCTGCCCTAGTAGCCTGGGATGGTGGCGGGGGAGCTCCCTTCCAGGTGCTGGGACCAGCTCAGCTTCTCTGCCCTAGGAGCCTGGGATTTCTGTGGGGGAGCTTCCTTCTGGGTGCTGGGACTGGCTCACCACTGAATATATTGAAATTATTAATATATTTCCCCATCAAGATTAACTTACTGCCTTTGAATGTTATAGTTGACAGAATTTCATGACTGAACAGGTAGCCTCAAATTAAATTTGAGTTTGAAAATTTCTGAAAATACCAAAAGCCAACTATTTAGTAGAATAACATTTATTATCTCATCAAATGGTTCATTTTAAGATCAAGGATTAAAAATAAAACTATTACTGGGAAACACCAATATTTAATAACTCACTATTGCCTGTTTTGGAGGGAAAATGATGTGTTCTTATAAAAGCACTTTTATAATTAAATTTCCATGTTTTATTTTAATGAAATCAGCCAGAGTTACTGCAGCTCTACTTGTCAAATGCTTATTGATAACTGAACTAAAAAATAAAAAACATGCAAAATCACCACTGGTGGAAGACAGTCCTTTGAAGTCTCCACTATGTTATTTCTTTCTTCCTTGTATGGATCAAATTTGTTGAATTCACAGCCTGGGATTTTGGGCTGCCAGGCCCTGTATGTAATATTTCCTAAATTCTTCCATTCAACTTCTTTCTTTAACCTATTTAGCAGCATGAAATAAAAAATTGTCTCTTCTGGAAAGAATTAGAATTTTGATCTCTGTAAGAGCTTTCTATTTTCACTTTTCTTCTATTGTAAATATGTCTTCTTTTATTGAATTAGTTTGTTTGAAAGTATGAGTCCTGGGATCCTTTTTAAGTTTGAAGAATTCCTGAGATTGTGCCTAGCATCATATTGCAAATTACCTATAAGTACAACTGAAAAAAGAAGAAAAAATTATTTTCAAGAAGGCAAATCATTCCTATATAGCTGCAAAAAGAAAAAAAATGATTTTAAAACAAATGTAGTGCATATATACCTATTTTACAAACACATACACATGGACTCAAATACTTACCTAGAGGTGGTAGGCTCTAAGTCACTCAGAGGATGTCTGAAACTGTATATATTC
This sequence comes from Heterocephalus glaber, assembly GCF_053883595.1. NCBI lineage: Eukaryota > Metazoa > Chordata > Mammalia > Rodentia > Bathyergidae > Heterocephalus > Heterocephalus glaber. The sequence goes on along the minus strand of NW_028258151.1, from coordinate 26,898,993 downwards.
TATGCTTTTTCCTCCACATTATACTACTGATAAAGTTTTATTCATAAATTTGGCACAGTAAAAGATAAAAAATTAAAATGGAACAATTATAACATTATATGCTATGTGATTGAAAATTATGGCATTTAAATTTTTTACAAAATATTTTACAATAAAAGAAACATTGCTATTAATCTCCTTCAAAATACTCCCCATCACTTTGAACACGCTTAACCCACTGTTCTTGCCACTTTGTGGAACAGTTCTAAAAGACCTCTTTCATGAATGACTTCAGTTGTGCCATCCTGGATATGTCTATCACATGAATTGATAAAAATATGGTCATTTCGACTTTGGGGAAGAGTGAGAAATCCCATGGTACCAAATTAGCTGAATAAGGTGAATGGGGACATACCATAGTTTTTTTTTATTTGGCAGAAATTGCCATAAACATTTTGAATCAGTGCACAACATCGAAGCCTTCAGTAAAAGACTCTTAAAGAAGAGGATTTCCAGAACTGCTTCAGAAAATGATAAAAACTAGCTGGGCATGATGGTGCATACCTCTAATCTCAGCACTCAGAGGTTAAGGCAGGATAATCACCACAAATTTGAGGCAGCCCGAGCTACGTAGTGAGTGTAAAGCTAGCCTAAACTGTATAGCAAGACCCTGTTTCAAAAATAAGAGCAACAACAATCAAGTGTCAAAAAAATAGGATAAATGTGTTCAAAGTGTGTGGGCATATTAATGACAATGTCTCTTTAACTGTAATTTTAAAAATTGAAACATTCATTATATATTTAGATCATACTTCACAATGTAATGGAATTTTACAGAATGATGTCTGTCTCAAAATATCTTAATGTACTGTACATGGAGTTCTGATAATATTGTAACGGCACAATGCCTCTATGATGGAATGAAGCAAGGTGAGTGAGAGCATTGTCATCTAACATTACCTGTTATGTAAAGGTTGCGATGACAGCTGATGGGATAACTGAGATCACAAGTGAATAAGAGGTAGAGAACACAATGGGAAAATTCTTGACCCGGGGAAGACTTAGCAGGACAGCTTTTGATGTCCTTATGTCGTCCATGAAGACACTCAACTTAAAACTTAAGTATTATTTATTTCTGGAAATTCCCATTGAATACTTTTGAAGTACAGCTGAATATGAGTAACTGAAACCACAGAAAATGAAACTGTGCATAAGAGGATACTACTACATACGGATCTTGTCCTTTCTCATATGAATTTTCCTTGCTTTATAAGAGCATTCTTGGCAGCAATATCTGTGTTACCCAAGCTCTAAGGTGGTTCCCAGTGGTTTCTGCTTTCTACTGTTCACATTCTTTCTACTCTTTAATTGGATTATGTCAATAACATAATGCAGAAGCAAGGATATCACTTCCAAGACAAGCTTATTTTTTAAGTTTGCAGCTTTCATCCTAGGTATGTGTTCACTTTTGTGTCTGTTGCTCCTGCCATGGGATAACTTGCTCACAAAGAGGCCCACGTGAGAGGAACTAGAGGATCCTGCCAATTACCACATGGGTAAGCTTGGAAGCAGATTTTCTAGACTCTTCAGCAAATCTTCAGAGACTACCGTCCCTGCCAACAGCTTTTCTTGCAGCTTCAGGAGAGATCCTGAGCCAAAAAACAGCCAGAGAAGCTGTTCCTGGATATCTGCAAAACATGGAGGGAAAGAAAGCTGATAAATCAATTCCTAGGGCCTTGCACCATGTACCCTTTCAATAGGCTACTGTAATGACAGCGAACCGTGAATGTAAGAGTCTGGGTTGCTTATAGCTCTTCATTTGCACAAATAAAGAGTTCACCTTATTTACATACTTTACTCTTTAAACCATATGAGAACCATTTATTCTACTCCATTACATATAATATTGTGATACTAAACTTGTGAATTATCTAGCACTTAAACCAATTGATATTCCTCTTCTAAAAACATAATTTAAGCATACTTTTGGGAAGCTAAGTCTGGTTCATTCTTTTGCTTAGAAAAAGTATTGTATGGGCTGGGATTTAGCTCAGTGGTTCTGCCGCCTGCCTCACAAGTGCACGGTCCCAAGTTTGATCCTGGTACCAAAAACAAAAAAACAAAAAAACAAAAAAAAAAACATTGTGTATGTCACAGATTATACCGATGTGTATTGTACCAGAGTGAGAAAATGCATTATAGGAAATATTGTTATTTAGATTATTTGCTAATATTCTAATACTCAGGAGTCATTTGGTCATCATTGTGTAATATTTGCTCTGATTCTTGGATGTTTGAGAAACTCTGTTTCCACTTCAATACATTTCAAATGTTCAGGTCATTTGCCTTAAAAGATACACCCATACATAAATCTATCTTATCCCACATATGGGGTGTAATTAACAAATATTGTACCTTGAATGTTTAAATTTTTAAAAACCATTGCAGTAAAAAGACACATTGCCTGTAATTGCCCTCAAAATAGTCTGCTGTAGTTTGAAGATGTTTATATCATCATTTGTCGACTCTCTGAAAAAGTTGTGGAAGTCCTCTTTTATGAGTCTTTATGAGATATGGACCTAAAATCTGGTTAAAAATGCTGGCAACTGCCATCCAAAAAAATGGCAGTATGGCAAAGTATTACTGTGTGTCATCATCTCCATTTTTCAATGAATTTGGCACCATGCAGTGTCTGGCTCTTACTCAAAGTCATAATATTCACAAGAGGTAAACATTTTCAATTGATTCAGGATGTTAAGACATCTTGACCCACAGCCACGACAGCACAACTAAATACACTGATGAAATAGGACTTCCAGAACTGCTTCTGAAGGTTATAAAGAACAGTGGAATAAGAGTGTAAAAATGAGGGGAATATTTTACTGTAACATTCACTATAGTTTTTATTCATCTTGACTTTACTGTATCATTCACTATATTTTTCATTCACCTTGATTTTACACATATACATATGTATATAGATTATATCACATATATTTATGCTACATATACTATTTTAAGAAGTTCTTATATTAGTATATGAGCTATTAAATTAATTGAAGAAGTGGGCACAATATATCAAATTCTATATGCTAGATAATATAGATAATTCTATATGCTAGATAATGATTCAGAGGGGAACAATTAATGAATATCAATAGCTGTGTGCCAGATGCCTTTTATCACTACTAGGGATCAAACTCAAAACATTAGACATTATAGCCAACAGCTCTAGCACTGAGTTATATCTCCAGTCCCACACTCTTTAAATATATCTAATCAAGTGTTAATTATTCACCTCTGTTGCTATACACTGGAGAACGTCTTTAAAATGGCAAATCATCTACTCCTTGAAAATTGGTGAAACTTACCAGGAAAAATGTGGATGATAGATAGATAGGTAGATAGACAGACAGACAGACAGAAGGAGAGATGAATATCTTACACATGGAGCCATGCCCCATTTAACAAGAAGGATGCATTGCAAAAAATACATTTTTAGGTCTTTTCATCATTGTTGAAACTCAGAGAGTGTACTTACACACAATTAGATGGTGTAGCCTATTATGCAGCTAGGCTATATAGTATATCCTAGTCCTTCCAGGCCATGAACATTTACATATTATTGAACTAAAAATTGTAGGCAACTTTAACAGAATGGCATTTTTGTATGTAAACATAAAAACTGTACAGAGAAAACATTAAGCAATATGAGTTTTTCAGGTTTATCATAATCTTATGGGACCACCATTGTGTATGCAGTCTATCACTGACCAAAACACCATTGTGCAGCTACTGTATGGTCTTTATAATGTCCTTTATATTTATTGAGCTATTTATACATTTTTTTCTTATTTTGGCACATTTATGGTTTTTCTATTTATTTGTTTGGTTTTAGGTAGTTAGTTTTGAGACAAGGTCTCACTATGTAGTTCAGGATGACCTTTAACACACTATGCAGCCCAAGCTGGTCTCTAACTCAAGATAATCCTGTCTCAGGTTCCTCAGCGCTGGGATGACAGATATGTGCCACCATGCCTGACTTTTTCTTATAACTTAATATGATTTTTTGTGTTATTAAAATTCAAAAACTTTGTTAAAATGTATCATTTCTACAAAAATGAGTGCAGATGTGTGTCTTTTAAGAGACCTAACTATGATTTTAAACACTGTTTTTAAATGATAATTAAGAGTCCCGGCACCCAAAAGGAGGCTCCCTCACCACCATTACACGCTCCTAGGGTAGAGAAGGTGAGATGCACGGACACCAGAAGCACCCCGCCCCTTGTGGAAATGAGGAGACACGTAAACAAGCCTCAAAAACAGATTTCTGGATCACCTACAGCAACCACAAAGGGAAAGGAAATGGAACAACCTGATACTCAAACCACCTGGATTCTCTGAACCGGCAACAAAAGAGGATCTGGGAAAAATGAAATCAGAAATAATTACTCAGATAACAGTAAAGATTGTCCTCATAGTGCAAGACATGATTAATGAATCTAGAGAGGACACAGATTAAAAAAATAGAGGTTCTGAGGAACATGATGGAATCCCAACATAGGAAACAAATGGAATCCATAAAACAGATGCAAACAGCTTTCCAGGAGATTAAAAACTCCATTGAAAGTCTGTGCAGCAGAATGAACCAATGTGAGGATAGAATTTCAAATATAGAAGATAAGATTGCAATTACTGACCGGGAAAAGAAAAATTGCTTCAAAATTCTAAGGGAACATGATAAATCAATCCAGCAGCTGTTAGATGATGCTAAGAAGAATAACATAAGACTGATTGGAGTCAATGAAGAAAGAGGAGAGAGTGCAGATGACATCAAAAAACTGTTCACAGAAGTGATGGCAGAAAACTTCCCAAGGAGGGGAAAAGAACTTGACATACAGATAAGTGAGGCATATAGGACTACAAATAGCCTTGATCAAAAAAAAACTACATATAGGCATATAATAGTTAGGATTCCAGAAATCCAACAGAAGAACAAAATTCTACAAGCAACAAGAGAAAAGAAACAAATCACATACAAAGGAAAGCCCATCAGAATCACAGCAGACTTCTCAATGCAAACCCTCAAGGCAAGAAGAGCTTGGAATGATGTATTTCAAGCCCTAAAGGAAAACAGCCTCCAACCCAGATTGATGTATCCTGCAAATATATCTTTCAAATTTGATGGAGAAGTAGGATACTTTCATGATAAAGAGCACCTCAGGAATTTCATGAATACCAAACCAGCACTCCAAAAAATTTTAGACAGTACCCTAGGAAAAGACAATGAAGATCACAACCCCAGGAAACTGAGTAGAATGAATCCATTGGGAGTGACAAATTAAATGCAAAGGGGGAGAATCCAACAAAAAGAAAAAGTCAGGACAAGGCTTTTAAAACATTTAACTTCATCTCCCTAACGAGTGCATAATTCAATCTTGTTATTGTACTGATTAGTATTTTTCTGATTCTAGAGTTGAACAGCTTTCTTTGTGCTGTACTGGCTATTGATCATCTTCTTGTGTCTACTTTTTAATTGAGTTATCTATTAATGAGCTGTAACAGTTCTTTATATATTCTGGTCATAGGTTATATGCATTATAAATATGGTCTGTTTAAGGACTACATTTCATTTTCTTTTTTTTAAATTTATATATTAATTGGTATATTTTAGGTATACAATATATTTACATTTATCATTGGGTGTTTGTACCTGAACGTGATGCATCTTAGTTCTTATTTTTTTCCTCATTACCTTTGCACACTTCACCCCCACCACCCTTCGCTATTTAAATAGATTTCGTTTCCATTTTTTTTTCTTTCTCATAATTTTTCCTTGTCTTTCTTCCCTTTCCCCTTCCCCTCCTACTAACCCTCCACCTTTGGACCTTTACCTATTTCAAATTATCAATTATTCATTTTAATCATTTTTCATCCTTATTTCCACTTTCAGTTTCTCACACTAGAGAGACTATTCAGTATTTAAACATGTGTGTTCTGTTTATTTCACTTAAGAGTATGGCCTCAATATGCATCCATTTAGCTATAAATGACTCTAGTTTTTCGTTCTTTATGGCCGAGTAGTACTTTTCATTTTCTTAACGATGTCATTTGAAGTTCTAAATTTTGATGGAATCTCATTTATCAATTTTTCTTTTATACATCATGTTTTTATATCCTAGAAAATTCCTGCCTACCTTAAATTCACAAACATTTTCCCTTATAATTTCTTCTTAGAGTTTTATAGTTTTAGCTTTTTATATTTAGTTTCACAGATCCTTTCAAGCTATTTTTATTTAGGGAAATAAAGGGTTGAGATTCATTTTTTACATATGGATACCAGGTATTCTAGTGCCATTTGCTGAAAACACTATATTTTCCTCTACTCTTGAATTGAGTTTATGTTCTATAAAATGTTAATGTTAAATAATCTTTCAAAACTCAGTGGACCATATATGTGTGGTTCTATTTCTAGATTCTCTGTTTTATTCCAATGATCAATATGTCTTTCCTTACACCAACACTGCCTTGATTACTGTAGCTTTAGAGGAAGTCTTACAATTAGGTACTAAATGTCTTCCAACACTGTTTTTGTTTTTTAACTTTTCTAGGTCCTTAATACTCCTACATAACTTTTAAATTTCAATATCCAATTCTTCATTTATAGCAAGTATACACAGACCTGAATTTTTATATATACCTTGTGTTTTCTAATCCTGCTAAATTCAAGTACAAGTTGTAGGGGCTCCTAGAGATTTCTTAATACTTTCTCTGTAGGTGATCATTTCATCTACATATAAAGATTTTCCTTCTACCTTGCCAATCCTATCCTAATTGTGTCATTTTATCGCCAGACTATTTTGGTTGGGCCTAGGTTTCAAAGTTTAATGGACAGATAAAGAGTGAGCATATCTGCCCTTGTTCCCCACCTTAAGGAGAAAGCATTGTATCTTCTCCATTCACATAAGGCATTCTCACTGGAAGTATGGAGTACGTGTCTTTAATCTGTTGAGAAGGTTCTGTTCTACTTCTAGTCTCCTGATAGCTTTTACCATGAACAGCTGTGGAATTCAGTCTAATACTTTTTCTCCAACTAGTGACAGGATCATATGGCTTTTTCCTTTCCTCTGTTTAAATGATGACTTTTGGGGTGGATCTTCCAATGCTGAACAAACACTGCCATCCCTATAACAAAACCACATACTATATACTGTCAGATCTGACTTCTAATAATTTGTTCGGTTAAACAAATTTCTATCTATGTTCATACTTTTTTCTTCTATTATCTTTATCCAGTTTTAGGATTAGCATAATGTTAATTTCCTAAAATGAGGGGAGAAGTGTTCCTTTTTTTTTCTGCTTTAAATGTTTGATATAATTTATCATGTAAAATGTATATGAGCCTGTTGTTGTCATATAGGTAGGCTTTCCAGCTAGGAATATATATTCTTTAATAGGTTCTATTCAAATTTTATATTTCCTCCAAAGTTAGTTTCATTAATTTATCTTCCAAGGTACTTCTTAGAAGTTGTCAAATTTATTTCAAAACAGATTTTTGAAATATGCTCTCTATATCCTTTTAAATTCTGTGAAATCTGTGGTAATGTGTCCTAGATCTTGATATTATAATTTTAAAAATGTATAATTGATGTTGTGTAACATGAAGAAAAGGTCTAAAGGATCAGGGGAAGTGGGAGGGGTAGGGGAAAGGAAAAAAGGGATAAGAAAAAATATGATAAAAGGAAAAAAATGGAAACAAAATCTTTGCAAATAGGGAAGGTTGGAGGGAGAGAAGGGAAGGCAAGGGAAGGGGAAAAAAATAAGAACCAAGATACTTATGTAACGGTACAAGATCCCAAAGAAGAATGTAACTGTATTTTATACCTAAAATGTACAAATAAACTTAATGGGGAAAAAAAGCCAAAAAATAATAATAATAAAATAATTTCAACATTCTATAAAGTTGAATATGAAATACTAATACTTTAACATGTTTTCCATAATTGCATTTTACAAAGTAATTTGTTTCATTTATTTTTTATTTTCTCCATGTTTTTAAAATAAAATTAGTGACAAAAATTTCAGAATAGTGCAATGAAGTAAACTAAAGTAGAACATACAGGAAAGACAAATTTAAATTTCTCTAGAGATGAGATAACACTTACTTATTTACTTTCATTTAATACTCAAAGTAGTTCATAAGGTATGAATTTTATTTAGTTAATACAATAAAATTGAGACTTAAAGTAATGTAAAAGTGGTAACATAACTTGTTCCTGTTTAGAAAGTGAGGACCCCAAAACCTTCTGAGTCAAGATCAATTCAACTTGACCAAAGACCCCTCGTGATTCAGGAAAACATACTTCTGTTTTCTGAAATAAACTTTGGTATACTTTTGTTTGATAGCTTGCTGGAAAACAAGGCTAAGTCTAATAAAACTCCACCTGCTATATTTTGGGAAAATGAATTGTAGATAATTCCCTACAGTGATGTAAAAGTGTTCCCTAAACTGTAACAGTGGATCATTGTGCTTAGTCTGTACAATTAATGTGATTTATTTGCAAGGCTTGATTCCCTTCTGGGAATTTGGACTTTGGTAGATGGTAGGGAAAAAGTGAGTGCATGACATTATTAACCCAGGGCACTGAGTTTCCTCATAGACATGTTTTCCCAATTCTAAACTGGAGGCATTAAGCATGCCCTACATGAATTACACAGGACATGATCCTTCAAAGCGCATACTTGGTTTCATCAAAATTCTCTCCATGTGTTCTTTACCTTTGTGGATTTCATTTTACATCTCCTTTCAAAAATAGTTGAATAAATCTATATACTGAATCCTGCAAATCTTTCTAATGAGTCATCAAACATCGAGGGTCACAGGCACCACTCCAGGTCAAAGAAATGATAAAGAAAAGAAAAAATAAAATATTTTGAGTTAAAAATGGCTGTAGTGATTCAAGAATCAAAGACTGTCTGCACCTAAAAATGTTAAAATGTTGAAGAATAAAATCACAGGACATTTTATGGGTTTTACCAGTTTTGTTATCCCTTTTACTTACCTAGACATATAAGCCTATTTTGTGGTTTCCTAATTTCTCTCTGACTGTCCCTATTCCTTACTGCTATTGCTTGTATGCAGATGTCCCCCAGTGCCTCATGAGCTCATAGGAGGCTGGATCCAGGGTATATAAATATGAATTAAGAGTCTGTGAGAACTAAATTAGTTCACTGATTGGTTTAGCATAGTTGTGGGTGTAGGTAATGGGTAGGCCCAACCTGGGTGAGAGTGGAACCATCTGAAAGGCTTGTAGCCTCAATGTAACAAAAGGGAAAGGGAGGTTCATTGCTTCTGCTTCCTGCCTGCCACGCTATGTACTGTTTCTCATCTGCCATGACACTGTCATGCCCACCCTGCATTGGAACCAGCCAACTCTGAACTGAAACCTCTACAAACTGTGAGCTAAAATAAAGCTTCCCTCCATTAATGTCTGGGTGTTGGGTATTGTGTCCCAGCCATGAGAAAAGTAACTAAGACATTGATCAGAATCTCAAAATTCCTAGCATCTTTGTGAAAAATCAAAGACAAATGACTTGAGTTCTTCTTTTGTTTGGTTTTATTTATTTGTTTGTTTATTTATTTATTTATTTTTGACAAAGTCTCACCATGCAGTTCAGGATGGACTTGAACTCACCATATAGCCCGGGCTGGCCTGGAACCCATGTCAATTCTCTTGCCTCAGCCACCTGATTGCAGGGATTACAGGCTTATGCCACCACATTTGGCAAAAGGATTTGTTTTCTAAATGTGTAAATTTCAGCATGATTCCATAATTACTGGTATACAAAGGTTGTAGCTATCCTTCAGAGACCAGCTGGAGCAATAGACCAGGCAAATTTGCAAGCATTCAAGTGCTATTTTTTATCTCAAGGTTGAAAAATAAAATAAATAAAATGAGGGAAAGGTTAGTGGAGTTGATAGGGGAAATGTGTAGCAATTACGGTAGAATTTCAAGTTTCACTAACTTATAAGAACAAGCAAACGAAACATGCAATGAGAGAATGCTATGTAAATAAGTTGGTTGAAACTGGAATTCAGTTATTTATTTATGTTCGTTTATTTATTTTACTTTTTTGGAATTCAGTTTTAAAGGACAACTTTTGTCAGAAGAGTGAGTATCAGATAGACTAGAACTGAATGTAATAGTGAAATGTTTGGAGAGGAATTTTTGAAATTCTTATTTTCAAATGTATAATATAGATAAAAGGGTTTAAGTTAAAAATGTCAAAAGAGCATCAAGCCCAAGAACAAGAAAATAGTAATTTGCTCCCTACTAAAGAAAGAAAATTGACCAAAAGAAATGCCATTTTATAGTTACCAAGGGCTGCCTAATGACAGGTTGGGCATATTAAGTGAACAAAAATGGGACTTTTATATTAAAGATGTAGTGCATTAGATACAAACAGTTTCTTTAGAATGGCTTCAATACTTTGTTAATGCTTAAGACAGTGGCAGATTAAATAAAAACTTTGTAAATTTTGAATCTTAAATATTTCACAACTTATATTCCTAGATAAACCTTGATCACAAAGAAAGCATAGCAAAGAAAGGATCACATATGTTTTCTCACTCCTACAGTTATTTTCCTCTCTCAAAAAAGGTGAATGAATAGCTATATTATTTCAGCAGGAAATGGATAAGAAGATAGTAAATATTCTTTTTTTCTCTCTCTCTACATATAATGTAAAAGTGTGTGCAAGTTGTTCCGCATTTTTTCTTTAACATATCATAATTTAAAGAGTAGCAGGTGGACATAACAGTATATTCTATTCCCTTCCATTGTTATTTTAGTAATCTTTTTGATGAAAACAATTGTATGCATTGAAACAAAAAGAAATGCATCCTATATGAGACATACAAATGTGAAGAACAAAAATTTAGGTAATTTTCAGTGCCCAAATCTGAGATTTTTTAAAAAATTATTTCAATGATAATTTTGAGTAATAAAATAGCACTCTTTAAACTACATATTGTAATTTGTAATGTCACAGATAAGGGAAAAGATAATAAGGGTTAAATGTGTGATCTCTCATGTAATTCTGACGGCTCCTTAGCAATGACTCAGGTTGTAGTTCAGTAGGACAGATCTTTCCTGGCACATGTGAATTCTTGGATTTGATTCCTAACACAATGAAAAGAATACAAACAAAAAACCCCAAGGTAGATCTCCTGTAAGAATAATTGAATATTCAAAGTTTCCTACTTATATCCTGACCTGGTATCTGAAATGACTCATCTAACAAACTTCATGTGTCATTAATAATAGAAATTTCTTCAGAATTCTCTCCCTGTGTCACTAAAACACATTCAGTGAAATGTAAACAACTTATATTAAAAAATACAAAAATTGTACACATAGTAAAAGTTCCTTCTATAAAACAAAATGTTTATATACATAAAGAATTTGGAAGGTGTAATAAAAATGTCTTTCCTCACAGATGGCCAGCTTGTGTTGAAAATAATGTTGTCAAACACTACAATTTACAATGAAAGTATTAGTATTCATCTAACAAAATATATGTGAGATCTTCATGCAGAAACAGATTTGTAAAACATGCATGCAATTCATCAAGGAAAATTTAAGTAAATGGAAATGTCTGTTTATGCATTAGAAGATTGAACATTGTTAAAGCCCCAAGACTTCCCAATTTAGCCTGTAGTTAATACAATTCAAATTAAAATATCACAACATATTTTACTTACATATACTACCTGAGTCCAAATTTTATATGAAAATCTAAAATACTCAGCACTATGGTGAAGAACAAGGTCAGTTGATGCACACTACCGATTTCAAAAGTTACTGCAAAGGTATGTGATCCAGGGAGTCATCCTCAGTGTTGGTATTGCTGTAAAAGATTAATAGAACAGTACAGAAATCCAGAAACAGTGTTGGACTACATAGAGTCCAACAGAGACAGTCTTTTCAATTCATAGCATGGAAACTATCTGATATCTCTAGGCCAAAAAAAAAAAGAAGAGAGAGAGAGAGAGAGAGAAAGGGAGGGAAGGAAAGAAGGAAGGAAGGCAGGCAGGCACAGAATTGAGAACTGAGCCTTGAGGAAACATGTATAAATATGGTATTTATGTGTGTGTACATGCACATATAAACAAAGTTTATCAGAGTAGATTTTACTACTGGGATGAGAGGAAAGGGATTAAAAGAATGTGGACTGGGCAGGGGGGTGGGGGTCTACTGGAAGCATCATTGGCATAGCATCCTTAAAGATCTGACATGTCCCTGCATGCAAACAATAATGTCCCCATTGTAACATCCAAAATGAGATACTGATATCAGAGAAGACATAATAAAGGCACCCAAACTTGGAGAAAGTTTAAGTAAAATAAATGGAAAAGGAATGCCCATGTTACATGTATTCAAATATTGAGTCCTTACTCTCCACGCTTGAGTGTGTTTTTTCAGCATTTCTTGACAATTGCCTTATTTCATCCTGAAAGAAAAAGGCAGTGCATTGTTTATAGATAATGTGGATATTTTATTTACATCATAACACTTAAAATATTTTCATCTAACCAAAGGAAAAAAAAGTCAGTTCTGACTCTGAATCCGAAAGTGTTTCTCTCTTAGCATTTTTTCCTTAGTATTTGAAATATTTTAAAAGATGTTCACTACAAGTCTTAAAAGCCAATTAAATATTCTCCTGTTGGCTCATATACAGACCTCATGTGTACCTCAAAGAAATTCTGGGTCAAGAATAATTTCATGAAGAAAAAAAAGCTATGAGTTTCCAAGCTGCTTGAAAATAACAAGCATGCGCTGTGGGGGTAGCTCAGGGAGGAAGTTAATGTTTGCAGTAATGAAGGAGATAAAGGTATCTTTTGGTTCTTGCATTTTATTTTATTTTACTTTTTGGATTTTTATGAGACATAATCTCACTATGTACTTCAAGCTTGCCTTGAACTCACTACGTAACCAAGGTTGGCCTTGAACTCTAGGCTGTCCTCATGCCTCAGTCTCCCAAATGTTGGAATTACATGCGTGTGTAATTTAATAGAGACTTTGTCTCACTGTTTGAAAAAATATGTATTATTTTTTTACAAAGATTAGAAATGTACCACTGGGTTCGATCCCCCAGTACACACACACACACACACACACACACACACACACACACACACACACACACACACACACATATATACGCAATTATCACTATCTTTATTTACATGCAGAGATACCTCATGTAAAACCTTCATTTGGCATAGTCAACCCAATTTTAACATCAACCACCAGAGCCATACCTTTGTTACAGTTGATGAATCAACAGTGATACATCCTTATCACCAAGTGTTGATATTTCATATTAGAGCTTATTTTGGATGTTATATTCTATAGGTTTGGACTAGTGTGGAATGACATTTTGATTATGGCATCATACAGGATAGTTTCATTTCTTAAAAATCTTTTGTGTCTTGATAATTCCTTTCTTCTTCTGTTCTCCTTCCTGTTAACAACTTAATTTTGGGTTCTCCATAGATTTGTCTTTTCTAGAATATTATATAACTGGAATCTTAGAGTATAACCTTTTTCATATTGGCCTCTTTCATTTAGTATTACATATTAAAGTTCAGTTCATGATTTTTAATGACTCCATAGCTCATATTTTTCTTGTTGTTTATTGAGACAGGGTCTCCCTGTGTAGTTCTGACGGGTCCTGAATGCACTATAGCCCAGGCTGGCCTGGAACTCACAGCGATCCTCTGGGCTCAGGTTCCCAATTGCTGGGATTATAAGCATGCGCCACCATGCTCGCTTGCGTAGCTCATATTTTAATGCTGAATACTATTTAATTGTCTGGGTGTCTTGGTTTATCTGCTTATCACCTTGTTTTGTATGACATTTTGGAAATTGTGAGTAAAGCTGCTATAAACATCTATGTGCAGATTTTTATGTGGGCAAAAACTTTCAATTCTTTTGAGTAATGCCACTACACATTTTTGGTAGATTGCATTGTACTAGTATGTTTACTATTGCAGAAAGCTGACCCACTGATGTTCAAAGGTTCTGTACCATTTTGCACTCTCACTAACAACAAACAAGAGTTCCTTTTGCTCCATATTCTCACCAATGTTGGCTGGTTTGAGGATTCTGAGTATGGGACATTCCAAGAGTATATTGCTAGAACATTATCATTTAAATTTATATTTCTTTGATGTCATGTCACGTGTAGCAACTTTTCTTATACTTATTTAGCACCTGTCTATTTTCTTTGGCCCATTTTTAATTGAGTCATGGATTCTTATGGTCAAGTTTTAAGAGTTCTTTATATTTTTGGAAAGTATTCCAAATATAGTAATTGTTACAATGTTTTGTAAGTATTTTCTCTGTAGCTTTTCCATTCTGTTGATAGTGTCTTTTACAGAACAATCTTTTAAAAAGTCAGTATAGATTTTTCAATTTATTATTTCATGGATCATGCCTTTGAAGTAACAACAAAATTTGACAAATGAAATCCACCTATAATTATTTTTATGTACTAGGATTTGCATATTTTTATACTTTAAGTTTCTTCGCTTTCTATTTTGAGCTTCCTTTTATGAAGTTATAAATACAGTATTGTATCTTGGTTTTCCTTTTTTCTTTCTTTTCATTTCTTTTTCTACATTTTCATTTCTTTTTGACTTGTAGATGCTCAATTATTCCAAAACCATTTAGCAAGATGGGTTTTGCTCCACTGTGTTGCCCTTGAATATCAGTTGTCTCCGTGGGTCTATTTATAGGCTCAAGATTGTGTTCCATTGACTTGTCCATTCTTCATCCAAGAACACAATTTTTTGGATTGCTTTAGCTTTGTAATAATCCTTTTAATTAGGCACCATCAGTCCTTTAATTTGATTCTCTTTCAATCTTGTATCACCTATTCTGAATTTTCCCTCTCTGTATATGTTTTAGATGCAGCTGGTACATATACAAAAAGTAAATTGATGGAATTCTGACTGGGCTAGCATTTAATCTGTAGATCAGTTTAGGAATAAGTGATGTTTTACACTATGTAGTCCTATATCTATGAACATTTATGTTCTTTTATTTCATCAGTATTTTGTAGTTTCCTTATTTAAAATTTCAACATATTTTATTAAACTTCTACTTATATATTTCATTTGAGGTGCTCTCTGAGATAAATGCTATTGTGTATTTAAATCTACACTGAACTAGTTTATTACTAACAGATGAGAAACAATTGACTTTTGCATATTAACTATATTGCTTAAAACTTGCTATGATCATTCACTAGTTCCAGGAATTTTTTGTTTATTTTGTTTTTCCACATGGACAAGTATGACATTCATGAACGAAGATAGTTTTAAATTGTATTGGAATTCAGTACACCTTTATTTTCCATTCTTATTGTATTAGTTAGGACTTTCAATATGGTGTTGAAAGGACACATAAGAGGAAACATCTTCACCATGTTTCTGATCTTAGTGAAAAACTTCTAGTTTTGCTCCATTAAATATGCTAGAGGTTGTATTTTTTGTAGTTATATTTATCACATTGAGGAATTTTCTATTCTTTGACAACTTTTAATAAAATATTGAAGACTTTGGTAAAAACTTCTTAATCAGCTATTGCTATGATCATGTGATTTTTAATTTTGTTTCTGCTGATGTAATGGACACAATTGATTTTTGAATGCTGGCTTCAAAACTTTGTTTAGTTGGCTTAATAAATCCCTCTCTTGAGATATATAAATATAGAACACATAAAATGCATAATGCATATAAAGTATTTATAGTATAGTATAAGTTGGATGTGGCTTGCTAAGTTTTTGAGGATTTTTGCATTGATGTATGACAGTCTGCAGTTTCATTTTCTTATAATGTCTTTGCTTTCTGTATTAGTATGGTGCTGGAAAATTAAAATGAGTTAGAAAGTTTCCCTTTTGCTTCAACTATGTAGAAGAGACAGCAGAGAACTGAATTAATTTCTTCCACAAGTATTGGTCAGAATTCACTTGGTGCTTTTGTCAACCACTGCTCATTAGAGAAATAGATTTAATATAAGATATATGTATGTAAAACCATATAAATATATATAAATCTGCATATGCATATATGCATATATAAATATAGACAGAGTTATAGACATACAGGGAGAGAGAGAGAGAAGAGAGAGAGAGGGAGAGAGAGAGAGAGAGAGAGGGAGAGGGAGATTTAGAAGATAGGCTTACAATGGCTGCTGCAAAGTGCCAAGTCATGTATGGAAGATTGTAAAAAGGCTGCCCGTGTGCTTGAGATGGGAAAGAATCCAGTAAGAAGTGAAAGGCCAGAAGCTCACTGTAGAGTCCCTTGCTGGTCTGCATAGGGTAGCTGAAGGGTCTGCAATAGAAGGCTGAAGAGTCTGTGGTGGCAGTCTGGAGACAGAAGTCCAAGGCAAAAGTTGAAGACTGGAGCTCCTCCAATGAAACAGAAGGGAGGCTTCCTTCTTTCCACTTCTTATTCCATTCAGGCTACAAGCCTATTGGCTGGTGCCACTCCTACCCAAAGTAGCTCTTTCCTTTTCAGTAAATCCATTCAGTCACACCCAGGAACCATGCTAAGTCAATCATTTGGCCAGTTTTTACTTATATTGGCACAATAGTACTTCATAATTTAGATGGTTTCCAATTACCTACTCAGTTCATTTAATGTGTGAGTTCTACCAAGATTGCCTATTCTTTTTTATGAGAGTTTATTTTAATAACAAGTATTACAAAATTAACATTTAATGATGTAAATACAATGATAATTTGAGAAATTTCCAATATTGATAGATATAGATACCTATTTTTATATGCCAAGATGAAACAAAAGATCTAAATAACCAATAAGAAAAAAAATAACAAATATAATTGAAGATCATATGAGTGTATATATAGCCAAATCTTTATCACACAATCATATTTCATATTTGTTTGCAAGAATTTTAATTTAATTTAATTTAATTTTTTAGAACTTTGTCTTAAATGTGAGAATGCCAAAACAATTCTTCAGTCCAATGATACTAATATTATCTGCTTGGACTGCCATGCACCCCAAGCAATGATGAAAATGATCCCAAAATAGAATGTAATGTGATGCACACGGGGCTGTCACCTTGCTTGTTTTCATTTTCTCAGAGATTATAATCTCGTACATTCTGCTGTCCAATATCTGATAACAGTTATAGGTTTTGTCAAAATTGATAGTTTTTTAGTGTGGATAGTTAATCCAAGAGCAGCTGACACTTTTTAAAGTGAGTGATGACATTTCCTTTAGTTCCTGCTCTCCCACTTAAGTCTGTTTTATGTCTCTTGTAAAGATAACATCAGATCTTTTTAAAAAACATTATTAACAACTTATTATTGAAAATAAACTTTCTCACATACTGATTCTCAGGGAAACTTGTTTATATATCCACTATGAATTATATAACAATAAAACTAAAAATTCAATGTTGGTTATCTGTTCAAAATTCTACTTCATTACCTTAAATGTGAAACAGAAATCATTATGATTGCTAAAAATGTTTCCTTTTCAAAACTCTATTATTCTAAGCTATTATCATTTTTTGTATCTCTGATCTGTAGCAGAGAATCAGAAATGCAGAAATGCAGTCATATACTTCTATTTATTCATTTGAGGTTTTTGAAATGCAAGACCAATATTTGCCATCATGCTTAAATCTTCTTTTCATTTCTCAATACATCTGAAGACATATATCATAGCATAGTGATAAAGGTCCTGAGTGCTGAAGTCAGAAAAATTAACATTAGGATCAAAGTAACTTATCAGTCATGTAACTTTGTAAAATTACTTACTTTTCCTAAGTGATAGTTTTATTCCTGTATTTATACCTATAATGTTAACTTGAGATAATTTTTAAAAAACCAAACGATGCATATATTTTTTCAATTTCCATTTAAGCAAAATCTTAATAAAGATCACTTATGCTCATTTAAAGTTTTAAATTTACCAAAAAATGTACCTATAGAAGAAGACATGAAATGAGCTCTAATGTTTATAGCTAAGTTTCAGATTGTTTGAAAGAAACAATAGCAACTATATTTTAACATTATTCAGTAGGGGCGAAATAAAAAAAGAATTAAAACATTAGCTTTTGGGGGGACACAGATATGACTTCTCCTGAACACATATATGATAAAAATAAAAATACAAAACCAAAAAGCAAATAAACAAAAAAAGTATTGTTCCTCTTACTAACAATTTAATACTATAAGATCTGTTGAAATAAGATTTGACATGAATGAATGCAAATGCAGATATTTAGGAAAACACCAAATAATTTAATTTCACAATTTTATATAATTTATCAAGTCATAAAGATTAGCAAAATTTTAAAAAAACAATAAAGTCTGTAAAATGAAAAACTAATACCTTGGGTGTTTGAATTCAGTTCTGAAATTGACGTTTTATTTAATTTTTTCTTAAATTCTTTATTGGTACATTTTAGGTATACAACACAATTACATTTCTCATTGGAAACTTGTACCTTTACATGATGCATCTTGGTTCTTATTTTTTCCCCATTCCTAGCCCTCTCTTCACGCCCTCCACCCTTCCCTATTTACAAAGACTTTATTTCCATTTTTTCCATTTCTCATCATTTTTCTTTTTTCTTCTTCCCATTCCCCTGCCCCTCCCACTACCCCTACCCCTTTGGACCTTTTCTTCCTATTTTGCATTATTGATTATTCATTCTAATCATTGGCACATTTTAGGTAAAAAATATAATGACATTCATTGTTGGAAATCTGCACCTTTACATAATCTCTCTTGGTTTCCATCTTTCACCCTTGCCCAGCCTTCCTTCAATCCCTTCATTCCGCCCTATTTACAAAGATTTTGTTCTTATTTTTTCATTTTCTTATATTAATTCCATTTCCTTCTATCCTTTCCCCTACCCCTCCCACTTCCTTCCCATTTGCCCCTTTTCTTCCTATTTCACATGACCTATTATACATTTTAGTCCCCATTTACACTTTCAGTTCCTCACACCAGAGAAACTATTCAGTATTTATACTTGTGTGTCGTATTTATTTCACTTAAGAGTATTGCCTCAATGTGCATCCATTTAGCAATGAATGTCTCCAATTTCTCATTTTTTATGGCTGAGTAGTACGCCATTTTATAAGAAAACCACATTTTGTTTATCCAGTCTCCAGTTGATGGGCATTTGGGCTGTTTCCAAGTTTTAGCTATCACAAACTGCGCTGCTATGAACATGGGCTCACATATAACACTGTGGTATGATTCTTTTAATTCTTTGGGGAAGATCCCCAGCACTGGAATAGCAGGGTCAAATGGGACTTCCAGTCCTAGTTCTTTGAGGTATCTCCATACTGATTTCCACAGTGCTTCCACCAGTCTACACTCCCATGAGCAGTGGAGCAGGGTTCCTCTTTTCCCACAGCCCCACCAGCATTTGTTATTGGTTGATTTAGTGATAGCAGCCATTCTTTCTGGAGTGAGGTGGAATCTCAGCATTATTTTCATTTGCATCTCTCCAATGACCAGTGATGTTGAACATTTTTTTCATGTATTTATTTGCTATTTCTACTTTCTTGTCTGAGAAATGTCTGTTCATTTCAAATGCCCATTTTCGGATTAGGTCTTTAAATTTGGGAGGTCTGATCTTTTTAAGTTCTTTATAGATTTGAGATGGTAGACATTGTCTGAGGAAAAGCAGGTGAAGATTTTTTCCCACATTGTGGGTTGTCTCTTCACACTGCTGATGGATTCTCTTGCTGTGCAGAAGCTTTTTAATAAGAAGAGATCCCACTTGTTGATTGTTTGTGCTAGTTCATGGGCAACTGAGGTTTTGTTCATAAAATCTTTTCCTACACTGCTGTCTCAAGAGTTCTACCTAACCTCTGTTCCAACTGGTTCAGAGTTTCTATTTTAATATTTAGATCTTTAATCCATTTTGATTTTAGTTTAGTGCATGGTGAGAGATATAGGTCTGGTTTTAATCTTTGGCAAGTTGAAACCCAATTTTTCCAGCACCATTTATTAAAGAGGCTATCTTTCCTCAAGTGACGGTATTTGGCTCCTTTATCGAAGATGAGATGGCTGAGTGTGTCTAGCGTTGTTTCTGCATCTTCTAATCTGTTCCACTGGTCCTCAGATCTGTTTCTTTGCCAGTACCATGCTGTATTTATCACAGTAGCTCTGTAGTATAATTGCAGGTTGGGGATTGTGATTCCCCCTGCCATGTCTCTGTTACCTAGAATTGCTTTTGCTATTCTGGGTCTCTTTTTGTTCCAAGTGAATTGTTGGATTTTTTTCTCAAGGTCCATGAAGTGTGTTGCTTGGATCTCAATTGGAATTGCATTAAAACTATATAGCAGTTTTGGAAGTATGGCCATTTTCACTCTATTAATCCTTCCTACCCAGGAGCAGGGGATGTCTGTCCATTTTCTGATATCATCTTCAATCTCTCTTTTCAGAGTGCCATAGTTTTCAGAGAAGAGGTCTTTGATTTCTTTCATTAGGTTGATTCCTAAGTATTTCAGTTTTTTGGACGCTATTGTGAAAGGAATTGTTTGCCCTATTTCTCTCTCAGTGAATCTGTCATTCATGTAGAGGAAAGCTATTGATTTTTGTGTGTTGACCTTGTAACCAGCTACTTGACTGAATTTGGTTATTAAGTCTAGAAGACTTTTGGTGGAGTTCTTGGGGTCTTCTATATAGAGTATCATGTCATCTGCAAATAATGACAATTTGACTTTTCATTTCCTATCTTTATTCCTTTTATTTCTTTCTCTTGTCTAATTGCCATGGCTAATGTTTCCAAAACTATATTGAACAAGAGTGGTGATCATGGACATCCTTGTCTTGTTCTTGATTTTAGTGTGAAGAATTTCAGTTTTTGACCATTTAGTATGATATTGGCTGCTGGTTTTTCTTTTCTTTTTTTTTTTTGTATTAAATTCTTTTATTGGTACATTGTAGGTATACAACACAATTACATTTCTCATTGGGAATTGTACCTTTACATAATGCATCTTGGTTTTTATTTTTTCCTCATTCCTAGCCCTCCCTTCATGCCATCCACCCTTCCCTATTTACAAAGACTTTATTTCCATTTTTTCCATTTTTCATCATTTTTCATCTCCCTTCTTTCCTTTCCCCTGCCAGCTGCTGGTTTTTCATAGGTGGCTTTTATCAGTTTGAGGTAGAGACCATCTATTCCAATTTTTTGTAGGATTTTTATCATAAATGCATGTTGAATTTTGTCAAATGCTTTTTCTGCATCTATGGAGATAATCATATGGTTTTTGTCCTTGGCTCTATTTATATAGTGTATTACACTGATTGATTTGTGTATGTTGAACCATCCCTGTATCCTGGGGATGAATCCCACTTGATCAGGGTGTATGATCTTCTTGATGATCTTCTGGATTCTGTTTGCCAGTATCTTATTGAGGATTTTTGCATCTATATTCATTATTGAGATTGGCTTATAGTTCTCCTTTTCAGTTGGGTCTTTCTCTGCTTTGGGGATCAAGGTGATGCTTGCTTCCAGGAATGAATTTGGGAGTATTGCTTCCCTTTCAATTTCATTGAAGAATTTAAACATTAGTGGCAGTAGTTCCTCTCTAAATGTCTTGTAGAGTTCAGCAGTGAAGCCATCAGGACCCGGGCTTTTCTTAGTTGATAAGTTTTTATTATGTTTGTAATTTCATTGGTTGATATTGGGTTGTTTAGAATTTTTAAGTCTTCTTCATTCAACTTTGGTAATTCATATGTATCTAGGAATCTGTCCATTTCTTCTGTGCTTTCCATCTTATTGACATATAGGTTCTGGAAGTAGGTATTGATGATCCTCTGTTTTTCTGCTGGGTCTGTTGTAATTTCAAACTTTTCTTTCCTAATTGCATGGATTTGGGCTTTTTCTTTCCTTTTTCTGATAAGCTTGACTAAGGTTTGTCAATTTCGTTGATTCTTTCAAAGAACCAATGCTTGACTTCATTGATTTTTTTGTATCATTCTCTTAGTTTCCATTGCATTGATTTCTCCTCTGATCCTTACAATTTCCTCCCTTGTATGAGCTTTGGGGTTGTTCTGCTCTTCTTTTTCTAGAAGCTTGAGGTTCAGCATCAGGTTGTTCAATTGGGCTCATTCTGTTTTCCTAATATGTATATTCACTGCTATGAATTTCCCTCATAAGACTGCTTTCATTGTGTCCCATAGATTCCGATATGCTGCATTGTCATTGTCATTTAATTGAAGAAACTGTCTTATTTCTTCTTTAATTTTCTCTGAGGCCCATTGGTTATTCAGAAGTGTGTCGTTCAATTTCCACGTTTAAGAAATTTTTCAAGTTTCTCTTGCTATGGATCTCCAATTTCATTGCACTATGGCTTGATAATATACAGGGGATAACTTCAATTCCTTTGCACTTACTTAAACATGTTCTATGTGTGAGTATATTGTCTATTTTGGAGAATGACCCATGTGCAGCTGAGAAGAATGTGTATTCTGATTTTGTGGGGTGGAACACTCCGTAAACATCTGTAAAATTCATTTGTTCAAGAGTTCAATTGAGTTCTATTATTTCATTACTTATTTTTTGTCTAGTTGATCTATCTATTTGTGACAGTGGGGTGTTGTGACAGTGGGGTGTTGAAGTCACCCACTACAATTGTATTAATGAATATATAGCTTTTCATGTCCATTAGTATTTGTTTTATATAGTTGGGCGCACTGGAGTTTGGTGCATAGATATTTATGTTTGCCATCTCTTCTTCTTGGATTGTTCCCTTTACAAGGATGTAGTGTCCTTCTTCACCTCTCTTAATTAGTGTTGGTTTGAAATCTACTTGATCTGCCAAGAGGCTAGCTACTCCTGCTTTTGGGGGGGTTCCTGTCACATGCAGTATTGTTTTCCACCCTTTAACTTTAAGTCTATGAGTTTCCTTTTGAAGTAAGTGTGTTTCTTTCATGCAGCATATTGTTGGATTTTGTTTCTTGACCCATTCTGCCAGTCTATTTCTTTTGATTGGTGAATTGAGACCATTAACATTGATGGTTATAACTGAAACTTATTGACTTATCATTGCCATGACTTGTTCTTTTTGTTAGGTTCTCCCCCTTTGCATTTAATTTCTTTTCATGCCAGATGGGTTCATTCTCCTTTGCTTCCTGGGGTTGTGATCCTCAATGTCTGTTCCTAGGATATTGTGTAAAATTTTTTGGAGTGCTGGTTTGGTATTCATGAAGTTCTTAAGGTGCTCTTTGTTGTCATGAAAGTATCTTATTTCTCCATCAATTTTGAAAGATAGTTTTGCAGGGTACATCAATCTGTGTTGGAAGCTGCTTTCTTTTAGGGCTTGGAATATGTCACTCCAAGCTCTTCTTGCCTTGATGGTTTGTGTTGAGAAGTCTGCTGTGATTCTGATGGGCTTTCCTTTGTATGTGATTTGTTTCTTTTCTCTAACTGCTTGGAGAACTTTGTTCTTCTGTTGAGTTTCTGGAATCTTAACAATTATATGCCTATGGGTAGATTTTTTTTGATCAAGGCTATTTGGAGTCCTATATGCCTCGCTTATCTGTATGTCAAGCTCTTTTTCCCTCCTTGGGAAGTTTTCTACCATTACTTCTGGGAAGAGTTTTTTTGTCATCTCCACTCTCTCCTGTTTTTTCATTGACTCTGATCAGTCTTATGTTATTCTTCTTTGCATCATCTAGCAGCTGCTGGATTTATTTCTTGTGTTTCCTTATAATTTTGAAACAATTTTTCTTTTCCTGGTCATTATTTGCAATCTTATCTTCTATATCTGAAATTCTGTCCTCACATTGGCTCATTCTGCTGTGTAGCCTTTCAATGGAGTTTTTCATGTCCTGGAAATTTACTTGCATCTGTTTTATGGATTCCATTTGTTTCCTATATTGGGATTCCATCATGTTCCTGAGCTCCTCTCTAGATTTATTAATCATGTCTTGCACTAGGAGCACAATTTCTCCTGTTATCTGAGAAATTATTTCTGATTTCATTTTTTCCAGATCCCCTTTTGTTGCCAGTTCAGTGGGTCCAGGTGGTTGTGTATCAGAGTGTTCCATCTCATTTCCCTTTGGGGTTGCTGTAAGTGATCTGGGAGTCTGGTTTTGAGACTTATTTATGTGTTTTCTTATTTGAACTTGGGGGGTGAGGGAGTGCTGTTGGCGCCCGTGCGGCTCACCTCCTCTGAGCTGGGAGAAGTGGGCCAGGGGCTGGGAGCAGCATTAGGGATGGTGGCCCAGAAAGCTCTTCCTCTGGACCAGGAGCAGTGGGATGGTGGCTCAGAAGCCCCTACCTCTGGGCCAGGAGCGGCAGGATGGACGGCAGGCCAAAAGCCCTTTCCTCTTGGCTGGGAGCAGCAGTTGGGATGGTGACTGGGCAGCCCATTCCTCTGGATCAGGAGCAGTGGGATGGTGGCTCAAAAGCCCCTCCCTCTGGGCAGGAATTCTTTAAATGCTGAGAACTTGATTAGCTCCAGTACAGTGGTCTGGTGGTCCAGTTTCCTTTGTGTCTTTGTAGTGTGGAACCAGGTGGCTGTACAGAGAAGAGGCCAAAGGAGCGGGGTGGGGGTTCCAGTGGATTGCTGCCAGGGCACGGGCTGATTCAGTGTTTCCACAGGACTGGCAACCTCGGGACTGCATCTGCAAACCTGCCTGTCAGCAGTGGGCTGCTTTGGTGTTTTCTGCACAACTGGCGACCTGGGGACCACATCCACAGACCTTCCTGTCTGCAGCAGAAGGCTGATTCAGTGTTTTCAGTGCAACTTGACCTTGACATTTTAGAAAAATTACCCATTGCCAAAGATGGAGAAATTGTCAAGGTTTCAGGTCATTTACATTTTGTAATACAAAGGTTATTTTTGAATTATTGGTTGTCGCTTCTACATTTTATTGCAAAAGGAAAGAATTAACAGAGTCAAACACTATCAGACAGAACCTATGGGACACTAATGAATACACACTGTGAGGAGATTTTTTTTTTTTACAAGAAACCATTTTTGCTTATGAATCTTCGGATATTTTTCAATGACGTATTTAATACTAGATGCTGAAATGTGCAACGTTATTTTTCTAGGCCCGGTGTCCCTATATTAATCTCGTAGACACCAGAAAATCATGGGACACAGGTAACAACACCTGCTGACCACCTTAGACTGTTTGTAGTTAATGAGAGTTATTTTGGAAACTCCCTAACATCCTGCCAATCTGAAAGTGTACTTCAGTTCAGACATGCTGATAAATAAATGGAAGAAGAGAGAAAAGCATATCTAATCATGACAGGCTGACGGAGTTTGTCACTATGAACATGACAGTGTTTCATTTAGGGAGATCTTCTTATTCTCAAACTAAAAGCAATGAGAAACTACATCTTCAAGGATAAGTGTCATTTTTATGTAATTTTATGAACCATATGTTTTATTTGCAACTGCAATAAAATAATTTGAGAATTATATATGGTTTTATTTCCCAGAGAATATTTATTTTACATTGTATTTTGACAAATCTGTAATACTGTTGTCCAATGAGTATAAAATTTCATTCAAAACTCCTCTGTACATAAAATCTTGAACAAGTCAACTATGCTTAGATGAATTGGAGATGTTCCTCACCATGAGATGTACTCTAAAGTTCTGTTAAATTGAATTTATTTTTCTGTTCCAGTTAAAAGTGTAACTATTAAGAGTGAATACAATTATATGAGGTAGCTATGGAAAAACTTATTGTAACTTAAAAAAAAATAAAACTTGGGAAATACCTCTCACATTATTTAGATCTCCCATTAACTATAAATTTTGTTCCACCAGAAGTTTTTTAGCATTGTTAAACTATAAAGAGAATTATCAATCACTTTTAGTCATTTTTAGACAAATAGTTCAAGAATAATTTTCAATATTATTTCTCTGGTACTAAAACTATGAAATTTTTTTTGGGGGGGGGGAATTATATTCTTTTATTGGAACTTCACTTTCATTAATATTTTTAATGATCTGATAAAGCAAAACACTGAGAAAACAGACTTTCATACTAACACCTCATTTATTAGCCTTATGTCTGCAGACAGTGGATTACTACTAAAATTATTTCAAGGTGGTGGATGGTGAGAAATAAGTTTCATTGAATAAATAAACCTACACTAGCAAGAAAATAAAGCAAGTAAAAATAAATATACAACCAGCAAAAAGAGCTTTGCAAAGGATTCAAAATTAATCAAATTTTCTTTTTCTTTTTTACATTTTTCTGTATCATATTTCCCTTTTTGCTTTTTTCCTGCTTATGAATATTTGGTGATTTCTCATACAGCTTAAAAATGGCTTCTTTAGTTTGAGTTTAGGATAGCTCCTCAAATTAAATGCCAATATTCTTTCATTGTCCCAAACTCCAAATTCTCTTGGAGCAGCTCATCACTTTATGCTAGATTAAGAAATCATACTTTTCTAAATGTCTGTGGATAGAAATTTTTAAAATCCGATTCCTGTGCACACAATCAGCCATAAACTTGCTATCATTTAAATGAACTCTTTTGTGAGGTATAAATCAAGCAAGATTATATACCAAGGAGAATTCTCTTAAAAAATGGTTGTGGGAAAAACAGGAAATTAAATATATGTCCAGAAATGTATTTTTATTTATAAAACAACAAACCAGAAGGAAATGAATGATCAAACAGTAAGACATTGTTTTTGAAAAATTACATTACCAATAAGTGATATGAAATATTACCATATAAATACTATGAAGGAACATAGACATTTTTTTGCAGCTAGAATGTTATAATATCCCAGTCTAACATGATGATGAAGATAAACTTATTTTCCTCAGCTTAATCAAACTCAATCAGGCCACTTCTAATCTTTATGTCGCTGAACTCCTTTTCTTACAAATTTTATTTTAAAAGACATGTAATTACAAATTCTTTCTCTCTAAAAATTTGAAAGGTAAATATTCTTAAAAGCTTTTGCCAATTTTTAGCAAAGATTTTCTTTCAAAAGAGTGTGAAATGTAATCTTCAAACAAGATTCTGGCTCTGACATTTCATCTCTACTGGAGGAAAAACTAATTTATACCCTGATCCACTTGCAAAACTACTTCCTTTCAGGAAGGTATGAGAAGGAAGAGTTGATTTTCCTTTACATAAGGGCAAGTATCAAGCACTAATGTCCTTATGGTCCTCCTCCTCACAAGTCCTACAAACTTCCCTGAAGTTTGTTTGGTATAGTTGAAGTCAGACTCAGGTCTGGCCCTTCCCCACCTCTTGCAATATCTTTGAAGGAAATCTTCTTCGTAAAGTACTCTCTTAAATTTGTGTCATTTTAATGTAGAATTTGTCAGAGATCTTAAGCTTAAATTCTCACAAAGTGAAATATTACACATATTAACTTTGAAGATTTGATAAAAAGAATTTTGAAAGTACATCATTAAATCCAAGTGGGAGGTAAAAATTGAATTCCAGAAAAATGATCATACTTTTTATTTTGAGTATTAAAATATATCTACTTATAGCAACTATTTGTTAATAATGTTTCTAATAATAATTAGATGGACTTGGTTTTTATTCTAAAATTGAATATAGTTGAGAAACAAATATTGAACCAACAAATTTGGTAGAATATTAAAAGTCGTCATGAATAGAGTTTAGTTATTTGAGTTTTGTATTATTGAAGTATATTTAAAGAAAATGAACTGTAAACGAAAGCAAAATTCAGCATCTACGACAATATTGGAACTAAAATATTTGCACATTCAATGTTAAAGAGAGTAGAATTGAAAATATCTTCCATTTACCAAAATCTGATGTGTGCTTTCAAAGTGCCACATCAATTACATCAATAGTAAATTTAAAATAGTATACAATCTTCATGCAATTTTCAGTAAATCACATGAATTTCAAAGTGGATAACCATAGAGCCAATTTCCATATATTTAACCTATTTCTAGTAACAGTCTTAGATAAAAATCCTGGGCTGGATTTCTCATTATTCTTCAGGGCCGAGAAGTACATGATTCATAAACTCACAACTGGAAGGCATAGCAAAATACAGCAGACAGAAATTTTCCATAGATCAAATTATTGAATTACACTGAAGTTGCAGTTTAATGATGCTACACTTCAATGTTTTGCTCAGGTTTGTGCTATTAAAGTCTGATTTGCCTAGAGGAGACAATAACTGTTTTCTGCCTACCTTTATTCCACCCAATGTCAGATATAAAATAAAACATATGGGTAATGAGTCACAAATACATGATTTGAAATCAATTCAAATCAGTGAATGGTAGAAGATTCATATATTACAGAAAAGAACTTGACCTATGATCAACACATTAGATATAAAAGAAAAACAACAAAAATATAACAACCCCACTAGAGTGTTTAATTTTTCAAAATATAAAAATGGACTTTCTGGAATTGAAAAAATACAATGCCTGAAATTGCTACCATAATATACGTATTTAAAAGCAGGTTGTGTCACTAGGCAAGGTCCAAAGAGATACCTCAAAGACAAAATATGTACTTCGCTCAGCTCACCATTTGGGTAGGTTGTAAATTGGCTGACTTTCATAACTGAAAAAGAGTTTTCAAGAAGCATCTATGAGAGGCATAAAGAGATTTATGAGGCAAAAATTTTAAAGTACACACTCAGAGAGAAGAGAATATGGACCCTGAAGAGAGATGCATTATGGTCCGGAGCTGTGTATATTGATGTTGTCTTGGGGGTGACTTCAAGAAGGGAGATACAGGATGTGCATTCCTACTATTGGTCATGATCCCTGTCTGATAGGCTATGCCACAGTACAAAGTACTTATCTGCTTTTGTATTGCAATATATGGTCAGCTTAATAGTGTGCTTTCCTTAGGATGACGCTCTATGGGAGGAAGCACAATTTACAGATGAAAAATGAGGGACCAGAGTTCCATTTATAGGCCTATTGTTTCTTTAAGACCCTGAGGAATTCTTTTGGAGTGTTGTCTGAAAAGGAAAAAGCACTGAATAACTCTTGAGACTTGAGATAATTTGTCTTGAAAATGCAGCTTTAAACACATGAATTTTCTTGTCTCCTTCCTACCTATCTTTATTCTTTTCTATTTTGCCTCAGTTGGACACAAAAGAATATTCAATTAATGAAAGAAAACACTGCACAGATAAATAAATAATACATAAAATGTAGTGGAGATAAGGGGAAGGAGGAGGGAGGGGGAGAGACAAGATAGAAATGAAAAGTAAAGAATAAAATTTAGGAGATATATGATTAATGCTTATGGAAGAAAACATTCATACTACTAGTAAATCAAATATGTTTTAAATGCAATTTACACTATCTTTGTGTTCAACCTCACTCTACATTTTGTAGCTCAAAACATTTGTTTTTATTTTATTTTTCTCCACGTGCAATTTTTGATCCCAAAAGATTTTCTCAAATAGAAGTGGTTAAGGTCTGGGAAGCACTCCATGTTCATCCATTCCATTCCATTAGTGCGGCTCTCTGGTTTCAGCTTTCATCTCTGCATCTTGTGAATAATGAATTCTCTCTTTCAGTTTAATCTTATAAAGCACTTTTGATATCTCCTTGGACTTTCTGTGCATGTTTCCTCATTTAAGCGAAAAGAAAAGTGTAGCTTTGTAAATGATAAGTCTAGCACCACAGGGTAATCCAGCCACGCATATTTATCATGTTTCTAGACCCAAGATCTCATACTATTCAGAATGCATGATCCTGTAACTGGCTTTTGGGATCCCCTAGAGATCCTGTCCAGGATCTTAGTGTCCTGAACAAAGAACTGGACAAGGCACACAAAAAAGGTAGTGATAATTTACATTTCTTGGGGATGGAAATGAAGCTCTGCAGAGGGAAAACAGACCCCTGAGCAAGTCCACAGTGGCCACTAGGTTAATGGCAGGGGTCTTTTTATAACTCCTGTTCCTATTAAGAGCCCGTTTGTCCTCCTGGCAGATATAAATGAAAAAGTGAAGATAGCACTTTCTGAGTGCTTCCAGGTGCAGTGTTCGGGAACTCTTTTCTGCCCCGGGTACTGGGTCTCGTGATTGACAGGTCACGGCCATTTGATCCTCCAGTTTGCCTGGCCCTAATCTCCCACCTCAGTCCTTGTACAGTGGACCCTGGAGTTATTTCTGGCCGGACAAATGAACAATTGGGTTACGACCGGAATTTTAGTTTTAACTTAGGACCAGTCTAGAGACGAATGCTGGCTGCTTGTGCTTCCACATGGTCTCAGATACAAGTTTAACCCTTAAAGAGTTCTGGAAGGAATATTGCAACATCCTTTCCTGTGTGGGGTTAATTGAGTAATCCTGGGCCAAGGTCTCTCTAAGAACACTGAGATCTGCCTGTGTACAAGACAGAGACTTTGAAGGCTGTGTAGAGGATCCTGAGAGTTCAATTGACCAACTTGAGTTACAACCAGTCCTCTGGAATGAATTGAGTTTGTAAGTCAAGGGTCCACTGTATCTGTAGGGGAACTCATATTTTAAGCCTGTTTTAAGGGTTGTAATTAAGAACAAAGGTTATAATTTTAAAAATATAACATATTCTTCAACATAATATATTCTTATATTCAATATAATATATTCTTCAATACAGCATCATATATATTTTATGAATTATTGGTGCCTTTCTTTATTTTTTATGAGACTGAAACATTTCAGTCTCATAAAACATCAAGATACCCTGAAATTTGACTATCTTACTGAGTTAGGCATCTAATTATTTATAGAGTCACTAGACTGTGATATAATGAGAAGAAAATGTTATGTATGTTAAAACATTGATATTTTAATCTTGGAATATTGCCTTGATTGATTTATTCATTCAGAGGAAATTATAAATGTATAAATTATAACCGCAAAAAACACATTTTCATTTGCTTTAAATTTATGTCTTTCAGGTCAAAGAAATTTAGTCTCATCTTTACTATTCTTTTGATGATGCCATATTATACATTTAAGAATATAAGATTACTGTACTGTATATGAGTAAAAAAGAATGTGAAGAAAATGTTCTTTGTTCATATGCTAAAAATTTATTCATTTCAAGAATTCACTGCTTCGCTCAAGAAAAAAAATCATAGTAGCAAATAAATGATAGCTTTTACTTCATCCCAGTGTTACTATGACAAAGACATAAAGCTTTGATTGGATAGGGGATCCAACTCTAAAGACATCGCTTATCTCTGCCTCTGATCTCAGACAGGTTAACATGCCTCATACTTTCTCAATGGAGCAAGTCATGTGGGCAATAATAAAAGACTATGTGGTATTTTGGGGATGGATGAGCTTGAAATAAGCCTCAGAGAAATCCTACCTATTCTAACAATAATCCGAAAATAGTGGCATAATGTTTTCTATGTGCCAAAGTGAAAGCAAACAGCATCCTATAAACAGGCTCCCTGAATTCCCAGTAGCCAACAAGAAGGTATGAGGAGATAGTCCTGGAGAGAAATATTGCTAAGGCAAAA
Source organism: Heterocephalus glaber (assembly GCF_053883595.1). Taxonomy (NCBI): domain Eukaryota; kingdom Metazoa; phylum Chordata; class Mammalia; order Rodentia; family Bathyergidae; genus Heterocephalus; species Heterocephalus glaber. The sequence continues at coordinate 26,867,479 of NW_028258151.1, read as the reverse complement.
GGGGCTGAGTTAGAGACACTTATTGCTCAATGAAGAGAGCAGATAAAAATAAAAATTATGCACTGGCAAGAAGAGATGGGTAGATCCTGTGCCACAACACTGCAAAAATGCAGTATAGACAGAATCCATGAATGATGGAAAGAATGCTGATTTAATTGGCATAAATAAGTTTTTCCACATATTGAAATGGAAAGACTACATGGCTATTAATTCCAGTGAGATAAAATGAAAACAATTACACTAATTTAACTGAATGAAATTACTTTGTAGGTTGATTTTTTTTTATATACACTTAAGTAATAGGTGATAATGAAATCACTAATACGCATCATTAGTTAATAAAAGGAATGTGCATCTTGGATTTCATAAAGGAATGAAATTACTGACACATAAAATTTTGATTATTAAGATTGAAGCATTTTCTTTATATATAAATATAAAACATTTATAGAAAACATAATTTATCTAAACTGACATAATATTAATATATAAAAATGATCAGGTATGTAAGAATGTTTTAGAGATCCTTAGAATATTCTTGTATGTGTTTACTCTGAAATTTAGATGTCTTCTCACTGACAGCTTTTACAATATGAACCATCAATTACAGTTTTGTATTAGGATTGAATTATAGTGTCATAATAAAATTTAGTAGTAAACACTAAATTTGTAAGTTCAATATTTTAATTCTCAAAATATATTATGAGTTTGTTTGATATGAATTTCACAACAACTAACACAATAGAAAATTTATCATTCTGAAAGTACTATTAGAAGAATTAAAATTAATTTTGTTACTGTAGGTGTTGGCCAGAGACGCGTGGCACCTAAAATTATTTTAATGATTAATTTATTGTAAGACAGCCATGTTCATTGTTAAGTTTTGGACTGACAAAAAAAAATCAATAAAAAATAACTAAAAATACAAATTTGTAGTACTCTACCTTGTTTTGTTTTGTTTTTTTGGTACCAGGGATTGAACTCAATACTTTGAGTTTGGGAGGCAGGGGGTGGAACCACTGAGCTAAATCCCTGGCCAGTATTCTACCTTTTGTGTACGTTTTTCAGCCAATTCTTTGAAATAGCATTCAAAGACCAGTATTCCATAATCCACAATGTAGGAGTTTATGCTTTTCAAGAAATGGCAACCTTGTAGTTCAGTACATGTTGCTGAAGCTCTGTGATCAAATTGCCCAACTCCCATCATGGTTTCATCAGCTACTGCTAGACAACTTGGTCATTGCTGTAATATGGACATTCTAGAATACTGATGTGCTTTCTCTCACAATAGTGTCAAATCCCAATAAACTCATTCCATTTAAAGTTGAAAATATTACACGTCAAATTGTGCTTAATCTACTTCGTTGACCAAAAATGATGGCGTAACAACACAGTACCCTGTAGAGCATCGTTTGTTTATCCTTGTGATTGTCACCCCCTAGGTGTAGCAGTTTGGTCCTGTTGGCCAGCACTGCAAGAGCCATACCACGCTATTGCTGGCCCAGGAAAAGATCAAAAGCAAAAAACTGAAGTAAGGTTTACACAGAGAACAAAATAAAATGTCTTCCTACTTTGCTCTCATAACACAGAACACTTTTGTGACATATGTGAGCATTTTTACCCAGACATTAAGAGAGTAGCCTAGTAGTTCTGCAGTGGTAAATCTGGTCATCTTTGGGTTTGATATATTGACTTTACTTTCCTGTAGAGAAAATCAGCTCCCATAGTTTGAGATTAATGTCCCATTAAAATGTCCCCAATTCAGATGCTAATCACAAGTCCCAGGCAATAGAGCTCTCCAAAATGCCTCTTTGAGTGTGTTTAATTTGCTAGGCAGAACTTTACTTATATTTATTGGTCTATTATAAAAGATATGGAAGAAGATAAAGGAAAAGCTCCAATGAAGGATGAATAGAAGAGGAAGCTTAGAACTCCCATTTTCTTCCCAGGTGGACAACACTCCAGGAAGCTACAAGTGCTCCCCTACCCAGAAACTGCCTGAACCCTGTCTTTTCAGGGCTTTATGTCTTTGTTCCATGGGAAAAAATGACTAAATTCAACCACTGCTGATCGATCTAACCTTCAGACCTTCTCCTGCAACTTGGAGATCGAGATTAAAATCCCAACCTTCTAACTCTGCCTTGGTTTTTCTGATGACTACTGTGGTCCATACTCTGAAGCCACCTACGGACTGCAGATATTTACCATTTTGAAGATACAGAGGTGTTTAAAAGCTGTGTGCCAGGAAGTGAGATGAAGGCCAAATGCATATTTTGAAATGTGACCATTCATCTTTGCACTAAAACTCACATATTGAAATCCTGATGCTCAAGATGACAGTCTCATAAGGTGCAGCCTTGAGTGGTGATCAGACCTCGAAGGTGAAGCTCTCTTGGATAGGATCAGTGCCCTCATGAAAGGGTGTCTGAAGGGATTTTGTTGCTTTTTCTACCACAGGCCTGCATGCCACAAGGGGAGAGAGCAGTGACCCAGCAGGTAAGCCTTCGCCAGGCACCTAGTCTGTGTATAACTTCATCTTGTACTTGATCCATAAACAATCAATTATTGGCACTTATAAGCTATCTTTTTCTGGTATTTGGTTATAGCAGTTCTAAGGAACTAAAATAACTTTGAAACATGAAGTTTCTACAGTTCCTTTGTTTCACACTTAAAACAGTAATAATAATTATAACCTGAACATGCATTGTGGGAACATTCACTAGAAATCCAATATTAAGGGTTATAAGAGTTATTCAGGTAGTACTGTAAATAAGGATTAAAATTATTAAAACGAATAATTGATAATTTGAAATAGGAGAAAAAGGTCCAAAGGGGTAAGGGAAGTGAGAGGGGAAGGGGAAAGGAAAGAAGGGAAAGGAAAAATTATGAGAAAAGAAAAAAATGGAAACAAAATCTATGTAAATAGGGAAGAGTGGAGGGGGTGAAGGGCGCACAGGTAATGGGGAAAAAATAAGAACCAAGATACATCATGTACAGGTACAAGCACCCAATGATGAATGTAAACTTCTTGTATACCTAAAATGTACCGATAAAAGAATTTAGGCAAAAAAGAATTGTAAGAGTACCAAATATACACTATAGTATATAAAACAGAGGTAATCTCTTTTAGGAAAAGGCAATACTTACAGGGATATTTCACATTCACTTATAGCAAATATAGAGACTAGCTAGAAATTAGATATTAAAGTGTTCATATGAATGCCTATATTGTTATGTTATTTCAGTATTTATAAATGTTTAAATAGTTTTTCTCATTGTTGTTACCATTGGTAACAGCAGAACTGTGATTGATAGTAGAACGTTTGTGCCATAATCAATTTTCAGTATGCATAGTAAGGTGGCTCTTTTTGAAAATGGAAAATATGAAATATCGAAAAATTGTGTGGATATTTCCTCATGAACAATTCAAGCTACTTTTCATATTTCAGGAAAATTAGAGATAGTCATCAGCCCTTGAGTTTGCAAAGCCAGGAAAATATCTTCCTTACGAAAAGCAATAGTAGAGGATAGACCATTGCCTCTTCCTTTTCACCACCTTTGACTCTGATCATTCCTCCCTTAGCTTTGGGAAAAAGGCAGTATTTTTTCAGCTGCACTTTGTGGCCAAGTGAGAAATACCTGATCAAAGGCTCAGAACTCTTCAGTAGAATGCAGAAGCCACAAAATTCTGAAAGTAGCCTATGATTTCTGTATATTTCTCAGCTCTGCCCTAAACAAGGAACCAGTGTTTATGAAATCCATAGAGTGTTTCTATTTTATGGTATCTTTAAATTTTTTACTGAATATCATCCAGGAAGCCCATGTTTAATAAGCTCTAAAACACCATTTTCCATGTACATAATGTATTTTAGTCTAAAGCCCAGCATCGGAAAATTATAATGATTTTGATAAAATGTCTTACAGATCATCACTTGAAAAGAATTTCAAAAATTTGCCTGTACACATTTTAAAAGGGTAGGCTATAAACATTACCTATGTAAGTAAAAATAAAAGTGAATTTACATAAAATTTAGTTGCTGGATCTTTTAATCCTGTGTGATTGCTTTGCTTACTAGAGAAAACAGAAACCAAGGCAAAGGATTGCATGTGATAGCTTGTTTGGTGACTGATCTCAGCAAAGGGACATTACTCTCCACTAAACTGATCTTGACCTGTGACTGCTGGCAAGTTCTGCAGATATCTGTCCTCAACTGTAACATCCAAAAAAGGATGATCAGTCAAGCCAAGATGCTCAAAGTTGCAGTTGAGTAAAGCTGATGTCTAAATGGCTACAGGTAAGTGGTGAGGGTTGAAGATTATGCAACTCTTCTCAGAGATACACAATCAGACTTTAATAATTCACACACCAACTCTTTCTAGAAAAGGTAGAATGTTGCTTCATGTTAAATGAACAATCACATATTATTAAAAATAAGCACTAAGAGTTTTAGTCCTTATTTTGGTTACTTTAACTGAATATCAAAAGAGTGGATAATTTATAACAAAATAAAAGCTTATTCAGCGCCAGTTCTGGTTGTTGGGAAGTTCAGCATTGGGTGGCACATCTGGTGATGTCTTTGCTGGTGCTGGGGACTCTGCAGATGCTTGAGTTTGTATAGGGTACCATATGGTGACACAGATCTCTCCTCTTCTTCTTAAAAAGCTTGAGCCCCCTTAGATCAATCATTTGATTCCTTGTGGTCCTCTTTAACTTAATTGCCCACCGATGGCCCAACCTCTAAACACCATAGTCAGGAGCTGGGTGTTGTGGGGGACAACTGTAGTCCCAGCTACCACTGTGGAGGTGAGGCAGGCACATCTCTTGTGCCAGAAGTTTGAGGCAAGTCTGGGCAACATTCCAAAAGATAGTGTTAGATACACACACACACACACACACACACACACACACAGATGGAGAATACAGTAAATGTAAAATAAAATCTATCTTAAAATAAAAGACATCGTCATTCACCCTTTCAAAATACTCCTCCTTACTTCCAACACACTCATCCCATTACTCTTACTACTTTCTGAAGGACTTCTAACATCACTCTTTGTGTCTTTATGGGATGTAATAAAAAAAGTTCCGACTGAATGCTGCTGGAGAGAGACTTCTAACAGAAAATCCTTATAGTGTGTCCTCGTTCAACTTATTCAACAGATCTTTCATTGCACAACTTCTGGCTCCTTCTCCAAGTCAAAATGACCGTGAAAGGTAAACATTTGGAATGAATTCAGGATATTAGCAGTTAAGACCTAACAACTGAAAACATGAAAAGGGACCTCCAGAACTGCTTGATAATGGCAAAAACAATTACATAAATGTGTTGGAAGGGAGGGGAATATTTTGAGGGAGATTAAGGGAGATTAATGGTAATGTGTCTTTTTCTGTAATGATATCTCAAAAATTTTAAGTATTCACTGAATTTTTGATTATACCACATATATTAATACTTTATAATATTGTGCATTTGAGAAAATTATACAAGTTGGGTCTAAAAGATGCTACCACCTGCCTATTAGCTTCAAGGAGTTAGTTAACTTCAGCATCATTTTCTATACATTTGAATTTTTCCTTTCAAGTGTCATCCGCTGTCCTGGGCTCAGGTAGGGAACTTGTTTAAAAGCTGATTAATAGGATTGAGCATGCCATGAATGGTGCAATCCTGAACATGTCACTCAGATCCTTTGTGGCTCTGTTTTATTATTTAAATTATCCAATAAAAAAGATACCTATAAATTGCACGATGCTCTTACAACATATTTTACTACCATTGACAATGTATTTATGCAGGAAGATAAATTAATTGGCCCAAGATCTCACAGTTTATGAATTAAACACTGGACCAGAGCCCTGACTGTTAAACTTCAATGCCAGACTATGCTGGGCCATTGCCCACAGTGCCTCATACAATGGTTCTTTATTGTATTTACTGTTATTTAAATTTATTATTAGTATTCATTTTTCAAAAAAGTATTTTAAATTTTATCATGAGCTCATCAGTAATCACTCATCAAAAAATGTAGCTAATCACTGCAGATCATATTTTTCCATTGCTTTTGAGTTGATATGACTCTAGCTGGTTAAATGTCTTTTTTTTTTTTAATCATATATTTGGGAACTCTGGGACTGGATGTTCTTAAGGATTTATTCTGATGCTTTGAAAAGAATTGCTACATTTTAGAAGCTCAAGCCTTATCCCGTTTGGGAAATAGAGAAGACTGACAAACTGATTCTTCAAATAGATCCCCTAATACCTTTTGGTGATATTCAGCAGAAAATGGGTTTAGGATGCAAAGTAAGACCAGAAATCAACAATAGTAAGCCAAACAGCAAGGAGAGAATGTCCCTGAGGGTATCACTATGGAAACCGAAGAAGCTCAAATTAGCAATACTGAAGAAAAGCAAAGTGCAGAAAGAGTCACAAAAAAATTAAACCAAAACCCCAGGGTTGCTGCTGAAGCAGTATTTATAACCCCTTACAATGCACGCCTTTATTTCAAATTCTTTCTCCATGATGGCGCTAGGGTCTGTAAACACTCATGCCCGGCAAGATCACTACTTTATCATAACAAAACTTATTTCAGGCTACATTAGGCATCCCCAGCTGGGCTAAACATGATTGTAATATAATGTTTGTTTCTAAAAAAAAAAAAAATAGGAAAGAAGCTTTCATTCAGTAGCCAGTGAGCTGAGACTGTTGAATCTTAAAGTCTCCAATGAACTTCAGAGTTATAAATTAGGTCCCAGTCTTCAGAGTGATAAATTAAGCCCCAGTTTCTCTTCTGGCTTAAGAGAATTCAAAGGAAAAGACTCGAATAATTTTGAGTGGTTTTAAGGAACACTACACCTTGAGAAATGTTTTGGGCAAGAGTGGACATCCAGAGATACTGTAAGGAGATAAAGTTTATTATTGTTGCACTTGCATAGATGTAAATCATATTGATCTCACCACTCTCAGCTAGAGTTGCATATTCTGTACCCTAAAACCATGTACACTATATGAATGTTAGTTCTAAGCTGGAAGGTGTGTTGATGCATACCGAATAAAGAGGATCAACCACTGAAGTACAAGCACCACAATGTGGCAAAATGCTTTTAGCACTTACTAGTAGTGATCTAAGCATTCCCTACGAAACAGCACTTTTTTTCTCATTACATGTACCTAAGAATGTACATGTTTCATCCTGAGTAGATTAATTGAGTTTTTTTATTGATTTGTACTTTTACTAAAATCTCTCATATTTAACATCTTGTGGAATTAATAAAGGTCAACATTCTCTTCTGATATTGTAATCTTAAATAAATGGGAAATTATTCAAATACAAGTTGTTGATTTGAGCTTTAGAAAGCTTGAGCTAATCAGAACCTCAAATGTTGCTTGCTAGGTACATTATAAAGAGTATTATTTGTCAGAAAAACACAGATAGAAATTTAGAAAAAAAAAAGAGGACATTTTGTGATCAATGTAAATCTTACCAACACTTTGGTTTCCTTGATATTGTGCAATCTCTGAGAACCACCAATATCTCAAGGCATAACACTCAAAATTTTGACAGAATTAGTAATTTCCTCTCTAGAACCTTGAATCATTTTAAAAATAATAAGTTTCATAGTTTGAGCAATGATAAGATATTTAGAAAGTTTTTCTATTTCTTTGTGTGATGCATAAACTAAATAATTTTTGGAATTAAAAATTACCTAAATTGAATCTTAGAGATGATGTATTCCAGTCCTTTTACAATTTATATAAAATGAATCTAATTATTAAAGGATTTTTACCTACTTTTTAGAATCCTGTTGCCATGGTATAGGGCTTCTGATGCTTCTCTATTAAAAGCAATATTTTTATAGGAGTTTTATGGAATTAAAAAAGAAAGATTTAAACTGTAATGTTGCAAAAATTTTTGTTCCAACTCTTGCTGAGATTTATGCTTTGGTCTGTTTAATGAGCTTTTGGCTTAATGCATAGGATTATGGGTATTAGGACCTAAACATATATTCTTTGTAGAGCAATAATTTCTACATGCATAAAATATGCAAAACAATGAGCTTTGTATGGTGTGTTGAATTATAATATGCTCTAGTTGATTTTATGTATGTCTACAGTATGCTTTCATAATAGCTGATATTCTATTTATTTCTGTAGTGTATCTTAATTTTACCTTGGAGAGTTCTTCATTAGAAAACCGCATCAATTGTGAGAAATATTTGAGTTCCACAGTTTGTCTTTAAACCTTCAAATGAACTTGTCACCTCAGTTTTTCCACCTAGAACCTACCACTGAACTGCTCATTTCTGTTGGAAATCTCTCAGTGACAAAGTAATCTGAAAAAACAATAATCTAAGAGGAAATAATTTCTTATGAAGGGACTTGTTGGGGGATGATGTGGTTGCATATTAAATAATCTTTCGTGTGATAATATGGTAAATATTAGTGCTTATCCTCTTAACAGGAGGAAAGTAGATTTGTCAATTATTGAGGATCATACTTTTTAAAAAGCTAATAAAAAGAGCATTGAGATTTATCCCCACAAAATTTGGTTCCATGATATACTATCTCCCCCCCTAAAAATTATAGACACTATCCATTGCATAATTGTTGACTATTTTGAAGCAGTAGAGATTCAATTTTCTACTAAAATTAGTATGATATATGGTTTTAATTGTCAAGAATGTTTTCTTTCACTCTTTAAGATGCATACACATATTTGTGTGGCTGCTCAAATGCACATACATGAAGTTGTCTTTAGTAGAAACACTTATTTTTATATGATCATTTATAACTTGTAGTAAACTATACATTTATACTGTTTCTTTATTTTAGAGTTACTTTAGATTTAAAGTGTAAACACAAAAAGACTGTAGAAAGCAAGTTGTCACCAATCCCACAGCCAATTTCTCTTACTACCCTATGAGTAGGACGTATTTTTCATCACCTTGCAGTTAGCTGTCATATTCTTTTTCTATTCCTTTCGGCTGTGACTGCTTACAAATCTGCCCATATTTTTGATGACCTGGCCAGTTTTGATTATCTGTAATCCCATAGGAAACAACTCCATGATTAGAGAATAGTGACCACGTATGGTACCTTTTCCTTTTGTTTCTCATTTCCACATTTACTTAGGTCAGAAACTCCAAGCCATTCCTTGTGTTTTTTAAATATGTGTCTTTATGCTTGGGATATTTTTGTCACAGTGTACATTAAATACTTGGTTTCTCCAATCTCCTAACTCATTTTTTATTTGGATACTTTAAGGTCCACTCTTTAGAATGTAAAGTTTTGTTTTTGATAAATACATAGGTCCTCTGTATATCATAAAATTCTGTACCAAATGGTTATATCATTCCCCACCACCACCAAGGTCTTGTGCTTCAAAAATTAAACCCCTCGTTCTAATTCTAAAGATTGTTTTTTTCTCATTTGCCATATGAATGCAATGATACAGTATATAATATTTCAGACTGACTTCATTTACTTGGTTCTACAGATTTAAGATTCTTTCATGTCTTTTTATGAGTTGGCAATTCGTTTCTTTCTAGTGCTGAATATTGTTCCACTGAATGTATTTATTATGTTTTTAATTATTTACTTCTTGTCCTATCGAAAGACATCTAAGTGCCTCCAATTGGACAAGAATAGATGAAGCTGATATACCATTTATCATATGTGATTTTATGTGGTCATACATTTTCAAATAAGTTGGATATTGCCTAAAACCACGACTACTTGATTATGAAGTGTTTGGCTCTGCGACACAGTGTCAAACTCCACTACACAATGTCTGTGATGCTTTGCATTCATGCCACAGATAATTCTGCAATATATCATAGCGCCCACTTCCTTTTATTAGTTTTGATGATCTTCTCTGTGATTTTGATGTTCTCAGGTTCATTGATGTTGTCTGCACAAACTCTAGGATTTTCTTTCATCTGCCTTGTTTAGACTCAAATTGCCCATAATTTTCTAGTTTTGTATGATACATTCTTAGATTATTAGTCCAGGTGTTTTTTTATTTTCTTAGATACTTATACTTGTAACAAGTAAAGCTTTCTCTACAAACCATGTGTTTGCTGACATTCCACAATTTTGATTATCTCCTCTTTCTTTGTCATCCAGTTGAAATCTATTATTCGAATTAATCTTGAGATTTCTTCATTGTTCTATTTATCATGTAGAAATTGGTTATTTAACTTATGAATACCTAGGGATTTTCCAGTTTAATTAATAAACTATGATTTTCCCATTATATTAAAACAGTATTTTATTATTAGAGAAAAATATTTTATAGTAAAAATAATAGTTTGTTCCCTGCCTGCATTTTCAGACAGTATATTTTTCAATGATTTTTATATTTTTAGAGGGTGGCACTCTTGTAAGAGTACCTCAAATGCTGTGGCTTAAAATAACAGAACTTTATTCCTTCACAGGTGTGGGCTGGAAGTTTGAAATCAGTGTGTTATCAAGGTCATACTTCCCCTGAATGATACAGAGGAGGACATGTCAGTGTTTCTTCTTCCTGTTTGTATCTCTAGGTGTATTATGATTTGTGGCAACACCACTTCAAATCTCTCATTCCCTTCACCTCCTATGACTGAGTATCCTCTGTGTATCGGTGTTTTCTCTTCTTACAAGAGAACCAGTCATATTGAATGAGAGAGCACCCTAATCTCACTTTGACAAGACTGGGTCTCCATGGATATTATTTCCCAAGAATGCCACATTCCTAGCTACTAGATGTATATTTTATGGAATAAAACAACTTTTACCATTTTTAAAAAATTGTCAATGTGAATGTGATGACTTGGAATGTGTCTATCTTGAATATCCCAAAATGCATGTGCATTTTGCTCTGGTTGAAGGAAGTAGTGTGTAAACAGCAAAAAGATACACTTAAATGATAGTGCTGTTCAGGTTATCTATATTCTTATTGATTATCTGCCTCCATGATGAATCTATTACAAATAAAGTGGCTTTGATGTCTCTAACTTATAATAGTACGTCTGTTTACAACTACTTTCAAGATTATCAGATTTTGGCTCGGGGATTTAGATATTACCTTTCCATGTTGCTTACACTTGGAACACTCTCATGATTTCCTGGAGAACTGACCCCTTTGCATTAACTACTGCTGCTTTTCATTCTTTATAATCTTTCTTATACTAAAGTCTGCTTTGTCTGAAAATAATAAGGCTAATCTAAATATCTTTTGAATAGCTTGGTATATATATGATATATATTTCTACAACTCTTTTTTTTATCTTGAACTGATGCAGGCCTCAATATATATACCGTGGATTTCTTGTGGACAGGGTTGGGTTGTATGTTCTAATTCTTTCTGAAAATCCCTGTCTTTCAAGTGGCTCATTCAATCAGTTCATATTTTAAGTGATTCTTGATGTAGTTGAATTATTATTTATCATGTTTATAATGTTATAGTGATTTGGTATTTGTAAATTTTATCTTCTTTTTCTCCCTTACCTTGATTGATTGAATATTTTATATTACCATGTTTCCCTTTAGCATACTCACTATATTTCTTTTTGTAACATGAAATCCAGTGACTGGATGTTTCACATGTTTTAAATAATTTAGACCCCATGCTCATATGTTGTACTGATTTACATGTCATAGAGATAGCTTCTAATAGAATATTTCAAATTCTTTTTTCCTCTGTCTTTTGGTAATGTTGTCATTACTCCTCTGTAGTTTAAGCACCCAATAGCCTGTTACTACTTATACTTTAAATGTTATGTTTTTATCAATGAATAATACAAAAACTTTTACAAAATAATACAAAACATATACATTTAATTTTACATTAATATATTCTTTCTTTGAAATTTTAAGATAGTCCCATGCTAATGATTTTTATGATTGCTGTACTGAATGAAGGACTTCCTTTAATAGGTGTTGCAAAACCAGTCTACTTATAACAAATTGTGTTAGTTTTGGTTTGACATAGTTTGCATTTCTCCTTCAACTTTGAAGGAAAATTTTCTGGCATAGAATTTTAGGCTGATCTTTTCAATTTTTTTCTCAATACTGTAATTGTTTCATTTCACCTTTTTTCTGCTTGTATAATTTCTGAAAAGTGAGCTATAAACCTCACAATTGGACCACTATTGTTAAATGTCCTCTTCCCAAGACACTTTCACAATTTTATCTTTGTCTCTGATATATTATCTGGTTATGTATGATATAACTAATAGTGTGATGTGTGTGTGTGTGTGTGTGTGTGATATAGGAGTTTTCATTATTTTCTTGTTAATATCTGTATGAGCTTTCTGAGTTGTTGATTTCTGTCATTAACTTTGGAATAGTAGAGTCTTTACTACATACACTTTGCTCTCTTATCTCTTTCTAGTACTCAAATATACACATACTACTCAGTTGAAATTGTCATCATTCCAGATTGTTCTTTAGTTTGTTTCTCTCCCCCCTGTGTCTTTTTGTTTAACTATAGGAAGTTTCTATTGACTCTTACTCAAATCCAGTGATTCTTCATTTGGTTGTGTCCAGTCTGCTGAGGAATTCGTTGAAATCATTTTCCAGTTCTGTTATAGTGTTCTTAATTACTGATATTTACTTTACATTGTTCTTTAGAGTTTTATCTTTACTTATGGTACTATTTATTCATGTTCTTTATTTTTCCAACATTAAATTTAATTTTTAAAAAATGTCTGGTAAGTGTGCATCTCTATTATAATTTTTCTAAGGTTCCGATGCTTATTTTTCTTCTTCAATATGTTTCCCTTGCTTTTTGTATTTCTTACAATTTTTAAAGAGTTGGATATTTCATATATCCATATTGGCTTTTTATGTTGATTTCTAACAATAGAGCTAGAATTTGAATTGTTTCAATGTGTGCAGCTGATGTAAGTGCCAGAGATTTTGAATTATCTTAAGGGACTTGTTTGTGTCTTTTTATTTTATTTATTTATTGCAGTTTATTTCTGTAATCCAGTTTTATCATCATGGAGCCCCTCTTGGTAGTAAAGTGAATGAAGGGCTTTCCAAAATCCTCTGATAAATTGTCTGTGTTTTAGTTATTTTATGCATAATATACATGACATTCAAAAGCTTTCTCCTCTACCAATTTCTCTACCTGGCATTAATAGCCTTTTCTCTAGTACTTATTGAATATTCTTCCCCATCTTATGTGGGGCAGGAATGGAGGGAATGCCATTTCTCAACTGGGGTTAATGCTGCAAGTTTCACTATTCTTGATTTTACCTGAAGAGTAAATGTTTGCTTTGGAAAAGGTATTGAACTTATGTCACAGTATGAATTTTTCTGTCCTTTGTGGATCTACAGGGGGATGGTTTTATATTGTTACTCCATGAACCTGGAAGTTCCTGAGGTAAAGCTGAAAGGATGGTAGGATACATGCTACTGCTTCAATGCCCAGGATTTTCTCAGTCTTGTGTTAGTTCAAATTCACCCTCCAGAAATCTAGCAATATCATCACTAAGTTTTATACCAGTCTATGCTATGTAAGATCTTGGTTGTATCATTCCACATTAATCCATGTCTGAATTTTGAGTGGCAATTGCTATGTAGATTCAGCTACCAAATGGATGATAAATACTAGAGATTTTTCAGTGTTTCCAGCTTTTCCATGTTATAAAGTTAATAATGATGACTTTGAAGCTCTTTACATTTTAACAAAAAGTTTTACCTATTAATTTAAAAAAAGGAAGATAGAGTGAAATGATTCTGTTTGACTACAATGAGATATATTATCACTTTATTTTATAAGCTATACTTTTGTTATTTTTAAAATGGATTTTACATGTTTATAATTTTGTTTTCTTTTACCATAATGATTTATGTTATCATTCAGAAGCGTGAACAAAACTGCAATATACCTGTTTTTAAACTGCTTCAGATAATTCTTAAAATATGATTCCTGCACAATTACTATACTGTTGTTTCTCTTGGAGGTCTCTATTTAAACTTACACTATTATATTATACTCTGAGATCATTAACACAGTTGGCCCTTCATATATTTTGGGTTTAGATCCACAGGCTCAATCAACAGCAGATAAAAATATTTTTGGAAAAATTAAGTCTGTAATAAACATGCAGAATTTTTATCTTGCCATTATTTCCTAAACAATCTGATATATTAACTATGTGGCATTTTATATTGTACTGGTTATTATAAGTGATGAGATAATTTTTAATGTATATAGGAGTATGAGAGAAGGTTAGCTGCAAATACTACATCATTTTCTATAAGGCACTCGAGAAAGCGAGGGTTCTGGTAATTATGGGGATCATGGAACCAATTCCACATGAACAAATGGGACTCAAAAGTTTTTTCATTTTATCCTCTATGTTGTTGATACTGAAACTTTCCTCTTTGTTTTACTGATCTTTTATTTGCTGCTTTCCAGTTGAACATCTATCCAATTCTAGATATTGTTTATTTTATGCTGCAATCTTTTATTCTGTAATATCCATTTGATTTATCCTTATAGTTTATAGAGTCACTATATGCATCTATTTCTTCATGGGCTTGTTCATATTTATAACAGCTGACAAAATCCTTGTCAACTAATGGGAACATTTTGGTGTCTTACATTCAACTTCTACTGAGTGATTCCTCATCCTGTTTGGTTATAAGTGCTTCTAATGTTTATTTCCTTTTTTATTAAATACTAGATACTGAAGATGATATACTAGCATAAAGAGCCTGAGTGATGTTTCCTTCTTTGAAGAGTATTGAGTTTTGTCCTGGCAGACAGATAAATTACTATATGCAGATTCTCTTAATGCTTTCAAACTCAGCTTCCTACCATTTTAGATAAAATTATATTCTGGTGTTATACTTACTCTTGTGTGTAATTTTTATCATGAAGCTTTAGGGAGCTCAGAAAATGATACCCCAAAGTGCCATGAATTGAATGAAACAGAAAAGCTTTAAACAAGTAGGTGTCTCTGACCTTTTCCAATTTTCTGTATGAAAACTGGCCATAAAGTTATGTGGCCTATGTTGTATCAAAGTGCTCACCAGACTGTTATTCCAGAAATGTGCACTCTTATCTCCAAGAGAAGGAAATGTTACACAGAGAGATCGAGAAGATGCTGAACATACCAGCTGTGCTGGGTTTCTTCATCCTGCCTATTACATCAATCCTTCCTAACCATTTTGGACAATTACAGTTCTGTAAGACTTTCCATTTTTCATGGAAACTAGGCATAAAAGTAAACATTTCTCCATGAGTTCGGAGGTGAAGGTTCTCATATAAAATTTTTTGTTAAATAATTGTGTTATACTTTTTATTATCAGGGTATTAGTTTTGACCTTACTGATGGGTAAGGAATAGGAAACATCTCTTGTTTCCCTAGAAAGCCAAGCTATTTTTTGGTTATCACTTGGTCATAAATCTTAAGAGATCTACTTTATTTGTGGCTACATATCTAAAGTTTCCAAGCACTAGTGATCTTTAATATTTCTCTGGCACTCTTAGTCCCACACCACATGCTTTGAATTTCCTAATCTGTAGCCATGTCCTTACATGTGTTCCTGTAAGTAAATCCCACTCAGATCTCTCCTGCCAACATATGACCTTACTCTATGATACTATCTCACCAATTCTATCCATTATAGCAGCTCAAACTTCTATCTGTCTCTCATTCAGGAGGAAGAGTGCTCTATTGGAATCCACAGTTTTATGTTGATACTTACAAAGTACCCAGGGGCAGGAACCTAGGGTGAGTGCACTTTTATTTTCTTTTGCTCAAGTATCATGTTTTGTCCTCAAATGGTCCCATTCCTGAAAAGAGTATTGTTATATTAGCTTTACAGTTGCTTACAGTAGGAAGAGTACATTTCTGTGATTTAACAATAGGCAACAACACTTCTATACCACTTACCTGCCTTCTAAGTTTTGTCAATATGTTTATTCTTGTGCAGCCTAATATATTCCTTTTCTTCAATGTTCTACATTTTGTTCTATTTTCTAAGAAGATGTTTAGTTTCTAAAGCAAGGATATGGTAGGGGGTTTACTTAAATTGTATTTTACAATAACTTTTCCTTTTTGTTTCTTTTTAGGATGGTTGTTTGTTCCTAGTAAAGTTAAATGTAATACTAAATATAAAATATTTTTAAATTTCCTATTATTATACAGTGTTTGGTCATCAGAGAAATTTATCTGAGAATTAAAATTCCTCAATTGCACTTTTAAAAAATCCATATTATGTTTGTTGTTACAAATCCAGCCTGAAGTATAATATTTCTGTTGTTTATCTACGTTTATCCTGGTGTGCCTCCTTCTTCCAATGGAATAGAGTTCTCAAATTAAACCATATTGCTGCCTTATCTATTTACAGTTTTGCTATTTGTTCACTTCCCAGAATATCACTGTTTCTTCTACAGTATTTCCAAATATTTGTTTTATTCTTTCAAGTATCATACTCAAAAAAATTAAGATTTTTCAGGCTCTATTCCTTATATCTTCCTTACATGTCTGCCCCATTTCTTTATTTGCATATTCTTTTAGTCAAAAAAGCTTGAAGAACAGGAATGCACTCAACCTTATTTATCATTGAGAGCCTGTACCTATGCCAATACAATGTTTGTAGTAATTTTGGCAGATAACTATGACTGGGAGAAATGTTCCAATGAGATCCTTCTGGGATCACTGTCAAAAAAGCAAATGATCTATATTGATATATTATATATTTGTCTCCATCTTATGAATATTTTATAAGTAAAATGTCTCTTTATTGAGCAAATAATTTTACAACATATGAAAAATTTTTATTATATGAGATTATCTCAACCAATCCCTATAATAATCCCAATATTTACATTCTTTATTACTATACCCATTTTAAAGATTTAAAAACACTGAAATACAGGAGGAAGTTTAAATTTCCCAAGGACACATAACTATAAAATGACAGACCCCAAAACTAACCTATGTGAGACTCCAAATTCTGTGTTTTCATTAGCTGTAGTACAAAATCTTACCTATTTCATCCTCTTTAATGAGATAATAAATCCTTAAGAAATCATCTGCTTATTTCACACATGTCACTAAGCACTGACCTCAGCAAATATAGTAGCTGAGTTATCTTTGGGGGTTAATTTTAGAGGCTAAATATGTGACTGCTTTAAGTGTCAACTAGAGATATTTTTAATAAAGGAGACATTTTGTCACATTGTCCCTCTTAAGACATTTTCCTCTTGTGTTCATTAAAAATGCAGTTTTATTTTAAATTTTAGTTCACACCTCAATTGTAAGATAGTCTTCCATTCAATTGTAGTAGCTCTGAACTTGATTCTACAAGCTCTTGCTATCTTGCATGGGATGTGCCTTCAAAAAGCATTCTCATTCCTCTTTAGACAAACTTTCCTGTTTCTCAAGATTCTTTTTACTTTTGATGGTGTGTAGCTAAAAGTGGGTTCTTCCATCCCCACTGAGCACATCCATTCATTGATCTTTGTCCCGAGGGAGTTTTCTGGAGGAGAAAATCCAATAATTGAATGAGCATACTAATACACTTAGAATTGAACTGAAAACAAAAAACAAAAGCATAATAAAACAACAACAACAACAAAAAGCCAAGTCTTTTCTCTGAAAATACAAAGTAAAATTATTGACATATAATTTTAAATCTGATATACTTACAACTGGAGTGGAACTGCCTTTGTCAGGGATGAGAGAAGATTTTGTTATGGTTTGATTAGATAATCTGAAATTTCCTTTTGTAGTAGTTAACAATCATTATTCTTGCCTTGTGATACATGGATGTTTCCGTACAATAATAAACTGTATTACTTTCTGTGGAAAAGATCAATGACTAAAAGACATTGATGTATAATCTGCCTTTGGATGTTTCGTAGTAGTGATTGTATATCTTCTGGTAATTCTCAGATCCCAGGGCTGTACTTGAATACAATTATACATTTTCAAAATTAACCATCTATTTTATAGAAGTGAAAATTAACTACACACAAAGTAGGTCTATAGTAATGAGGCATTTTTGTGTTTATCTTACCTTTTCTGAGTTCCAATAATATGCAATTTAATATACATTTTTATAAAAAATATTTTAGTTTGTCTCTTTTTTTTGTGTCAGGGATCTAGCTCAGGATCTTGTGCTTGTGAGGCAGCCCCAGTGCCACTAAGCTAAATCCCCGGTCCTAGTTTGTTTTTTAATTACATTTACAGATACATAACAAAGACATCTCATTATTAACTCAGTGGATTTAGGTTTTCTCAGTCATATGTATAAGCAAACACTAGCATAAAACAATTACTGAAGGTCTTTTTATAGTATTTCATGTCAGATATATTCATCTACCTTTTATAGGAGATGTGGGATTAAAGGTTCCTATTAGTGAAAATTTTAATCTCTGCGTCAATTCTGTTCAAATTAAATCCTGAAATAGTATCTCCCTGCGGATCTCTAAGCCATATGTATGAGGCTATGTCAATAGAAAATATATTTTATAACATATTTTTCTTAAAAATTTGAGAGACATGTATATAACTAAAGCCACTTCAAGGAGTTTAAGCTGAAATAAGAACATTTTGCATATCCCATTATCAGAGACCTGTGCAGTAAGTTCTGATCTTCTGCTCAGTGCTAAGGCACAAGCCTGAGCGGGGGGGTGGGGATCTAGAAGACAGAACTAACGAGACAGAGAAACTGGGGAGCCAGAACAGCCAATGCTGCTTAATTAGCAAAGGTGTTGGTCCATCCAAGCCACTCATTTTTATTAGCAACCAATTGCAGTAAAAGCAAGCTACTTGCAAGGATGTGCAATCATGAGTTCCTATGGAAACTAATGCAAGCAAGGCTTGTAAAAGATAAAACAAACCATTCTTGAACTAGTAACAAAATAGACAAACTACATGGTTGTCATTAGAACATTGTCCTTCTAATTAAGAAAGTTTTAGTTGTGGGAATGGAATTTGAGTGCCAATTACTCGGACTTCATCATGGAAGCTTAGGCTGGACTCATTTCTATAAACAAGCCAGCTGTGGAGTAAACTCTTTATAGCCTACACTGCTTACAGCCTGCTTTAGACATAATCCATATTGTGGTCCCCCCCCCATCCAATCACATTACTTTTCCTTGTGAAGATATTATGTGGCTAACTTAAGAAATGATTATGAAAATATCAAAACTTTCTAGCTTTTCCTTTATAGTTATGGCATTAATAAGTATGGTAGCATCTTTAGTGATCCACTGAAAAACAGAACAGTGACTCAAAGCTCTTTCAAGATGACTGGTAAAATGTGGTTCATAAACTACATCAAAATGTGGCTCCTAAGTGAATTCATGGACATAAAAAATTCACACATGCAAGGATTGTCTAAAGACTGAATAGATGCTTAATTCAATTCAGTGAGTCCACCGATGAATGAAAAATGAGGGGATAAAAAGCATAAGAAAGAAAATGCAGTCAAAGCATTAGAGGACCTAAATACAGTGTCAGGAAACATTTTACTGATTTTAGTTTTATATTAACACCCAACTCCAAAATTTAGATAAAGTGCTGCGATTGTTTTAAGAAAGTTAAATTTTATATAGATAATCTTAGACCATTCTCCCCAGACAATTTCAGCAACACACACACACACACACACACACACACACACACACACACACTGAACTAAATATTTAACATTTTTTCTGAAAAAATAAATTATTTTCATGAATCTTTGCGCCTTTTTCTTGGTCTTCGTATTTTCTGTATAGATGTGTGCTTGTCATCTATTAATTATCTCCTCTCTCAAAGGTTTCTAGTGCTGAGCCATGCCTTGGATGAAACTGCTTAACTTCCAGGAAAGGGTCCGGTTTAAAGAAAAAAAATTCAAAACATAATAGACTTTTAAAAAATGTTAATAAATTGAAATATAATGTTTATTATGTTAATTTTGATCTTAAATTATCTTTATGTAGAGTTTGGTTGTATTTCAGATTAGATTAATTATCTGAACATTAAAAGACAACACTAAAAGAATCTATAAAATTTGAGCCAGTTTACTATTTCAGATATGATCTTCAAAAATGAAGATGGTATTTATTATTATAATGAAACCAATCATTGTCTCCTTTACTTTCCTCATTCTAAGACACAGTACTTGATACTCACCACTTAAAGGAGAGAAGGTTCTCAGAGAATTAAATCTATAATCCTTTGACTCCAAGGCAAGAAGGGCATGATAGAAGGATCTGGAAAAGAAAAGGTGTGCACATCATGACCA
This sequence comes from Heterocephalus glaber, assembly GCF_053883595.1. Classification (NCBI taxonomy): domain Eukaryota; kingdom Metazoa; phylum Chordata; class Mammalia; order Rodentia; family Bathyergidae; genus Heterocephalus; species Heterocephalus glaber. The sequence continues at coordinate 26,847,239 of NW_028258151.1, read as the reverse complement.
GAAAGCAGAGAGAGAAGGAAGAAGCAAGGAGGGAGTGTGACCTATAAAGGTATATTTCCCTCCCGTTCCCTAATAAGACATCAGCTCTGAACGCATCAGTGGCTAAATCCACTCGTGAGCATCACACCAGCACGACACAAGTGCATAATGAGCACTTCTCACAACACTCCGGGGTTTATCTACTCCACATCTCCAAATCTTTCCAAACGCTTGCTACAGACCAATTCCAAAGGCTTCTGAGCCACCTGGTCAGGAACAGCCGCAACAATGGCCACCCTCTGATTACCACTTTCTGTCTTCATCAGCTTTCACTTTTCTGAGAAGAAGTATCTGAAAGCAGCAACTTAAGAGACTTGAGGTTTTTACTGGCTCACAAACTGAGTTGATTCCATAGTCTGTCTATCTATCTATCTACCATCTCTACACCAATGTATCGTCTGTGTTCTCTCGATCGATCGCAAAGTTTCCTTTGATAGTGGGAATCTTTTGCTTGCAGTCTATTTTAAAAGACCGAGATTTCCAAAGTTTGAGGTGAGGAAGACAACCTACTTTGGAATATCTTCGCAATATTGGAATTACTTGTTTCTTGAATATTTAATATTACTTATTAGTATAGAATCTAATTTTTTTGAATCATATATGTATAACTGTTTTAATAAATAATAATTAACAAGAATAATCATAGAAAAGAACAAATTGCATATACCTTTAAAAGCTCCTTATCTTTAGAGAAATGTTAACATATTGTATTTTTGAGGCTAAATACAGTTTCTCTTTTAGCATTATTTAGTTAAAAATGAATCTTGTCTGAAAATTGCTTTGTCTTGCAAATATCTTCATGCTTCAGCTCTATAACTCTCATTTAAAAGGATAATGACTTTACTTAGAATCAATTTTTATTGCCTCCGATATAATTTAGGGAAGCCTAACAAACAATCTCAATTACAAAAAGGTAAAAAAGCATCTGTGTTTTATCATGTTGGTTTTTAAAAATTCAATAATGGATTCTTCAGGCCAAATATGCTTTAGCAACTCACTCAATAGGGAGCCAGTTTCCAGAAAACTATTTCCTTATCATTCCATTTAGCTTCTTGGATCCCGCTCTACACTTTGCTGCTTTGCATGTTGGAATAAGCTCTGCACCTTAAGTGGACAAAAACCAATGTGTGTGTCTGTGTGCATGTTTGTGTGCATTCATTTCTTTATTTTCAAAGCTATCTCCAGCACATTTTTGGTTAAAGGCTTATTATTGAAGTGACGCTGTTTTCCCAGTTGGTTAGGAAAACTCTATAGATGCACTTGGGGAATTTCCTCCTCCATATTTTCATTTCTGTATAAATATATTATTTGGCTCCAGTATTTTGCTGGTCACTTATATTTCTATTTCTGTAACATTGTAATTCTCCTGCATTCATTCAGTGCCACAAGTTTTTCAAAATTGTCTATCATAAAGGCATTTAAATATCAGACTGTTTGGCTTCTGGATATTCATATGATAGATACGGAAAATCAGTACAAGAATCTTTTTTTCATTATAATAATTTCAAGCAGTTTAAATACTTTGTACCTTTTATGCACACATGCTGGTACTTACAGAATAATTTTAAAAATACAATTGGTTTATGCTACTACTGAATAGGATCCTTAAAAAAATGACATTCTCATAGCAATGAGCACAACCAACATATTGGTAATGATTTTTAAATATCTTCTTCCTCTGTAGAAATAAATGTCTCAAGTAATAGAATATCCCTCATTGCCAATTGGTAAAATTAACAATAACATTTCTTACAAGCATTTCAAAATAAAAAATATCCCTACTACCAAAGATGAAGTTAAGAATGTAGAAAGAAGAGGATTTGTTAAGAAATCAAAATATTTAATGCTACACGTGGCAGAGCCTCAGTGACACACAAAAAAGACCTATTAGATGACTAAAGGCATTCCTAAGCAACCTATCCTCCTGACTACCAGAGAGAGATTCTTGGCTCAAAGAGAATTGTTGAGGTGCCTTTTATCAAATATTGTAAACTATTAATTTGATGAATACAAGCCTCATATATCAAAGGTGTCAAAATTGCCAAGAGCTACTATTCTGGACAAAAAAGAACTGCGACTTTGCAAATTTTGATAGTGCTCTTGAACTTTGAAATGTCTAAGTTATGAAGCAGAAATGTTGGAAAGACAACAAGGAGAAACTGTTTTATTTTCCAATCCACCAAGTCCTGCTTCTGACAGTTCCAAATTCAATTGGAAATCACCTTACCAACATTCATAAGTATGTGAATTATAATTTCATCTTCAAAATGTCTGAGGATGTGAGAGTTAAATTGGATTGTCTACTTGACTGGCTTTTGAGCCATCTAGGTAATGAGTAAAACATACTTCTTAGCCTGTCTGAGTGGGTCATGGAGGAGTGACCTTGAGTAATGTATGGGGTCCTTGGCCACTTCCTCTCAAGCACCCTTCTCCTGCTCTGGTTCCCAGCCCATCAGGTGAGCTACATTCTGCTGCCAAGACTTCCCACCATGATTTTCTCGCTTTGGACCCAGCAGACCATGAACTGAATACCCTGAAACCATGACCAAAACAAATCATTTCCTCCTTTTAGTAGTGGTTATCAGTATTTTGTTCTAGCAGTGGGAAAGTTATAAAACAGGGATATATTTTTTACTTACTTTTTAAATTCTTTATAACACAGGTCACTGTATTTCTAACATAATGCACCAGTTTCCTCCAAAATTTTGAACACTCCATAATATTTTGGCTTTTTAAAAAATTTTATAATCAATTTTTAATGCTTTTATAGTCACTGCCATGCTGACCAGACCTAATGTAGCTTGTGATTCTAACTGTTTTACATTAGCATTTGATTCTATATGTCAACTGGCTAGAGCTTTGACTCCATGCCAGATACTAGGAACTCCATGGTGTGGGATGGCATCATTCATATCTCATGCTTGATATTCTCTGTCATGCAATGATTAGGGTTACTGGCTCATCTATCATTAGACGCTAATCATTAGAGTTATGCTGGGCTTTAACAGATGTTCACATTTGCAAAATAGTAAGGATTTAAGTCCTCATGTGCAAGTCCTTTTATAAACCTTTTAATGTTTTGTATTTACTTATTTAGGTTTCATCAAGGCAAGATTACAAGGCATTCTTTGGTCAGTTCAGAGGGAAGATTCAAAGAGAAGAATACATAGTGTGAATTTTTAAAAAATCTGTAACTTTATAATCTATAAAAACAAATACATCTTTGTTTTCTGATGACAATTTACCCCATAATTTACCATTAAAATATAATTTTGCTCTGGTTAATTTGAAGATTTTATCTTTACTTTATATTTCAGCATTTTCTTGTAGCTGTGGATTGAATATCAACCTTATTTGAATTTGCTGAGGTCCTTAAAACTTTGAATTAGTATTTTTATGAATTAGTAAAATTATCAACCAGTATTTCTTAAATGTCACCTTCTGATATTCTTTTTCCTATTGAGCTAATATTCCACTTAGACATATGTTAATTGTCTTAATATAGTGGCACATTTTATTAGAGCTCGTTTTAACTTTTCAGACTATAATTTGTAAAACTATTTGGATATATTTCTTTTCTTCTGTCCTTGAGTTCACAAATGCTTTCTCCCTGCATTGTCTAATCCCATTTTAAGCTGATTCATTGAAGTTTTGGCTTCAATTATATTTTGGGGATTTAAAACTTTCATCTTATATATGCTTAATTATATATGTTTTTGTTTTGCTTTCTTTTTCAGACAGGGTCCCACTATATAGTTGATTGGCCTTGAAGCCACAGTCATCCCTTTCCCTCAGGCTCCTGAGTGCTGGGATTAAAAGCATGTGCCATTGTCCTTTGCTTCATTTTACATTTAAAAAATAAAAGAGTTTTCATATTCTACTGAGATCCCACCAGGTGGAAATTCTGACCTCTCAGTCCTCAGCTCATTAAATTCACTTCTTCTACCTGAGCTCTTCTATCTCATTAGCTTTGTAGACTGTGGAATTTCTTCAAGGGCAAAGCAACATTAGGATATACCTCATCCCCTAGGTTTTCCTCATTTCATTCCAAGAATCATTTCATCTCTGGATTCTGCCTGCTTTTATTTGCTTTATACTGCCTTCAAATATGTTTTTAGAGTATGGTATTCTATTGCAAATGTACACTTGTTACAGAGAGGAGGATGAATCTAATGTAAGGAATCTCTAAGAAGCTAGACTTTCAGAGCATTGCTAACTTCCCAAAATTAGTACATATTGATTTCTTGCTTTTAGCTAATATGCATATATTCTCTATTTATCTGTATGAAATTTCTGATTATTTCATAGTCTTAGAAGCAGAATGAGACAGTTAATTTTATGTGTCAATTTGATTAGATCATGAATGCCCAAATACCTAGTTAAACATTATTTTTTAATGTGCTTTGAAAGAAATCAGCATTTTAAGAGATGGATAAAGTAAAGCAGATGGGGGCTATTCAGCTACTTAACAACTGGGTGGCTATGCTCCAACCCTTTGAGGATCAAAGATGGGACAAGAAGACAGAAAAAGGTAGAATTCTCTCCCTCATCTTCTCTCTCATTGCACAAGATGAGAAAGTGATTTCCTTCAACTCTGCTTCTCAAATATTTAGACTCAGGATATAATTTTTACCTCTGGCTTTCATGGGACTCCAGCTTGCAGATGTCAAGTGGACTGTGTGGTTCTTTAACATATATAATGGTATGAGCCATCTCCTTGTGAAAAATCTCATTTCTTCTATCCATCCATCTGTCTATCTATCATCTACTATCTATCTATCTATCTATCTACCTATCCACCTCTCTTTTAACATATTATTGATTTTTTTTTCTGGAGAATCCTGACTAATTCAGGGAAGTACCAGATATACTTGTAACATCTTGACTTATAACATCTTGACTTGTAACATCTTGTTAATGCATATTGATACCTATTGCTAAGCGTTCCTAGGTTCTAACAGCATCATAAAGAGAATTTCACTATGCCATTGCTACATTAAGAATTATTGTTACATTATTCTTCCTTGATATTGTAGATTAAATCATTATTGTAGTTAATATGGTTTAATATTCAAATTCATTATCTATATCATTGATTAGTTAGGGTTGCATGAGTTTTCATTTTCCATGTCTTGCCTTTTTGCTAGTAGGTATTCTAAGGCAGTAAGACATATGTTTGGTTGGGACAAGAAATGTTGATTTTATCTAGGCAAAAATATAAAGTTTTCATAATTAATCTAGCTGACAGCATCTCAGTTTTGGATTTTAGTAAGTTATTTCACGATGAGGAACCATTCAGCAGCTCTAACCTGACAGCTGCCACTAGGTCAAATGATTGGAACAAAAAAAGGGGTAGAATAAAGAAGCAAGGCCAAAGCTGCTAAAATAATTACAAGTATTCCTACACCTGGTTGAACACAGTGAAATGAGAGCAATATTTTTTATAGGGAATGTGCAGAAAAGAGGACATGATGTGACATTTTCCACTGTCACGTAGGGTGGAATCTGGAAAAAACAATTAATCTGATGAATTATTATTTGGTTAGTTGCCACTAAATAGCAGAATGCCTTTGATTATAGAAAACATATCAAGGAAATTAGTGTTGTTATAATGGAAAGAAGCTGGAGTAGTCACTTTTTCATTGCTGGGACTCAATGTTCAACATATACTACTTAAATGAGAAAAGATTTATTTTGGCTCAAGGTTTCAAACTATCCTTAACTAGTTTCAGCAGTGGAAAGATGTGTTGGAGGAAAGTCATTCTACCCATGGCAGCCTCCGGTCCAGAGACAGAAAGAGCCAAAGAACACAGCCTCTCTGTTACCCACTTCCTCCTACGAGAACCCCCTCCACTTTCCGAAACCCCACATCTGAATACATGAGATTTTATGGGACATTTTTGAATTAAGCTATAGCAGAAGCTGAAATAACATCAAAGCAACACTTTAGTGCTATTAACACCAAATCATAGGTACTTTAGGGCCAAAAACAGATATTGAACACCAACTATATTTCAAACATTTTTATCAATGGTTTTATTTGTGCAACTCCAGTCCCTCTTCACAATGAGGTGATTATCCTTATTAGTATTGTCAATACCTATGTACAGGAATGAAGCTGAGGTGCTAAAGTACACAGTCACTTACTACAGTTACACAAATTTTGTGTGAGTTCAGGATTCCATCTTGTGCCTGTAACTATTAAATTGGAAACCAATATAACTTTTATAGGATATGAATAAAATGCATACAGAGAAATATAATTTTGTATATAGACTCCAAAGTTGATTTCCTGTCTTATATGTGAGCAATCCTTAATTTTTCCCATATGCATGATGTATATATGTATAGTTACTTACATAATATACACATATAAATACACATAGGTACGAAAGTGGGTATTTTATGGCTAATGTGTCTCCTCCAAAATCTAGCTATGAGCAATGTGATAGTATTAAAATATGAACCTTTTAAAAGGTGATTAGTACATGAGAGCTCCTTCTTCATGAATGAGATCAAGTTCCTTAGAAAAGGTTTCACACAGTGTTCAGTTTAGCTTGCCCTTCCACTTTTTGTCATCAAAGACACAAGATTCCTCCCTTCAAAGGGCCACAATTCTCAGCAAACAACTGAACCTGGCAATGACTTGATCATGGACTCCTCAGATTCCAGAGTTGTGAGCCATAAATTTCTGTTCTTTATAAATCACCAAGTCTCAAGGAATTTGATATAGGAGGATGAATGGATTAACACAAACTCACACATGAACATATATGGTGGGGGGGGGCAAGAGAGAATGAGAGAGATCCCAAATAGCTTTAAATCTATCGATCTAGCAAATCAGCTTATTGACAAATGTTTCATGACATTTGAGAAAATATCCAATTTTTTTTTAAATTTATTTATTTGGTACTGGGGTCAAACTCGGGACCTTGTGCTTGTGAGGTAGGCTTCAGCACCACTGAGCTAAATCTACAGCTTAGAAATCCCTTCTTCATTATTGCATGAATACAGATAGTTTTCCCCCAAAGATCTGAACCCACAAGGGAATGTCTCACTTGCCTCAAAAATGACTTTGCGTCAGCAGAGGATCTCACTCACTAGAATTCCTGGGTTTTTGAGCTCTTGAGGGTACTCGACCAGCAATGCCTTCTATGATTACTGCTTAGTATTATTCACCTCTTAAAGAGAACAATGCACAATGCCATATTTTCTCCAATCCTTTCTATATCATCAAGGGTTATGAAATATAGCACTTAACATTGTAAAATCTTCTCCCCTCCTTCACAGTTCCCTCTTTATTTGGACAATTTATATATTCCCTATCATGAATGGAAATGTAATTAATTTTATGCTCTTTTTATTCTTCTACATTTCTTCTCTCACCTATTTTTAATTTTGAGTTACTGTTATTTTATTGTATCTATTTATGGAGTAGAGTGTGATAGTTCAGTTTATCTTACGCAATGTGTAAAACTCAAATTAGGGTAGTTAGAATCTCCATCTCCTTAAATTATTATTAGAATTTTTAATCTCCACTCAATATTTTAAAATATTATCATTTACTTTAGCTTTTTGTTTTTTAATCTCTGGATTTGTTCTATATTGGAAATATTTCCTGGAATATTCTTCCACTGGTTAGATTCAGTATACCACCATGTTGAAAGTCTTGTAAGTTGAAAATGTATTAAATATACCTAACCTGCTGAACATTATTGATAAGCAACTCAATAATCTAGAGCATGTGTTGTTTATAATCATAATGGTTTGTGTAACTGGAAGCTATGTTACCTGAAGGGAGGGAGGAAGACACACACACACACACACACACACACAATCATGCTAAATATAACTTTCTTCAAAAAAGTTAACATTGCAATTTTAAAGCATAGCTTTTACTGTATTTGTGCTGCTTTTGCAGCATTGTAAAGATTAGAAATAGTAAGGTGAATTATTTTAAGTCCAGAACCATCCATAGCATATGTTTTAATTTCAACATAAAGTATTTTTTATTTTCAGTTCATAGTGTACTATAGGAGGCATATCATGACTAGATGATTAATGATAGCCAAAAATCCACTCAAATGTCACATAGAGATCATGCTATGTGTCACTTAGTTCTCAATCTTGTCCTGTGAATTCTCAGACTTGGCCTTGAGATTACTAGGTCTCAGTAAAACAGGACTTAAAACTTTGCCTACCCTAGGAAAGAATACTTTAGCACATAGGCAAGTTTCATATGCCTTAAAGTCTCTTTATAAAAGAAAATCTTGGTAACTGATTTGTACTGAATAAGACAGAAGGGGAAGGATTCGCCTTCAGATGGAAACCTTACCAGACATTTGCTCATCTGACCCTCCGACTGTATCTGGCCCCAGCCATCTGTCTGACCCCACTATAGAGCTTGTAAAAGTGCTGTTAGAACAAACTACTAGAACACCAGATGTTGTCTGCAACTTACCTTTCTCATACATGGAATTTTAAAAAGTTGATCTGTTAGAAATTGAGAGGGGAATGATGGTTTCCAGATGTCACAGAAGGTGTGAATCTGGGAATGGAAGGTTAATCAGGGGTACTAAATTATAATGAGATAAGAGTAAGCAGTTTTTGTGCGCTATGGCACTTTAGGATGACTATAGATAACAACACTATATGTATAATCAAAAAGCTAGAAGAAAGAATTTTAGAATCGTTCACCATAAAGAGGTGAAAACTAATTAAAGAGATCAGTATGTTTAACCTGATATGAACAATATTGTTAACATTGCACAGTATTCAATTGCTAGGTACAATTTTGTGCTTATGGTGTCAATTAGAAATCAATTTTAAAACAGTTAATTTTGATGCAAGTAGCACTTGAGGGGAACTTTGTATCTGGGGTCAACTGGGATTACTTAAGACTTTCAAACGTGATCCATATGGATGAAGCAATTCGTACTTTACTTCCCACCAACCCTCGGTGTTCTCTTCAAATATGCACTTTGTAAAGGATATCAGTTTTCTCTTTTAGGGGATACTTTATTTGTACTTCCTCCCACCACTCTAAAGTGTGTCTGTTTTTATGAACTTTTAATTTACATGAAATTGTATTCTTTAATACCAGTACTTTTATGAAACTTTTCCCTTTCATATTTTTATTATTGTACATTTGTCCTCTAAAACAGTAACACATGAGAATGATACTCCCAAGCTCTTTTATTTTAAAAATGATTTGTCACAGGGAGACTTCATTTGATATAAAATCTCTGACTTAAGAGGTCTTTTTAAAAAAAAAATTTATTTTATTGGTACATTTTAGGTATTCAATATAATGACATTCATCATTGGGAATTTGCACCTTTACATGATCTATCTTGGTTCTTATTTTTTTCTCAATCCCCTGCCCTCCCTTCAACCCCTCCATCCTTCCCTATTTACAAAGGATTTGTTTCAATTTTTATATTTTCTCATATAAATTCCATTCCCTTCTTTCCTTTCCCTTACCCCTCCCAATTCCCCTTCCCTTTTGCCCCTTTTCTTCCTATTTCACATTATCTATTATACCTTTTAGTCCTTGTTTACACTTTCTTAAATGGTCTTGTTGATCATCTTTCTGGAGATTTAGCACTGTCATGGAGTTAGACAACAGCCTGAGTTTCTTATCTTTAAAAGTCAAATTATCATATATTCAGGTTCATGCCTGGTGTTCATCATGATTATGAAAAACATCCACTTTTACTGTCCATTTCCAAACTTGATGATAAATGACAGTCTCTTTAAATATGTCATTTATTTATTTTGTCAAAAAATGTGATTGCTTGTTGGCAAGATTTATGTTCTTATATTTAAGAGATAAACAATATTAAGCATATTTCTCACTGTTTACTATTCTGATTATTATTTATTAAAGTTAGGGTAGGCCACACTACATTTTAAAGTTTTGCACTACAGCTTTGGTATTTTTCATATTGATTTTCTTGCTGTTTTTTATTACTAGCAATGATTACTACATTATATACATGAATATTGTTTGCATAAAGAAAAACATTTATTTTGATGCCTTAATTTTATGTTCATCTGAATAACTGACTGTATAGTGTTTATGACACTTTACTTTTATCATTTATTATTTCGTGTTATACAATCACATAGGATTGAGATAGGCAAATAAAGATTTATTTCAACATAAGGTTGTTCTCAGCTATTGTTTCTCTGATATTGTTTTTAGATATTGGTATGTTAAATTTTCTATAACTAAACATAAAATTTTGACAAAGTGATGTTTCTTAGGAAACTACTTGGGTTTTCAAATTGATTTCTAACATGCAATATAATCCATAATTTTTAAATGTACACAAATTTCACTCATAAAAATTTCATTTTAAATGTTAGTTTATGGTTTTTCTTAATAATTAATATTTTATCTAGATTGTTTACTTTTGAAATCATGACTGAAATATTTATTATTTTTAAATGCCTACTTGTATATCATTCTTGTCTAATATATCTTTGTTCTACATTTTCTTGTGATATCTTTGATTTTTTAAATTTTTATGATTGTGAGTTAATATTTTTATTCATTTATTTATATTTATATGAATTAAGGTTGTGAATTATCCTATAAACTTTAATTGTATTCCATAACCTCTTTTTTATCTAGACTTTATGTAATTTTGTTCTATTTATATTTTAAACAAGTATTTTAAATAGAGAACTGTATTCATTCATTTTATATCAGACAAAATGGCTGTTTTATGAGGTCTTATGTTTTCTTTATTATATATTCATTGTTCATTAAATACTCTATTCTGTTGAGATTCTGACTTCGCAGTCATTTCAGTGATTAGATAACTCTGTTGCTCTCATTCCTTAGGGAGAGAGTGAATTATCCAGTTTGGGAAATAGAAATTAACCTTTATTGTACCTAGGAATGTAGATGGTTAAACTGTTTATCAATGTTCTTTTCTTTTCTCATCACTAATTTTCTTTCCTGTTCCCAATTTTCCTTAACATTAAAGAAGGCCACATAATTACTCAAGAAAATGTAAAGTTGTTATGTTTGACTCATGCAAGCATTTCCACACAGTGTTCTCTGCACCATCTGCTTTCTTTATCTTCCACACCTGATGGTGGATAGCAAGATGATTGGAAACCATGTTTGTGATTGGAGAGGGTTCGTGATCCTGGGTCTACTAGGAATTTTTAAAGCAAATCCATCTCTTCTCCTTTCTGAGGGTGAACATTTCCAGTCTTGATTAAAGATAACTCAACACAAATGCTGACACCATCTAAAATTAGACAGCTGGAAAAATATGTCCCAATTTAGAGGTAGTCTTGATGGATATTAAACACATGACCAGGAGGTAGAAATTTATGTAAAATACCTGGCAATCAATTTTGCCTGGAAGGAAGGATGGTGAAAGATTTGGATATATAGCAATCAATGTGCTGTGGTGGCCAATTATTGATATGAATAGGATATGGGAAAGAAAATATGACTGGAAAATTGGTGACAAAGAAATCTATCTAAGGAACATGGGTATATCTTGTAGAACTAGGAAAGTGTAAGGAAACTAACTATAGAAAAGATTGCCAATTATCAAGTGGACATATATGAGTCATCAGTGAATATCACTTAGTGTCTTCCCTCAGCTACCCAAATACTTGTTCAAAGAAATTTTAAAAAATTTGGAAGGGAGAGGAAAAAGAAAAAATGTATTAGTATTCTAGCTACAGGATTCAGATTGATGGTTTTCAGCAGATTCTGAGATTTAATAGGGACATCTTTCTTTTCAAATTAGCTGATTTGGTGAGGGAGCTTGTTGAGATAATTACCCGTGGTTCTCTGAAATGTACAGGTAAATCAGAAAATTTAAGAGCAATTTTTACAGATATTTATTTCTTCATCCTTTTAATGTTTTGAAAGTAGCTGTATATTTCCATTAAACTCCTTCTTTTGATGCAGATATACATGCGTCCACACATATTACATATCTTTCATTCACATACCCCTTATATGTGGATATATTAAAAATACATTCACATATGTATTTATAAACACAAATATACTTACATGCATACATATATGGACATATATGCACATACATTATACACACATACATCTTTTCATCCATATAGTACTTAACATACTTTGTAGAGATTCTTTGTATTTGTTCCTTGTATTCAAACTTGCTTACATTCTACTATCTCCTAACTTTGCCATATCCTCTTTCTATACAAAACAAACATAAATATATAAGCACTCTGAGAATAGAGATTTCAACTGTTGAATTCATAACTTGATCTATGAAATCTAGCACAGTGCCAAGTACATATTAGATATTCAAAATTTTGGCCTAACCAATTTGTTTGCTAAGAAAATTGCTGAAACAATGAAACAAACAACACACTCCATATCTTTTAAGTAACTTTGAATTGTAAGTCAACATTTGCAAATTCTTTTTAAAAGCTAAGAAGTAGACAAAGAAATGATAAGTGTCTGAAGTGGTGGACAGGTCAATAACCTGGTCTGATCATTACAGAATATATACATGGGTGGAAATGTTACATACTGTCCCATAAGTATTAATGATTGTTAGGAATCAATTAAAATTTAAACAAATATATTTTGATGAAACCTAAAAAATGGTTGACTATTAGGACACATTAAATTTGTTTGTTTATTTGTTTGTTTGTTTATGGTACTGGGGTTAAACTCAGTTCCTTCTCCTTCCGAGGCAGGCAGTGGAACCACTGAGCTGAATCCCTGGCCCAGGACACATTAAATTTATTCTAGTTTTCAAATTATATTTTCAATAAGCAAGACATGCAAACATAAAATCCATAGGTCAGTATCAGTGTAGGAATCTGTGCTGATTAAATTATTTTGTACCTTGTATTTTAGTCTGTAGCATTTATATTTTTTCTTACTTGAATATATGAAATTAATTCTTGATATGGAATAGTGTTTTAAATGAGAAAATCCTGAACCATATTTCAACTCTTGATTTATTTTTAGTTAATGGTTCTACAGAAGTCTTATCCTAAAGATTGCAAACACTTCTGCACAGTATGTTTACCAAGGATAAGATACAGCTGTATTTCTTAGCGAAAAAGGGCCTAAAAGATAGAGTACCTTGTTCTACAAAAAGAAGAAGAATATTCTAATAGATGACATTTAAAGGTATACAAATGCTTAGATATTCTGCCAGTCAGTTCTCTTGATCTTTGGAAGGGCATGAATATGTCAAAATTAGGAAAGAATATTTTCCTTTTGTATCTGAAATCTGTGTGGTGGGTACTAAAGCAACAGGATTTATCATTAAAAGAGGGAGGAGAGAATAAAGTCACCAATTTCCAGCAGAACTTTCATGCCTACTTGCTGCTTGACCTCAGGAAAGTTGCTCAAGCTCACAGAAATTGTTTCCCTGTATGAAAATGCAAGGGTTGAATATAGAAGGTATGTGGCTTGGTTGAACCTTTAATACTTTCTGATAGTTTCCTATTTTTCTGATTCTTTACCTTTCTATATTTTCTGATTCCGTCCTACCTTTTAGAATTCTTTTTCATCTAAGTGTAAAAAGGCTACAAGAAAAAAAATGACTTGGAATATGAAACCATGATTTCTAAATCCATTAAATTGCACTGTTCCCTGGCAAAGTCTCTTTTGCAGATTGAATCTTTCAATCTTAACTTAGGTTGGTTTAAGGCAGTTAATGTTTTCATGCACAAGGAACCAAATTATTAGTTTTCTCAGGAGAATGGCCAAATGGGCCATATATTTGGCTCAATAATTCTAGACTAAGACTTTCATTGCAGATTTTTAAACAAATGAGTCACACAGGACTGAAGTTGTATATATAACACCGTTTTGTTTTGCTAAAGGATACAATTAAAAACAATCTTCAATGTGGAACTTCTGATGTTGATTTATTTTGTGAGTTTGAAATATGCCTATGGCTTTCCTCAGTCTTACCTTCTTATTCCATAATACAGGATCAGAATATCAACTATGAAGAACAGTGACAGGTTCAATGCCTGAAATATAACTGCAAAGGTATTTTCTGAAATAAATTTTCTGTTATAAGATGCAAAAGAAGTTTTCGGAAGAAATAAATAAAAGATGAAATAGGAACATTTTTTAAATAGAAAACTTGAATTTCTGTCTGATTCATTCGAGGAGTGTCAAGATGGCATACATAACTGGAATGAAGCAAAATAACTGTTCAACACTCTCTCCTATATTTTCATACTTAGTACTCAGGCCTTGTGTAAACTGGAAACCTAAATTGTCCTTTTCTATTCTTTCAATGCTGAGCAAATTGCAAAAGCGATTAATGTTGGTGGCTAGACATCAAAATAATGCAATGGAATACTTGCTAGATCTTTAGATTTCCACTTCCTATGGAAGTTAAGAAATTTTTCTTTGCTAATTTTTTGACTGGAGTAACTGCAAAATCGATTACTTTGTGAATTAAGGAACAGAAAGTGATATGACAACAAAAGGGAAATCATATTTGTGATGCTGGAAAGTAATCTAGGAAATGTTTAACAAGGACCAGAACAAAAATTAATTTGAGAAATGCACATGAGCTTTGATGCTGCCTTCACTTTCAAGAAAACAATTAATCAATGGCCTAGGCAAAGCCCCCCTCCAAAAAATAAAAGACAAATACACACATTATATATCAAGCACTCAATTCCCAAAGTCACAATCAAAAACATTATATTACCTTATAACATTAATTAAAACAATAATAATAAGAAGAAAAACATTTTTTGTTCCAACTGGGGTATGCCTTTTTAATGAATTGTGTCTAAAAAGAAGAACTATAGTAAAAATGTCCACCCACACAGATTAGAAGAAAGAATGAAACTCATTCATCTCAATTACTTGATAAGCCAGGGATCTTTTAGGCAGAAGTTATAAACTGATGGGAATTTTGTTTACCTGATATGCATAATAAATGAAAATATTAAATGCCAGTTTAGCATACAGAAAAAACTACATTTGTTCATTAGCAAGATATACTTTGTCCATTAACAAGAGAGCTGCAGTGTTTTTAAAAAAATTTAAGAGAATTTTAACTTACTCTGAAATAAAATTAACATCATTATTGAAGGTGAGTATTTCTTGTAGCTATTCCCATGACTTCCTTTTCAGTGGGTGATAAACTGAGATAATATAATTGATTTTAATTACGGCCATACTGGAAGGATATAGCTTTTGAGTGACTTGTTAGAGTTCAGATATAAATCTTTATGTAGGTCCTACAAGCTTTTCAAAGCTTAGGCACAGTCATACCTGTCCTGAGGGAGCCCTCTCTGATTAAAGAGAAACTTCTCCTAGGTGCTAGAGAATGAATTTGATCAATGGTAAACAAGCACTCTCTCTTTTCAGAAGCACCATGTCATTGCTTGAATCTTGTGGGTATTGAGGAACATCCAGGGAGTGCACATTCTAGAGATTTTCTGTCAGTGAAATGATATGAAGGTCAAGTGATTTAAGAAAACAATGCATACTGCAACATCATTGGAAAGTCACAATTCTTATTTGTATGTTAAATACTCTAAGATAACTTGTAGCAAATATGTTAATATTTTATAAGATATTATGCAATGAACACTATTTTAAAATATGTTTTTCATTTGTGCAGATAGCACAATTCCAACACAAATCCTTTTATTACATTGTGATCAGGTAGAAGATGTACAAACACACACACACACACACACACACACACCTGAATAAAAACTATGTATTAGAAAATGGAAGGAAACATGACATACGTGAATTTGTCAAAAACAGACAACTGTTTGATAAAAGATGATGAAGGAAGACATAAAAAACTGGGACAATAAAATAAATGTCCCATCATAGCTTTCTACTTACCTTTGTACTATATTAGCCATTTTCATTTCTTTATGCAGGTTTTGTTGTTGTTGTTGTTGTAGCTGCTGTTTTTAGAGTTAGATAATGTGATGGTTTGCAATACAGAATTTAGCTGGAAGAACCACCTCTGTTTTTTTAAATAAAAGATTGGAATAAAATAAATAAGAAAAAGCATTTTTAAAGGAAATATATGTTTTGTTGTAGGTTATAATCTGTGCTGGAGGGTTAAAGTGAATTAAATTTTATGTCTTTTCAGAAAATAATTAAACTTGTATTTATTTTGCAAGGAAAAGTTTCTGAATCTCTATAACTTAGGAATAAAAACACAGAATAATCTTTTTAAAAATAGAATTGATGGTTTTCAAAGAGGCTCAGAAACTGTTCATAAATAAGGTAGGTAAGCAAAATGTAATGTAATGATATATGGCCATTCCATGCATTTTATAGCATGATACATATTTGGTGGAATAATTTTCAGAGGAAAAAGTTGCTTTAAAAATGTAAGGCACTTACTAGGTGGAAATTGCAGTTCATTAAATTGCAAGATCTTTTAAAATTAAATTTACGTGCTCATAAAGTTACTAGTATAGATTAAAAGGCTAAAATTAAAAACTAAATATAGCGTAAGATCTTTTTGTTCTTATACAGTGTCCATGATTAACAATTGTTCTTGAATCTGTAAATGAACAAATTATCAAATATTTCCCACAATCGATAGGTAAAGGTATGTTTAGAGAGCATTTACAATTTACAGTTGATGAATTTGAGACTGAAGAACTTATTAGGCTGATTAAATTTGCATAATATATCAGTTAGATTGGATTCGATCTCACTAATGCTAGACAAAATTGGCTTTAAAAAATGAAGTTTATTTCCTCTTTGAGTTGCAGGTACATCTTGCTTAGCTGAAATCAACTCCATATTACCTTCATTTCTGAGCCCCTGTAACAGAGCAACTTCTAAAGAAGAATGAATTAATGATGGTCAAGGAGAGAGATGCGGCAAGTGAATCTTACTTTTTAAACTCCTGTCTAAAAGTAATACACAGCATCTCTGTCCACATTCCACTGGCCTGATCCATATCAGGTCACTTTTGTGCTTACCAGAGTTAAGCCTTATTGTCCTCTCTTTTTCTGAATATTATGAAGGAACCAAAATATTTGATCCATAAGCATAAAATCTAGCCAGTATGTTATAGTAGGAAGAAAACTAAAATCGAGGACAGATGACCAACTCAGAATGCTTTACTTCACTACATATCTGCAGTAAATTTTTACTAAACTGCCCAGGCTGATTTCCCAAACTCAGTCTTCCATCAGCCTCCCCAGTAGCTGGAACGGCAGATGTGCAACACCACATCTAGTTTGTGTAAGTACTTTAAGTATATTTTTCTGTATTGTGTGGTTTTAGTAGGTATATTTAGTATGTGCTATACAAGGAAAAATAGAAACATATGTTGGACGTTTAAAATTTTTGTCCTTTTCCTACAAATTACTAAGTGAAATAAATCCAACAAGCTTAAACGTCACAGGATTGTTCTTATAGTAGATACTCAAAATATATTTATATAAAGAGTAAACTAAAAGACAGATAATAGGAAACAGGGAGATAGATCTTTTGCAAAAGGGAAAGGAACCAAAAGATGAAGGCAGAAGAGTAGGAGGTGATGAAAAGGGGATTAAAAAATAATGAAAATGTGTTAGGTAGATGTGTCTACTCTTCATGACGAATATAATCACTATGTGCTGCAATCATATTCTAATAAAAATAAAAATTTAAAAAATATTATAAAAGACAAATTGGCAAGAGCAATGAGATAAATGATCCGAGTGAGGGAGATTATTAGCAATAAATCTTTTAATGTAATAATTGTTTTTATTTAAAGATTTATCATAGTCTTGAATACACCCTCACTGATCACGTGTTTACAGAAATTTCTGTCAAGTAAAAGCATGATAGTATATCTTCATCTACTTTATTCACTATATATGACACCATGGTGTCTCTGGCTTTTCCTTAAGGTAAAAAAGATCATGAAAGGTAAACATTTTGGAACATTTCAAGACATCAAGGCAGCCAGGACAGAGAAAAAAAAGAATTTCATGGAAATGGACTTCCAGAACTTCTTCAGAAAGTCTGAAGAACAATAGGATAAATGTTTGCAAAGAAAGGGGGAATATTTTGTAGGAGATGAACGATGTTATGTCTTTTGATGTAATAATGTTTAAAAATTTAAGCATTCAATATGCTTTCAACCTTGCATGAATTAGGAACACAATAGTAAAGTGACCATCAATATCATGCTACCAATTATTTGCAATAAAATAAAATAGAGAGATTTCAGTGTCTAACAATGACAAATAGCACATAATGGTAACTGCCCTCCTGCTCTAATGAGTAGAAAACTTGTGTAAAACACTTTTTAGACATTAAATAACAGAGAGTGCTTGGAAACCATCATGGAGAGAAGAACAGCAAATGAGGGGAACTCTATGATTTCTCTGAGTTAGTGACTGGCAATATTTTTCGGTGTCTTCAATGTACAGAGAAGGCAAAAGGACAAGGTGCATTCCAGAGTCCAAATAAGAAGACACAGGTAGACCAGGATATTTCTACACAAGTAGACCATTTTAGAGACATCTTTTATTAAAATTCCATGTACATACAGGAAAAGACATCCAAGATAATCAAGACAAGTTCAAACCCCTAGTTATAGAAGAGCTCTATCATGGATAAATTACAATATTCATATAAGTCTGAAAGTATTCCACTTTTTTCTTGAAATTATGGAATTAGAACATGTGAATTTTAAAATTACACACATCTGTACATAAAATACACTCAATGTGTTCAAGGAACACATGTATGTAATAAAAATAAATGGAATTTATTTAAACAAACCAAAAAAGAATATCCAGAGATGAAAAATATAACATCTAAAATTAAACAAAAGACTCCTGTGAAGATTAATATCTGTTTAGAAATGACAGAAAGATTAGTGAACTTGATTGCACTGCAATGAATATTCAAAAATGAAACAAACAAAAAACAAAAAAATTGAATGAGTCTCGATGAACTGTGAGCCAATGAAATGTGCCCCAAAGGTGCATGTATTAATATCAAGGAAATTAAAATATATTCAATCTGAGTTACACATTGGAGTAAAATGATTTAAAATTAAATAATTAAAAAACAACAAAAGGGTAAAAGGTAAAAAAGTAGAAAAAAGAGAGCATATAATATAAATATTTAAACAAATAAAATGATCATAATTCTAAACCAAAGCATATTAATATGAAAGCAAGTCCAACATGTATGATATATATAAGAAACATTAAATACAAATATAAGTATACTATGCCAATATAATTTTTTAAGGAAAGCTAGAGAATATATGAGTATTGAAACAAACTTCAGAATAAAGCATTGTAAGTGATTGAGAGGGAAATCCTTAATGATAAAAAGTGTTAATTCATCAAAGGACATCACAATGTCAAATCTGAATTTATTTAACAAAAGAGCTTCCAGATACATGAATGAAAATAATGAATGTGAAATGAGAAATGAGAAAAATTCACTATAATATTTTGAAATTTCAAAACTATCTTCATTGATTGATGTAACAATAGATGGACATTTGTACACTATTATAAATCATTTGTCTCTAGAACTTTACTAACATTCCTAACCATTACAAAATATTTAAAATGCTTACAGGTTTGGAGAAAAGGTACAGCATTTTTCAAAAATTATGACAATTGTTTATGCAGAAAATATTAAGAGAACTGTAAGAATTCCATACAAATTAAACTACACAATTAGTAAGACTTCAGGTAATTCAATCAGCATTAAAAAGTCATCTTTTCTATAAAATAACAATTGTTATTAAAGATACTAAAAAAAGAAAAAAAGAGCTGATGCCACTTATAGTAGCACCAGATACCATGTACAATTGTACTAAAATACTACAATTTATCAAAATACATACAAAACTATATACTATACATAATACAGTGTAAACTACACCTCTCTTCTGGGAAAAGTTAAAGAAAGTACAAATATAAGTTGAGATATACTGAATTTTGATATCACACCAAAAGTGTTATAAAATGTCAGTTCTCTCCAAAGTGATCTATAGATTTAGTACATTCTCAATCAAAATTCAAGCAGGACTTTTTTAAATAAAATTGACAAGATGATTCTGAATTAATTATGGAAATGCATAGGACCTAGAGAAGCCAAAATATTTTACAAAAATAAACCTAAGATGCTGCAGATGTAGCTTCATGATAGAATGATCACATAGCACATACTAGTTCCAGGGTTTACCTACCCAGTACCACAAAAAATTAATTAAATTTAAAAATAAAATAAAAATCTACAAGGGATACAAAAATTATATACTAAACTCATTTACCAATAAACTAAAATAATAAAAAGCAGGGGAAAGAAAAGAATGGAAAAGAAAAAATGAAAAATGGAAAGATTTTGTAAATAGGTAAGGGTGGAGGGGGTGAAGGGAGGACAGGGGAATGGGGAAAAAATAAGAACCAAGATACTTCATGTAAAGGTACAAAGTCCTAATGATGAGTGTAACTATTTTATACCTAAAATGTACCAATAAACTTAATGGAAAAAAATAAGAAAATAATAAAAAGCATGTAAGTTATTGACTGATTTAAAGACATCTCATAAAACTACAGTAGTCAAGACAGGATTGTATTAATTCGAAGATGAACATATATATCAATAAAATGGAATAGATTCCATAACAAATTGTATAATATTCCATCTACAATGCTATAGTTGGGATGTGAACTATGATCCCAAGTTGCATGTGTTAAAGGAATGCAAGGTAAAGAAATTTCCCAACGAGAAAGAACTCAAAGTTGTGAAGAGCATGAGTAGACAGGAAATCATATCCAACTTCTGAGTTGCAAAGATCTCTAACTCATGTTATTACTATTAAACTAAAGAAAATGCTTCCTTAAAATTAAAATACAAATGCATTCAGGGAGAATTCATATAACATTTCACCATATGGCCTCTTGCTTTCCTGGTTCCTTTTTATTCTACCAGAAGTTCTGTAGAAGCTTCTATCTGATGTTCTAGTTCTCTGGTGTCTACCCTTGCCCTGGTCAGATTATTATTCAGAGAGGAGCTCTAAGATCCTTTAAAGATGTAAATAAACCTAGATAGCACCTAAGCTCAAAATCTTTCATTTTTACTTATTTCACTTAAGTTAAAATCAGATTTCTTAAAGTGGCTTCCAAAACATTGCTAATTCTGCCATTCATTCTTTGTATCTCTAACTTATTATCATCAATAAAATCATTCTGGTTCAGTAGCATTTGCCTGCTTCTTATTCATATAATTTACCAATAACCTCCCAAACTCAACACATTTCATAGGTTTTTGTCCTAAGCCTGTGTATCTCTCACATATCTTCACTTCAATAACATTTACAAAGTTATCAACTATCTCCTTAGTGAGGTCCAATCTCTCCACCCTAAATAAACTTACACCTGCACCTAAAAAGCAACCTTGTCATACTTCTTTTCCCATAACTCTTTTTTAATGATCAAAGTCATTGATGTTTAATTTAAATACCACAACATCTGTTTTGAAGGCATAGTTAATGGGTTTTTTTATATATTTACAGAATTTTAACTGTAACAACTCATTTTAAAGCATTTCCATAGGCCATACTACTGGGCCGAGCACAGAGGAGGTGAGCTGCATGGGCACCATGAGCACAAACCACCTCCCCCCTATCAAAAGGAGAAGACACACAAACAAATCTAAAAACCAGCCTGCCAGATCACCTAGAGCAGCCCCAAAAGGAAATAAGATGGAACACTCTGTTGCTCAACCACCTGGACTCCTTGAACTGGCAAAAAAGAGGATCTGGAAAAAATGAAATTGAAATAATTTCTCAGATAACAGCAGAGATTGTGCTCATAGTGCAAGACATGATTAACAAATCTGGAGAGGAGTTGAGGAATATAACGGAATCCCAACATAGGAAACAAATGGAATCCATAAAACAGATGCAAACAGATTTCCAGGAGATGAAAAACTCCATTGAAAGTCTATACAGAAGAATGAGCAAATGTGAGGACAGAATATCAAATAAAGAAGAAAAGATTGCAATTAGTGAGGAGGTAAAGAAAAATTGCTTTAAAATTGTAAGGGAATATGAGAAATCAATCCAGCAGCTGCTAGACTATGCAAAGAAGAGTAACATAAGACTGATTGGAGTCAATGAAGAAAGAGGAGAGAGAGCAGATGACATAAAAAAGCTCTTCACAGAAATGATGGCAGAAATCTTCACCAGGAGAGGAAAAGAACTTGACATATAGATAAATGAGGCATATAGGACCCCAGCTAACCTTAATCAAAAAAAGATCTATACATAGGCATATAGTAGTTAGGATTCCAGAAATCCAACAGAAGAATAAAATTCTACAAGCAGTCAGAGAAAAGAAACAAATCACATACAAAGGAAAGCCCATCAGAATCACACCAGACGTCTCAATGCAAACCCTCAAGGCAAGAAGAACTTGGAGTGATGTATTCCAAGAGCTAAAGGAAAACAGCCTCCAACCCAGAATGATGTACCCTGAAAAATTATCTTTCAAAATTGATGGAGAAATAAGATACTTTCATGACAAAGAGCACTTTAGGAAATTCATGAATACCAAACCAGCACTCCAAAAAATTTTTGATAATATTCTAGGAAAAGACAATGAGGATCACAACCCCAGGAAGCACAGCAGAATGAATCCATCAGGCATGGCAAGAAGTTAAATGCAAAGGGAGAAAATCCAACAAACAGAAAATGTCATGACAATGATGAGGCAATACATATCAGTTATAATCATCAATATTAATGACCTCAATTCACCAATCAAAAGAAAGAGATTGGCAGAATGGGTCCAGAAGCACAATCCAAAAATATGCTGCATACAAGAAACACTTAATTCAAAAATAAACTCATAGACTGAAAGATAAAGGGTGGAAAACAATACTCTATGCAATAGGAACCCAAAAAAAAGCAGGGGTAGCTATCCTCTTTGCAGATCAAGTGGATTTCAAACAATCACTGATTAAAAGAGACAAATAAGGACACTACATCCTTGTAAAGAGAACAATCCAAGAGGAAGATATGACAACCATAAATACATATGCACCAAACACTGGTGTGCCCAACTATATCAAACAAATACTAACAGACATGAAAAATTAAATAAGCACTAATACAATAGAAGTGGGGGACCTCAATACCCCATTGTCACAAATGGGGAGATCAACTAGACAGAAAATAAACAACAAAATACTAGAACTCAAGCAAATTCTTGAACAAATGAACTTAACAGATGTTTACAGAGTGTTCCACCCCACAAAATCAGAATACAAATTCTTCTCAGCTGCACATGGATCGTTCCCCAAAATAGACCATATAGTTGCTCACTGAAAATGTTTAAGTAATTGCAAAGTTATTGAAGTTATCCCTTGTATATTATCAGACCATAGTGCGATGAAATTGAAGATCAATAGCAAAAGAAACCACAAAAATTTTCATATATACATGGAAATTGAACTACACAATTCTGAATAATGAATGGGTCACAGAGGAAATTAAAGAAGAATTCAGACAGTTCCTTCAATTAAATCACAATGACAATACAACATATAAAAATCTATGGGACACACTGAAAGCAGTCTTACAAGGGAAATTCACAGCAATGAATACTCATACTAGGAAAACAGAGCGAGCCAAATTAAATGACTTGATGCTGAACCTCAAGCTTCTAGAAAAAGAAGAGCAGGACAAACAAAAAGCTCATACATAGGAGGAAATTATAAAGATCAGAGCAGAAATCAATGCCTTGGAGTCTAAGAGAATAATACACACACAAAAAAAACAATGATGCCAAGAATTGGTTCTTCCAAAGAATAAACAAAATACACAAATGCTTAGCCAATCTTATCAGAAAAAGGAAAGAAAAGCCCCAAAACCTGCAATTAGGAGTGAAAAGTATGAAATTACAATGAACTCAGCAGAAATCCAGAGGATCATCAATACTTACTTCAAAAACCTATACACCAATAAGAAGGAAAACAGAAGAAATGGACAGATTCCTAGATATGTGTGAATTAGCAAAGCTGAACAAAGAAGAACAAAAAATTCTAAACAACCCAATATCAATCGATGAAATTAAAAATGTAATTTAAAACTTACCAACTAAAAAAAGCCCTGGACCTGACGAATTCACTGCTGAATTCTGCAAGACATGTAGATAGGAACTACCGCCACTACTGTTTAAACACTTCATTGAAATTGAAAGGGAAGCAATATTCTTGAATTCATTCCTGGAAGCAAGCATCACCTTGTTCCCCAAAGCAGAGAAAAACCCAACAGAAAAAGAGAACTATAGACCAATCTCACTTATGAACATTGATGAAAAATCCTTAATACGATACTGGCAAATAGAATGCATAAGATCATCAAGACGATCATACCCCCTGACCAAGTGGGATACATCCAGGGATGCACAGATGGTTCAACATAAATAAATCAATCAATGTAATGCACTATATTAATTGAGCAAATGACAAAACCATATGATCAACTCAATAAATGCATATAAAGCATTTGACAAAATCCAACATGCATTTATGATAAAAACCCTACCAAAAATTGGAATAGACATTTTCTACATCAATCTGATAAAAGCCATCTATGAAAAAACAACAGCTAATATCATACTAAATGGTCAAAACCTAAAATCGTTCACACTAGAATCAGTATCAAGACAAGGATGTCCACCATCACCACTCCTGTTCAATATAGTTTTGGAAACATTAGCCATGGCAATTAGACAAGAGAAAGGAAAAAAATGAATAAAGATAGAAAAGGAAAAAGTCAAATTATCATTATTTGCAGATGACATTATACTCTACATAGAAGACCCCAAGAACTCCACCAGACGTCTGCTAGACTTAATATCCAAATTCAATAGAATAGCTGGATACAAGGTCAACACACAAAAATCAATAGCTTTCTTATGCAGGAACAACAGACTCACTGAGACAGAAATAGATCAAACAATTCCTTTCACAATAGCATCCAAAAAACTGAAATACCTAGGAATTAACCTAGCAAAAGAAATCAAAGACCTCTTCTCTGAAAACTATAGCACTCTGAAAAGAAAGATTGAAAATTATATCTTAAAATGGAAACACATCCCTTGCTCCTGGGTAGGAAGGATCAACATAATGAAAATGACCATACTTCCTAAACTGCTATACAGATTCAGTGCAATTCCAGTTGAAATCCCAGCAGCATACTTCACGGACCTTGAGAAAACAATCCAAAAATTCATTTGGAATCAGAAGAGATCCAGAATACCTAAAGCAATTCTGCACAACAGAGACATGGCAGGGGGTATCACAACCCCCAACTTGAAAATATACTACAAAGTTACTGTGATAAAAACAGCATAGTACTGGCAAAGAAACAGACTTTAGGATGAGTGGAACAGATTAGAAGATGCAGAAACAACTCCAGACACTCAGCCACCTCATCTTTGACAAAGGAGCCAAACACCTTCACTGGAGGAAAGATAGCCTTTTTAATAAATGGTGTTGGTTAGTTGGGTTTCAACTTGCCAAACATTAAAACTAGACCTATATCTCTCACCATGCACTAAACTAAAATCAAAATGGATTAAAGATCTAAACAGTAAAATAGAAATGCTGAATTGACTGGAACAGAGGTTAGGTAGAACTCTTGAAGACATTGGTGTAGGAAAAGATTTTATGAACAAAACCTCAGTTGCCTGTGAGCTAGCACAAACAATCAACAAGTGGGATCTCTTCTTATGAAAATGCTTCTGCACAGCAAGAGAAACCACCAACAGTGTGAAGATACAATCCACAATGTAGGAAAAAATGTTCACTTACTGTTCCTCAAACAAAGGGTCTACCTTCTATAATCCATAAAGAACTTAAAAAAATCAAAACTCCCAAATTTAAAGACCCAATCCAAAAATGGGCATCTGAAATGAAAAGACATTTCTCAAAGAAGTAGAAATAGCAAATAAACACATGCAAAGGTGTTCAATATCACTGGTCATTCGAGAGGTGCTAATAAAAACAAAGCTGAGATTTCACCTCACTCCAGAAAGAATGGCTGCTATCATGAAATCAACCAATAACAAATGCTGGTAGGGTTGTGGGGAAAGAGGAACCTTGCTCCACTGCTGGTGGGAGTGTAGACTGGTGCAACCACTGTGGAAATCAGTATGGAGATACCTCAAAGAACTAGGACTGGAAGTCCCATTTGACCCAGTGGTTCCCCTGCTGGGTATCTTCCCCAAAGAATTAAAAGAATCATACCATAGTGATATATGTGCACCCATGTTCATAGCAGCACAATTTGTAAAAGCTAAAACTTGGAAGCAGCCCAATTGCCCATCAACTTGAGACTGGATAAAGAAAATGTGGGTTTTTAAAAATGAAATGGAGTACTACTCAGCCATAAAAAATGAGAAATTAGAGACATTTATAGCTAAATGGATGCACATTGAGGCGATACTCTTGTGAAATAAATAGGACACACGTGTAAATACTGAATAGTTTCTCTAGTGTGAGACACTGAAAGTGTAAATGAGGACTAAAAGGTATAATAGATAATGTAAAATAGGAAGAAAAGGAGCAAAGGGGAAGGGGAAATGGGAGAGGTAGAGAAAAGGAAAGAAGGGAATGGAATTAATATTGGAAAATGAAAAAAATAGAAATAGAGTCTTTGTATATATGGAGGGATGGAGGGGTTGAAAAGAGGGCAGGGGAAAGGGGAAAAATAAGAACCAAGAACGATTATGTAAAGGTATAAATTTCCAATGATGAATGTCATTATATTGTATACCTAAAATGTACCAATAAAATAAAATTTAAAAAACAACATTTCCCTAACTTTAGAAAATATTCCCATGACAATTTATAGTCATTTCCTCTATTCATCTTCTTTTTTATTGCTGGGTCAAATTGTTTGACACAACTTTATCAAAGAAGTTGTTTCTTAGGCTCATTTTTAAAGAGGTTTTAGTCTATAAAGAGTTGGCTTCAGGGCAGGAATATCATGGCAGCAGAGCATGGTGGAGAAAGGGTACTAACTTCATGGTAGCCAGGAAATGGAGTACAGGGGAAGAATGACAGTGAGGGATACGCTTTCCAAAACTACAACACTGGTGACCAACTTCCTTCAATGTACCCCACCTCATTGAGCTCTGATATCAATGGATTGATCCGCTGATGAGTATAGGGCCCCAGGATCTAATCACCTCTCCATCAATATCTTAGTACTGTCAAGTTGACAGTGAAGATTAACTGGCATAAGTCCACCACTTGTCAACTTGACCTCCAATCACATCTCTTCAGACCATGCTATAGGGACCATGTCTGGTTCAAGTGTATAAAAATCGGTAAGATAGAGCATTGTGCTCCAAAAGCATATAGTTATACACTCAAGACATACTGTATAAGTAAGGACACATCTCCCAGGAGATAGGTTAAATTGTGATAACCAAAACAAGCCTCAAAGATGTTCCAAACCGCAGAACTGGTGAACACGCTATACATTACATAGAAAGGATATGTTAAAATCACAGATGGAATTAAGTTTGCTAATTAATTGATGTTAAACAAGGACATCATCCTAGGTTATCCAGCAGACTCTAAATAATCCCAGGTCTTTTTACAAATAAATAACAGAGGCAGATGGATCAGAGTCAGAGGAGAAAGACTAAGGAAGCAGAGTGTCACCATGATGTGACATGAAAGAGACTCAATTTATGATTGCTGTCTTTAAAGACCAAAGGGGCAAGGCATGTGGTTGGACTCTAGACAATGGAAAAGGGAAGGACCCAAATTCTTCTCCAAAGAAATGCCATTCTGCTGAACCCTTGATGCTGGTTCCTTTGGATATTTCTGCAATTTCCAAGATTGTAAAATAATATATTTTAGATCATTGAACTTTATGCTACTAAGTCTATAGTACAGCAACAACAGAGAGGCCATTCAAGAACCATAGACAGTAGGTGGGAGGTGGGAGGGTTAGGGGAAGAGGGGCTTGAATCCTCACTATGTTTACCAAACTGTTATTCCTAGAAGTACTAACCTATGACTAAAATATGTTTTCAGAAGCAGGAGTCATGGTATCTATTGTTAAGGAAAAAAGTTTGCAAACTAGTTAGATTTTCCAATGGGAAAACACAACCATATGGAGGAGATGTTAGAAGCAAAAAATTATGCCAACGGGATAATCAACCATCACTCACATGGCCAGCCATCCCAGAGAACTGGCAAGCATGGTGCATCACTGTAGCAGCTGTTGCCATGGCCCCAAATCCTGCAAAAATGACTGAAAAAGAAACAAAACAAAGAAGCAAATAGAAACCCTCTGAGATCTTGAATTTGTAAATCAGAATGTAGCACTGTGTAACAAGAATATGGAACTACCTAAGACCATTTGCATATGGATCTTAGCTCCACATCACAAAAAATTCGTGATCCTGGGCAAATTACTTAAATAACATCTGTTTATTTATCTCTAAAGTAAAATTGGATCTGGCTGAAATTATTTTCAAAATAACCTAAATTTTCTTTCTTTTCTTATTCCTTCCTTCTGTCCTTCCTATTTGCTTTCTTTCTCCTCTCTCTCTCCCCGCCTCCCTCTCTGCTTTTTAGTAAGCCAAATATAATCCAGGACAATTTTAGTATCAACAAATTTTGTGTGTATGATTTACTTAACTTTATTCAAAATGTCAGTTGCCTACTGATATTATGCTGATATTTTGCACACTTATATGTACATATATTAACCTTCATTCTTTATACACAAAGCATGTAATGTAATTATTTAGCTAACATGCACATATATTTGTATGTATGTGTATGTGTGAACAAATAGGTATAATATATGTACATTTGGAGAGAGAATATATTCAATAAAATGGCATAAAAATTCTGATATATAATTGAAAAAGTAAAAGAAATCTTGATGTGTCCATACCTCTAATAAGGGTTCTCCAGGAAAATGTGTGTATTATAAAGAAATTAACTTATGAAGATTTGGTTCCAGTGGTGATGGGGGGAAATAAGCTTGAAGAGCTGAAGTTGGCACATTGAAGATCCAGCAGCACTTTGGATGGAATTCAAGAAGATTTCTGGAAGTCAAGAGAGTTGGTAGTTCAAGTTTCGATCTAAATGACAGCAGGCTCAGGATCCAAGAAGAGGTGATGTTTTGGTTTGAGAGCAGAGAAAAGCATACGTGTCCCATTTCAAAGCAGTCAGGCGGCAGTTCTCTCTTATGAGAGGGTCAGCCTTTCAGTTCTCTTCTGGCCTTCAGTTGATGAGGTAAGGCCATCCACATTTGAGAGATCAGTGGATGTACATGTATTCTTGTACATGTATTCTTCAGAAGTTAATCTTCTCCAAACATTCTGAAGACACACTCAAAGTTAGGTTTGGCCAAATATCTGAACACTCTAAAGCTGAACTAAGTTGACACATTAAACTGACCATCAGACCCCCGAGCCACTTAAATACACCTTCAATATATTTCCTGTTCTTGAGAACAAGTTAAGTATTTTAACTCTGAAACAGTAGAACTCAAAGCCAATTATTAAATACTTCTAGTAAAGCTCATCATTTAAGGGTAATGAGAATAAGGCAGAGCTGGCCTTAGATGTCAGCTTCTATTGTCTTCCCTTCATTTTCTGCAATATTGCTCCTCATTTAGAATCCTTCAATCAGGCAGAAAAGTTGTTAGAAAATAAGATACGATTCTTAAGAATAGGGACTAATAGAAAGACTTCAGGACGAAATAAAAAAGTGCATTTAATTTGCCTGCATTATTGTATATTGCTTTATAAATTTAGATCTTTCACTTAGCTTTTTGGAAGAATTTTTGAACACTATTAAAAGAAAGTTACCAAATATAGTATTCATTTTGCAAGTAGCAAATATAGTAAATCAACCAAAAGTTTAACCATGTGTCACTTTAGGTATAATATATATGTATTAAATACTATATATCATATAAAATATATAATATGTTTATATTATACTTATATATTATATATTTTATATATAATATTATATTATGTTGCACATATATATTATATACATAGCACATATATGTGTATATATATGCGTGTGTACATGTTTAAAAAGTCAGAGTAAAAGACACATTTCCATTAATTCGCTTAACAATAGTCCCCTTCAGGGGGGAATTAGGTAGGTATAAACATGGTTTGTCCTCATTCATTTCATTCATCACATCTGGCATCACAGCACATTCAGCTTTTCCCCAAAGTCAAAATAAACATGACAGGTAAACATTTTTAATCTATTCAGATCATGAAGACAGCACAACTAAAGACACTCATGAAAGAGGACTTTCAGAACTGCTTCAGAAAGTGCAGAGATAATGGGATAAGTGTATTCAAAGCAAGGGATATGGATGGCGATGTCTTTTACAGTAGAATTTTTTTCATTTAATCATTCACCACATATGTTGTTCACACCTTGTATAAGATGTAGTAACCTCATATGGAAAATGAGAATGAAAGTGCATGGGGTTGATCTGAGGATTAAATACCAGTAAGTATAGGAAATGCTTAGTAGTGTTCTTTACAAGCAGTGAGTTTGCAATACATATGACCCTTACCTAAAATCATTTGAGGAAATTCATCATATCCAATACCAAGATATTACTGTATGATGAATGTTCAATAAATCCTAATTTGCCTTTACTATTACAATTATTAAATAATTTAACTAATGAATGAAAAACATACCAAAATACTAATTACTAAG
This sequence comes from Heterocephalus glaber, assembly GCF_053883595.1. NCBI lineage: Eukaryota > Metazoa > Chordata > Mammalia > Rodentia > Bathyergidae > Heterocephalus > Heterocephalus glaber. Next base: position 26,816,443 of record NW_028258151.1, on the reverse strand, counting down.
CATTCATACTTACCTTTAAATTATTCCTTTTTCAATATGAAAATAGCTGTTACAAAAAAGATGAAAATTATTTATTATTAAGATCTTTTTTAGTAAGCTAAAGGACAAATATTTGACATAATTTTAAAAACTGATATAGGTGTTGATATCAATTTATTTTTGAAAAAATTTTGAAAAGAACTTTTAAAATAATTTAGAGTACTATAGTTGTGAAAATGGTTCTCAATTTAAAATTTCCAGTTTTATTCAAGCCTAGGAACTCTCTAGATGTAGTAGAGATATCTAGGAGTGAATTCCAGACTGTAATAAACTTCTTGCAGTTTCACTCCAAGCACTGCTTATCAATTATCCACAGGGATTAAGCACATTTTTCTCTATTATTTAGATCAGCTGGCAAATAGAGAGGAAGGTGATAAGGAGATGCAATGCTAAAATGGTCTATTTCGAAATCACATAGTGCCTTAAAAGCATTAAAAATGTAGGTCATCTATGTCTAATGGGAAAGAAATGAAAATTTGCATGACAAACAACTGTAGGTAACCACAAATATAGCAACTCTCATAAATACCAATAAAATCACTTGTAGAAAGAATACACACTCTTAAAGATATAAACATTTACTCAAGGCATTTCTAAAAATATATGCACACAGTATAAACACATTTAGGCAAAATTGATTCCTTTTTCAGGTAACATTTTAGGTATTTTTCTTATTATTCCCAAATATTTCTTGAGTCTTAGAATATTCCCTGGTAAAACCAAATATGTGTTCAAAATTATGAGAGAAATTGCTTTGGACAATATGAATGAGTTAAACATTTTAGTTATTGTTGTCTTCTATAATAAGTATAGTTTAAATAATAATTATAGATTTTGAATACTGGATTCCTGAGTAGAGAGTTTTTGATAAAGCAAATTCATATTAATACTTGTAATTAGCTAGTGCAATAAGAAAAAAATTGATACACTGTTGTATATATTGCATAAACATAATAAGCACTCTAAAAATCCATTTCTCAAAAGCATCTCCATAGAATTTTATTATAATGAAAAGTATGAATGATAATTGCTATTTGCAAATGGCATTTATTAAACAGTGGATTTTATATACACTGCTACCTCATTACTTTTTTCATCAAATTATCACAAAATCCTATGAACAGTTCAAATATTTTATTATGCTTGTAAAATAAGGAACTAAAACAAATTTAAGCATCTCATAAAGGATATGGAAATGCAAATCTAGTCTTCCTATGATAAGTCTTTAATCTGAAAAATTTGCTTTAAGATCTCAGCCAGAGACAAAAAAAAAAAAAAACTCAGTCAGTGACTTCTTTCCAAACTCTTATTTTCTAAACAATAAAACTGGAATAACAATAATGGACACAAAGTGTGCATATGTAGTATGTGACTGAGGGGATAAATGTACAATTGGATAAAATGTTTTATGAAAGCCTCCAATGAGAGGTCAGGCACAAGACAGGTACCTCCTTTGCAACAGTGCCCATAGATGATCCAGGTACTGAAGGTGATTAGCAAGGTTAGAGAAAATAAAGGAAAAGATATTAACTGAAAATTTTTATAAGAAATAAAATCTACAAAAATCAAATAAAACAGGAATTTAGGAAATGGCAAAATAAAATATTTGAACTGAAGAAATGATTCAACAGGTTTAACAGCAGAGGAGAAAAGCACAATTTTTTATAGACTGACAAAGTAGTAGTTTATACTCCACCAACTGATAAATTTCTGAAGCCTTTATAGCTGCTCACACAAATCCATTGAACACAAAGTATCCAAAAATTACACCCAAAAGAATTAATTTGATCCAGTTTATAGTGATGTGCCTTAGACATTGATTTTAAAAGTTCCTTAATCTTAAAATTAATACCAAAAAAACCTTGTGCCTGATAGCCTACTGTGTATAATATCCTATTTTATTACCACGATTAATTGTACAAATCAATGGATTTCACTGTGATATTTCATGTAGTCAATCATCTTGTATTGACCCTCTTCATCCACCCTTCCTCTCAGGACCTCTCTGTCTCCCTTCCCCTCTCCCCCAAACCTTTCCCAGCCCCAAACAATTGCTTTTAATATTTTGTCTCTCTTTCTTCTTTCCTTTACTCCTCTCTAGAATCCACTATTTCATTCAGTACTTATAAAAGATTAACTTATTATCTAGCTTCAAGATCTGGGGTGCTGTTATGCAAGAAGTTAATATAAATAACAATGATTTTATGTATATTTCAATCACAAACCTAGGACAAAGGACTTTGAAATTTTTCACTATAAAGAAATAAGAAGTGTTTGCAAAAATAGAAATAGGTTATTTTTGAAAAAATGTCTATCAAAATAAATGAGACACAAGGTTAGATGTCATAAAGTATATTTTGTGTGTGAAATACAAATACACATAAAGAATAAAATAAAGGAGAGAAAACAGGGAGCCAGATTTTTTTGTTTGATGGGGAGGGAATTAGTGGAAGGAGAGAAAAAAAGAGTATAAAGAAAGGGCTAAAAGACAGTTAAATATGATTAAGATATGATATATAATCACATGTGTAAGGAGTAAAACTAATGTAATTATTACATGTCACAAAAGTATATGAATACACAAGAAATTGCAAAGAAATAAATAAGGTTTGAGAAGATAAACCTGATTTTAACATTATACAATGAATGTACGTAAGAAAAGACTACATGGCAGCACATTAATTTATGTAATTACAAATTGTATGTATTATTTCCTTTAAAAATTTACCAGACAACAGACAACATGAAAACAAATGAAAGACATTTGCAGGGCACATGGTTCTGTTGAATTGAGTTGTATGTTACTTTTCATTCATGTTATAAATTGTAATGTGTTATAAGATTATTAGTTTGAGTTTTTTCCATGATATAGTAAGCACTTTAAGATATTGCAGAAGAGAGAAACCTTTCTGATTTTTATTTATTTCCTTCCAGTACTTTTATATTTACTTTGGTCATGTCTAATTTATAGAATATTTCAAGAAAAGCTTTTTCATTTTAACTTAGTTTTCATAGAAACAACAGCCAAAAAAAAAAAGGCAGGGGGGAGCAAACAAAACCACTCTTACTGTACATAATTCAGAAGTGTAAATGATGTATTATTAATTTCCCAATTAGAAGAACAAATATAGCTGACATTGACTGGTTTTGAAATTAATGAAGCCTTCATTTGAGTGTTATAAAAATATCCAAAATTATTAGTCATAATTTTTATATATTTTAATCTTATAATGTTTTAAGAAAGACTAACCTATTTTTATCTGTTTGTAAATACTATAAATGATATATTAGAAAAAAATGAGAAATGTTAAATTTATTTCAAAAAGAGCAAAACATTTTAATGGTTAATATAAATAGCACATTATGAAACAAAGCTGTGTTTTTTCAAAACAAAATATGGAGAAAATATTACTTCTTGTATTTTTTATGTTTATGGACATGTTTGAAGTGAAAAAAAATGATTTTCCTATTTACATATGCATATATTATTTTGTGATATGCATATATTGTTTTAAATTATTTTAAAAAGTAATATGACTAGAAATAGATGTAGCATTTTAAGTCATGTTCATTTATTATGAATATTCATTTCTGAGACTGTAAGATAGTACAACAAAATTTAGTTTCTCGAAGGTAACTTTCAATGTGAAATTTGAATTCCGAGCAGAGTTTTTCTTAGGATGTACATTAAAATTCATTGGTCTATCTTGAAATTTGAATAGATATGTTACTCATGAATAAATTTGTAACAATATGAATGCATCAATCATAAAATATTAGTACACTGAATTGTGCAGGTCCAGATGTTGACCCAGGTAATTATATTGATACTCTACTTCTTAAATAGCTACACATAGCATTAAATATATCTTTACATAGTGGGCAATTGTTAATCTCATAATGGAAGATATGTCTTCCAAAATTCTGATTTTCACCTGAGACAGTAATTTTAGTATTGATAACAAGTCACCTGTTGTTTGCTTTTTGTTTGTTTGTTTAGCTTATTGCTACATTTTAGGTATACATTATGATCACATTCATCATTGGGAATTTGTTCTTGTGCATGATATATCTTGTTTCTTATTTTTCCCATTCTGCTTCCCTTTTTTCAACCCCTGCAACCCTCTCTATTCACAAAAGACAATTTCCGTTTCTTCCTTCTTATTTTCTTTCTTTTGCTACCCCCCCCCATTGCCTTTCCCCTTTGAACATTTTCTTCCTATTCCACAATATCTGTAATACATTTTGGTCCACATTTACACTTTCAGTTTCTCATACCACAGAAACAATTCATTTTTTACACAAGAGTGTCCTATTTATTTCACTTAAGAGTGTGGCCTCATACTCTTGTATGTGTAAATACCAAATAGTATCTCTGGTGTGAATAACTAAAAGTGTAATTCAGGATCAAAGTGTATAATTGATATAGTGAAATAGGAAGAAAAGGTCAAAAGGAGCAGGGGAAGTGGGAGGGGAAGGGGAAAGAAGGGAAAAGGAAAAATATGAGCAAGGGGAAGAAATGGAAACAAAGTTTTTTAAATAGGGAAGGGTGGAGGGGTGAAGGGAGGACAAGGGAATGGGGAAAAAATAAGAACCAAGATACATCATGTACAGGTACAAGATCCCAATGATGAATGTAACTGTATTGTATACCTAAAATGTACCAATAAAGTTAATGAGAAAAAAATAAAATAAAATAAAATTGTAGCCATCCCAGTAAAAAAAAAAAAAAAAAAAAAAAAAAAGTATGGCTTCAATATGCACCCATTTAGCTATAAATGTCTCTAGTTGTCTCTCTAAGCTGCTACTGGCCAGGTGAGACAAGCAGCTTAAAGCTCCGAGGCCATTCCGGGCCACGCCCATGGCACAGTGAGGTCCGCTTAGGTGGGCAGGCGCCTCCAACACCCAGTCCCCCCCGCGCCGTGCACCTCTTACCTTCTGGCTTTTCTGCTACCTGGTCCCACACTACAGAGGCACAGGAGATTGTAAAGACCCTTGTCCTGAGCGCCACAAGATAGAGCAGAAGTTAGTAACAGAAAGAGGGCTTCTCAGGCTCCTCAGTGAAAACTGAAGCTGAGCAGAAAAGTAAAGAGAATCTCTGAAATAAAGGCACATAAGACCACTGTACTTGGTCTGCCGCTGGCTTGCTGAGACTCATTGACTCATGTATGCACAGGGATTCCTACGTTGCCTACTGTGACAACAGAGACATACCCTGAAGGAGGCCCATAATTTCTATTGCTATTTGAAAAAAAAAATTGTTTTCTCTTATTTTTAATTCTAAATTTTTACTTTTTTTCTACTCTTCAAAGTTTTACTTTTCTTTCTTTTTTTTATCTTTTCTTTCTCTCTCTCTCTCACTCAATCTCTTGCTGTCCCACATTGCTCCTCATCTCCCCATTTGTTCCTTTCTGCACTGAATTCGGATTTCTCCCTTATAATTTTTTCTTCTCTTTTTCCTTCTCTTGATTATCATTAGGTTTAAAGGAAAGTAAATTTGGTATCTAGCCTCCTTGTTGCTGTTAGGTGATTCTATTCACATCTTTGTTCTTTCATTCTGCCTTTTTCTCTTGCCTTTAACAACTTCTTAGAATTTGTGTGATCTTTCTGTGTCTTCTGGCCTCATCACTAACCTTACCTGTTCTTTTTACCTGTCCCTCCCTCCCCAATTCCTTTTAACTCCCCACCCCAAAGGTGAAAGATGCTATATTGATGAGTTTATTCATTATAAACTTATGTTGGGTTGGTCCTCGGTTTTAATTTAACTCACATAGTTAAAAGTGATAGATTAATAAATACCACAAATTATCATTTCCTAAGCTGTGCTTGATGCTATAGTACTGCTGACTATGTCATTTGGGCTAACATGTTGTGATTGATATAATTAGTTTTCCTTCCTGGTATAAGAAAAATATAATAGCTTCAGAGTCGTTAGAGTCTCAAAACCCAAACACAAGCTATATCTGGAAGACATCTCTGAAAAGCAATCATTCTACAAGGGTTTTAAACACAAGCAACAAAGATACCTACATTAAGCAATTTTGAAATATCAACCCAGGAATTAAACCAAGGACAGTACCAAAAACAAAAATAAGAAGACACTTAAGCAAGGCACAAAAGCAGGCTTCTATGCCACAAGAAAGAAATTCTGGGTGGAAATGAGGTGGAGAAACTGATAAGCAACCACTTGGACACCCTGAAGTGATAGCACAGGAAGTAACAAAGCAGATGCATGAGGCTCTAGAAAATTTCAAAACAGAAATAATCTCCTAGATAAATACAGACATGGTGAGCAAAGTGAAAGACATGATTAGAACCTCTAGAGCAGAAACAGATAAGAAAATAGATGAGATCAGAAACATGCTGGAAGCCATGAATGCCCAGCATAAGAATGAAATAGAAAACACAATCGCCCAACATAAGAATGAAATGGAATCCCTGAAACAGATTCAGAAAGATATTCAGGAGATTAAAAACTCCACTGAAAGCATGCAGAGCAGACTAAGAGAATCTGAAGACAGAATATCAGATATAGAAGACAGGATTGTGGTTAAGGACCATGAAAACAGAGATTTCTTAAACATAGTAAGGGACCATGAGAAATCAATCCAATAGTTGCTAGATGATGCAAAGAAGAATAACATAAGACTCATAGGAGTCCACGCAAAAACAGGAGAAAGTACAACTGACATAAAAAATCTGTTCAGAGAAGTAATAGTAGAAAACCTCCCAGACAGAGGTAGAGAATTGGATGTATATGTGAGGCATATAGAACTCCAACCAGCCACGACCAGAACAAATCTACACCTAGACATATAATAGTCAAGATCCCAGAAACCCAACAGAAGAACAAAATTCTACAGGCAGTGAGAAAAAAGAAACAAATCACCTACAAAAGAAAGCCAGTCAGAATCATGGCCAATATCTCAACACAAACCCTCAAATCAAGGAGAGCCTGTAGAGAAGTATTTCAAGCCCTAAAAGAAAATAACTGCCAACCTAGACTGTTGTATCTGACAAAATTATCTTTCAAAATTGATGGGGAAATTGGAAACTTCCACAACAAGGAACACCTGAGAAATTTTGTGAACACCAAACCAGCACTCCAAACAATTTTAAGCAATATCCTAGAAAAAGAAAATGAAGATCACAAGTCCATGAGGCCCAGCAGAGAGAAGGCACCATGCAAGGTAAGACACTAAAGTGAAAGGGGAGAAAATAAGAAATAAAAAAGGCAACAAGATTAAAACATCATGACAAGGATGAGTCAATATCTGTCAATTACAACTATCAATGTTAATGGCCTCAATTCACCAATCAAAAGAAATAGACTGACAGAATGGATTAAGAAGCAAAACCCAGAAATATGCTGTGTACAAGAAACACACCTAACTCAAAAGGAAATCCATAGACTGAAAGCAAAAGGATGGAAACCAGTTCTCCACACCATAGGAACCCAGAGAAAAGCAGGGGCAGCAATTCTATTTGCAGACAAACTAGATTTCAAACCAAAACTAATTAAGAGAGACAAAGATGTTCACTACATCCTTGTGAAAGGAACAATCCAGGAGGAAAAGCTGACAATCCTAAATATATATGCACCAAATATGAATGCCCCAAACTATACAAAACAAATATTAATGGATATGAAAAACCAAATAACCACTAACACAATTGTATTGGGGGGTCTCAACATCCCTCTATCACAAATAGATCAACTAGAAAAAAAATTAACAATGAAATTCTATAACTAAACCAAGCTATTGAAGAAATGGACTTAATAGATGTTTACAGAGTGTTCCACCCCCACAAAATCAGAATACACATTCTTTTCAGCTGCACATGGGTCATTCTCCAAAATAGATCACATACTAACTCATAGGACATATCTAAGTAAATGTAAAAGAATCAAAGTTATCACTTGTATATTATGAGACTATAGTGCAATACAATTGGAAGTCAATAACATAAGAAACTGAAAAACTCCCACAAACACATGGAAAATGAACAACACCGTCCTGAACAACCAATGGGTGAAAGAGGAAATAGAAGAAGAACTTAGACAGTTTCTACAAGTAAATGATAATGCCAGTGCAACATACAGGAACCTGTGGGACACAATGAAAGCAGTTCTACATGGGAAATTCATAGCAGTGAATGCCCATGTTAGGAAAACAGAGAGAACTCGGTTAAATAACTTAATGCAGAAACTCAAGCTTCTAGAAAAAGAAGAGCATAACAAACTCAAAGCTCAAACAAGAAATGAAATTGTAAATATTCAAGCAGAAATCAGTGTAATGGAGACTACGAGAATGACACAAAAAAATCAATGAATCAAAGAGTTGGTTTTTTGAAAGAATAAATAAAATTGATAAACCTTTAGCCAATCTTATCTAAAAAAGGAAAGAAAAGGCTCAAATCCATGCAATTAAGAATAAAAAAGGTGAAGTTAAAACAGACCCAGCAGAAATCCAGAGCATTATCAATATCTACTTCAAGAACCTCTACTCTAATAAAATGGAAAACACAGAAGCAATGGACAGATTCCTAGATACTTACAAACTGCCAAAGTTAAATGAAGAAGACATAGAAATTCTAAACACCCCAATTACAATGAGTGAAATTGAAAATGTAATAAAAAATTTACCAACAAAGAAAAGCCCAGGTCCTGATGGCATCACTGCTAAATTCTACAAGACATTTAAAGAAGAACTATTGCCATTACTCTTTAAACTCATCAAGGAAATTGAAAGGGAAGCAAGGCTTCCAATTTCATTCCTGGAAGTAAGTGCTACTTTGATTCCAAAACCAGGGAAAGACCTAACCCAAAAAGTGAACTACAGCCCAATCTTCCTAATGAATATAGATGCAAAAATCCTCAACAAGATACTGGCAAACAAAATACAGAGGGTCACCAAGAAGATCATACACCCTGACCAAGTTGGATTTATTCCAGGGATGCAAGGATGGTTCAACATTTGTAAATCAATAAATGTAATACACTATATTAACAAAGTCAAGGACAAAAACCATATGATCATCTCAATAGATGCAGAAAGCTCATTCGACAAAATCCAACACCACTCATGATAAAAACCCTACAGAAAATTGGAATAGAAGGTCTTTATCTCAACCTGATTAACGCTATCTATGAAAAATCAACAGCCAACATCATACTAAATGGCTAAAAACTGAAAACTTTCACCCTAAAATCAGGAACAAGACAAGGATGCCCACTATCATCACTCCTGTTCAATATAGCTCTGGAAACATTAGCCATAGCAGTTAGACAAGAGAAAGAAATAAAAGGAATAAAGATAGGAAAGGAAGAAGTGAAACTGTCATTATTTGCTGATGATATGATACTTTATACAGAAGACCCAAAAAACTCAGTCAGAAGTCTTCTAGACCTAATTGACAGATTCAGTAGAGTAGCTGGGTACAAGGTCAACACTCAAAAAACAATAGCCTTCTTATACACAAATAGCAGACCCACTGAGAGAGAAATTCGGGAAATAATTACTTTTACAATAGCATCTAAAAAAATGAAATATCTAGGAATCAACCTAACAAAGGAAGCAAAAGTCCTCTACACTGAGAACTACAGCACTCTGAAGAGGGAGATCAAAGAGGATATAAGAAAATGGAAAGATATCCCTTGTTCTTGGGTAGAAAGAACCAATATAGTGAAAATGGCCATACTTTCAAAACTACTCTATAGATTTAATGCAATACAGATTGAAATTCCAACAATATACTTCACAGAACTAGAGAAAACAATCCAAAAATTCATTTGGAAGCAGAAGAAACCTAGAATAGCAAAAGCAATTCTAGGCAACAGAGACATGGCTGGGGATATCACCGTCATTTGAAACTATACTACAAAGCTACTGTGATAAAAACAGCATGGTACTGGCAAAGAAACAGACCCGAAGATCAGTGGAATAGATTAGAAGATTCAGAAACAACTCCAGACATACTCAGCCACCTCATCTTTGACCAAGGAGCCAACCACCCTCATTGGAGGAAAGCTAGCCTATTTAATAAATGGTGTTGGAAAAACTGGATTTAAACCTGTCAGAGATTAAAATTGGACCCATACCTATCACCATGCACTACACTAAGATCAAAGTGGATTAAAGATCTAAATATTACGTCAGAAACACTAAACTTGCTGGAAGATAAGTTAGATAAAACTCTCAATGACATTGGCATAGGAAAAGACTTTATGAACAAATCTTCAGTGGTACGGGAGCTAGCACAAAGAATCAACCACTGGGATCTCATTGTATTAAAAAGCTTCTGTGCTGCAAGAGAAACTACCAATAGAGCTAAGAGACAACCTACAATGTGGGAAGAAATATTTAGCAGCTGTAGCTCAGACAAAGGTCTACTATCAAGAATATATAAAGAACTGAAAAAAATCAGACCCCCCAAATTCAAAGACCCAATTCAAAAAATGGGCATCTGAAATGAACAGACAATTCTCAGACAAAGAAGCAAAAACAGTAATTAAATATATGAAAAAATGTTCAACATCACTGGTCATTCGAGTGATGCAGGTGAAAACAGCCCTTAGATTCCACCTCACCACACAAAGAATGGCTCCTATCAAGAAATCAACCAATAGCAAATGCTGGCAGGGGTGTGGGGAGAAAGAAACCCTTCTCCATTGTTGGTGGGAATGTAGATTGGTGCAACCACTGTGGAAATCAGTATGGAGATACCTCAAAGACCTAGGACTACAGGTCCCATTTGACCCAGCTATTCCTCTACTGGGAATCTTCCCCAAAGAATTAAAAGAATCATACCAGAGCGATATATGTGCACCTATGTTTATAGTGGCACAGTTTGTAATAGCTAAAGTTTAGAAACAGCCCAAGTGCCCATCGACTGGAAACTGGATAAAGAAGATGTGGGGTTTTTTATAAAATGGAGTACTACTCAGCCATAAAGAAAGAGAAACTAGAGACATTTTTAGCTAAATGGATACATACTGAGGCCATACTTTTAAGTGAAATAAATAGGACACGTGCATAAATAGCAAATAGTTTCTCTAGTGTGAGAAATTTAAAGTGTAAATAAGGATGAAAATGATTAAAATGAATAAATGATAATTTGAAATAAGAAAAGTTCCAAGGGTTTGGTGATGCTGGGAAGGGAAGGGGAAAGGGAAGAAGGGAAAGGAAAAATTAAGAGAAAAAAAATGGAATCAAACTCTGTGTAAATAAGGAAGGGTGGAGGGGGTGAAGGGTGCACAGGTAGTGGGAGAAAAAATAAGAACTAAGATACATCATGTTCTGGTACAAACACCCAATGATAAATGTAAATGTATTTTATACCTAAAATGTACCAATAAATAAATAAATATATATATATACATAAATTTTAAAAATGTCTCTAGTTTTTCTCTCTTTATGGCTGAGTAGTACTCCATTTTATTAAAAAAATCTTTTTCAACCACTAGTTGCTGGGAATTTGAGCTGTTTCCAAGCTTTGCTATTTAGTACAAACTGTGCCACTATAAACTTAAGTGCACATATATCGCTGTGGTATGATGATTTTAATTCTTTTGGAAAGATACCAAGAAGGGAAATACCTGAGTCAAATGAAGCTTATTATTTTCTTTATCGCATCAGGTTTATTTCATTCCCTTTTTGGAAAAAGTCCACAGATGTCCATTATTTATTACTGTTGCTCCTTCAAGTAAAAATAATCATGCATGAAAAAAGCAGCTAACTCAGCACAAATTAGACAACTTCCCTCGTGGTTTTCCTGGTGACATCTATATACCGTTCTTTGTAGCACCAACGCTTCTCCTTTATGACACATAATACAAAATAAGTAATACTCAAAGGCTCACATGTAAAACAATCAATACTCTCAATTTCATCAACAACATTCCTGTACATAACTGCTATTGCTTTTAATAGTAGTGTGCGCTAATGAATAAATCAACGATTACTTATTACTATTGAGTTTCACTGCCATGATTCAATCGAAAGTACCATAAATTTTACCAATTTGCTTTTGCAACTTAAATGTAAATGTTTACACAATGAAAAGAAGTTAATTAATGTTTTTGTACTACTAGGAAAACTGTTTGACCTTGCATCATTCTAAGTACACACTGAGCCTATGGAAACCCTCGTGGACCACATTTTATAGAGTCGCTAAATCGAAGTCCACACATTACTTGCCACTGGAGCAGGGTATGGTATGTGTAAATAAGTTCCTTGTCATGAAGAAGATCTCGTGATATTTTCCAACTGTTTTCAAGAGCTCACCTATTTTTCCAATTAGATGAATAGTTAGAGTTTAAGAGATCCTCTGCTATTTAAATGGGCAAAATAGAAATCGTATCATCTCACTCTTGTGATTGTTTCCAAATCCCTTTTCTCTAGAATTTGCATATCATTCAAACATGTATTATTAATTCCATTTGTAGGTTAAAAATTGACAATAATATCTGATGGAAGCAGTAACATTTTTTTCCCATTTAACGAGGATTTTTGGTTGAAAATGCTTTAGTCACACATCGGAATTAGATTCTGAATCAACATTGTTTTAAGGTATATTTTCACTAAGAAATAAAAAGCTTGCCTCCTACTGGCGAACGTTGAAGGCTGCAAAATATCTGTGAGATTACATTTGAAATAGGTAATTGTACATAAATGTAAAAGGTAATTGTTAATCTTGGTCAGTAAATAATCCTTTCATAAGGATAATAGTTCAGGTTTAGTCTTTAAAATGACACTATCTTCAGGTAACCTGTCAGGACCAAATCTTTTCTAAAACGTTCCCTTACTTTTGAAGAAATCAATGTTGTTATTCAATATTTCTTTAATGCTGTTTTAGCCAATACACTGCATTACTTCATTGATCTCATTGGTTAATGTTCTAAACCAATAATCTACTATTAGATTTGTTAGCTGTGATATCTGCTCTAGGTAGAAAATTAGTTTTGGAATAATTTCAATATATCTACAAATAATAAATAACCATTGTATTCTTCTTTCAAAATTTTATCTTATATGGGACAGCCTTTAAATTGTTCAATACCTTGAAGTTACACTATCTTGAATTTATGTTTTCTCTATTCAAAAAGTTATAATTCATAGAGATATTAAATCTTCTTTAATTAGTTAGAATTTGGACTTTTATTTTTTCCTGTGTTATAAAATATGATAGAAAGTTATGTTTAGTTCTCAAGGAAAATACCTGGGTATTATCCTCAAAAATGCCCATATAAACAACTGATCTGTTTCCCTGAAATTCTTACTTTGCCATGGTTGTCTTGGCAGAATGGAGCACCAGTCTGTATACCTTATAAATCATCATCTCTGAATTCAAGTGTGATCAAACTCTGGGATTCCTAAGAACATTAATTTGTTCTAAAAATCAAAACTCTTTCCACAAATTTAATGGCAGAATTATTTTCACTGTAGTGACAGTGGTGTAATTTGTATACCATTTTTACTAGTAATGTGTGCAGCATGATCACATTCATTATGGGGAATTAGTGAATATACATAGTGCCTGTCACTCTCTTCTACTCCCTTTCCCTATCCTCCCTCCTCCTCCCTTCATATAAAATTTCAAGTGTGTAAATGATCCTAAAAAAAAATTAAAAATACTTTCAGCTGATGATCTTGGTTATTTCAAGGGTCATTCTCAACATCGTTCATCTCCTACCTAGGCCTATTTAAATTTTTACCATTGTCTTATATCTCACAATTTGTTTGTTTAAGAGACAGAATGTAACCTCACTTTCATCAATGTATTTTGCTGTGGAAATAATTAAGGTATCTCCCTTACTAAAGCAGGAAGCACTGAAAGCCATTACTTGCATGCTGGGATAAAATCTGAGAATCTCACTGTGAATTCAATGTAAAATTCTGTTCTATGTGTGACAGACTAATTCTCAAGCGCCAGCTACAAATGATACCAGATACGTTACGATCGGCTTGAACATGCACTGTATGTTTTGTTGCTGTGCTTTAAGAGTCACAGGGAAGATGCCAATAGGGCCCAATATACCAAGGGACAATGAAGGAAAGCTTGACTGCTATTTCAAGGCTTTATATCCGTAGTAATATCATCATTAAAATTCACTGGTAATGGCCAGGAATTTAGCTCAGTGGTTTCGCTGTCTGCTGCGCAAGCGCAAGGACCTGAGTTCGATCTCCGGTACTAAAAAAAAAAAAAAAAAAAAAAAAAAAAATTCACTAGTAAGACAGCATTTCATGGGAAATTACGTTGAAGTTCAGTTAACTTTAAAAAGAAATCAGTAATCGCAAACATCTTATCAAATTCTTTCTATTGATCTTAGATTTATATTGATTTGCTCCTCTTCAGATTAAAACCTTTTTTTATCTTAAAAATTGTTTCATTTAGGGGCCAGGGATTTACTCAGTGGCACTGAGCCTGCCTTGAAAGTGCAAGGTCCTGAGTTTGATCTCCAGTACCCCCCCCAAAAAAAAATTTCATTTATTTGTTACTTTAAATGTATTTCAGACAGTAAAATCTCTGATGACAAAAACTAATAAGTTGAGGCACTGACCTTCAAAGAGTTTTTATCAACGCAAGTAATCTGAGCCAGGGATATACAAAGATGCATTTGTTCAGAGCACCATCCTCACATGATTTCAGATGAATATTACCCTTGCTACATCGGGTCAACAAAGTTGCTTAATGAACATGTGTGAAATTAAGAAAAGAAGTTAAACTTCTGAAGCATCAATGTGAATATATTCATAGTTGTGGATTTGGCTCTATGAAAGTGTCCTCAGTTTTCACATACTGTCAGAAATATGACCTTTACTAAGTCATTCTACTCCCCTATCCTCACCTCTAACACCTGAAAAAATACAGAAAACAAATTATGGAAAAATCTGATTGACAGTTCCATATATTTCGATGAATGGAAGTTTCTGAGTCCCCATTGTTTGCCATTTCCACAGACAAGACTCAGTTAATGAAATGGCTAATTAGATTTCTGTAATCCTGTAGTCATTGTGTTCGAGGTGACATTTTGTTTCTCTTGTGGCTCCTTCAGTGTGATAAGGAACATTTTCCCTTGGCCAACTTGGCTTTTGTTATTTTGCTGGAATGGCAGTTTCCTCCGTTGGTATAATGAAATCATTGCCCTCCCAAATACAGCTATGCCACTCAGGATTTAAATAGAATAGAATAGGAAAATGATGGTTTGATTAGTCAAACAGGCCCATGTTCAAAACTCATTTCCAAAATCAAATAAAAGAATTGGATTGAGTTCAGAGTAGAAGAATGAGTAAGGTATTATTATGTACTGTAGCACATATTCCTTGACCAGCAGAATGCAGAAGGACTTGAAGCATTATAATTTTACTCTCATTCTTCATAAAAATTAAATTATTTTGAAAACTGTGAAAATAGTACTCATTCAGGAAGCTCTTTTAAACCTTAATATTATTTAATAGCTAAAAGGTGAAAGATAAGAACTCAAGTCAGAATTCATATATATACAAATAAAACTTAATAAAATGTTAAAGTAAATAATATTACAATGTAGCATTTGATAAGCATTAAACATACAAATTATATTTTATGTATTTGAATATTAGTATTCATTACATTTATGCAATTTCTAGTTGTTATTTTAATCCACCTTTCTAAAAGAGTGACAAAAATTTGGCATTCATTGTTTGAAAATGATTGCTATATTTTTATGGATTATATCTAAATTTTAAAGACCTTTTAACCATTTGGGGGAAGATGCTGGATATATTTCTCAATGCCAGGGATCCATTAAAGTTCCACTAAGATGCCTTTAATCCACTCTGACTTCAGTCTTAAATTTACATAGACCATAGTCTAGATGTTCTTTGAGGCTCAGTCATCTACTTTTTTTTTACTAAGCATAGGAAATACTTTTTCATTTTAAGAAATTACATCTCCTTCCTCTATTTTCAATGAAATATCTATTTTCTAACTGAAAGAGATAGAGAGAAACAAAGTCTTATTCTTATCATTATATCTCCAAAATGTGTGGCTACTGTAATGTTGTAAGTTCTCCAAGAGTCTAGGCATTTGGAAAAAAGAAGCTAAGAAAACTCCATTTTTCTTTTATACTGCTTCTTTATGTTGTAAGTGAAGAATGATGACAGCTATTGGAAATAAAAGAGAAAATGAGGAAAGGTAATTGTGGAAAACATCAGTGAAAACAAAAGGAGTTCCTACAAATGTATGAAAAGATTAATTTTGCCCACAGTGAGTTTGTTTGATGATCCTGCATTGCATATTGGTAGGTTAGAGTTCATTCTCCAGAATTTCCTTTCTAGAATGAATCAGAATACAGTAAGTTTGCATGAGATACTGCCTTATAAATTTGGAGAAAATAATTAAAAATCAGCCATTTTGTGTCATAAAAACATATTGTCTCACTTATCCAATCAAACACTAATGTAGGTGTTGCTGCAAAGATATTCTGAAAATGTAATAAAAATCTATAATCAATTAATATTAAATTGGAAATTAGACTCAGTGAGTGTTACTTAGTTTCTAAGCAATAAAAGAGGGTTTAGGCTTTCCCTGAAAATGAGGAGACATTTATCCAGCTCAAGACCCTTCTTTCCAGCCTGTCCCATGGCACTTCTATCGATAGACTTACTGTAATTTCTGTCTTGTTTGAACCTTGACTAAAACAATATGGCCCTTGGGTCAATGTAAAATCTGTGCTAAGGACACATTTCCATCTTAGCAATTGGTTGCAGTCTCTCGCTTGTTAAAGTCAGCAAATCTTGGGCTAGCTCTAAAACGTGTGCCACTGAATGTGAACAATCTCCTTGTACCAGCTATTCTTTTAGAAATGTCAACCTGCTTATACCTCTAGAAGGAAAATCTGCCTGTCTTTGATTCCATGTCCCTGAAACCCTGTATAAGATTAGCAGCTCCATTCTGTTCAGAAAAATCACTCTTGACGAGCAGAGCTCTCTTTAATTACAGTAACAAAATCAGCTTTGTTTTGTATTTTTCATATAGAATAGTAACCTCATTATTCTTATTATCTTTCCATAATATATAAGTTTATATTATTTATATATAAAGTATATATATTTCAAAATTCAGCTAGTTCTTACCATCTACATATTTCAAGCTGGCACTATATATTCTAAGTTATATACTATTTAAAAGTAATTATTCACAAATGTTCTGTATTTAACTTTGTTGAATTTTTAACTCTATTCATATGCACAAAGACTGTCAAAAATAAATATACTTGAAAAAATGTAGGAATACTTGTAAAATATTTGGTCATCATTATTTCCTTTTTGAGCTGTTTCTTAATATTCCTGGTAGGATTATTTAGAAAACCACAGAATAAGCAAAGAGGAGAAAGATCCATGTAAAATGTAAAATATCCTTTATAAAATGTCTAAAACAAAAGACTCACCCTCAAAATTATTACTTTTTATTACTATGCTTAATTGGGATTATTTTATTGAAGAAAACTGACTATATTTTGGCAAAGAAAATTCATTGAGTCTTTGTAGTTTGACG
Organism: Heterocephalus glaber; assembly: GCF_053883595.1. Taxonomy (NCBI): domain Eukaryota; kingdom Metazoa; phylum Chordata; class Mammalia; order Rodentia; family Bathyergidae; genus Heterocephalus; species Heterocephalus glaber. The sequence continues at coordinate 26,798,863 of NW_028258151.1, read as the reverse complement.
AGAAGCAAAGGAGAGAAGAAGGAAATAAGAAAGAAATAAACAATCTTTGAAAAAATAAATGGCTATTTATTATTACAAGGTCATCAAAATTCTTTAAATTCCAGCTAAAATTTTCAACACTGACAGTGGGAGAATAGTGTCCATTTCCTGCAGACAGAAGTAAATATAATGTGGAAGGCACTTGAGAAAATCACTTCAAAATTCTAGTGCACCATTTTACAATCACTTTTCTAGCTATAATCACACTTAAGAAGAATAAAATCTGAAGAAAGCAAAGTACTTCAATTAGGATTCATTAATATTCTATTTGAGTTCAGTAGTCAACAATCACTTTTGTTTTGATGAATTTTGTCCTTGATTCACTTTATGTTTCTGAATATGCTGAAATAGGCCAGCAAATAGCACAGGAAGTAAAAAGCTAAAGTCAGTATCAGGTGGAGGAGGATTTTTTTTTAAATAGCCAATTATATGAATACTACATGTTTTGGTATTCTGCAATCATTAAAGTCTCCAATTCACATTACAACAAGTGTGAATAATGAAGCAGCTTCCCATATCAAGTTCTCCTAAGCCATCAGCACCATTTTCCTGTTCAGAATATTCTCATAACACTGGGGAAAAATACTATTTGCAAATAAATAGCATGTCCTTTAAACCCTATTTGTGTGCAATTTAGGATAAGGAAATAAAGAACTTTATCTCAAAAATATGAATGGGACTTTACTAGATTTTATTTCAGATAAATTCCCATTACTTGCATAGGGATTTTCTGATTTCTCTTAGGATAGATTTTAAAAACATGATTATCTCCATTTCTTGCTGACAGATTCATCTGTCAAGTTGTATCCACAATGATGATGCATAAACTGAATATCATAAGAATAAATCAGAAGCAAAGGAACATGTAATGCCTTCTTTGCAAATTGGGTTCCATTTAACTAACTTATCTATTTTTTCTTGGTGCCATAGCTTATAAATATCTTTGTAAAAGCAAAAATAAATGATCTTATACTTTTTTAAATTTCTTAAGAGCATTACTGTCTTTTTTGTTTGGTTCTTGCATATGAAATGGATGGGAAAATTGTGCCAATGTGTAAATAAATCAAATTGTTCAGGCATATTTATTCTAAACATGGGGAAATTTCAAGTGTGCCAACTTTTATTTTTAAATTAACCTCGTTTTGCCTTGATCCAAACACCAATGGACCTATTTTTCAAAGAAGATATATAGATGACAAATAAATATGAAAAGATGCTCCAAATGATACGTCATTAGAGAACTGCAAATTAAGAAACAACAATGAGATCCACTGTATACCTGCCATAATCACTAAAATTCAAAATACTGACAAGACCAAATATTAGTGAAGAAGTAGACCAACAAGCAATTCTCCTTAACTGTCAGTGGGAATGAAAATTGGAAGAGCCACTACGGCAGATGTCATGGTTTATATCTAGATGTTATAGCTAACTTGCTGATAGGATAAAAGAGCCTGGCTGGAAGAGATGAGTTACTGTGTGGGTGACCCTGAGCGGTGTAGCTCCTCCCTGATTGCTATCTGCTTCCTGGATGCCATGCCATAAACTGGCCATGTCCCTGTGCCATGCTGCCGTGCCTTGCAGACAGAGAACTATGAACTGAGACCTCTACAAACTGTGAGCCAAGTAAATCTCTCCTTTAAATTGCAGGTGTCAGGTATTTTGTTTCAACAGTGAGGGAAGCAACTAAGACCAAAGACAATTTGACAGTATCCCATACTACATAATCCAGCAGTCCTATTCCTTCATCTGTACCTGACGAAGGTGAAATTTTATTTCCTCATAAAACTTGCTCCTTAATGTTTATGATGACTTTTCCTATAACATGGAATAACCACCAAAACATGGAAACAAGCAAGATGTCCTTAAGTAAGTGAATTAATAAATAAAAGGTAGTAAGGCTGGGGATTTAACTCAGTGGCACTGCACCTGCCTTGCAAGCACAAGGTCCTGAGTTTGATCCCCAGTACCAGAAAAAAAGTAGTAAATTTAGACTATGGAATCTATTCATCAATAAAAAGAAATAGTACATGAAAAGACAGAGGAAACTTAAATGTCAATTACTAAGAAGAAGCAGCTAATCTGAAATGGCTACATACAGAATGATTCCACCTATATTACAATTTTATAAAGACACCACAATATGGAGACAATAAAATGATCAGTAGTTGTCAGAAGCTAGGAGGGAGAGAGAAAAGAAGCAGAGAAGCAAGGAAGATTTTCAGAGCAGCGAAAGAGTTCTATATGACATTATAATGGTAGATATATGTCATTATGCAACTGTCAAACCCCAAAGAATGTACAATGCCAAAGAGAATGTTATTAATATAAACTGTGAACTTGGAGAAATAATGAAGTGTCAATATAGATTTATCAGTTGTAATGAATGTACTATTTTGTTGTGGGATTTTGACAGCAGAGGATACTATGGACTTGTCAGGGCAGTGGATATATTAAAACTCTAATTTCTGCTCAATTTACCAGTTATCCTAAAATTGCTCCAATAATAAAGTCTATTAATAATCCTGGAAACTAGCAATTGTAGGTTTTTATGATGCAAATGTTAAACTTAATTTTTCTTTCTTTCTTATTCTGTCTTCCTTTCTTTAAAATAAGCTGTGTTAGATAGCATCATTTGGCCTATTCATTGGTAGCAAAATAGAGGGTTTGATTTTCCTTCAGAAAGACCACATATATCATTCTTCCTACATATAAGGATGCTTTGTATCCTATAATATCAAAAAGTTTTCTGTATTCTCTGTAACTCTTTCAAAGAGTAATTGATCTTCTACTGCCATGCCTTTAAATGTTGTTGTGGCAAAAACTTAAAAGAGTGCAACACATCATCTATATAAGATATAACCTATGGAAAAACAAGGGGAGGACTAGGACAAAGCTGAGAGAAACACAGCAATGACTTCTCAGCAAGAAGTTTTGAGATGGAGTAAGAATGTTAAAGTTTCCCTACATATGGCACTACTGAGTTGTCTCCAGGAATGAAGTCAATGTCCAATATGTAAACTCTGGGAACCCAGAGCTCTTGCCCAATTGCCAGGTTGCTGGAGGAGTCTGAAAACTGGCACATGGCACACAAAATGAGTGTGACACCACCTGCCAACCTCTGAGAGATTGTATCTGTTAGCATCTTCCTAGCCAGTATAAGATCCAGTTAATACATGAACAATAAGTGAGGGAGTCCATGCCAATTGAGCACGTTAGAGGACTTCATTCTGTCAGTGTGTGAACACCATTTGCCTGTGAACCAGGCAAAGACATAGCATGGGATGTACATGAGACCTCCCATCACCTAATCAGTATCAGGTGGAGCAGAGCCTTTTATCCAAAATTGGTGATACAAACATGGATAATAAATTGTGCCCGTCCTGAATGGAGCAATGGGCATGCATTGCAATTCCAGTTCCAAAGCATTTTAATTTATGTCTACATTCATTCAAAAATGTACTTTATGTTTCAGACTCGTTATGTGACTTTGAGCTAAGCTTAATAATTTTTCTAATTTTTCACTTTTATCATCTGTAAGAAAGTGTTAATAATTATTGCCTTACTTGGTACAATTTAAAAATCAGCTGAGGTAATATGTTGTCAGTATCACACTCTGAATATCATAGTAATTGTTAAATAACAACCAACCCTTTTATTGGGAATGATACAAACACAATTCACATGCAGTCTTTGTTTTCCTAATTTGTATACTACACATACAAGCAATGTTTTTTTTTTTCTTTAGTCTTGGAAATCACACTCCCCTTTACAATTGACTTGGAGGATATTCCTAAATTTTAAAATTCAGAGCTCAGGAAAGGCTTTTTAAATTTTATGTGAGGGCGAGATAGCATGAATATCTATTTGATTTGTTCTCAACACTATACATTCCATTATTACAAATGCCACAGTTGGAAACTGAAGTCTCAATTCTAAGCTATTTGGAAACCCAAAAGAACATGAAATTAAGGGTTGAGGATTGCCTGCTACTAAACTGCACAATACTCCTTGTAAAAGAGATGAAATGATTCAATTCCATTCCAATACAGAATGACGTGAGAATGAAACTGATAGGAGAGCAAATGGAAACAGCTGTGTTTTACTGCAATATAGACAGTCGGCACATTTTGCTGCTGATTTATAATGAAAACGGAAATTTTAAGTGACAGGAGAGGGTAGTTTATAAAGCAAACATTTGGATGTCTTGGAGATCCTATGGCTTTATGAAAGGCAACCATCTGACTCACCTTTGCCTTTATGGATGGTTAGTGAATTCGCTTACCATCCTGGAAATGCAACATTTTCACATCCAAAGAAAAATACCCTGGGACTAGATTAAAGCAAAATCTCACACAGAGCCCAGAGTGAATGTGATGATATTCTTAATTCTAATCTAAAAAATCATTCATTAATAAGAACGTCCCCGATTTAGAGGTTCTGGGCACTGAGCCCTTGGACAATAAGGTCTTTTCTAACCACGTGAGAAGGCAGAGCAAGGATACCACCGTAGTTTAATAATTCGCATGTTGATCCAGCAACTTTTATCTTCTTTCTCCAGTTTGGATTTTATCCACAGGTCCCCCCCTTTGCTACTATTACCTCCAAGTACAACTGTAGGGATAGAGACCCCTGCCTCAGCCCTGCTGAAGGAGTTCAGATAGATGGCACAACAGGCTTAATCGCCCGTGAAAAACTGACAGTCCGGACGCACCTCCTCTTCATACTGTACCCTGCAAAGCTTGGTTTGCTAAGATCAAAAGGAAAAAGTACCTTGGCCCTAAGATGTAAAAGGCCCCTGAAAAGACCCTTCCCTGTTGTCCCTAGTAACAAGCTAAGTTCATCATGGCTCAAAGGTTGGTCAGATACATTCAAACTTTAATATAATCATCCACCTTTTTTTCTAACATTCCCACTTGCATCTGAATCTGTATGGATTCTCCTAGATTACTATTACTCTATGTTATTTGTTCATTCTTTTCTGTCATGTTAAAATAGGTAGGAAGTTTTCTGATGCCAACACATACACACAAGCTGTACATCTGGGTGTTGGTATCTATTTATATGTTAACACAATCTTAGCCCACTTTCTCATAACCTAAGACTTCATTTTAATGGATTTATTTTTTCTCTTTGGCGACCATGTGAAAAATCTATTACTTTGACTTCAATTACTATAAGTCTGGATCATTGCCAATACCTACAATGATACTTAACACTTAAAGACCAATTGGGAAAATAATGTAATGAGCCTAGGTGGGAAGGATTTCTTCATCATGAAGGGGGGGGGGGTATTCTGTTAAGCTCTAATGAGAAGAAGGAATAAGTAATAAGCTTATCAAAATTTTAAGTGAGAAGCAGATGCATGCAGTAATAATTGCAACATAGGATGACAATAGCCTACTTTAGCATCATGAAAAGCTCTGATGGTAAAACAGAAGATATATTGAGTTAGCTTGCCTAGGAAAATGTAAAGATAATTTATATTGAAGGGGGCACAGGGATTGAATCTTGGAAGACAAATAGCATCTGGGTAATTATAAGAAGGAATAAGGATATACATATGGCAAAAATAAAGGGCAATGTGGACAAGGACATGGGGCTTTGACAGATAAGGACAAAGTTCCTTCTGACTGGAACTAAGAGTTTTGGGAGATGTTGACTAGGAGTGGCCACTATAGAAAATTGAATGGTTTGGAAATAAGTTAGGGCAAAAAAGTCAGAGGGTCAGATGGTGGTAAAATTTTAAAGCTACACTAACACAAATGACCATTTGAAACAATAAAACTGTGAAAATAACTATGACTTTTCATGTTTAGTATATAATTATTTAATCAATATTTCTTTGCTCAAAAATGTGAACATCTCTCCATCTTAGAATTTTTAGTTGAAGTGCATACTCTTTTTTTCTTGTAAATTAAGCAATTGTCTCCACGTTTCTTTAGTAAATTATGAGAATTCAAAATGAAACTATGAAGTTGTCATGAAGAGAAAGGTTTCAAACACACCCATTTAGTCTCATAAATCAGAGGAGAAAATATTACATCATGAATTAAATATAATTAGTGTACTTAGGGACTTTGGGGAGCTGAGTTTCAGATAGAGGATTGTTTTTTTAACTAGCTAGGAGACTCTGGAAGACTCATTTAACTTTGATTAAGCTCAGACTCCACTGTAGAGGAGATACACCATAGCTTGCGAATATTATTTTTTCTTGTTAAAACACGTTCTGTGGATTTTTGAATTTATAACATAACTGACTAGTCATTGTAGCAGAATAAGACTACTAACAAGTGAAGAGGACAGCTTAAGATCTTACTTTGCATATTAGCACTAGATTTTATTTCTATATTTATATATATATAGTGTGTGTGTGTGTGTGTGTGTGTGTGTGTGCATGCGTGCCGCTATGTGCTCGTGTATTAGCTTTGCTAGACTTTCAGAGTTTTTGGAAGATCCATTCTGATGTAACTTTTGCTGAAGTCCCTTCTCCAATGAACAAAAGTCTGCTCATTCAAAACCCCCATTGAGTACACCACCAAGATTTCTAAAGCATTTACATTAAAAACAATTAAGGTTTCATGAGACTGAAACAGCAAATATGGCAAAATAACACAATGTTTAGGAAGTCTTTTCACAATATGTTCCACTTAATAGCAAACGTAAGGCTAAGCTTAGCTTTTGACTATCTTTAGATTGTCTCTTTTTGCATATTCATTAAGATATTAATACTTCCACATTTTCTCTTTAATCTTGTCTACTGATACCATGCCCACAGTAAATATATCAGGTTTATGAGTGCAGCTGTGGCAAACCATTACCTATTCCTTTCTCATTTTAAATCTACTGATTCAGCCAACTTCTCTGTATGATTCAGAAAAGAAAAATACCCTAATATGGGTCTAAGAGTCCTTAAAAAACATCACTGCAATTCTAAAAAAGCTTTTACTGTGTGTTTTTTTATCAGCTTCTGTCAAGAATACCTATGGAGCAGGTTTACTACATTACGGTATTATTTTAAAACTCGACACAATGAGCGAACCACTACAGTTTAATACTGAATGAAGCACTGTTGGATTTTTTGTGTCTATTACAATAGATTTTTCTACTGATGGATATCTTATTCTATTTCACTCATTGGCCTTTACAGAAATGCCATTTTGATTTCCCATCCCCTTCTCATACAGCTGCATTCTTAGTGCTATTCTTCTAAAAAGTGATTCAAAATATTAACTCAAAAGAATTGAAATTTTCAAAGAAAGAAAAGCAAAATTCAAGGAAATAAATCAGGTGAGACATAACCTCAAAACATAAAGAAACAAAATAAAAAATGATTTTCTTTTTTTTTAAGAACAGGAAAATTTTATTGAGAGAGATAGCTTCTGTTTAAGAGAGATAGAATGGGACTGAAAAGTGTGTTGCCCATGATTTGCTTTATTAACTCCTCAAAATTTTTACATATTGTGTTTTATTCAGAAGACATGATTGGAATTTATAAACTTGCTTCTCTGTTAGAAAAATTATATTAAGAAAATACTATTATCACGATATAAGTATAAAATTAGTATGAATATGTATGATCGTTTTATCTATCAAAAATGTATCCATGGAATATATCCTTATTTAATCACTTATTTGTTCATTTAAGAACTACCTCTAAGTGGGTACCATATGCTATTTATCACACAAGATCTTAAGAGCAGATGTAAGCAATAAGGAGATACAGTGGTATTTTGGTTCGTGAATGCTTTTATTTTTATCATTAATTAAGTTTATCTGCACAGGTTAGATATACCTAATGACCATTCATCGTATGGAATTTGGACCTGTAAATGAAAGATCTTGATTCTTACATTTTCCCATTCCCCTCCCCTCCTTTCAACTCCTCTTCCCCTTCTTATTTACAAGAGCTTTGTTCCCATTTTATCTTTCTTTTCTTGTTTTTTCCTTTCCTGCCTTTCCCTCTCCCCTCTTCCTTGTGCCCCTTCTCATTTGAACATTTTCTTCCCATTTTACAATATCTATAATACATTTTGGTCGTTATTTCCACTTTCAGTTTCTCATAACAGAAAAACAATGCGATATTTACACAAGTGAGTCCGTTTTATTTCACACAAGAGTATGGCTTCTAGGTGCATCCATGTAGCCAAAAGTGTCTCATTTATCTTTCTTTTTGGCTGAGTCGTACCCGATTGGATAAAAAAACCCACATCTTTTGTGTGCCAAAACTTTTAATAAGATAAGATCTCAGCTATTGATTCTTCATGATATTTCCTGTGCTATTAGAGTTTTGTTTATAAAGTCTTTGCATAAATTTAAGTCTTCAAGAGTTCTACCTATTCTCTCTTCAGCAGATTTAGTGTTTCTGTTTTAATATTTAGGTCTTTGATCCGTTTCGATTTTGGTTAAGTGCATGGAAAGAGATACGAGTCTAGTTTTAGCCTTCAGCATGTAGAAAGCCAGTTTTTCATTTATTAAAGAGGCTCTTTCAATTTTGAGAGTATGGCCATTTTTACTATGTTGATTCTTCCTACCCACAAGCAAGGGATACTTTTCCATTTTATGATATTCTCTTTGATCTCCTTTTCCATGGTACTGTAGCTTTCAATGTAAAGATCTTTTACTTTTCTTGTCAGATTGATTCCTAAGTATTTTTTTTTTCTCAGTGCTGTTGTGAAAGATATGGTTTCTCTAATTTCTCTCTCAGTAAATTTGTTATTTGTGTACAGGAATGCTATTGTTTCTTAAGTGTTGACTTTGTAACCAGCTCTACAACTGAATTTGGTTATTAAATCAAGAAGTCTTTTGGTAGAGTTATTGAGGTCTTCTTTGTAGAGCATCATGTCATTTGCAAATAATGATAGTTTAGCTTTTTCCTTTCCTATCTTTATTCCTTCCATTTTTTTCTCTTGTATAATTTCTCTGGCTAATGCTTTCAGAACTACATGGAGATGGTAAGGTGATTTTTGTCCTTGGCTCTGTTAGCATGGCATATTACATTTATTGATTTATGTGTGTTCAAACATCCCTGCATGCCTGGGATGAATCTTACTTGGTTGCAGTGTATAATATTCTTGATGATTTACTGCATTCTGTTTCCAGTATCTTATTAAGAATTTTTGCATATACGTTCATTAGGAAAATTGCCCTGTAGTTCCCCTTTTTGGTTGAATCTTTTTCTGGTTTTGATATCAAGGTAATACTTGGTTCTAGGAATGACTTTGGGAGTATTGTCTCCCTTTCAATTTCATTATAGAGTATGAGGAGTAGTGGCATTAGATCTTCTCTAAATTTATTGTAGAATTCAGCGGTAAATCCCTCAGGAGCTGAACTTTTCTTTGTTGGTTGGTTTTTAATTTTCTCTTCAATTTCATTGACTATTCTTGGATTTAGAATTATTTTATCTTCTTGATTTAGCCTTGATAATTCATACATATGTAGGAATCTCTCCATTTATTCTGTGTTTTCCATCTTATTAGAATAAAGGTTTACTGGATTTCTGCAGGATACACTGTGATTTCATTCTTTTCATTCTTAATTGCATGGGTTTGAGTATATTTTTTTTGCCTTTTTTATAAGGTTGGCTAAAGTTTTATCAATTTTATTTAATCTTTCAAAGAACCAAATCTTCAATTCACTGATTCTTTGTATTGTTTTCTTAGCCTCCATTGGACTAATTTCTACTCTAATCTTTATAATTTCCTCCCTTGTATAAGCTTTGAGCTTCATTTATTCTTCTTTTTCTAAAAGTTTGACATTCTACATTAGGTGGTTTATTTGAGGTCACTATGTTTTTCCCATGAGTTCACCATTATAAATTTCTCTTGTATGACTGTTTTCATTGCTTTCGTAGCCTCATTCATATGTTCATTTACTTCTGCTGCTCTCATTGCAGAAAATTTCAGTGGGTGGCTTCTGATTTCCATTATCTCATTGTCCCCTGGATTTGTCCTAGGTGGGCTAGAGGTCTGGGGTTTCATTTTGATTTTGCATCTCATCATTTTCTATTTATTAATTTTAATTAATTTTCTGTTTTGATGCTCGTAAGTTTGTTATGTTAGGTAGGTTTGTCACTAGTATTGAGGCTTCCCTAGGAAATGTCTATTCCTTAGAGATGTCTTCTAGGTGTAGCTGGCTTTTGGTCTTTGCATTTGTCCCAAGATCCTATCTCCTCAATTTATTAGGATGAAAAGTTGCTGCCTATTTGGCTCAGCTCCCAGTGGTTTGTTACTGGACTATGGTGATGGTTATGACCTGAGACAATCACAGAGTTGTCATACAAGGGTGAATAACTGATTACAACAGGTGTGGAATCCTGGCTAAAGTAGTACAATAACCAGTAACAGTGTCATCAAGCACAATCTAGGAACCAACAAACTGTGGTAACTGTTGATTTGGTAACTTTAACCATAGGCGCAAGATCTATAGCTATATAACAAAATCCAACATAAACTAGGCACTTGTGTGCAGTGTTTCCCCTTGGTAGAATGATTTTATCCGGGGGGGTATTAAAAGGGAGAGGGGATAAAAGAGCAAGAACTGAAGAGAAATAGAGTAGAAGCAACACTGAAGGACAGAAGATGTTCACTCAAGCTTTAAAACTGAAGAAGAAGACAAGAGAGAAAGAATGAAGAAGAAAGCCAAAGAATATCGAAGTGAACCAGAAACACTAGTGACACTGTTCATTCACATGAAAATAGCAATCAAGAAAGAGAGTGGAAGAAAGAGAGAAGTAGGATAGGCAAACAAAATAAACAATAAAAGTCAAAACCTAAACAACCCACCCCCCTCAAAAAAACAGAAAAAGGAAAACAAAACAAACTGATACAGAGAGAAAGAAGAAAAACAAATTCTTCTTGTGCCCACCTTTCTGTAGGTAGTGTTCAAGTCAGAGCCCAAATCTGTGCTGAGTAACCTTACCAAGCCTGCAGTAGGATTATTGGTGAGTGTAGGGCTTGTCTTGGCTGATGGATGTTGGAGCTGGGGCCAGTCTTTAGCTAGCAGCTTTCTGGATGGCCTGTCCAGGTCTCCATACCCTGTTTGTCTCTGCATTGCTCTCCCAGTTGCTGTGGTATCCCAGACAGAGACAGACAGAGGCTGCTCCCAGTTCCATGTACAGTTGGCCCTTCCCAGACCTTGTACAACCTCCTCTGCTCTACACCATTGGCTCCTCTCTCACCACTGCCCTTCTCATCCAGTCTTCGTCCATGGCTGCTTGTGCTAGTGGCAAGTCAGAGGGAATGCTGACTTGCCACCACTCCAAGGGCGCATGCACTGCTGGCCACAGGACAGGGGAGTGCTAATTTCCCACTCCTTGTCCCTGAGGCCCCAGGCTGCTCATGCCACAGAAAAGTCCAAGGTCCAATCTTGCCAGGCAAGAGGGGTGTGTTGTTCTATTTGCTATCCTCAAGGCTACTGAAGGTCTCTGACCTTGTTTTCCCTGGAGGCTCCAGTTAGCCACTGTGGCGCATAATAGAGGTAAAAAACAAACAACCTGGCAGCCCACTGGGGAGCGAGGAGCTTCCTGATCACTCCTCCCTGTATGTGCCAGCAAAATTAGTTGCCAGGCTTCAGTATCCTCTCTTTGCAGAAAGCAAAAGAGACAAGGGAACTTATATCCTTGGATATAAGTTAATCTTTGGATCTATCCTGTGTGGTTTGAGTTTGCCATACATTTGCAGTCTCTCCATTTCCTGGGGGATCTTCTTGGAAATACCAGTGCCTACTCCTCATGCAGGTTGTAGACCCATGGGCAGCCCTGTGGGGTGGATAATCATTTTATAAAGTCTTATGCCTATGTCTGGTCTACAAGTCTCTTATTTCAGACTGATTTGGGTATCCGAATGCATGTCCCTCCCTTCCTTCCAATTAGCGGTTTTTAGTTGATTTTTCTTTGAGTAGCTCCAATGCGGTTCCTCCCCTATTCGGCCATGTTTAATCCCAGGAATGCTTTTGTTTGTGAACAATTTGGTTCGCAGACAAGAGCATTAGGCAAAATTTCATTTTTGTTTGTTAACTCTACATGAGAAACACTACTGCAGCTATTTTTCCCGCAGGAACACTAATATGGTCATCTTTTCCAAATCATGGAATGAATTAAGTTCATGAGCCAAAGTACTACTATATTATTTTTATTATCTTTGGTCTTAATTTTGTAGGATGCACGATTATAAATCTGAAAATCATAGAAAGATATATGTAAGTAGATATGGTGTATTTTTCAGCTTCCACATATCCAGGACATAATACCCAATGCCCAAAACTTATAAGGAGACGTTTGGTTGAGCTCATGGTTTCAGGGCATTCAAGACACTGTTGGAAGGCTCAAGGGAGAAAGATGATTGCAAAGGAGTGTAGTGGAACAAAAAGGGTCAGAGGTCATATGCAGGCAGTACTCAAAGTCACAGCTCTTGACCCACCAGACACCAACAGAAAAAATGTTTCACTAATCTGTGCACATTTCTTAATCAAATTCAGTTGACATGTCAGGATTAAGGATCACAAAAAACCCATGAAGATAGCACAATCAGTTTCATAACAATATTAAACAAAGGAGACTGATCAAGATTTGAGAAAGTTTATAGAGCAAAGTGAAGGATGTTAAGGGATAGAAGTGAATGCTAAATAATAGACAGAGGGTCATGTGTTGTATATTTCATGTACAAAAAGTTTATAGGCTACCAAAATGCTCCAAAAAATGATTTTTTTGTTGGTTTAAGAGAGTGGGAAATAGCTAACATGGAAGCTGAGTGAAAGGAAGGTTATACATAGAATAGTTTCAGATGGTAACAGAAAGCAAATCATATAAAAGAATGCATAGGCCAAGGTTAGGTTTGTGCTTTTCCTATAAGGAATGAGAAAATATTTAGAGGCTTCAATCAGAGATTCTGGTCCAGGTTATATATGTGCACTCTTTTTGTGCGTGTGAGCACAATATTTAGTTTTTGCATTTCTGTTTTGGATGGAGAATTTTTTCCCTAGAAATTAATAAATATTGATCATTTTTGTTTCTGTTCAAGTGTTTTCAACTCTTTCATATTTGCTTTCCTACTGGGATATTTTTTGAAAACAAGATATAATATACATGTTAAAATATGAAAATCAATACTTTTTAATCTTCACTGAAAGGAAGCCTGAAATCTAGAGGGTTTTATAGATGAATTTTAGTGAGCAGTTAAGAAAGATGATACAGTCCTTACAGTATTTTGAAGAAAATCAAGGATCAAAATAAGCACTTCCTAACTCACGTTATGAAGCTACTACTAATTTAAAAAAATGAAACACAAATATTAAGGGAAGTAAACAAAAACATTAGACTACAGACCAATAAATATCTCATGGAGGAAGATATAAAAATTCTCATAAAGCAGGGCTGGGGATTTAGTTCAGTGGCACTGTGCTGGCCTTGCAAGTGCAAGGTCCTGAGTTCAATCCCTGGTACAAAAAAAAAAAAAAGAAATTCTCAAAAAGTATTAGCAAGTTGAATCCAACAATGTCTAAAAGTAATTATAAGTAATTATACTCCCTGGCCATGTGTAATTTATTCCTATAATGTATAAATAGTGTGACAATTGTAAAGTAATTAATACAAACCATTGTATAGATACCACAAGAAAAAAATAATATAATACCAATGGTCACATAAAAAGCACTTTTTACAATTCCACACAAGTTTATGGCTCTATAAAATAAAATAGTAAGGAATTTCTTCACTTTCATGACCATATACATTAAAAACGGCCCATACTAACATGATAATTATTGATGAAGAAGTAGAAAATTCTCTTCTAAGACTGGGAATGGCAGGGTTGGTTATTCTCACCATTTTAGTAACATTTTACTAGAAATTCTAAGTAAATTAATAAGGCAAGAAAAAATACAAAAAAGGTATATGCATTGGAAAGGAAATGAAACTGTTTTGTTTGCAGAGGATATGTTTAGAGCAAATCTCATATATATTCTTGGACTTAAGAAGTAATAATACCATGGTTGAGTGACATGAGGTTGTCATATAAAAAATCACTTGCTTTTAGCTATAAAAGTCTCTAGTTTCATGTTCTTTATGGAGTAATACTCCATTTTATTCAAAAAACACATTTTCTTTATCCAGTCTTCATTTGATGGGCAATTGGGTTGTTTCCAGGTTTTATCTATCATGAACTGTGCTGCTATGAACATGGGTGTGTACAAAGGACACAGGTGTAAATACTGAAGAATTTTTCTAGAGTGAGAAACTGAAAGTGTGAATAAGAATGAAAATGTATAATAGATAATGTGAAATAGGAAGAAAAGGGGAAAAGGGGAAGGGGAAGTGGGAGGGGTAGGGGAAAGGAAAGAAAGGAATGGAATTAATATGAGAAAAAGAAAAAATGGAAATAAAGTCTTTGTAGATAGGGAGGGGTGGAGGGGTTGAAGGGAGGGCAGAGGAATGGGGAAAAAGTAAAAACCAAGATGGATTATGTAAAGTGCAGATTTCTAATGATAAATGTCATTATATCGTATAGCTTAAATGTACCAATAAAATTAATCAAAAACCACTTGCTTTAACTGTATGCCTCAATGGACAATTAGAATTTGAAAAAAACAGTAATTGCACTAACACTCACAAAAGTAAAATAAATAAATATAAGTATAACAAAGGAGGCTCAAATCTATAGGAGGAAAATACGAAACACTGATTAAATAAATTCAAGAAGAATTAATTCAATTGCAAGATATGCAATGTTAAGGGCAGGAAAAACTCAATATTGCTAAGATGTCAGCTCCTCTCTACTTGATCTGTACATTCATTGTAGTTGGAATAAAATTGAAACAAATTGCTTTGTTGCTAATCAGCACATTAATTATAAAATTAATGTGGAAAGACAAAAATTCTCTGATAGTCAACGCAATATTAGAGAAGAACAAAGCCTGCCTCTAAGCATTTCAAGATTTATAATGAAGCTACTAGAATGAAGACAATGTGATATTGGTAAAATACTAGGGAAATTAATTAATGAAACACCAAGGTGTGGTGGTGCATGCCTGTAATCCCAGAACTCCCGAGGCTGAGGGAGGTGGATCGTCATGAGTTCAAGTCCAGCCTGAATTACATAGCAAGATCCTGTCTCAAAAATACCAAAAAGAAACAAATAGAGAGCCCAGACTTAGACTCACAGGAATATACTCAAATGAGCAAAAAGTGACACAATGTGCCAAGAATAGTCTGGAAATAGTGCTGGGACAACCGGATATTCACATACAAAAGAAAGAATACAGATACTGATCTTTCACAAAAATTTGCTCTAATTTGCCTGCATATATAGAGTAAGACAAAACTATAAAACTACTACAAGGTAAGATAAGAAGATACTGTATGACCTTGAATTTGCCAATGAAGTGATATTATGATGTCAGACACAACATCAAACCAGAAACCATGAAAGAAAATTAAAAAGTAACTTGAACCCCATTAATTAGGATCACCTGGTCTATTAAAGTTACTGTTAGCAGAATGAAAAGCAAGTCATGGAAAGTCTTTGCAAATCACAAATTTGGAAAAGGCCAGTATTAAAAAATGTGCAAAATAAAGTAATATTAAAATCAACAATTAAGCAAATATGAATGACAGCATATAATCTAACCTAAAAAATGGACCAAAAACCTTAGCTTTACTAATGGGTACTTGTATATAGAGCCAGCAGATAAACATATAAAATTAACTCAGCATCATAGGTCATTAGGAAATTGCAAATATAAACGAAGATTCTCTGACACACTCTTACAATTATGTAACCCAGTACACTGGCCATCCTCATCTGTTATTGTAGGAAAGCTGTATAGTATAGGCACTTTAGAAGGTTGTTTTAGCCATTTTGGAAAAAGCTATACATAGTCTTACCATGGGATCCAGTAGTAACGTTCATTGATACTTATTTAAATGGGTTGAAATCAAGTCCACAGGGGAAAAAAAACTCCATACAAATGTGAATAGCAGATTTATTCATAATTTTTTTAAAATTAGAAACTAGCAAAACATCATTGAATAAGTAATTGAAAATGCAATATCATTTATTCTATCCCTGTAGAACAAAGAGGGGGGAAAAATCTTTGATTTTGAAAATATCTTAAATTTCAAACTGTGTACTGAAAAAATTACATATTTTAAGTTCTAGAGATTGAAAAATAATCAAATTTGAAGTTAAATTGCTTATACAGAGTACTACTTTAAAAAAATTTACAAACTAGGTGACATAAAGGTAAAGGTGGTTCACATTATTGTAAATGTATCATGTGATGTCCTTTATTTTATTCTTCCTTGTTCTCTTGGTGAAGAAAAAGGAAAGAATTGTATATAAATCATACATAAGTCTTGTTGTCTTTTACTTCTCCCATTAATACTCAAACACCCACAGAAATACACTTATATATCAAAGTTTAATTCTGTACAGTTTTTGGAAGTCTGGCTCAGGAAAAACACATTCTTTATCAGAAGTGAAGATCAGCTGAATATGAATGCTTTTTGGTAGCCGTCTTGAAAACTCAGTTCTTGGATAATCGAAGAGATTATAAACTAGACACTAAAAATGTAAAACATCACAGAGTTCCATACGGTACTAGCTGTACGCATCATGATATGCTTCTAAAGAGAGAGGCTTTAGAGAATCAGAGTTTGGGAGAGTTTAAAGCCATAGGCTAAGATCTACACAGGGAATGGTCAAACACTTTCATTTCCTGGGAACAGTAGAAAAGATTTTGCAATCTGGCTAAGCCTCTTTTCATAGATTGAATCCTCTCCAAAGGGCATGTGAACTGTTGATCGCCATCAACTCCTGAAGCCAGTTTATTTTCTAAATTCTATTGCCTTGTGTGGCTAATATCCACTTTCATTTTCCACTCTTAGTGGAAATAATGTTGATATTGTTCTGCTGTCAGTGAAAATGTGTAAATGGAAACTTATAAGGAAATTTGTTCTGACACTACAAATGGTAAATAATTCTAGTATGTTTATACTGATGAGGAAATGGATGTACCCTCTTTGTTATTTCCTTCTCTCTGCTGTTATTACTGGCATCTAATTTTGAAAAAAGCAGTCTATGAAAAATGGTAGCCATTGCTGGAATGATTCACATGGGAGGTCAGTTTCTTGTTTTAACTCATCCATGGCCAGTGTACTGACAGAGAGCAGGATGACATGGCACACTACTATCTATAACTTTGTTTTCTGGGAAATGTAGTGGCTTATAAACGATATCCTTAATTTTTAAATTTTATTTCACATACACTTTTCTACAGGTTATTTCTTTCATGGTTACTGAGTCCCCATATTCAGGAAAAATATCATAGGTATTCACATCAGGATAAATACCTGTAACTTTTGAAAGATTCATTTATTCAATACTCAAAAATGTTTATTGTTCACCTTTTACCTGGCACATAACAGATTTAGCTTAAGGGCTACAATGAGTAAGATAGGTATAATAAAACAATATAGAGCTTATATTCTAGAGGAAAAATTGATGATAAATACAAAAAAATTGATACAGCGATTATACATTATTTTCTGTGTATAGAAATGGGCAGAAATTATTTCAGGCAAAGTTTTACTGATGCTTTGTAAAAGATGACATTAAAGTGAAACATATAGAAACAAAGCAAGCTATTTGGATCAAGGCAATGCCTTCCAAAAAGTTTGTCTCAGATAAACAATCTGTGTTCCAAGAAAGAACTTAGTTCAAAGACTGAAAATAAAAAGATTAAACAATATATCTTTCATGGTGAAAGCTGAAATTATGCAATATGAAGCTGAATAAACATTGAGACATATCCCAGAGAGGACATGAGTTGAGAAGTATAAGGGATAAAGTTTCATTCTTATTTTTAAACACAAGTCAACCACTGACACATTTCAACAGGAAGCAACAGACTTATGTTTAAGTTTAAAGTAAATTAATTTTCACTACTAAGAGATGACTTATTTTAGGAATTAATGAGCTCACCTGAAAAGGGAGTAGAAAAGAGGACTGAAGCACATGCAGATGCTGAGCAACTCAATGCTAAAAGTTAGAAAGCAGAGTAAACATTGTGCCTTTTTGATTCATCCAAGTATCTATGAAAAAGAATGTTTTGGGATATCTGTTTGGGTTAGGTATTCTCTGATTCAGATGTTCAACTTTTATTGCTGTTGGAATGCTATATATAGCATCTAAAATTTAGGCTTATATTTCTTTAAGAAACAAAAAAAAAACACTTTTATTTTATGAAACCTAGGAGTTGTCCACATTTTTCTATTCAACATTTGCATGTTTCACTGAATAACTGTACAATGTTTAATGTTCTTTGGCTAGTAGAGGCAAAAATTGAAATTTGAAAAGCTGGGACACATAAAAGGAGAGGTTTTCTTTCACCGACAATATATGCACAAATCTAATTTTGTTTTGCAATTTCTATTTGCCTTTGCCAAGGGCACACTTCTCAGGAATAATGTTGTACACAAATCTCTTTATAAAGCTAGTGCTGGAGATAAGGATGTTCCAGCCAGATAAGTATCAGTAGCCAACCTTGTTAGGAGATCAATGTGTTATAACAGATTTGGACTGAATAGGGTAGTTACATTTGTTAAAACAAACAAACAAAAAAATCATCTGAATGTTTTTAGAGGTAAAAATGACTTTGCAGTCCATCTAGTCTCAATTTTACAAAAGAAGAAATGGAGGTTCACAAAAGTTAAGTCAAATTCTCAAGGTCACATTGCTAATTAGTTTGGAATTTGAACTGGAGTTTGCAGTTTGGGGCCACTATAGAATACAACCTGACGTGACCCAGCATGCATATGTCTCTGACAAACCGGCCATTGCATCAATGAGTTCCTACTGAGTATGTTTGACTTCTGGCAAGATAGCAGCTTAATTGGAGTTCTAAGCGTTGCTATAAAGCAAAATATATCTTAAAGCCTACAGGAGGTCTCGTCAGAGTTTAAGAATATAGGATCAACTTGAGAGAAAGGGCAGATGCAAAGGCATTTTTACTTTCTCCCACTACACTCATTGTCATTCCCTTAAGGTTTTGAGCCAGTGTCTTTTTGACAGTATAACTTTCAAATTAAGAATATCAAGGTTTAGAAAAGGACAACAATCAGTCATTTTCATCTCACATATAGCCACAGGAGTTTAACAATTACAGATGCTACAAACAGCTTTGTATAAAATTATAGTATGTAAATTCAGATTCAAAAGACTACTGTTTTTTCACCCTGATTGCAGTTTTTAAAGTATTCTTGTATCAGTTATGACTCTCTAAACTTTCTTGGGTCTCCAGACTTGAATATCAGTGTACAGTAAATTCAGTTTTTTTTAAGAAAAGTTACTGATTTTCAGTCTGTCTAGATGTTTCTTGTTGTAAGGATAGGGGTGATATCTTCTAGACCTATAATATGTTGTAGCTTGGTACTATTTTCCCCTGGTAATCTGGTAATAATTCTGAAAATGAGACACCAAGGAGCTGATTCCATTGCCACTGATACAATTTTAGTTCCTTGTATAGGTGTGTTTCATTTCATTTTAATGCATTTTGATTTCTTTTTATTAGAAAAAATTATGCCTTTATTGAAAAAGCCAAAATGTAAATTTAAAATAAAATTTAACTACTCAGAAAATTCAAAATAAAAATAAGTGGTAGTATATTTTTTCTTTCCTATGTAATAGGCAATTGAATTTTAGGATAATAGTGCAATCATATCGATGGCTACATTTTTAAGTATCATGGTTTGCTAGCCTAGTAGCTATCTCATCTCGAAATATACCCTTTTAACTGAAACAGAGAATACAGAATAGAATAGAAATCTTGGGCCCTTATTTTATGGAGTCTTGTTGGAAATCATATGTGCACACACAAGCCATCTGTTTGTATTTCATCTGTCAGACTATCTACTCACTAAATCTATCTTCAAGAGAAGGTAGGCAATTATCTTCTAATAGGATGCTATTATATTCTACAAATTCAAATACCGTAAGTAATTGACAAAGTTTAAAATTATACATGAGTGTTTATAATTAAATGTGTATGTGTAAATTAAATATGTGAGTAATATACATGTATATCTAACATGAAAAAAATCAGAATGAGCATGTCCAACATTTCGCAGGCTTTGCTAGCAGGGCAGCAAGCATCACAGGATCTGTTGAAGGAATAGTTCCTCTAGTCAAAATATTATTTTTCACAGAAAGGAGGCAATTGAAAGTGTGAAGCATTTCAATTTTGTTAACTATAAATGCAAGTTTCTGCAGCAAATTAAAAATTTAACATGAGTACTAATTGAAAAATATATACTCTTGATAAAAACACCAGTAAGTCCATGCAAGAAGATAAAACATAAAAAGTAGAAATGCTCATTAAACCTATATTTAACCACTGAATGAGGATATGATTGACATGTATAGTAAATACATATTAAATACACATAAATAAATGATTTTCAATATAAATATAAATCCATGAAAATATCCCCAATCAAGCCTTAAGACTATATTTCACCAACCACAATTTCCTCAAACCCATACTCTTATTATTCTTTTTATAAGAATACTTATCAACTTTTATATCTAAATCTTTAATCGACATTCAGTTATTTTGAATATTTTAAAGAAAGGCTCTAAACTAATTCTCTTATATGTGAAAATTGTATTTTTCTACCTCTATTTATTGAAGACACTGTCTTTTCCCATTGTATATGGTTAGTTCTCTTTTCATAACTTAATGGCACATATAAGGACGACTTCATATTTGGGTATTATAGTTTGTTCCACTAGTGTATCTATAATTATTTTCATTCTTTGTGGTTTTCTATGAATTTCAAGATTTTTAAATTTCTGTGAAAAGTGAGATTGGAATTTTCATGGGATTATGATGAAACTATAGATCACTTTAGATATTATGAAAAGTTTAACAATATTAACTTGTACAATTTAATATGAGACTCCTTTTAAATTATTTTATTTATTTCTTCAATGCTGTATATTTTTCATGTATAAATTTTAATTGACTGGCTAAATATATGCTCAAGTGTTTTATTCTTAATACTATTATTATTGGGGTTGTATTGCAAATTTTTTCTACTTGTATCTTGACATTATATTGAGAAATAATGCTAATTTTTAATTTTGATTTTCTGTCCTGCAACTTTTTCAAACTGCTTACAAATTTTAAGATTTGAATGGAATCGTTAGGGTTTTCTATGCAAATGATCATAGGATTTATTAAAAAGATAATTTTACTAATTTTCTGATCTGATCTATTTAATTTATTTTTCCTGCCTAGCTACTTTGGCTAGGACTTACAGTACTATGTGAATAGATATGGAATTCTACAAGTTTTTGTACAGAAATATGTGTATTGCAATGAAACAAGATGGATTTCACAGTTATTTGACTTTTTTCATATTACATCTATGTAATTCGTACTGACTGTTCTCTGAGTCTGATACATTGACCTTCATCTACTCTACAATTATACTGAAAAAAATCCACTGATTACAAAAAGGAATTAGAGAAGTGACAAAAAAATCACTTTTATTGAATTTTCTTCTCTTGCTATGGTTTTAGCCACTGAATGACCAAAATGACAGATGTCTCACACATTCATTTTCATATCATGTGTTTCTTCTAATGTGTGCCATAACAATAGAATTATTGAATCAAAAACACTCTCTATATTAATTGTCAAATGCAATTTCTTTTTAAAATTAAATTTAGGATTCAAAATGTTCTTTCTCAACAGAAGGAACAGAGTGAAACTTCACTTTCATATCATACCATATCATTAATTTTATTATACTAGGCACAAACGTTAAAAAGTATGAAGACATGCAGAACACTGGTTAGGGTTTGGAAAACTGATTAAAAAGTCAGCAATGCCACTAACTACATAACTTGGTCTATATAATTGACTTTTTTAAGCCTGATGATTTTTCATGATAAACTGAAAAAATAATAACATTTTCAACATTGTATTGAAGATTCAATTAAAATTATGTACATATGTATTTGTACAATGCATACAGGGTAAAAACTACAAAGTGAAATGTATTGTTAATGTGTCAGTATTTTGAATAATGATAGAAATAAGTGTTTGAAAACAGGAGAGTCCGTAAATATATATATTTTTCCCAATTTTATTTGACTAATATTTTCTTCATCTGTTTTAGAGAAATTATAGCTGTAGGGATTAAAAAATATCGCAAAATAACTATGTAGAATTTGCCCTGATAATAATATTCTCCATAGGTTGTTAAGTGAATTTTACATTTGGCCAAGATTAAAAACAAGCTATGCCCTAAATTATGGAACTACATGTGTGATTATGACTTAGGGGATTCAGAGTTAATGGTGATTTCCTTGCTTTTTTAAGCTTTATTGAGGTATAATAAAAAAACAAAAATTACACACAACATTGTACATATTTTCATGAATTTGTTGCTGATTTTTGGCAGTATTAGTTTTATTTTTTTTTCGCATTGGTGGATATTAGTGGTACGGTACAATGAGATTTGTGCTGGTCCATTGACACATCTGTATAACATATTTTGATTATTTTCATCTGCATTAACTCCCCTTTCTTTCTCTCTCCTCTCTCATATTCCTGTCTCCATCATTAGAAACTACCTACTAGTTTCCTATCCTGTTTTTACTATTTTTGTGTTTATTTTTATTTATTAATTTCTAGTTTCCCTCTGTAAGATACTTTTGATTATTAACTTTCTAAGAACAGCTTACTTATGTTAAGTATAACATGATTGTCTTCAATTCCATGTAATTCCCTGCAAAAGACATGATTTAGCTCTTTATAGTCGAGTAATAGTCCATTGTGTCAAATAGCACATTTTTCATTTGACTATGGAATGGAATTCTAGTCTGTTTCCACAGTTTGCTATTATAACTGCTTGAATATAAACATGGGTATGTTGTATCACATTAGCACTCTGTCTTTAATAGCTTTGTGAAAATACTAAGGAGTGTTATAGCAGATTAAATGGTATTTTTATTTTTATTTTTTGTTCTTTTTTAGCTTACTCAAAAAGCAGATTACCACATTGTTTTCCATCTGATTTCAAGAGTGGTTATATTAGTTTGTGCTCCCAAGAGCATTGTAGGGTTCCTTTTCTCTTTCATTCCCCTCTGCATACTTAGTTTTTTGTACTTTTCATTTTTTTATATATGTGTACATTTTGTTTTCTTTAAAAAATACCTCACCAAAATAGTGTAAAATTTAAAATGTGGTTGCTTCATTTTTCTTCCCATACTCTTAGTCCTGATTGAACATATTTTTTTTGTTTGTTTGTGTTTCAGTGCTGGGGCCTGCATCTAGGTCCATTCACGTCCTCAGCACACACTCCAATGATAAGCTCCATCCTGAGTCGCCCTCAGTCCTCAGGATTGTGTTGTGTTTGGACTTACATGAAAATATTTCTGAGCTTAAGGGAGGGTAGAGGTAAAGCTTCTGTTCAGAACCTGCCTCATCTGTATCACTTTAGTTATGCCAACTACAAGAAAAAAGCAAAACAGAATGTTTGCATTGGGAAAGTCAGCAGATGTGACTTCAAGATAAATAGGGAGCAGATGTGATGAGTTAGTTTGCTTTTTCATAGACAAATGTGGCTATAGCCATCATAATTGGGAAATGCTTCTGCTGCAGAATTCTCTGTCTCTTAAGTGCCAAGCTTATGTTTCTTACTTTTTTGGAAGTTCTAAAGGAAACATAGAGAAAGTTCCCAACTACTCTCTAAACCATTATGTTGAAATGAGGAGTGGTTTTTGTTTGTTTGTTTTTGGTACTGGGGATCGAACTCAAGACATTGTGCTTGCAAGGCAGGTAGCAGAACCACTGAGCTAAATCCATGGTCCTAGGAGTGTTAATTTAAATAAAATCACTGAGAGTGCATTTAAAGGCAAGTTTGTTTTTTAATTTTCCATATTATAGTTAAATGCAATTTTTGAGTTTCTGTTGTTAAAAATAAAGGAAAGAACAATAAAAAGAAAGGTATTTGTCAGCAGTGGAATGGAAAACATCAGTAATGCAACAATTGTGTGGACAGAGTTGATAGATAAGATGTGTTGAAAAGAAAAGAAACTGTCATTAGATTTGATGGGCCATTTTTGAAGGTGATATTTAGTTTCTTGGAAAAGTCCAATATGCTCAGCTATTGCACTTCTGACCCTTCCTTCTAATCACCACAGGAAGGTGCAGCTCCACTGTGCCTTGCCTGCCTTCAAAGCCTGGTTGCATCCTTTTAAGCCAGAGAAAAGAGCAGATATATCCTATTTTATTTGATGGAATCTCTCAACTGAAATAAGAGAATCAAAGAGGAAAATACTATCAATTCTGAAATCCAAATCTACTATTAACTCTCACTCCAACCTTTACTTTTTGTGTGTGATGTACCAGGTAGGTATTGCAGCTGGTAACACAGCACTGAATTATTTCTCATCCATTCATTTTTCAAAAGCATATGGTAGATAAGCCTAAACACAAGTGAAACATCAAGATATTTTGTACACTTAGCAGATACACATGTGATGGTGTGTGTCCATGTTTGCCTGTGTGCTGTATTTTGAATGTGTTGAGTAAGAATCCTGCTATTTGATTAACCAAATTACCTTGGCATTCCATGTTGCTGTTAGACATGCTATATAATCCTGATTTCTTATTTAACCTGTTAGCTTTATGGGACTCCATTCCTCAATATGTAATATAAAGCCTATTAAATTTAGCTTTCAGGGATTTAAAATCAAGGGCATCGTGTTAGTTATGGTTTGGAAAATATCTAATTCACAGGAGAAATCATGACAGTAATGCATACATAGTGTCTGATGTTCTGAATGTGTCTCACATGATTATAGCAAGCCCTTAAACCTCATCTATGGGATAAAATTACATTTTATAACAGTGGAGGATTTAAAAAGAAAATAGATGACAGATTATTTTCAATGGTGCCTGGTTCATTATAAAGGATAAATAAATATTAGCTCTTTAGATTATTGATAAATTTCCTTTCTTTTCTGCTAATCTCTTGCAGAATTTATAGTGGACAAAATAATTTGCAAATCTCACTACAGTCTGAGATCTTTTTAATGTCTTTATCTAGATCACACAAATACTAATGAAGGATGCCCATAGATGTCTATATCTAGGAAATTTGTTACAGTGTGCAGCTTCTGCACTCACTAAGTTCTTTTTATGCTCAGCTTCCTATAAAGGCAAATACATACATTCTTCCCTGTTCTGTGTTCCTGTCCTTCAGGGCCCTGTTTGTTCTGGGACAGATTATATTGTAATGTAAAGTACCCCTTATCAGTTACCCAATGCAAATAAAATGCATTACATCTGAAGTTAAATTCATTCCTGTGTTTTATGAGGAAGGAGGCATATGAAAACTGAAAGGTAGGAAAATATGATATATTTACTCTTGGAGTCCACCCAGTGCCCTGAATCACCCTTTGTGTGTACAGTCTCTTGTATTCATATTTATAATTAACTTTTAAAATATATAAATAATATTTCACATGATAATAGATAATACACTCAAGTAGGAGAAAATGGTATAAGTCTAAGCTTCCTGGAGGTGATAAATAGAAGTTATATAGTGAGGACTAAGTAGACGTTAGAAGTTGAGGTCTAAGGCATCCAGAATAATGCACATAATACTATGAAACTCAACTTGCCTGTCTGCACACTGGGTGATAATAATACCTTCTCTAAATTCTTCTAGTGCTTTTCAACAGAACACAGCAACATCTCTTCAATTTCCTTTCCCTCATTCTTGTCACCATCCTCAGGGATGTCACCACCTAATGTCCACATCTCAAACTGCATTCTGTCTATCTAGCCCCAAATTATGGGTCTTTGTGTTGCCACTTCTTTTGTTTTGTCCTAGTCATTTGCGGTTCCAGCCCCTGACATTTCTAATTTCCATAAGCACTGTTTAATAAATCTAAAGTTCTGCCCACAAAATATATTTCTTCCAACCTACTTTGTTTATCCATATCAACAGAACTCACAGTCTGTGGAAAACTGAACTTTGTGTTCTAAAACCTTTCACCTTTCCTTCCTTAATTTTTCAGTTAACATTTTATAGTTTACCATTCCTTTAAGAGTTCATCAATTCTATAAATCATCCTTGCTTTTTCTTCTTGTTATACTCATCTAGAAAATAGCAAATAAAGATTTGGCTATTCTGTATTTTATGTATATTTCTCAATAACTGGGTTTACTGTAAAAGTCACAGATTAAGGTACCCTAGTGTTACCACAATTTCAAAACTATCGATCTGAAAATCTACACTGAGACCATTTTCTTTTCTTTCTTTTTTTTTTTTTTAGGTACCGGGGATCGAACTTGAGTCCTTGCACTTGGGCAGCAGGCGGCAAAACCACTGAGCTAAATCCCTGGCCCCAAGACCATTTTCAACTGTTCTTACTCTATAGAAAGCTTACTTATTGGACCAGGGATTTAGCTCAGTGGTTCTGCTGCCTGCCTCGCAAGCACAAGGTCCCGAGTTTGATCCCCGGTACCAAATTTTAAAAAAGTTTAACTATTAAAAGAAATACAAATAGTTGCTGGAAGTCACTTCTCTTGTATATATCAGATTGATTGGTTGATAAGTAGATAAATATATACACATATGAAAACATTCATTTCATGTGAATACTTTTAGAAAATTAGAATCATACTAAATATTTTAGAAAACATTAAATTTAAATATATGTGAATTTAACCAAAATGAAAATTTTAAGAATCTGAATAAGATCTAAGTTTTTAAGGAATTTTCCTAGTGATATGGTTTAATGATTGATTTTAAACTTTAGATTTAAACTTTATATACTACCAATGTTTAAGGAATGAACTCAGGTTCTTTTATATCCCACCTTCCAAAGCCACCCATTTGTTGTCAGTGATATCAGTGAGCTGAAATTGATTGTGCTTTTGTAACAATCATTACCCAGTTGTTTAATTTCAAATCTTCATTGATATGGCTAAAATATTCAACAGCTTTGAGTATTTCAATGACATCTCTGTTATTCATATGCTTTTCATTGGATTTTTTTGTCCTGGGCAATTTTGTTTGGCTTAGCTTGGTTTTATTTTTAGAAATGTGTGTAGCAGTGCTGTAATAACAATATATTATATTTTCAAAATTTTTAACCAACTTTATTATTCATATTCATATGTTTAAATTTTGAAAAAGTTTCCAAAATGTAGGGAGCTTTTTGGTTCACTGAACAGTTTCTAGACCTTCAGAGATGCTGATTGAATGAATGAATGGATGGATATGATGAAACTACAGTCAAAGATTGCAACAATAGTAGAGGCATTCCCCAAATGCCATAATTTCTAATGTCAAATAGAATAAGAAATTAACTACTCTATTCAGATATTAAACAACAAACACCTCCCCATTTTTAAGTACAAATGGTTCATGGTTTAATGAAGGCTCACATTAGAAATGGCTGCTGTTTAGAGGCAAGTATTGATGGAAAAAATACTAAAAAGTGTGCAGAGATATCAAAAGTAATAGTCACAAATAGACATGAAGGAAAGTTTAGGTACACTAGCTGGTGGAAGAAGTCTTACATCTAACAACTTTATGGGATTTCTTTGATTTTACAACCAATAAAGGGAACATCAGACACACTTCAGATGGCATTTTTCTAGGCTTTCACAAGAAACTGTAATGACAGCTTGCAGAAATTGTGCTCATTTTTTCTAAAAGAATAAGCACTTAGAGATAGATCTGCAATATTCCCAATGAAACCATAGGCTAAGGGATTAAATCCTTGGCATTTCTGTATTAAAATAGCACTTTTATTTTTGTGGCATGCTTTTATGAGTTAAGTGAATATTTACAGACATCTTTATTACAAACATGCCAGGTAGAATAGTTATCCACGTTTCATTCCGAAGTTATTGAGGCCAAAAGAGCTTTATGTCCCTCATCAACAAAATGTACCAAATAAGCATGAGCAGTAGATTTATACTTAAATCTTCTGACTACATGTCAGTTCTTAACACTCATGCAAGATTTATCTTCCCATTTCCAAGTAATTGTTGCCACTAGCGTGTGTTTATGAATCACTCCAGTTAAACAAGTGTTGCTCATCCTTGAGTGTGTATTACAGATGTTCCTAATAAACATCAAGGACACTGAAACAGCCCTAAAACAAGAGAAGTATTAGTTAACCTTAGAAAAATAGTGCCATTTAGTCATAGGCATTTCAGTATAATGTGTAAATTCTCCATTATAATACATACTTTGAAATGACATAAATTGTTATAATTTCCTGCACAGAAATATTTATGATTACCATCATTTACTTTTATATTATCTAAATCCTTGAAAACAAAAAAGAGATATTTCTGAATCTTTAACTTGGTCCCCATCCATCAGAGTCTACCTCGAGCGATTTATTCACCTACAGAACCTGGAAATTTACACACTGGAAGATACTCTAATTGCAGGCAAATGCAGCAAAAGAAATCTTCCAAATCCAAGAGTCATTCATTTCAAAGGAACTTCTAAATATTTTAGCACAGTACTTTTCCATGTATGTATGTAGAAATACATTTTAAGGTAAATTACTACTTCCCTTGATATATTTCATTTCAAATTGAGCAGAGGATCGGGGTGAACTGCATATTGAAATGCAACCTCCAGGTGTCTTTATTTAGAGGGTTCATCTAATACTTTGCAAAGGGAAAAGAGACTTAAACATATATAATCAAGAAAGCTAGCATCTTATGATTAGCAAGAAATATTGAACTATTAATATATCACGACTTAGAGTTATTTTTTCATTGATTTTAATAATATCTCCACATGTGTAGTCTGCTCATACAAAGGTACACAAAACAAGAATTATTGATTTTGAGTGTCTCACAATGTTAAATCCAGGTTGTGACTGCATGGTCTGAGAATCCCTTTGCTGTTTTCATTTTATTTCTTGCAGCACTATTTCGTTAAGACAATCAGTAAAGCCTGGAAGCAAAGATTTCATTTCACTGGATTCAGCAGCAGGTGGAATGATTCCAAAAGAGTGGGAAAGAGATATCCACATCAACAACTTCATCAAGGTTTATTTTTCACTCCTTCCACCATCGTTCTGCTGAAATATGGTCTGCCTGCTTTGCAGTATCAGTGGGAAAACAACAGCAGAATATGATTTGAAGCAAACAATTCCACAGGCTCACTGATATAAAGCAAAGAAAAACTGTCTTTAGGGTTGTTTATTGTTTTGAATAACAATCACTAGTTTACACTTGTCAATAAAAGCTATCTTATTGGTAAATATGCCAATGGATATGTGTGTTGACATGTTTTACTGGTTAAAAAGTACACGTGAATTTTGGGGGTCAGATTTAAATACTCAAAAGCCTTTAAAATAAATCAATGAGCATAGTTACCAATACATTATTATAGCCTCATATCAAGTAGTATCAAAATTTTTTAAAATTATTATTAATTGTGGTAAAACACAAACACATGGTGTACAATTTACCATGTAATCACATTTGAGTAAAGCACACTGACATTGTTCATTCACACTGTTGTATAAACAAATCTCCAGAATATTTTCATCTTAAAATACTGAAAACCTTTATCCCTGAAAACCAACTGTACTCATTTCAGTCTCCTACCGTCAGCACCTGGAACCCATCACAGTGCTTTTTGTTTCCGTGAATTGGACAATATCAAGGGCTCACACATGTGATAAAGTACCATGCCTCTCTTTTTGTTACTGGCTCATTTCTCTTAGCATTTGACTTCCACTTTGCATTTCATATCTAATGAACCCTGACTCAGATTATCTATTAGTAAATTTTAAAAAACACCTGACCCCCAAAATAGGAGCTTGGTGAGATAAAATAAAATAGCAGTGACTTGTTAATATTATATAACCCTGAAAATCATTACTTCTGAAGTATTCTTCACATTAGAACCAACACATTCAAAACAGTAAAGGAAATGGAAAAAGATTCCCATAGTTAGTAGGAACGGAAGTAAAGCAACTCTCAAAAGAAAAAAATGCCAAATAATTTTAAATTATATTTTATTTATTGTCTTCATGTATGATTTTATTTATTTAATTTTGTTGGTAGAACTGCAAAAATTATAAACCTTTGTCCCTTTAATAATGGTCATTAAAGGAGATGCTCATGTATCACATTTCCATATTAATCTAGTCATTATGTACTATAAGTATGTACTAATGAAAATAAAAATGTAAACAAAAAAGGATACAACATTAAAAAATCATATTGGCAGTTGCCTGATGGCAAAGCTCAAAATAAAATGGTAGAAGTGATATTCCCAAATAAGTATCTCTACTTTAGGACAAGAGGTCCCTTTCTTAGGGTGATCCTTGTATGTTAACCATGGATTACTATGGTAGGAAGAGGGTAGCCTTATGATACATTGAGATAGTACAAAATGCATAAAAACCAAGTACATTATGTGCAGGTACCAGGACATCAAACAATTCCTAGAAACATGGTTTTCATTATGTTTTAGTCCACTTTTACATCTAAAGATCATGAGTGAGAAAAGACTTCCAAATTATCTGTAAATATTTAGCATTAATCAGCTCTCATTATTTAGATATTTGGGGAACATGAATAGTTGTTAGTGAAAATTCTTCCCATGCAGTACCTGCATTAGGATGGGTTCATGATATAAAGGAATTCTAAGCAAACTTTCTCCTAATGACTTGTAACAGTTAATCTGAATAGATTCATTGTTATTTTAAAGTGATTTTTCTAAAATATTTGCATATGATTCAAAGATATTTTTAAATAGTTCTTTTATGTAATTTTATGAGATTATGTAATTTAAGAATCACTTTATTCATAAACATACAAATAGAAAATTATATCCACATTCTCTAATATGTATCCAGGTTATATATGAAAATCTATTTCCATGTATATATCATTATATTTATATATACATATATATACTCACTATGACAGGACAAAATATTTTCAAGTATTCATGAATAGAATATTTCAGTTTCAAAGATAATCCATAAAACATTGTGAATTACACAAGTAAATTAACAAATATGCAACTAAACAACTTTTACTATATTAGGTAAGATTTAGATGACTAAAATTATGATTTTGATGTTCTCTTTTACTTTATTTTGGATAAGATGTTTAAAAGAATTTGTGGATTGTTATTTTGCTTTTGACTTTTATGCTGGAGCTATAATCCTGTAACTATGCTGGACTTTGCCCAATGACCATTGGTGATAGCTCACATTTCTCACCTCTCTGCATCAATGTTTAAACTGGTGTTAACTTCACTCCTGACCACAACTCCTCTGCCTCTTCATGCCAAATTTAAGGCTTTTTCTGGTTAGAGTGAGTCATTTTGAAAAGTTACCTTAGAATCGTTTTATGTAGTTTTTTAGTAGAGAGGTGGATTCATACGAAAGCAGTGGTATAGAGACAAAAAGGAGGTGATGCCTATCACAGCATGTCACTCAGTAAGTAGTGGACTGCTATTTAGCAATGACCTCAAGAAATGATAACAACATTTTCAAAGATAGTCCTGTACTTCTCCATCTCTTATGGTGAGAGTCTAATGTTTCTTCCCATCCAGAGTGCTTGACATTACAGTCAGATTCAAAAACTGGAAAATTTTATAAACCAATAATTAAATTTGCAAAATGCAATTAGGCCATAAAAATAACTTTTAAGAAGATTTAATATTTCAGAAGTAAACATTAAAAATGTCAAAAATTATATCCCATGTAGATATTCTCAGAAAAGTACTGCAGTGTGTTCTCTGAGCACACACACATACACAACACATGACAACAAAATGCCAAGAAAGTTAAATTAATGTGTTTCAGAACCAAGACATCCAGTAAATATATTTGAAGATTAAAGTGAATTCTAAAATAGAGGTTAAAAAGAATCTCAGTATTGTGGCTGTATGAAAGCTCAAGTGTTTTCTTAGAAGAATCTATAAACAGTATCTCATGCGGGGTATGGTGGTGGAGGTTGATTTTGTAACATGATATTCTGGCAGATTTGACAACCTTGAAGATATTCTGAGGTAAATGCAACAGATCTCTTAAAGACTCATGAATACATATTACTTAATAAAATGAACACTTGTTACTTAATACTTTTTCTCTCTTCTTTTTCCTTCCTTCTTTCCTTTCTTTCTCCCCCCATCGCTCCCTCTTTCTTTTCATTCTTCTTTTCTTCTTCACATTTTTATTCCAATTTTATTTTTATTATTATTTAATATATTTATGTTTTAGAGGGAAAGCAAATGGTTTCTGAATTCAAAGCTATTTTAAATCCACAACCAGACATAATCTGTATATGCTTGATTAACAGAAAATAATTTACATTGTAAGACACTTCTGTACAATACAGAATTGTTGCTTTTTGTGATTTATCATAACTTTTGTTTTATTAAACAGCTCTGTGTAAATATATTAACCCAATAATTTGTATTTTCTCAAAAAAATCACTGCATTCTATTCATATGAAGCTTTGAGTATGTCAGCAAATATAATTTTACATACGTTACTTTTGTCTCCTGTGTTTGGTTAATCACATTTTGTACTTTACAATGGAATTGAGAATATTACTATTATAATGAATAATATTTCATTTTAGTAGTATTGCCATTAGGTTTACATGTTTAGCATCATATTTCTATTTATTTAATAAAACATGTCAAATATGGATGTAATTCTTATATCATCTATTTATTATTTCAGTATGAATTCACCCACATATGGTTCAAAACCATCTCCCCTTTTCTATGAAGATTTCTGCAATGATCCATTGCTCAGTTTTCTTCATCTCTATGACTTCATCTTACTGTATATTTTTTTTTTACTTGTGATACTACCTAATTTTATATTTCATTTCATTTTTGTCATTATGGTTCACATTTACATTATCTCAAATCCAAATCATCATTTTGAAGCAAGTGCTTGTCATTTTGTGTCCAATTATAATTATTTTCATTTATTTCCTGTTATGTTGAATTTGATTATCCTTTTTACTCATTTCCCATCTACTTATATTGTTTTCAATTTGATTTTCAAAGGCTCTGGTTCTGCTAATATTACTTTATAATATAGGTTTTTTCATGATTTCATGTACTTGATTTTCATTTATGGTTCCTAAGTCCTCATTTATATGTATAACTTTAAGTATACTATTTCTTGTAGAGAAAATTACTTAACTTGATTTTATGCCTTTTGGTATTCATTTATCATTGTTTTGGTTGAAATTATATTTTTAAGGATTTCTTTTTAATTTTGCTAACATTTCCACAATGGTGTCTATGACTTATCCTAACATCATCTTACTCATTATCAGTAACTTTTCCTAACATTATCTTAGTCACAAATTCTGTCATTATGAGAGTTGTATGTATACTCTTATTTTCTTTACCAGCACGTCTGTCTGCTGATTTTACTCCATTCAGGTTCTGTTTGAAGTAATGCACTTGACTATCATACCAGATAATTGTTGGTGATGGTATTGTACCCCTTCTACCTTCAATTTAATTCTAAATTTTCCATTCACCTTTTAAAGTACAAATCTTATGATGACCTTAGACTCCATTTTAATTTTCTCAAGTTAAGGCAGATAAATAAAACTACAGTTTTTCACTTTATTATTCACCATGGGAAATTATCATCACACTTGATTTTCATATCAGTTATATGATGTTAATTGTGTTCTTCAAAATCAGGGAAAATATTAGATTTTGTTTGGTTGGTTTTTTGGTACTGGGGATCAAACTTCGGTCCTTGCACTTGCAGGCAATTTGGCAGAACCACTGAGCTGAATCCTCAGCCTGAAAATACTAGATTTTTATAATTATTAAAATTTGTAAGCATGGTGTCTTAGATAATAATGACAAACAATTTAATTTGAAACATAAGGCAGTTATGCAGAATCTTCTATTTACTCATTTTTGGTGGATTTCCTGAAATATCAGAGAGAATATTGTAGAGGCACTAGCATTTTTTTTTACAATATTTTGCCTATACCTATAAAATATTATGCTGCACTTCTAAGTGCAATTCCTGGCATTATTTGTCACATGTATCAACTAATTGATCTAGATTAATGCTGGTCCATAAAACTCTATGAGATGATGGAACTATCTTTCAGAATGTTCCACATTGTAGTGATTAGTGACATTAGTACTAGAGATACAACTATTACAACTAAGAATTAATATATGTTGTTTAACTTTAACTTATTTAAATACAGTGGTACCTCAGTTCACAAACATAATTTGAATCACCATTCTGGGGAAGATGATCTTTTCACATTCTTCAATGGATGCAGTTTGTGAGCAGAAGCAAACTTTTGTGGGATGTGTCAGTTTGCAAACTAAGCTGTTCTCCAACAGAAGCATCCGTGAACCAAGGTATTACTGTATATGCATGCAGCTGTGGCCTCTGTGGTGAACAAGAATGTACTAAAATAAAGTACTTTATTGTACATATATCATTTAGGATCTTAAATATCACTCTTTGGTAATTATTATTGTCGCAGCAATCTAAGGAGGTCAAATTATATGAAATCAAATGATGTTTCCATTTAAATTTTCAACAAAAATGGCAAAATACAGCACAAAAGGGCCTCCTTATTTGCTTCAGAGTTTGAAAGTGCTTGTTTACTTTTCCTAAGTCAATAATTGGGAGTATTTATTTCACTATCACTGATTTACTACAAGGTACAGTATTTTCCCTAAGACAATGAGACTGAAATGAACCAAGGACGAGAGAAAAGTAGTAGTCCTGAACAGTGACAAATTAAGCCAGTGTTTTATTGCTGAATTGAATTGAGAGAAGGTTAATGAATAGAAAGAAATGTCATGGAAAGGGGTATGTCAGAAACAATACAATTTATGTAATAGCATTAGCTTGTCTTCATTGATAAGTCATATTCATCAACAAGGGAATAGAGGAAAATATGTAAAGTAAGTCTGATTTGAATAATGAAATTAAAGCACTACATGCTACTTTTTGTTCAACTTGTTCTTCACCGCTCAATGGCATATATGTGTCATGGAAGGATATATTTCTAAATAGAAATGAACAAAATTAAATAACAATACAACTGTCAGCTTAAACGGAAGTGAATATATTTTAGGATTTTTATAATCAATATGAGGCTACTTTTCAATGTCTTCATCCGATATGATTCTTATAAACGAAGGTTTACTCTAGCATGGAGCATGTTCTTGATATATTTGTATCCAATGCACTACAGAAAATTTGGTACTAATCTCAAACAGGAAAAAAATTAAATATTCTCATTTAATAATTAGGCAAAATATTATATGTGAAGAAACCAAGTGTCTATTGCAAACTTCTGAGAAATATATAGGACTTCAGAAAGATAGGAACACAGGACCTGTTTCAGCTACAACATGAAAAGACTTCAGAAGTTATTGTTTCTGTCCACATAAGAATATGATACAAAACCTGAAAACCAGATACTTTCCTTAAAGTTATCTGAGAACTAAGGCTGTGGCCCAAACTGCCACTGTGAGATCTACGCATCTGCTAATTTCAAAGAGTCAGATGCAGGATCTTATGCAACTGGAGCAAAAGTTGAGGGAACCAGAAACCAGAAACAATTGTACAGCAACCTGACAATTTATAGTATAGCCTGACAGTCAGAAACCTCTCTGAG
Source organism: Heterocephalus glaber (assembly GCF_053883595.1). NCBI lineage: Eukaryota > Metazoa > Chordata > Mammalia > Rodentia > Bathyergidae > Heterocephalus > Heterocephalus glaber. The sequence goes on along the minus strand of NW_028258151.1, from coordinate 26,763,106 downwards.
GATATACTACTAGAAGGGACCCACCCTTCCATGGTCGTTATCTCCAGGAATATTACCAGCTTTCCTAGAGGAAGACCAGAGAATGATGGATTCCCATGGCCCTAGAAGGAAGAAGAAAAGATGAGTCTTTGTGAAATACACCCAAAGATTTCTTCGTATCAAAGGTGTGCTTCCCCTGTTGTCACTCTTCCTGTAGCCTTATCCCAGCTGAGTAATGGAATGAACTGCCCTCCATCCTGCTGTAGTCTTTGCCTCACTGTAATAGGAAAACAAAAGTTATACCACCAAGACAGCTTTAAAGTCTCAAGCCAGTCTCGAGCCACGACAAAACTCACTAAAAACAAGGACACAAGGAGAAGATTATAGAGCGTTTTCTTCTCTCCATACTTGACACCAACCACAAAAACAGGGCCTCAGTATATCAGCAGTGGATTGTAATTGAAAGAGGTGTGTGACACAGACACCCTCTCTGGAGAAGTATGATGGAGAACCCAAATTGAAGGGCAGAAAGAAGAATAGCACAGTCGTGAAACCTGAAATCTCTGGAATGTACAACTAGGAGAAACATTTGGACACAACACAGCTAGGCACATTACCATAAATCTTCAAATGAAAAGCCTATTCATCTGAGTTCTGATCACTAATAGAATATGTTTAATTTCCAAGAGAAAATGCAAAGGCCAAGATAAAACATTGTCTGAAGAATAAGCAAGACTTAGACCCAAACTCAGATATGACACAGCTGTTAGAATTATCTGACAGAGAATTTTTTTAAAGTATAATTAATGTGTTAAGGGCTTGATGAAAATTGTAAACAACATGCAGTAACAGATGGATAATGTAGGCAGAGATGTAAAAATTCAAAAGGTTAGTGAAGGCTAATATGTCTTCTTGCATAACTTTTTATCTCTAAATTAGTTGTGAAACTTTGCATAATGGTGTCTGGAGAATAAGATGAGTTATGTTGCTAATGACATTGCTGATATTTTAATAATAGAGTAGAGTTTACGGTGCACTGTTGCTTATCTTCTTCTATTAGGTCTTAACCAAAGATCAGGGAAGTACAAAACCCACAATTATTATCAGTGCACAGAGAGGTATTTAGAAGCTGTATTAGTCTGCTTAAAACTAAGCAATGCTGCAGCAACAAATGCTAGCCAGACCTTTTTAAGTTTCATCAGCACAGGTTTATTTTTCCCTTAGGTTACAGGTTTATCAAGAGTGTCTCTGACAATTTATTCTAGGACACTAGCTAAAAGAACATGGTCGACATGCTTGTACCGGCCAAGAAACAAATGTATGGGCAGAAGCATGGGGTGATGCTTAAAGCTCCTTCTGAGAATGGCGTGCACCACTTCCTCTCATTTTGCATTGGAAAAATCAAGTCTGATGTTGTAAAGTGTTGTCATTTTACAAATACTCAAGCCATTCATGAAGTCTGTCTCAGAGGGAAAGAACCAAGAGCCAGAGGCTGCAACTCTTTGGACAATAAAATAATCAGATATTGGGATTTGTTCAAGGTTGTGTGGTGGCAGTAATTGATCATAAATTCAATGACTCCACAAGTAGTATCATTGTGATTTTTCATTTGTAAAGCAAACATAGAATACAGGAATCTAGAAAATAAAATAAAATAACCATAATTTTAAGGTCATTACAGTATAAATACTCCCTCTGGGTGTATTAATTAAAAATCAGTATCATTAACTATGTCTTTTGGAACTAAAAGAGTTTGTTTTCAGAGCAATTTAAGACTAAAATGTTAATGTAGAATCCTAAAAACTTTGAATTCTAACAGAAGATTGTCGTCATGTTCTGGTGTGGAGAAGAAATTCATTATTTAGGTAGACAAGGATGTTTGTATTTAGACTTTAACCTCTAAAACCACAAGCCAAAATACACTACTCATTACTTCCTGAGTAACCTGGGTCAGACATCTCATTTCAATGACACAACCTGATTAATACAATTGCACAACAATCAAAATGTCAGTGAGTACTAGATTGTGGGATTGTCTCAAACATCCAATTTTATGGAACAATATGGGTTAATCCTACAATTATAACCTTAAGAGAAACAGCAGGCATGATGCTATCAGTATAAAACTCAAAACTAGACAATACTAAAAATAATGTAGTTTTAGAAATACTGTCATCATTTAAATGAGTATAGCAATTGCCTTAATTTGCAAGGGGGATGCATAATTAAGATGGGACAGACAAGAGGTTTCAGAGATATTGTTCTAATACTAACCAGGATAATTCCTGTTTTGGTATTACCATATAATAGCTTCTTAAGCAGTACCCATAGATTTTACACAATATTGATGTTTTTGTATATTCCTATAACAAACATGAAGTTTCAAGAGATATTCACCTAAGTTATAAAGAAGAAATTTTATTTATTATTTATACATCATTAGAGGCAATAAGAAAAAAATATGGACCTGGAATTACATAAAACAGCTTTGTGTCGTTTTTATATCACTGCTTTTTATATCACTAGACATGGATTCCAGTCTACAAAGGGGCATGCAGTAATTATCAAGATTAAATGAGATAATTGACAGTGCTTGTTTTGTTATCTCCCCAAATATACCTATATTCTTAATATTTCTTGATGGGACCACGATTTCCTTCCTAACAATGCAGAACAGAAATCATGTAGCGAATCTTCATCATTCTCCCATCCTCATTTCAGTCTCATGCACATTTCCAGTGCTTTGTTTTCTAAAGTTTATTGTTTCTTTCCTTAATGTCATTTGTTATGTTTTGTCTTATCTAACACCTAATTTTGAGTTTTTAGCTCAGGTTTCATTTTTAACACAGAGTAACTGTGTCCCAAACTGCATGTCTGCTACACCTTCACTTTGTCTAATGATTGCTTATCATTCAACTAATGAATCCAAATTCCACTCACTTTTATGAAAATATCCAGATATTCATCTCTTTAGTCTTCTAGTCATTACCCATAGATACATATGCCTAAAACATGACTGTTTGCACTGTCATTGCAGTGTATTTTGACAATGGAACTCTTACATTTGTCTTGCACTACAGAAAGACCCTTTCATTAGTGTATAAGATTATTCCTGAAACCTTACAAATGTTGATTTCTTTTTCTATCACTTTTCCCTCAAATGTTGAATTATGAACATCTTGAAACCTATTTTTCTGCCCCATGTTCTTCTGTACCTTCTTTCTCTATAGCCCTTTCTACTGATAAAATACATTTAAAAAATGAGTTTCATATGATCTTACATTCTATAAGAAGCCTTCCATGATTGCCTCAAGTAGACACTCTCTCTACCAGGTCCTTAGAGAATTTTGTCAGTAAATTCATTTAATTACAGTTATTAATTTGTTTAACTAGAATAGACTTAGGGCCAGGGATTTAGCTCGGTGGTTTCGCCCCCTGCTATACCAAGCACAAGGACCCAAGTTTGATCCCCGGTACCAGAAAAAAAAAAAAATAACAGAATACCACAGACTTTTGGAAGCAGAAAACTGGAAAAAAGGTTCTTATTACACAAACTACATAAAGAACTAGAAAATCAGAGGAACTGAAAAGAAGATATACAAAAGAATGAGCAAAAGTCTGCTAGACCAAACAAATTACATTAGCTATTAGTCACTGTTTTAAGGTAAAGCAACATGCTTAGTAAATTTAATTATCATTGATAAACATTAATTTTCTTTTTTTCCTCACTTTTTATTTCCAACTCTTGCCTTAAAATGCTTTTCTTTAACTCTTTCTGACTGTCTTTTGCAGCTTATTCTGTTTCCTGTAAAGGAGAGTACATTGTGGAAACTCAATAAATATTAGAATAATAATCATATATATATATATATATATATATAGAGAGAGAGAGAGAGAGAGAGAGAGAGTGAGGTATATTCCCTGTTGTTTTTCTTTCTCCCTCCAATGCAACTTTATAATCTGGAACTGCAAGGGAAATAATTTCATTAACAGTGACAGTTGAGTTTACATTTTATAAAACTTTTCTATTTTCCCTGTCTGTGAAATTTATGAGATACTAAATGTGTTAAGCAAAGTAATTTGAAGTAACACTCTGGCCTTAATACAAGAAGTACTAAAATCTCTAATTGTATTACAGGTAATAGATCAACCTGACCTTCTCTTCTAGGTACCTGGAAGACAATGTGTTACGTTAATGTTCACCATTTTATACATTTCCAATAATTATTTAAAATGTATTTGTTTATCTACCTCATGCTGAAACAGAACCTTAAATTTGATTTTACCAAATTTATACTTTTATATTTTAATACAGTCACTAATACATTTATATTATACAATCAGAAAATACTCTGCTATGGATTATCTTTATCAGTGAGCCAAGATGTCTGAACACAGTCCATTTGCTACTCATTGATGAAATTTCAGAGTACAACATATTGGAGAAAATCATCTTTTTTTGTGCCTGTAGGATTTTCCTGTGAAACTTTATAAAACCAACTCCTAGAAGAACAGAGTGTGAAAAATATTTTCTTTACTAGCATGATTCTCTTTCATACAAAACCATAACATTATGCACTCTGAACTAAGTAAATTTTCCTTTGAGTATTAGTGTACTTTTTTAAAAAATGTAATTTAGAAAATTGAAACAACTTCTAGTATTTTAATTAAAAGTTATCTTACTGGGGCTAGGGATTTAGCTCAGTGGTTCTGCTGCCTGCCTCACAAGTACAAGGACCTGAGTTCGATACCTGGTACCCCCCTAAAAAAGTTATCTTACCATAGCATTGTCACCGAGTACTAGATTATGTCAGTAGATATTTGAACAAAATGATGGTTTGACCTTCTATATTACACCTGAGGATTAAAACATGGAATCATTCAGATGCCCTGTGTTGAAATACTGAAAAAGTAGAATAATAAACCTGATTTGCATTCAGTCTTCACTTGAAGCATATTTGCTTTCCCTGTGAATGAAGCCAGGGCTCATTTCCTCATTCAACTTAATGATTATGAACTTTTTAAACAACTAATTTTTCTACTGATTATAATTTGATGAAGAAAATGTCAGAAAAATTAAATCAAATCAAAATGGCATTCCTTGGGAAAATATACATAAACCCTTATGTAGCACCACCTCCAACCCCGCATCTGCCAGGCTTGTAAATCAAGGCTTCTTGGAATAGAATAGAATATTCTGGGAACCATGGTTTATGAGTAGAGGAAGGATCACTTACTCTTTATGTCTTTTCAAAAGCTGAGCAAAAGCATTTGTCACTGTCAAATCTATGAATATGAATGCTTTGGTTGTAGATGAGCTACAACACATCTATTCACCATAGTTAGAAATCAGCCGTGCCTTCAAATACATACCTTACTGCCATGGAGGCTGACAGAAAGGAGAAGGATTCTCCCTACCCTTAGTTACTTCTGTGGAAATCTGTTCCTTCAGGTGACATTTATAAAAGAAACTGCAGAACAGTTAATGCTTGTGGGACATATTCATTGTCAGTATATCTGCACTGAGTTGTTCCTTCTGTTTCTCTTAATTCAATTTGCCTTAATGTTCCAATTTTCTGATAATCAGTTATACTATCTATAATTTAGTAAGTAGAATTGTAGATTTGATTTTTTAATTGTTAAAAGCATAACAGGTCCACATAAATAAAAAAACTATTAATGGGGTACCATACATTCTTTCCATGTGTGTATTGAATAAAATTCAAAAAAGGTCAAATATATCTATAGTTGCAAATATTTATCTTTTTTTTTTGGTACCGGGGATCAAACTCGGGTTTTTGAGCTTGCGCAGCAGGTGGCAAAACCACTGAGCTAAATCCCCGGCCCCCTTTATCATTTTTTTAATGGGGAAAACTTTCAAAATCCTCTAGTGTTTGAAATGTTCAGTACATTATCATCATAGTCATCATAGTATAAATAAAACTCCAGAACTTCTTTCTCCTACTTAACTGCAACTTACTACAATATTTCTTTCAATCATTTTTGAGGGTTTTATTAAGAAAAGTGGTAAAAGTACACATAATGTGCATTATTTTCCCTTGATTTATTCAATGGATGAAATCTAAAGAAGGAATGTATGGTCTACCTTATTCATATGATGAAATTTCACCAATTCTGCCTTAGATACTAAATCTATATGAAAAAAATGATTTAAAAGTTGTATTATATCTAGAATAATTATTTAACAAGTAGCAATTTGACTAATTTCATCATTTGAAGAGAAATTAATATATTTACCAAATATAGAGCTTTGAGGCTCACATCACAAGAATGGGAATCAAGACCTTGGCATTTAAATGCCACATGATAATAAAAATAGAAAGCAAATATTACCAATTTATATAGTGCCTTCTTATACAGATTTGTTTATCATAAATAAGTTTACCTACCTTACTAAGACAGGAGCAAAGATATAAAATATGAATTTCTATCCCAATTCAGAGTGTAGAGTGAATAATATATGTACATTCTTCTACTAACATCTCAATTATACTCAGATTTCCTCTGATTCCATTCTATAAGGAATGCTGCTTACACTCTTTTAATGTTATGTTGGAAAACAATTCAACAACATTATGTTAATTGAATTCAGAAGCTTTACATATATTTTCTTATTAATACTTAGACTTATCTTTCCATATTGCTCCTATTTCCTTTGATAACAAAAAAGGAATGGACTTTAAAGGTAATTTTATATATTTTCTAAATGATTCTTACATTTATATATATGTATATATTTCTTCAAACTAATGATAGCCTGAAAATAAGGTATTACTTCTTTGTTTATAGGCAATATGTTCTCTACATAATATTCTAGTGCTATTGTGTACTGCATTACAATCACTTTTGTAATTTAATTATGTGTACATTTTCATTTTGCTGCATTTACACTTTCTACTATAATATTTCCTAACTATTCCATAGTTTTTCTTTCTGTCTACACCAAATTTATTCTTTATTTACTTTACATCATTTCTGTGACACAAAAGTTTACCTTTCTTTTATTACACAGAACAAATATTATTTTCAGAAAGGTTTTTCAAATAAACTTCAGTTTAAACTGCATTTTCCTTCTGTGTGGTCTTATAGAAATCAACTTCATAGTAAGTTATTCTATCAAAGTATAATTGTATACTTTTAAAATCATAGTGGGATTCAAAACAGTGCTATTAAATATTAGTTGATTTATTTGGAATAAAATGATTGGTATAGTCTTTTACAATAGCACAAATATTCCTTATTTATATAACAAAAGCTTAGATGTTGCATTTATAGACACTGAAAAGTTTTACTAACTTTCTTAGAAACATTAACTGCATTTTTTGTTACTTTAACAGCCAGAATGTTTGTTGAATACTGATGACTTTGAAATATAGCTTTCTATTTTTAATAAGACAAGTAATTAAGTTAGCTTTCAATGTGGCTCTGCATTAAAAGACAAAGTGTTACATGCTGGAGAAAAATCCGTAGTTGCACATTAAGCACTTTTTTCTTACCAATTAGTCAAAACATATTTTCTTCTATTTGCTTAATATTTTAACAAATTTTATACAATAAGCTTTTAGTTATAGCACAGCGCAGGTGGAGGTGAGTTATCTGCCCTACTAATGAGATACTTGTTCTGGATCAGGCAAAGTGCAAAGGCTTGATAGATGTAAAAAGGAAGTACAGATGAAGGATGGATAGAGATCATTTCCTAATTAGCAAGGAAATTCTGCCTGACTGATATTTTTAGTTAGAGCTGAATCTTTCCCACCAACTTATACCCCTCACCACCAACCTATATTCCAAATGTTATGAGCATAATCTTTTTTCTTTGGTTCCCATTTTCTTTTATCTTTGCCTTCAATGAAGATCACCTAAAGAGACAGCAAGTGTTTGCATTTTTAAAGATCAGTGAAACTTTTTATGATTAGAGATGGTAAATATTCAAAGAGCAAATGTTTTTCTGTTTCAAAATGTTAAAATGTTGGAACTCCTAAGTGAATCAAGGTTTATGTCCAAGTGTACAGATCTTTCCTTGTCCCTTTTCACCAATTCTTCTCTTTTCCTTCAATTTCCCCTCCATCTCTCCTTCCTTTTCTTTCTTTTCTCACTGTCTTTCTCATTACTCCTCCCTTCTTCTCCTTCCTACTCCAAATTAATAAGAAAAAATAGGCATTACTTTTTAATGGTACTTAGTTTTAAAATTAAAATCATAATCAATATTGGAAGAAGTGATTTTTGATAACATGAAATAGGAAAACAGGAAAATTCACTGCACTTATAATAGTGATATAGAAAACATGCTTCAGTGTAAGCAAATGACATAATGTCCCCAATAACAATTTCTTTCTCCAAAATTCATATCAGAAATGGTATAAATTGAACAGTAAATATTTTAATTATTGTGATTAAAATTATAACAGCAGGTGTTAAATATGTTCAAATTATCCATTAGGCTAAATATCCTTAGCTATTTTATATATGTTAATTTCCATAAATATCAATTGAGTTTAGCATATTTTAGACTATGAGTACACTGCTTTTCTTCCAAAAGAGAAAAAACTAATCATCTATCCCAAACAATCATTCACTTGAAAGTGATGTATCTGTCTTTATATTAGAGTTAAATCTTATGAATTATTTATTTTCATTCGATAATTCTGAATCCATAAACATTTCTAGAATGCATTTTTCCACAGCACAATAATATGACCTACATAGTGGACTAGGAAAAGAAGTCTGATTATTGGAGGCTAAAGCATGGTAGAGATATTGTTCCACTTTTTTAAACAAGAAACTTGATACTTAGAGAGCTCATGGTTTTCTCTCAAGTCACATGAAAAGAGTCAGTGCACACAATTGTTCCCAACCCCTCCTAACCCTAGGAGAAAGCCACTATTACATTTATTTATGTTTTGAGGGTTTTTTTTAACCTTTATTAGTACATGTTTGCAGTGTATGGAATTAGTACTTGTACGTAACACATTTAAATCCCCTCTTTTACCCCTCACTCCATTCCTCTTTTATTTTTCTAGCATCAGATTAATTTGTGTATCTTATAAGACCTTACAAAATGAATTATCATATATATTTAGCAATAGGCCAAAGAACATATAAAACATGTATAACAATTGTATTGTCATTATTTTAAGTAGTGTTTATAATCTTAATATATATTTAAGTATCATAATTATAGATATGTATCTATAAATAGTTCAGACTGTTATTTTACCTGTTTTAAAATTATATGGTGAATGAAATAATACCTTAGTTATTTACACCCAGAATCCTGTCTCTGACCTTTATCTATGCTAATACATGGAGCTCTGATTAATTTATTTTAATTACTATAGTGTTTTTCATGGGTCTAATATGGTTCTTTTTCTTAGAAGTCTTACCTAAAATTACAAACACATATATGCTCTCTATATAAAATGAAGTAGAGAGACAGATATAGATGTAAATATAGATATTTGCACTTAAAATGACTCAAAGGTTTAGTAAATTTGGAGTAGTGTTATCATTTTTGTGCCCCTACTTTGAGATTTCTTCAAGAGTACTTTTTTATTAAATGGTTTATCTCTAAAATATGACCATAACTTTTGATGTTACAACTTGCCTGGAGTAACAAACACCTAGCAGATTAGGAAAACACATTTTTGGGTCTGTCTGCAGTTGACTATCATGTAGGCCAGTAAAGTGAGGAAGAAGAGTCACAACAACTCTGGGTGGTACCAACCAATAGGCTTTAAACCTGGATGGATAAAAAGGGAAAGAAGAAAGTGCTCTTGTTTGGGAAGAGCACTGGTCTTCACCATTTCCTCTGGACATCGCTTTTCTCTTCCTTCAGCCTTCCAATATAGACTCACAGTTGCAGTTCTGCAGTAAGCTTCCAGCCATGTAATTTTGTTTTGGTGTTGGATCTGTAATCTCTCTTGTCTGCAGCTTCCATCTTCTTGGGCTGAAAAACTCCTGACTCTCTCACTTTCCAGTGTGGACATGGCCATTTGGAATTCTGCCTCTGATCTCATAGAAAGCCAATGTGAACTCTTTCACCTCTCCCATAAGCCTACCTAAAAATGTGCTATGAATTACAAATGCCTTTTCAATTGATGCTGTTCTTCTGGAGAATCCCTACTAATTCATTCTTTGGTACCAGGACTGACTGATGTCCTTTGTGGACTATGAGGTTTATATGCCTTTGGAACTCGTTTATGAGAGAATTTCAAAAAGCTTTTGAGATGCCAGCTAAAGATGTTTTATAATGTTCTAATCTGAGGTTGATTGTAGTTTCTGTTCTTAGCTCTGAAAAACAGAATTCTGAGAGGAAAGTGGACAGTAAAGGCCAGGCTAAAGAGGTTTCAACTGGGAACAGGGATTCCATTTTCATTTATACTAGATGCCATATGCATTAGCCTTTGGCAGAAAATTTGTCTCAATTTTGCGCATGTCTTCTAAGACTTTGATTCTGCACAGAATGAGATTAAGTGTGATGGACTAATTTATCTCGATGAGGAAATTTCAAAGATCAACATTCAGGCTGTGCCATGGGTAGTGTTGGCTGCTTATAGCCAAATCTACAGTGAGTATCAGGAGCAAATGGCAGAGCCAAAAAATTTCACCAGAAAGAAATTGCCTGCAAAGATGGGGAAAAGGAAAGCATGCTTGCTAAAAAGATTAGCAACTAAATGAAGCCCAAGGGTTTTGTTGTTGTTGTTGTTCACTTTTTTCATTAAATAACTTCATTATGAAACACACCCACATACAAAAAATTAAAACCACACAAAGAAGCACAATGCAAGGGGAAAAAAACTACAAAAATATTCAAATACAGTAGAACTCAACCAAAACAAAACTGAAAAGCACTTAAACATTGTTCCATATAACTTATAAAAGCATCTCAAGCACCAACAAGACACCAGAGGATGTGATTTGTTTCAGAAAGGTCCCCAAAACCAACAATGAACAAATAATGATCTGGGAAAAAAAACTCCAGTTAGTTAGCAGACTCCACATAAGCCAAGCTGCTCCCTAAATTAAATTTCGATACAGTCATATGACCTGTGATGGAAACATAATCCAAGAAATATGTTATTAGGCCATTTCATGCATGTATATCCTTAATTACACTTTCAGTTTCTCATACTAGAGAAACTATTAAGTATTTACACATGTGTGTCCTATTTATTTCACTTAAGAGGATGGCATCAATATGCATCTGTTTAGCTATAAATGTCTGCAGTTTCTCTTTCTTTATGGCTGAGTAGTACTCCATTTTATTAAAAAACCACATCTTCTTTATCCAGTCTCCAGTTGATGGGCACTTGGGCTGTTTCCAAACTTTTGCTATTATGAATTGTGCCGCTATAAACATGGGTGCACATATATTGCTGTGGTAAGATTCTTTTAATTCTTCTGTGAAGATACCCAGCAGGGGCATAGCTGGGTCAAATCGGACCTCTAAGCCTAGTTCTTTGAGGTATCTCCATACTGATTTCCACAGTGATTGCATCAATCTGCACTCCCACCAACAATGGAGAAGGGTTCCTTTCTCCTCACACCCCCACCAGCATTTGCTATTAAATGATTTCTTAATAGCAGCCATTCTTTCTGGGGTGAGGGGGAATCTCAGTGTTGTTTTCATCTGCATCTCTTGAATAAGCAGTGATGTTGAACACTGTTTGTAGACTTTTTTTGCTTCTTTTACTTCTTTGAGAAATGTTTGTTCATTTCAGATGCCCATTTTTGAATTGGGTCTTTGAATTTGGGAGTCTGATTTTTTTTTCAGTTCTTTATATATTCTAGATAGTAGTGTTTTGTCTAAGGTACAGTTGCTGAAAATTTTTCTCACATTGTAGGTTGTCTCTTAGCTCTGTCAGTGGTTTCTCTTGCAGGACAGAAGAAGCTTTTTAATAAGATAAGATCCCAGTTGTTGATTCTTTGTGCAAGTTCCTGTGCCACTGAGGTTTGTTCATAAAATCTTTTCCTATACCAATATTTTCAAGAGTTCTACCTAACTTATCTTCCTAAAAATTTACTGGTTTTGTCCTAATTCAATCTTAATTCAAGATTGAATCTAAATTTAATCTTAATTTAGTGAATGGTAATAGGCATGGGTCGAGTTTTAATCTTTGGCAGACTGAAATCCAGTTTTTCCAAAACCATTTGTTAAATAGGCTATCTTTCTTCCAATGAGGATGGTTGGCTCCTTTGTCAAAAATGAAGTGGCTGAGCATATCTGTACCTGTTTCTGCATCTTCTAATCTATTCCACTGATCCTCAGGTCTATTTCTTTGCCAATACCATGCTATTTTTATCACAGTAGCTTTGTAGTATAGTTTCAAGTTGGGGATTGTAATACTCCCAGCCATATTTCTGTTGCCTAAAATTTCTTTTGTTCTTCTAGGTCTCTTCTGGTTCCAAATGAATGTTTGGATTGTTTTCTTAAGTTCTGTGAAATATATTATTGGAATTTCAATCAGGATTGCATTAAACCTATATAATAGTTTTGGAAGTATGGCCATTTTCACTATATTGGTTCTTCCTATCCAGGAACAAGGGATGTCTTTCCATTTTCTTATATCCTCTTCGATTTCCTTTTTTAGAGAGCTGTAGTTTTCAGTGCAGAGGTCTTTTGTTTTCTTTGTTAGATTGATTCCTAGATATTTCATTTTCTTAGATGCTATTGTAAAAGGAATTGTTTCCCTAATTTCTCTCAGTGAGTCTATTATTTGTATATAAAAAGGCTATTGTTTTTTGAATGTTGACCTTATATCCAGCTACTCTACAGAATCTGTCAATTAAGTCTAGAAGTCTTTTGGCAGAGTATTTTGGGTCTTTTATGTAAAGTATATCATCAACAAATAATGACAGTTTCACTTCTTCCTTTCCTATCTATTCCTTTTATTTCTTTCTCTTTTCTATTTGCTGTGGCTAATGTTTCAAGAACAATATTAAACAGCAGTGGTGATAGTGGGCATCCTTGTCTTGTTCCTGATTTTAGTGTGAAAGTTTTCAGGTTTGACCATTTAGTATTATGCTGGCTGTTGGTTTTTCATAGATAGCCTTAATCAAGTTGAGATAAAGACCTTCTATTTCAATTTACTGTAGGGTTTTTATCATGAATAGGTGTTGGATTTTGTCAAATGCCTTTTCTGCATCTATTGAGGTAATCATATGGTTTTTGTTTTGGAGTCTGTTAATATAGTGTATTACATTTATTGATTTACAAATGTTGAGCCATCCTGGAATCCCTGGGATAAATCCAACCTGGTCAGGGTGTATGATCTTCTTGATGACTCTCTGTATTCTGTTTGCCAGTATCTTGTTGAGGATTTTTGCATCTATGTTCATTAGGGAGATTGGCCTGGAGTTCTCTTTTTGGGTTGAGCCTTTCCCTTGTTTTGGAATCAAAGTCACATTTGATTCCAGGAATAAGTTTGTAAGCCTTGCTTCCCTTTCAATTTCCTTGATGAGTTTAAAGAGTAATGGCATTAGTTCTTCTTTAAATGCCTTGTAGAATTCAGCAGTGAATCCATTAGGACCTGGGCTTTTCTTTGTTGGTAAATTTTTTATTACATTTTCAATTTCACTCATTGTAATTGGGGTGTTTAGAATTTCTATATCTTCTTCATTTAACTTTGACAATTCATATGTATCTAGGAATCTGTCCATTTCTCCTGTGTTTTCCATTTTATTAGAGTACAGGTTCTTGAAATAAGAAATGATGATGCTTTGGATTTCTCCTGGATCTGTTGTGAATTCAACTTTTTCATTCTTGATTGCATGGATTTGAGCCTTTTCTTTCCTTTTTTTGATAAGGTTGGCTAAGGGTTTATCAATTTTATTTATTCTTTCATAAAACCAACTCTTTGATTCATTAATTTTTGTATCATTCTCTTAATCTCCATTGCATTGATTTCTGCTCTGATCTTTATAATTTCCTCTCTTGTACGAGCTTTGGGTTTGTTATGCTCTTCATTTTCTAGGAGCTTGAGGTTCTGCATTAAGGAATTTAACTGAGTTCTCTCTGATTTCCTAATATGGGTATTCACTACTATGAATTGCCCATGTAGAACTGCTTTCATTGTGTCCCACAGATTCCTGTATGTTGTACTGATATTATCATTTACTTCTAGAAAGTGTCTAATTTCTTCTTTAATTTCCTCTGGGACCCATTGATTGTCCAGGAGGGTGTTATTTAATTTCCATGTGTTTGTGGGAGTTTTAAAGGTTCTTATGTCATTGATCCCCAATTTTATTGCACTATGGTCTGAAAATATACAGGGGGTAACTTCAATTCTTTTACATTTACTTAAACATGTCCTATGAGCTAGCCTGTGGTCTATTTTAGAGAATGACCATGTGCAGCTGAAAATAATGTGTATACTGATTTTGTGGGGTGGAACACTCTGTAAACATCTATTGAGTCCATTTGTTCAATAGCTTGGTTCAATTTTAGAATTTAGTTGTTAATTTTTTGTCTAGATTTTCTGTCTAATTGAGATAAAGGGGTATTATGATCCCCCACTACAATTGGATTAGAGCTTATTTGTTTTTTCATGTCCATTAATATTTGTTTTGTATAGTTGGGGGCATTCGTATTTGGTGCATATATATTTATGATTGTCATCTCTTCCTCTTGGACTGTTGCCTTCACAAGGATGTAATGACAATCTTTGTCTCCCTTAATTAATTTTAGTTTGAAATCTAGTTTGTCTGCAAATAGAATTGCTACCCCTGCTTTTTTCTGGGTTCCTATGGTGTGGAGAACTGTTTTCCATCCTTTTACTTTCAGTCTATGTATTTCTTTTTGAGTTAGGTGTGTTTCTTGTATAGAGCATATTTTTGGATTTTGCTTCTTAATCCATTCTGTCAGTCTTTTTCTTTTGATTGGTGAATTGAGACCATTAACTTTGATAGTTATAATTGATAGATATTGGCTCATCCTTGTCATGATGTTTTACTATTGGTGATTCTTTTATTTCTTGTTTTCATTTTTGTTTGTTTGTTTGTTTTTTCCTTTTGCTTTAGTTTCTTGCCTTGCCTGGTGGCTTCCCTCGGTTGGGCCTCATGAAGTTATGATCTTCATTGTGTTTTTCTAAGACATTGTTTAGAATTGTTTGGAGTGCTGGTTTGGTATTCATGAAATTTTTCAGGTGTTCTTTGTCCTGGAAGTATCTAATTTCCCCATCGATTTTGAAAGATAGTTTTGCAGGATACAACAGGCTAGGTTGGAAGTTATTTTCTTTTAGGGCTTGAAATGCTTCACTCCAGGCTCTCCTTGATTTGAGGGTTTGTGTTGAAAAATCTGCTGTGATTCTGATAGCTTCCTTTGTAGGTGATTTGTTTCTTTTCTCTAACTGCCTGTAGGATTTTGTTCTTCTGTTGGGTTTCTGGGATCTTAATTTTTATGTGTCTAGGTGTAGATATTTTTTATCATGGCTAATTGGAGTTCTATATGCCTCACTTGTCTGAATCTCCAATTTTCAACCTCTTTCTGGGAAGTTTTCTACTATTACTTCTGTGAACAGAAGTCAATTGTATTTTCTCCTGTTTTTTCATGGACTCCAATCAGTCTTATGTTATTCTTCTTAGCATCATCTAGTAGCTGTTGGATTGATTTCTCATGTTGGATTGATTTCTCATGTTCCCTTACTATTTTTAAGAAATCTCTGTTTTCATGATCCTTAACCACAATCCTGTCTTCCATATCTGATATTCTATCTTCAGATTCCCTCAATCTGCTATGCATGCTTACAGTGGAGTTTTTGGTCTCCTGAATATCTGTTTGAATCTGTTCCATGGATTCCATTTCTTTCTCATGTTGGGCAATCATGGTTTCTATATCTTTCTTCTGCTGGACATTCATGGCTTCCAGCATATTTCTAAGCTCATCTATTTCTTTATCTGTTACTGTTCTAGAGCCTCTAATTATATATTTCACTCTGTTCACCATCTCTGTAGTTATTAGGGAGATTATTTCTGCTCTGAATTTTTCTAGAGCTTCATTCTTCTGTTTTGTTACTTCCTGTGCTATCAGTTCAGGGTGTTCAGGTGGTTGATTATCAGACTTTTCCTCCTTGTTTTCCCCAGAAATTCCCTTTTGTGAGGTGGAAGCCTGGGTTTATGACTTGCTTAAATGTCTTTTCATTTTTGTTTTTGGTACTGTCAGTTATGTCAATGAGTCCCAGCTAGCCAGTCACAGACTCCTGAGATTCAGACAGACTTCTGGCTGCAAGACCCAATTTGAGCTCCCCGCCCTCCTGCAGAGCCAAACTCTGCAAAGCTCTACTACAGGTTCTAGCTGTCTTTCCCCTGAGAATAGTCCAGGATCAAATGGGATGATCCCTCCAACTTACCAAGTACGGTGGTCTGATGTGCCTATATTGCAGAGATTCTCTTCACTTTTCCAGTGGGCTTCACTTTTTACCAGGGAGCCTGAAAGAAGCCCTCTCTCTGCTTTCACCTCTGCAACTCAGGGCAATGTTTTTTATGTTGCCCTGTGCCTCTGTAGTGTGAAACCAGGTAGCTGCACAGCCAAGAGGCCAGAAGCGGGGGGCGGGGAGCTGTTGTTACATGGGCCTGTGCAGCCAAGCCTGCGGCACGTAGGCCTTCCTGGGCGGGGGGCGTCCTCATGGTCTCCTGGATGCATGTGGGCAGGGCAAGCCAGAAGGATCAGGGCTGTTTGGGCTGTTTGTTTGTTTTTGTACTGGGCTTAGAAGAAATATACCTGGAGGGAATTTCAGAAATCAGGAAGAATCTACCCATCACTGATTGAAAAGTGCAAAACCATAAGTCTTTTGTGTGAGATGAGAGTTCCTGGGACAGCAACTAATTTGGGGTTGCTTAGTGAAGAGCATATTTCAGCCATGGTCAAAGAAGGCTCAATTATTGCTCATATGGTGGCTAACCTTGGTATCATGTGCCTTGGGGTCAAAGGGTACCTCCAACCAGATTTCTAAAAAAGGTCTGGAGGTTAAGTAAAACTGTGTCTTAATAAGGTCATTGTCCTTTTCAGGGACCCATGAAAGGGCAGTCTGTAAAGCTGTCAAAAAGGAGTCAAAGTTTCAATGGAGAGCCCTAGAAGTTGGAGGTGCCACAAATATGGAACGTCTGCTGAATAATGCCACAGTCAGTAAAGTCACACTGAGAGGCCTTTTGGGCTGCAAACAGAAATGCCATAGAGGTGATGCCACACAATTCCTGTGGAGTGCACATCCCAGCACAACTCAGCTTAGTAGCCAGATCTGCTACTAGAAGGTTTATTGTTTGTCCTTTCTGTTTTTAGTCTTGCTTTGGTCCAGTTTCCAATTATTCTCCTATTCCTTACTTTTGCAATGGGAATGTTTACATTGTGCCAGTATATGTTAAACATGTTTTTTTGCTTTGTTATTTATAGGGGCTCAGAGCAAAGAGTTTGCCTTAAGTCTCAGAGGTGAACTTAGACTCTTCATTTATTATTATTTATTGTTATTGTTATCTTGTGTATGGTGTTAGGGATCAAACCTAGTACCTCACACACACAACATTCTACAACTGAGTTACATCTCTAGATCCAGGAATATACTTTTGGCAAATTAAAATAAAAATTGTCATTTTTTGAGTTTCTTTTCATCAAACTGACAATAAGTGGAAAGATTTGTAATTCATAATGATAAAAAATATCAAAGGAGACAGGTTGAGCCAGAATGAAAATAAGGAAAAACTGGAATGTAAGAAGAGTGATCCTTCAGAACTTAACCACGTACCCAAATAATTTTGGTGTCAGTGATGGTCTGAATGAAAGCCATTCTAAGTGACAAAAGACAAACTTTTAAAAATACATATAAATTATATATTATATACATTACATTATGTGATAATGACAAAACTCCAAAGTGTTAAAATAAGGAATACCCGCCTAAAAGAATATAAGGAGGAATTCTTAAAAAAAAGCAAAGGGCTGGGGATTTAGCTCAGCAGCACAATGCCAGCTTAACAAGCAGTAGGTCCTGAGTTCAATCCCCAGTACAAAAAGAAAAGAAAAGACAAGAAAAGAACCCAAAATTAAAATCTATATGTAGAAATAACACTGATTGAATAACATGTATAGTTGACAGCCTTCATGAGGTACTGTGGAATAACTAGTCATCTTTCAAAATTCTAAAGACAATTACTTCATATTTTCTCTTATTTATTTGATTAATTTTAATCCCGAATTTATTGTTTGACCTACTACTTAAAACTCTATTAGTTTAAATTTGGACCAGGGTTAATTAATTAAGAGTCTCACAGTTTTCCCTTCTTTTCCTTTGGTTGCTTTATTTCTGTAAAACTTCTTCACTTAATCACACAAATATTTCATGCATTTTGAGGTTTAGCTACAAGATCTATAAACTTCTTAAATACATTTCCTGGGTTTCATTCTTGTCATTTTATGCACATTAAGTTTCACACATATTTGCTAGATAGTTGATATAATCTTACCTTTTTGCTCTGTAGATATAAGTAGCACTTTTAAGCCTTCTTTGCCTTGCTTTCTTTCAGCCTTGTACACTTTCCTTTCTACTTTGACTCCTGTTTATTTTGCTTTCTGTTATGCTGAATCTTCTACCAAGGTTTAGGCTCTTCTTCCCCAACACTAGAACATTCTATTTGTTCTCATTTGACTCTGATTTCTTACTTGGCCCCACACTGTGTGGTACTCATTTCAAATAGAATGGAAGTGAAGAAGGAAAGAGACTGAAGTTCTGCTGTTCCTTTTAGCATCAGCCTGTACTGTCCCGTTACCCAGGGAACACTAGTAGGTCCTCTTTTCCTTTTTAACTACTTTTCCTCTGTATGCTACATAGCCTCTCCCTGGAGGTCTTGAGTTAATACATGGTGTGCAACAGCCCCCCTGATATCTACACTGTCTTTCCTCCAACTCTAGATTCTTGTAAACCTCAATATCTTCTCTTTTTTTTACTCCATCCCCTCAATGTAGTAGTTGTTTTGCAGTTGCCTCCTATATTGACTCAATTATTTTGCCATTTCAGTATTTTAAATAAAAAACCTTATAACCATTTATTTATTTCTCATTGCATGATACAAATTTGAGTAATACTGGACTTTACTTGTTGCCTTCTATTGTTAGTTATCCTTTATTTAGCATTTTAAGGACTATGTTACCTTGTCAGAGCTATGTCAACTGAGGGGCTTCATTATTCTTTATGAGCCTGGATGAGGATCTTGCTCATTTATTAGGACATCCCATGATCTTTATAAAAGTGTACTCTCCCTGGTCCTGTATGACTTTCTGAAGATGACCCTTCTCATTCTTTGCATGAAGGATAGCCATACAGCTACTAGATACACAAAGCCTGAGAAGAGGAAATAGAGTCACTTTTTCTATGTATAAACTCATGGTTAATCATCATGGTTATTTTTGGGGGGAGGTTGTTTGTTCTTTGCTTTTGACTCAACCTTACTGTCTTTAGTAACTGATGTTTCTAAGTCCCAAACCTTCATGGCATTTAGAGTACAGTGGCCCTTTATCTCAATTAATCTTCTCTACAAAGCTTTTAGTTACAGCCTTTTCTGCTGTAGTCATGACTCTTCCACATATATTCTCCTCTTTAATGAATCCAGTCCTTACAGAATTATCCTACTTGGTGATGTTCTTCTGTATTTAACAAATTTGGTATCATTTTAGGCTATCCCACAGGAGAACTCAAGCCCCTCTTATCTTTGGTAATAAAAATTGTTTAAAAAGAAGTGTTCCAGCATTGGTGATTACATTAATTTAAGGCACAGGATGAAAATATAAACAAACACTTTTTATGAACTGCAAATAAAATTTCCAAAATCTTAAATGATATAAAACCAGTATGATTATCAATTAAATAAAATTGAAATAATTATGCATAGCCATAGAAAATATATTTAAATGAAGTAAAAAAGATATTAATAGTAATGCATACATATTATGTTAATTTATATTTACAGATATTTTTATACTTTATAAAACATACATTCATACTTTATCATTAAAAATACATCTTAAAAATGTTCAAACACATGTATTTAATCATGTGACACATACTAAATATTCCACATATTCAAATAGGAATATTTACTTAGCAAAGAATAGATTAAATATTGATCTTGCCCAGGGATTCTGACCTAATTTTTGGTTTTAATTTCCAGATATAAAATGTTAATCTAGTAATAAAAAATCATTCAAAAATAATTGTCATTGCAGATATGAGTGTGCTAAAGATTATTTAAATTGTACCATATCCATTTTTTTCTGACAGCATTTTTTTGACAGAATTATTCTGTATAATCTCAATTGATTGATCAGAAAAGTGAAGTTTTACAGAACAGTAAGTGATGTTGCTCAATGACATGAGCTGAAAGTAGCAGAACTAGGGTGGGGATTTAAGTAGCTTCACTTATGGAACCATAATCTCTGCACAGTAGCAGATGATGAAATGGATTTATTTATCAGCAGTCTCATGAGAGTGGTCTCTCCTCTCCCTCTCACTGAAATCTTGTACAATGTTCTGGGCCCTGAACTTCTGATTTCTATTTATACTCTTAACTGATATCATAATTAGTTATTTCAGTGACAAGACTAGCAAAAGCAAAGGCTTTGCAAGACTTGTTTTTAATACAATATTTTATTAGGACATGGTTGTTACTCAGTGTTAGGTAATAACATAATACTTTTGCAATGCTTTAAATTGAAGAATTAAATTTAAAAGCAAGAATTTACTCTCAGTGAGACATGTTTATTATGAACAATACAATGTTATTGTAAGTTTTATACTTACATTTTAAATCATAATTAAAAGTTACAGAACAACCATTAAGAAAAATGTTTTTTAGACTGTAACATAAAATAGGTCTAGGTCATAAAGTCATGTGCTAAATAAATATTTGAAAAAACCTGTGCTTATTATGTTGATGGAAATACGGATCACATTGCAAAAATCATACATTTGAAAAATCATAGAATTTCAACATCATACATTTAAGAGTGCCAATATTTGGACAATAAAAATGATTAATTTCTCCCCACACCTATAAGTTATTCAACAATATTTTTTCAACAGATTGGCGTATATATAAATTTAAGTTTAAAGTAGTACTAATTACATGGCATTAAAAACCAAGCAAAAATAAGATATATAGTTTGGCATTGTCCACATTCAACATATACATTTAAAAAGACATAAATTAGAAATTTAAAGGCAATTGATAAAACAAATAAATCTCAGAAGCCTTTAATTTTATACAGTATGTTGATTCAAAATTTGTGTAAATTTCAAGTGTTTTCAGTGCACACATGTGAATTTTTCAAAGACGTTTGGAGTCAAAATGCTCTGGAATAATCAGATATGAGATTTAAAGACATGCATGATATTATGATTATTATTTGGTCATATATATTTCAGAAAAATATGTTCTCAGTGCAGGAAATATATTACTTGTTTGTAAGTATGAGATTCAACTCAGATGGGATTATTAAATGTTACATGCAGCAGACAAATAAGAATGTCCTCATATTAAAATGTTGTGTAATTGGTTTTAGTGCACAATACCTGACTCTCATCATTTAGCCATACCTGCAAACATTGCCCAAGTACTTAGTTTCAATACTGGGTGTTTTTCCTTTACCTGAATTGATCAACATTGCCTGATGAATTTTCCATCATATGGGCATTTATCAACTCCAGAATTCCTATGAAGTCAGAGAATTTTATTTTCATTACAATGTATTCACATGTGAATGCCTTCCCAGGCCAAAATTATTAATTATTTATCAGAAAAATAAGTTTTATAATTTTCCCTTAAATTCATTTATTGGTACATTTTAGGTATACAGTATGTTTACATTTATCATTGGGTGCTTGTACCTGTACATAATGTATCTTGGTTCTTATTTTTTCCCCATTACCTGTGCACCCTTCACCCCCTCCACCCTTCCCTATTTACATAGATTTTGTTTCCATTTTTTTCTTTTCTTATAATTTTTTCTTTCCCTTCTTTCCTTTCCCCTTCCCCTCCCACCACCCCTACACCTTTGAACCTTTTCCTTAAAGTGATTAAAATGAACAATTGATAATTTGATATTTTATAATTTTTAATCTAGGAGTGATACCTCAAGTGACTTCAAAATATAATAAACAGGAAAAATTCTGTAAGACAGCTTTTATTGAAAATAAACAGTTTGAGTCTCCTCTTTATATACTAAAAAGTTTCCCAGGCAAGCTGTTCTCTCTCATACTTCTCTTTAACATTTAGAAGTGGGAGAAGTCCTACTGATGACACCAAATAACATATTTAATAATAGCATATTTCTATATATGCATACTTAAATACACTAACTGATGCATGTTAGAAGTGATATTGATGATAATCTAGACAAAATTGAAGTAAACTTCCATACTGTTCACCCAATTATTCCATCCAAGGGCTTAGGAATCATCATTGGAGGCATAACTTATTTTCAATGGAAACATCTATTTCATCAGTAATGTCTTTCATAACTAATTCAAAAGCATTTCTTGCTTCTCTACTGTCACTCATTAGTTTTAAAACATCCTTATGAATTACTCCACTGTCTTGTAAATGATATCTAAGTCTATCCTTTTTCAAATTTGAATTTATTTATATCACATATCTTAGATAATTACAGTAAAACAAAATTAGGACACACCATAGACATTTGATGACTTTTCCTTTTGCTCCAGAACTCCAGAATTTTATCAGGATCATTCTGGTGTCTGACTCTAGTGGTATAAGCCCACCTCATTTGTCTTCTCAGCATAAGCTAGGTTCATTAGCTTATCCTTAATTGTTGAACAGTATTAGTCAGTGCTTTTGTTGTTACTGTTGTCTCTCCTTGGAAGTTGCTTCAATTTCTCCTCAACTCTAGAACTTTGTCTTGTATCACTTCATCCTAGATCAGATTTCAGCTCCTGGGAAATCTTTTCTTTGGAAGCACATCTAATATGAATCCTCTGTGTATTGTTATGCTTCAGATAAATGTGCTTATTTAAATGCAAACATAACCTGTAAGTGTGCTATTTCATTATATTCATATAGTTATCATTTTTTCTTGTATTTGTTCCCTTCTTTCACTAGAGGAGTTAAGTTTCATTGGTCTTACCACTATATTCTTAATACAGCATATATAAAATATACTTTATATATTTACTGACACGCAAAGAAATATCATGGATGAAAACATTTGATAATCTAATCAAAATCTGTATTTAATCTGCAATCTACAATACATTCTTTATCAGAACACTGTCATTATATAATTTGTTACAGCATACATTCTACTATTTAGTACTGGATGATCCACACTTTGAACTGACTACTACCAAAAAAAATTGTATTATAATTGAGATAAGAATGCCTCTTGAAAGCAAATGTCATCATGTA
This sequence comes from Heterocephalus glaber, assembly GCF_053883595.1. Lineage (NCBI taxonomy): Eukaryota > Metazoa > Chordata > Mammalia > Rodentia > Bathyergidae > Heterocephalus > Heterocephalus glaber. The sequence continues at coordinate 26,739,700 of NW_028258151.1, read as the reverse complement.
TTATCAGCCTTACCATGGAAAGATGAGAGAGCAGGTAGGGGGTTATCTATCACATTTCTAGAATGGTACACATGAAGAAGGCTCACATGCACTACTTACCAACTTGTCTGACCCCATGAGTCAGAACATTCACACCCACAGTCATCACATGAAGTAGAATTATTACTTACAAAGAGGCAGCAAGAGACAACAAATGGTGGGGAGTCACTGCAACTCATTACAACAAGTCTTAGGAAAGCTGTATGGCAAGATGTCATCTCTTCTGCACATGTTGCCCTTGCACCACAGCTGAAGAACTCTGTAATGATTTATCCTCAGCTTTATAGTTTTTAAAAAACATACATGTTTTATGAAAGAACTGGAAGAGACCATGGCTATACAGGTCAGATTCTTCTTTTCTGAGGATATTGCATTCTCAGCACATACTATAATTATTTATAACTACAAGCAAGAGAAAAGGGAGACAGAGTTGGCCGAAGGACATTCATAAATCCATCTTTTTTTTTTTGGTATTGGGGATTGAATTCGGATCCTTGTGCTTGCACAGCAGGTGGCCAAACCACTGAGCTAAATCTCTGGCCTTCATAAATCCATCTTAACATAAGGCCTTGTGTTGAATGAAGAAGATGGAGTCCAATGATATGCCCATCTGAGAGAATGAAGTTGACTCTTACAGCATGAATAAAGGATGTAATCATATGGAAACTTAGTTTAAACTTCTATTTCAATATTTTTTTATCCATTCTTTCACATTAGTTTGACCAGAATTTATTTCTGTATTGACAAATAGATTAACCCTACTGATGAGTCTTCAGTGTCATCCTAGTTAACCTTCTTACTTCTTCATTTGGTGTTTTACATTTAGTTAGGAGGATATAATTGATTTCAGACTTCATGTAGAAATATGCTTTCTAGTATAAGTATTACTGAAAATAGGCTGTACCACCACTCCCAGCGCAGAGGAAGGGGCATCTGAGCTACAGTACTACCACTCCCAGTACAAAGGAGGTGAGCCATGTAGGCACCAACAGCACACAGACCCCCTGAACTCCCCACCTTTGAAATGAGAAGACACATAAACAACTCTTAAAACCAGACTTCCAGATCACCTAGAACAACCCCAAAGGGAAACGAGATGGAACACTCTGATACTCAACCAGCTGGACTCCCTGAACTGGCAATAAAAGAGGATCTGGAAAAAATGAAATCAGAAATAATTTTTCAGATAACAGCAGAGATTGTGCTCATAGTGCAAGACATGATTAATAAATCTAAAGAGGAGCTGAGGAGCATGATGGAGTCCCAACATAGGAAAAAATGGAATCCATAAAACAGATGCAAACAGATTTCCAGGAGATGAAAAACTCCACCAAAAGTCTACACAGCAGAATGAGTCAATGTGAGGACAGAATTTCAGATATAGAAGATAAGATTGCAATTAGTGACCAGCAAAAGAAAAATTGCTTCAAAATTGAAATGTACCATGAGAAACCAATCCAACAGCTGCTAGATGATGAAAAGAAGAATAACATAAGAATGACTGGAGTCAAGAAAGAAACAGGAGAGAGTGCAGACGACATTAAAAAAAAAAAAAAAAACTGTTCACAGAAGTAATGGCAGAAAACTTCCCAAGCAGGGGGAGAGAACTTGACATACAGATAAGTGAGGCATATAGGACTCCAAATAGCCTTGATCGAAGAAAAAAAAAAAATCTACACATAGGCATATAATTGTTAAGATTCCAGAAACCTAACAGAAGAACAAAATTCTACAAGCAGTTAGAGAAAAGAAACAAATCACATACAAAGCAAAGCCCATTAGAATCACAGCAGACTTCTCAACGCAAACCATCAAGGCAAGAAGATCTTGGAGTGATGTATTCCAAGCCCTAAAGGAAAACAACCTCCAACCCAGATTGATTGATGTAGCCTGGAAAACTGTCTTTCAAAATTGATGGAGAAATAGGATATTTTCATGACAAAAAGCACCTTAGGAACTTCATGAATACCAAACAAGCTCTCCAAAAATTTTTAGACAATATCTTAGGAAAAGACAACCAGGATCACAACCCAAGGAAGGGCAGTAGAATGCATCCATCGGGTGCGACAACATATTAAATGTAAAGGGGGAGAATCCAACAAAAAGAAAAAAGTCATAACAATGATAAGTCAATATGTATCAGATATAACCATCAAAGTTAATGGTCTCAATTCACCAACCAAAAGAAATAGACTGGCAGAATGGGTCAAGTAGCAAGATCCAAAAATATGCTGCATAAAATAAACACACTTAATTAAAAAAGAAACTCATAGACTGAAAGTTAAAGGGTGGAAAACAATGCTCTATGTGACGGGAATCTGAAAAAAATCAGGAGTAGCTATCTTCTTTGCAGATAAAGTGGATTTCAAACAAAAATTGACTAAGAGAGATGAAGAAGGACACTACATCCTTGTAAAAGGAAAAATCCAAGAGGAAGAGATGACAATCTTAAATATATATGCACCAAATGCTAGTGCACTCTACTGTATAAAACAAATTTTAACGGACATGAAAAGTCACATATGCATTAATACAATAGTACTGGGGTAACTAAATACCTCCCTGTCACAAATAGATAGATCAACTAGACAAAAAATAAGTAGTGAAATACTAGAACTCAATCAAATTCTTGAACAAAAGAACTTAACAGATGTTTACAGAGTGTTCCACCCTACAAAATCAGAATACACATTCTTCTGAGCTGCACATGGGTCATTCTCCAAAAGAGACCACATACTCGCTAGTAGAACATGTTTAAGTAAGTGCAAGGGAATTGCACTCATTCCCTGTATATTATCAGACCATAGTGCGATGACATTGGAGATCAATAGCAAAAGAAACCACAGAATTTTCATAAACACATGGAAATTGAATAACACACTTCTGAATAACCAATGGGTCACAGAGGAAATTAAAGAAATCAGACATTTCCTTCAATTAAATGACAATGACAATACAACATATCAAAATCTATGGGACACAATGAAAGCAATCTTGTGAGGGAAATTCACAGCAGTGAATATTCATATTAGGAAAACAAAGAGAGCCCAATTAAACAACCTGTTGCTGAACCTCAAGCTTCTAGCAAAAGAAGATCAGGACAAACCCAAAGCCCATACAAGGGAGGAAATTATAAAGATCAGAGCAGAAATAAATTCAATGGAGATGAAGAGAACAATACAAAAAATTAATGACGTCAAGAGTTAGTTCTTCAAAAGAATAAACAAAATTGACAAACCCTTAGCCAAACTTATCAGAAAATGGAAAGAAAATTCCCAAATCCATGCAATTAGGAATGAAAAGGGTGAAATTACAATGGACCCAGCAGAAATCCAGAGGATCACCAATACTTACTTCAAGAACCTATATGCCAATAAGATGGAAAACACAGAAGAAATGGAAAGATTCCTAGATACATATGAATTACCAAAGTGGAATGAAGAAGACCTAAAAATTCTAAACAACCCAATATAAATTGATGAAATTGAAAACGTAGTTAAAATCTTACCAGCTAAGAAAAGTCCAGATCCTGAGAGCTTCACTGCTGAATTGTACAAGACATTTAGAGAGGTACTACTGCCACTCCTGTTAAAACTCTTCAATGAAATTGAAAGGGAAGCAATACTCCCGAATTTATTCCTGGAAGCAACCATCACCTTGATCCCCCAAAACAAAGAAAGACCCAACTAAAAAAGAGAACTATAGGCCAATCTCACTAATGAACATAGATGCAAAAGTCCTTAATAAGATACTGGCAAATAGAATGTAGAAGATCATCAAGAAGATCATACACCCTAACCAAGTGGAATTCATCCCAGGGATACATGATGGTTTAACATCCACAAATCAATCAAGGTAATACAATATATCAATAGAGCCAAGGACAAAAATCATATGATCATTTCAATAGATGCAGAAAAAGTATTAGATAAAATCCAACAAGCATTTATGACAAAAACCCGACAAAAAATTGGAATAGATGGTCTCTACCTCAATCTGAGAAAAGCCATCTATGAAAAACCAACAGCCAATATCATATTAAATGGTCAAAAACTGAAATCCTTAACACTAAAATCAGGAACAAGACAAGGATATTCACTATCACCACTCTTGTTCAATATAGTTTTGAAAATATTAGCCACAGCAATTAGACAAGAGAAAGAAATAAAAGGAATAAAGATACGAAAGGAAGAAGTCAAATTGTCATTATTTGCAGTTGACATGATACTCTATATAGACAACCTCAAGAACACCGCCAAAAGTCTTCTAGACTTAATAACCAAATTCAGTAGAGTATCTGGATACAAGGTCTACACACAAAAATCAAAAATTTCTCTACACAAACAATGGACTGAGACTGAAATAGGGCAAACAATTCCTTTCACAGTAGCATCCAAGAAACTGAAATACCTAGGAATCAACCTAATAAAAGAAATCAAAGACCTCTTCTCTGAAAACTATAGCATTCTGAAAAAAGAGATTGAACATTATATCAGAAAATAGAAAGACATCCCTTGCTCCTGGGTGGGAAGGATCAATATAGTGAAAATGGCCATACTTCCAAAACTGCTTTATAGATTCAATGCAATTACAATTGAAATCCCAGCAGCATACCTCATGGACCTTGAGAAACAATACAAAAATTCATTTGGAACAAGAAGAGACCCAGAATAGCCAAAGCAATTCTAAGTAACAGACACATGGCAGGTGGTATCACAATCCCCAACTTACAACTATACTACAAAACTACTGTTATAAAAACAGCATGGTACTGGTAAAGAAACAGACCTGAGGATGACTGGAACAGATTAGAAGATGCAGAAACAACTCCAGACATACTCAGTCATCTCATCTTTGATAAAGGAGCCAAACACCCCCACTAGAGGAAAGATAGTCTCTAATAAATGGTGCAGGAAAAATTGGATTTCAACTTGTCAAAGATTAAAAATAGATCTATATCTGTCACCATGCACTAAACTAAAATCAAAATGGATTAACAATCTAAATTTTAAATAGAAACCCTGAATCAGCTGGAACAGAGGCTAGGTAGAACACTTGAAGACATTGGTATAGGAAAAGATTTTATGAACAAAATCTCTGTTGCCCATGAACTAGCACAAACAATCAACAAGTGGGATCTCTTCTTAATAAAAAGCTTTTGCACGGCAAGAGAAACCACCAGCAGTGTGAAGAGACAACACACATGTGGGAAAAAAATCTTCACCTGCTGTTTCTCAGACAAAGGTCTACTATCTAGAATCTATAAAGTTCTTTAAAAAAATCAGACCTCCCAAATTTAAAGACCCAATCTGAAAATGGGTATCTGATATGAACAGACATTTCTCAGACAAAGAAGTAGAAATAGCAAATAAACACTTTAAAAGATGTTCAATATCACTGGTCATTCATGAGATGCAAATGAAAACAATGCTGAGATTCTACTCACTCCAGAAAGAATGGCTGCTATCATGAAATCAACCAATAGCAAATGTTGACGAGGCTGTGGGGAAAGAGGAACCCTGCTCCACTGCTGATGGGAGTGTAGACTGGTGCAACCACTGTGGAAATCACTATGGCTATACCTCAAAGAACTAGGGCTGGAAGTCCCATTTGACCCAGCTAGTCTCCTGCTGGTTAACTTCCCCAAATAATTAATTTTTTTCCTATTAAGTTTATTGGTACATTTTAGGTATAAAATACAGTTACATTCATCATTGGGATCTTGTACCATTACATGAGTATCTTGGTTCTTATTTTTTTTCCCCTTCTCCTGCCCTCCCTTCACCCCCTCCACCCTTCCCTATTTGCAAAGACTTTGCTTCCATTTTTTTCTTTTCTCATATTTTTTCTTTTCCTTTTTTTCATTTCCCCTACCCCTCCCACTTCCCCTGCTCCTTTAGACATTTACTTCCTATTACACAGTATCAATTATACATTTTTAAAATTACAATATCAAGATCTAGGAGAAATTACCACAGATTTTACAGAATTTAAAAGGATATAGAAAGCATATTACAAAAATCTTTTTTGAAATAAATTTGACAACTTCTAAGAAGTACCTTGGGAGACAGATTAATGAAGCTAACTCTGGAGGAAAGATAAAATTTGAATAGCAATCATACCAAAGTGATATATGTGCACCCATATTCATAGCAACACAATTTGTAATAGCTAAAACTTGAAAGCAGCCCAATTGCCCATCAACTTGAGACTGGATGAAGAAAATGTGGGTTTTTAAAAAATAAAATGGAGCACTACTCAGCCATAAAAATGAGTAATTGGAGATATTTATAGCTAAATGGATGCACATTAGTGGATACTCTTTAGTGAAATAAATAGCACACACATGTGTAAATATCGAATAGTTTCTCTAGTGTGAGAACCTGAAAGTATAAATAAGGACTAAAAGGTATAGTAGATAATATGAGATAGGACAAAAAGGGGCAAAGGGGAAGGGGAAGTGGAAGGGGTAGGGGATAGGAACGAAGGGAATGGAATTAATATGAGAAAATGAAAAAATGGAAACAAAGTCTTTGTAAATAGGGAGGAATGGAGGGGTTGAAGGGACAGTAGTGGAAGGGGGAAAAATAGGAACCAAGAGAGATTATGTAAAGGTGCAAATTTCCAATGATGAATGTCATTATATTGTATACCTAAAATGTACCAATAAAATAATATTTTTTAAAAAGGAGGAGAGGAGAAATAGAAAGAGGAGTGGGAAAAAATTAATCTATGCTACTGTTCCCACATCCAGTCAAATTGAAGTAATAGAAGTGATAAAAAAAAGTGTTACTGAAAATAACCCCATATTCATCCCAAGGTCCATAATATCTGATATCAAATCTCTTGTTGAAAATTTCAGAAAGCTTAATATATTTTTTAAAAATTTTCTATAAGGAAATCCTCATCTTACAAATTTAACCATCTAATAAAAACATACTTGCACTACAACATAAAATGTTATTAACAGATGAATTCAATAGTGTGGTTGAGAAGCTATATAGGACCAGATTACTAGAATAAATTCATAAGGGAGGAGACATTTATATTGACAATTGACAATGAAGAGAAGCAAGCCTTCCATACAAGTTTCAGAAGAAAGTGACTTGCTTTGGGGAGGTAAGAAGAAAAGTGGATATTCTAGATGTATTCTATTTCTTATATCTTGGAAAGAAATGATCAGACAAAGAAGTCCTTCTGGGTTGAAAAATTATTTAAAATTCTAATATAATGGAAGAAATCTAACCATAGGTAATTTATATTGAAACAAGAAGAAAACTATATAGTAGTATAAATATAGGGCAATAGTATGAATCTTGAAGATAATTATGATACTTGTAAGTTGCCTCTGTAAATGTGACACCTTATGTCTATTACATTGTTACTTTGAAAAGTGTTGAAAACTATGTAATAAGACCCTAATTCTCAGGTACAACTGTCTGGTTAGTAGACTATTATTATACAAATAGAAGTAAACACAATTAGGTCAAATGTTGCTCATGGTGTTCCTTCTTTAGAAACACAGCATGTAACAAACTGAGTCTACAAAGAAGTAATGTGGGAAGCGGGTATGGGTGAAGCTTCAATGTATATAAAAGTTTAAAATTTTAGTCCTTTATTCCAAATTTAAAAACTAAATGTAAAGGGAAATACTTTTGCACTAAAATAGATCATTAATAACATCTTAAAATCATTGCAATTACTTTCCTCATAAATGTCATTAATATCAAAATAAGGATTCTCAAGGACATAAGCAGAGAAAAAAAGGTACAGTTAAGCAATTAATTTGACTTTCTTCTCATTAAGTTCTCATAATTACATTTTCAGAATTAGATGCATTTATGTAATGGTCATGCCATTTTACTGGGGAGAGTAAAAGTGACTTTGTTCGGCCTTCTAAAAAGTTGGTCTCTTCATACTGAACATTAACAAACTCAAATAAAAGTTCTCCTCAGTGATTTAGAAAATTACAATCTCCCGAACTGCATATTTCAATGATGCATGAACACTTTTTATTTTCTAAATTAATAAATTTAATTTTCACTTACACAGAAAAATTTTCTCTTAAAAAAGAGTCTTGGTACATTTTTGTGTTAAACTGTCACTGGGGAGGATGACTGAACTAAGTGAAGCTTTTCAGTCATGAGATTAGTTTAAGGACCACTTTTTGCTTTGTGTGTGCATGTGTGTGTGTGTGCGTGTATGTAAAATTGCAATCAATTATTTGATAACTTAAAGTTCATCAAGGTTCTTCTTAGATTTTATTGAACCTTTAGGACATATAAGAAAACATAGTAACAACAGAATTTTGAAACAAGTAAAATATAAATGAGATGAAAAACCTGAGAAATGATGCAAAAAAGATGCAAATTTTGCTTTTATTTCTACAGAAACTATTATTTGAAAGTTGGGCTTGTATCTGAGGAAACTGTCCTCTCACTACACAGTCCTTTTGGCTTACACAGCTGGTCCTGCACATTTATGACACAAGTTTGAGGCAGGAAATAGGACAGGAAGCATCTATAGGGGAATTTCCTATATAAGAGAGTAAATAACAGGTGTGAGAAAGAAAACTGCCTCCCACTGATAACAGTATGCTATCAAAATTAAGTTCCTTAAGGAACAATATCCAAAGCATGTCTAGTGTTGGTGGAAAATCATTAATGTCTTCCTTGATCTGTATGTTAAAACAAATTGCAAAGGTGAGAACTCCATTAAAGATTATTAGAATTGCTCTATAGCAATGAATGCTAAAACTGTATTTTTAAGTGGTTTTCTTGTCCCTACGATTGACCTTCAGTACCGGGTAGATTTACATTTCTATAATATTTTGGCTTCACTTCAATTAAAAGGTTCACTATTCTTCTCAGGATAAAATAGAAATTATTCCATAAAAATGCAAGTCACTGTATTTCAACCCTTCGACCATTATCAAACACTCCCTCCATTTCCTTCTGTGAACTTTAAGGCCTATCTATATTGAATTTCTTTCATTCATAAAAATCTAAGCCCTTAGAAAGTTTTAGGGTTTTGGTTATGTTAACCTTTGGGATTAAAATATTGTGCTTTCCTGTCTTTAGTTGACTGTACTCCATTTATCCTTCTTTCTGAGTTTAGCCACCAATTCTATTTTGAAATGAGTAAGAACGAATCAAAAGTGGGAAGGAAAATAAATGTTCTTCACCCCTGTCCAAATTCCACCCATTCCTACTTTCATCAGTGCTTGTCTAGCACTTCATATTCCTACTACCAAATTACATTTCATCTGTTCTCCACTGCATATTTACTGGTATACTCCACTACAGTTTTATGGCAGGAAGGTATATGATTGTTCTGTTCACCATTTAGATGGAATATTCAGAAATGTATCTGAAATAAAGTAGGATCTAAATAAATAAGTTTAAAATGAGTGAGAGAATTTGGAATTGTTATATAAATAAATAAAGAAGAAGACAGGAATAATCTACTCAGAAATTATCAATTGCATAATTAAACCAAAAGAATATTTCCCAGCAGCATGTTATTTTTGTATGTGTTATATTTTATGACACTTATACTGTATATGGACAAATACAAATAAATTCTTTACTTAAATGGAAATTCAATAGGAAGTTGAGGCTGGAAGCTGGCATCAAAACTATTCAGAAAAGTGGGACAATCCTATCAGGAGGCTTACTCATCTTTGGGTTTTCCATGGAACATACACATACAAATTCAATTTTATTAGGTAATGAATTCTTTGGATACATATTTTACTAGCAAAGAAGTGCACTGGCACTTGAAATATATGTGTGTATATATGTATATTATATAAAATATAATACATATATGTATATCAGCTAATTATAAAGTATTATTGGGATTTCCATATGCATTGGGGGAAATTCTGATTGCAAGTTCCAGTAATTCAATCATTTGGGAGATAAAATGGCATTGCCCCCAGCTATAGATGGACTCCAGCAGGAAGCAGATTCTAAAGACATTCTGAGTAGATAAAAGAGGAATTACAATTATCAGCACCAGAAAACATAGTGGAACTTGAGATGCAAGAGTTCAGCAAAAAGTAGTGGATTGAATATGGGAAGAATATCAGTGTAGGTCTTAAATGTGAAATAAAAAAACAGAAAGTAAAGAAGTAAAAGTATAAGATATGATAAAAATATAGTGTGGGATTAAATTTTTAAAATATGATTACAAGAAAAGATATATTACCATCAATCCTCTAAGATATCATCTCTCACTCCAACACATTTATTTAATCATTCTTGCCACTTTCCGAAGCAGTTCTGGTAGTCCTCTATTATGATTGTATTCAGTTGCATTGTCCTGGCTGCCTTGATATATTGAATTAATTCAAAACATTTCCTTTTCATGGTTATGTTGACTTTAGAATAGAGCCAGATATTGCATGGTAGCAGATCCAGTCAATAAGGTGGATGAAGATGCACCATAATGTTTTTACAACCTTGCCTTTCCATTGGATGGGCCTTGACAGCAGTGTTCACTATATTCATGATTCTACCTTGTAAAGACACTCGCAAAGGGGACCTTCAGAATTGCTTCAGAAAGTAGCAAGAATGATGGAATAAATTAGTGCAAAGTGAGAGAATATTTTGAGGGAGATTAATGTCAATGTATCTTTAAATATACTATATAAATTTAAACATTCTCCAAATTTTTCATTCATCTTTAATAGCAGGTTCTCAAAAACAGTAAATCAGAATACCCAAACATAAATCTATGTCTCCTGTAACTGTAATTGATTCATCACCACAATAATCTCTATTTTGGGGGCCAGGGATTTAGCTCAGTAATTCTGCCCCCTGCCTCACAAGCAGAAGGACATGAGTTTGATCCCCAGTACCAAAAAAAAAATCTCTACTTTTGCATTTTTATACTCACCTATACTCATTAAAATACCCATTTTTATCTTTTCCTTCTTCATTTTTATCTTCTCCTTGACAATCATTTAAGCCAGATCTCGACTCCATAGAGAAGTGGTGTTATATTATAGGTGTCTTTCTCTCTTCTGCTAGAAGATAATTAACTGTGTTTCAGAATTTTTGTTTGTACACTAGGCCATTGTTTCTAATGACATCCAGTAGTTACCGACCAGAAATACTTCCAAACGACCTGCACAAAGTTTACATTATTACCAAACAAAAAAAGACATTCAGCTTAAAGTGTATTTCCAAGCCTCTGAAATCTTTTCATAGATGATAAAGTGAGGGGCCTAGTAATAGTTTTTATTTGGTTCTTACTGGATTCTCTTGAAATATAAGTCCTTAGTTTGAAAATAACTAGAAAAAACGAGAAAGAAAAGGAAGTGCTGAGAACTGTGCTTAATGGTAATGCTTATAATTCTCTGAATCAGTTGAACTATTGAGTGTCTCGTGAAAGTACCAAAATTAAAAGCCCGTTGGAAAGGAGAATTTAAGTCAGAGATATTTTCCTCCATACCTTTTTTAGTCCATAAAAATAATGAGTTTCTATCCAGGAGAGATAGCTGATAATTTCGCAAGATAAAAGGTTTTGCCATATTATGGCATTATCAAAAAAGTGAGAACAAAGCACAGTGGTAATAAAGCAATAAAATACAGAGAAAAAGCATAAATAAGTATAATAAAAAGAGGCTTACACTCATCTATGTAGATCAAAAATCATCTGCCTGGCGCTGATGTTTGCATTATGCCAGCTGGAATTTCCAGACAAATTGCTGCATCTTTCAAAGATTAAACTAATGCTCCTGACTGAATGAATGGAGTTAAATGCCAGGGAATACGATGTAGAGATACTTAAGACTGTGGAAATCAGACAGATGGCTTGGTAAATTAATCCATAAGCAGCACAACATAAAGTTAGTGACAGTGATGGAAGAATGTGGTCGTTGGTGGGGATGATCATAAGAATTGTGAAGCTGATGAAGATCATGAGAGAAGAATAGGGAAGCTATTATTTAATTTTTGTTATTAAAAACCACTAAATATACTATCACTGTCATTCTTGTACTTTTTAAGTGTCTGAAATAAGAATATTTCATTGAAAATTGTAACATCAAATAATCAAAAGTTCTAAATCATGAGTACTATCACTATTAACCTTTTTAAAGATCTTATGTATGTTAATGTGACTGTTTGAGTTAACCATTTTTCCTTTTTTAATTTTCTTGCAGTGCTGGGGATTGAACCCAGAGCATTTCACTGAACTAAATCCCCAGCATTTTGATAAAAAAAGTTGCCTAGGAATGATTTGAACTTGCAATCTTTTCTCAGCCTCCCAATGTGCTGGTATTACACACAGCTCATCTTTTCTTCAGACATTAAATCAGAACAGGTTATTTTATTTGCTCACTGTAATAAAGACGCAAATGAAAACAATACTTGTATTTATGAAGAAAAAGCAAGCTGAGGTGGTACATTTTATTATTACACAATTTTATATTAGAGTAAACACATTTGAGATTCAAAAATTACACACCACACTTTTGTAAAAGTGCAATAGAAGGTATAGACAGATGGGAAAGTTGATTACATTCACTTTTAAGTCTAAATGGAGATTTCATGTTTAATATTGCTGAAATTTTGCGATAATTTTATCACAGTTTGGGGGCAGGAGTGCTGACTCCAGCCACTTCATCTAAATTATCCACTTGACCAGATGAAGACTACTGGAAGAAAGATCGCTTCCTAGGGATTCTATCTTCCTCAGTGTCTGAAACCACTGGTGTTCAGAGCTGAAGGTGCTTCTAGAAGTGGCCTGAGTTGAAGGACACAGGTCACTGACCGTGCTGTGGGAAGATACAGCTCCCACTGGAACTCTTCTCCCGTCTTCTGCCTCACAGCGACTAGGAAGTAAGCAGCTTTGTTCTCCCACACCCTTACACCATGATTCTGCCTGGGAGTCCGCCTACCATGGAGCCAAACTTCTCAAAACATTCCCAAATTAAACCTCTCTTGCTTCAATTGGTGTTAAGTATTTTGTCCCAGCAGTGGGAATGCTGACAAATAGAGTGGCTCAGCTATATTTACCGTCTATAGCTTGATGTTATTATCTAATAACATGGAAAAGATGAAATGTTCAAAGGTATTTGTAATTAGGTATACTAAAAAAACTTCCTATGAGACATTTTATGTAAGTATAGTATGAAGCGAGCACCAATGAGGCACGAAAAGACAAGTATGGCTTTCATGGAAGTTAAATAGAGTTTTAAAAAATTGAAACAGAAATTATGGATAACATAAGGAGCTGATTAGGTCAAGGTATTATGCATCATTTGAGTGTTACTGAGCTTTGGTATGAAGCTATGGTCATGAAAGTAGAGAAGCAAAGATATTCTCACGTATTGTATTGTCTCCAGCTCTGCTCAGAAGCCAGTGAGCAATTAGAAGTATTTAATATGAAACCCCAAGGGAGGGCCTGGAAATTCATCCTGAAAGGAAGATGGGAAACTAAAGAGAAATTTAGTTGATAATATCAACACAGAGTTTGTTGTGAGAGATATTCAAATGTAGGAAAGGTAGCAGAGAAGAGAGATAGAAGCAAAGTGGATGAATTTATAGATTAAAAAGAGTGTGGAAAATGGTAGAACTAGGATGGTGGTAAAAAAATAAACAAGCAAACAAGAAATCAGAATGTAGGATTTCTAACAGTCTGACTTTAGAAAAAAAGAACTGTTTCAAAGAAGTCTAGAGAGGAGTTATTTGTTGGTGGTAGAATTTGAATGTTTAGTAAAATATATGGAAATAAATAGGTCTTAGAATTTGCAGACCAGAATACTGATGTGGTGCTCACCTGAGTTTGAGGAGATAAAATGGAATATTGTATAATATGATTTTACGTTAACAATTGACTAGACAATAGAAGTCAGAATTCAATGAAATCACTTGAATAGGAGGGGTAATGCAGAAAGGAAAATCTCTCAAAAGAAGGCAGATGAATAACATTATGAGGCTGTGGCTGAGAAATGAGGAGGACCCCAACCTACTTCCCAAGTGTGAGGTGTTCAGGATGTAGAATATGAGCAGCCAGCCATGGAGAGGACCATAGAAAAGTTAACATGTAGAAAGAAGCCAGGTTTGAGTAAAGGCCAGGAGGTTGAGTGGACCATGAAAGGTAAAGAAAAATCTCAGATGGTAATGTAGCCCTATATCAGAGATGGGAAGTTTGGTTCAGACAACAAAATGAGTTTTAAAAAAGAAGTAGTGCATGAAAATATGGAAATTTAAAATAACAGGAAAATACTTTTCTTTGTGATTCCTTAAACATTTATTCACAAAATTTATTACTGTTCATTTCTTTGCACTGCATTTCTCATACCTTCAATCAGTTACAAGCTGATTTCCCAGTGTAAGGATTTGGCTATCTTGTACTGAAAGAGTTAAAGGAAAACTGAAAAATATGAATTATTTACATGTTTTCTACATTATCTCTTGTGAATGAGATAGGAGTCCTTTGTTTTCAATACATATTGAAACTGGCTAATTCAAGAGATAAATTATTTGGAAAAATCTGGTATGCATGGGAAGAGACATTTGCACTTAGGATGCAGAAAGGAGAGAGATTAGGATAATTTCAGGAAATTTAGCATCAATTTGTAAATTTTTCTGCATAACATTATACAAAAAGTCTACTTCATTTATAGCACTATGAGTTCCAGAAATGCTTAAAGAAATGAAATAATTTTATTATCAGAAAATTATCATATATATACTTACATATTTTTTCTTAAAATAGTTAAATGAATTGGTCTCTGTAATTTGATAATTATCCCTCAAGAGCATAGACAATCATTATTCTATAATACTTCATTGCACAGGAAATAGTTGCTCACAAGTTACCTGTTGCTTCTCAAAGTAAAAGATTCTTATTTTTGCCATCACTAAAGAATGAATTGGAAGACTTAAGAGACTATGATTACTTATACTTTTTTATCAGCTCCTTCTTCACATTTTTGTTCCCAGTGAATGATGTTATTTGAATCTTCATGTTATTACATCTAAACCAATTTTCTCTTGTAAATCAGTCTATATTGAACTTCTTCCTGCTGTTGTTAGTTTCATTGCACATCTGATATATTCTGAGTGAGTGTTTCTTATCTCAAGCTTTTTTATTTCATGAAAAAAGATGATTGGATTAAAAAAGACAAACTATGTCTTCTTGTGAATATTTAATTGGATAAGAATATGAAATAAGTAAATATCTAAAGTATGTGATGTATTAGGAAATGTTAAAAGCAATGGAGTAAGTCAAAGTAAAAAAGGATAAGTTAGCTTGGTTAGAGGTTCTACTATTTATAGAAATCAGGGAGATAATAAAAAATGTAGCTGCCATATAACCCAACATTCCCATTACTGAGTACACATCCAAAGAATATTAAATCAGTATATAGAAGAGAGGTCTGCATTTCCCATATTCATTGTAGATTAATTCACAATAGTCAAAATACGAAAATAAGGCAAATATCCATGACAAGTGGAGTTTTGAGGCAATATAAATGAAACAAGAATATATTTTGCAAAGTAAAATAAGCCAGACATTGAAAACCAAACATTGCATGATCTCATGTGTTTGTATAATCAAAAGAAGCAAATAAAGAAGTAGAAAATAGAGCTATCTGTGACTAGGAGAGAAGAAATAGTGAGATATTTGTCAAAGGGTAACAAATATCAGTTAGACAACAAGAATAAGTTCTTAAAATCCATTATACAACACGCAGACTATAGTTATAATATATTATATACTTGAAAATTGCCAAAAGAGTAGATTTTAAATGTTTTCATCTCACATTAAATATTTGGGAGAATGATATGTTAATCAACTTAATTTAATGATTGCACAATTTATACATATATCAAGAAATCACATTTTACACAATATACATTATTGTGTGCACATAAAATGTATTTATAAATTTTGGAAATTAAATAAGCAAATATATGTATATTTAATTAAAAAGTTGAAACTTTTACGGGAAGTGGACAGCCTTTCATTTGTTTTTTAAGGGACTAAGAATCAAATAAATAAAATGAATTAGAATAGGATAAGGTACTGTATCTTTGAGTATAGAAAGGGTATGGGAAATCTCTTTGGGAGGACGGGAAAGTTTTGTTCAACCTTGGCTGGGTTTTATATAGTATTACCAGCTCGAAAAAGAGATACCAATCACTGGATTTCCTGTTTCATCCCCAGGTATGTTTGCATAGACCTGTGGGGAGCCACGGAAACCAGGCATTTCAAGAGTTGGTCAGGGAAACAGTGATAGGGTGAGGAGAATAAATATCAGGTTCTTAATTATGTAGGGAAAGAAGATGAGGATGAATGGGGAGGACAGAGAACAGTGTGGAAAATGAGAGGGGGTTGAAGTCAAAATTATAGACTAGCATCATTCAAGTAAACTTGACTGGTAAAAATGAAATGATAAGGTAATAAAATCAAAGTATAGCAATGACACTGTTGATAATGCCAATCTATTTTTCTTAACATGCTTTTATTAGAGATCTAATTTTTTTTAAATTTTGGTACTACCAAATATTAGTGTTTCGAAAGTACTAAGTTAGCATTTTGTAACTTTTTGTTTTTTAAGAAACTGTCTTGAAACTAACATCTCAACTTTTCTAGCTGATTTTCCAATTTTTATTAGTAGGTGTGCACAATATCTAATATTTTCATTCGTTGTATGGAGATGGTACATATACATAATGTATCTTATTTAGAAAATTTTGTTTGGGGAGTAATTACTAAAGCAAAAAATGAAAAGCAGGTTATTGATATGAAAACAGTTTTAAAGAAGAGAGGAATTAGATGGATTATGTAGATTATAAACTTCACAAGTATGATGATAAAAGTAGTGATTGGGAAAAACTTAGTAAAACAGGAATTAAAATACTCTCTGAAGATGGAAAAATGAATTGGAAATCATTCAAATGCATAATTTAATGTCAGTAGATTTAATAAAGTCATTTCTTATTTATTTGAGACATGGGAATGGGACGGTACCAATGGTTTGGGAGTAAGAATGCGAATTAAGTGGTTATACCTTCCATCTGTCCCATAGTGTGAGTCGAGTGGAAGAACTGAAAAAGCTTTCCAGATAAAAATGTTTCACAATATAATAAATAAACATCAATGATGATAAATTTATAATAAGTATTCAATTTTTAGCATTCTATGTGAACACCTTTTTAGGGTCAGTTTTTATTTGAAAAGAGAAAATTATATGTTTATAATGCAAGTCTTCATCAAGAGCATTTTAAATATTTATGCAGTGTATTTTTAAAATGTCAATGGGCAATCATATTCATTAATTTATTGCACAAGTTCTAATCACTCCATCATCTGACATTTATTCAGAAATTTTAAAAGTAAATTTATTTGTCTGAGATTTATTATAAAGGAAAATTAATTTATATTCTTAGAAAGAAATTTTGATAGCCAACTCTTTTGTATTATGTAGTTCTCTAGTGTTTTCATTACAAAAATATTTTTAAGACCAATCTTTATTCTCACATATTAACTTCAGAAACAAAATTCTAAGTAAATATAATAGTTTAAAGAAAGGTATTCTAGAAAAATTTATTGACTTCACATATCTTCCTTATTATATTTAAAGGACAAATAAAAATTAAAATGACAAATACTTCAGTGTTTTTTTATCTCATTTCATTTCAATATAATAGTAGTATGAATAAAATACCTGATTTTTTCAATTGAAGGCATATTATTTCATTGCTAATACAATCAAATAAAGCACCTCCCCCCAGAAATGGTTTGAAATTTATTTGGGAGCAATGTGTATGTGCCCAATGGTGAAAGCAAAGAATATGAACAACAGAATTTGTGATCCCTAACGGGCCACCACTGTTTTTGTAAATGGGATCTTTTAGTAAATTAATTTTATTCTCTTGCCAGAGTAATTATAAGTTGTTAGCAGAAAATATCTGAAAGTTTTGCTTAGTGTTGTGACTGTGGAAAATTTAGCAAATTAATATTGGACATAGTTTCTTTGTTAAAGTTCTAAAGGCTGTGCCAAAAAAAAACTATTAAAAGAATAGCTAATGAATATGATGCTGATAAATCAGACCCTTGGGTTGAAAAGAATTAGATATTGTTTATATCTTTGCAGGAAAAAAGAGGCACTTATACTCTCATTCCTTTAAAAATGCTAAGTTTGATAGCAGTGTTTACCTCATAAAACAAATGCTTGGTGTCCTCTGATAAGTAACACACTTATAATTGCATAGATTTTCTTTGCTTGCATTATTGTCAGAGAGCTAGCTGTCTCACTTGTAAAATGATAATATGAATGAAAATTCAAAATTTAATGAAAGCTGCATTTCCTAATGCTGGATAAATTGGCTTCAACCTTGACTTTCTAAAGTTTGTGAAATTGTAAGACAAGGATGTCCCTACAGATAAAGGGGTATCATATACTATCTGTCTTTCATCACACTTCAAAATACATACCATCTTAAAATGGCCTGAAGGGGTTTATATAAGTGGAAGAAGAAGTACACAGACACATTCATTCACAAAGCTCCTTTAGTGTGGTACCACGAGCATAATAACAATCAGACATAAATACATAAACACTAAAATGGAACATAAGACTGTGAAATACAGTCTTTCAAAATAAATAAACTAATAGTAAATAGATAATATGTCCAGTAGGTTGGAGATGCTTAAAAAGAAACATGGACTAACTAAACACCAATGAACTACTACAAAGGGGTTCAAATTTGATGCCAGTCTTGGTGGCTTAATGAGATCCTGTCTTTAAATAAATAAATAAATAAATAGGACTTGATGTGCACCACAGTGTGAAGGCCCTGAGTTCAATTCCCAGTACTATGAAAAAAATATAGATATCAATAAAAATTAATTATTCCATCAAATCCCCATAAACTCCACTTTGTAACTTTGCTATATGAACTCCTCCTTGTTTTCATATTTGTTTATTGAATGAATGAATTATGGGATATAGTTGAATAGATTTTTCTATTAAAAAAGGAAATATATTAATTAATTTCTACTCAGACAAGAATGCCATAAAAGGATATAAAATAATAGTCTAGGTCTTGATGTCCTACCAGGTAGGTGCTTTTGACAATGTTTGCAGGCATGCACTGCACTTTCTTTCACCCCATGTCAGGATATGTGTCAAAAATTTATGGCCTGGGTTCCTGTCCACAGCACAGTGAGGTCCAGGGAGCAGCTTGGAGTCTGGCCTTCATCCTGTGTTCCACTTATCCATGAGGGCGCCTGCAAGGCCCAATTCCATCTCCACCCTCCCCCCACCACCTTATGCTCTTCTGCTACCTGGTCCCTCACTACAGAGGCACAGGGGATTATACTTCACATAGTTAAATGTGATAGATTAATAACTACCACAAATTGTCATTTTCTAACCTGCTCTTGATACTATGGTATTGCTGATTGTAACATTTGGCCTAACATGTTATGATTGATCTAATTAGTTTTCCTTCCTGGTAGAAGGAAAATAAAATTGCCTCAGAGTCATTAGCGCCTCAAAACCTAAACACAAACCATATCTGGAAGACACCTCTGAAAAGCAATTATTCCACAAGGGTTTTAAACACAAGCAACAAAGATATCTGCATTAAGCAATTTTGAAATATCAACCCAGGAATTAAACCAAGGACAGTACCAAAAACAAAAATGAGAAGACATTTAAGCAAGGCACAAACTCAGGCTTCCACACCACTAAAAGGAAATTCTGGAGGAAATGAGGTGGAAAAGTCTGATAATCAACCACCTGGACACCCTGAACTGATAGCACAGGAAGCAACAAAGCAGATGCATGAGGCTCTAGAAAAATTCAAAGCAAAAATAATCTCCCAGATCGATACAGAGATGGTGAGTAGAGTGAAAGACATGATTAGAGGCTCTAGAGCAGAAATAGACAAGAAAATAGATGAGATCAGAAACATGCTGGAAGCCATGAATGCCCAGCATAAGAAAGAAATGGAATCCATGAAACAGATTCAAACAGATATTCAGGAGATTAAAAACTTCATTGAAAGCATGCAGAGCAGACTAAGAGAATCTGAAGACAGAATATCAGATATAGAAGACAGGATTGTGGTTAAGGACCATGAAAAATTTCTTAAAGATAGCAAGGGATCATGAGAAACCAATCCAACAGCTGCTAGATGATGCAAAGAAGAGTAATGTAAGACAGATAGGAGTCCACGAAAAAACAGGAGAAAGTACAATTGACATAAAAAAATGTTCACAGAAATAATAGTAGAAAACTTCCCAGGCAGAGATGGAGAATTGGACACACAGATAAGGGAGGCATATAGAACTCCAACTAGCCATGACCAAAAAAAATCTACACCTAGACATATAATAGTCAAGATCCCAGAAACCTAACAGAAGAACAAAATTCTACAGGCAGTTAGAGAAAAGAAACAAATCACCTACAAAGGAAAGCCCATCAGAATCACAGCAGATTTCTCAACACAAACCCTCAAATCAAGGAGAGCCTGGAGTGAAGTATTTCAAGCCCTAAAAGAAAATAACTTCCAACCTAGACTGTTGTATCTGGCAAAATTTTCTTTCAAAATTGATGGGGAAATTAGATACTTCCATGACAAAGAACACCTGAGAAATTTCATGAACAACAAACCAGCACTCCAAACAATTTTATGCAATATCCTAGAAAAAGACAATGAAGGTCACAACCCCATGAGGCCCAACAGAGAGAAGACAACACACAAGGTAAGGCACTAAAGTGAAAGGAGGAAAAATAAGAAAAGAGCCAACAACAATAAAACATTATGGCAAGAATGAGTCAATATCTCTCAATTATAACTATCCATGTTAATGGCCTCAATTCACCAATCAAAAGAAACAGACTGAGAGAATGGATTAAAAAGAAAAATGCAACAATATGCTGTATACAAGAAACACACCTAACTCAAAAAGAAACTCATAGACTGAAAGTAAAAGGATGGAAAAAAATTCTCCACTCCACAGGATTCCAGAAGAAAGCAGGGTAGCAATCTTATTTGCAGACAAAATAGATTTCAAACCAAAACTAATTAAGAGAGACAAAGATGGTCACTACATCCTTGTGAAAGGAACAATCCAAGAGGAAGAGATGACAATCCTAAATATTTGTGCACCAAATATGAATGCCCCCAACTATACAAAACAAATATTAATGGACATGAAAAACCAAATAAGCACTAACACAATTGTAGTGGGGGACTTCAACACCCCTCTATCACAAATAGACAGATCATCTAGGAAAAAAATTAACAAAGAAATTCTAGAACTGAACCAATCTATTGAACAAATGGACTTAATACATGTTTACAGAGTGTTCCACCCCACAAAATCAGAATACACATTCTTTTCAGCTGCACATGGGTCATTCTCCAAAATAGATCGCATGCTAGCTCATAGGGCAAATCTGAATAAATGTAAAAGAATTGAAGTTATCCCCTGTATATTATCAGACCATAGTGCAATAAAATTGGAGATCAATAACAAAGGAAATTGCAGAACACCCACAAACATGTGGAAATTGGATAACACTCTTCTAAACAACCAATGGGTCACAGAGGAAATTAAAGAAGAAATTAGACACTTTCTACAAGTAAATGATAATGCCAGTACAACATACAGGAATCTGTGGGACACAATGAAAGCAGTTCTACATGGGAAATTCATAGCAGTGAAGGTCCATATTACGACAACAGAGAGAACTCAGTTAAATAACCTAATGCAGAACCTCAAGCTCCTAGAAAAAGAAGAGCATAACAAACCCAAAGCTCATGCAAGAAAGGAAATTATAAAGATCTGAGTAGAAATCAATGCAATGGAGACTAAGAAAACAATACAAAAAACCAATGAAACAAAGAGCTGGTTTTTTGAAAGAATGAATAAAATTGATAAACCTTTAGCCAACCTTATCAAAAAAAGGAAAGAAAAGGCTCAAATACATGCAATTAAGAATGAAAATGGTGAAGCCAAAACAGATCCAGCAGAAATTCAGAGGATCATCAATATGTACTTTGAGAACCTGTACTCTAATAAAATGGAAAACAGAGAAGAAATGGACAGATTCCTAGATACATACAGATTGCCAAACTTAAATTAAGAAGATATAGAAATTTTAAAAACCCCAATAACAATGAATGAAATTGAAAATGTAATAAAAAATTTACCAACAAAGAAAAGCCCAGCTCCTGATGGATTCACTGCTGAATTCTACAAGACATTTAAAGAAGAACTAATGCCATTACTCTTTAAACTCATCAAGGAAATTGAAAGGGAAGCAAGGCTTCCAAATTTTTTCCTGGAAGCAAGTGTTACTTTGATTCCAACACAAGGGAAAGACCCAACCCAAAAAGAGAACTACAGACCAATCTCCCTAATGAACATAGATGCAAAAATCCTCAACAAGACACTAGCAAACAGAATACAGAGGGTCATCAAGAAGATCATACACCCACACCAAGTCAGATTTATCCCAGGGATGCAAGAATATTTCAACATCCATAAAGCAATAAATGTAATACACTATATTAACAGAGTCAAGGACAAAAAACATATGATCATCTCAAGAGATGCAGAAAAGGCATTTGACAAAATCCAACACCCATTCGTGATAAAAATGCTGCAGAAAATTGGAATAGGAGGTCTTTGTCTCAACCTGTTTAAGGCTATCTATGAAAAACCAACAGCCAACATCATATTAAATGGTCAAAAACTTAAAACTTTCATGCTAAAACCAGGAACAAGACAAAGATGCCCACTATTACCACTCCTGTTCAATATTGTTCTGGAAACATTAGCCATAGCAATTAGACAAGAGAAAGAAATGAAAGAATAAAGATAGGAAAGGAAGAAGTGAAACTGTCATTATTTGCTGATGATATGATACTTTACATAGAAGACCCAAAAAACTTGGTCAAAAGCCTTCTAGACCTAATTGACAGATTCAGTAGAGTAGCTGGATACAAGGTCAACACTCAAAAGACAATAGCCTTCTTATGCACAAATAGCAGACCCACTGAGAGAGAAATTCGGGAAATAATTACTTTTACAATAGCATCTAAAAAAATGAAATGTCTAGGAATCAGCATAACAAAGGAAGCAAAAGACCTCTACACTGAAAACTACAGCACTCTGAAGAAGGAGATCAAAGAGGATATAAGAAAATAGAAAGATATCCCTTGTTCCTGGGTAGGAAGAATCAATATAGTGAAAATGGCCATACTTCCAAAACTACTCTATAGATTTAATGCAATACAGATTGAAATTCCAACAATATACTTCACGGAACTAGAGAAAACAATCCAAAAATTCATTTGGAAGCAGAAGAAACCTAGAATAGCAAAAGCAATTCTAGGTAACAGAGACACGACTGGGGATATCACAATCCCCAACTTGAAACTATACTACAAAGCTACTGTGATAAAAACAGCATGGTACTGGCAAAGAAACAGACCTGAAGATCAGTGGAATAGATTAGAAGATTCAGAAACAACTCCAGACATACTCAGCCACCTCATCTTTGACAAAGGAGCCAATTGCCCTTATTGGAGAAAAGATACCCTGTTCAATAAATGGTGTTGGAAAAACTGGATCTCAACCTGTCAGAAATTAAAACTAGACCCATACCTATCACTGCTCACTAAACTAAGATCGAAGTGGATTAAAGAGCTAAATATAAAGATAGAAACACTAAACTTGCTGGAAGATAAGTTAGGTAGAACTCTCAATGACATTGGCATAGGAAAAGACTTTATGAACAAAACTTCAGTAGCACAGGAACTAGCACAAAGAATCAACAACTGGGATCTCATTGTATTAAAAAGCTTCTGCACTGCAAGAGAAACTACCAACAGAGCTAAGAGACAACCTACAATATGGAAAGAAATTTTTAGCAGCTGTACCTCAGACAAAGGTCTACTACCCAGAATATATAAAGAATTGAAAAAAATCAGACTCCCCAAATTCAAAGACCCAATTCAAAAATGGGCATCTGAAACAGACTTTCCTCAGACAAAGAAGTAAAAACCAGCAAATAAATAAATGCTGGTGGCGGTGTGGAGAGAAAGGAACCCTTCTCCATTGTTGGTGGGAGTGTAGTCTGGTGCAACCACTGTGGAAATCTGTATGGAGATACCTCAAAGAACTAGGACTAGAGATCCCATTTGACTCAGCTATTCCCCTGCTGGGGATCTTCCCCAAAGAATTAAAAGAATCATACCACAGCGATATATGTGCACCTATGTTTATACTGGCACAATTTGTAATAGCTAAGGTTTGGAAACAGCCCAAGTGCCCATCAACTGGAAAATGGATAAAGAAGATGTGGGGTTTTTTATAATATGGAGTACTACTCAGCCATAAAGAATGAGAAACTAGATATTTATGGCTAAATGGATGCATATTGAGGCCATACTCTTAAGTGAAATAAATAGGACACACATGTGCAAATACCAAATAGTATCTCTAGTGTGAGAAACTGAAAGTGTAAATAAGGATGAAAATGATTAAAATGAATAATTGATAATTTAATATAGGAAAAGGTCCAAAGGTGGAGGGTTGGCAGGAGGGGAAGGGGAAAGGGAAGAAAGGAAAGGAAAAACTATGAGAAAGAAAAAAAATGGAAACGAAATCTATGTAAATAGGGAAAAGTGGTGGGGGTGAAGGGTAGATAAGTAATGGGGAAAAAATAAGAACTAAAATACATTATGTTCAGGTACAAACACCCAATGATAAATGTAAATGTATTGTATACCTAAAATGTACCAATTAATATATTTTTTAAAAAGATCAAAAATTTATGGCCCCCATTTCAGGGTGTGGTGATGGACACCTGTCCATCCTTGGAAGCACTTGGGAGGCTGAAGCAGGAGGATTGATGGGAGTTCAAGGCCAGACTGGGCTACATAGTCAGTTCAAGGACAGACTGGACACTATTGGGAGATCCCATCTCAAAAAAAATTTAAGAATTTATGGCCACATTCTGGCAGTTCCAACTGTCTCTCTGCTTTATGTTAAAGTTGATAATGTATATCTCCCATTATGTTCCATTATCCACAGAGAACTATACTTAAAAGCTCTGTATACAATAACCAGGTTCAACTTTATTTCTGCAAGTCAATTCATTCTCAGTTGTATATTTGTAGATTTGCTAAAGGAAAGATTACTTACGGTTTTAGAATGACAGGAAACAGAGTACACTGGATTACTTATAACAGCCAGATAAAATTGTCTTCATGGAATGAACGTAGCACCTATTTTGAACTGAGGGAAACAGGGTATTTCCTTTGGAAGAAACGTCCCAAATCATACAACATGCTGCCATTTGCCTAATGATTTAAGTGTGTTTGAAAATAGATTACATAATCTAATATGGAGATAGACAGACAGGTAATGTTCCTAGATTTAACATTTTTAAATATCACTATGAAAAAAATGAGATAAGTGAAGTGCTTGCAGTTTTTAAATTTTATTGTAGATCTATTTTAATATGATCTGGATCTTTCATGCCTTTAGAAAGCAGCAATTAATCATCAAAACAGCATGATTCCTACTACACAGATGGTAAAACTGAGGCTTTTCAGCTTTTCTAAATGAGTTCTACACATTGACCATCTGCTGCTCCATAAATTTAATTGTGTTCATTTTATTTCAAAATTATGTTTATCACTTTATACTAATGATAGTTTTGAATCCACATCATATAATACAAAGTAAGTTAATCTGACATAAAGAGGGTTCCAATAAACTAAAATGGTCATCTTACCCAAACAATGAATTGTTATAATCTTAGACAGTCTTTCTTTACAGTAATATCATTTTTCTTCTTCACATTGCATAATCATTCTGAAAAAAACAGAAGTTTAATTTCTCCTTCATTGCTGTCCATTTAAATGTGTGCTAGTGTCCTGGAAGAAAATGCAAAAATAAGTTGGTTCCTGTTAAGGAGGAAAGTACAAGAGCTAGGCAAGTAGCACTGAAAGAAAACCCAGAATGGAAAGAGACAGAACACAAAATGTAAGAATAAAAAGATGATTTTTCACATCCCTCTGTTGTCCCAGGGAGCAAATGAGAGTTAAGGCATTATACCAGGAAAACTCAGGAGGAACTAAGTGCAGCATGACTACCATCTCACAGAGACAGAGTAAAACGAATCAAAGATTAAGAGATTAGAGTTTAACACCATTTCATTAAAAACAGAAATTAATATGCACTGAACTGTTCTATTAAGTAACACATGAGTGACTTGTCATTTTAAAGATCCACTTAAATTCATATTGTATACATGTACTGATATTCTACCATTTTACCTTCTAAGAATCTTCATTCACTGGGAAGAATTAACAGTTCTGTACTTATGTGTAGAAGAAAGTTTCTTGTATGTTTCGTTTCTATGAATTAAGATTATATGTGAACTTTAGAAAATCTTCTTTCTAAGGGCCTTCTTAACTACAGGTCTCTGATCTCATTTTACACAGAACATTTAGAATACTTATAATATTTATGACACTTATAACACTGATAATATGTAAGTAATATAATTATATTTCTATATAATTATATTTAAAATATATCATATATACATACTATATAATTATAATATATAATTATAAATTTCTCCATTGTCCATTTGCGATATATGCAAATCTTCTAAAATTCCTCTTATCCAGTTTGTAATCTAGGAAGATCTTTCTTAGGACCTGGGAATCATCACTTTGAAATATAATCATCTGGCTGTGGATTTAGCTCAGTGGCACCATGCCTGCCTTGAAAGCACAAGGACCTGAGTTTGATCCCCAGTACCAAAAAAACAAATTCAAAATTCAAAATGAAATGTAATCATCAAGGAATATAGAGCCCAGGCCTTCTATTTCCTTTTAAGAAAGGAGAACAATTTTAGTGGGTGACAATTTGCAAAGGTTGGAGACCTAGTTACAAAAAATCATTTGGAAAGACTTAGGAATAACTTTCAGTTACTGCATTTTGGGATTATTTCCAGTGTTCAACTTCTTTTCTCAATCCTTCTCCCCACAACTATTTAATTACCTTAACCTAGTGCTTAAAAAAATAGAAAAAATAAAAAATATCATACATTTGATTCAGGAGAATTGAGCTCAAACTCCTCTATTGCAATATCCTTTCAAAAAATCTTTGCTTATTGCTATATATTTTTGAGACATGCATTTGTATTTTGTATCACTATAAGAAAATATATCAGTCAGGCATCCATCATTTTTTGATTAAGAGCACTAATTTACTCTTTAATCCCTGACATGTATTTAAAAACTCTGTTAGTACCAGAGTCCTTGATATGTATGGGAACAAAAAAATCTTGTTTCTCATATGTAACGATCACAAATCTTTGGGTTCCATTTTAAAATACAAATGGCAAATAAAGATTCTTTGGGAGAGAATTACTTTAACCAAACTAGCAAGTCATGATCTACAAAAGAGGTTTTTGCTTCTTTGTGTTTGTTTTCCTGCTTGTTTTTAACTGTCTTCTCTACATGGGAATCCTAAAAGCAGCTCAAATCTTAGCATGGCTACAAACAAATTTGAGAAAACTTGATATTTTTATGTTTCTTCAGTATGGATACCCTGGACTTATTTTTTCCATGTACATATTTTGCTAATATCTATCCCCTCATTACCTGCTATTATAAAGCCTCCCACTCCCTCTTACTTCTTTCCCCTTTTCTGATAATATAATAATTCTACTTCTCATCTTTTTTAGATTCCGCATACAAGGGAAAGCATGCTACATTTTTTGTTCTGTGTCTGGCTTATTTTGTTATATATTGAATTTGAAAATTAAAGAAAAAAGACCTTCTTTTTGGGGGGTACTGGGGATCGAACTTGGGACCTTGCACTTGAGAGGCAGGCGACAGAACCACTGAGCTAAATCCTCAGCCTGAGACTTTGTTTTTATCTTTCTGTATTTTTTAATCATATGGTTCAGTTATAGTCTATTTAGAAATGATTATGCAAATATGCCAAGCTGAATAAGTGCACAGTCTATCTGCCTGTCACGTCTTAGAGAGAGAAGTCTAATTTCAGTTTTATTTGTAATTTATTGATGGAAAAGCTGTGTGTTACCTCAAAATGAGGACCTTTCCTGTTCCTAAGCGTTTATTCAGGCATAGCAAGAAGCAAAGAGGTTACTATCTTAAATGTAATACAACTGTAAAATTACACCTTGTATATTTCAACCTAATTCTTACCTCTGGTGTTTAGAAGCCAAATCACCAAAATGTACCATTAGTTGTCAAAATGACAAACTACCCTAGAAAAGCAGTGGAGGTTATTGTAAAGGATACAGTAGAGAGTGTTATGATTTAGATTGAATTTTTTTTTTAAAGTCTTATGTGCTTGGAAGTTGATTGGATAATGGGGTTGCTATAGACAATGGTGTATTTGTCCATTGATGAGCTTGGTAACTAAATGTACAATTAGGAGGTGCAGCCTGGTTGGAGTTGGGTCACTGAAGAGGAGTTGACATGGAGGGTTTATTCTCTCTCTCTCGGCTACCTTGGAGTGGGTACCTTTTCGTCCACCTTGCCCTTCTGCTATCATGCTTCTGCCTTACACCCATCCAACCATCATCTAAAACTAAGAGAACCTCTCTTCCTTCAAATTGTGGGTATCATGTGTTATGTCCCAGTCATGGAAAAGTGACTAAGACATGGCACTCTACAAAAAGATCACCCTGGTAGGTAGATTTTCAGCAGCATATCAGTCAGCTTTACTTTTGCTTAAACATGATGACTGACAACTGCAAGTTGAACTAGGAAAGGTTTATTTTTGGTCAAGGATAGGGGATTTCATTCCATGGTCAGCTAGCTTCAAGGAAGAAACTTGATGGGAGGTCATGGAGAAACCAAGATGCTTAGTTCACAATGGCCAGGAAGCAGAGCATGGGAACAGTACCGGAGAAAAAGGGGCCAAAGAATATACATATGTAATGATGCAGCCCTGAGCCAGCCAGACACACCCAGAAATGTGCTTTACTGAGCCTCTAGGCAGATCCCAAACACTATCAAATTGACAACACCAAGCTTAACCACTGCAGGCAGAGTTCAGTTATTATTACCTAGAACAAATATTCAACTTGAGGAAGTACATTCATAAAGTCATTAATTCTAGGTAATAGGCAACTTATCCACTCCGAAACGCCGATTAACTTATTAGTGGCAGTTCCTTTAAAATGGTGAGAAGGACTTGGGGAATCAAAGAGTAGATCTTGACAGAACTCTGAATTGGATAGACTGGCCAGAATCATCTTTATTTCAAAAGAATGAGGTGAAGTCTTCCAAAGAAGCCACATAAAAGGAGAGAAATTGGATGCAACTCAATGTGTTATTCACTAACTGAAGAGTGAAAGGACAGTTTGCGGAACACGTGAATGAAATCAACACTTTTGGATCGGGACAAAAGAAACCATGAAAGTCATTTACCCCAGATGAAGAGAATCTCTCCAGGTTAAAAACTAGAGAAATCATCCCCTGTGCTTATTGTGATTAGTGAAATTTCTGGCTCAATTATCAGAGAACCAAAGTGCACATGAAAAATTATTAAATGAAACATTGCTAAAAGCCAGCAATTTTACCTTGTGGACTTTTTCAAATGTAAATAAGAGAAGCACACTGAGAATATGAAAGGAATATTTATTGCAGAATTTTTTAATAGCAAAAAGCTGCAAATTACCTAAATGTTCACTAACAGGAGAATGATTGTATAAATAATGGCTTAGTTATAATAAAGATGGATAATAAGGAGATTTAATGATAAAAATGCTCATGTAATTTAAGAGACGAAAGCAATATCCAAATGGTATTTAAGCTGTTAAAGATAATTACATAATAGTGTACATGTGTGCACATACTAAAGTTTGCAATGAAATATAAACATTACCTTTCTCCGGTAAGGAGATAATGTTTTGTTCACTTATTTGATTCTTACTTGTCTCCTTTACTTTCAAATGCCCTGAATTAAGAAAATAGTGGGGGTTTTTATTAGGAAATATGTAAAAATATGAATAATTATAAAAAGTTAAGACTGAAATTGTATCCTACTTCTGAACTAATAAGTTCACCTGCTACAGCTTCATACATGCTGGTAGATGATACATGGCTCTGGGTCACAGGCAAAATAGTTTCTTCCTCATGACCCAGCAAGCAGCATGATCTTAGTGTTCTTACTGTATCTGCTTATCACCAAAGACCGTCAGGAGTGAGGCAGAGGATTTTCAGCCCATTCTGTCACAATCTACAAAGCTTAAGTACAAGCAAACCATGTCCTTTGAAGCTTCTAGTAACCTGCTTGAACACTGCCACAAAATGAGAGATTTTCCTTATTATACTCATTGAAAATGAACCTGTTCTCTCCTTTAGATGCAGACACCTTCTATCTTCCAAAGCTGTTTGCTTAAAAAAATGTGAAAGGATACTTCCCATGAAAATACCAATATCACTTGCACAGATGACATACACAGATGTGAAAGATCAATCCAAATTATTGTCTCTCAACACAAGACTAATCTCCAACTTGGTGTCTGTTATTTCCTTTCATTCTGAAACTGTTGGCATGGGAAGAGATGCTTCTTGGATATTGTTTTTACTATTACTAACACTGCAATCTTGCTGCCAGAGTTCCTTAGAGAGCAGTACTAGAACTTGTTTTAAAAATCAGCACAGAATCCGTAGCTTTCTTGAAACACTTGCATTTTACTACTAAGCAAAGGTTACCTAATTCTTTGGTTATGGTGAGTGGATTCCTATACCTTTTTCCTTTCAAAGGAATCCATGGATCAAATAATAGGTATGATGCTTCACAGAGCACGTTTTATGAGGAAAAGTTTTTTACTCACCATGGGAGGTATGAGGAGGATGATTTGGATAATTGCCATATTGCAGAGATTCAGAATCCAAGATGTAAACCATATTTCCAATATCATTAAGATATATTCTAAGGGTGAATATGTAAGGAAAATAAGGAGAAAAAAGGGACTGAAATGGTCAAGATATAATTGATTTGTTTACCATTTCCCCTAAACAATTGTAAATATCATTTATTGCAAATATATATGGATAAAAAAGATCTATGATAAAAAGAAAGCACATATACATAAAATACATAAAAATAGATTATACAAAATAAACTTATCTGATTTTTTCCATTAAGTTTATTGGTACATTTTAGATGCACAATACAGTTACATTCATCTTTGCAATCTTGTACCTTTACATGACGTATCTTGGTTCTTATTTTCCCCATTCCCCCTCTCTCCCTTCACCCCCTCCACCCTTCCCTAGTTACAAAGACTTTGTTTCCATGTTTTTCCTTTTCTCATATTTTTTTCTTTTCCCTTCTTTTCCTTATCCCCTGCACTTCCTCTACTCTTTTAGACCATTTCTTCCTATTTCACAATATCAATTATACATTTGGATCCTTATTTACAATTTTAGTTTTTCACAGTTTATCTGATTTTTTTTCACAATTGAGAACCCTCTAATGGTGAATAAAAAGATATATCACATAGCTGAATTTTTTACTTAATCTCAGGAAGTTTTGTTCGTTTTTTCATGCTTGGATCTTTTCTTGGATTTTATTTTAATGTTGTCACCAGAAGTAACACAAATGTCACATCATCTACCAGAGGAATAACCTTGAAAAAAGAAACAGTTGGCTCAGAGAATTTTATTCTTTATTCCTATGTTTCATAAGCATTCTTTGGGGGAAAAGAAATAAGATCTACAAAAATATTTATGCTTCTTAGAGCTGTCTATATATAAAATTAAAACAGCGTAGTCCCTTAGCTTTTCCAAAATAGTTATTGAACCTAATTGTTTAGTGGAAAATAATTTACTAATATAGCAATTTTCAGGATTTGTAAACCTCTATTCCTGAATAAATGAAGAGAATTATTATAGTCTATGCTGATCAAGAGCTAGCTTTTTTAATGTTTCTATTTAAGACATCTTTTAAATAATTTATTTTGAATACAAATAAAATTTTTAGTGGAACACAAAGATTTTTTTTCTTCAGTCTATTAGCCTACAAGTAGTTAAATAAATGAAATACATGATGCCTTCATGCCAAAAATAGTGCTTGGTAGGTAAGGAAGTATAACAACTTAGAATTATTGATATTGACATTCATGAAAGGCAATAAAATGTGTTACAGTCCAAAAGTGAAGAAAATTTCCTTTTGGCTGAAGTAGAGAATTACTTTCCCTTCTGAAAATGAAAATTTATGCCTTTAATTTTAAAATAAAAATTATATGACATGAGTTTTTTAATGAAATATGGTTTAATCGAAATTTAGAAGCAACAAAAAATACACAGCTTATATTACTTCAAATTTAAATCCCTTTTTTTATCTATAGATTTTGATTGAATAAATGCCTATAACTAAGCAGATGTTCTATTTTATACAGTTATCACAGGTTGCTTAATTTTAAGTGCATCAGTAAATTTTATTGTGCTTTAGACTACTCATTTATAAAAATGTATTTTATGTAGTATATATTTCATAATAGTTGATATTAGAATAAATCTGGTCAATATATGTAGACACTAGAGCAGCAAATGAGATTAAAAACAATAGTATTTGAGTATTATTTTTATCAGCACAAGTGCTTTTTTGTGGTGAAGATCAAAATGTTTGAAGTAGTTTGAGGCTGCTTTTTACTTCTGTTTCTCACTGTAGATTTAGATAAAAGTAGCCATCAGTGTCTCTACCACAGCCTGAATGTTGGGCTACCTTGAAATTTCCCTCGCTAGAACAATTAGTTCACTGTCTTTAAGTTCAGTCTCACACTATGTCTTAGGACAGGACAAAATATAGGCTTTTTTGTCAGAATTACACATATATGGTATCAATTCTAATTTCCGATATGTCTTGATTCCCATGTGAATCCTCACAATCCCAGATTTCACTTTCCACTTCACTATAGCATTTTGATTTTATGAGCTCTGAACATTATTGCCATCATGATATACTTAGAGCATTCTAGAGTTTGTCTATCTGGCCTCTTTAAACCTTTCCAAATTCCTTTCACAAATAGTTCCAAAATCTTCTGAATCACATGGTCAAGTATCTTCTTAACAACATCTCCAGTATTGGTATGAAAATCTATATTGCTAATTTCCCATTGCTGGGCCAAAATAACTGATACTTGCAAATTAAAAGAGAAGAGGTTTATTTTGGATCATAAAATCAATCTATGGTTGGTTGACTCTAAGGCAGAAAACAATGTCTTGGATGGGCTTGGAGGAGGACATACTCTCCCTGCATTGCGGCCAAGAAGCAGAGAGGGAAGAAAGAAGCATAGCATAGAATATATCCTTCCACGCTGCACCACTGGTGACCCATCTCTTCTAACCAGGCTCCTCCCTGTAACAGCAAATTTAACCATGAACTCAGCAATAGATGAATCCACTGATAAGTGTAATGCTTCCTTGATTCAATCATCTTCTGATAGCCTGGTCTTTGAATATATAAGACTTTTGGGGGACATTTATGATCTAAACCATAACAAGGAATATGACAAGCAATATTTGAGCCAATCAATTCAAGTTACCATTCACAGTGACAAGCTATTTTGGAGGTATATGCTATGGACATGGTGTAATGAAAAGGACATTATGAGGAAACAAAAGAAGTAGAAGACTGAAGCACAGTAAGAGAAGGAACTGTAGCATAATTTGAGAGACATTCATTCAAAACTAGAATGTCTAACTTCATGCATTAGATTCATTCAGTCTAATTTCAATGTTTATTTCCTAGATGTTTCACTTCTGATTTGAGTATGGTGAAATCCACTGAAGCCAATAAACGAAGAAAGTAAGCTCATACTTTTATTAACCAGATGAAAGGTAAAAGCACCTTAAGTATTACAGTATAATGAGC
The DNA here is from genome assembly GCF_053883595.1 of Heterocephalus glaber. Taxonomy (NCBI): domain Eukaryota; kingdom Metazoa; phylum Chordata; class Mammalia; order Rodentia; family Bathyergidae; genus Heterocephalus; species Heterocephalus glaber. Next base: position 26,705,728 of record NW_028258151.1, on the reverse strand, counting down.
CAACAGCTATTCCTTTCTTAGTATTTCATTATGCTTACAATTCACTCCTTGATTCTATTTTCTTTTAGCTTTAATTTTTCCAAAGATAATGTACATATAGTATATATATACATATATATACATATATATACATATATATACACATATATATAGTGAAAGGTGATGCTTTAATAAATGTATACATTGTAGAGTGATTAAATTGTGCTTATTAGTATATATCTCACTCCAAATATTTATCATTTATTTGTTATAAAACATTTGAATCACTTTTTTTTAGCTACTTTGAAATATGCAATGCATTTACTATGGTAGCTGCTGTGCACTAGAATATGAGAACTTAACCTTTTTATCTTACTCAAAATTTCTTCTCACTTATCAAATTTCAGTACTTACTTATCAATATTGACAGCTTGAGATATTTGCAGCCAGCCAGTGTTTGCAGATATTGCAGAAGTCCTAACTTGGGCAGTTTCTTATTGCCAGTGGGTATGTAGTAACACTTGTGTTTTAAAGGAAGGGGTCGCTGTTGTAACCTTGTAGCTTCATTTCACTTTAGGATGAGTATATAAACTATGACAAACTGAAAACATCCAGATATGAGTGTTAGTCTCCTATACAGAGAAAATAATATGAAAATTTTTAGTTAATTAATATGGCTTCTCACACAATGTCTTAGGATGTATTTTATCATATATATTATTGTATTATGTATCATATATCATGATATGTATCAATAATATGTATCATGTATACCATATAAATATATATATTTATATTTCAGAAAATAGTCACATACATCCTAAAGTAAATATTTGTTTTTCTTTTTAGGGGGATTTGTTTAGAATGATGTCATTTAAGAGATGATCTAGGTTCACAGGATCATGACTTCACAGAGAGGGGTTAATGCAAAGATACACAAATTGGACAGATTGGCAAAACCATGCACGGCTTTTAGTTTAATATTAAACTTCACAAACTTAATACTCTATGGCAGTCTTTAAGGTATTCGAGTATATTAATACAAAAGGTAGAATTTATCTTATTTTTTTATTTTGAACTTAGTTTCTGTGTGAAATATCATTTCACATTATTAACAATATAAAGCCATCTTGACTTTAAAGCATGAAAAAATGCTTTAAAAGTTATTGGTAAAGATTTTATATTTTGTCATAGTTGTTCTCTACTTGATATTGTGTTACATTTCCCTTTAGAATACTTGTGTCTGTTAAACATAAAAAGTCAAGTAAAATAAAATTTAAAATAATGTCCAAATTCCTGTTTGGATTTTAAGTATTCACTAGGTCTAAATTTTTATTTTTTCAGTTTGTTCTTTCTTGAACTTTAATTTATAAAGACAAATATAGTATCAAAGAATGTCAAGCTTTTGAGTTACATAACATTGTTTTGGACTTCATTGAGATCATAGGGCTCCTGAAGCTTTTATAATGAAGATGATTAGACAGAAAGCACTGCTTCATCTTTGAAAGGTCATGATTACATAATTTAAGAGTCACAATTAAAGGAAGAAGTATTTTCTAAGGGTGGCTGAGCACAAGTAAACAAATTCATGGGATTTTTTAATAATGCTAAATCCTAGGTTTAAGGACAACATTAATTCAATGATTGTGGAGCAATGAAAGAAAAGAAAAATAGGATGATGGTTTGAAACAGTTCAGAAAAATAGAATTTATTCAATGTGAAACAATAGGTTAATGAGTAAAAATGAGAATGAGGTAGGCTTGTGAATAGAGCTATTTCAAGATAATTTTGTAAAACAAATAGTACTCATGTATATCTAATATAATTCCTGTAAAAGAAAATGAAAAGCTCTTAGAGACATAGGAAGCATATTTCACCAGCCCCTACTCTGACCTTTATTCACCTCAAAATTTCCCTTTCTTCTACCCTAACTTAGTAGTCACACTCTTTATAAAAGCTGGGCCACAGTAGCTGGGAATAATTATTAGAATTTTTACAGAGTTTAATAGCTTTTAAATTTTTCAAAATAAAAAACAATATAAATGAATTAATTTTCCCTGTGTTATCATTTCTGGTTGGGAAGAATGCATTTCGGGAATATGTATAGCTAATGTGAGAAGAAAACAAGAAGCTTGTTCATTGTCAGCAAATAATTCCAGTAAATATGAAGAGAGTTGAAAATACAAAGATGAAAGTAAACATCGATGGCGATAGTTGACTCCTTGCTCCTGGATATTCTCGGGATTTTAAAAAATCCCTGGCTTTCCAGTGGTTTTGTGGTTTTTGTATTTCCGTGCTCAGTGTCACAGTGAGTTATCTTATTTAATAAAATTTTAATATTCTCCCTACTCAATAATGTCCTTACTCATTATTTTGTTATTTCATAGTATTTAAAGCACTTGACCTATCTATGTTAGGTTGTACTCATTTTCTATTGGTCTAATTTTGGCCTTCTTTGGAAAATGGGTGAAACAAACACTAAATGCACCTGTCGACAGAATGTTTAGCTATTTATACTACCAGAGCTCTGTGATCTGAATGTTTAAAAGTTTCATTTATGTTTATGAGGTACTTGACTAGGTTGATGTTTTTGAATCTACATGCACCCTTCTTTATCTCTTCTTTCCCTTCTTTAATTCCTTCCCTTCTTCCTTCTTTGCTTCCTTTCTTCTGCTGCTCCTTCCTGAAAAAGTCAGTTTAAAAATATTTCCTAGGGGAGCTGAGTTAGGCAGGCCCCCACATGGGACAGGGAAAGCAGCACCCTGGACAAAGTTTGGACAATGAACACTGTTTCTTGGAGAGACCAAAGGCAACTGTGGAAGCTGATGGTGGAAGTCGCAGGCTGAATGTAATGAGAAAGCTGAGGCAGGCAGTGAGGAGGACAACTGATCAGTCCCAAGGTGACTGAGTTAGGGGAGGATGTGGAGTAATGAAATAAGAATTTGGGGCTGGCGGCAAGAATGAGAAGACTCACACAGGGATGAAAACACACCAGCTTGGGAATGGGTGGTGGCAGAAGGCAGTGACAGTAACGGGTAATTCTTTATATCAAGGAAGAGATGGATTCCAGTGTGTGTGTGTGTATGTGTGTGTGTGTGTGTGTGTGTGTCTTAAAATCATACCCAAGAGCAAGAAGGCAGGCAGCACCAGAAGATATTAACCAGAGGACATGGAGATTTCTTGACTGCATAAAAAGCCTCCCAAAATATGAGAGACACCACAATTATGCCTCATGTAAGATCAAGCCTAATGTGTACTTCCAACAGCCACGATAGGAAATATTATAATTTATGGACATCTGTTAGAATACTAAAAAAAACTTCTTGATGACACTAATTATAGCTGTGATTCTGACTAAGCCCAAAGAAACCATCCAAAGTGATCAAACGGTTTACTAATAGTTTAACTACATCACATCACAAAACTCAAAATATTTATAACAGTACAAAAATATTCTACATTCAAATTTTCAATGTGTAGCATAAACACCAGAACTATGCAACATACAAATTAAAAGAAATAGTTCTACTATCACACACACACACACACACACACACATACACACACACAACTACTCAGTCAAAACTGTCCTAATTTGATCCATAGAATATATTAGACACAACATTTACACATTATTACTAAGACTATATTATATTTGCTGGAAAAAAGGAAACATTCTGAATGTGGTAAGTGGATATTGAATGCCTAAAAATAAACCAGTTGAACTTCTAGACATGAAAATTAAAAGGCCCAAAAAATGCAGTATCAGCAAGCATATGTTTATAAATAAAACTAAAAGACCCATCTTACATTGATTGCCATTATGTCTTTGATCATAGCAATACATTTTTTTCCTTTTCCTCATCCATTAGTTTCTGAAAGTAGAGTATTAAGTATTTCAAACTCTTTCAAAACTTGTTAGTCTTTTCCCTGTAGATTTCTGTCATGTGATGTTTTACATACTTCATGATATTTTGTTATATGCATTTGTTTATGATGATTTTATGCACTTGTTCACTTGTGTCTATTTTTCCATTTTACTATCTTTCACTGATTTTCTTCTTTTTATACAAATATAATATTATCACATGTTGCAAAAATACCTAGGTACTTTTATTTATATTTACCATTATTATGTTTTTCTCAGATTTTTCTTCAAATTTCATTTTTTAAATTGAATTTTTTATCTTTTGAAAATGTATTGTTGAGTCCTGTTAAACTAAATCTGACCGCCTTTTGTCATTTTCTTCGTTAATTTGTTACTTGTATGTTTACTGTTAGAAATGGTACATCAAAACTTACTTTTCAACACTGTTTTTGCTTCCTTCCTTGATTTTTGTCTCCCTGGATAATTCTGGTATTAGTCTGCCTGGAAACTGATATTACTTTATACTTTAAGTTATTGCATTTAACTTAATAAATATACTCACATTTACCTACAGATTATTTTATATTGTATATCAACATATAATTACTAGAATCTTTTCTCATTTTAACAAATATTAACAGAGCTATATTGTCCAAGTTTTGTTTTTTTGTTTGTGAGTGTGTGTGTTGTTATGAATATAATATCTTGCCTTAGAACAAAAATGTTTGGGTCAACAATAATCTTTCATAAAGCATTTGATGAATATTCAATTCTACACTTCTTAACCTCTCTAGGCTTTAATTATTTATTTTAAAATATCAGTCAATAACTCTTGCTTGCATTTATTAAATAATGAACAAAATGTACTTGAAAATATAAATTAAAAATGGAGAAAAACTTTAGAGTATGAGTATTATGGAAGGGGTTAATATTTTTAAAATAACATATGCTTTGTTTGATATACCAACATATGCCGAGAGGAATTGCTGTGGGATATTCTGCTATTTTAGGATACAATCAGTTTACATCTTTAACTGAGTGTCAAAAGATGCCCAGACCTAAAAATATGGTGGTATTTTTTATAAGAATGTGAGAAAACTGCAAAATATTAGTTACTAGATCAGAGAAACTGAAAATATAGCACATAGGATGAATCTCAACAGTTCTTGAGTCTTTACCTTTCTTCACTGTGTTTCAACCACTACTTCTCACTCTATAGAGGTGCTCAATGGTTTATTTCTCTATATATTTTTCAATATAATTATTAGGTAATATTTACTCTGGATTTATTAGGTACCTAAAAACATATCTCTTCACTTTTATTTTCATTTGTATACATTATTTATAATGATTAAAGGAATATACCAGTTTATAAAAATGCATATTTTGTTTGGGTATGAAAATTTACTATCCAAAAAGAAATCATAAACTTAACCATCAGATATCAGATTTTCTAATCAGAGTTATGATGAACGTTCAAAACATAGGGTAAAGAGACAAAGAATATAGTTATATTTTCAAAGAAATTTCTACAGACTTTTTTCCCTCTCCACATCCTATTAATAAGTGAACAGCCTATCAAGAAGTTATTGTTCAGTAGAAACCCAGGTATGTCCTATAGAGACCCCCTTTTTGCTTATACTTCACAACTTGATCCTCAAATTACTAACCTTTAGCAAGGTGAATTTTCTGGCATTTCAGATGTCATTAATTATTTTTCCATTTTGCTTAATCTTACAATGCTGGGTAGCTTGTCAGATTCTTTGAATTCAGACACATGTGCTAAAAGGACTGAAATACATTAGGAATCTACTTTTTCTTGGAAACTACATTATGTCACCTCGAGCATTAGTATATTTTATATATCCATGTTTTCTTTTGATCTAATTGACACATAGTATAGTAAATTGCCTTAGCTCTTGAACATATTTTCTTGATTATTGCCTCAAGAATGCCACCCCCTGATAAGTGAATATGCTTTGATTTTTAAAGGCAAATATTCTTGTAATGAATAGGAATTTATGTTACCTTTGTCAGTGACAAGGAATAACTTTATATTTAAGAGTGAAGCTTTAAATGTTATTTTTTTACAAATATTATCACTTAGTTTGGTATTTAGAATAAAAACATTTCCATATAATTTAATAGCTTTTAGCATTTTCCAAAATCCCATAGTATTTAGTACATATCTGTTGTAAAGTAATTACTGACTAAAATTCATATTTTAAAATGTTAATCTGAAACAAAACTAACAATGCTTAATTAACCTAGTCATCTTCCATATTTCCACCACCAACCATTTTACTGGAGGAATTCTAGTTTTCACCTAGAGTTACATAGGATGTCTAAACAGGGTTATGGATTTGAATGACTTGACCACTAAAACTTGACTAAAAATTACCTTGATCTCTGCATCTCTTCCATAACAAGTGTCACAAAGCAAAGAAAATTTATTCTCTCATAGTTCCAGAGGCTCAATATCTAAAATCAAGTGTCTAGAGGGCCTTCGTTTCTCCCTCCAAAAGCTGAGGAAAAGAATTTTTCCTTGATTTTTTCCATATTCCCAGGATTACTTGAATTCTATGTCCTGCGACTATATCACGCTATTCTGTATCTGTCTTCACCTGACATTCTTCTACTATCTCTCTCTCTGCATACCTCTCTCAGTCTCTTATAGACCCATTAATTGGATTTAAGGCTCATTAATAACCTCTTCCTATTTCATCTACAAAGACCCTATTTTCAAATGAAGTCAAATTATGAGGTTCTGAATGGTTATTAATTTGGCTTGGGGTAGGATGTCTACAGATATTACTTAAAGCCTCATAATCTCAATTTATAATGCAAAAGTAAGAAAATTCTTCAAGCAAGTGAAGAATCTCATTGATAAAAATCATTGTAAAAGCTAATGTCAACTCAGTTATTCAATTACCATGAATTACAAAAGAACTAGCAGGCCTGCTAACTCCAAACATGCCCACACTGCCTATCATTACTCATAAGGTAAAATATAATACTCCATATGCTGTAACTGAGACCACCACTTCGCTACTGTTGGCACCTTGAGACTAATCACTCCAACTAGCCACCTACAGGACCATTTTAAAAAGGAAGCTGTGATTAGAGCTGATTACCAACTCATCCCTAACAGAATAACAGCACAAATTCCATCTGAATTGTTCCCTCTTTACCTCACTCACTTGCGAGTAGGGTGATCTTATAATTTGTCTCCCAAGTCAAGACACCTCTGCTAGTGCCAAGGAGCACTGTTAGAAATTACACTGAAACACAAGACATAGGAGAAGGAAGGTATATATTTGATATATAATTTTCTCTTGTCAATCCTTTGTTCTTATGTCTCTATTTTGCCAGTAAATGAATATTTGTGAGACTCTACTCTCATTTTGAAACCCTTTCTCTCTACCTTTAGAACTTCTATTGGTATCACCAATAAAATGTATTCTTTCCCCAGTCTCACTCAGATTGTTTCTTTCAACATCTTATTCTTCCGAAATTCTAATTGCAATCCCTTCCAATGGAAGTGATTTCAACATTTTTTTACCAAATATCATGAACTTGAGATTAGCATCTTTCATTGTCACTTGAAAATTATTCCTTGCTATAAATATCACTTCTTTCATGAAAACCACCACCTTCCAGTTGCCACTGAGATGACCTCTTGCTGTTACCCTATCACCTATCATTTCCTTCTTCCTTCTTTAAAATTTTATTATCTAGTTCATTATTTCTTTGCCTAGCCTGCCTTGTGTTGAGATTTTAATTACCAAAGATTTCACCTGTAAGCTGGGCATGGTGGAACATACTTATAATTCCAGAACTTGGGAGACTAAGCCAGGAGGATCACCATGAATTTAAAGTTACTGTGGGGAACATAGTGAGTTCAAGGCCATCCTGAACTATAAAGACAGACCCTATCTCAAATTTTTCTTTTGCAATTGTATTATGCAGTTTCTTAGAGTCAAAAGTGCTAACATAATTTACCTTCCTTTCTGATCAGCTATCCACTTGATAGAACATTGTTACCTATAAAAATCCCAGTCTTAAGCGTGTTGTCTGAAATCCTTACCATCTATCTCTCCGGCCCATTATTCAAGTATTTCCCCCTTCTTATGCATCATTAATACTTAACTATTCTTATTAGCATTAATACTTAACCATTCTTATTAGCTTGTACATGTGCTGTGATAATTCTTATTAATGGAGAAAATGCTCTGAATTCCTACAATTACCTCAAGCTCCTGTCCTCTTAGTATTTAATTCACATTGAATGAGAACTCATGGATAGTATTGTCTACATCCTCTGCCTGACTACGCTCTGTGGTCAACTGCATCATACTTTCAGCCCAGTAACTTCATGGGGTGTAGTGGATGCAGGAATCTCTAGTCATTGTAGCCAATATTCTTTCTTCCATCTCTCAATAGCAATGACACATATTCAATTATCTGTCATTCTTGAAAAATCTATTTCATTCAACATTGTGGACACTACACGGTCTTCCGTGTACTTCTACTTCACCACCAAGCACTCCCAAGCATCATTTCGTAAATAATCAACATTAACTTCCACCAACACTCAGTGTTGTGTCTTTGCTCTTCTCTTTCTGTATTCACTTTCAGGAGTATCTATTCCATGCTTATGGTTTGATATTTCTTACATATTCTATTGAGCCTCATATGTTTATGTACAATCTGTACATCTGTGCCCAGAGCTCTAAACTCAGATATCCAATTAATTACTGTCTTAGTTACTTTCTTTATTGCTTGGACAAATACCCAACACTCATACATTAAAAAGGAAAGGTATATTTTAGCTCACAGTTTCTGGATGCTTCATTCTGTCTGTAGTTGGCTGGCTCCAACACAAGGCAGCATAGCAGAGGAGAAATATATGGTGATGTGACAAGCAAGAAGCAACAGTTTTCCTTATGCCCTTGCTTTTTATCTCATCCAGGCTACAAGCCTATCAGTCATTGTCACTCACACCCAGGGTGGGTCTTCCCTCTTCAGTAAGTCCATTATCCACATCCAGAACTCCAGAACTATGCTAAACCAATCAGTAGACTAATAATCCAGTATCACACCCATGATCCAGTCACACCCAAAAGCCCCACCTATGAGTGCATGAGGTTTTGGGGAAACATCTACATATAGATCATAACATTCTTCCCCTGATCCCCAAAAGACTCATGTGGATCCCTTCATCCAAAACGCATTTAGTTCATCTCTAAGAGCCAAAGTCCTAACAGTTTCAGCATTGCTTAAAAGTCTATGTCCAAATTCTCCTCTGAAATATAAGGCAAACTCTTTGCTCTAAGCCCCTGTAAAAATGAGAAGAAAGTTGAACCCTTCCAACATACAATGGCACAAGATAAACATTCCCATTCCAAAAGGTACTATAGGAGAATAGAAAGGAATGGGACTAAAGCAAGACAAAAATCCAGGAGGACAAATATTAAAATCCACAGTTACATGTCTGGTATCTGCACCAAGATGTGAACTCCAAAGGGCTTGGGTAGCCCCAGCCCCATGGCACCATGAATGGTTGCAGGCCTCCTGGCTTCTCTCTGGGGCTGGATTTGCATACTCCTTTCAGCTTTGCTCAGATGATCCATGTTTCTCGCTTCTCAAGTCTTCCAGGGTCTCCACAGCACTTTCACCTTCATACAATTTCACACACTGCTCTCTCAGGGGGTAGGCTGCCTGATCTTCCAGACTTTCTTCTGAAACCGGGGTGGAAGCTTTCCTGACCCCACAATTCTTGTATTCTGCATGCACACAAAACCTGAACCATGTGGATGATGCCGAGGTCTACCACCAGCTGGAGCAGTAGCAAAGTTTCCTTTTCTTTTAGCTATAGAGTCAAGTACCTAGAAACAATCCCATGGAACAAATTTCCTAGGCCTATGCTATTCTGGAACATGGTGTCCTGGGGCTCTATTCTCAAGGCAAAGTATTTCAGCTTTGCAATTTTAATCTTCCAAAGGGTGAAGTGCTGCCTGTTCTTGTGATGTCCTCAGGCCACTTTTTTTTTCTATTGTCTGGTTCCAGAGTACTTAGATTTTTGTTGATAATCTTTTCATCAATCAAGTTCTCTGTTTCATCTTTGCAGGCCCCAGCTTTAAAAGAACTTCCTTTGTGGCCAAACTCAAACATTTTTAATTATTCTGGTGGGCCCTTTGCTCTTGATTCTCCAGGTAGAACTGGCTAAATGCCCCCAACAGTAGCCATGCCACCACTTTAACATTAGGCTGTCTTGAAATTTCTTCAGAATAGTTAATCTGCTGCCTTTAGTCTCAATCTCTCACAATGTCACTGGATATGAGTAAAATAGAGACAAAGTTACTACCAAAGCATTATACATATGGGCTAGAGTTCAACACCAATGCGGTTGTTGTTCCTAACTGAAACCTCCTGAGTCTGAATCCAGTCTTTATTGGCAACATTTCTGTCGACATTCTGGTCTTCTGAACTCTGACCAGAATCTCACAACAAGCTTCACTCACAATATTCTAAGGCTGCTACTCCAGCCAGCATCTCAAAATCTTTCCAAGCTCTTCCCACAAATGAATTCCAAAGGTTTCTGAATTCGAATCCCAACTCTAACGTTGGTACTCATCTTTTTATTGTTGCAAGGATTTTTTTATGATTCAATATATATTTACTATTGGTCTCTTCAAGATTCTTATTTTTTTCTTAATTCAGCCTTGGTAGTTTATATAAAACTAGGAATGTTTCTACTTTCTTCCTATATCAACCACTTTTTTGTTACATAATTATGTACAAATTTCCTCATGTTTTTATACTTCTGTTTCATAAGTTGAAATGTTTACTTTTTTCTGACTTTATATAGTTGAGTCTTCTCTGCTTTTATTGTCTGGCTAGTGATTTATCAATTTTAACTTTTTAAATAATCAATTCAGTTGTATTTTTTCTACTGTGTATTTCTACTCTAATTTTTATAATTTCCTTCCTTTTAATAACTTTGAGCTTAGTTCATTTTTCTTAATTCCTTAAGTGTTAAAATTAGATTGTTAGTATGGGAATTTTATTGACTTGGGTGTAAATGGTTATAACCTTTTTCTTGGTACTACTTTTTGCTGCAATCCATGTTTTTGCAAGCTATGTTTTGTTTTGTCTCACTATCTGATTTTATTTCAATGTTGATTTTTTTCTTTGATCCAGTGATTTTTCAAATATACTTTATTTAGTTTCCATGTATTTATGATTTTTTTTTCATTTTGCTTTTGATATTGAGTTTTAGTTCCATTTCATTGAGTTCAGGAATGATTTGTGAAATCAATTCAATGATTTTAAAACTTGTACTTTGTGACTTTGAGTTTTATATTCTGGAAAATATTCCAAGAATACTGAAAAGAATGTATTTCTTGTTGCTCTTCAGTGGAATTGTTCTCAATATGTCTATTCCATCAGTTTGCCTTATACTGGTTCTAAGCACTTGATTTTTATCTTTACCACTTCCTTATAATTTTTAAGCAATTTATGGAGATTTTATTTAGCTTAAAATGAAAAGCACCATTAACTCAAAAGATTGCCCTAGACAGGACATTCAATAATCTTTTTTTCCACTTCAAAGTTTTTCATCAATTTTTTCTGTCACTCATTGTCTTTCTACATTCTTTACTTTTCCTTATTAAATACATTACCCCCATGGAAACATATTATACACATTTACATTTCTTGATCTTCTTTTCTTTAAAATTCAACCATGTAGAAATTTTGGGCACATAGTGGTTGTTGATAATTATTTGAAGGATAAAGTACTGCATACATTTTACAGAATATCTTAAGATTTACATGTTAGTGGATAGATTTTTCAAAAGGAAAATCATGATTTAATAAAATATAAATTAAATAGGTATCAATATTTTTATTCAACTCTTTAGTTAGGTAGCATTTTTAAAGAAAATTCAAAGTAACCAAAATTAACTTAAGATGACAGGAATGTAGAAATGGATTGATTATGAATATAAAACTGGCATGAGAGAAATCAATCACACCTTCACTGGACATATCCTTTTACACTTCTATGGAAAATAATCACTTGCATTGCTATCAGTTTTCTACAATTTATGAATATTTGAAATGGTTGACGGTACAGATAACCTGGAATACTATATAGGAAACTGGTAGCGTTTTAGCACATGTCAAAACCTTTTATGATGTTTTCTAATATAGCATGGACTACAAAAGTATAAGAATAAAATTATAATAAAGTAAACCATAGCTAGAGGGAAAATGCCTGAACTCTGAATGCTGAGTCTATGTTTTTGTGCTTTCATTATCACATCAGCAAACTTTAACCAAATCATAACTCAAATGAATTATTTTCCAAAAGTTCATTTTTTAATGTATGCTTTATTTTAGCTGATTCTATGGAATAATCAAATCAATTTTATAGTTTTTTTCAATTTTATAGTTTAAATCTGGGTAGAGATTGGTTAGTTTTTCCTGGTTCCTTTGTCATTTTAAACCTTCAAGTCAGTATTCTCTTGTCTATATATTTGTTTCTTTTTCACAAGAAATTGTGGCATAATGATCCCATTTTAAGCATGAATCCATGCTTATTGGTTTAACTCCAATTAATGGTGTAACATGATGAATTAGGACAGAATTTTGGAAGTGATATATTTTATATGATACCAGAATCTTAACATTTATAACCAGGTGGAACATTGCACTCCACATTCAAGCTGTATATATAAAAACAAAGAGTAGGAAGTCTGGTTGAAACTTCATAAATGCAATAGAACATCACAAAACAGTTGGAGGTCTATATATACCTGTGAAAGATTTATTGTCAATTCCATTGTTTCCACTGCATATTTTAAGTGTCTGATAACCCTGGTTTCTTATTGATACTAATTTTATTTGTTTTGTTCTTCTCCAAAAAGCCTTAACAGAGACTTAATAATATTATTGTACCTTTTTACTATGTTGGATATTGCTTTGACATTTTACCCTTTTTGCTATATTGGACATTGAGTATTATGATCAAGTTCTCATAATATCCAACATGACTATTGATGGTTTAAATCTGCTTCTAACTGCACATATGTAAATTTCTCTCTTGATTTTTGAGCATTCTTTAACCCATCTTCTTTCAGCATACACAACAAAGTTAAAGGTATAAAACATGGGTAAAGAAGTGTGCTTTCCCCATTTGTGTCCAAGTGACAATACAGTTACAGTATTTGTCTTTGAGTGACACCATTCTCTCTTTAATACCCTTAAATAAGTGCCAGTCAGAAACACTACAGCAGAAGTATTTTACAGAGTGCCAGTTACAACAATGTTTCATGAATTGTAGACAGCAACACAGCTTTATAAGGAAGGCATTTGTGCCACTGTAGACTCCATGCATCTCTCAAACTCCGACTCTTTCTGAGACCATGTGAATCTGTAGAATTTCTGTAGCCTTTATTAATTTTTGTAAACTTCTATTCCATTTTCTTTTTTCTTTCTATTATTTTTCTATTCCATTTTCTTAAATCAGCAAGAGCAGAACATCAGTGCCAGATTTTCCCTAGATTTAGATCTTTTTGCCATTCATTTTAAACAACAACCTGATATGAAGTTCAATTATAAAAATAACATATAAAATGATCAAATTCTTTCAATAATAACAGATGTCAAAGGATTCTATTTTGACATTTTACTGATATCTGCATATATCAGTGATGAAATTCATCCAGATCTACAGTGAGAATTAAAATGTACCTGATTTTTGAGTGAGAGAGAGATCTGCTATGTACTTTTGTTATTCCTTGACTGATTTTTCTTTTACCTTTAGTTTCTCTGTTGAAACAGGTTTATTGAGGAATTATTGATATACAAACATTGAATGGCTTTAATTTGTACAATTTGATATGTTTGTACGAAAAGCACCAATGATACTGTTATAGCAATCAATGAAATAGACAAGTCTAGCATATCCCAAGCATTTCTTGTGACTCTTCATGGTAAGAACATTTAATATAAGTTCAGTATTGTTCAATATTGCATATCAGCCATGGGCAATATGTTGAACAAAATATCTCTAGAACTTGTCAATCCACCATATCTGAGAGTTTCTAGTCATTGAACAACAATTCTCCATTTTTCCATGGTTTCAGTCACTGGTAGCCCCTATGATATTCTCAGCTTCTATAAATTTGGCTACTGTAGATGCCTCATGTACATGGATTCATGTAGCATTTCTCCTCTTTAAATTGCATTATTTCACTTAAACAATGTCCTCCAGATTTAGATATGTTGTAGTAAATGGAAAGTATCTCTCTCCCCCCCCGTCCCTCCCTCTCTCTCTCTCTCCCTCTCTCTCTTTCTCTCTCTCCCTCCCCCCTCCCCACCCCTGTCTCCCTCTCCCCTCCCTCTTCCTCTCCTTCTCCATTTGCATGTCTCTGTCTCTCTCATGCTTCGATTGAACCCAGAATCTGAATTATGCTAAACAAATGCTCTAACACTAAACTACCTCAATAGCCCTCCTCATTTATTGCAGTTAAAGGATAGCCCAGCTATGCATATAAAGCATTTTCTTTACCCATTCATATGTCTTTAGGTACTTGGGTTGTTTAGACTAAAACTGTGTAACAGTGACGATATATTTATCTAAGAATAACTTATTTAGTTTTAAATTTGGGGTCAATGATATTTTGTTAGTATATATATATATGTGCATATTTCTGTGTGAATAGATAGATACAGATAAGATACAGATACAGATACAGATGCAGATACAAATATAGATAGAATTGTGGTTTGGTAGAGTTTCCCAACAGTGATTTTCAACATCAACTTACTAAAGTCCTTAGAAGTCATTTAAAATAATAAAGTGAGATAGTAAATACATTAAAGAACATCTGATTATGATAGCATTGTTCCAGAATTTTAGCTCCTCTTCTATCTTGTTCTAGCTTTATTTTCTTCTCTATGATGTAAGAATGGATGATAACATTAAATATGAAGAATATAATTAGTACAAAAAGTTCTGTAAATAAAACTTTCATGATGATTAAACATTAGTTTTTCTGGGAAGACTTGACTGATATTTGTTCCATGAGCTCATTATACTTGTGACACAAAATTCCCTCTCCGTGGTCCTATGACATCATGAGATTGAGTTCTCTAGAGTGTAGAGATTTGGCTTTTGTATCTATTTCTCCCATTCATACCAATCAGGCTACATTAGACAAGGTTCTAACTCTACACTCTCTGAATTAACAGAAAAAAAAGAAAGATTGTTTCAGAGAATAGCCTAAAATAATTATTCCAATGGATCAGTGTTATAATTCAGACAAGATGAGAACAACTCTGAGACTTGACAATGATATATCTCCATGAAAATATTCTGCTTCATAATAATTTCAACAATGGTAGAAAAACACCAGTTATTGTAACTAAATTAAATATGTTATGTTCCACATAAGAGCAAGTAGTGAAGAGTTAATCACAATTCAAATTAACGTTATACTTTATATTAACTTTTAGTAGTCTATATAAATTGCACAACCTATGGCATAAATAAAGAATTCTAATAAATATTAAAGTCAAAATGTAGAGGTAAAAGGCATCAAAAAAGAGTAAAAAAATACAACCATCTATAAAACAATCCATGGGCTATAGAAAAATGTGGCTTTGGAGAAAGAACTATGGATCAGTAGTAACTGAGTAGGCTCTTACTTTGGCACAGTATATACTGATTTATTTGTTGAGAAGATAGTTAGACATATGTATTTTAACATCAGAGAAGTTAATGAAGAAATAGAGGTGACAAAGTGTAGAACGAATTCTTGAGGAAGTATGCAATTGTGATAAGAAAATGAATGTGTATTCCTGGATTTGATATTAAAAAAATTTCTAAAATTAAGCAGAAAACTTGATGCTGCCAGGTTTCTGCACTACACAGCATACTGCTCTCAGTTGTAATAACAGGTTTTTACAAGGTGTAGTAAAGCAGATATTATGTACTGAAAATTATTCATACACATTTATTCTGTCTTTTTATATCTCTGTCTCAGTAGCATCATTTTATACTATGTATGAGTGAATTTACACATATATAAGTATATAACACATCAAAATATAGATTTGAATATTTTTCTATATGTATACATTCAATAAATCATTTATTAGAAGTGTAACACTTGCTAAACATTTTATGAAGACATAAAGATAAATAAGACATATGGTTTCTTAGACTTTTGGGCCAATATAATGATATGAATATATTAAAAGTATTAGGGTATGCAGTAAATGGTTCTGATAAAGATTTATGTAACAATCTGTGGAAGTCCTGGAAAAGAAGGGCTTGGGATATTTACTAAAGTATATTTAATTTTTGTGAAATAGGAATGTTTCATAAATGTTAAGGCACATAACTAACATACAGGGCATAAAATAATGAATTATAATATCAAATACAATTTGATGTTGCCAAGCCAGGGAGACAGATCGATATGGTTGCTTATTACCAGACACACACAGATATATGATTTAAATATGTGCATACTCATTGCTCTCTTTTCTTCACATATTTTTTGCTTCTCTAAATTTTGTCAGTAGTAGTAAGACAACTCTTACTTTCAAGGATACACAGAAGAAACTTATTGGCTCTGGGAGTGGTGGTATGGCAGCCTGGAAACCTCCTCTGTGCTGGGAGCAGTGGTTGGGTGGCCCAGAAGCCTCCTCTGCAATGGAACGTACTTTTTTTAATGCAGGTGACATGAGGGAAGAAAGAAGAAATGCTGAGTTACAGAAAAATATGATACAGGATTCCCTGACCTTTGAAGATTTGGCTGTGGACTTTACCCCTGAGGAATGGGCTTTGTTGGATCTTGCTCATAGAAAACTCTACAGAGATGTGATGCTGGAAAACTTCCAGAACCTGACTTCCCTAGGTTTTAAGATTCTACTTAAAACTAATGAATCAGTTGTTCTGCCTCATAATAATTTAGAAAAAGTATCTAACGAACAAAAAGTCATATAGAAATGGTTTCTGGTTCTCCATTTTACATGCAAACTGGGAGCACTATGATATTGATGAGAGGAACAAAAGACATGGGAGACATTTGACTCACATGGTGGAAAACATCTATGAATGTAATGAAGAAAATCAAAGTGAACAAATTCCAAATCTTAATGTACTCAAGAGAACTACTGAAGTAAACTCCTATGAATGTCACGAGTGTGGAAATGCCTTCCTATGCCATTCGTCCTTTGGGGAAAGGAAAGATTGGAAAGTAAAATTTATGAGAAAAGAAAAAAGTGGAAATGAAATGTATGTAAATAAGGAAGGGTGGAGGGGTGAAGGACGCACGGGTAATGGGGAAAAAATAAGAACCAAGATACATCATGTACAGGTACAAGCACCCAGTGATAAATGTAAACGTACTGTATACCTAAAATGTACCAATAAAAGGATTTAAGAAAAAAAAAGAAGAAAGAATCACATCAGATCTCATACCAGAAGCAAACCCTACCAGTGTTAGGAATGTGGGAAAGCCTTCCATTTTCTTGCTTATTTTAAGAAGCATATGAAGACACCTACTGAAGAGAAGCCCTATGAATGTAAGGAATGTGCCATACTCTTCAGTTGTTCCTCATTCTTTAGGGCACATATGAAGATTCACAGTGGAAAAATAAACTATGAATGTAAGGAATGTGGGAAAACTTTCAGTAATTCTTACCTCACTGAACATAAAAGAATTGTGTGTGAATGTGATGAGTGTGAGAAGGCCTTTAGTTGTCCTTCATCACTCTCCCAACACAAAAGAATTCATAGTGGGGATAAGCCATACGAATGCAAGGAATGTGGGAAGGCCTTTAGTTCTTCCTCTCACCTCATAACACATATCAGAATTCACACTGGAGAGAAGCCTTATGAATGCAAAGCGTGTGGGAAGGCCTTCAGTGAGCCCTCAAAACTCAATCAACATATGAGAACACATACTGGAGACAAACCATACAAATGTAAGGACTTTGGGAAAACCTACAATTGCCCCTCCTCCTTGAGTATCCATATGAGGAAACACACTGGAGAAAAACCCTATGAATGTCTGGAATGTGGAAAAGCCTTCTATCTTCCCACTTCCCTGTATACACATGTGAAAAATCAGAGTAGAGAGAAACCATATGAGTGTAAGGGATGTAGGAAAGCCATCAATTATCCCTCATCCTTTAAAGCACATGTGAGAGATCATGCCCAAGAGATACAATATGCGTGTAAGGAGTGTGTGAAGCTCTTCAGTTGTTCCTCATCCCTCACTGAGCATTTGAGGAGTCACAGTGGAGAGAAGCCTTATCAGCGTAAGGAATGCGGGAAAGCCTTTATTAGTTCCTCCCAGTTTATAGTTCACAGAAGAACTCACAGTGGAGAGAAACCTTATGAAAGTAAGAAGTGTGAGAAATCATTTATGTATTTCTCAGACTTCAGCTTCCATATGAGAATGCACACAGGGTGAAAACCATATGAATGCAAGGAATGTGGGAAGGCATTTCAACATTCTTCATTCTCAACCATCCATGCAAGAATGCACACTGGAGAAAAACCCTTTGAATGTCTGGAATGTGGAAAAGCCTTCAGATGTCACTCATTTTTTAAAAGACACATGAAAAGCCACACAGGAGAGAAATAATATGAGAGTAAGGAATGTGGGAAAGCCTTTATTTATACAGCCTACCTTCGAAAACATGTGAAAATCCACAGTAGAGGAAAAATATGAAGATCAGGAATATGGGAATGTGTGCAAGAATCATTATCATAGGCAACTTGTTAAATTACCTTGTTAATATGAGAAAGTAGAACATTGCTTATTCTTTTGAAGACTAGATCATACCTGAGAGGAATCTTGTGTATGAAAACCATGTAGAAAAACCTCCCTGAGCATCACTTCACTTATTATTTACCACAAAATTCATACTAGAAAAGATCTGGGCCTCATCCTTGAAAGTAAACTGAATACTCCGTGAGTTCTAGTATTTTTAATAGGCAGGTGTTAAATTTTGGGGGATAAATTTATCTTAGCTATAGCCACATATTTTGTATGATGTACTTCTTTTTAAGTTTCTTCTTGAAAAATGTTTGCTATACATAATACACATTCATTGTGGGAAATTGGTACATGTACATATTACATCATGATCTTTATACCTCCCCTTTCTCCCTCCCATCTCCCCCACCCCTAGACTCCCTATTTCCACAAAGTCGATCTCCCTGTTTCCTATCATCCTTCATTTTCTTCTTTAAATAATTTATACTTTGAATTTTTTATGGAGGAGAAACCATATGATATTTACTCTTTTGTTATATACATAATATATATATACATAATATATATACATAATATATATATAATATATATATATATATGGCCCAGATGGAAATATTATTTCCATTAAAGGGCTTTTGGACCCATGTAGGGTTTGAAGTTTATGTGACATAGGCAGGAGAGTAGTCTTTTATTCTTTTCCCTCTTTCCTTTTGGCTGGTTTGTTCATTGTTCTCTAGGTGTGTGATCATTAAGATGTGGACACTGGGTTTTGTTTTTTTTGGGGGGGATGGTGTTTGTTGTATCAGATCCTGAAGGTTGCCTAGCCAGTATTTTTTCTTCCCCCCTTTTACTATGAGAATCTACAGATTATGAGAATTAGAAGTTTTTACTATCAAAATATTGGATCCAAATCCTAGCCATGTGCAAGGACAAAAAATAAAATATGAAAACAACATATGAAACCATGCTCTTTCCTGGCTTTTGTATTTATTGATTTCTGCTGAAACTATCATAAAGGTTTTGATAGTAAAAACTTGTAATTCCTGAGATAGTGTCCTCTCTGTCGGCACGCAAGACAAGTTGCCATGGTATTTTTTTCTAATTGCTCAGTATTTAGGTTTATTTGCAGTGTTAGCGCTTTGTGATACATGATTGGGTTTTGGGTTACAGTTTGGGCACTCAGTCTCTAAAAGATTCATTGAGCTAGATCAGACATGCTGACTCTTCCCTTGTGCTTCCTACAAGATTAAGATGTTAGAGAATAGAGTATGAGGATCAATTTGGCTCTGTACACCGAGCTCTCAAGGCTGCACAATTGTACATCACCAGCCTGTATCCTTCACCCATCTGGTTGCTGGTCCCAGTTTAGTGGACTCTATGCCTGTGTCTCCACCCATATTCATAATCTGCATTGGAGAATGTAGACTGAGATAGACATATCATCAAATAAAGGGTATTGTATATGTTTTATATCATTAATACATGCTTAATAAATTCTAATAACTCATATACTTATTACAAAACAGTGGACAGATATTGTTTTGCCTCCTTTAAGTGCCCTACATCTCTAGAAAAAAAGTGATTCTCCTTATTTCCAGATAAGGAAAATCAGCACAGAGAAGTAGAGTGGTTTACACATACTACATAGTGAATATTTGAAAGATGTGGCTCCCAAACTTGGTTTACTGTCTCTAGTCTCAGACCTCTTGTCAACCTGCAGGAGCACTTGTCTTTTTGTTGTCAAACTTGATTGAGTACAGATGAATTCACTGTGCAAAGCCATCAATTGTTTGTTGAGATTCAGCAAGTTAATCTTTGAAACAGGTTAGAATCTGGTTTACAAGGGCATTTATGATGCAAGATCTGTGGGTTCTAGAGTTTTCTATGAATAAAAATTCACAGAATTTTAGGACCAAATGGAAATCTGAGATATAAAAATATTCTTTCTATATGAACAGAGATTTCACATGAAGCTATCATAGAATAATTATTACCAGGCAATTTCTCATTTAATACCTCTCAATAAAAATATAAATGATACTAACTAATTTTTTTTTTTTTTGGTACCAGGGATCAAATTTGGGTCCTTCTGCTTGTGAGGCAGGCAGCAAAACCACTGAGCTAAATCTCTGGCCCCTAATTTCTTTTTTTCTTTTGGGAAAAAAATATAGGCAATAATATAGTGTAAGTATGGACTAGTTTTCATAACTCAATTACAATCCATGCACATATATAGAAATTTTCACAGGTCTAATGAGAGAGAGAAGCATAGGATTTTGGTTGGATTTTTGTTATAGGAAATTAATAAATAAAATGCAGTTCAATTCTTAGGTAATATGTATCATTTAAAGTGTTATACCTAAATGTGGATACTTCATACAAATTAAATCTGTTATAGTAAACATGAATTTGTGTCGTAATAAAATTTTAAGAAAATTTATACATAAACCAATGCTATGGAATTTTGACAAAATTCTGACAATGTTTGGATTTAGGGAACAGGTATACAGTGGAATCTGTTTGTATATTCTTTGTGCCCATGTAAAATGTATGGGTACACAAAACCTCAAATTTTAATAGAGATATTTCAAATTTTTATAAAACAGGAGTTCTGAAGAGAATATTAAATATTTATAATTTTAACAGAAAAAAGAAGAAATATCACTTCTTTAATACAATGAAGCAATATATTAATTATGTTTAAGACAATCCAACCACTAAAGAATATACCACTCCTTGTTGTTTCTCTACCAGACATTATGTCTCTTTGAAAGGAAGACATTTCTCTTTCAAATTGGAATTCCAAACAGCTCCCACAAAATGGAGGTCCTTCATGCTCATTTTATTTACTTATTTCTTTGGTTATGTAATTCTGAATAATACTCATTTCTTACTAAAGCTGAGGAGTGAGCTATTGCATCCTCCAACTCCAAATGTAAAACAAATTAAAAGAAGGGAAGAAAATAAAATTATGATTCAGTGGTTTCAGCTCCATTCAGAGGCTCATTTTGTCATTTTCTTTCTAAATACTTTAAAAAGCATTTACATCTTCAATGATACACAAGGTCATGTACATCTCCGCAGGCTGATCTTGAAAGTTTTTCACCAGGTCTCACAGCAGAGAACATGACCCCGAAGCTCTCACTTCACCAGTGTGATTTGGAGTGTTAATTGGAAAGGATCTTGATATCTCTGTTATTTGTGTTAAAAATTGATGACAATGTGTCCCATTCTTCCTCCCTTAGCCTTGTGGACAGTAAAGGTTAAGATCCCAGGTTATTTGTCTGTTTAAGAGAGAATATGAGAGAGAGAAAAAAGAGAGGTGTCATGAAAAGTTTTACTGCTTGGTAAAAATCAGTAAAAACAAATTATACCTCTTCTGAAAGTTTAAGCAAATAAATGAGGAATGGTGAAACTAGTCCAGTTTCCAGGAAGGATATTTTTATGATAAAATCAATAAGAAAATCCCAGAAGTTGATAGAAATTTCTAGCAAAACTAAAAGAAAGCTATTTGATACTTCTCAATAAGAAGTCTATGGGAATAAAAGTAACACCTAAATTTTTATTGAAAAATACCACTCTGTATGCTGAAAATAATTGTTAGCAACCGACATAAAAATGAAGTCCAGTGCTTTTTAAATGTCAGTAGTGTGACTATAGGCTTCATTTTTGATAATGCTAAATATAGTTAGGTGCCTAGATATTGATAGAACAAAAAATGTTGAGGGCTTAAATTTTGAACATTTAAATTCTCATTGATACTTCAATAGAAGAAGTTAGAATCTTCTAGAAGGCTGTATCTTCATAGAACATCAAGGTATATGATTACCTAACTTGTCAATGCAATCACTAAGTACTCAAGACTACTATTTTATATTTGAAACATCATAAAATTTTTTGCAAATTATCTGGCCTACATATCTATATGGAGATTCATTATCTTACAGTGCAATGTTTTACAACCTTAGAAAAGTTTGTTTCAGCTTCATTACACGTTTGAAATTTCCCTGTAGCACTTAAAATTGCACCAAATTCTACCTCAGTGAATGATTCTTGTAGATGTATCAATGTATTGACTGTATCACTGTAATGAAATATTGATTAATTAGTAAGGAATGTTGTTTCAGAAATTACCATCTGAAAGCAGGAAATGTTGAATTGCTTAAAAGTGCTGAAAAGTATTTTCCAATTAAAGTGACCACATTCTCCCTGTTGGCTGCACGTTTTAGAGTGCTCTTGTTTTATATTTCACCCTACAAGTGAAGGAAAAGAACTTTTTCAAGAAAGTAGAACAAAAATCTTCTTTAACAGGATCAATCTGTACCAAAGAAGCATAGGGACCTTGGTTTCCTTCTACACAATTTGACCTTGGAGGTATAAGTGAACAGAAGTCTCTAGATTACAGAGAAGGGGTTTCCAAGGAAACCAAGATTACATGAGGAAATTGGGGTGATGGGGATGGGCCTGTGGTGAGGTTGGGACAGAAGAAAGGAAGAGGACACTATGACATTTTCACATGTATAAAATGGCGTGTTTAATGAGAAAGGATATATTCGGTGTTAAATCCCTCGAATAGGCAAGCAGGCATTTACTTGTTTGGGTCATATGCTGTGCAAGATGAAGTAAGAAATCAACAACATTTTTCTTGAAAGAAACCTATCATCACTGGCTGCTAAATAGAATGGGAACATTATCCCTGCTCTTGGTCTTAAATTTTTATAGATATTTCTAAAATGTTCATTTAGCTCACCTCTGGTAACAGATTGTGCAGAATGATTTATGAATGGAGCTGATTTCCATACCTCTGATGGATGCTTTATTCACTTAATGATCACTGATAAGTGGCAGCTACGATAAAACTTCAAGTGTCACTAATAGGACATTTTAGTACTTAGACTGTAAAATAAAATGTGCAAGGATTTATTTTTAAGACATAAGGTCTAAAAATCCTAAATAAATATATCATGTAGAGTTTCATTTAAGATATCAAACATTTTAACCCTAAGATGGTTTGTCCAAATGCTGGATTGTTGTGCTTTTGGGCAATAAGCATAAAAGTTAGGGTGGATGACATGTCAAGGATGGACAATATACCAATTTACATATAAGAAAAAAGAAACTTTAATAAAAGAATGAAGAATCATCTTCATTTTGAAAATTGTCCACAAAATGAATATTATATCCTGATAACTGATGTATCATCATCCAAATTATGAAGTCAAAGTTGAACTTACTACAGGACAGACACTGTATGTTATTTTCATGAATGGGATCATTTATTTTAAATTTATATAATTTTAGGAGTTTAATGTAACAAGTCTTTTTAAAACATTCTTCTAATGTATTTCCTATGGTAGATATAAAAATCTGTATGACTTTAAAGTTTCAGGAGTCTTACTACATATCTTTCTTTAGCTCAGTAATTTCAGAGTTTTCCTCAAATTTATTTCTGTATGGGTGATTTAAAGTATTGTATTTTGAAAGAGACAGTGCTTGACAGTTTTTCACTTTGATAGAGGGTGCCTTGTAACCAAAATTGGTCATGTGTCTCCGAATGCCTCAATATTTTCATGTGCTTAGTGGGGAGAGTTGGATAACAGAACTGAAAGGACTCTAACACGTCACACATTATATAATTCTTTACATTTACATTGTGTAAACCCAGATGAGATGTGTCGCAAATTTAAGAGTTAAATTCACACAGATGTGACATTTTTCTTAAATCACCACTGTCATTTTTAAAACCACAATTTTTAAAGAATTTACAGGGACTTAGTACAAAACTTGTGAATTTCACACCACCAAACACAAGGTCAACGATAATTTCTCTTTTCAATGTATGCCTTCTTAACTATGTCAATGTTTGCTCATTACCAAACCATGCAGGCTATTTAAAGACCATAGTATTAAAAAATTATATATTTCTTTATGGAATGCCCATTCCCAAGAAAACACTATATTTCCAATCACGCCTACTTTTGTCTATGGTTTAGGTACATCATTTTATTCCCTGCCTTGTCATTTCAATAAAATTTACTTATTTGTCATAGTTATTGTTCAATTTATCTCTTATATAGCATATAAAGTCTTTGAATCATAGACCACAAGTTTCCTCTTCTTAGTTTGCTTATTCACCCTTCACTCTGTGGAGACTGAATTGATCATAGTAGTTGATATTATTAGATACAATCAAATGAATATATGCAGTTAGCTGTGTAATGAGATTTCTTTGGGATTTTGTTTCAAAGCATGGATTAATTCTTAAATTTTAATCTTTAAAATGCTTGCTGTATAAACATATTTGAAAATGCTGAAAGTATTGTTAAAATACAATATGAATAGTTTCTGGTTAATGCTAATACTTTGTAGCCTATTTTCATCTATAATGAAAATTCAAGTTCATAATGAACACTTTTACATTCTCTTTGGAATCCTCTAGAAAATTCATGTGTGCACGTTTATAAATCTTTCTGCCCTAAATACTACATCTATAAGGAAACAAGTGTGTGAAACAAGAATGGGGAGTCGAAAATAAACTGTATTAAAAATATGTAACTGTTAATGATAACATAAAAGGGTTCTTTTCTTTCTGGTCTATTTCTTCTTGAAAAGTGTCTTCAAGACTCACCTGATGGTACTTGTGCCAAAATTTCGTTTTTTTAAAAAGGATCGATATTATTTCATTGCATATATATATATATATATATATAATATTATTTTAAAATTAATTCATTAATGGGCATTTGAGTTGTTTCACCATTTATTTATTTTGTAATGGGAAATTTGGAGTAATTTTACTAAGAGTTGATGCATCATTAGGAATCTAATGGCAGTCTAGATAGAATAACCAGTATATAGTAAGATTTATAAAGTGAGAAATTATTTTTAAAAAACATATCTTGTGTGAATTTTCCATACAGATGTTCATGCAGTTATGTTTTAAAACACAACTTGTGAAAAGTGGTAAACTTATGAGAAAAATATATACAAATTTCTTGCAAAATCAAGGCAAAAGATGCTTTAATCATTAAACATGTCAACTAACCCTTCCTGAATTGTACAATCTGCAGTTCAAATATGCTATTTAAGAAGGGAGGGCATGATAGTCCACACCTATAATCCCAGCACTCTAAGAGGCTGAAGGAGGAGGAAATCCAATTTGAAACCAGCCTGAGCCAATTAGCTAGACACTGTCTCAAAATTTAAAAAAGAATTGTTTTAAATTTAAAAGATATTCATTCTTTCTCCACAACACCCCATTTTGATGAAGAGTTTTATGTGCATCCTTGTTATAACTCTCTATATATAAGCTCATGTAAAGCTGGTAAAGATCTGTGGAAACTCAACCTATCATCTTATCATCATTTGATTTTGCATTGAAGCATTTTAAAGATTTTCAGCATCTGGTAGCACTATTTTAGTGCCCAAATCAACTTCCTTTATTCTATTCTTATTTAACCTCCATATGGTTCTTTTTCTGACACCTAGAGAACTTGTGCTTATAATCCCAGCTCTTAGTATACTTCCTTAAAAGAAAAACTCTCCTCAGTATTCCCAGGATTTTATTCAATTTCTGAATTAATTTCTCTGGGTTGACAGTGTACAAAAATTGTATTGGGATTCCTGCCAAGGATTCACTATCTAATACATTATGTTGTCTGTACACATTATATTTTATGGTTACAAATAACTCAACCTAATCTTTAAATAATTTAGCATAAAAGTAATTTATTAGAATGACCTGGAATATATTATTGAAGGTCCATAACGCTGGAGAATTGAGGATAGACAAAAATGAGGGGTCACAAGCACCGGCCAATTAGGAGAACGTTGGTTTGTATCCACCTCCCATCACTCTCAACCGTATGTCTTCTCTCAACTCCTGGAGGCAACAAATCTCTAAATCATCCTTAGCCTTTGCTTCATTCCAGTATGATTTAAATTTTGAGGGAGAAAAGTATTATCGAAATTATTGGTTCATTTACATTGTCAGTGCACAAATATAAAACCTCCCTTTGAACCCCCGCAAAAGCACACAACTGATTTCAGTGGTTGAAGAGATAACTCTGCTTTCCTCTGAAACAGAAAAGAGCTGATACTATGAAAAAAATACACAATACAGCCCACACAAAGGCCTTCCCTATAGACAAGCCCTTCTTGAAATACTTATATAAAAACGTCTTTTCTTCATAAAATTTTACCACTTTTTTACAACCAAAATCTCTTGAATCTCCAGAAGCAGAACAAATTAATGTTCAAAATTATTGAATAGAATTTCAAGCCCAGACTTCTGAATGATGGCTATATTTTAGTTATTATTCTGCTATAATATAATGTATAATAAATATATGACAGGCTACAAGTTTAATCACAAGAAAATACATATTAAATGAGTGTGGAGGTCATGTTTTTAAAAATCTAAAATATGTGCTGGGGATTTAGCTCAGTGGTTCCGACGCCTGCCTCGCAAGCACAAGGTCCCAAGTTTGATCCCCAGTACCAAAAAAAAAAAAAAAATCTAAAATATGCATGGGTCTGTATGCAATCTGATAAAAAAAAAAGTGGAATATATAATCTTCATTTCTGTAACCAGTCATGAGGATTCAGTGGCTTTTTGTTACTTTATTTTTTTTCTTAAATTCTTATATTAGTACATTTCAGGTATACAGTACATTTACATTTATCATTGGGTGCTTGTACCTGTACATGAGTATCTTGGTTCTTATTTTTTCCCCATATCCTGCCCTCCCTTCACCCCCTCCACCCATCCTTATTTACAAAGACTTCGTTTCCATGTTTTTCATTTCCTCATAACTTTTTGTTACTTTAGACCTTCCTCCTCCATTGTCCAGTCCATGAGTGACACAGATTTCCATAAACTTTGTTGGGGGAAAACTCAACTCATTCCTTAGGGAAATTATATCAGTGATTTTATTGGGGGTGGGTTAGTGTTCTTCGTGAGTTTCTTCCTGAAATGTTGTTTTGTCATATATTTCCCTCCCTCTATTAGTCACTACCTATTTCTCTTTAGTTGTCAATATAATCAGCTAACTCACCCTTACAATCTTACTTTTGGTCTCTTCAAAAGAATGGAAAAACAAGAAAGACTGCTAGTAGGTTAAGCTGTCCAGTCATTGTAGGCTTATCTTCACTCTCTTTAGAATGTCTCTCGAAGGTACTTAAGAGTGAGGCTCAGAGTTGCAGGGACATAAAACAAGTATATTTCAAGCAGTTCTAAAACCAGAAGATGTCACCCAATGTCCTCCGGTTTATTTTTGGAATCATAAACTAGAAGTAGAGTAAACAAATAATTCTCTCCCATAAAAAGCTGATGACAGTCCAATTCTAGGAATCTATATATTATTTTATAAAGCAAATGGAACTTTACAGTTATGATTAAGATAAAACATGTTTTTGCAGAAGAGTATTTTGTATTTCCATTTGGACCAAATCTAATCACAGTAATTCTGAAATAATGGAGAAACATTCTGGGTCACAGAGGACAAGGGAAGCAGCAAATTCAGAAGGACAAACTTGCAGTTTCCTGTTTATTTCTGATTTTGAAGATGAAGAAAGGTGATCATACCCAGAGAAGTACAGTTAATCTCTGGTAACATGATAATTGGTCACAGCAGCAATACAAATTTTAAATTCTGTCCATATGGGAAATTTCACACATTTTTTGTTTACTAGAGAAGAATGGTTCTCAGACATTCATGCACATGAAAATTATCTGGACAGTTTCCTGAGCCAGTTAAATTAGAATCACTGGAGTTAGGGTCTACATAACAGTACATGGAGAGCATCTCAAACAATTTCAGTATGTTACCAAACTTTGAGGACCAATCACATTTGGCATTCTGCAGAAGATTCTGTTAGCTGTTGGTTTTGCAATAGAAATATTAGTAAATTGTTCCACTAAACAATAAATGATGGCTTCTTCTGAGTGAGGAAGTACATCACAAGGCAATGGCCTGCCCTTTCAGCAACACGTTGTCTTATCTCAAATATGCTAGGAACTTTCTCAGAAGCAAGATTTGCTTGCAAAGGGATTGATACTACAATGCTTTTTCCAGAAATTTTATTTTAAGCTAGAATACTTAAGTCCAGGGTACCACTATACTATTTTTAATATGAAATTAAAATAATTTAATAGAGGGAAGATTCTAAAAGAAGAAAAGAACAGACATTACAAAAGTGAGTGACTTTGAATGGAATGATATATTTGGTGCACTAAAAAGGTCATAGTGCCCTCAGCATAATGCAAAAAATGCACAAGGGAATTTTTTGGTGAAAATACATAAGCCCATAAAATAGAAAATAATACTATTAAAACACACATTTTTAAATGAATGAATTTTTAAACTTTTTATATTTAAATGTCAAATATATATATATATATACAGAGTACAATATGATATTTTATATATACACATATTATGGAATATGTAAATCAAGCTAGTGAACATATCTGGAATTTCATAAACTTCTTGTTTCTTTATTGTGGGAATATTTAAAATTTACTCCATCAGTAATACTGAGGTACACAATAAACCTCTCGTAACTACAGCCACCATGCCATGTGTGGAAGGCTTTGCATTTAACAAAGAAAAAAATTTAAGCAAAGAAAGCCATGCCTTTTCCATTTGGAAAGGTTTTTTACATAAATTGGAAATGGAATCATTACCAATATGACTGAATTTATTATGACTACTACTTCCCCAGAGAGAAATACATAATCTATTTTCTTTTTGAGACAGAGTCTCATTAAATAGTTCAAGCTGGCCTGAACTCACTATGTAGTCCGCGCTGCTGATAACACTGTCTCACCCTCCCTAGTGCTGGAATTACAGGGATGCATTACCATGACCAGCAAAAAATATGTAATCTAACTGAGGCAATATTCATTAAAGAAATTGAATGAATAATGTACAATAATCTTGCTTAAAGAATCCTGGTTTTATGGCTATACTATAACAGAAGTTGAGGAAAGACAGCCAATACTTCCATCAACAGAAAAATGGATAAAGAAAATATAGTACTTATACATAATGGAGTAGTACTGTGCCACAGAGAAGGATAAATTTGACTCATTTGTAGAAAAATGTATGCACCTTGAGATTAGAATAGTAGGTGAAATGAATCAGATACACAACTTAAATATTGCATAACTTCTCTTATGTGAGAAAGTCAAAGTATAAGTAATTAAAAAAATAAAATATAGAGAACAGGAAAAGGGGAGACAGAAATTTTGCAACAAGTAATGGGGTCCAGAGAAAGAGGGAGAAGGGATAGAGAAGAGATTAGGGGTGTAGAAAGAATCAAGATATGTTAAGAATACGTACCTACATCCTAAGGTGAATGTAAACATTATATATTGCAAACATGTACTAATAAAAATTGAAAAACAATTAGAGAAGAAATGCCACCATTTGTCTATATGCTCTGACAGAAAATAGAAGATCATGCTTTGTAACTAAATTTATGAAGTAAACATATCCCTAATTCAAGACCAGAGAATGATATTACAACAAAGGAAAACTACAGACCAAACTCCCTCATGAACTTAAATGCAAAACTCCTGAACAAAGTATTAGAAAAACAAAACTAAAAACGTACAGAAAATTATAAACCATGGCGAAGTAAAATTTATTGCAATAAAATAATCCACATAAATCAATGAAAAGAAAAACTCCCACAACCAAATTTATTGGTATAAAAAACTTATTTTTGATGAAATTTCTCCAAAAATTGGAAATGATGGGAAGTGGTCTCAACCTGAAGGAGAACATGTATAAATACCAGCAATTAGCAGATTTACTTAAGGGTGAGAAGGTAAAGATTACTCCTTTCACCAGATTGCTCCAGAATTGCATCCTGCAACTATCAGGTAGTCCTGAAACAAAATGTACAGATCTGAAGGAATGCTTTCAACACACTGTTTCCATATGGTGGCTTTCCCATGTAGAAAATCAGAGAATTAACAAAAATTTCTGTTTTAATAAATGATTATTAAGAGGGTCAGAGTTTGTTACCACATAAAAGTCAGCTGTTTTGTATATATCTATTGCTATTTAAATTTTGAATTGAAATTTAAAACCTAATAGCATTAAAATGAAATACTTAGGCATAAATCAAACAAAGTATGTACAGAATATGTGTGGTAAACTAGAAACTCTGATGAAAACATTTTTTAAAACTCCTATGTGATGCCTCACAAGCACAAGGTCCCGAATTTGGTTCCTGGGTACAAAACAATAAAAAAATTCCTATATGAATGGAGAGATATTCAGCTTTCATTAATTGGAAATGTCCCATTTGTTTAGATATCATTTCTTCCCAATGTGATTTGTAGAATCAATGCTATTTTTTGGATATTGAATGATTATAAGGTTTATGGACAGGAAAAAGACCGAGAATACTTAACACAATGCTTCAAAGAAATTTCCTGTACTAACATTATTTTGGATTAAGTTTACTACCAGTATAAGTAATAAAGAGATCAGGTATTGAGCACAGAAATGCATACAAATAGAGCAAATTGGTTTGAATAAAAGGAAAGAAAATTGGTTTAAATAAAAGAACAAAATACAGATAAGAGTTTTCAACAAATTATGTAGGAATTATTAGGTGTCCATTTTAAAGGAAAACAAAATAATTCAGACATACATTGCATAGATTTTTCTAAAAATCAATTGAAAAAATGTAATATACCTAAATATGAAATCTGAAAATATAAAATTTGAAGGAGAAAACACACAACAAAATCTGGACGATTTGTGATTTGGCATAGAATTTACAGAGAAATAACAAAAGCATATTCTACAAAGGAAAAATATTGATTAGAATTTATTAATATTACTTTTGGTCTTTTGTAAAAGGCATCATTTTTCTCTTTTGTAAAGAGAATCAAATGGCAAACCACAGATGGAGAGAAACTATTTGTAAAACACATATAAAATACTTAAATATGTATTATATAAAGAACTCAAAACTCAGTCACAGAAAATAAACCCATAAAGTGGTTAAAAATAAAATACATTAAATGTTACATAATTTTAGTATACACGAGAGTATGCATTTAACTAGTAAATCATTTAAAATGTATTATCCCATTAGCAAAACATTTACAACTTGATTAAAAAGCATATAACTATAGGTCAATGTCTTTCAACAAGACAAAACATATCCGGGCCTATTTCTTAAATTCAAAATAGATAGTACAACAACAATATCAAAAAAAAGTTAAATGTTAAAGGATCTTCAATTGTCCAAATGTAGATTTTTACTTTAGTAAAAATATGAGTTTTACAAAGAATTACAGAGACAGCATGGAAATATATAGTTTTGCACTATTTTAAATATTATGGTCCTGGCCCAATTTAACCTTCCCTTTGAAAAATTTATAATTCAGCCCTAAATATCTCTGAACTTTGAATGTGTAATCTGCTATTTTTTCTCAAATCTCCATACTATTCATATGAATATTATACTTTAAAATATTTGACAAGATATTGAACTTATTGGTTCTTAGTAGGAAAATAAATAAGTAGATGAACGACACTTTCCGTATGAATATAGTGAAAGCTTGCTGAAATTTGACCAAGCAGGTTCCAGTGAAATGAACGAAGACCTTTTTTCACTACCAGTCCATATTTTACATACACAAATTCCTGTTACTCTTATAAAACTCCACAAAGGCAAATACAAGAATCTTTGGTGATAATACACTAACTTTTGCATATGAACAAGAAACACAAGTTGTCTGGTTTATTATAAATATAAGCAGTATGAATGACACTCTGCCCTAGACACTACCTAGACCTGTCAAGATATTTGAGTTATAAAACCCTGCACCTGAAATGAGGAGTGAAACATCCCCATACATTACTTTCATTGTTTCAATTAAAATTGCAATTCAAAAAAATTAAATGAAATTATTTTATTTAGAAATGCATGATGTATGCATCATTAAAGTTTTGATATCTTGAATTTTATGTTTTCAGATGTTAGTTATCAAGCAAATATGACCACTACTGTGTCTCTTCTCTGTTTTGAATCTGAATCTTCTAGAACACT
Source organism: Heterocephalus glaber (assembly GCF_053883595.1). NCBI lineage: Eukaryota > Metazoa > Chordata > Mammalia > Rodentia > Bathyergidae > Heterocephalus > Heterocephalus glaber. The sequence goes on along the minus strand of NW_028258151.1, from coordinate 26,672,995 downwards.
GAGGTTATTTAGAAAGTCATTGCTATCGGTTTTCTCAAACATTCGTGACTGGTAGAATTATTTTCGTAGTTGATCTTGAGCTCAAGATTTTTTTTTTTCTATTCTAACTGTTTCAAAAATGAAGCTTGTAGAGGCTGGGAATTTAGCTCAGTGGTTCCAGCGCCTGCTTTGCAAGTGCAAGGACCCGAGTTCAATCCCTGGTACCAAAAAAAAAAAAAAAAAAAAAAAAAAAAATGAAGCTTGTAGAATAAATTAAATTGACTTCATATACAAAAAAAAGTTTTCAAACAATTGTTGCCATTTATTTTAGATTTTCCTTTTAACAGAAATGAAATTGCAAAATAGTTCTGTATCTGCTCTATTTGTAGCGGGTATTGATGTAGATGTGAGTGGGCATGAATTTCTCACCTTTGATATTCCTAAAAAACTACCAATTACTTTCTTCTAGATAATATTCTATGTATTTATTTCCTCCACCTTTACCCCATAATTTCACATCACTTGATACAGAGAACATGATTTCAATTTTCCATAGTAATATTTACTATCTTATTGATTTCTTAGTACTGAAATATTACTTGATACTTTATTTTTGAATAAATTGTTTCTTTTCATTCCTCTTTCTTTTTAATCTTGTAGTGACTTTTCTGGCGATGTCCTTGCTCTTCCAGAAAGCCTTCCTGGCTACTGAGTAAGAGTTAATTGTCCTGTAGAGTAGTACTTATCACATGGCATTTCAAGGTGTTCACTGGATTTTTTTTTTTTTTGTACTGGGGATCAAAGTCGGGACCTTGTGCTTGTTTAGGCAGGCAGTGGAACCACTGAGCTAAATCCCCAGCCCTGTTCATTGGATTTCTAAAATACTTTGGCCTTACTATCTAAATTCTTTGAATTTAGCACTTACTTAATGTGCAACGCTGATAAATTATTAAATTAAGCAAAAACTGAATGCTTCGGGTGAAGTTTTATTTCTTTGTTTTCCGATTTACATTTACCTCCATAAGATAATATTCAAAATGAGTTAGGGGCTTTTTCCAAATGTTAAATTTACATCATAATTTTAAAAATAATCATTAGATAGTGACTTCATTGGCATTGTTGTCTATGGTGATAAAAATTATGAATGGATGCACATTAATAAATTCAATTATGGCTCTCACATTTCCTTTAACTGTTTTCTTCTTTCTTTGTCAAATTGCATTGAAAGTGACCTTGTAATCATTGCTAAATGAGTCTTTTGAACCAAATACACTACTTAGAATTTAGAAGTATTCACGTTGGAAATGCTAATGTGATGGAGAACAGAGGTGTCAATTTTATTATGTAAAATGATGTGCTGTTTTTCAGTACTAATGAACATCAGCCCTTTACACAATGGGAGTCAAAATAATCATGTAAGCCTTATATTTTTGGGAATGATAGTACAAATTAACCAGTAAAGTAATACATATTATCAAGAGATAATATGCATGTAAATATGTAAGGTAATTGTGTTTTTCAGTAAATAAAATAATGGCAATTTTCCACTATTATACCCTAGAAGATATTGTAAAATGAATGTCTGGCTTTTAACACTAGAAACAGTTTTCCACAGTAGACCTATGTGGGATATTTTTTCCTATTACTATAAATGCCCACAGAAATCAACATCAGAAAGCTGCTTTCATTATAAAAGCTTCACATTTCTTAAGTTCCAACTTTGTTACTGCTGTGAGTTGATGCACTAGAATCTGACTTTACATTAGTAGAAGAGTTAGAAACAGTAAAAAAAAAAAGTAATTAATAGGCAAATAAATTCAAATATATATCAACAAAATACACAGACATCATTTTATTGGATTTAAAGTACATTTTCCAATTGAAATTATAATTCATGTTAATTTCTATAAATAACATATCTGTAATAGAAGAGGGAAGGTGAGTTTCATTTGCAGTCAACCCTAAATTGGGTCTTTATTTTCATAGACATATTAAACCTGTACAAATTATGTGTTTGTGTGTGTGCATGTTTGTGTTTGTGTAATGTCTTGTGTGTGTGTTTGTTCACTTAAAATGGCTTGAGCTTCCTCTGACTTTCCTACCATTACTAGGGAATACTATTAGGGAATTTCCTTTGGAAATTCACTGGGTTTCTTGCCTCTCTGAGGATTGCTCTTTCCACATAAAATATTTGTTCATTTAAATCTGAATTTATATTTATTGACATGGGTAAATAGGACATACAATGGAATTTTTAAATAATGGAACCACATCAGACATTATTAGTGGAATGTTATTTAATGTGTGATCATTTTCTTATGCACAGATATTTCTAAAAGGTGACACAATAATCTGGTTATATTAGTTTCTCTGAAGAGAAGCTTGGTGGTAGAGTGATAAGGGTGAAAAACACTCAGGATTTTCTTCTTTTTTAGAACTTATTGAATTTTATAATATATAAGGATAATACCTACTCCAAAACCCTATTACTTAACTAGGCATGCCAACACAGGAATGAGATTCCGGCACTCTGGGAGGCTGAGGCCTGAGAATTGCTTTTTTGAGACCAGCCTGGGCATCTTAGCAACTTAATAAGACCCTATCTCAAAATAAAATTGTGTATGGTGTATGAGAGAGAGAGAGAGAGAGAGAGAGAGAGAGAGAGAGAGAGACTGGTAGCATACATCTTCAGTTTCACTCTGTTGTAGAAATGCTCAAATATTGCACAATAATTTTGCTATTTATAAAAACTGACTTGAAGATATATAATGCCACAATTTTACTTTTTCTTTTACTTATTTCTTGGTAATTATCTTCTAGGTCTTATGGATAGAAATAGCAAGAGACCAACTTTGTTTTGATCTGCAGAAATCAATGACCTTGGAGATGCTCGCTTGGTTTGGTAAGATAATAATGGTTTGCACCTTCAGCCAACAACTTCATTTTTTTCAGTTGAAAGAACTGATATTCATTAATCCACACAATAATTTGCATTTGTATACTGCATCCGTCTGACAAAAAAATGAATGTTTCTCACACAGTGACTGTAGAAAAGAAAAACACATTCTATTTGTATATTGAATATGGCATATAGAAAATTCAGACATCATTTCAACTAGGCAATACAAAAAGGTAAGGTGATTTGGGCAAGTACCAACTATCAAAGTAAAAGTTTTCTTCAGCCCAAAGAACAGAATAATGATAACATTTCATGTTGTATTTGTTCTTTTGGGCAATAGCTTATATAATAACTAGGTATTTCTTTGAAAAATCTTCATAAAAATACTTGGTAGTGGTCTCCTTTATGAAACCCAAGGTTATATCACAGTTCTGAATGGCACTATGGAGCCTGTGAAAGGAAGACAAACCATCAAAATGTTGTCAAGCCAATGGGTATAGACAGAAGAACAAACTCTATAAAATGACAAACTCAAATAGAGTATATGGCATTATTTATAGAAAAAATTTAGTACCTTCATAGGAAAAAGAGACTTTCTGATCTTAGGACCATTCCAAGATGTAACAGATTATAAATTAGGTTCTATCTTTCTTAGGCCTCAGAGCAATGATGGTTAAAAGGATAATTAACATTTATAGAATAAGCCTCTAGAGCTAATCACCTGCCACATATAAACTAATTTAATCCTCACATAAGCCTCTTAGGCAGTATTGTCACTATCTCTAGATCTTAGTAAACTAGTATATGGGGAGATTAAGCAATATTCTCAAAGTTCAAGCAATAAATAAATGATAGAACTAGTAATCTATCTCAGCAGTCAATATTCAAATCCATTATGATATAGTGGTCTCATTATTTCTCAGGTTGAAAAGCCTAAGTCTAAATTCTACACTTACTGATTTCAGCATTACCTGAAAATAATAGCTTTTCTCAGTTAAGGGGTACTAAGCTCTGATTTTTTTTTAGTGAAATCTACTTGTTACCCAAAAAATGCTTTTGGTAGATACACTGATTTATCATTTGAGGTTCAGTCTCATACAGTTTAGATTGACTAGAAACATACTCACACATCTTTATCTTTAACTTTGCCCCTTAAATTCAAGATATGCCTAGATCTTAGCTCCTTAGCCCACACATTTTATGTTATACCAAAAGGAGCTATATGTGACCGAGATTCTCTCAAAGAATTTTTACTTAAGCTGTAAAATGTAAACATGGTATCATTTTGAGACACGGAATATTGGGAAAATATCTCTGAGAAAATAGCTAGAGTATCTATTTTTAATTTTGCTTTTGATTTAGTTTTTACTTTGGGTTTTTCATATGAGAGAAATGGTATGATTTTTAAGTTTACGTATCTGACTTATTTCACTTAACATTATGGATTAAAGGTGCATCCATTTTCCCACATATATCACAGACTTAGATTTCTTTTTGGCAGAGCAGTACTGCATTATGTAAATATACCACATTTTCTTTATCCATTCATCTATTGATACACATATAGGCTACTTCCACAATTTAGCTATTATGAATTATACTATTATAAACATGGGTATGCATATATCACTGTAATATGATATCTTTAACTCTTTGGGGAAGATAATCTAGAGAAGGTATCTGGGACAAGCAGAATTTCTATCTTAAGGTTTTTAAGGACTATCCATACTGATATTTATAGTGATTATGCCAGTATACATTTCCACCAACAAAGTAGAAGGGTTCCTGCTTTCCCCCCAAAATTTCTTATTTCTATTTTCAAGATAATTGTCATTCTTTCTGGAGTAAGATGGAATCTCAGTATTGTTGTTTTCATTTGGATTTCACTAATGACCAGCAATGTTGAACATTTTTAATTGTGTTTATTGGCCATTTGTACTTCTTTTTCTGAGAAGTGTCTATTCATTTCAGTTTGCCTTTTTTGGAATTGAATCTTGTCTTTTCAATTTGTCATAATCCCATTTGTGAAGTCGTGATGTTATTTCTTGTGCAATTGAGGTTCTGTTTAGAAAGTCCTTGTCTCTGCCTTTCACTTCAAGAGTTTTATCTACCTTACCTTCCAGCAAGTTAAATGTTTCTGTTTTGAAATTAAGATCTTTGATACATTTTGAGTTTAGTTTTGTACATTGTGAGAGATATGGGTCTAGCTTCCAACTTCTGCGTGTCAATTTTGTTTTCCCAGCATCACTTGCTAAAGAGATTCTCTTTCCTCTGACCATACATTGTTATTCCCTTTATCAAATATCACATGATTAATTGTGCCTGGGTTGTTTCTGCATCCTTTATTGTGTTCTATTGATCCACATGCCAATTTTTGTGCCAGTGTCATACTGTTTTTGTTACTGTACCTTTGTAATAGAATTTGAAATCAAGGATTGAGATGCCTTCTTTTGTGCTCTTCTTTCCTAGGATAGCTTTTGCTCTTCTGGGTCTCTTCCAGTTACATATAAATTTTAAGATTGTTTTCTTTAGTTGTATAAGAAATGTTTCTGGTATTTGGATTGGAACTACATTAAGTCCAGATAGCAGTTTTGGGAGAATGATCATTTTGACAATGCTGTTTCTGACTATCCAGTCTTTCATTTTCTAATGTGTTCCTTGCTTTTTTTTCTTTTTCAGAGTATTATGGTTCTTACTGTCAAAGTTTTTCATGTCCTTGCTTAGGGTAATTGTAAGTACAGAATTTTTCTTCATGTTATTGTGCATGGTACTGTTTTTTAATTTCTTTCTTGGTAGGTTCATTATTGGTGTGAAGGAATGCTATTAATTTTTGTGTTGATTTTGTATCCTGCAACATTTCTGTATTAAATTATTAATGATAGGAGCTTTGTATGAATTTTTGCATTTTCTATGTAAACAATCATGTTTTTAGTGATACTTTGACTTTGTCCTGACCAGATGCCCTGTATGTGTGCTCTTTTTTTCCCTTTCTTTTCCCTGATTACTTTAGCTAATATTTTGAGTACTGTATTGAACACGAGTGGCAATAGTGAACATCTTTCTCTGGTTCCTGATTTTAGAGGGAAATCTTTCAGTTTTTCCCTTTTAGGGAATGAGATTAGGACATACAGGGCAGATGGTGGAAGGAAAAGAGGACATAGAAAGAAGATGCTTCATGTACATGTACTAACTATTCACAATGAATGTTAGTTACCAATTGACATTGTACTTATTAAAGATAAGGAAATATTTACTGGTATTAAGAAGAACAGTTGCTCTCAATGGGGAGTGACCTCAAATGTGTTGTTGCATGGCACCTCAGTCCAGAACATTTTCTGGATAATCAGGGCATGAAAACTGCTCATGTGTCCAGGGACCACCTATCACAGGTGGCTCTGTAGGTTTAAAATGACCAATTGGAACCCAGGCTCGAATTTATTGTGGCCAGGAAGCAAAGCAGTTGAAGAGTGCTAGAAAGGAAGGAGCAAGGGCCAAACCTCCATGACTTATCCAAACTCACCTACAAATGTGTTTCAGCAACCTTTGGAACCAATTCCAAAATTCATGGAGTTAAAAACTCCACCCTAATCATCACAATAATTTAAGAATGGAACTTGATGAGGATAGATATTGTTATATCTCTGAAGCAGTGGTTTGTCATTTATGTGATTGGCATATATCTTGTTAGTCTCCCTCAATTGCAGTTCTCCTGAGAACATGCTATGTTTCGGTAGACCTAGATGAATCACAAAAGTCATCTCTCTTCTCATTGAAGTTTTGAAGTCTTGAAATTCGTATCCTATACACAGGTTTCCCTTCAGATCATGTAAATCATTTATCTCTTACTAAAAATTTCTATACAGAAGAAAAATTCCAAATAAAAAAAATCCACTCCATCTATAATTTCTCTAATTCAGCATGAAAAGAAGAAGCATTCCAGTGGAAAAAATGGATGATTTAACCAGAGAGCTCTCTCTTTTTCTTACCTACTGATCCTGCATTAAGGGCAGCTTTTTAATGTTTCTTCACCTATAAAATGAAGAGAATATTATCATCACCTACCTCATAAGGATACTTTTCAAATAAATTTTTCATTCAAGTAGTGTCTTTTTACCACATCCTATTTGACATTGGAGTGGTTGACTGAGGGAACTGTGAGGATCCAGCAGTGTTGGTAGATGTGAACTCCCTACAGTAGATATAACTGTCACCCAAGGGAAAATGCAAAGGCCCATCAGTCTCCAGTCTTAGCACAGGTCACCTGAAAGAGACGATATCTCACTTGGCATTTGACAATCTTGTTAGATGTACACTCAGTATAGATAGTAAAACATTACAAGAAGATGGAATAACAAACATGCCAAGGCAATTAAACTTAAGAAATTATTGTTCATTTAAGAAAGTCATACTTGGAATCAAATGCAGAACTTTCAGCAGAACTTGTGTTATAAAGAGTCAGCAATGACAACAGACAAGAAAAGTAAACAGGAACAAAAATATAATGCTTCTTTGATGTTTGGTCTTCTATTTTTGGCAACAGAAATTCAAAGGAATGCAGGAGACTGCTAGAGTCAGAACCTAGGATCTAGGACTGTATCATTCTTTTATTTTTCAGTACATTAGATTGAAGACAGGCCTCTCATGCTGAGTTACATTCCAAGCCCTTTGTGCATTTTTTTAATTGAAGGAGGATCTTAGTAAGTGGCTAAATTGACCAGGCTGGGCTTGAGTTTGCAATATTCCTGCCTCAGCCTCCCAGAGTGTTGAGATTACAGGCATGCTCCACCAGGCCCAGAGTAGGTCTATATTATTATTATTTGCATCTTCAGAGTCAAAGACATTTGTAAATCAAGACATTTATAACTCAAGGTCGGTGCTCAATTCTTAAATTAGAGAGCAATTAACTGAGATAACAAAGCCAATGAAATACCCTCAAGATTTTTTTTTTTTTTTTTTTTCTTTTTGGTACCGGGGATCAAACTCAGGTCCTTGCGCTTGCACAGCAGGCAGCGAAACCACTGAGCTAAATCCCCAGCCCTACCCTCAAGATTTTAAAAAACTCTTCAAATTAAATATGAGTTTGAGTCCTTTTGTTGCTTTTGCTACTGTATGGGCACCATGAACTGTTACCTCTCTGCCACCCTGCTTAGAGCCAGTCGACTATGGACTGAAACCTCTACAAACTGTAGCCAAATAAACTTTTCCTCCTTTAACTTTGGATATTGGATACTTTGTCTCAGTAATGAGAAAAAAGTAACTAAAACAGAAATTTGGTTCCAGAGAAGTGCAGTGGTTGCTGTGACATTACCTGGCCATGTAGCTCAAGAGTTGGCTTGGGGAATGAGAAGAGTTAGGAAAGGTTTAGAGATGCCAACTGAAGAAGAGCTGGAATACCTTAGGCTGTTCTTCTGTATGGGAGATTCTGGTCAGAGCTCAGAAGACCGGAAAGCCAGTAAAGACCAGGCTTGTGAGGTTTCTGCTGGGAAGAAGGACCACATTGGCTGCTGGACTCAAGACAATGTGTGTTATGTCTTGGCACAAAGTTTGTCTGCATTTTGCTCATGTCCAGAGACTTTGCCTAAGACTGAGATTAGGGGTGGTGGACTAATTAATCTTGAAGAAGAAATTTCAAGACAGCCTAATGTTGAGCAATTGGCATGGCTACTGTTGGGGCTCTTAGCCAGATTTATGTTGAGAATCAAGAGCAAAGAGCCTATCCGATGATTTAAAATGTTTTGAGTTTGGCCAAAAAGGAAGCTTCAGTAAAGCTGTGGCCTACAAAGACAGAGCAGAGGAGATCATGATTGCAGAGAAGGAATGGGAGAGTAGAAAAAATAGCCTGAGGGGATCAGAAGAAGCATCAAGACTCCACCCTTTGAAGGCTCAAAAATTACAAAAGTAAAAGACTTTGCTCTGAGAAGAGAGCTCCAGAGCACCACGTTCTGGAAAGGCGGCCTGGAGAATTTGTTCCTCCGAATTGGGTTCAGAGTTGTCAGGGATCCAGATGCTTGACCCTTACAGCCAAGAGAGAAGGAAGCCTGGCTACTGTTCCAGCTGGTGGCAGACCTTGGCATCATCCATGTAGCACCACAAAATGGAAGACTGGTGAGGTCAAGACGGCATCGACCCAGATTTCAGAAGAAGGCCTGGGAGGCCAGACAGTGTGTCCCCGAGGAGAGCCATATGTGAAGGTATGAGTGTGAAGTCAAAAGTGCAATGGAGACCCCAGAAATTTAGCAAAGCCAGGAGCATGGATCGTCTGTGGAAAGCTGCAAGAAGGGAGAAGAGCCGGCCCAGAGAGAAGCCATGGGAGCTATAACCATCTGCAGTGCCATTGGGGCGGAGCCACCCAAGCCCTTTGGAGTTGACAACTTGCCGCAGATACAGGGGATGCTGTGGGATTTAATGTTTTCTCTGCTGGATTTGGGACTTAGTTTAGTCCCATTCCTTTGTATCCTCCTGTTTGTACCTTTTGGAATGGTAGTGTCTGTCTTGTGCCATTGTGTGTATGTTGAAGCGTTTAACTTTCTTTTCATTTGTACAGGGGTTTGCTGCTAAGAATTTGCCTTAAATCTCAGAGGAGACTTTGGTCTTGGACTTTTCAGCAATGCTGAAACTTTTAGGACTTTGGCAACTCTTGGAGACGGACTAAATGCTTTTTGTCACAAAGGGATATGCACGAGTCTTTGGGGGACCAGGGGCAGAATGTTATGGCTTGTGCTTAGCTGTTACCCCGAAGCCTCATGCTTTTCAGCAGTGGCTGAATCTAGAGTATGTAACTGATTCATGGTGGGAATAGGCCCAAGAGTACTAGGATGAAGGGTGTGAGTGCTACCTGATCTAAGCAGTCTGAATAAGATAAAAGGAGCAGAAAGACACTGTTCAGCCCCCTTGTTCCTTTTGCTACTGTGTGGGCACCATGAACTGTTGCCCCTCTGCCACCCTGCCTTGGAGCCAGTTGATTATGGACGGAAACCTCTAGTGAACTGTAAACAAAATAAACCTTTCCCCCTTTAAAAAAAATGAGTTTGAAAGTTTGGTTCTTACTCCCCTTATAATTTTTGCTTGCCTTTTTTCTTTTCTCTTTCCCCCACAGAGCTAATTTAGGCTTTGACTAACTGCACATTGAACCTTCAATAAAATTCTGGATTCAGAGTAAGGTTTGAGAGAAAGAAAAACTCCCCATAATTTTCATAACCTCTTCTTATTTAGGTGCCTTGGGATTGACAGTGTCATTTCAAATAATGAATTGCACACTCATAAAAGTGTCTATAGTAAGAACTAGCTAGAAGCATAAGTAAGCACTGAATAGTCTGGTTCTATTTAAGACAGAAATTATTAATTCATAGAAAGGTTGTATTTTATGTTAGTTACATTTTACCTGCAAATTTGTATTGATGAGAATCAAGGTTTATAGCAAATGGGACCAGGATTTTCAATATTATTATTTAACTATATAAAATGAGCTTCTGTCTCATTCAGTATCATAAACAAAAAGATTAAAATTAGATTTATGAGCAGCTTTATAACAGTGAAGCTGCTAGGAAGTGATGGAATCATAAAGCCAGAGGTTTCAGATATTGTCTAGGCCACCTCTTACATTTCCAGGCAGGATTTTATTCCAGAAATACCTATTCTCTTGCCTAGTGTAGTGGTGGCAAGCATTTGTATTAAAATTTGTTTGGTACATTATAACCCAAATGCTATTCAATATGCTAAACTATATAAATTAGAAATTATTATTCATGAAAATACAAGAGAATGAAAACATTGGGAAGACTGATGATCAAATTAGTTTTTTAAAAAACTAGATCTATTAGCTCTTTTTCCCCTGGTACCGGGGATCCCACTCAGGACCTTGTGATTGCCAGGCAGACATGGTGCCACTGAGCTACATCCCCAGGCTTTTGATGTATTAATTTTAAAACTATTTGGTCAACTCATTATCTTTTTTTTTCAGTGTACCTTTTACTCAAAGTGTCTCAGTGAAAGCACCTATTGTTTAAAAATAAAAACATAGGCCTGGGGAGGTTCCGCTCAGGGGTTCCGCTGCCTGCCTGGCAAGCATAAGGAACTGAGTTGGATCCCTGGTACCAAAAACAAACAAACAAACAAATAAATAAATACATAAACATGTTTCCAGGATGTAAAGGCCATATTTTATGGCTGTCTAAATACTTGCTTCTATTCTTCTGTTTTATATTCTTTTAGCCTCCCCCTCAATCTGAAGGAGATTGTCATGAGGAAACAAAACAGTTAATTAAAAACTTGCACAAATAAGTTCCTCTTAACTGTAAGTACAGTGTAGGAGGGATTTTGCTTGAACATCAACAAGTGCATAGGTGAAGGGAATCTCAGCTTCCCTAAAATGACATGGAGTTGCACATTATAAAAAATATGGTTTGATTTCCACAGTGGTTGCACTAGTCTGCATTCCCACCAACAATGAAGAAGGGTTCCTTTCTCCCCACACCCCCACCAGCATTTGTTATTGGATGATTTCTTAATAGCAGCCAATCTTTCTGGGGTGAGGTGTAATCTCAGTGTTGTTTTCATCTGCATCTCTCAAATAACCAGTGATGTTGAACATTTTTTCATATATTTATTTGCTATCTTTTCATTCTTTGTGTGAGAAATGTCTGTTCATTTCAGATGCCCATTTTTGAATTGGGTTTTGAATTTGGGGGGTCTGATTTTTTTCAGTGTTTTATATATTCTAGATAGTAGTCCTTTGTCTGACATACAGTTGCTGAAAAATTTTTCGCACATTGTAGGTTGTCTCCTAGCTCTGTTGGTGGCTTCTCTTGCAGCACAGAAGCTTTTTAATAAGATAAGATCCCAGTATCCCAGTTGTTGATTCTTTGTGCAAGTTTCTGTGCCACTGAGGTTTTGTCCATAAAATCTTTTCCTATACCAATGACTTCAAGAGTTCTACCTAACTTGTCTTCCAGCAAATTTAGTGTTTCTGTTTTAATATTTAAATCTTTAATCCATTTTGATCTTAATTTAGTGCATGGTGATAGGTATGGGTCTAGTTATAATCTTTGGCAGGTTGAAATCTAGTTTTTCCAACACCATTTATTAAATAGGTCATCTTTCCTCCAATGGGGATGCTTGGCTCCTTTGTCAAACATGAGGTGCCTGAGCATATTTGTAGTCATTTCTTCATCTTCTAATCTATTCCACTGATCTGTGGGTCTGTTTCTTTGCTAGTACCATGCTGTTTTATCACAGTAGCTTTGTAGTATAGTTTCAAGTTTGGGATTGTAATTCCCCCAGCTATATCTCTGTGGTCTAAAATTTATTTTGCTATTCTAAGTCTCTTCTGGTTCCAAATGAATTTTTGGATTGTTTTCACTAATTCTGTGAAATATATTGTTGGAATTTCAATCAGCATTGCATTAAACCTATATAATAATTTTGGAAGTATGGCCATTTTCACTATATTAGTTCTTCCTATCCAGGAACAAGGGATGTCTTTCCATTTTCTTATATCCTCTTCGATTTCCTTTTTCAGAAAACTGTAGTTTTCAGTGTAGAGGTCTTTTGCTTCCTTTGTTAGGTTGACTCCTAGATATTTCTTTTTTGGGGATGTTATTATAAAAGGAATTGTTTCCCTAATTTCTCTCTCAGTGAGTCTATTATTTGTTTATAAAAAGGCTATTTTTTTATTAGTATGGAGATACCTCAAAGAATTAAGCTTAGAGTTCCCATTTGACCCAGCTATCCTCCTGCTGGGCCTCTTCCCAAAATAATTAAAAGAATCATATCACAGTGATATATGTGCACCCATGTTTATAGCAGGACAATTCATAATAGCAAAAGCTTGGAAACAGCCCAAGTGCTCATCAACTGGAGACTGGATAAAAAAGATGTGTTTTTTCATAAATGGAGTACTACTCAGCCATAAAGAATGAGAAACTAGAGACATTTATAGCTAAACAGATGCATATTGAGGCCATCCTCTTAAGTGAAATAAATAGGACACACATGTGTAAATACTGAATAGTTCCTCTAGTGTGAGAAACTGAAAGTGTAATTAAGGATACACATGGATGAAATGGCCTAATAACATATTTCTTGGATTATGTTTCCATCGTGGGTTATATGACTGTATAGAAATTTAATTTAGGGAGCAGCTTGGCTTATGTGGAGTCTGCTAGCTAACTGGAGTTTTTTTCCAGGCCACTATTTCTTCAATGTTGGTTTTGGGGATCTTTCTGAAACAAATCACATCCTCTGGTGTCTTGTTGTTTGAGATGCTTTTTTTAAGTTATATGGAAAAATGTTTAAGTGCTTTTCAGTTTTGGTTGAGTTCTACTGCATTTGAATATTATTGTAGCTTTTTCTCTCTTGCATTGTTCTTCTTTGAGTGGTTTTAATTTTTGTATGTGTGTGTGTTTGTTAATAAAGTTATTTTTAAAAAATTTTTTTAAAATGGTTTGAAGATCATTAGAAAAATGGCACTTCACTCCATCAGCCTATGCAGATAGCTTTTATCACAAATACATTTTTTAACTGTGCTGGTAGCTCAGAATTTAGCAGATACTTTAAAGTTAATTTATGTTTCCTAGAATTATGCCCTAGAAAGAGAACACTCTGAGAAGACCCCCATGTCCCAAAACATATTTCTAAAGTGCAAACGTTGAGCAGAAAATAGAATTTGGTAGTATTTTTCCATGTGCAAATGAATCTTCTGGGGATCCAAGAGAAAGAAGGATTTCGGGTCAGTGTGACTGTGTCCCAGGTGACACTAATGATGCTGATGTACAGATGTACAGATGTACAGATGACAGTTTGAGTAGCAAGGTTCTTGGTCAGGAATTAATTTTACAGGTATTGAATGGACCCAATTCCAAAAGATGGATATTTTACTCGTTACCTTCCAAAATATACTGCAAAATTTACCCCTAAATAAGAAAATTCCTTAAACATCATATATTTTTCCTAAGGAAAGAAAATGAAAGAAAGAAGAATGACTTACTTTTAAAACTTGTTTTAATATCCTGAAAAATAATACAGCTGATTTTATATTCGTTTGCCCAGTGGGTGCAATTAAATAATGAAACCAGTAAAATATCAAATATTTTACGTTACATTCAGGAAACAAATTATATTTTACTAACCAATTTATAATGAGCACAGATCCATTCTATAAGCAACAACTGAAAAGATAAAAGAGTTTTTACTCTCCAGAAATTTGCAATTTCATTGAAATTAGAGGTCCTATACACTTGCAGACAGCCAATTAATTTTTACTAAATGAATTGTTTTCTACACATTATATAAAGATAACATGTTCCAAGTGGAAAAGACATCTAAGACACAATTTTCAATCCATATATTTCTATTCTATTATGCAGTATGTAATGACACACTTATAGTGGGTAGCACATAAGTTCAACATATTCTTAATTTTTGTAATTGGACTGATTAAAACAACTCTTTCAAACCAAATTTTACAGCTTTTCAAATCCTTCTTTGAAAAAAGATATAGAGTGTCTTGGAATTGATAAAATGCACAATTGATTCTAATAGTTAACCAAAAGAAGTAATTTATTTCAATAATTCATAAATATCTACTTTTCTTAATGAATACATCAAATGAGATGTTTTCTTTGTGAGAGCTTTTGAATATTGTAATGATTGTACAAAAAGAGCATTAAAATATTAATAATCTTCCTGACCTTCAATAGGAAATTAACTGTATGGTCATAGGAAAATATTCTTATTTCTAAGAAAGCTTCCTAGCAAAATAAAGTCCCCAAGAACAGACAAATGATCTGTGGAGTCTTCTGACACTACACCATATGTTTTTATGCTGGTTCTATTACAGATGACAGGAAGAGGTTAAATGTACTTTCTCAGGCCACTGGTAAAAGGGTCATAATCTCAACATTTGGGAGGCAGAGACAGGAGGATCACAAGTTTGAGACCAATCTGAACTACATAGGGAGTGTAAGACCAGTCTGGACTACACAATGAGTCCCTGTCTCAAAAATTTCTCTTCTCAAAGATTCTGTGGCCCATACCCTAATACCCCTTAAGTTTCTCTGAAATAATATCTGTCGGTATATTAGACAGTCCTAGGGAAATTAAATTACTGTTGCCTAGACAGCAATCTTGCAGAGCCTGACATATTTGTCTTGGTGAGGCATCTATTATTCCTTTGTAAAGGAATTTTTATGATTTCTAAATTTGTAACCCTTGCATTAACTTATGAAAATGGAAAAAGTTCCTATGCTAGTAAATGTGCATTATGTGACCCTTGCCAGTTGGGAGCACTATTTAAGCTCTTTGAGATCTAGTTTCCTAGCCTGTAAAATGTAATAATGATGCCTGATTTATAGTAATTTTAAAAATTGTTGCTAATATATGTGAAAAGCCCACTATATAAATTTTATCAATTAATTCTTATAAATAATTACAAATAGGTAGCTGGTAGTTGTGAATGCTATATTTTGGTGGTATTGGTAAAAACAGTGGTAAGACTGGTTAGGAACAATGTAATGAAAACACCCTGAGAACTTTGAAAGTGCAATGGTATAGAGTCCAAATATTGTCACAGCCAAGGGGCAATCAGAAGAGAAATCTGCCAAAATTTTTTCATTGTTTAAGAAAAGCAAACAGTCATTAATGAATGAAAAAATTAATTTTCTTGACATTTATATTAGCATAACAATTAAACACTTGAAACTCAGCATTTCCAAAAGTTAAATATTGTTTTATTAGATTGACATATAATTCATATATTATAAATTAATATAAAATGTAATGCTTTTTCTTCTAGTCACAGTGTTGTACACCAATAACCATTTGCATATACTGTAATATTGTTACCAAAAGAAAAAGAAAACCTAAACCCGCAGTAGTCATTATTCTTTTTGTCTTATATTCCAGTTGCTGATATACATTAATTTATTTTCTTTCTGCATATATTTGTTTATCTGGAAAATTTCATATTAATGGAACTATGCAATATATGTTTAAAGAGTTTGTTTGCTTTCACAACATAATATTTTCAAGGTTTATTCATGTGGTAACATATATCGAGTTTTTCATTCCTTTTTATGCCTAAATAATACTCCATGGAATGGATATACCTCATTCTCATTCAATGTATCTTTTCACAAATAATTTTATATGTGAGCTTTTTAAACATTCTGGCTATTATTAATAATGCAACTATAAGTATATATATATATAATGTTTTCATATATACGTTTTCAATTCCCATGAAAAATGTACATGTGTTTATGTATGTTTATTTTTTACTTTTGCGTTATATCCACAGAACAAATTATCAGCAGGGCCCTATCTATCTATCTACCTAATGATAAAATTGATGAGTCATACAATAACTCAAATTTAACTTTTGAGTAACTATTTAACTGTTTTCCAATATGGCTGCATTATTTTATTTTCTCACCAGCAGTTTTTGAAGGTATTTCTTTTATATTCTCCTCAGATACTGTTATTACCATTTTGACAATACCTGTGCTAGTGGATGTAAAGTGATATCATATTTTTGTTTTCATTTGTATTTCTTTCGTAGCTAATGAGCTTGATTATCATTTCATTGTAGCATTGTTTAAAATATCAAACATAACGCATGAATCATCTTTCTAAGTCTAACTCAAGGTAAAATGTTCTTCAGAATACACTAAGGGAAAATAGGAAATGCAGAAGAATGTTGCAGTATACTGTCTATTAAAGAGAAAGCAGGAATGGACACACACATATCTATACATTGGAAGAGTTTATTTCTAGATGCACCTCCAACACCTCATATGGTCCCAGGTAATGCTTTGGGGAGGTGACTGATCATGAGGTATGCTGTTCATCAATGGAAGAATCCACTGATGAGTTTATAGCTAAATGTGACATTCGAGATGGAGCCTGGTCAGAGAAGGTGGGTCACTGGGGCTGTGGCCTGGAAGGAATCTCTCTCTCTCTCTCTCTCTCTCTCTCCCTCTCTCCCCCCCTCTCTCTAGCTCTAGCTCTCTCCCTCTCTCTCCCTCCTGCTCTCTCTCTCTCTCTCTCTCTCTCTGGCTCTCTCTCTCTCCCTTTCTCTCTCACTCTCGCTCTAGCTCTCTCTCCCTCTCTCTCCCTCCTACTCTCTCTCTCTCTCCCCCTCCCTCCTGCTCTCACGCCCTCCCCCCCCACTCTCTCTCTCTCTTTCCCCTCCCTCCATTCTCTCTCCTTCCCACCAGCACGCTGTGTCTCCTCTCCAAGCCCCTCTGCCTACACTACCTTGGAGCCAGGCAACTATGGACTGAATCCTAGACAAACTGTGAGCCATATAAACCTTTCCTCCTCTGTGGTGTTTGTGTCTGGTACTTTGTCTCAGCAATAAAAAAGTCACTAAGACATATCCTAAACACACTCCTTTAAAACGATCCATTGGCAAGAGAACATGTGGTAACGTCTACTACTGATCTCATAGACTGATAAATGTAAGACTGTTTCTTACAAGCTCTCACTCAGCCTAAAAGAGGGCACCATTGTTTCTTTTTCGTGGGAAAAAAAATTGTGAACATCTTTGGACTACTTGGCCCAAAATTTCACTCCCTTCTTTGTCTCCTACCTCTCCATTTTTATTTCCTCGTTAAAGTAAAAGCTGCTTTTTTGCACAAGTACTGAACTCCTCCATGGAATTCTTGATTTACTGATAAATAATTGAGGCAACCTGGGCCATAGTGCAACATCTCCAGGAACTTTGAGTGAAGAATTAGTAAAAAGTCTTATTCTGAGCCACTGCATATAAGTTAAAAGTGTTTCTATTTGGCCCGGAGATTTAGCTCAGTGGTGCCACACCTGCCACGCAAGTGCAAGGTCCTGAGTTTGATCCCTGGTACCAAAAAAAAAACTGTTTCTAATTACTTTAGTGTTACTCAATAAAACTAGAGTGAACATCACCAATTTAATGGAATAAAATTTGCATTACATATTTTTATTTGATTTCAAAGTGTTTTACCCTAGAACATCACACTCTATATGGAGCATTATTTTTGGCATTTCATGAAATATATAAAAATAAGATTATGAAATTTAGTAATTTTGTGATGAATTGATGAATAAAATTTGATGAGTCGAGAAAGGTTTCCTTAAGGAAAACTGTAGAGTTATGAACATTTATATGAATCATGAAGATAACTGCATTTTTTTATTTTCATTATGTAATATAAATCTATCTCTATAGAAAACTTAGCCTCAAAAAAATCAAAACGGTGATTATTTATTGTACCTTATGTATTACAGAAATAGAAACTATCCAAACACTTATCAATAAGAAAAGACAAAAAACCTATATATTCATAAAAAGAATACCAGGTGTAAATATAAAATGTTGACCAGATTTATTTGTACTGGCATGAATAATTTCCAAGATATATTGGATGACCATTGATCCTGACATCTCAATTTCTACGATTGAAATAGGAAGAAGAGGTGCCAAGGGGGAAGGGGAAATGGGAGGGGTAGGTGAAAAGAAAGAAGGGAATGGAATTAATATGAGAAAATGGAAAAATGGAAACAAAGTCTTTGTAGATAGGGAGGAGTGGAGGGGTTGAAGGGAGGGCAGGGGAATGGGGAAAAAATAAGAACCAAGATGGCTTATGTAAAGGTGCAAATTTCCAATGATGAATGTCATTATATTGTATAACTTAAATGTACCAATATAATTAATGAAAAAAATGCATAGCAGATCAGTTGAGCACAGTCATATGTCTGGGTAAGTTTTGTAGGTGTGGACTTGGGTACTATATGTATGGTTTCTCATTTGTTCCCTCATGCAGTATTGCTCCATACACTCTGCCACCATCATATGCTCCCCTTGCAGCTAACTGATTATGGACTGATTTCCCAAAAACATAAGATAATTTAAACCTTTCCTTCTTTAAACTGTAAGTGTCAGGTGTTGTGTCTGTCAATAGGATAGTTGACTAATACAAATTATTATGTGATAATTAAGAAGATAAAAGAACCACATGTTGATAGCATATTCAGCAGGGCATAATGCAATTTTGCCATAAAGGCATGTAAACATTGGTCTATTTACCACAATTTATTCTTTAGGATATTTCTATTGATATTTTATTATTTTTAATTTTATGAGTTTTATTACTTTAAACAGTGAGTACCTAACAGGAAAATATTTTTAAAACATTGAATTTTTAATATTGTTAGGGGTCTATAAAAAAGCATCAAAATTTTCAACATCAACTGTCTTTTGGTGTACAAAGTCTAAAACAGAACAGCAGAAATAAATTCCTATATGAATTACAATGGAAATACCAATAGCACTCTACAAAAAATAATCTTCAATTATCATACTTAAGGGCAATCTTCACGCATGACAACAGCACATTCCATACACATGTATCACTTACATTGATAGTACATGTGTTTTGATTTCCTGGCTTTTTTTAGAACATACTTGACATCTTGCTCATCTTGTTGTTTTGTTACGAGCTTCCTACTACATTGTACAATGTGCACTTAGCAGGAAAATAACATATCAATAAAATAAAGTATCAAATATGTATTGAGTGCATAGAATAGACATCAAAATTTTCACATCAGCTGTGTACATACTTACAAAACCTAAAAGATAATATCAGAAATAAATTCCTATATGAACAGCAATGAAAATACCAATAAAACGCTACAACAAAGATGATCCTTGCTTTAATTGTCACACCCAAGGCAGTCTTCACATGAAAATTTCATATTCCATGCACAAGTGTCATTTACACTGATAGCATGTATATTTTCTTCTCTTATCCTTTCTTGTAGCACACAGTTGACTTTGTTTGGTTTTCCTGTTGTCACAGTAAGTCTTTGTGATGTTGTGCCTGGCTGTTCACCCATCAGCTCATCGGTGTGCTCTATAATTTTATTTTTTTGCATAATACCATAGGCAGGAATATTTTGTTTTTCCTCTGCTGGAAATGATCCCTTGTGAGTTCCAGTCCCAATTCTCTAAGAAATTTTTTCTGTGGTATTTTGCACTAGTCATTTTCTTTGTGAACTATCAAACTATTTATGCCACATATGTTTAAGATCGAGTAAAACACAACCATTGGCCAACACCCTGAGATTGAGTGACATCATACTTGGTGCATAACTCATCAGCACCATCTACTCCACCTTTGACTTTGTTGTAGAAACTTTCCATCACAGCCTTCTGTTTTGTTGAGGTTTCCTTATCAATACTTCCATCATGGTGTAATGTTGACATCAGCAGTACCAGTTTGCTTTTCCAGTTTTAGTATATGTGCTGCTGAAGCGAACACCTGTTTGTCTTACTTTTCCATGTATGAAGCCAGGGTAAATCTTTCTGAAATCCAAAGATTATACTATAAAATTCTCTGTTTGGAAACTGCAACATTTTATTTGGAATTTCTGCTTTGTTCTTGTGTACATGTTTTTGTGCTGGTCAACTTATGCTCTGTTAAGCAAATATAGCATCAATTGGAAACTGGTAAAGCAGTTGTAGAATGTCACACTCTGATTAGTTTGTAAGATGTGAGAAACAAGTCTGTTCACAACATCATTTATTTATTACTATACAAATAAGGATTTGGTGGCTGAGTTCCAGGATAAATTTCTAAATTGAAGGCATAACAGGTCTTCACATATACAAGGGCATACATTTTTCCCCCATTAAGTTTATTGGTACATTTTAGCAATAAAATACAATTACATACATCATTGGGATCTTGTACCATTATGTGAGTATCTTGATTCTTTTTTTTTCCCCTTCCCCTGCCCTGCCTCCATACCCTCCACCCTTCCTTATTTGCAAAAATTTTGTTTCTATATTTTCCTTTTCTCATATTTTTTCCCTTCTTTCCTTTCCCCTGCCTCTCCCACTTTCCCTGCTCCTTTAGACCTTTACTTCCTATTACACAATATCAATTATACTTTTTAAAAATTAAAATATCAATACCTAGGAGATATTACCACAGATTTTACAGAATTTAAAAGGATATAGAAAGCATATTACAAAAATCTGTTTTGAAATAAATTTGACATCTTCTAAGAAGTACCTTGGAAGACAAATTAATGAAACTAACTTTGGAAGAAATACAAAATTCGAATAGCTCCTATTAAAGAGAGTATATTCCTAGCTTGAAAACCTACCTATATGACAACAGCAGGCTCATAAACATTTTAACTGATAAATTATATCAAACATTTAAAGCAGAAAAAAAAGGAACACTTCTCCCCTCATTTTAGGAACTCAACATTGTGCTAATCCTAAAACTGGATAAAGATAATAGAAAAAAAATGTATGAACATAGACAGAAATTTGTTTAACAAATCAAACTATTAGAAGTCAGATCTGGCAGTATGTAGAAAGTGGTTTTGTCATAGGTATGGCAGTGTTGGTTCAGCATTGGAAGATCCACACTCAAAAGTCATCATTTTAACAGAGGACAGGAAAAAGCCATATGTTCCTGTCACTAGTTGGAGAGAAAGTATTGGACTAAACTTTACAACTGTTCATGATAAAAGCTATCAGGAGACTAGAAGTAGAACAGAACCTTCTCAACCTGTTAAAGACATGTACTCCATACTTCCAGCGAGAATGCCTTATATGAATGGAGAAGATACAATGTTTTCTCCGTAAGATGGGGAACAAGGGCAGATATGCTTACTCTTTATCTGTTCATTAAACTTTGAAACCTAGGCCCAACCAAAATAGTCTGGCAATAAAATGACACAATTATTTTAGGATTGGCAAGGTAGAAGCAAAATCTTTATATGTAGATGAAATGATCATCTACAGAGAAAAATACTAAGAAATCTCTAGGAGCCCCTAGAACTTGTATTTGAATTTAGCAGGATTAGAAAACACAAGGTATATGTAAAAATTCAGGTCTGTGTATACTTACTATAAATGAAGAATTGGATATTGAAATTTAAAAGTTATTTAGGAGTCCAAAAGACCTAGAAAAGTTAAAAAAAAAAACCAGTGTTGGAAGACTTTTAGTACCTAATTTTAAGACTTCTTCTAAAGCTACGGTAATCAAGGCAGTGTTGGTGTAAGGAAAGATATATAGATCAGTGGAAAAAAACAGAGAATCTAGAAATAGAACCACACATATATGGTCTACTGAGTTTTGAAAGATTATTTAACATTAGCATTTTATAGAATATAAACTCAAGAGCCGAGGAAAAGATAGTGTTTACAGCAAACGGCACTAGAACACCTGGTATTCGTATATAAAAAATAACTTCAACCCTTTATTTCCATACATAAAAATAACTTGAATGGATCTATGAACCTAAATATGAAAGCCTAAAAGTATAAAACTTTAAGAAGAAATTATAAGGGAAAATGTTTATGAATTTAGGGTAGGCAAGAACTTCCTAGGATACAAAAAACATGATGTATAAAAGAAAAAAATTGATAAATGAGATTCTATCAAAATTTAGAACTTTAAATGACATCATTAAAATGAAAAGTAGTCCTTAAACAGACTATATTTATAATGCATATAACCTATGACCAGAAAATATAAAGAACTCTTACAGCTCATTAATAGACAACCCAATTGAAAAGTATACATAAGAAGATGATAAATAGCCAGTACAGCACAAGAAAAGATTGCAACTCTAGAATCAGAAAAAATACTAATCAGTACAATAACAAGACTGAATTATACACTCATTAGGGAGATGAAGTTAAAAGTTTTAAAAGCCTTGTCATGACTTTTTCTTTTTGTTGGATTCTCCCCCTTTGCATTTAATTTGTCACACCCAATGGATTCATTCTGCTGGGTTTCCTGGGGTTGTGATCCTCATTGTCTTCTCCTAGGGAATTGTCTAAAATTTTTTGGAGTGCCGGTTTGGTATTCATGAAGTTCCTGAGGTGCTCTTTATCATGAAAGTATCTTATTTCTCCATCAATTTTGAAAGATAGATTTGCAGGGTACATCAATCTGGGTTGGAGGCTGTTTTCCTTTAGGGCTTGAAACACATCACTCCAAGCTCTTCTTGCCTTGAGGGTTTGCATTAAGAAGTCTGCTGTGATTCTGATAGGCTTTCCTTTGTATGTGATTTGTTTCTTTTCTCTCACTGCTTGTAGAATTTTGTTCTTCTGTTGGACTTCTGGAATCCTAATTATTATATGCCTATGTGTAGATTTTTTTTGATCAAGGCTAGCTGGAGTCTTATATTCTTCACTTATCTGTATGTGAAGTTCTTTTCCCCTGCTTGGGAAGTTTTCTGCCTTCACTTCTGTGAAAAGATTTTTTTTTATGTCATCTGCACTCTCTCTTTTTTCATTGACTCCAATCAGTCTTATGTTATTCTTCTTTGCATCGTCTAGCAGCTGCTGCATTGATTTCTCATGTTCCCTTACAACTTTAAAGCAATTTTTCTTTTCCTGGTCACTAATTGCAATCTTATCTTCTATATCTGAAATTCAATCCTCACATTGGTTCATTCTGCTGGGCAGACTTTCACTGGATTTTTTAATCTCCTGCAAAACTGTTTGCATCTGTTTTATTGGTTCCATTTGTTTCCTATGTTGGGATTCCATCATGGTCCTCAGATCCTCTATTTTTTTTATCTTTGTCCTCTCTAGATTTATTAATCATGTCTTGCACTATGAGCGCAATCTTTGCTGTTATCTGAGTAATTATTTCTGATTTCATTTTTACCAGATCCTCTTTTGTTTCCAGTTCAGAGAGCCCAGGTTGTTGAGTATCAGATTGTTCCATCTCGTTTCCCTTTGGGATTGCTGTAGGTGATCAGGAAGTCTGTTTTTGAGGCTTGTTTATGTGTCTTCTCATTTCCACAATGGTGGTGGTGGCAGGGGGGGGTTGCTTCTGGTGCCCGTGTGGCTCACCTTCTCTGCCCTAGGCATGTGGAATCCAAGGGTTTAAATTTTTATCCTGTATTTTGATCCATTGCCTTTCCAGTCTTGCAATTACTATGAAAAATCCTGCCTAAGTATAGCAGACCTACAACTGCTTTCAGCTCAGCTAGTGAGGTATCATAGTAAAAACATTTTGGAATATTGCTATAGGTCCATATAGAACATTTTACTTGTATTTCAGCTATTTTACTTGTATTACATCTTGTAGCATTTCATCTGTTACAATTTCCAACACTGAATGGCAGTGCTGGCATTCTGACCAATAGGTTTCACCTCTGCCAAGATCCTCACTATATTTTCAGACCTCATTGAATCATTCCATTTGGTTGCGTGACAATTTTGTCACATTTCAATTAGTCAAATATATGCTCACATTGCTGTTTTCTTCATCACGTGAATCAAGGAGGTCTGCATTCCTTGTGTCTGTATCAGTCAATTCTTGCTTCATTTTACTGTCACAGGAACTTTGGCTCATATGGCCAATATCAAATTGATTGTCACCTTCATCATCTATGCATGAGTAATCTGATGATTCATTTTTAACCTTCTCCAAAACTTGCAAATCTGTTTTTTCATGAGCTGAATTGGGCCACTTCTACCAGAAAAATCCAAAGAAAAGCTTTTGTGAAACAAATCCTAAATCCCCAGAAATGCATTAGTTACTGCTATTGGCTCTCAAGTCTTCCCCAAGAATTAAATCCCTTTTGTGTATGATATGTGGTTTCTGCAGCATCTTCAATGAAATCAATTTCTTAGAAGAATGAGGCCAAGGAGAAGGTATTCCATAACAATGAATGTGATTATACGGAATATAAACATATTAAATAGATATGCACAATTTGACTTTGAAGTTGTACCTTTTAAAAAGATGAAGACAAAAATTTGAAATGTATAGTATAATAGAAACATGATGTTATATATTTCTATTCTTTTTATGTCCTAAATGATCTGTAACATCCTCCCTGGTACCACAATATTAGGATATTTGGGGCTTGGTGTCCATAACCTAGACAATTCAATCTACATATAATGGTTTTCTGGATTTAGAAGGATAAACACACAAATGTCTAATATGTTTACTGAAATCTATCTCTCATATAATTGGTTTTTATGGATACCAAATGCATCATTTTACCAGGTGTAGAAAAAAGACTTTATATGTTAATTCAATTGTTATACAATTCTTCAGAATAATCATTTTATACATAAAGGAAAAGGGATTTTGTCTGGATCATTTTTTTAATCCATAGAAAAGGTACATCATGGAGGAAAGAGGAAAACATAAGGACAGTTGTCAAAGTTTGCCTTCAGTAATTTCATTTCACAGTTTTCTGCTGATTGATTTAACAGTGTTCAAAGGTATATCAGCCCTGTGCCAGGGATTTAGCTCAGTGGTTCCATGTTCGCAAGCAGAAGGTCCTGAGTTTGATGCTCAGTAACAACAACAACAAAAAAAGGTATATCAGCCCATAATGAACTGTAAATAATTTATGAAAAATGCATATGGTATTGCATGTGCTTCTCAGAGTTGTTCTGTAGTAATTATTCCTGGTTTCCTGTTATAGACATAACATTAATATTCTAAGAATGTATGTAGTTTTATTTAGAAATTCATACAATGTTAATGTATTCATCACAAATCTGATACACTAAAACATTCACTGTAAGCTATAATGCTGAATGAATTCATTAATCATAGGGGGTTTTTTTTGCTTCAATCTCAAAGCTTAATCTTACTTTGATTAAATAATGTCCTGATGGCTTAGTAAAAATTCCAATCAACTAAATTATTCCCAATACTAAAAGCAAGAATTGCCTAAGAAGATGTGTTTGTGCAGAATTTTGACCTTCTTTGTTGGTACTCTAAAGTCCTGAAATTTCAACTTACTCTTATTCCTGGTATATAGTTATTATTAATGTAAAAAAAGACAAATATCAATAATGTCCTCCTATTTCTGAAATCAGATTGATGAAAATGCAATGGTCTGGATATAAACAATAAATTTCCCTTCTCTACGTGGTATGATTTTGGGGGCCACCATTTGCATTCAAACAAGACTTCTCAATGTCAGTTAAAAAGTCTGAAGTATAAACAATGTGTCTTGAGTCTCACATTACCTTTGTCATTAGACTCTGCTTTCCTTCAGCATAGAAATGAGATTCAATTTTGTATTCTCTTTATTCTCGAAATGCTTTGTTTCAGAAGAGGAGTTAAACACATGAAAATTTGTAGAAAGAAATACTGTGTTTAAGTAATTTCTTACTACTCTGCATGAATTTCCACTAAACTCAATGCTCTAAAATTATTTAAGTGGATGGTTTCCACAACTAGAGAGAAATACTTAATATACTATGTAATTTTTTTAGTTCTTTCTCTAAATACACTGTCAGTTTACTTCTTCTAGAAAACACGTAATAAAAAAATTGATGAAGAGATTTCTTGGGAATACTCTATTTGAAAGGTGAAGGAGAATGAGGATAGTAATGAAAAAAACTTATCATGAGTCCAGCTTGTACTTGAGGAAGCAAACAAAAAAAAGGATTGAACAGGCAATACTCTAGACTACAATTCTCTGTGAGAATGTCTCTGACAGTTCAACAGGAAGCTCTATTACAAAGATATCCTGAAAGAAACTTTTATGTTGGGTAAAAATGACTAGTTCCTAGTAGTGTCACTGGCTTGTGCTCTCTTGAAAGAGTACGTTTTCAGCTTAAACACTGCATCAGAGACCAAAGACACTGTTAGTGCAAGCTACCTGCTAATAGTACTTTTGTAATGGATACTCTAACTAGAACATCTCTATAGCTACTTATGCACCTATTCCTATCACAATTACTTTTTCCTGAATTTTTTGATGGCAAATTTTAATGTCTTCAAATATCTTTTCAGTATCTCCTCCATAAGTGCTTCTTTTCTTATATTTATTACCATGAAAAGTTTTCTACATTTACTTTTTATTTCCTATTAATATTTATTCCCCTGTTACACATGTATGATGTTTATAACATACTAGCAATGCAAAAAAGTATCACAGAATGAGTCTAACACAAGGGAACCACTAAATTCTTATTGTAATGTCCAAGGAAATGATGAATAAGGCCTGAATTATAACAACACTAATCACAAAAATACTTGAGAAAAAATATTCAAATGTCAAGTGGGTTGAGTGGAACTCCGTAAGAACAAAGATTGTGTCCTCCTGATCTTTGTATTCCCAATACTACCTACGGAGTAATTATCAGAAACATATATTTATTAAATATTTCTTAGATATAAATCATTAAAAAATCATTCATTTCTCTTTATGTAATCTAAAGAAAAAATATTTTATGGAATATACAATAGATATTTCAATGTCAAGAGCTGAGTTGTTTTGACTTATTTTCCCTATGGTTAGAAAAACACTTCAAAATGCATTGCATTTTTGTTAGTACATAATGTAATAACAAAATGTATTAAGAGAATTTTATATAAACATACAAAACTTAATATGAGCAATTTTATATTACAAATAACAAAATATTATAATAAACGTTAGGAATTATATGTTATGCTATATGTAAAGTATCAGGATATATTGAAAATAATGTGGAGGAAGATGGTGGCCACCATTCTGGGAGTTTGATACATGTGGATGCAGTAACTGAGGAGCCGAGAGACACTGGCTTTGGGCTTATAGGTGGATCCAACATGGCTGACTAGAAGAGGTGTCCTATAAGAGATACTCAGAGAAGAGTCACTGAAAATATTGGTATGCAGAGTCACTCACACCCTCAAACAGAAAATTAATGTGAAAGACAACCCCTGTATATCAAACCAAATATCTATATCACTGAAAGGGAGAAACGGCACCACCACAGCTGGTCTGCACTGCGTCCTCTAGAGAGCAGCCATTCTAGAGCGCCCTGCCAGCCTGAGGGAGCAAATCAGCACTGCAGAGGTCAAACTCCTAGCACAGAGTATACTGGCCCCTTCTCTCCATCACCACCCCAAACACTGGGAAATGCTGCATCCCAGTGGCGTCCTTTCCAGCCCTCACCGCAAGCAAGTGAAGCCCCCTCCCCAGGCAAAGAGAGGCTTAACAGGAAAAATGGTAAGACAGCACCAGGTCTGCGGACAGGGACCCATAGATCACTTTGCTGGAGACAGAGATGACGGCATGAGACTAGACAGTTGTGTGAAAGTGACCTCGTCTGTCATTTCCATGAGGATTTGAAAAATCTGAGTTAGAAGGAAATATTGAACTGAACCACCGTCTCTCTGTGGGGCAAAGCATTCCTAAACCAGGCCCTAGGACTGTGTCAGATTCTTCTGGCCAGAAGGGGCGTTCTTGAGACATGGTCAAGCTGGAGTCTAAACACAGGAAAAGATGGGATAGGCTGGGGCAGAGAACTTCCAGTGACAAAGGAGTTGAAATCTCTGAAGAAAGAGCATAGAGATTCACTCAGCACAAAAGGAAGCAGGCATCACAGGACATTGGCAAAAGGTGAAGGAGAGAATGGAGTCAGGAAACTTATTATACATCCTCCTTTCCTTAAATTAATTGAGGTGGTTAGACTGTGAAACAGAAAAATTACTGCAGTTAACTATGCCATAAGCACAGCCTGCATTAAGGAGAGAGACAGCCTGAAGAAACTGACACTGCTCACCACTTCCGGGAAGGCTGATAAACAGCCTATAGAAAGGTGGGTAATTGATGTGGCTGGCTGCAAACAGAGGAAACTAAAACAGGAAGGGAACTTTGTGGTTAGTCTGGCTTTATTGCATAGCACTCACTAGAGGATTGCTTGTACATTCTTTTGTTGGAGTGTTTGCTCTGGGTTAAGCTGGATTTTGGTGTTTGTCTTGTAAGTTTTTGTTATGTTGTAATTGGTGTTTCTTTCTCTCTTCTCTTTGCTTTGTTTTTCTTTCAATTTTTGTTTGTGTATCGATACTACTTTTACCCGTCTTCTACTTTTAATATTGTTCTTTAAAATAGTTTTTTTTCTTATATTTGCTCTTATGAAGACTTACTTATCTTTTCTCATATTAACCTTCTATTCTCCCTATTCTGTTCTTTTTGCTCTTCCTTATTCTTGTCTTCCCTTGCATCTTAGCAACCGTTCATGTGTACAAATATATCAGCAGTTTCTGTCAACCTTGCATCTTTCCTCAACCCTAAATTACTCCCCTCCCTAATCCTGCCCCTGTCCCTGAAACCTCTGAGCATTAGCCACTTACTCCAACTCTAAAAAGCCTGCAACAGACTCTGCCCCCCGATTTACTCTTTTGTTTTTAGCTATTATTGTTTCTCCTATCTACCACTCTTCCACAGACTTGCCCCCTTCTTCCCTTCTTTCATCCTTCCATCTACCTCTTCCAATTTCTTTTCCTTCTACATCACAGTCTAATTGCTAACAAAATTATAGTATAGTCCAGTGGTGGCAAACCTATGGCACATGAGCTGCAGGGGGATGTTTGTTTTCGCTGAATACTCTAAAAGACTCGCCATCACTCGTATAAACTCTGAAGGGTGTTGATGAAAGGAAAAAGTGCAAAAGCCAGATTTAATACATATAAGTGATGTACGATCAGATGTGTTGATACTTTTCTAACTAGTAGAAATTCTCTCTTCTCCACACAGTGACAGGGTCCAATCCATTTAAATTGGATTGCTGAAGAACTATCTCCAGACAAATAAAGCAGCAAACATATCACCAGAAGGCAAAATCTAACTAAAAATATCTTCATATCAGCTCTACAATCTATCCTTCTGTGCTCACTTTACTTGACCTCATTCCCAGCACCCCTCAAAAATATAGAGAGAGATGGAAACAGAGAGATAGGGGAGGGAGGGAGAGAGAGGGTGAGAGAGAGGCATTGGAAAGCAAGCTACAAAAGGCCTATAAGAGCTACATATTAAAACAAAACCAATCTACTGGAAGATAAAACAGATAAAGCTTTCGAAGTCATAGGTTAGACAAGGAATTTCTGAACATATTTCCAATTACAAAAGAAATAACAGAGTGTCAACAAATAAGATTGTGCTGAATTTAAAAGCTTTTGCCTAGCAAAAGAAACAACCAACAGAGAGGAGGCAACTCATAGAAAGTTTTTCTCACCCATTGCTCAGACAGAGGACTAATATCTGGAATATATAACAAATTCAAAAAATTACCCTTTCTAAATAAAAGACCCAATCAAAATGGGCAACTGAAAGGAATAAACACTTCTCATAATAAATACATTTGTCATCTCACAAGACAACAAATTTGTGAAAAATGTTCGACATCATTGGCCATTGGAGAAATGCATAATAAAACAACACTGAGAGTTCATCTGTCTCCAGAAGAACGGCAATCATCAAGAAATCATCAAATAATAAATTCCGGTGAGGGTGGTTAAAATGAAACCTCCTACATCGCTGGTAGATATGTAAATTAGTACAGTTATTGTTGCAGCTTGCCTCTAGATGTCCTCCAAATCCTCTCACAGTCTTTTACGAAGGTGGCTAAATCTGGAATATGTGATGCTGTGGTTAAGGGCATGTGATTAGGAAACCAGTACATTTAAGTGATTGGTTTTGGCAACGCCCTAATCCCAGTAGTGTGGATGGGGGAAAAGGGGGCATTAAAACTCTGTTAAGGTCTCTTGTTGCTTTTGCTGTCTTCCAACTGATGCCCCTCTACCACCCTGCCTCGGAGCCAGGTGATTATGGACTGCAACTTCTATGAACTATAAACCAAATAAACCTTGACCCCTTTAACTTTAGGTATTGGGTATTTTGTCTCAGCAAGGAGAGAAAAAGAACTAAGACAATTATTATAGAAATAAGAGTTATGGCTTGTGTCTAGATGTCCCTCCAAAGCCTCATACAGTCATAGGTGGAGCT
Organism: Heterocephalus glaber; assembly: GCF_053883595.1. NCBI lineage: Eukaryota > Metazoa > Chordata > Mammalia > Rodentia > Bathyergidae > Heterocephalus > Heterocephalus glaber. Next base: position 26,642,352 of record NW_028258151.1, on the reverse strand, counting down.
TTTTCAGAGTTGGCTGAATAGAGTGTGTGATTGATTCATGGTGCAATGCTAGGATTAAAGGTGCTAGGAGTAAGGGTAGGTGATTAGTAAATCAGTCCACTGAATTCCAGTAGTCTAGATAGAATATAAAAGGGACAGAAAAAAAGCTTCTAAGGCCCCTTGCTTGCTTTGCCACCCTCTGCCCACCATGAACTGTTTCTCCTCTGTGATGCCCTCTGCCATGCCACCCTGACTTGGAGCCAGCTGATTATGAACTGAAACCTCTACAAACTGATCTAAATATACATTTCCTCCCTTGTGCGTGTTGAGTATTTTGACTCAGTAACAAGAAAAGTAACTAAGACAATAAATATCTAGCTTTCTCAAAAAACTAAAAAGAGAAATTCCACTTGACCCAGGTAATGTCCTTCTCAATGTCTTCCAAAAAGAGTTAAAAACATCATATTGTAGTGATGATACATCAATACCAATGTTCAAAGTAGCAGAATTAATCAAAGCTAAATTTTAAAAGTAGCCTATATATCCATCAACAGTTGAATCAATAAAACAAACGTGATTTCTATAATGTTATGTTTGGCTTATGTTTAGATGTCCCTCCAAAGTCTCATGTGTTCATAAATGAGGCTTTTTCAGAAGCGGCTGGATCTAGAGTATATGTTACTGGGATTGATTCATGGTGCAATGCTACAATCAAGGGAATTAGGATTAAGGGGTATGAATGCTACCTGACCTAAGTAACCTGGATAAAATATAAAGGCTAGAAAGAGCTGTGGTTGTCCCTTGTTTTCTCTTGGCTGCCTGCTTGCTGTGGACTATTTCTCTTTTATGATGTCTCTCTGCCATGCACCCTGTCTTGGAGCCAGCCAACTATAAGCTGAAACCTCTACAAATTGTGAACTAAATAAACCTTTCCTCCTTTATCTTTGGGTGTCAGGTATTTTGTTTCAGCAGCAAGAAAAGTAACTGAGACATATACATAATGGAATCCAGTAAGTTCTTGACTTACAACACTCAGTTATGAAATTTCACAGATACAGATGTTCTTTGCATTATGAACACTCGTAGATGCAAACAAATCTTTATTCATAACTGGCAGGCCTTGAGTAAATTACTTAAACTCTTGTGATTCAGTTTTTTACATGCTAGGTAAAATAAAAACCACTTTGTGTGGCTTTATAGGATTTACTTATTAAAGTGCTCATCTGAACATACTTAGTAAATGAGCAATTGATAGCTGTTTCTTCCCCTTCGATTTCTTCCATTTTATCAACTTATACAGTTTATCTAAAACAATTAAGGCCAGGGATTTAACTCAGTGGTTCCATCACCTGCCTTGCAACCACAAGGACCCGAGTTCGATCCCTAGTACCAAATAAATAATAAATAAATAAATAAAACGATTTAAAAAGTATTCACTCAATTACATGGTCTTTCATCAGATTACCTTTGCAAGGATTTTCATGACAATTAATTGATATTTTATAATTATTTTCTTTGTTTCATCATGACTACTTTAGTTATGTAACACCTAATGATTAAGTAGGATAAGATTTTTCTTTTTTGTGATGCCTAAATCAGCATATCTATTTTTCTATAGTATGATTTTTTATCTAATAAATAATTTTTTATACTAGGATTGAACTCAGAGCCTCACACATCCTAGGCAAGTGCTCTACCACAGAGCTACATCCCCCAGGTTGTTTTTTATTTTATTTTTACAAAGAATCTCATTAAGTTGTGCATTCTGGCTTCAAACTTATAATCTCCTGCATCAGGCTCGCAAGTAAATGGGAATACAGATATGTGTTATTGTGCCTTGTCTCAAAATATTTGTTTGATCTCATAGAATCAGCCACACAATCAAACTTATATCTCAAACCACAATCAATCAGGAACATAGCATATAAATCATGAATTATTTTCACAACAAGCATGTTTTCAGACCACCTTCAAAATTGTCATGAAATAATAACTATAGGTAAAAGGTTGTGTGAGATTCTTTTCATTTTTTATAAGGAAAAAATTAAAAATAATAAATTAACGTGTTAATCTTGTGTAAAATTCCTCATCTTTTCCACAGTAGGATTTCCATAATCTTAACAGCATAGGTTTAGTATTCCAGCAATAGTAGTAGTAATATAACATCTATTATTAATAGTTGCAGTCATAATAAAACATATATATATATATTTACAAACATATTGCACTTCCTCATGTTCTCCCCTATAGTCTCACAAAATCACTTTGATCATGCAGTGCTTTACATTATCTACATTTTACAGATGCATGAATACAGGAGCAGAGAGCTTAATTAAATCATCCCACTTCAGAGCAACAAGGAGAAGAGGCAAGACCCCCACCCTACCAAGTAATTTAATTCCAATCCCTTTTCTCTTCCATTATTTCATGCTTCCCTCTCTTCCATAGGCAAAATTAACCTCTAAGAAAGATGTTATCACAGGTTAACTTTTAAGTTGAATGATCACTTCAGGATAGCTATAGCAATAACATGTCATAAAATTTAAAAATCTGATACTTAAAATCATCTCTCCAAAGATTTTGTTAATTAGTGTAAAATAAGTTAGTATTTTTATGTTTTTTTCCAATGTGCTATCATCTCTTCTAAATAGAAGAACAATTGAAAACCAAGAGTTTTATTTAATTTGTGTATTTTTTGCATATTATTTTGGTTAAATAAGCATATCTATGTAAAAATTTATTACAGCTTGATTTAGTGCCCAGATTTTCCTAGCATGGTCTCATACCAATTTGATTTGCCCAACTGGCAAATATTTAGAGATTAATAGGGAAAATTACATGATTGAACAACAAGTAATGCCAGTGGGTCTCCTGTAGCTATGTTGATTCCAGAACAAGACTTGTAAGTTGCAAACAACTCCAGATAATAGTTTTACCTCTATGAGTTCTCTAAATCTTTGTTTTCTATCACAGCATCAATGTTATCTCTTAAAAAAGCATGGTTTTACTTAGCGCTGTTGAGCTTCACAGCCAGAGGGATAAACAGGCTAGACAAAAATAAAAGCTATAGGAGAAATAAGGCTGGTTTTATTTTAAAATGAAAAATGCATTACACTAAGTAAATTATGGGAATAACCAGAGGTCATAAAAATGAATGTCAAAACATTCCAAATCTGAAGATTATGGTCCTAAATATAGATTTATTTTCTCTGATAAACAATCAGCTCACTCCAAAACAGAAACAAAGACAGAAATTATATAAACAGCCAAAATTATATTGCTTTATGTTTATCTACAGTAATATGAAAAACTACCCTAAAACAAGGTTCTGTTTTTAGAAGTTAAACTTTTCTCTGAAAACTTCCCACAACAAACCTTTTCCATTTATCCATTATAACATTGATATTTTGCATTGGATCAGCTTAATACAAGTTTTTATTAACATAATTTCTACTAAGCACTGGTGTATTTTTAAATCAACCATATATCAATTGAATATCATATTGATAATAAGAGAAAATAATGAATGTTAATAAGTAAGAATATAAATTAAACTTGTGCATAATACAAGAATTTTAGACATTTTACCCAGAAAGAAATTCATTTCCGTCTAATTAAAGGTGATGCTTACTAATTAATTACTTCATAAAGCAATCGGGAAAGATTTTAAAAGGAAATAATTTGTTTACAGCTCACTTAAATCTCTGGAAGAGAAAAAGATACTGAATGACAAACAAGGAGAAGCCTCTATAGTGTTGTTTAACCTCAACATCGCAATGGAACCCAAAACTGTTTTACAAAAGCCTCAATGTACACAAAGGCTATCTGTTTACAGTGTGGCATTTTGAAGTAAGAAATTTTTATGTTCATCTATGAATATAAGGCTATATTGGATTTTTGCTGAATAAAAATAGCATCTGTCTATACTTGAATCTTTTATAACACCACCATTAGTTGTTGAAAACTGAAATCAATATATTTTGAATTCACACTGGTAAATAATAATGAAATGGAATTTATTTTCCATAATATTCTAAAGTTTACTGAAGACAAGCAAAAATAATTTAACTACTTTCTCAAGAAAATGCTTGCTACTGGACCACAGGACTGTGGACCAATTTAAAAACCTTACCTGACAAATCTAATAGCTTGTTAATAACTAAACCTAAAATGTACCAATAAAATTAATTTTTTAAATGAGCAGCTTTATGACCTTAACCTTATTGTTACTACTAAACCAAGTTTTGTGTGTCATAAACTTTGCATAGAATCAGTTCCCTCTCTGAGCAGCCAATCTTAAAATCACCCAATATGTACTTAAAACTTCAAAAATATCTTCCCCTGTCTATTTTTCTGAAATAATCACTGAAAGTGTCAAGGTGATGTTACTTATCACTTTATGTCTAATAAGTGTAGCTTCCTTTGAACAAAAGAGTTTTCTGATGAATTCTGAGGTGAGCAGTTGACTATGGATTCACTGGATACCGAAATATCACTCTTTCATAGAAACAGAAAATAATGGAAAATCTTTTATCTTATGGCTTGGCTCAGTAATTTGCAAAAAGCAGTCACTGCTTAGAAATTTTCTGATACATAAATTTGCTATTGTTTCATTCAATCATTAAGTATCTAACATTGATTAACATGATAATTAATAACAATACAATACAGGTGATTCTATCTGTTGTTATGGAACAGATATACATTTTTATTTAATTCTCCAATTAGTTCCTCTTTAGCTACCTAAAGCTTCATTTTTCTTGTCTGCAACAGCAGATTGATAATTACTATTTTATAAGGTTGTTGCAGCCTTTAACACGCTGAATTATGCAAGGAACTTAAAACAATGCCAGATGTATAGTAGGCACTCAATATGTAGTATTTTATTTTAGCAGACATGGAACACAGTTAAATCTAAATAAATGATGAAGCAATTGCAAATTATATTGACCTCTATCACAGAAACAAAACATAGTACAGAAGGCATTTTGATTACTTAAAAAATATGTTCAAAAGACACTTCATCTGAGAATGTAATAACTTAGTTACTATCAAGGAATAAGTAGAGATATGCCATGAAAAGAGGGAGGGCAAATACTTCCAGGTAGAAGAAATATTAAGAATGTACAAAGGCTCAAAGTTGAGAACTAGGAAAGTATTTGAAGGATTTAAAGCATATGCAGTATAGTAGAGTTTAGTGGATAATGTGCGATACTCATTACCAGGATCAAAAACAGAAGCAAGCTCGAAAGTTCAGATATACAAACAATGAAAAAGGCAGAGTAGAGTTGGACAGAGTTTTCTCTTAGGCCAGTCACTACCTAGTGCTTAAAGTGAAAAGACACATGCTATTTCATCCAGTTGGATAGTTCCATATTTCCTGAAATTATATCAGAAATGGATGAAAATGAAATAACTCTGCAGAAATGTTTCATCCAGTTTGATCAACTTGAAACAACTTTTAGAAAGTCTGGAGAAGTTGCTGTTCATACTTTTTGTGGACTGCTGACTACACTAATAATTTCCTTTGTGTGAACCAAGCTGGAAGCAAGTGTGATGGATATTAGGCACTTCTACAATTTTTACTGAGCAACTGATTTGCATGCACTAACTGAATTTACAAGTGTAAACAGGCAGTATTGCTGAGGCTGAATCAATTTTTTAAATGATATCAACTAAAAATATGTAAAGTGAGGAATAAATGCTATATAGGCATTATTTTAATTTGTATCTCGAGGTGAAAATTTAGAATCACTTTTAGAAAATTTGGATGTATAAAAATCCTAAATGTTCAATGTTTTTGTACCTACTTTATATATTTGTTTATGAGTATTCATACTTAGTCCTTATTAAATTAAAGTGTTTGTATTTGATATAATAAAATTATCTAGACTATGAATTGGAACATGAGTCAATAAGAAAACCATTCATTTTAGAATATTATTATTCTATTCAATTTTATGAATCTTGAGCAGACTAAATCCCCATTATCCAGGTCAGAAAGCTTTAATAAAAATTGAGATAGCATTCACATTCATATCAAAACAGAACAGCATGGAATGTCTCTTGAAATATTTTACTTTTCATCATATATATATATATTACAATATTATCATGTAATCAATTCAATATGCTTCCATCTTTATTCATTAATTGCATTTGATATCAAAGTCCATATTATTTATTCAAAAGTTTTATACATATCTAGTACAGGAACGTTCAGGAATATGTAGCATATCCAAGCTAAAATCATAATAGAGAAATTTTTAATTTCCATTAACATGATATGGTCAACATACAATTTTACAGGTAAGATAAAAATCTATATATAACCAACAAAAGTAAGTTTATTAAAACTATATCACCAATATAGAATATTAAAAGGAAATAATATATTACTGTGACTCACATTAAAAATACATATATACACAAGTACAGTTCTTGTTTGTCTATAAATATGAGATCTTCATTACAGAAAGCCTCTCAGAGAGTGGGTGTTTCTAATGTAGTAAATTTTAAAATGTCTCTGATTCATTTGTTTTCTTATGTTCCCTTTTTCCTCATAATGAACACGCTTTCTACAGTGGTGATATTTTACATGTGATTATTAAGTCTATTGCCGTATGGTCTAATATATATATTATATATATACATATATTTAAATTTTCAATACAATGACATTAGACTGACTATAGCAGTAATAAACAACACCAGAATTCAGAAAATGCTGATAAATTAATGTTGATACAAAGAAAATCCTTGGCCAAACCCAGTAGAAGAGTTGGGAAGGGGCTCTGCTCAAGGTGTCGTCACTATCATTCTTTCTAGGCCTTGACTAAGGCCTACTAGACTTGCATTTTACATTTGAAAATACAACCCTGAGTGAAGGGAAGAGAGACTGTGTAGAGCGTTTCATATTTCAGGTCTACAGTTGACATATTGTCATATTAAATAGATTCTTACAAGAGTACACAAAGGCCTGTTGGTATATATGTAGGGAGGCATTGGGCAGTGCAGGGAGCACTTCTGGTTAGAATGTCCATGGAGTCAGTATCATTGCCGATTTCCTTGCTCCGATCTTAAATTCTATTTAGAGGAATCTCACACCATAGCTGAGGCAGGGATTTGAAATTAAGAGAAATAAAGAAGCAGGATTATTCTCTTATCTGTTTGCTTATAACCCAGCTATTATACCTGCTGTTTTCGTGATATTTTTCTGTTGTAAATTACCTTGTATAACTCTTTCCCATTACTGTCTCATTTTATTTTTAATTGTAATAAAATAATTAAGTACACGTTATTAGTTATTGCTTATATAGATCAAGTAACTCTACTCTGAATCCACTCTGCAAATCTACTGGATCAAAAATATTTGAACATTAGGGAGGCAGATAGTTCTCAAAGGCAAAAGGGATCAAGATATAGAAGGGAGAGGGAAGGAAGAGATAAAGAACAAAGAAAGGGAACTGGAATGCATTATGTACATGTGCCCTGTCTTAGTTACTTTTCTTGTTACTGAGAGAAAATACTGACACCCAAAGTTAAAGGAGGAAAGGTTTATTTGGCTCACAGTTTGTAGAGGTTTCAGTTCACAATTGGCTGGGTCCATACCAGGGTGTCATGCCAGAGAGAAATTGAAGCAGAGAAACAATCCATGGGAGGCAGCAAGGCACCAAGCAACAAGTGACAAGCAACAAGCAGTGACATTCTTTTAGTCCCTTATATCCTATCCAGGCTACACATTCTTTTTTTAATTTGTTCATTAATTTTATTGGCACATTTTAGGTACACAATATGATAACGTTCATGATTGGGAATTTGTACCTTTACATGATATAGCTTGATTCTTATTTTTCCCTGTTCCCCTGCCCTCCCTTCAACCCCTCCAACCCTCCCTCTTTACAAAGACTTTGTTTCCATTTTTTTCTTTTTTTGTATTTATTGCTTTCTCTTCTTTCTTTTCCCCTACCCCTCTTACTTCTGCTTACCCTTGGGACCTTTTCTTCCTGTTTCACATTATCTATTATACATTGTGATCCTTATTTACACTTTCAGTTTCTCACACAAGAGACACACTTAAGAGTATGTCCTCAATGTGCATCTATTTAACTATAAATATCTCTTGCTTCTCATTCTTTATGGCTGAGTAGTATTCCATTATATATATATACATATATATATATGTATATATATATATATAAAACTTTTTCTTTATCCAGTCTCCAGTTGATGGGCAATTGGGCTGTTTCCAAGTTTTACCTATTACAAACTGTGCTGCTATGAACATGGATGCACATATATCTCTGTGATATGATTCTTTTAATTTTGGGGGGAAGATACCTAGCAGGGGAATAGCTGGGGCAAATGGGACCTCTAGCCTAGTTTTTGAGGTATATACATACTGATTTCCATAATAGTTGCACCAATCTACACTCCTGCTAACAGTGAAAAAGGGTTCCTTTTCCCCCACAGTCCCAGCTGCATTCATTATTCACTGATTTCTTGATAGCAGCCATTCTTTCTGGGGTGAGGTGGAATCTCAGCATTGTTTTCATTTGCATCTCTTAAATGACCAGTGATGTTGAACATTTTTTCATATGTTTATTTGCTGTTTCTACTTCTTTGCCTGAGAAATGTCTGTTCATTTCAGATGGTCATTTTTGGATTCCATCTTTAAATTTGGGTAGTCTGATTTTTTAAAGTTCTTTATATATTCTAGATAGTAGACTTCTTAGGGAAGGTAGCACTCACACCCAGGGTTGGGCAGCCTTAATCCCAGCATTGCTCCATGAATCAATCTCAGCATCACATCCTTGATTCCAGCAGCACACACCATAGATACAGCCACCTTTGAAAAGCCCCACCTGTGATGACATACGGGTTTGGAGGGACAACTAGATATAAGCCATAACATTCACAAGGAATATATACATCTACTAACACACATGTACTAACAAAACAAATTATTTCCTCAAGTTTACTTATATGCCAGTTCCTATTTTGACAGAACAATATGTCTCTATACTTTGAAAAAATTTTTTCACAGAATTCTTTTTCTTACTTGCTTCCTAATCATAATTTGTCAGTGAGAGAAAATTCTTCAATACTGAAAGTCCCCCCTGAAGTGAAAGAGATTTCATTATTTTCCAGAGGCAGTCTCAGCTAGGCACATGGGAGGAAGAGAGGGAACTAGCAGATTCCAAGCAATCTTTACTACGAATATCATGTTGAGGATATGGAGAACATCTCAAAGTCTCTCAAGAATTGTCATGGATTCTAGATAATCTTTTTAAGAACCATTCAATTTGATGTTTCAGGCTGAGACCTTTCAACCAACTCCTGACTTTCAGCAGCAGTTTCGGTGATGTTTATGTCCTTCACCTACCCCAGTACTCTAATAGGTAAGCATTGTCCTCTCTCTTAACCACTTACTAGTGCAATTATTTAAATACAAGATGATAAAAATGCATATTTTATGAATTTTTATAAGATAATAGAACAGGAAGTATAAGAGGACAATTTTATCAAATTTATTTATACAAGAATCAACTGGCTGAAATGACACCTGCGTGAGTGACAACTGGGATGCGCTGTGCATAAACAAATCCACTGCCTGAGTGATGTGTAAGGTAAACTGTCATTCCCAGCATTGGGGTTCAGTGGTAGAATACTCAAGGTAAACTCTCAAGTGATTAAACAATCTGTACACAGAGTACAGGAGGTGATTTTTGTTTTATAGATTGTTAAGTTCAACAGTGGATATACTTTGAAAGAAAATAATGTAATTATAGTTTAATCATAGTAATAATTTAATTATTACTGCTTCATAATAGGAAAGTTAGAGGGTAAGAGTTGACTTAATTATTCCTTGAATGATGATGATTCCCGTACCCATATGATGACTTCCACACCTATAGAGCTGATATTTCAACTTTTTTCAGTCGTCACTTGAGACAATGAATATGGACCTCTTTTTTCATTTTTCTATCCTTCCTAGAGAAGATGCTTGCTTTTTACTTTGTAAGTGAACTTTTTATTTTATTTTTTATTTTATTTTTGGTACCAGGGACAGAACTCAGGACCTTGCACTTGCAAGGCAAGCACCAGAACCACTGAGGTAAATCCCCGGCCAAACTTTTTAAAATTTGATCCTAACATGTTTTGAATTGTCTAGAAAGTTCATCTCCATTCTTCTCTGTTGCTAACACTCTCTCAAGAATTCCATTGCGATATCTGATCTATATGATTTTACACTTACTAGATCATTTCAATGGGATGGAGGAAGGAGGAGAAGGAGTAGTATATAAATTTGACCTGAGAAAGAAAAACATAGCATATTAGGAAAGCAGTATTGTCTGTGAATCACTGACATTTAAGCTGCAAACTGAGGAGGAAAAACCCATTCTGAATATGGGTGGAACTAATCGATAGTCTTGTTGCTTGGATAGAATACAAAGGAAGTCTGCCCTTGTTTGACAGGTGCTCTGATTTCTGCCATTGCCTTTGTATGTTGGTGTCAGGTGGAAATTCTTCAGCATTGCAGTGGAGAATCTGCAGCCTTCGTAGGCAGACTCTGACTTCAAAACACACTTATATCGGTGACTAAAGTGAATTTTCAGGCTTTCAACCTTCAACTGCTAATGGCTCCTCCAGCTCTTCAGCATAAATGGCCATTTTAGATTCTTCTGTCTTTGATCTGGCAGGTAAATATCAGGACTCTTCCCTTTCTGTAAGCCTACATAATAAATCCCTTGTATAATTTTATATATATAAATATATCTATATATATTTATATAGATATAAATAGATAGATAGATAGATAGATAGATAGATAGATAGATAGATAGATATTTGACTCTGTTCCTCTAGTAAATCATAACTAATAAAGATTTCGGTACCATGAGTGGAGCCATTGCTGTAAACATACCTAAACACATGATTTGTAAGCCTTTGGAACTGGTTCAAGGGAGAAGTTTGGAAACCTTTGGAGATTCCAGCTAGAGAAGCCCTGGAAAGCTGTAAGACCCTAACATTCCTGGGACTAAGAGTCAAAATATGAAAGACTTTTCTCTGAGGAGAGAGTTCTAGGGTACAATGATGGAGAAGGGATAGCTAAATATTTGGTTTGCTGGGATTTGTGTCACAGTGCTCAGATATTCAGATACTCAGAGGCCTATCCAGACATGATCTAAGGGGGCCAGGCTACTGCTTGACCAATGGCAGACATTGCTGTCATCTAAAAGGGGCATGTTTTACAGGCATGCAGTATAACAGCATTGTGCAATCAGAGCAAAATAACAGCAGGGGTGCTTCCTTCTGGGTGCTGGGACAGGCTCACCTTCTCTGCCCTAGGAGCCTGGGATGGAGGCGGGGAGCTTCCTTCTGGGTGCTGTTCCAGCTGAGCTTCTCTGCCCTAGGAGCCTGGGATGGACGTGGGTACCTTCCTTCCGGGTTCTGGGGCCAACTGAGCTTCTCTGCCCTCTGGGCCGGGAGCAGCGGGACTCAGTACAGTGGTCTGGTGGTCCTGTGTCCTCTGCGTCTTTGTAATTTGAAACCAGGTGGCTATACAGAGGAGCGGGGGTGGGTGTCCAGTGGATTGTTGCCTGGGTGCCAGCTGTTCCGAGTGATTTGGGACCTCGGTAGGGCATGTGCAGACCTGCCTGTCTGAAGCAGGCTTGGTATTTTTCTTTACATGGCTTAATATTAATCCTAGGATCTAGAATAATGCTAAAATTAAATAAATAGTAAATTACTGTATATTTCAAAAATTAAAACTTGAAATTCATCTCATTACCTAGTTATATGAAGTACACTAATAATGAAGAAGAGTAAATTTCAAGCAGACCTATTCTAACCTGTATACTTTTTAAGATACTGTGGTATTCATCATGTCCTTTTTCCCCTAAATTGAAGCTTATTTTAATCTATCTTCTATGAATTTTGTCTCGAGAGAGTGGGCTTATGATAAGTTTCTTTATGTTTCATAAAATATTCAACTTTGAATATCCTAAAGAACGTAACCCAGGACCAAGTAGCTTTCAAGTTTTTGAGTAAAGGCAGCAGCAAGTTTTATTTTTTAAAGAGGGCTGTATAACTACTCTGTTCCACATGTTCCTTTTATAAGGGAGATCAAGACATTCCTCAGTGGAGTGATAGAGTGCCATTACATGTGTCTGGGCCCCCTTAATCTGGGTGGACCATTGTTGCTGCGTCAACTATTATAGTGGAAGTGTCACTGTGTGGCTTTGTGACTTCTGAGGTTGCACAGTGCTGCTTTTGTCTCTCATTCTAGCGAATTGACTCTTTTGATCCCAGCCATCAGCTTATAAGTAACCTGAAGTCACACACAAAGGCGACATGTAGATATTCTGGCTAACACTAAATAAGACGGCTTAAGACATCTGAGCATAAAGTATCAGACACAAGTGTGAACAAGGCTTCAGGTGACAGAAGCCTTTGACTTTCAAGTCTTCAGCTGAGGCCACAGATGTCCTGCAACAGAGATAATTGATGCTCTATCTAAATTCCTGATTATAGTGATTGTAAGAGGTAATGAATGGTTACTTTTGGTTTCACTCACTAACATGGATAATTTATTAAACAAACTGGGACAAAAACGCAATTATCACCAGCAACATAATTTTCATCATGACCGAACACGCACACATACACATACACACACGCACACACACAGACACACACACACACACCACTTACTATCATTCCCTGTAATATAACTTAATAGTGCTGTATTATGTTGTATATCTAATGAATCTGAAATTGTTATTTTGCACATTATTCTATTTATTATATCAATTTCATGACACAATTTTGGCTCACAATTTGGCTGGAGAAATATGCTTAATGTTGTTAAATATAAGTTTAAAAGTAAATTATAAATCATTTGCATGAAGTTAGAAATATAAAGGTTATGGCAATACTACTATTGACATAAAATGTTTATATCATAAACAACATCAAAATATTCTTTCAGACATCTAAGAGTAAAAACTCTAAATTTATGAATACCTGAAATTTAAAACAAGCCTAGGGAGATTAGCTTTGACATTTATATTATACACTCTACATCTGAAAATATTTATTTCATGATAGAAAAAAAATTGCCTTGTCTAAATCAAATTTTGGTGTCATTTTTGGTGTTAAATAGTGATGTCTTCCAAAGAGATTTATAAGAGGAAGACCTTTGTCATCTTAAGAAAAACTCTTCTTATTGTCCACAGAAATCACAACAAAAATCATCCCTAGGTAGAATCAGATCTCTAAGAATATTTCCAGCATAGGGCCATTGGGCAAAAAAGGAAACAACTGAATTTTTAATATAAGACTTATCAAATTATTGGGTAAAATGCCTTAGAAGAAGAGAAGAGGGAATTTAAAAAATGAAAGTAAGTTTCCTCCATTTTACAAAATGTGGGAGACTTTTGAAAAGTTGGAAACAAATCTACATAAGCTAGAAGACTTCTTAACTTGCCATAAAAGAGAGCAATTTCATCTTTCTTATTCTACTTAAATTCCCAGTGATTGCCAAAAGTGAAGGCAAGAGTCAGTGAACAGTAAATGCATTATCTGATGGTTGTACCACAACTGGGAGAAATATTTGCATTGCAAATGAATGACTAATATTCCCATTTATGACCAATGTTCTAGTTTTCTCTTAAAACATTTTCTTTTAGGTCTTTTAAAGTTCTAAGAATTTTTAAAAATCTAAACCCATACAATAAAAATCATAATCATGTGCTTTTCAAGATATTTTTAGATGTGCTAATGAAGAGGCAGTGATCAACAAAACAGAAAGAATCATTAACAAATTAGATTTATTTGGCAATATCTATGGCATTTGTTTAGGCTTTTAATTTTATAATTTTGAGAAATATTTTTATCAGTTTGCTTTGAAGATATCTTTACTTTTTTCCCCATGTGCAAATATATATATATATATATATATGCATGTATTTTATATATAGTTATATACATGTATCATATATATGCTTCTCCCAGTATAAAGTCAGAGTCACTTAAAATTCCAGGATTTGCAAACAAATCAGTTGGAAATAAGTAAGAACTAAACAAATAAAAATTGATCAAAGTTACCATAAAGATTCTTTTTCTTTTTTTTTTTTTTTTCATTAAATTCTTTTATTGGTACATTTTAGGTATACAACACAATTACATTTCTCATTGGGAACTTGTACCTTTACATGATGCATCTTGGTTCTTATTTTTTCCCCATTCCTAGCCCTCCCTTCACCCCCTCCACCCTTCCCTGTTTACAAAGACTTTATTTCCATTTTTTCCATTTCTCAGAATTTTTCCTTTCCCTTCTTTCCTTTCCCCTGCCCCTCCCACTACCCCTACCCCTTTGGACCTTTTCTTCCTATTTTGCATTATCAATTATTCATTCTAATCATTGCTACATTCTAGGTATACAATATAATGACATTCATCATTGGAAATTTGCAGCTTTACATAATCTCTCTTGGTTCTTATTTTTCACCCTTGCTCAGCCCTCCCTTCAACCCCTCCATTCCTCCCTACTTACAAAGATTTTGTTCCTCTTTTGCCATTTTCTCATATTAATCCCATTCCCTTCTATCCTTTCCCCTATCCCTCCCACTTCCTTCCCCTTTGCCCCTTTTCTTCCTATTTCACATTACCTATTATACATTTTAGTCCTTATTTACACTTTCAGTTTCTCACACCAGAGAAACTATTTGGTATTTATACATGTGTGTCCTATTTATTTCACTTAAAAATATCGCCTCAATGTGCATCCACTTAGTTATAAATGTCTTTAATTTCTCATTTTTTATGGCTGAGTAGTACTCCATTTTATTTAAAAAACCCACATTTTCTTTATCCATTCTCCAATTGATGGGCATTTGGGCTGTTTCCAAGTTTTAGCTATCATAAACTGTGCTGCTATGAACATGGGCTCACATATATCACTGTGGTATGATTTTTTTAATTCTTTGGGAAGATCCCCAGCAGTGGAATAGTGGGGTCAAATGGGACTTCCAGTCCTAGTTCTTTGAGTTATAAAGATTCTTTTTATGTTGTCTGTTTCTTCTTTTCTCTGAATGGCAGATTTGGAGTAAATTGTTTTGACTTGTGGTTTTGTCTCACATGTAAGTTAACTTTGCATGTCACTTTCAATTTATTTCAGTTCTGGAAACAGAAATAATGTTATCTTTCAGTTCAGATGTGGAGAGAAGGTGGACCGGGGAAGGTAGCAAAAGAGAAACTGAGTTTTTCATTACTCCAATACTGAATCAGTCCATATATGACCAGTATAGCTGCCCAAGTCACCTCTTTGGCAGGAACCTTCAAATGTGTTCAACATAGAAATAACAGCAGTAATGACTTTAGTATTGTCAAGTCCAAGGGTAAGGCATTTTCCAGTTTGTTATCTATTAAGACACCTAGCAAAGCAAGAAATTATCATTATTTTCATTTATACATGAGAAAACTGAAGATAAAAATGATCAAATAAATCTGGCTTCACATCTAACAGATCAAATATACTAAAGAAAATCTAAGTTTTTTCTCTACTCTATTTTAAGAATTCTTGAAACTATTTTTGATTTAAAAGTTTGCAGTTTTTTAAATCAAATCCAACCTCAATGAAAGGATTTATTTTCTGATAGGATATATGAAACTCAATCAAAAGCTCTAGTCCTGCTTCATGCAGAGGGTGGTACTAATATTGGACTTTTCTTTGTATCTGTGCTTACTTTACACTAAGACATTTGCTGATTATTTCATACATTTCAGAGACCTCTTCAAGGTCTTAATCCTAGGATTTGATGTAGTCACCAGAAGGAGTCACAAGCAAATGCTTAATAAATATGCATTTAATTACCAGACTTTCTAACTTTGGTTTTGAATACTTCTGTAAAGAAAAGTTTTACTTATTTCATTAGATTGTCAGATATATATATATACCTCTCTGTTCTTTTTAAATTCCATAAAATATAAATAGAGTGAAACATAACATTAGCTGGTCCTTTAATAGTAGAGAAAAAAATATAAACAGACTTCTTTGCATTTTATGTTTTTGTAGCAATAATTAATGGATATACACAGCCTTTCTTTGAGGAAAAATATCTGGCATAGGATTCTAAAACTGTAAGTTTGGCATGAAGTAATTTTTATTTGGCAATGGTTATCTAAATCACTTAATATTCAGAGTTGCAAATGCATGGGAAGTAAATGAAAAGAAATTGTGGTCCATTTCAGCATATTGGGAATGGAGTTATCCTATATGAAACAAAAACTGCAGCCAGAAGGATTCTAAATTTGTACTCGTAACAGAGTACACAGGCATCAAAGCAATCATTGGGTATGGAATCAACAGTTACATAAAATGACAGAAATTAAAAAGGAAGTACCTGAACTTTCCAGACTGCCATACAACCAGCCCCAGCGCTGAGGAACAGAGCTTCTCCCAGTACAGAGGAAGTGAACATTCTGGGCCACTGTACCACTGCCCCCAGTGCAGAGGAGCAGAGTTGCCCCCAGCACAGAGGAGGTGAAAATTCTGGGCCATGGTACCAATACCCCAAGTGCGGAGGAGGTGAGCCACATGGCCTCCAGCAGCAAAACATCATTCCCCTCACCACTTAAATGAGAAGACACATCAAAAAGTCTCAAAACCAGACTTCTAGATCACCTAAAGCAACCCCAAAGGGAAATGAGATGGAACAATCTGATATTCAACTACCTGAACTCCCTGAAATGGCAACAAAAGAGGATCTGGAAGAAATGAAATCAGAAATAATTTCTCACATATCAGCGGAGATTGAGCCCATAGTGCAAAACATGATTAATAAATCTAGAGAGGACACAGATAAAAAAATAGAGGAGTTGAGGAACATGATGGAATCCCAACATAGGAAACAAATAGAATCCATAAAAGAGATGCAAACAGATTTCCAGGAGATTAAAAACTCCATTGAAAGCCTATGCAACAGAATGAGTGAATGCAAGGACAGAATTTCATATACAGAAGATAAAATTACAATTAGTGACCAGGAAAAGAAAAATTGCTTTAAAATAGTAAGGTACCATGAGAACTCAATCCAGCATCTTTCAGATGATGCAAACAAGAATAACATAAGACTGATCGGAGTCAATGAAGAAACAGGAGAGAGTGCAGATGACATAAAAAACTGTTCACAGAAGTGATGGCAGAAAACTTCCCAACCAGGGGAAAAGAACTTGACATACAGATAGGACTCCAGCTAGCCTTGATCAAAAAAAATCTACACATAGGCATATAATACTTAAGATTCCAGAGACCCAACAGAAGATCAAAATTCTAAAAGCAGTTAGAGAAAAGAAATAAATCACATACAAAGGAAAGCGCATCAGAAACATGGCAGACTTCTCAGCACAAACCCTCAAGGCAAGAAGAGCTCAGAGTGATGTATTTCAAGCCCTGAAGGAAAATAGCCTCCAACCCAGATTGATGTACTCTACAAAGCTATCTTTCAAAATTGAAGGAGAGCCAGCCAGCTTAGTTGAGTGGTCAGAGTGGTCACTGGTGACTGCACCCTGCTCCATCCAGCTTGCTCCACCCATTTGTGACCAGGAGACTGTGAGGACCCCCTGGGCATGCCAACCAGCCACCAGCTTAGCTGCATGGGCACCTGAAACAACAGACACACACCCCCACCTCTGGCCTCTTGGCTGTGCAGGTACCTGGTTCCAAACTACAGAGGCACAGAATGACATAAAGGCCATTGTTCTGAGCTCCAGAAGTAACAATAGAGAGAGAACAACAGAGAGAGGGCCTCCCTCAGGCTCCCTGATGAAAACTGAAGCCCACTGAAAAAGTGAAGAGAATCTCTGCAATAAAGGCACACCAGACATGCTTGGTAAGTTGGAGGGATCATCACCTCCCATTTGAGCCTGGACTATTTTCAGGGGAAAGGCACCGAGAACCTGCAATAGAACCTTGAAGAATTTAATCCTGCAGGAGGACAGGGAGCTCAACTTGGGATTTGCAGCCAGAAATCTTCCTGAATCTCATGGGTCTGTGACTGGCTTGCTGAGACTCATTGACTTATAACTGCACACCACTTCCCACATTGTCTATTTTGACAGCAGAGACATACTCAGAAGGAGGGCCTTCATTTTTATCTTTTAATTGTTATTGTCAAAATTACCCCTATTTTTTGCTCTTATTTTTAATTTTTTGCCCTTATTTTTAATTTTTTTCTTCTTTTTCTATTCTTTTAAAACTTTTATTTTTCTCTTTTTTCTTTTTCTCTTTTTTTCTCTCTTTCTCTCTCCCTCACTCCCTTGCTGTCCCACATTGTTCTTCATCTCCCTTTTTGTTCCTGTTCTGGCCCTAATTCAGATTTTGTCTTTATTTTTCTTATCTTCTTTTTTTCCTTCTCTCACCTGTGTTCTCTGGCCTCACTGCTAAACTTCCCCTATCCTTCTACCTGCCTATCCCTCCTTACAAAATGCCTTCTAACTCCCCGTCCTGAAGGGTAAAGTTGCTATATTGAAGAGTTTATTCACTAGAAATATATGTTGACTTGGTCCTCAATTTTGATTTAATTTACACAGATAAAGGTGATAGATGAATAACTATCACAAATTGTCATTTTCTAAGATGTACTTGATGCTATTGTGTTGCTGATTGTATCACTTGGGCTAAGGTGTTGTGATTGATGTAATTAGTTGTCCTGTCTGGTATAATGAAAATGGCTTCAGAGCCATTAGAGGCTCAAACTCTAAAGACCAGCTATACCTGGAAGACAACTCAGAAGTAATCATTCCATAGGAGTTCTAAATACATGAACAAAGATACTTTCAATATTCAACTTCAAAGTATCAACCCAGGGACTAAACCAAGCACAAAAATGAGAAGACATTTAAGCAAGTCACAAACTTAGATTTCCACCCCACAAAAGGCAAATTCTGGCAGGAATGAGGTGGAAAAGTCTGATAATCAGCCACCTGGACACCCTGAACTGATAGCACAGGAAGTAACAAAACAGGTGAATGAGGCTCTAGAAAAATTCAAAGCAGAAATAACCTCCCAGATACAGAGATAGTGAACAGAGATAGTGAACAGAGTGAAAGACATGATTAGAAGCTCTAGAACAGAAACAGATAAAACAATAGATGAGCTCAGAAACATGCTAGAAGCCATGAATGCCCAGCATAAGAAAGAAATGGAAACCATGATCACCCAACATGAGAAAGAAATGGAATACATGAAACAGATTCAAACAGGTATTAAGGAGATTAAAAACTCCATTGAAAGTATCCACAGCAGATTAAGGGAATCTGAAGATAGAATATCAGATATAGAAAGCAGGATTGCAGTTAAGGACAATGAAAACAGAGATTTCTTAAAAATAGAGACCATGAGCAATCAACCCAGCAGCTGCTAGATGATGCAAAGGAGAATAACATAAGACTGATAGGAGTTCACAAAAAAACAGGAGAAAGTAAAATTGTCATAAAAAAAAATTGTTCACAGAAGTAATAGTAGAAAACTTGCCAGACAGAGGTGGAGAGTTGGACATACAGATAAGTGAGGCATATAGAACTCCAACTAGCCATGATCAAAACAAATCTACATCTACACATATAATAGTCAAGATCCCAGAAACCCAACAGAAGAACAAAATCCTATAGGCAGTTAGAGAAAAGAAACAAATTACCTACAAAGGAAAGCCCATCAGAATCACAGCAGATTTCTCAACACAAACCCTCAAATCAAGGAGAGCCTGGAGTGAAGTATTTCAAACCATAAAAGAAAATAACTGCAAACCTAGACTGTTGTATCCTACAAAATTATGTTTCAAAATCTATGGGGAAATTAGTTACTTACACAACAAACATCTGAGAAATTTGATGGACACCAAACCAGCACTCCAAACAATTCTAAGCAATATCCCAGAAAAAGACAATGAAGGTCACAACTCTGTGAGGCCCAACAGAGGGAAGCCACCAGATAAGGTAAGAAACTTAAGGGAAAGGGGGGGAAATAGGAAATAAAAGAGCCAACAATAGTGAAACATCATGACAAGGATGAGTCAATAGCTATCAATTATAACTATCAATGTTAACAACCTCGATTCACCAATCAAAAGAAAAAGACTAACAGAATGGATTAGGAAGCAAAATCCAGCAATATGCGGTATACAAGAAACAAACCTAACTCAAAAAGAAATACATAAACTGAAAGTAAAGAATGGAAAACAGTTCTCCATGCCACAGGAATCCAGAAAAAATCAGAGGTAGCAATCTTATTTATAGACAAAGTAGATCCAAAATTAATTAAGAGAGACAAAGATGGTCATTACATCCTTGTGAAAGGAACAGTCCAAGAGGAAGAGATGATAATCATAAATATATATGCACCAAATATGAATGCCCTGAACTCTATGAAACAAATATTAGTGGACATGAAAAAGCAAATAAGCATTAATGCAATTGTAGTGGGGGACCTCAATACCACATTATTACAAATAGACAGATCATCTAGACAAAAAATTAACAACAAAATTTTAGAATGGAACCAAGCTAGTGAACAAATGAACTTAATAGATGTTTACAAAGTGTTCTACCCCACAAAATTAGAATACACATTCTTTTTGGCTGCACAAGCATCATTCTCCAAAATAGACAACATGATAGTTCATAGGACATGTCTAAGTAAATGTTAAAGAATTGAAGATACTCCTTGTATGTTATTAGACCGTAGAGCAATAAAATTGGGGATCAATGATATAAGAAACTGCAAAACTCCCACAAACATATGGAAATTAAATAAAACCCTCCTGAACAACCAATGGGTCACAGAGGATATTGAAGAAGAAATTAGACAGCTCCTACAAGTAAATGATAATGCCAGTACAACATACAGGAATCTGTGGGACACAATGAAAGCAGTTCTATGTGGTAAATTCATAGCAGTGAATGCCCATATTAGGAAAACAGAGAGAACTCAAATAACATAATGCAGAACCTTAAGCTCCTAGAAAAAGTAGAGCATAACAAACCCAAAGCTCATACAAGAGAGGAAATTATAAAGATCAGAGCAGAAATCAATGTAATGGAGACTAAGATAATGATACAAAAAATCAATGAAACAAAGAGTTCGTTTTTTGAAAGAATAAATAAAATTGATGAACCTTTATGAGAAGACACATAAATAAGTATCAAAACCAGGCTTCCAGGTCACCTACAGCAACCCCAAAGGGAAATGAGATGGAATACTCTGATGCTCAACAAGCTGGACTCTGAACTGGCAACAAAAGAGGATCTGGAAAAAATGAAATCAGAAATAATTTGTCAGATAGAAGCAGAGATTGTGCTCATACTGCAAGACATGATTAATAAATCTAGAGAGGGCCTGAGGAACATGATGGAATCCTAACATAGGAAACAAATGGAATCCATAAAACAGATGCAAATAGATTTGTAGGAGATGAAAAACTTCATTGAAAGTCTACACAGGAGAATGAGCCAATGTGAGGACAGAATTCCATATATAGAAGATAAGATTGCAATTAGTGACCAGGGAAAGTAAAATTGCTCCAAAATTGTAAGGGAGCATGAGAAATCAATTGAGCAGCAGCTAGACGATGCAAAGAAGAATAACATAAGACTGACTGGAGTCAATGAAGAAATAGGAGAGAGTGCAGATAACATAAAAAAAAAAAAACTGTTCACAAGAGTAATGGTAGAAAACTTCCCAAGCAAGGGGAAAGAACTTGACATACAGATAAGTGAGGCATATGAGGACTCCAACTAGCCTTGATCAAAAAAAAAAAAAAATCTACACATAGGTATATAATTGTTAAGATTCCAGAAACCCAACAGAAGAACAAAGTTCTGCAAGCAGTTAGAGAAAAACAAAGGAAAGCCAATCAGAATCACAAGAGACTTCTCAACAAAAACCATCAAGGCAAGAAAAGCTTGGAGTGACATATTCCAAGCCCTAAAAGAAAATAGCCTCCAACCCAGAATGATGTACCTGCAAAACTATCTTTCAAAATTGATGGAGAAATAAGATACTTTCATGACAAAGAGCACCTTAGGAAATTAATGAATACCAAACCAGCACTCCAAAGAATTTTACACAATATTCTAGGAACAGACATTGAAGATCACAAACCCAGGAAGTAAAGCATAATGAACCCATCTGGCATGACAAGAAATTAAATGTTAAGGGGGAGAACCCAACAAGAAGAAAAAGTCATGACAATGATAAGTCAATATGTTTCAGTTATAACCATCAATGTTAATGGTCTCAATTCACCAATCAAAAGAAACAGACTGGCAGAATGGGTCAAGAAGCAAAATCCAACAATATGCTGCATACAAGAAACACACTTAATTCAAAAGGAAACTCATAGACTGAAAGTTAAAAGGTGGAAAACAATTCTCCATTCTACTGGAACCTCAAAAAAAAGCAGGAAAAGCTATCCTCTTGGCAGATCAAGTAGATTTCAAACCAACACTGATTAAGAGGGATAAAGAAGAACACTACATCCTTGTAAAGGGAACAATTCAACAGGAAGAGATGACAATCATAAATATCTATGCACCAAACTCTAGTGTGCCCAACTATATAAAACAAATACTAATGGACATGAAAAGTCATATATGCACTAATACAATTGAAGTTGGGGACCTCAACACCCCACTGTCACAAATACATAGATCAACAAGAAAAAAAATAAGCAATGAAATAGAAAAAGTCAATCAAACTCTTGAACAAATTATCTTAACAAATGTTTACAGAGTGTTCCACCCCGCAAAATCAGAATACACCTTCTTCTCAACTGCACATTGGTCATTCTCCAAAATAGACAATATACTCACACATAGAACATGTTTAAGTAAGTGCAAAAGAATTGAAGTTATCCCCTGTATATTATCAGATTATAGTTTGATGAAATTGGAGATCCATCGCAAAAGAAACTGGAAAAATTTCATAAACACTTGGAAATTGAACAACACACTTCTGAATCACCAATGGGTCACAGAGTAAATTAAAGAAGAAATCAGACAGTTCCTTCAATTAAATGACAATGACAATACAACATATTGGAATCTATGGGACACAATGAAAGCAGTCTTACGAGGGAAATTCATAGCAGTGAATATGCATATTAGGAAAACAGACTAAGCCCAATTAAACAACCTGATGCTGAACCTCAAGCTTCTAGAAAAAGAAGAGCAGGACAAACTGAAAGCTCATACAAGGCAGGAAATTATAAAGATCAGAGGAGAAGTCAATGCCATGGAGACTAAGAGGACGATACAAAAAATCAATGAAGTCAAGAGTTTGTTCTTTGAAAGCATCAACAAATTGACAAACCCTTAGGTAACCTTATCAGAAAAAGGAGAGAAAAGGGCCAAATCCATGCAATTAGGAATGCAAAGGGTGAAATTACAACAGAAATCCAGAGGATCATCAATACCTACTTCCAGAACCTATATGCCAATAAGATGGACAACATAGAAGAAATGGACAGATTCCTAGATACATATGAATTTCCAAAGTGGAACAAAGAAGACCTAAAATTTCTAAACAACCCACTATCAACCAATGAAATTGAAAATGTAATTAAAAACTTATCAACTCAGAAAAGCCTGCATTATGATGGCTTCACTGCTAAATTCTACAAGACATTTAGAGCGGAACTACTGCCACTACTGTTGAAACTCTTCAATAAAATTGAAAAGGAAGCAATACTCCCAAATTCATTCCTAGAAGCAAGCATCACCTTAATCCTCAAAGCAGAGAAAGACCCAACCGAAAAGGAGAACTATAGGCCAATTTCACTAAGGAACACAGATGAAAAAATCCTTAATAAGATACTGGCAAATAGAATGCAGAAGATCATCAAGAAGATCATACACCCTGATCAAGTGGGATTCATCCCAGGGATGCAGGATGGTTCAACATACACAAATAAATCCATGTAATACACTATATCAATAGAACCAAGGACAAAAGCCATATGATTATCTGCATAGACACAGAAAAAGCATTTGACAAAATCCAACATGCATTTATGATATAAACCCTACAAAAAATTGGAATAGATGGTCTCTACCTCAAACTGATAAAAGCCATCTATGAAAAACCAACAGCCAGTATCATAGTAAATGGTCAAAAACTGAAATCCTTCACACTAAAATCAGGAACAAGACAAGGATATCCACTATCACCACTCTTGTTAAGTATAGTTTTGGAAACATGGCGATTAGACAAGAGAAAGAAATAAGAGGAATGCAGATAAGAAATGAAGAAGTCAAATTGTCATTATTTGCAGATGACATAATACTATATATAGAAGACCCCAAGAACTCCACCAAAAGTCTTCTAGACTTAATAACCAAATTCAGTAAAGCAGCTGGTTATAAGGTCAACACAGAAAAATCAATAGCTTTCCTCTACACGAATAACAGACTCACTGAGAGAGAAATAGGGCAAATAATTCCTTTCACAATAGCATCCAAAAAAGTGAAATACCTAGGAATCAACCTAAAGAAAGAAATCAATGACTTCTTCTCTGAATACTATAGCACTCTGAAAAGAGAGATTGAAGAGGGTATCAGAAAATGGAAAGACATCCCCTTCTGGGTAGGAAGGATTAATAGAGTGAAAATGGCCATACTTCCAAGACTACTATATAGATTCAATGCAATTCCAATTGAGATCCCAGCAGCATACTTCATAGACCTTGAGAAAACAATCCAAAAATTCATTTGGAACAAGAAGAGACTCAGAATAGCTAAAGCAATTCTAGGTAACAGAGACATGGCAGGGGGTATCACAATCCCCAACCTGCAACTCTACTACAAAGCTACTGTGATAAAAACAGCATGGTACTGGCAAAGAAACAGACCTGAGGACCAGTGGAACAGATTAGAAGATGCAGAAACAGCGCCAGACACACTCAGCCATCTCATCTTTAATAAAGGAGCCAAATACCCTCACTGGAGGAAAGATAGCCTCTGTAACAAATTGTGCTGGAAAAATTGAGCTTCAACTTGACAAAGATTAAAAATAGACCTATATCTCTTGCCATGCACTGAACTAAAATTGAAATGGATTAAAGATCTAAATATTGAAATAGAAACATTGAAACCAGCTGGAACAGAGGTTAGGTAGAACTCTTGAAGACATTGGTATAGGAAAAGATTTTATGAACATAACCTCAGTTGCCCGTGAACTAGCACAAACAATCAACAAGTGGGATCTCTTCTTATTAAAAAGCTTCTGCACAGCAAGAGAAATCACCAGCAGTGTGAAGAGAAAATTCACAATGTGGGAAAAAATCTTCACCTGCTGTTCCTCAGACAAAGGTCTATTATCTCGAATCTATAAAGAACTTAAAAATATTAGACCTCCCAAATTGAAAAACCCACTCCAAAAATGGGCATCTGAAATGAACAGACATTTCTCAGACAAAGAAGTAGAAATAGCATATAAATACATGAAAAAATGTTCAACATCACTGGTCAGTCAAGACATGCAAATGAAAACAACACTGAGATCCCACCTCACTCCAGAAAGAATGGCTGTTATCATGAAATCAACCAATAACAAATGCTGGCAGTGCCATGGGGAAAGAGGAACCCTGCTCCACTGCTGGTGGGAGTGTAGACTGGTGCAAGCAGTGTGGAAATCAGTATGGAGATACCTCAAAGAACTAGGACAGAAAGTCCCATTTGATCCCGCTATTCCCCTGCTGGGGATCTTTCCCAAAGAATTAAAAGAATCATACCACAGTGATATATGTACACCCATGTCCATAGCAGCACAATTTGTAATAGCTAAAACTTGGAAACAGCCCAAATGCCCATCAACTGAAGACTGGATCAAGAAAATGTGGGGTTTTTAAATAAAATGTAGTATTACTCAGCCATAAAAAATGAGAAATTAGAGACATTTATAGCTAAATGGATGCACATTGAGGCGATACTCTTAAGTAAAACAAATAGAACACACATGTGTAAATACCAAATAGTTCCTCTAGTGTGAGTAACTGAAAGTGAAAATAAGGTCTAAAACTTATAATAGTTAATGTGAAATAGAAAGAAAAGGGGTGAAAGGGAAGGGGAAGTTGGAGGGGTAGAGGAAAGGAAAGAAGGGAATGGAATTAATTTGAGAAAATGAAAGAATGGAAACCAAGTCTTTGTAAATAGGGAAGGATGGAGGGGTTGAAGGGAGGGCAGGGGAATGGGGAAAAAATAAGACCCAAGAGAGATTATGTAAGGTGCAAATTTCCAATGATGAATGTCATTATATTGTATACCTAAAATGTACCAATAAATTTAATTTAAAAAAAGAAATTCACCATGCTCTTGTATGTCTGGTTGCCTGCCTGAGCACATTAAGAAAAAAGGAATTACTGTATCTTACATTAGAGGCCAGGTTATGTCTATTTTAGATTAAGTAATCCTTAAAGTCATGGAAAATTCCAGTGCGTAGCTCACAGAAGGTTATAATCTTTCTCTTAATATTTATATAAGCCCAATTAAAAAAAAAACTAAAATATTTCCTTTTTAATTGCATTTTACCCTGAGTTTATGGGATAGTTTAGAAGAAAACATTTCCCTTATTGCTAAGGGTGAATTTTTAAAAGTGTGTTTTGTACAAGAATCCAACATTGTAGATTTAAAATTTTTAAAAGCTTTCACTTTGCAGATTAATTTCTTAGTTTAGTTGACTTCTACAAACAATTTGAGAAAACAAATATAATATATGTTGATTTAATAGCATCTATCTGCTAATATTACAATGATTAATTTATCCAATTCCTGTTCCTCATACATTTCTACTCAATACAATATTACTTTCATTTCACATCATTTTTACTTTTTATACTTTTAGATATGAAAATATCACAATTATTTTGTGTCAGTTTTAATAAACTCTTGTCATCCAAACCTAATAAAACTGAAAAAATATCATAATGTTTTTTCTGTTTCTTACCTTGTTACACCCTCTTGAAAATTTTCAGATGTACAAAATGATCAACACATATGATAAATATCTAAAATTCAAAAAAAGATGCATTGACATTACTCCCTTTTAAAATGCCCCCCCCCCCCACTTAAAGCACTCATCCCACAAGTCTTGCCACTTTCTGAAGCATTTCTGAAGCCCTCTCTCATGGATGTCTTTAGTTGCACTGTGGTGGCTGCCTTGATTTGCAGAACTGATTCAAATTGTTTACCTTTTATGGTCATTTTGACTGTGGGGAAGAGCCAGAAATCTCTTGGTGCATGATCTTGTGAATACGGTGGATGAGAACACACCGTAATATTTTAAATGTTTTTTTGACAGTAATTGCCTTAAATTTTATCAATGAGGTATGATAAAAATATGGTGAATTCTTAAATTAAAAAATTATTATAGGGTCAGGGATTTAGCTCAGTGGTTTCACCACCTTCCTTGCAAACACAAGGACCCAAGTTTGATCCCTGATACAAAAAAAAAAAATTATTATAGTAAAACACATTGACAATAATCCCCCTCAAAATGTCCCCTTGCTCCATGCACACTTTTTTCATTATTAGCAATGTCCTTCTTATTGTAATAATTTTTTCCTTTTAAACATTTACCATATCTTTGATTATGATTTGTACTTGATTTCTTGATTGATCTAAAGTCTTCACATTATTTTTATCACAATAATTCTCATATTTCATTTATCATATTTTCTAAGATTAAAAAAATTTATCATTGGCAAGTGAAATCTTTTCTTTTTGCTTAAATTCTTTTATTGGTACATTTTAGGTGTACAATACATTTACATTTATCATTGGGTATTTATATCTGTACATGATGTATCTTGGTTCTTATATTTTTCTGTATTCTCTGTCCTCCCTTTACCCCCTCCATCCTTCCCTGTTTACAAAGACTTTGTTACTATTTTTTCCTTTTGTCATAATTTTTCCTTTCCCTTCTTTCCTTTCCCCTTCCACTCCCATTTCCCCTACCCCTTTGCACCTTTTCTTCCTATTTCAAATTATCAATTATTCCTTTTTTTGCCTTTATTATTTATCTTGTTTGCCCAAACATGCTCATATGAGTAATTTTCCCCATGCCTTCAAAAGTCATTTTCTTGTCTGTTATATATCCTCTTTCTTTCTTCAACATTTTTTAGGTATTATTCAACTATAATACACTTTATTTTGGTATTCTGAGCAAGTGGAAAGTCAGCCTAAATTTTCCCCATTTAACTGTTCTGAAATTTAAGGATACATGTTAGTATGGTCCATTTGGAATCAATATTTCATCAGACACACAGTACTTTTTAATTTATGTGTTAGAATCCTATTTCACACTTTTGTGTGATATTTCTTAAAACATTTCTTCCAATTTTTGTCTTTAGGAATTAAAATACATCTGTATTTATAAGTGTATATTTTTTATACCAAGTATTTCCTGGGTTTGAGAAATTATATTTTATCTTTTTATATCAACTTGTCATATGGCTTATACATTATTTGTAGTTTGCAATGTATTTTTCTTTCTGTTCACTGAGTGCTTGTCCATTCTCTTTGATAAATTCTCTTCCATTCAATTATCACATCTTACTTATTCATAATTCCCATTTGCCAGCTGGGTTTTTCTGCCTTTTTCTTTTACTATAACTATTGAAATTCCCTTCTCTACTTTCGCCTGTTCCTCCCACTTCCCCTTCCCCTTTAGACCTTTTCTCCCTGTTTCACATTATTATTATACTTTTTGATTTTTATTTATACTTTGTTTCCCACATCAGAGAAACTATTTGGTATTTACACATGTGTCTTATTTATTTCACTTAAAAGTATGGCCTCAATGTGCATTCATTTAGCTATAAATGACTCTAGTTTCTCATTTATTATGGCTGAGCAGTACTCCATTTTATAAAGGTCAATACTCAAAAATCAATAGCCTTCCTATTTCACAATATCAGTTGTACATTTTGCTTCTTGTTTACACTTTTAGTTTTTCACACCAGAGAGACTATTCAGAATTTACACGTGTGTCCTATTTATTTCACTTGAGTATAGCCTCAATGTGCATCCACTTAGCTACAAGTGTCGCCAGTTTCTCATTCTTTATGACTGAGTAGTACTTCATTTTGTAAAAAAAAAAAAAAAAAAATCACGTCTTCTTTATCGAGTCTCCAGTTGATAGGCCATTGGGCTGTTTCCAAGTTTTAGCTATTACAAACTGTGCCTCTATAAACATGGGTGCACATATATCACTGTGGTATGATTCTTTTCATTCTTTTGGGGAGATACCTAGTAGAGGAATAGCTGGGCCAAAGGAGTAGGGGAAGTGGGAGTGGTAGGGGAATGGAAAGAAGGGAAAAGAAAAAATATGAGCAAAGAAAAATCATAAAAACAAAGTCTTTGTAAATAGGGAAGGGTGGAGGAGGTGAAGGGAGAGCAGGGGAATGGGGAAAAAAATAAGAACCAAGACATATCATGTAAAGGTACAAGATCCCAATGATGAATGTAACTGTACTGTATACCTAAAATGTACCAGTAAACTAAATGGAAAAAATCAATAGCCTTTTTTGTACACAAATAACATACTCACTGAGAGAGAAATGGAGGAAACAATTCCTTTCACAATAGCATCCAAAAAAATGAAATATCTAGAAATCAATCTAATAAAGGAAGTAAAAGACCTCTGCCTTCAAAACTTCACCAATGTTAAAAAAGAGACTGAAGAGGATACAAGAAAATGGAAAGACATCCCTTGATCCTGGGAAGGAAGAACCAATATAGTGAAAATGGCCATACTTCCAAAACTGCTATGTAGATTCAATACAATCCCAATTGAAATCCGAACAGTGTATTTCACAGAACTAGAGAAAATAATCCAAAAATTTATGTGGAACCAGAAGAGACCTAGAATAGCAAAAGCAATTATAAGCAATAAAGACACAACAGGGAGTATCACAATTCCCAACAAGAAACTATAGTACAAAGCCACTGTAATAAAAACAGCATGTTACTGGCAAAGAAACCAATGCTAGGTTCAGTGGAATAGATTAGAAACTGCAGACACAACTCCAGACATACTCAGCCACCTCATCTTTGACAAAGGAGCTAACCACTCTCACTGGAGGAAAGATAGCCTCTTTAATAAATGGTGTTGTAAAAACTGGATTTCAACCTGCTGTAGATTAAAACTAGACCCATATTTTTCACCATGCACTAAACTAAATTCAAAGGGAATAAAAGATCTAAATATTAAAAAAATGTTAAACCATACTTAACTATTTTTGAAAATTTTCAGTCATTGTATTATTCATTCAACTAATGAAAAGACATCTTATTTCTGCTATAGTTTGTAATTGTAAATAAAATAGTTATAAGAATTAATTGTGCATGTCTTTATACAGACATAATCTATTGATTCATCTGTGAAAATATTAAGTTGTGACTACTAGATTATATGGTCTGGCAGTGTTTGGCTCTATTTGATAATGTCAAACTGCATTACAAACTGCTTGTGTCCTTATTATTTTATACAGGATAGTAATTCTATGTAATTTATAAACTTCAATTAATTATTTAAAAGATGGACATTGCTCACAGAAAAAGGAAGAAAAGAATTCAAACATGAATGGCATGCTAGGGAGAAGTTACATTTTTCTCTTTTCATGAATCATTACTTTTCGTAGCTCTTTTCTTTATAATGTTACTGTATTGAAGCTTCAGTAATTTCAGAAAGCATGTATGCTCAATACAAAAATAAACACAAATACACAAAAAATTAACAACTGGAAATACCAGACATGGATAGACAACAAATAGTATTCCATTGACTGCTTGATGGATAATGAACTCAACAACATTAGAAATTCAGGAAAGTGAAACTAAAAAAATATAGTATGTCAATAAGAGTTTGTCCTTCATGTATCAAGTTGATATTGATTATAATAAAAGCAAAAAATAAAAATAGCAAACTGTTCAATTCTGTCTCAAAGAACTACAAGATAGATACTTTTAAAAGTATAAGAAAGTTCACAATGGCACGTGAGATTTATTTGAGATTATATATAAAAAATTACAAATATACACATACATAAATAATTATGCACACACATACATACAGGTACATGTATGAAATTTGATGCTAGAAGTAGATTTTTTAAAAATACTCAAAATAAGATTCTTAACTGGAATTCAGCACTGTTATAAATTCATTAAGTGCTCCTGAGATACTACTCATGAAGAAAAAACAGAGAGCCATTTGGATAGTGAGAAGGTGAATTTCTCAGGAAAAGTCAGTCTGTTAGCATCCTTAATGACACCACAGGATTTTCCAAACTACAACTGTCCCACCCACATGTCCTTTCTGGGCTAATGTGGTTAAACATCTGTCCATACATTTATCACCTGTTGGTTGTGGACCAACTTGGGATCTTCTATTATCAAATTTGAAAAATATTTTCATTAACAGCCACAAAATTGCAAGTAATACTTTAGATTTTAAAATTAAAAAGATGAAAATTCAATATTAAAGATATTACTTGAGTTTAGTAAAATTTTATACATGGACCAAAGTCCATATATTGACCTTACTTCCAAAGCTGTGGACAGTGCACAGGATATTTCTGCAAACCTTACCATCCATAGACATTGTATTTTCACACGTGTATAAATAACCAATTGAGTAATATATATGCCTATTTTAATTTCTGTTTCTCCAAATACTAATCAGGAATTATTTTTTGTGTTTACTACTCAGCAATATTTTTAAATTGAAGTTAAGTTCAGAAAATTGAGCTACAATTTTCTTCATCGGTGTTTCATTATTTGACCAGTTTAATTGACCTATTTAATTACTCTATTTTTCTGCTAATCCACTTTATTATTCAGATTTATACTCCTACTACCTTCTCTAACCATAAGCATTCTATTTATGTAATGTACCCATCACTTTATTTGTACAGTTTTAAAACATGTATTGCATTAAGAGCAATATGTACATAACTTTGACACGAATTTTAATATTGAAATATCATTTATATAAGATATTGTCATACACACCTTTGTTTAATTTTCTCATGTAGCACCATTTTAAAAGATCTATCCACACTGATCTATGTGTGAATGTGTATAAATCTAAGTGTGTTTCAGTGTGTGCCTACATGTGTAGTGAGAGTTAAATATCTTCTTCATTCTTATAAACAGTTAGTAAGAGTCCAAACACCGTTTGTTAACTATTTTGTCCATTTATACTTACTTTTTATGCTGAATCCTCATTAATATAAACACATTTTTGTTGGGGGGGCTTTGTCTACTCCTGTAACAATTTGCCACTATTTCATCATTATCCCTCTATAATACATTTTTATATTTAATGAGAAACTGATCCTCACAAGGTGCTTCTGTTTTAAAATGCTATGAATGTTCTCACATATAACACCCCAAATTGACTTTTAAATTAGTTTGACAATTTCTATGAAAATTGTCTTACTACGTTTATTGAGGACACATTTTTTTTTAGGTAATGAATTAAAAATTTTACTGATCTTGCAATATTAAATATTATTCAGGCACAAGAGCTACTTCTCCAAATAGCCATGGTCGCTGCTTCACTCCACATTATAACATTTTGAGTTGTTTTATATAGCATTCACTTATATAGCATTCACTAAAGCTTATCAAACTTATGTATCAGTACTTCTGCAGTAGATTATTTTTAGCTTTAAATTTTCATAGTGCATTATATTCTGCACAAATAATTCTAATTAAGCACACATAAAGCTTTACTCTCATGTACAAGATTTATAGCCTTGTTTTCAGTGGAAAAAAAAGATTATAAGTTTAAAGGCCAGTATCTGAGAAACAGACTAATTCAAAATTACGCAGTCATCATAGTCATACAGTGAACACTTTGCAGTCAATCTCTAATTTTTTGTGTTTCTGAGGGCATATTATATTTTTATAATTTTATGATATAGTGTGAATCGTGCGCATATGTATATATATATATGTATGACATTGGCAGCAACATGGATACACCTTAAATACATTATTTAAACTGAAATAAGTTAGCCATAGAAAGGCAAATGCATGATTTTACTCGTCAGTGGAATCTAGTTCACATTCTGTTTTACACAGTAACTTCTGACAAACTATATCTATCTTGTTAAATGTTCTTGGCTTGCTGGATAACACACTCTGCTATGTTTTACTCAGTAATTATTCCTCAGTCTTAAAATGTACTGAGCTAAATTACTGCTAGACATAAGGCTCCTACTTACCCACCCCTTGATATCGCACCATGGAAACGAGACCTCTGTCTTTGTCTTCCCTCATAGTACTCCCATTTCAGTGGCCTCACTTGGTTCCTGCAACATTAAAATCCTATAAACTGAAACTTCAGAGTGAGGTCCTTAACTTAGATTATTCTTTTCAGAACTGCATGATGTGTATCTCTTTATTCTTACTTGCCTGCCCAATAACGTCTTAACCTGAACATGATGAAACTGTTCATTTCTCTGTTGCTAAACCTGATCTTCCATCAACATTCTTCATATCAGACTGTGACAACTCAATTGCAATGAACTCAGCTCAGATTGTACCAGCTCAGCCCAAAAATATGAGTCATTCCTAAGCCCTCCACTGTTCAAGTTCTATGTTTGTATATGAGGTGATTATATTTTTGCTCCTCTCTACTTGATGAATGTTTCTATTTCTCACTATATATACTAGAATCACCTTTGTCTGAGACACTTAGTATCTTCCTTGATTAATATGATCTCCTCTATCCTAATATCTACATCTGTCCTTCTACAAATTATCATCAACATAGCAGACTGTGACCCTTTAAAAATTGAGAATTCTATTATTATATTGCTCAATATCTTATTTCATGGCTGGCTGTAAAAATTTATGGTACCAGTACACAATTAAAAACCTGGGTCTTGGCCCGGGGATTTAGCTCAGTGGTTCCGGCACCAGCCTTGCAAGCACAAGGTCCCGAGTTCGATCCCCGGAACAAAAACAAAACAAAACAAAAAAAAAAACTTAGGTCCTCAAATGGGGCAGAAAAATGTATCTCCCCTTCCTATAGGTCTTCCACTCTAACACAACAAATGGGTAACCCAAAATAACTTTCTGTCTCTTTTCCTGGACATGTTAAATGCCAAGGTAAGGTGAAGGATACAGCAAGGTCCTCCCACCAAGTCACTGGCCATTGTGGTTCTGTCGCCCAGCATAGGAAAAGCTGCAACCTGTGTCTACCTAAAGACAAGGCAGGCTGATTGCCTGGATCTGTCTTCCCTGAGGTGTATTTAGGGCCCCACTTGGTGTAGGATGACTGCAGCACCACGGAGTTTCTGCTCCAGTGGAGGAGAACATCAGCATCCTGTTGGAGAGGTTGAGTGAGACACGGAAGGCCAGCGTGTAAGGAAAGAAAATCCATTCCAGCAACCAAAGGAATATGAGTGAATTGAAGCTCCAAGTACCCTAAACTTGGAGCACCTTCCTTTGTCCTGTAAGATGTCACTTACAAAACAAAAAAAGAAAGACAAAATGATGAAAAATTTCAAGACTTCTAGCATAATACTCTAAATTAAAGCTGATAATTTGTGACTGCACCAGTCAGAAATTCAGGAGGCGTTGTATTCTTGAGGTTTATTTAGAGTAAAAATAAATTTTCGCAAGAAGATGGAAGGTATCCTACCCAACATTCATGGATGCAACTCTTCTTTCTTGGGGCCCCCATACTCTTCCCTCCAGCCTGGATAATGGTTATTCTCAATCCCTGTAATGCCGCTCCACTTCCTGATCACACCCGAGGGTTGACTTTTACACTTCCATCAATGCTCTCAGATCCTGTTGTTCAATGAGGCCTCTCTGCTAAGGCTGTTAAAAAGGCAACTCTTTATATTCACTTCACTGATTATTATAATATATTTAAATATAAGTTATCTCATATATCACAGTGTAGATTGTTTTTCAATTACATAATTTTGTATCTATACATACACATATATAGTTTTCATAGCATCTTGTCTTTAGAATATCACAATTGAATTCTTTATTTCTAAAATGATTTATTGCTGATTTTCTGCTTATGAAATCAAGGTTTGCAAAAAGTGAGAATTGTTTTTTGTGGATAATGTCATTTTTATAAATTTCACTAATGAAATCAGGTCACCTACAAAAGTTTGGTACATAATAAAGGCAGAAAAGTTACTTATTAAGTTTTTTCATTCAAGTATATGTAATGAAAAGTTGCCTAAAATATACTGAATAAAATATTTAAAACTGTAACTACTGAATGATACTTATATCATAAATGATATTTGTGTGTGTAGGAATAAATTTATGCTAGAACTTTGTGTTTGATTAGGGTGTCTGTGTGTGTGTGTGTGTGTGTGTGTGTGTGTGTGTGGCAAAAACTAGAAGGGAAGGTTGTATGAATGAGTCTACAAACTCAAACCCAACCAAGGGATGACAAGAATGAAAAATAAAGAGTCACAGAATCAGGTTATAATCTGGAGGGCCAGTATGAGAGAACTTAAATGAGATTCTCCAAATAGCTAAGAAATTGGTTTCCCTATCTTCTATCAATAACTCTAATGTGTCATAAATTTTCTCAGGAAAACACTGGAGCTACTGATGGCCTTTTGTGGGGCTACTGATTTTCTTTTCTTATTAACTAATGAAAATTATTTTCTTTATGATTGCTTTATCTTCCCAGGGATCATACTACTTGGTGCAATGAAGCTAATTTTATTGTGTCAAAATTTGATGACTGAAAAAAAGGAGACAGTAAACTTTGTGACATTAAATAGAAAGAATTGCACATTGTGTACATGTACATGAAAAGCAAGACTGGGCATGTAAGGTGGAACCAATAAGAATCATATGAGACCAGGTGCAAGATTCTCCTATGGATCAGCTCCAAAATTATTATCTTGTAAAAGGCAAAAAAGAAAGTCACAGGAAATCTTCAGAAGGATATCTAGGCACAGTCAATAAATGTACATGTTAATGATAGTGATAGGGAATCATATTGTTCAAGTATTTAGGGTATGTCAAGTTATTTTTGTTATATTTGAAGTTATAATAAGGTTTTGTTCATTTTTTTCTTTTAACTATAAACCAGAAAGCTCTTTCATTTCTCTTTTCCTATCAGTATACATTGTGCAATATTACATTGTAACACATTTCTTCAAAGTTCTTTCACACTAATACAAAAGTTATACCAATGTGACTTTTATATTTTTGAACTAAATTACTTAGCTATTGTAATGTCAGAAGAAACATAAACCATAGTGTATTTTGCTGAATTTAATTTCAATGACATGGAATAATATTCAGTTTAATTTTAATTTCTACTGAATTGTGCTTTTACTCATACTGAATTTAAATTTCATTTACTTAGTAGGCCTTTCCATTTTGTCTAATACTGGGACTCCATTTATTGAAATGATACTTAAGAATAAAACTAAAAATAATTAGATATTTATTGAGGTCAAAAAAATTGGACAGGAATTGCATGTGAATGCATCTTTGCTCATGTTTTCAGCAATACATGTACTGAAATTAAAATGTGTAAATTATTACTTTTCAGAGTTCTATAATTTAATTAACCTCTCCTCATTCTATGCTTCTATATCTATTTGCAATTCTTTCATACCACTTTCCATATTTTACTGCTTTATGAGGATACGGAATTCACATTCATTGAAATTCTAAGTGCCAATCACGGTTGATTTCTTAGCAAAAGTGATCTTTATTTTCTCTTTGAATTTCAGCACCAAAACTTTAAGCTTGATGTTAATCATCCCTTTGTAACAGGAAATGTCAGAAAATAAGGCATGTTTTTCCAAACCATGGTCAAATTATGGTAAGGCTAGAAATCAAAGGAGATCTATTGAAATCCAAAATTGATTGAATTCATGACTTTTCTAATTATCTACTACAGGCTCGATCACTAGATTATTTGCTACATGAACTTAAAAATATTTACTTTCTGAATGCTCATGCATGCGTGTGTGTATTTAAACCCAGGGCCTTGACCATAGAAAGCTCTTTCTATATCACCAAACTACAACCCCAGACCTTCATAAACATTTGCCTAACACACTGTAAATTCTTATATAGTACTGACTGCAAACACACTGTTAGTGTGTGTTCCTAATACATAAGCAATATCTAGTTTTATACTTTACAAATTTAATTTATTTGATTCCCCAGTGATATCATAGGATTAGAAAATCTGCTCCACTTTTCAGAGCTAATCTGTATGGTAATTAATGAACAAAGAAAATAAATAAAACAAAATAGCAAGCATGTAAATTATACAACTTCCAATTATTTAAAGCACGAATCTGACACACAGTAAAGGACATTGCATTTTCATTTATTATTTATTTCCAAAGTAAAATAACACTGTTAGAAGAAAATCAACCCATACATATCCAAATTTATTTTTTAATATATGCTATAGATATAAAGGAAATGTTAAAAACTAAACACAAGTGTTTTAGAAAGACATTTATTGAGACAAAGCACACTGAAACACATTAATATATTTATATGTTCATTTTATAAGATTCAGAAGATATCAATAGTGTAATGCATGTGTTTTTGGAATAATTGCCAAAGGGTTTTGTTGTACATTTAAATGAAAAAAGTAGCCAAAAAAAGTCAAATAAAATTGTGAGGGCTGGTGATTTAGCTCAGTGGTGCTGCCACCTGCCTCACAAGCTCAAGGTCCTGAGTTTGATCCCCGGTACCAAAAAAATATACATGAATAAAAGCACACTTTCTTTCACCAGATGTATGCTGCAAACTTTTTAAAAGATAAATGAATTTTATATAACATTTTAGTACAAATGGAAAAATCATTCTAAGACCACTGACATTCTCTGGCAAACTAAGAAATATATCTTCTGATTTTTCAAACTTTCATTTAAAAATTTCTATTAATTTTATGCATTTCATACAAGAACATACAATTTAACAAAGAAAGATGTAAATACATCTCAAATTAGCAATTTAAATATAACTTAACTCTTAATTCAACCTGATTTTAAATCTATGAACAAAAGTAACACCAAGTCCACTTAATGTTAATTTAATAACCTTATGACAGGTGGGGAAAATGGGCATGGATTTGCTCTTGACTCAGATAAATTTTAAAGTTAAGTTTTACCTCTCTACGTAGCTTTGCAGTTACCCTCAAGGCATTGATCTATTGAAGGGAATAAGACAGCATCGACCAGAGGAAACATGTCTTAAATATTTTGATATAGTATATGTTATCCTCAAAAACAGATGGCTGTTCTATAAAGACTGTCACTTGAGGAGATTTGGGGGACAGAATTGCATTAAAGAACTGCAACTGGGCTTTGCCCTGCACAGTTAGATGCATTCTTCTATGAATCAATCACAGCTGGCTGCTTTTCTGACAGCTGAATCTCACAAGACCTAATTGACACCCTTTGATCTATCCCTGATCGTCAAGTAAAATGAGCTCATGGGGGTTGTTGGACATAATACTAGATTAACATCCAGAGAGGAGAAAAGTGAAGGATTTCATTCAATCTTATAAATATGGTAAAATGGAAATATTACTAAGAACCTTAGGCAGAAGGATCTTCCAAAAAATTGGAGCATCAGGTAAAAAGAGTCCCCATATCAAAAATGATAATGCAATAGGGAAGATGTTCATTTTGCCTGTTCTCTTGGTAACTTGTGAAATGACATTCCATTACTTCACTGATTCTTGGGTTTAGTTTTCATTATTGATATTTTGAAACTTTTGGAGGCTCTATCACTTTACATTACTAAAACTCAAACTTGCTTCTATAATTTTAATATAATATTTATATTAATGTACAGTTATTATTTCTCACTTTTTGTTAATGAGAAAATAACAAAAAATATCATTTCTAATCAGTTTCCTGAGCATAAAATGTTCAAAGCTACAAAACCTGTATGTCTTCATGTAATAGTCAAGGAACCAGCAGATTTAAGTTACTCAATGGATGATGTGGTAAATTCCTTCCAATACCTATCATTTCTGATGTTCTCCATTAATTTTTGACTTATTTTCTGCCTCTCCTCAAATACAATATAAAATTAAGGTCTCCAAGAATTTATTTTTCATGGATTATTTCTACATTATAACTTCAGAATAAAAAAAGTAGCTGATCTAGAATATTGCCTCAGAAAATATATTTTGAGGAAATTTATAAATGCCATGCTATATGCCAAAGAAAGTATTTACACAGTATAATATGCATGTTCCAAATTATCAGATATTCCTTGTTTAATGACACACCCATTTAGCAACTGTTCAGATTAAAGAACTGCCACTCAGAATTAATGACCTATCTTTTTTTTCCCGTGCGGTTCTGTATATCTTGTTTATAAGGCCTCAATGTCTTCTTTGGGTACACTTTGTTTATAGAATACTGTAATTTAATCAATATACTCTACAGCCTAGTGCTGTAGTTTTATGTTCTGTTATACACTACACACTGCACGTAAGAGTTACACAAATAAAAACAAAGGGATCAAGTTGAACTTTGACCATTTATTTGTCCTAAATATTGTAATGTATA
Source organism: Heterocephalus glaber (assembly GCF_053883595.1). Classification (NCBI taxonomy): domain Eukaryota; kingdom Metazoa; phylum Chordata; class Mammalia; order Rodentia; family Bathyergidae; genus Heterocephalus; species Heterocephalus glaber. Next base: position 26,602,756 of record NW_028258151.1, on the reverse strand, counting down.
CACTGAACACAATTCCTTACTTAGCGACCAATTTACTTAATGAGGTAGTCACGGGAGCAGAATGTGGTGGTTAAACAAGGGATGACTATAATTTTTTTTTATTTGGCAAATCATTCATTTATCCTACATGCTTTTTGTGTCTATCCTATATGAAGCATTATGTTAGGTCCTTCAAGATACAAATGGATAGGATGTCATGCCTAGAAAACGTGCCTTTATGTAGAAGGATTCAGAGAGAGATGGAAAAGAAAAGGAAATGAAGCATTAGAGAAATTTTTTTGCCATTTTACTTTTGAAAATGGAGTCCAAATTTTTTCCAAGAAGTATTAATTTTAGATCTGAAACTAGTAGAAATTTGCTAATCCATGCACATTTTAAGGAGAAAAGTTCAGCGATTCAAACGCTGAAAGAATTTTGTAAGATCTTTCTGCTTGTTTTCAGAGATCTCTTAATTTTCACACTACCACTCTTAAAAACTGCTTATTAATTAGTTTATTCATTTTAGTAACTATAAAAGAAAATAATGTAGAGAAAGTGAAGGATAGAAGACAAAGATGAAATAATAAAAATATTGTTTCCATATTAGCAATCACAGAGTTACTGAAAAATAAGTAATTTAAGTATTTTTGCAACCATCTAAATATAAATCCCATTATTTCCACATATTCTGAAATTTTAAATTTTAAATTTTTGTTCTGGAAGAGAATCTTGCAGATAATTACTTAAAATGGTTAAATTTATGAATGAATGAATAAATACATAATAAAGATGTTCCCATTATTTATTTTTTGTAGAAATTCTGAATAATACATACAGGGAAGTATATTTTTATCTTTCCACAAAGCAACCTACATATTCAACATAGCCCGTAATTATTAATTAATTAATACACAATGATGACATACTGAAACATATTATTTTAATTTTGAGTTAATAAAGTGCAATGTGTTAGATGTCAACAGCACACTTAAGATAGTTTTTGAGGTGTGTCAATGATGCCAATGAGTTGGAACTTGATTATAATACTCAAAAGATTTAAAAAATTTTATTATTTCATTGTATTATGAATCTGGCTCAAAAACAGAGAAAAAAACTCAATGAATAACATGAAATTTAAAATTGACATTACTCTTGTTCTTAGCTCTATTATATCCATGTACCCACTGCCCAAGATGATTGTAATTGCATGTACTGCAAACATGTACTAATAAAAAATTATACTTATTTTGTTCTTGAATATAGGACTTAAATTATACATTAAAAAATTCTTAATCTTAGCCAAACTTACCTATTCTTACACAGTATTGACTCTATCTCTAAAGGGAATATTTATTTTTCCCTGTGTCTTAATTTTTGTGATCTTTTGCATTTATATATCAGGGAATTTTTTGCACTTTAATGCATGGTTGATCTATCTAACTAGACTACAGTTCCAAAAACAAAGACTTAGTTTATCTTATTCTTTTCTATTTCTTCCCTCAAAGGACTGAGAGAGGGCAGTTTATCTTCACTAAAAGATCCATATAATGGTTGGTGATTGAATAGTACAAAAATATTCAAATATTCTTTTAAAACACCCATTGTAATTTTAAATTAACTTATCACTTAACATGTAATCGTAGAGCTCTCTCAGAGGTAGCAAGGCTAAGTAAAAATAATTCTTTAGCATAATAATTTTTTCTAGTTCATCACCATATTTTAACTGCTCGTGACATATTTTTAAATCCTCATTTTGTTACACAAGTGAGACCTATCCTAATTAGGACCTATCCTAATACACCCAGATATTTCTGTCATAAAATGAAAAAGCAACATCTGGTCAATATGTTAATATTCTTCCAATTTTGACTTTTGTTGTTTTGGTACACATGATCAACCCTGAAACATCTCTGTAGCCCTGATTTCAAAATTGTGTTAATAGTTTGTTAAAAACACTTTACTGGATTTGGTTGTCTAGTTTCAATTTTTGTTTTGATGGCAGATATAAGGGCATCACAGTAAGAGAATCTATATCTATCTATCTATTGAGAAAGAGAGGGAGAGAGGAAGAGAATGAGAGAGAAAGAAACAGACAGAAACAGAGAGAGACAGAGTGGGAGCAAGGTGGCTTATTTTCTAATGTTTGATTATGAATCACATATAATAAATTCAATATATTTAGAATATTTTCAATGTCTTTTCTATTTGGAAAAAGAAACCACAATAAAAGTGACACCCAAAAGTGTACTACTTAAGATTTGCTTACTTAAGGCCAAAACATAAATAAGACAAACTGATTCAATGTGGGAAAAGACTGCAAATGAACAAGGAAATTAAAGTAATATATATATATATATAACTTATAAATTAAAGATATATATATAGATAAATCCATAGATTATTATTTATATTTTTTGAGGCTGTATCAAAAGCAAAACAATGAAGAAATTCAAGCTTCTAAGATAATTGAGATTTAAGATCCCATGCCAAATTTATTACTATGAGCCTATGCTAAAAATTTTAACAAATACTCATCACGTAGAAAGTGAATTAATCATTTTTCCCCATTTACCCAATCCTCTTTGTATGCATGTTAGATTTTTTCTCACATGAAAATGTAAACATTTGAAGTTAAGGATTAAATATAGTAATCTCTGCTTATGTAATGGACGTTTTGGTAACTAGCATTTGAATATTATGGACAAAATTCAGAAATATTAGCATGGACCACATTCTTGTTTGACATATTATCAAGGAGGAATATATTGCTTATATTAAGAAAGTTATTCTCTTGTCATAGAAAAGGCACCTGAAATTCTTCGCCATTTCTTCCATCAGTCATCAGTTTGCAACTGTGGTATGAAATTTTCCCCGAAGAGATCTTGACAAACATCCCATTTGCTCCTGTATTAAACGCCTACATTACCATCAACAAAGTTTGGGTCAGCCCCTGGTGTTTTAATTTAATTTTGGTCTGCAGGTAGCCCCATAATTAATCAATCACTTTAGATAATACCCTGAAGTGGAATAATTATACAAAATTATTAGCTTGTCAGCTCTGAGATCTGTTGCTGGAAACGTAAAAACTATAACGTGATCTATAATTCAATGAAGTGTCATTGAATCTCTATATAAAAATGTCTTCAATGAACAGAGTTCTCTTAAAGAATAAGAGACAGAATTTGTTTTGCAATGAAAACAGTGCAAAAAATGATAACACATATGTCCCAAACACATATATAACCCTGACTCTTCCATTATAACCTAAAGAAAATCATGTAAATAACTTGGTAAGAGTACACTAGCCACTAAGAATCATCTTTGTATTTGCAAATACAGATTTCTGAAGAGGTGACTGGGTCATGAGACACTCTAATTGACTGCACAGCTGCCTACTTGGGGGAGGTGGCTCCCTGGTCGCACCTCTGTCCCTGTGTTCTGCTCCCCACTGCTAGGAATGAAGCAGCTTTATTCATTCAGGCCTTTCTCCCATGGTATCACTACCTTATAGCCAGATTGACCATGGACTGAAACTTCTGAAACCCTAATCCAAGTAAACTTCTCCTTCTTTAAGTGGTGAGTGTCAGGTATATCAACTACGTTGTCCCCAAATGAGAAAGCTGACTAACACATTTCCCTCTGCGAAGTAGAGAATTAACAGAAATTTAGGATGGTTCCTTTCTGATTTCATAAATAACTCACATTCCCTGTTTACTTCATTGCTATTTGAAATGTGACCTCAAGTGTGAAGTTGGACTTCATTGTCCTCTATTTGATTGCTAATTACTTTTCTTTAATCGTGCTGTTCATTTTAGAAAATCACAGCATGTTGTGAAATTTACCAGCTTAGACATTTCTTACAGCTTATTTGTATAGCTTATTTAGGATTCTAAATCAATTTGATAAAAATGAAGATCCTTAGGCATCTCAGTGTTTACCTGGAGATTCTCCAGATTGATGTTCTATTTGTTTCTCTCTCTCTCTCTCTCTCTCTCTCTCTCCCCCCAATCAATCTACTTAGTATCTATCAATACATAGTCTATTTATCTGTGATTACACATTACAGTGAGGTCAAGATAAAAAAAGAACACTGTATCTTAACAGGATAGTTACAGGATTAATGGAGAGAAACTGCTTAAGATCTTGAAAACCTGTAACAAACTCATTTTTAGAGACTACCAATTTACACTACCACCAAAAGAATATCAGGTCTGGGGACTTAGCTTAGTGGTTCTGCTGCTTGGCTCATAAGCGCAAGGTCCCTAGTTCTATCCCCAGTACCAAAAAAAGAAAACAAAAAAAACCGAATATCAATACCCTTTTCACTACATCTTCACCTCTGAGTCTTTGGTTTAATTAAAATCTTTGTCATTCTTGTAGGTGAAATAAAAGTAATACTTTAATTATATTGGGATAATGAGACCTGAATTCTTATTCAATTTATTCAAGCTTATGCAATGCATTTGTGACAATAATGATAAAATTATGTCACTATGCCATACTTATATTAATTTTATTACATAAGACTAAGAAGGTTCTTAAATACTTTAGCACAGAGAATTAAAATCAGATTTGAATAATCACAGAGGATTCAGTACAGATATAACGTGGCTGAATTAACAAAGTACAAATTCCAGATATATAAACCAGAAATAAAATGTACCCACTGATAATAAAAAATAAATAACAAGAAGATCAAGCATTATATATTTGCAATAGATCAAAGAGAAATTTATCTAGAAATGAATTACCTTATGTGTATAAAGAAAAAAGTATAATCAGAAAATTACAGTTTTTTGGTATTACATTAGCAACTAATTCCTACATATCACTACTATGAATATATTTTTTACATAGAATTGAAAAGTCAATGGATTTTGTCACTAAGTGTTTTGAGTTGAGCACCAACTTTATCTGTTATTTTATTTCCTTTTGGCTGAAAATAAATCCATCCTCATTGATTTATTTAATTATATTGAAACTTTTATTAGAATTGCAATAAATTATGTAATTTTTTATTTTTTTGGTACCGGGGATCGAACTCAGGTCCTTGTGCTCGCGCAGCGGGCAGAAAAACCACTGAGCTAAATTCCCATCTCTGTAATTAATTATTTAGAGAACTTTTCTTTTAAAATAGCTTTCTACTTCTGTGTTTTATTTTCTTTGCAGTTATTTTAATTTTCTGGTGGCAATATCCCTTGTTACTTCAAGGATAGTGTTTCAAAATATACTCCCAAAAGTGCAGAAAGTAACTCTCATCTTTCTTGTCTCACTAGTTTTATACGGCCTCGAACAACACTATCCTCTGAACTTTGTTTTCTTCATGTGAAACTAGCTTTTAATAATGATCTCACTGATTTTTTCTTAGAGTGAATAAAAGAATGAGGGTCTCAAATATAGAGTATATTAGCATAACTTGATGTTAGCACTTTAGTAGCACTCTACGTTATTTGGTGTGTGTATTACCGTTCTTGAATAATTTTCCAGGAAATTTGGTAAACCAATTTCTGACTACCACCAGCATGTGTTCAGATTAGCCATAACTATCCTCAGAATGTAATCATTTACCTTGGAGGCGATTTGCATTTTGGTGTCTTTTTCAAAACACTTTTAATTTATGTCCAGATATGGGCCACTTAATTATAGCCATTTGGCACAAGATATGAAAACTAACTCTTGGGTGAGAGAGAATGTTTCTGCCCTTGGTAAGGTTAGTACATTTGCGTGCTTAAATCGGGAAGGATGTTGCTTTCTACATCGTGCTGAGGTCAAGATTGGGGTGAAGAAAGAAAGGGCTGGGATATTCCATTTGAATATTCCATTTGAATGGGCCGCTTCATAAAAGTGGCTTCATTTGTTAGAGGGATAATGTTTGAATTTTGCAGAGTATCTAATGTCTTAAGCACAACTCCCAAGCCTATACAGCAATGCTGAAATGATTTTGTGTACGAGGAAACTAAGATTCAGAGAAGATATATATGTGGCTGTGTGCTTGGGTGTGCGTTACAGCAGTAAAAGCCTGAGATATGACATTTAGCACTCAATAATCAATTCATTTAATTCTGAGCCCAAATTTTTGTGATTCTGAAGATAACAAAAGTTTCATAGAATTATTGTTCAGATCATATAGCACAATTTTAATAAAGCACTTATACAAAATTTTGCACACTGAAAGTCATCAAATTCTGTTTTTTTCCTTCCCATTTTTTTTTTGTACTAGGGATTGAACCCAGGAGCTTAATACTGAGCTACATTTTCAATAATTTTTAGTTAAACATTCTGAGACAGGGTCTTAATAAATCACTGAGCTGTCAGTGCTGGGCTCAGAAATGCAATCCTCCTGCCTCAGCCTCCCAGAGTGCTTGATGCATCTATGCACCAAATGTCTTCAAATTCTGTGTTAAAAATTGGAGGCCTCTCCTTTTGAAGTGGCTGAAAAATAATTCTAAAGTTTATTTTGCTCTGCACTTTAAAAGGAATTTCATTATCAGTAGTGATGGTATAGAGAACAGTATAGTAAAGCTTAAGGATAACACAAAATATTAATAGTCCAGTAACAATGATGATAACTTCCTGCAATAAGGAAATAAATAAATTGAATATTCTTTAAAATCTTAAATGAAACCTTAAAAAGTGTCCTATCAATTATGAAATCTAGATTAAAACAAATCAAGTAATAAATCTGTCAAAATAAATGAGATAAATGAGTTTCTCAAGGAAAATATGAAATTGTATATTTTTATTATCAAAAAAGTATATTGTCCAAAATGTTAGAATTACAATTTTAGAAAAATATACTCATTTGATTTTAAGAAATTCAAAAGCTAAATTTAGAAAATAGTGAAGTAGAAAGTAATAGAACTAAAAAATAAATAAAAAATGTACAGCAAAAGAGAAAAGTAAATAAATCTTTACATAATATAAATAAAAATGTGTGGCAAACATACATATACACATTCGAAAAATGGGCACCCTAATCACATATAGGAAGAAATATCATCTGAGACTGCCATGACTTCATCTCAATATCTTTTAATGTAATAACTGATCACCATTAAAAAATGGAGCAACAAACTGGATATTTCAAGATATACAAAAGTAAAACAGCAGATATTAAAAATAGAAATAAAGTTATCAACAATATATTGCACAGATTTCTATAAAATTTTAAGAAAATAATGTCTCCAAGGCAAAGCAAAGAAAAAGAGTATTTCTAATTATTTTACTCTAACTCTAATTTCATACCAAAATTCAGTCAAGATTGTGCATTTTGATGTACACAGAGTTATTAACACACATATGCCTTGAGACACATACATTTTGGCTTCCGCATCTACATATAAAGAATGGTTATATTATGTATAACAAAAATATGAAAGAACCAATTTATAGTAGAACTCTGCCTTGCTAAATAAAAGATTATGTTTCCTTTCATAAAGTACTTCTTAAAGTGTAAGTTAAGAGGTTGGAAGGGATGTTCTTCCTATTCATCCCCTCCCACCCCCAAATACAGAATATTGGTGATTTTATCATTTCTAAAATTTGTGTCTATGGTTAGCCACCTGGCAGTGGGAAAGGTCGTAAGCACAGCACCATGGACAGGGCTTTTATGAGCGGGACCTGGAGAAGTCTCGCTTGAATCCTATTCACATTACATTGGTTCAAGGACAATAGCGCCGCAGTACTATTCTGCAAGGCACTAGGTCTGTCGCTTCTCTGAGGTCAGCCATTTTCAGTCAACAATTTAATACCATGGAAAGTAGAGGAAATATTTTTGACTCAAGTTCGGCTTATTATTTCTCAGAATTGTAGTGATGATTAGATAAATTAATGCCCATTAAGGGATCACCATAGAAACTGGCAAATGGAAACCTTGCAGTAATTTTGTCATGTTTTTGCTCCTTTGATTTTTTCCACTCTCACTCTACATTGATTTCATTGCTTCTCTTGTGATTAACATCATTTATTTATTTATTTTTATTTTTTAGCTTTTTGACGCAGGATCTTGCTATGTAGTTCAGATTGGCCTGAAACTCATGGCTAGCCTTGGTCTCCTGAGTGGTGGGATTACAGGTGTGTGCCACAACACCCAGTTGTGTGTTTAACTTTAAAAAAATTTAAGCTGTAGTCAGAAAAATATCTTAAATTTAGAGATTTGAACTGTGAGAAAATAACACGATGTCAGGTAAAAGAAGCCCTGAATTGTTACACTCTCAAAGTTGTTGAGTTTAGCATCCTAGTAACATCAAATATTGCATATATTCTTTGTTTCTTTCTTTTTTCAGGGGGGATTAAACTCAGGACCTTGTACTTGTAAGGCAGGTGAGGAGCCACTGAGCTAAATCTCAGGCCATTCTTTAACTTTTTATTTCCACAATCAGCCATTTTGTTCTTGTGGTTTGCTTCCATCATAAACAGAAACTGATACAGTTATCCCAAGACATGAGATATTTAAGAAAAAAAGATGAGAAGCAAGGATATTTGTTTCTGTACATTTTATCATAAAAACATTAAGTTGGAGCTCTGGGGAAATTTTTTAATCTCTTTTGCCAGAATTAGGTCACTTTTCCACTCCTAAAGTAATTACTGAAAGAAAGGAAAGATCTGGCATGGTTAAGTATTAAAGATTGAACTCTGAAGTTAGGGATAAGGGTAAAGGTACTGTTTTAGTTACTTTTCTCTCATTGCTGAGGCAAAAATACCCAACACCCAAAGTTAAAGAGGAAAAGGTTTATTTACCTCACAGTTTGCAGAGGTTTCAGTCCATAATAGGCTGGCTGCAAAGCAGGATGGCATGGCAGACAAGAGAAATAGTTCATAGTGGGCAGAAGGTAGCAAAGCAAGAAAAAGACAAGATAAGCCTCTTTCTGTCCCTTATATTGTATCCAGGCTACTGGGATTAGGCTGGTGCCAAACCAATCAATGGACTGATTCAGTAATTACCTACCTTTAGACCTAGCACCCTTAATCCTAGCACTGCACCATGAATCAATCACACACTCTAGGTTCACCCAACTCTGAAAAAGCCCCACCTACCCCACCTATGGCTGCATATGGCTTTGGGGGGACATCTAGACACAAGCCATAACACAGACCAAGAAAGAGAAGTAGTCCCCACAAGCTACTGGTCTCCAAAGGGGGAAAATGTGGAGAGAGAATTCATAGGTCTTAAGTGCCAGTGTGAGTACCTTCTATCTCATGCCTAGGTCCCCAAAAAAGTTCTATAACTGGTATTTTCTTTGTTATTTATTATTTTAGTTGTAGCTTTATGAGTTACCTTGTGATAATTTTATACATGTATACATATGTAATTATCAAATCAGGGTAGTTAACATTTCTCTCTCCTTAAATAATTTAAAAATGTTTTTGATTAACACGTTATAATTGTACATATTCTTAGAGTATGGTATTTCAATATATGTATATATTATATACTGATCAAATCAGCACAATTAACATTTCCATCTTATTATCATTACTTTGTTTGGACCCTTCAAGCTCCTATCTTCTTGTTATTTATAAATTATGTAATAGGATTTTATGAACTGTAGTCACTCTACTGTGTTGAACTACAACACTAGAATTTACACTTGTATCTGTGTTATGGTACTTTTTACACAGCCTCCAACTATCCTCCCTCTCAACCTCTAATAATCACCATTCTACATTCATATGTACTTTTATTGCATCCCCATACAAAACAGAACATGCTGTATTTGCCTTTTTATGTCTGGTATTTCTCTTGACATAATATTCTCCAGTTCTATCCATTTTTCTACATATGAGATATTCCTTTTTATTGCCGAATAATATTCCATTGTGACTAAATAACCCATTGTCTGTATCCATTTACCAGTTGAAAAACTTCGTTTTCTGTGTCTTCTCTCTCCACTCTGATAACATTGTATATACTGTTGACATTTTTCCAAACAGACAAGTTTTATTTGTTCCATCTCAAAAGATTCAATACACTGAAAATCGTTTGAGTTCATGATCACCTGGTGATTTTCTGCTAACTTCACACCATATAACATATAGAATTTTGCACTAATAAGATCTTTTGCATTGCATCTTTCCCTGGACATCAGAATCTTCCCTTCTATTATCTCATTCAGATCTTTAATCCAATGCCATATTTTCTGTGAACTTTTTATGTCTACATTTATGTAAAATTCCAGTTACCTCCAACTTTCACTGTCCCCTTCATATTTTGTGTTTGCCCTAAGAATTAACATGATTATTGTCATATTCTGAATAGAACACTTACATTTGGCAATAAACTTTTAAGTCCAAGACATCAGAAATTTTTAAATGCTTCAAAATATCTCATTGGCAGATATTGAACATTATCTATTATATGCTAAGAATTTATTAAATATTGGTTGAGCACATTAATGATTCATATAAAAAGTCAAACACTATAAACATTAACAAAGATTATATAATTTTCTAATATAAAACTATATAGTTAGAATTACATATCATAAGAAAGATTGTACACTATAAAAGAAAATTTAAATTATGAAATGAGTATAAGACATAGGCCTTACAGACTTAAAATGCAAAAAATATTTATTAAATCTTCTTTTAAAATATATTCCTTACAGGTCCAGGGATTTAGCTCAGTGGTTTCATAGCCTGCCTCACAGCGCAAGGTCCCGAGTCCAATCTCCTGTACCCCCCCCCAAAATTATATATATATATATATATATATATATATATATATATATACACATCTTACATTTTTGAATATTGACCTCCACAACTGAATGCTCAGCCAGTATAAGCTTCAAATTAATTTTGTTTCTTATTATTTATCTCAATTTGTTTAGATTGTACTATATTTATAAAATCTGAAAACAAAAATTACATTAGCTTTTTAGATTTCTATATAAAACTTAAAAAATTAGAACTCTTGCATAACTAAATGCTGCTACTAAACATAGTTGGTGATATCACTTAAGATTTACTACACTGTCATTAAAAAAAACTGACAGTGTATTCATCAGAATGTGCATATTTTTTAAAAACATAGTGCTTGAAAAGTGGGTTAGGAGAGTCAATTATAATGGAAGAATACAAAAATGGTGAAAATACAAGGATTAAAATGACCACAATGCTAAATCTATACCATAAATACTATTTTTACTGATGCAAGCATTCAAATCTTTTATGCATGCTCTAACAATTATCAATTTTATGACTACCTCAGGAAACCCTGCCAAGGTCTTCATTCAAAGTTTTATGCTACAGTTCCAAATAGCCTTTCCTCCCTTCACTGCCAGGAGTGTGGTACAGCTTTTCCTATTGTCATGTGACAGACTCTGACTAAGGTGGTAAATGGACTTATACACTACATCTGTGCAGTTATACAAGGAGTCAACAGTTTTTATCAGGTCTCCTGCCAAAGAAGGGCTAGTTTATAGCCTGAATTCTGACCTGAAAAATGTGTTTGTGATAACATCATCACAGTGAGACAACCACCATCGTGTAATATAAGGAAGAAATCAATGTGTATTGTAAGTAAATACATTTTATTAATTTGTATGTTACTGTGGTCAATAAATGCTAATGTAATCCACAGTGATTTGCCATCCACTAGTATCTATATCCTTGTGTAATTTCCTGCCTTTGGTATAGGTTAGACCTTGTTTCTAAAAAACAGAATTTCACTAAGAAGTTAAATATCACTTTTATAATTCTACTATATTGCACAGTATTTGTCCAAGAAAAGAAAGGCAAGACTTCTAATGTGATAGGCCATAATGGAGAATTCCTCAGAGGAAAGAAATTTTGGTGGATACTGGGAGCTCTTCCATACAACAGAAAATGAGTACTTCATTCATCAGGCAAATGAGTAGAGGGAACTAAATTCTGCTGACCCCACAAATGAGCTCAGAATTTGTCTTTTTGTCCAGTTAAGCCTCCAGGTGAGAATGACCTAAATGGGCCATGCCCAAAGGACGAAACACACAGAAATAATGAGGTTAAAATGTATGTAGTTTTAAGCCACTGTTTGGGATATTTTGTTATAAGTCCATGAAAAACTAAAATCATTATCGTAGCACACCCAACTAATTGCCATTTTTACCAATATCGTAGAACTAATTTCAAATTCAGACTTATTCAAAAGGTCTCAATTTCTACCTTTTTTGACAAGTCAACCAGAAAGTCAGCTCTTCATTTCCCTGACATTTTGTAGCCTGATATGACTTGTAGCTTTTTTTATGTAGAAAGATGTTAATTCTCACATACTATTTCTGTATTTTTTTGTGTTAGATGAGGCTTGTTGCTTTTATTTGCCCACAGAACTAACAAAACACTTTTATATAAAAGGGTTCAAATTAAATAATAAAAAATTAAGGTATAGTAAATATTTTGAGAATCATAATTTACTAATATTAAATAAACATTTTAAAGGAAAATAAATCTTAATACAATCTGAAATTACTTTTCATTGTTCTAGATTGAACCATTTTGGGCTGAAGTTTTGAGTTTCAGGTACATAAAATGAAACTTCTTCATTTATGTTCTTAATGTATCAAAAATGATTAATTATGTAGCTTCCTTAAAGTTTATGTAGTGATCTATTGTTTCCTCTTTGTTACAATTTCTCTTTAGGGCCGGGGATTTAGCTCACTGGTTCTGGCGCCTGCCTTATAAGTACAAGTTCCCGAGTTCGATCACCGGTACCAAAAAAAAAAAAAAAAATACAATTTCTCACTACATTCATAATATTCCTGTTACTCTAATTATTTTCCATTATGCCAACCATTATTATGTTATGTAACCTCCATATGTGTTAATAGGAGACCAATCAGGGGCAATGTTGAAATAGAAAATCATTGGCTTCTCTGTGTGCATTGTCATAAATAACTTTGATTGCCAGAAATCAGAACTACACAGTGCTGTTGAGAGGAGATGCTCACCAACACACAGAAGTCCTGGGAGATGTGTTAATTGGTACCAGAGTTCAGAGCATGCAAACTGATTAAAAAAGTAAAGAGTGTGCAAGAAGTATGCAATGGATTTGCAAATATTTTGTAAGGTCCAAAGAAGATGACTGCTCTTATATACTTCATGCATTTACTCATTTATTTGCTTATTATTTATCTCTTCTCGATAGAAGACAAAGTTCATGGGGTAGGAAATTGTTGGGAGCAATGCTACATAATTCTAGGGATAAATCATTTGGTTAGCCTAGTTCTCTTGCCTACAGCCCAGCTACAGAATAACTCCAGTTTGGCCTACGGTCACAACTGAGACTTCAGTGATCCAGTGATGCTGTGATTCTCCAGGACAAGAAACATCCTGGGAAAACAAACATCTGCTCAGTTCCTCGTTGTTCTTGGACTGATTAACATCTTGTTTGCCGGAGATGTACTGAACTCTCTGCAAGCCTTCCGTTACACCTTGTTTATCCCAATGTGAACTGTTGAACTCTCTGCAAGTCATTTGTTACATTTGTTTCTCCCGATGTACTGAATGAAAGGTGTGGTAAGCTGGGGGCTTTTGCCTTTGCTGCCCAGAGCAGCACTGATCAGACCCAAAGCTCAGCTTCTTCTCAGTCTCATTTTTCTACCTTTCCTGTAATTCGCCGTGTGCTGCCGTGGCTCTCAGGAGACCAGGACTAACTGCAGAGGTTCTGGTAACGTCCCCTTCCCCTGTCCCCTACAGGAAATTTCACTCAGTCACTGAATTATATAGTATCAGATTGTAGAATAGCATTTCATACATACTATTTAAAACATTTTAAAAATACATTATATATATTATCTTGACAAAAAACTGATATTCAAATAAATTATATATGTCTTTTCAAAAAGCTGTGTTAATACAATGCTAGTTCACTTGACCTTCACTCATTTTTTGCTATACAGGATTTGTTTATCCACTGGCAACACAATTGACAAAATACAAATGTGGACAAGATCCCAATAAGTATACACAATTTAATAGAGTTTTTTGCTGTATAAGATGGTTGAGCATCGTAAAGTTTAGGACTTTATTTTGTTGCTCCATTCTGAGTATTTTCTCCTGGAGTGGATCAGAGAAGCTGAGAATTGAAAAGACTCTTGTCTGTGTGAAACAGAAATCAGCACCGTCCTGTTTTTCATGTATCTCTGTGGAATGTCTGCAGAAAAGTTCCCTCCAAGAGACAAAAGGAAGTTGAGCAGCTCTGCCATCACGTCAGAACTGGAAGGACTGCAGCAGGAGAGCTGCTGGTCCTTGGAAAGTCTCTAAAGTTATTTGGGTGTAATTGTGTGAGCAGACCACTTGGTAACATGGTTTCCCATTGTGTGTCTCTTAAGTCAGAGGCTTTAATGTAAGAAACTTGTAGTTCACTTTACTTATCTATGGATAATAATTCCCTGAGGAGGTACTGGGGTTAAAGAAGCTAAATCCCAGGAGTTTCTGACTTAGAATCAGTAGAATGCCATTATAGTCCCTGGCATGTTTAATCATGATGAACAGGAATATATTTCTAGCTTTCCAATTACACATTTGGTCGAAAATTGTTGGATACACAAAATATTTTCGTTTTATAAATGAATGTATGCTTGAGTAGCAAGCCTAGAAGAAAAAGTGATGAACATTAGTTTTTACTATCTCCCATTATATAAATTCTTCCTGCAGGAAAAATCTTACTTTCCATAGTTATCAAAGTAATTATATTTGACATCTAACAGGAACAGTTACCATAAAAGAAATAAACTTCTAAGTGTCCAAACAAGAGCTGTCCAGAAAAATGAAAGCATGTAGGAATTGTGAGAAAAAATAGTAACAAGAATAATAGTGTTTATTGAATGCTGAGAAGATTTAGAGGAAATCCATATAAAATAGTTGTATGTGGATATGACTTTTTCTTTTTCTTTTGATATGACTTCTTATATTCTAGCAAAGATAATGTTTCCAAATTCAAATAATTTTCGATCAGTATTCTAAGTTCCTCTAGTCCAGACTAAACCAAATTTATTGATGTTAATGAGTGTCATAGAAAACATGCAAATATCAGATAAAAGTTACTGAACTTGTCCTTGGATTCTATCTTTATATATCTCTCCTCAGTTTGTATACACAAAAGGTTAACAAACAAAGGAAATGAGCTTGACATACCTAAAATTGAGCTCTGGTGTTGGTATTCAACAATGAAGGTACATAATAACTAATAGAGACATTCCTCACTTAAAGACCAAGTTCTTTATGTGAATTGGTCAGAACGAAGACATGGTCAAAGGAAACTCAGATTTGATGACTTTGCTTTTATTTGCATAACTTACATACAGTACTGTAACGTATGACAATGCAAAACTGCGTACTATACTGTGCACTACAATCAGGAAAACTTACAGTACTGTATAAACAAGGTGTAATGTGCAAAAACAAAGATCATAAGGCTCTATAAAGGAGATGTGTAGAACTGTACAAAAAGATGGGTGGTCCGTTCAAACAGAAGGTACTGAGTCCAAACAGCGTGCCTCAATGGTACATGCAAACAGTCATTAAATAGGTAGTCCATTAAAGGCTGGATGTCTGTATTATCTACTATGAAGTACTCTGGGTCACACAATGACAGTAGATTACTCTGTCCATGCTTTCTTAGAGCCATAGAATTGGATCACATCTCTATTGGAAAGTCTAAATGTTTACTTAAAAGAATGCTAGTAATTAGATGACATTTTTAAAGAAAAAAGTAAATTAATGCCTGGTAGAAGTGCCTTAGGCCTGAGTGAGAAAATAAAATATTCTCTTTTTTTCACCTGGGAAAACCTATCCTTTGGATCTGATACTCCAAGAAATAAAATGATCAAGAATCCCTAAGAATGAGAATGAAAATGGGATGTTTGTATGCATATACAAGGGGTGTTCCAAAGTTGCTGTGAATGTTTAAGATAAAAATCGTATTGCAGTAAAGGATATATTTGCAAGAGCAATGTAATAAGGGAGTTCAAAGCAAGGGGAAGTATTGTGAATATTTTTAGAGAAATTAAAGGCGATGTGTCTTTCACTGTAATGATTTTTAAACAGTCTCAGTATTTTAGAATGAACCATCACTGATCAAACATTTATGGCAATTTCTATTAAATAAAAATACTAAAATCATTTCCATACATACTCATCTATCTTATTTGCCCAAAGGGGTACCAAGTGACTTCTGGCTCTTGCCCAGAGGGTAAGTATTTTTAATTAACTCAGGCATCCAGGCAGTCATGACATGGCAACTAAAGATGCTCATGAAAGAGGACATCCAGAACTGCCTTAAAAAGTGACAGATGCCAGGGATGTAGCTCATGGGCGCCGCGCCTGCCGGGCAAGTGCAAGGTCCTGAGTTTGATCCCTGGTACCAGAAAAAGGGGGCAGAAAAAGAACTATGAGAGTATTTTGAAGGGGATTAATAGCCATGTGTTTTTTTACTGCAATAATTATTTTTTAATCATTCATCAGTATTTGTTTTGATCATACCTTGTAAATGACTGGGTGTGTTCCTGAGAGAAAAAGGGACCTCTTCCTTTTGTGAACGTGCTTTGAAACTTTTACCTCATAGCATTTCTTATTTTAGTCTTTCATGTTCCACGGAAAAAAAGATAGTAATATGCTTACCTAGAGACAGCTAAGGTTGAATTTTGGCCCCTAGTCAGGACTAGAATAGTATGTGAACAGCTGACTGAATTTCATGTGCTCTCCTGAATGAGGAAAGCATTAGAAGGTTCAAGGTATGCTAAGTAACTCACTCTAGAGTGGATACTGGGCTGTGGCTGTATTATTTAGATGAACGTTAGCTGTATTTCCTAAAAATGCTCTCAGCTATGATATAGATAGCCAATACTATCCATTTTATGATATATAGGTATATTTTACAGGAACATAATTAGGAATTATATTGGAATATAATTATGAATGTAATACAGGAATATTTTATAGGTATATACTTATACTATATTAGAAGCCTAAAATATGGAGTGGTAAATCTAGATGGGGCATTTTTAACCTGGGTTCCCTGACTTATATAGAAACCAAACCATTGTAATAGGGATGTAGGAGCTATTTTCAATATTTCAGATAGTATGTTGGAAATCATAAATTACCATGATCTTAAAAGGCTTAACAGGAAAAATACAATTTTAAACGTGTTAACAAGATATTATCACTAATTATGGCCCTCTTCAATTGATTATAGCCAAAAGACCCAAAGTTATGGCTTTCTTATCCAAAGTTTTGAATGCATCTATAATTAAAACAAAAAATATTACCATTACACTGAGAAAGAAGTCAACTAATTATTCTAAGCTTCAAATTTTTCCTCATGTGTTATATTATGGGAAGGAGAAAATGGGAGCAAGAAATAAAACATTTAAAAGAAAAATAAATAAAATAATATCTCCTAATCAATGTAATATGAGTTATATCTTTCAAATTTTAATCATTTGAAAAAATGTAAAAGCCATTAATGAGGCTTTAACTTTCTCCTTTAACATTCTTCTCTCTCCCTTTCTTTCACATTACAGATAAAAATTTAAGATTGTAGATAGTTGAGTTACCTATGCTAATAGAATATTAATGTTAGAATTTAGATTGGATAGCAAGTCTTCTAAACACCATTTCAATTTTCATTCTATAATTTTACATAATCTGTATGTTAAATTTTGAATTGCAAAAATCCAAGCTTCTAAAATTTAGAAACCAAAATATTTATTGTTAAGTCACTATATTTATTCTATCACTATTAATGAAAAATTTTACTTTTTGATATGCTCATTGTTCACTTTAAACAATGTAAGTCTTGTTAGAGTATATAACAACAATGAAAACAATTATACACATTACTGCTAATAGTGCTATTTTGAAGCATAAATGAGAAACTGAAGACAAGTAAATATGAGTGAAGAGATAAACCATGCTATCTACCAAATATTCATAGATATCTATATACATATATAGAACAGTACATTTACATGCACACACATATGTACAGGCATATATGAGAAATTAGAAGAGACATTGTTTATTTCCATTCAACCTATTATGTGTAATGTTGAACTTACAGTAATTGCACCAAGTTATGCTATTCCAATTCAGAGAGTCTAAAAAGTATTTTCTTTCTGTAACTCACCAACAGGTTATTTCTCAATTATTAAAATTTAAAGTTATATGTACATTTAAAAATATCTGAACTATGACTCCCTTTTTTCATCTTAAAGGGTGAAATTTTTACTTTGCATAAAATTGTTCGTAGTAAAATTTTACTTTAGGGAAGGAAATTTGTCAACACTTCATATCATGATTCAGCAGGCCAAAAGAAGAAAAAAAGCCATTCAGAACAACAAAGGGTAAAATCGTCTAATGTGTAATGATCACAAAATGAAATTCCAAAGAAGCAATTTGAAATCCCAATTGTAATTATATATTTTTTTCTATTATCGCACTTAATGCTCCTGAGAGAAACACTTTTGAATGTAATTTATCTTCATTGCAAACTTACTCAGCCACTAGGTTTTCTAAAGAAGGAACTGATGTGAACTTATACAGGCAATAGCACTGTTACATATATGTTTACCATAAGTTTCTTAAAGTCTAACAGTAGTTGACCATTTTTATATTTTTATGGTACATATTTGACAGCCTCTTAGATGTGATACACAAAAATTAAATAATTGTAATTAAATTTCCAGCAAGCATGTTCTTGTGTTCATGTTTCTGTTTGTTTTGCACTGTATCTTCACAAAGTGTTTAAAATAAAAGTAAGGAAAACTTCAGATTTTCATTTGATAATATGCATGTGTCACGAATGTAGTTATACTTATTATTATAATTAAAATATATTACATACCACAAGTCTTTGCATTTTCAAAGATAATTATTTCTATTAAATGATTTAATTTTACAGAAATTTAAGCTTCACAGTATAATTGAACAGTAAATGTAAAAACTCCCCCAATACCCTCTGCAACCCTTAACAGCCCCCCACTGAAATGGTGCTTTTGTTACAATGCATTGATCTGACCTGATATAACATCATAACTCAATGTTTATAGACTACTTGGAGGTTAACTTGGTATTGTACATTCTATGATTTTGACATATGCATAATAACATGTATCCACCATAATAGTGTTAGACAAATAGTTTCATTGCCCTAAAAATCAGATGTGTTCTGTTGTTTTCATCCCTCTGTCCTCACTAACCCCTGACAACCACTAACATATTTACTGTCTCTGTGGTTTTGTGTTTCCCATAATGTTATATATTTGGAATCATATAGCATGTAGCTTTTTTAGAATGAGTCCCTTCACTTAGTTATATGTACTTATGAATCCTTTATGTCTTTCCATGGTTTCTCAGATTATTTCTTTTTCAGGATAGAGTAATATTCTATTGTCTGTTTATACCATGATTTGTCCATTCATTCATGGAAGGAGAACACGTATGCTTCCAAGTTTTGGTAATTATAAATAAGGCCTTCATAAATACCCATGTAGAGGCTTAACTCAGGTAAATACCAATGAGTACAATTTCTGGAACCAGAATGTTTTTTGGTATAGAGGGATAATACAAGTTCAAAATATTATGGATTTTTTCAGGACACATTTTATTTATTTAACAAACCAGTGTTTCAAACATACTAAATACAAAGACTACAGATATGAAAAGTTCTATTTTATTGGTGTCTGATCAAATCAATTTTTAGAATTCTATATGATAAATATTTTTCCAAAATAAAAATGGGTAATATTTTTTCTTCAAGCTCAATGAAAACAAGCCCCAAAGTATGTTCAAGATCTGCATAGGGAAAATGGAAAATGTCCCAGGAAATATAAGCACTAAACTAAATTCTAATAAATAAAATTTACCTGGGCAAGTAGGTCAGAGAAAGAATCACCAGATCAGAACATTTGCAAATAATTATAATGTCAAAGAATATCTTATATTTACAGTTGTTCTAATGACCTCATGGGACTAAAAACGTGTGAGTATGGAGATGGGATGAGAGATAAAGCTGGGAAGTGAAGTCAAAAAGCCATGTGCTGCCATTTCACAATGTGTACACATATCAAAAACTCAGTGGTACAGGTACGCCTTAAAATATGCACTTTGGTGGGTTAATTATATTTCAATAGAACTGAAATACTGGAAATAAAAATAAAGGCCATATCAAGATTCTGACTAAATTTTACCTTAATTTGGATTCAGTGAGGAATGTGTGAATGGAAAGACAAAGAATAAATAAAAGGACTGGTGTTGTAGGTCAGTCATAGTGCACTTACCCAGTATGAAGCCCTGCGATAAATTTCCAGTTCTAAAAAAAAATTTAAAAGGAAAAAGAAATGAAGCATACAAGTTTACTAGGAGAGAGAAAAAACTGATTTAAACATCATAGCTACATTTAAAGAATGTTGGTTTACTTTATGAACAATAAAAATAAATGCGAATAACTAAGGTTTTCCATTGAGGTAGTCATTATCAGTATTTAGGACATTTGTTAGCTGAAAATTAATAGCCTTGAGTGTAACTTTTAATTTCTCTGGATATTTATACCCTGCCAATTATTCTACAAAATTCTGCTCATCTTTTAGCTCTTAAACATGCATGCTGATTAATTTTTTTTTTTTTTTTTTGGTACCGAGGATAGAACTAGGGTCCTTGCACTTGCAAGGCAGGCTGCAGAACCACTGAGCTAAATCCCCGGCCCCAGTGATTAATTTTTTAATGTGCTTAAATTGTATCTATTAATTTGAAAAATGCATCAGTTCTTCAAATGACTTGGAAGGCATTTTATCTCCAGTTAGAAAAACACAATTTTAGATGAATCACATGAACCTTACATATTGTCTTATGGAGTGTAAGATGCCCATAAATACAGCTGGACTTAAGACATAACTGCATTCACAACCTTCCATAATGATGTTGCAGTTCTGCTTCTCAATATCTCCTCATAAAGAATACTCTTTTTTATACTATGGACCAGATGGCCTTAAATGAGTCCAGGCAAAGCACAGATCCTTACCTTACTGGTTTACTGACTATCTTTAAATCACTCTTTACTAAAAATTTACAGAGAGATCTGTTTTTGACCTAGCTTAAGTCACATGCTAACCAGTGTGGCCTGATAGAGGAAGACCAGCTGCACCTACATCATAGAGATGGATGTCCAGAGAGGGGGCTTGTCACTGAGGAAGAAAGGACGTGGTATTGGGCAGACAAAGACCAAATATTATGCGCTATAACACTTGGCACAGCACTAGACACAAATTTGTATCTCAGTGAATCACATATCAATTACAATTATTTGTCACATAGGGTTGCTTCAGCATGCCATTTTTAACCATTTTTTCCTTAAGCATTTTAATTTGAAGTTCATCTCTTGTTTACTCCAATATGTTCTTCATATGGAATGTTTTATATTCAGAGCTGAGATTCATAAACATAAAACTTTTAAAACAGTCTTGTACTTGAACTGTCTTTAGGATTTCCAAGAAGGTCCAATGGATCACACTAAATACTTATCTCCTATACTTACTTAAATTGAAACACTCAACATAATTGGGAATGTTGGGTACTTTCCATTTTCATAATTAGATCAACATTATAATAAGGGTTGCTCCAGTGTGTATCATCAGGTACACAGCATGAAAACCTATCTTGCCAAACCTCCTTAGTTAATAATATACAAAAATGTTATTGATAAGAATATGTATATGTTTTAGAATAAATAGAAACAATTATTTCTCTGTACAAAGTCTGTATATAGAATATTACAGTGTCTACAAATGTATCCTATATAGATTTACATGTGGATGTTTAGATATAGAGAGAAAGCTGGAATGCAGCTGATTCAAAATTTCCCCTCAAATAGATAGTTCTATTTAAAAAAAAAAACAAAAAAAAACCTAACAGACATATTTAGTCAAATCTAGGGATCGGGTCATCCTCTTGACGAAAGCACAAGTCATACGAACAAAGCTGACACTTTGGTTCTTCCACCATGATTAAAAATCATGCTCTGCAATTTATGGGATATCAGCTTAGATAAAACCATCATTTTCTGGCAGCCTGGAACATTGGCAAGCAAGAAAAACTCCAAGGAGGATATGTTATAGATGTTGCAGATAATATTTCTTGAAAGTGAATTTCATGGTTCTTGGCTTATGATCCTTATGATCTTGTTTCCTCGGAAGAAAAGGCCATTTTGCCCAAGGAATGAACCAAATTTACAAAGTCTACTACAGTCTAGTCCCAAAGCCCCAAACACTTTAAGAACTTTCTTTAAGAATTGAACACATAGAACATTTTTTAAAAATTATCTCTGATTTTACAAAGCTATTCTCCAAAATGTGGCCCAACATCCTTCTTTCCTCTCTTCATTACTACTGATCTTCCCTCATTTTCCTTTCTACTTTTTCTATATTGACAAGTGTTTCCAGTTGAGGTTGCAAATTATATGTGCGCAAGTACATTTCTTCTTTTCCAAACATTTTTGCCACTGAGTCTTGGTTTCACAACCACTAGTAGGTACTATCATTCTATGATGTACCAGCACAATTCTAAAGGCTTTGGAAACGCTGTACTTTTTAAACCTTAGTTCTGTTAGAACTTTAAAAAACTGTGCTTCAGAAATTTCCACGATGTTACAATGTATCTACCTTAAACCTCTTGCCTTAATTAGCAGATAAGAAGAACTACTGAACTGTGTAAGAATTTAACAAAGATCCTTAAGTTGCATCAGTTTTCTTATCTTTCAAAATGTTTTATTACTAAAATACAAGAAAAAGTCCACTGAAGAATTTAAATTATATTAAAAGCTAATAAATTATCAAAAATATAAAATAACCCTATAGAAAATTAATTCATTATGTCTACATAAATCAAAAATAAATACGTTGAAAACATGACATTATTGAAATGCACACATTTCACTACATTATTGAAACTGTCTTTGTCTGTATGCATTTCACAAATTAATTTTGAATCGTATATTTTGCAGCTAAAGTTTTTATTTTAGTGGGTAAGCAATGTCTCCCGTAGACCTTGCTTCTGAACTGAGTGTTCTCTGTTAGCATCCTTCATTTTGAAGTTCAAGGCCTCTCTCTCTGAGATCAGTAGTCTAAATGGGACAAAGAATAGAAAGAAAGGTGAAACTGTCTTTTTAATGCCCTCTCTCTCTGTCAAAATAAAAACACCAGTGTGTTAAATTTAAAGGATTTGAGGTAAACAGACTAATTAAATAATAAAAGTTCACAAGTGTGTTTCCCTCCATCCATATTAAGATTAAAGTATTCATAATTATAATGACAAAAATTAAGTTCAGAAAATAAATATTACATTTTCTGTCTTAATATACTGTGAATATGGTTATATGTTTAAAAAATTCTGCTACCACTTATATTTTTGTCTACTGTTTTCACAAAATACATTAGGAAAATAAAAACTCCTAAAAAAGGAAATGAAGACATATTAAAACTCTTTGAAATAAAAGCTTTTAAAAATACTAAAATGCAATTAAACTAGACTAAGTCTTTTACAAAAGATAAATACTTTAAGGAGAAGATATATTTTTAATCCAAATTTGGAAATGTTTATTTCCCCTTACATTTGTCACTATAATTTGTTTTCTTAAAAAATTAAGTAGATAAAATAGATATGTACTTGTCTCTCTGTTAGGCAGTAGTGATTGTCATTCCCTTCTCTTTTTTTAATTCCTTTTAGTCATTTGTTATTCACCTTCACAAAATTATGAGTTTTCAATTGTCTCTGGAACAAAGGTCCCTTCTCCATAGCATGTATATTTTCTCCTGGTTAAGTTGATTTTACTGTCAAAATACAAATGTATTATGGCAAGTGATCCAGGCTAAGCCACTAACAGAATTCTATACACATTTTCTACTGAAGTGATGTTTTCAAAGAGAGAAATACGCTCCACATTGGCAGAGTGATACACTCAGAAGGATGACTAAGTTGTTATATCTAAATCAGTTCTGGGAATTTTGTTTGTCAATTCAAACTCCCTTATTCCCTCCGCTTCTACAATTTGTAGAGAAAAGATGTTTGTAGATTTGACTACCAATAATGTGTCAGACTCACCAAAGGCAAAGCCAGAAACTAAATAAGAAAGTAAGAACAACTCACCTGCAAGACAGCTTAGATAACTGTAGGTCACAGTTTCAATGTGTGATAGAGGTGGAATCTCTTAGCCCTTTAGACATCATGTCTGTCAGTAGATATTGTTTTTCTCTTGTTATTAGGCTCTATAGACAATGATGGTAGACTTTTGTGCCTCAAAACTTATATGTTAAAGTCCTAACCCCTAGAACATTAGAATGTGACCTTATTTGGGTCTATAATCCTTGGGATCCAATTAAAATGAAATCATTAATGTGACTCTAATTCAGTCTGACTGGGATCCTTACACAAGGAGGAAATTTGGATGTAAATATACATAGAGGAAAGACAGGAAGAGTCATGGAGAGAAGACAGCCATACACATGCCAAGTAGGAGGCCTAGAACAGATGTTTCCTGCATAGTCCTCAGAAGGAAACAACCCTGATATGTTGATTTTGGATGAAAAATGCAGAAAAATACCTTTCTGTTGTTTAGATTATCCTGTTGGTTGTGATGACCTAAGCAAAGAGAAATAGTAAAAGTAAACTTGTCTTCTATAGTTGTCACTTATTTCAAAATGCATCCTCCAAGACCCTTAGCAAAGAATCAAACACAGACAGATTAACAAAGTAATGCATGCCACTATCATCAATATGGAGACAGAATATTAATAATTTTAACAATGATAAAGCAACTTGAAAAAGCATGACATCCTCTTCCTCTAATACATTGTGTCTATGTCTATGCTTTTTTAGAATAGAAGCCACTAAAATTCTTTTGCTTACTCATGTCATTTTGAGATTTTTTTTTCGGTCAGTTGCCTACTGAAACAATCTGCCTGGGACACACTAGTTTTGCATGTAGTGCTTTGCAAATCACTCCTTCAGTTATCTAAGTTTTCTTACTGTGACACACCATAAAATAAATTCCTTCATATTGTACTACTTAAACAGGAAATATGAGTTGACATAATAGCATTTTATATAAGTAATTTCTATAAAAATACAAAACAGTAAAGAATCCTTGTAACTTGGTAATTGTAGAGCTTTATCTTACAAAGTCACTGTCCTTAGCTCTAATAACTGTTTCTCCAAACTCTTATAACAGTCAAAAGTGGATGACTTGTTACTTAGAACCTTTATGAAATGTTCACATTTAGTGTGTGCACACTTGAGAATTTCAGTCCTCCACATCTTTTACTCTCAACTCTCTGCTTGAATCCATTACAAAGCAGAATCGTTGCTGACTTAGGTGATAAATCACCATATTACAACCACTGGGGCATTTAATTTGTGGCTAAAATCAATCTGGACTTGCTGATGCCAAAAAGCCATATATTGTCAGTTAAAACATGCACACACGCTGGATATTATACTTTAGTGCAAAGTCAGGCACTTTGATGACCAAGCATCAATTTATAGTTTGTGAAAGCCAAACAGACAATTTGTAAGAAAAATGTACTTGGATTTTAACATTGACGTGTAGGATTCGACTGGAGTAAAAAAGTCAAATGGCTTTGGAGAAAAATGGGGAGATATACGGTGGTGCTGAGGCTTTTAATAAGGTAGAGATCTTTTAGGGAGAGGAAGTTGAATAGGACATATGGAGGCATTGAGGGTATATTTCATTAGATAAAGACTGCTAATCACCAAATAATATTTAGTAAACATTATTAAGTTATAGATTATTATTTGATCCACATAGTCATATATCTAGTACTGGTTCATCTAATGCACAAAGGTGAATCCTTTTACTATTTTCAAATGTTGTGTTTTAAAAGAACTGTATCAGCTATGAAAACCTCAGGGGAACTTTGAGAATGCTGGACACTTCACTGTTTGCTACCACATAGAGATATTTGTCCAAAGGATAAGAAAAATGTCTAGATTTTACTTTCTGCCAGGATTTATAGTTTAATATTTTTCCATCCCAAGACCAGAAATAGAATGAAGATATAATATAATAAAAACAAGGTTTATATCAGTCATAATGAGAAGGGTATCAGGCATTTAAGTGTTTCTTGTAAAGCTGACATTACACAAGGAAAAAGATAGTATTATATTTATTGATTCATTACTATATGTTTATGATACATAATAATTACATTTATCTTGGGGAACTGCCACATACAAAAGTGAATCTTTATCATTTTTACTTCCCTTTCCCCTCCCCTTTCTCCTTTTTACCCTGACCCCAGATCCTCTTACTATCTCCACAAAGTCTACCTCCTGATTCTTATAATCTATCTTTTATTTTGCTCTTTAAATTATTTGTATTTTGGGTTTCTCATGTAAGAGAAACCATGAGATATTTAACCTTCTGTGTCAGATTTATTGCACTTAGCATTATGGTTTCAATATGTATCAATTTTTTACAAATGATTTAAATTTATCCTTCTTTATGGCCAAGTAGTAACCCATTGTGTTTACATACCACGTTTTCTTTATTCATTCATTGGTTGACGGGACTATAGGCTACTTCTAAGTTTTGGCTATTATGAGTTGTACTGCTGTACATATGAGTATGCACACTTCACTGCAAGACAATGTCTTTAACTTTAAGGGAAGATACCTAGAAGGGAAGTATCTGAGTCAAATTAAATTTCTATCTTCAGTTTATTGAGAAATCTTCACACTTATTTTCATTATCTCTCCTCACTAAAATAGATATTATTATTGCTATTATTATTATCACTATTCCTTTCAACTTCTTCACTCTACGTATTTGCTGCTTTCTATCCTATGACCTATTCCTTCCAAGAGATATTATTAGGACCCATTTTATTATGTAGATAACAGAACTTAGAGTTAAAATTTCCCTAAGGTTAAATAGTTATTAAGAAGACTATATTGAAGAAGAAAGTCACCTTTGCACCTAGCTGTAGTTTCCTTCCAAATTGTTCTAAGCTTCTTGTGTTTAGAAGACAACAAAGAAGAGGTTTGAATTGGTGAGGAAAACCAATAGGCAATATTCTACAAATGAATCATCTGGCAAGACCAGGGGAAGTGCTATGACAAATACTTTTCTAATTTAATATGATAATTTTTAAAATAGAAATTTTTTGCAGCTCGGCATATGTAGAATCATATTTATTGTGTGTGACTTTGGACACTTGAAACTCTTTTAACTTATTGATTAACTGATATGCTAAGAAAATATTTATTAGCTATCTACTAATATGGAAATTACTATGGAAATTGTGACACGTCTCCTGGTTTCAGGACGCTAACATTCTAGAGGGGTGGCAATGAGAGGAGATAAATTAAAATCATAATCTTCAATTGTGCTGTGCTACTGAATTATCCTATATTAAATAATACATAAATAGGTAATGAGTTAGTACATGAGAAATGAGAGAACTGTCAAAAGAATGATTAAGAAAAGTACCGCAGAAGTTGTGCTACTTGCCAAGGTATCAACCATGCCAGTGACCATCTTAAGTATGTATTGAAAGAATAAGAAACATAATGTCCTAAAGTAGGAATAATCATGGAAAATTTGGGAAAAGTTGCCAGAGATAGTGTTGCCACAGTGGAATGAAGATAAAATTAAGTCAAAATGGATCCATGAGACCAGGCCATATATTTAAAGTCATAGAATGAACTTCTGTATTTCTATAAGTGCTATAAGAAAGCATAAGAATGATGTAAAGTAGTGATAATTTGATTTCATACGTTTATTTTAGCATACCTTTGACTGCTTTTTGAAGAATGAATTGAATTCAGAAATACAATAGCAAGGGAATAAAAAGTGTATGTGAAGTACTCTCATGATAAAAATGATAACTATACGAGGTAATGAGTAAGGAACTTATCCAGATTTATTCATTCCAGAATATATACATACTCTTCAAAGCATTATGCTATACAAAATAAACACATGCAATTTTATCTGACAAATAAAAGAAAATTTGAAATAGAAGGAAGCAAGTTTAGTAACTGTACTAGGTTTAGGGAGAGCTGTTGGTGTCTTGTTTATATGAAATCCTCATTGAAAATGGGATCTGTGAGATTTCAGGTACGTTTGGGGCAAAGCCAATAACAATTTGCTACAGACTGAATGTGAATTGTGAGAGAAAGGAAAATTAAAGATTTTGTTTTTGCTGCAATAACTGTTTGGTTAGTGGGGCCATTAACCAGAAGGAGAAATACTGGGCAAGAAAATAATTTCTGTTGGAGTAGGAACAGAGAATATTAGTCAATGCTTTCACCTCAAGAAAACTATCCTCAAAAAAATACCTAGTATATATTCAAATGGAGAAATTGGAAGATACATGGGTATGTGACTGTGGAGCTATGAGAAAAATAAAATATGAGATGAATAAATGTAAACCATAATCATACTTAGAATCATGGAGCTGGATAATTCACACAGAAAATAAGAAACATAGAGAAAGGAGAACATGTAAACATTTAAAGTCCAGACAATAGAGGAGAAACTCAAAAGAAAGGAAATGACAATATCTTGAAATATGGAGAAGAATAGATGATATACTCAGCCTGCTGAGACAGAGAATGAACAACTGTTCCAAATTCTACTGAGAGTTTAACTAAAACAAAGGCAGGAACCTTGCTATATGTCTACAGATATTTTTGATGATATCAATAAGTTGAGGGTCACAATAACAATCTGAGAGTCTCGTGTTCAAATTAAATGAGCTGAAATATAGAAAATGCTTACTTTGTTGAATTAATGCTGTGTAGCAAATTACTCCTGAAATTAGAAACATAAAACAGTCATTTATTAAGTTCAGGGAGTTTGTGGATCAGAAATTCAGGACAGACTTAACTGGGCAATTTTTGTTATTGGTTTTTGCTGTGTTTGTAGTGAGAATTCACTAGACATTTAGTGGTCTTGAATCCTCACAGGGCATGGAGATCTAATTCTAAGGTGGTTCAATCACATTTTTGGCAAATTAATGTTAGCTCCTTGATAACGGATATAGCTTTAGTCTTATCATGATGCGACTTAAGTATTTCCATGCCATGACAACTGGCTATCCCCTGAGCAGGTGATTAAAGGGGCCCAAAAGAAACACAATCCTCAGAAATCATGCATTACTTTCTATTGCCATCCTCTACTGGTCATAAAGATGTGTCCTAATGCATAATAAACTGGCCCAAATTTACTCACAAAAATGAGTAAAGAACAAAAGAAAAATTTGGGGCTCACCATTATCAGTGGCTAAATTCCACAGTAATATATGCTTTTAGCTTTCTCAGCATATTGCCTGGAGATTGTTGTGAACCTTCAGTAAATAGCAGTGACTGGAGTTAGCCTAACCCATGACTAATGACACAATTTGCCAAACTGGCTCATATGCATGAGACTTCAGGTACAATCCACGTGTTTTAGAATCTTCTAGTACATTCTTTTATGAACAACTAACAACTCAGGAGTTCCCATAACCACCCTGACATTTGATAATTCACTAAAATGATCTAAAATCTCAAGAAAGTGCTACATTCATGTTTACAGTTTCATTATAGTGAAGCCTTACTAACAAGAACTAAAGAACAGATGCACAGAGAAGAAGGTGGGACTGAGAGGCCTTCAATTCTGAATTTTCTGTATCCTCAGGGATATGTTACCTTCTTGGTATCCACATATGATGATACAGAGAGTATCTGTGACCTAAAAATCTCACCAGTTTTCAATGTGTGAAATTTTTATTGATACCTCATTATGTAGGCATGATTGATTTAGTAATAGTAAATATACTTGAACTCAATCTCTAGCTCTCAACACCATCCTTGAAGATCAAACTGATTTCACATTTTCAAAACTCCAAGACTCTAACCACATTCTTGATCTTTCTGGCATGAACAGTCCCTGCCTTGAGTCATCTCTGTTAGCACAAAATATTAACTGTACTTTAAGGGGCCCTTATGAATAATAAAAATATTTTTACCACTCAGGAAATTCTAAGTATCTAGACCTTACCCCTCCAAGGAATATAGATAAGGGCCAGATCTGTATAAGGTTAATTCTTCACAATACAATGAGGTATCATTGTTGTCATTACAGCAGAATTCCTAAATAAAATTGTTGTAGAAAATGACATCAAATTTTAGAGTCTCTGAAATGATATGCATTGGCAGATCAATGCAAATCCAGCATCTATCTTTTTGGTTTCTAACTCTTAATTCCTAGCTTTTACTCATCTGATTTTGCTCTGTATTAATAATAACTAAGCATTGACTGAGTAGCTGTTTCAATGATAGTCATGTGAGTCTCACAGGGCAAACGTAGGGAACTGAAACCAGTTTACTCATGGAGAGTAGGAACTGGAGACTATGGATCTGACATTAACACATATTATCTTCTATTTTCTTATCACTATTGGGACCCTTCTTCGTGATGCATCACTACATGATACTTCCCTCCCATATGTCTTTCTACTGTTAAATATACCTCTTATGCTGCATTTACCTCCATTAAGATACCATTACTGTGGTCCAGGGTGTTATTTTCTGGAAACTGTCATTTAATTTTAGATATGAGTCTGTTAGGGTGATAAACCCATCACAGATGGCTTTGGAAAAATCTTAGAAGAGTCATAAATCACCACATACTGGTCCTTTATGGTAATTTACTAGTAGAAAAGTAGACGAGTCAATAAAGATGAGAAAGAAAACATACAGAAATCTTTAACAATTAAGGCAGTTATTTGGGTTTTCTTTTTCAGTTGCTTTTGAGTTTACATATGCATGCTACTTCTCACCCTTAGCATGTTCAGCAATCTCTCATTTCAGTCCCATTAATTAATATGTGAAAATTTTATCTAGCACCAACTCTATTTTTATTAAGCAACAGATACACTCTCTTATACACAAAATATCCAGGTGTATACCATTTGCGCCTTTCCAGAGGAAAGGCAGATAGTCTAAACTGTGCATCTTTTCCCCTCAAGGATTTTCCTTCTCCCTCCCTGATTGATTGATTGGCTCTTTGAAAGCTACAAACTATTCTCATGCCTTACTTTTTGGTTTTAGTTTACTCAGACATACTAAATCATCAAGAACTTAATGGACTCTGACTCTGTAGAATTCTTGCATTTAAGGAAGAATGCAAATTTCAGGTATTTTTGAAGGGTAACTTTAAGTAGTCCCTGCAGTTGATGGCTGTGAAGTCACAGCATAATCATAGCTGGCCTACCAAAAGGTAAGGCAAACATGACCATCTGAATCACACAGTTACAGAAGCAACTCTGGTTACATATCTGGCTAAAAGTAGTCACAGCCTTCACATTTAATCATCATTATATACAAGTAATCCAGCAATGGGAAGATGGGAAAGAAGGTCTAAATCCTAAGAACTCGGTAAGAAATTGAACCCAAATTTAGAAGGAAGAGCACTGAGCATGGTGCTGCACTCCTGTAATCCCAGCACTCCAGAGGCTGAGGCGGGAGGATCACCTGGAGTTCAAGGCCAGCCTGGGCTCCAAAGTGACTTTAAGGCCAGCCTAAACTACATAGGGAGAACCCCTCTCACAGTGCAATCTTTACATATGTTGATCTTGTGAATTTATTATAATCCTCAGAGTTATAGTAATTACATTTAGTGGTAGCTTTTTTTTTTTTTTTTTGGTACTGGGGATCTTACCCAGTATCTTGTGCTTGCCAGGCAGGTGTGGCTCCTCTAAGCTACATCCCCAGCCCTATAGAAATAAAATTTAAATAACTATGGATATTTTTAAGAAGCCTTTCTAATATGTACAAGATTGACACTATCTCCATATAAGCTTATAAATATTATTCGACAAAGTATTGCAATTTGGTTTTAAAAGTAATACACAAATTTATTGCCAACAAAATCTGCATCTTTATTTGTAAATATGGAAGGTTGGAGGGGGTGAAGGGAGGGCAGGGGAATGGGGAAAAAATAAGAACCAAGATAAGTCATGTAAAGGTACAAGATCCCAATGATGAATGTAACTGTATTTTATATCTAAAATGTACCAGTAAACTTAATGGAAAAAAAAATCTGCATCTTGCTAGTAATCACCTTTCTCTCTTATTTTTTTATCATTTAAACAATACCTAGACAAGTGTTTAATCATAAAAGGAAAATAAATTTTTATCCATAAAAATAAAATACATGTAAGATATAGTTTTTAAAATTATTTTAGGATTTATAACTTTTATTGTATATAAACTTGAAATCATCATATGTCTTTCTTAATTTGTTTTTCTGAACTTATAGAATGTAGAAATAAATGTAATTACAAAAGTAAAATGTATATGCCATTATTTTATGTTAGCCTTGAATATTTTCTGAATTCCCACAAAAAAAATCAACTGTGAAAAAAATCTTAGTACTGGTAACAAGGTGGAAGTAAAGCTGTTTTATTTTACTTCTCTGCACTGAAGCACGATTTTTACCCAGAGTACATATTTGCATATATGTTTTATTATTGTTCTGACATCTACATAACTTACATACTAAATATTTATTTTATTTCTTTGTGAGGTTTTGTGTTTGTGACAAATAATAGATCCACTAGTATTGAATTATGGTTTCTTTTTTTTATCTTCCTATCTAATCTGAGAAAGATTCTTGCATTTTGAGGAAGTCAGCTTCCCCTAAATGGGATGCAGCAGTACTAAATTGATACTTGCAACACTTAAAGCATTCTATTCTAATTTTTTGTATCTGCTGTCTAAGATAACATCAGCAGCCTGATAGTAAAGAGAGGAGTAGTGAGCATCAGAGAAGAAGATGTTTTTGGAGTGAGAAAAACTAGAAAAATTATCTCCTTGAAACATTATTTATGTGAGCTAGGACAAATGACTTTTTATTATTGTTGTTGCTCAAAATTCCAACAATGAAATTGAGACTAGTAGCCATGTTCTCATTTTTAATGATAAATATAGTATTTGTAAAGCATCTGTAATATTTTAAATATATTATAACTTCTATTGTTACTAATATGAGAACTGAATTTTCTGATGTTCTTTAATTTAGCATTTTGTCTAGAAGACAATTTCACAAACCTCAATAAACAAAATTGTGCAGTTTGAATCTCCAAGGGATTTGGGGTTTAGCAAGAGAGTTACTGCTCAAAAATGTCAAACCATTCCCTGCTACCATTATCAAACCCTTGGTCCTCAAATATTCAGCCATAGGAGTGGTCATCTGACCAAGAATGAGCTACTGTACTGCCCCAGGACCCAAGGTTAGTGATTATCCCTCAAATAACTAACATTACAAAAAAAGACCACAGCTTTTAGCTACTAGAGTGTTGTGGATTGAATCTGAAATGGCATCTGAAAGCTTGTGTATTGAAAGCTTATTCCTCAACTGATTGCACTATTGGGACCTTGTAGAAATCCCAGGAGGTGGTATGTGTAAGTAGGTCACTGTAGCCATACCTTTGCAAGGAAAGGGTACACTTTATCCCAGACTCCCCTTTCTTGTCCCCACTCCTCTTGCTGCTGTTGCTGTTTTTGCTGCTGCAGCGCCTCCTTTTCCTTCTCCTTCTCCCTCTCTCCCTCTCCCCCTCCCCCTCCCTGTCTCTCCTCCTCTTCTTCCCCTTCTTGTCCTCCTCCTCCTCCCCCTCTCCCTCCTGTCTCCCTCCCTTCATTTGTCTGTCTCTCTCCCATACCCATCCTTCCTCCTCCTATTCCCTTTCCCTATCCCACTTCTCCTTTCTCTTTCTTCTTTCTTTTCCCATCTCTGTTTTAAATCAATCTCTCTCTCTTTCTCCTCCCCCTCTCTCCCTCTCTCCCTCTCTACCATTCCTTGCTTTCTATCTTTCTCTACCTTTCCTTCTTGCTCCTCCCTACTTCTTTCTGGTCACAGTGATGTGAGCAGCTTCTTTCTTCCATGCCTTTTCATTCTGGAATTTCTGTTTGGCCACAGGCAGCAGCAAGGAAACCAGCTGACTTGGAATTGAAAAACTCTGATATTGTGACCTCAAATAAATTTTTTTTGCTTAAAGTTGATTTCTGGCAAGTATTTTGTCACAGTGATGGACATGCAGAGTCAAGGATCAGGTGTGGATATCAACTCCCAGGTTGCTAAACTTGATTTGCCTAAACTCTATGTTCCTTCTAGAAAAAAAGAGACTTTGCTTATGAAATAAATAACCACGGGGAAAATACAGAGGTGAAAAGAGATGAAAATGCCTGTAGTTTTGTGCCTGAATTTTGTGTACACAGATTAATGTAGGGAAGAGAAAGAGAAGAGAGATAGGTATTTGAGTGACTAGAATTAGTTCATCAGTAATTCTTTCACTATTTGATAGCATAAAGATTCAGGAAGAACAGCTGTAGGAAAGGAAAACTGACTTTTTACTTGATTATATTTAAAACCTTGAATACAGCTAAAGAAAAAGTCTTAAAGTTGTCCATGAGAGTAGAACAATACATTTCTGAGAATTCTATATTTAGAAACTCAATATACAAAACATAGCTCATAGTTTATTTCATAGATTTATAAGTGACTTCTCAACATTTCACTTCACTGCATTCACAGCATTAAGTATGCCCAAGGAATCTGATGGCTATTAGCTTTCTAGCAAGTTGCAAAATTTAAAAGCAGCCAAGATTTTATGAGGCAAATAAATGAAAATACTAGGGAAAGCAAAATCTCATACTGACCACAGTCTTTATTCAAATTAGATAGATATTTATTACCAGTGCAAACAAAAAACTATGCCACTTGATTTTTCTTGTATGTTACATGAGGTTTCAAGTTACATTAATTATTTTTCTAGAATTTATGATGTATTTCAGTTCCAATTTATCTTTCAGTTATTTTTTACTTTGTATTTACTCAGCTTTAATCTGAGTTTACTAAAGAATTCTGCACCAGAAAACAAAAATTTGGCAATATCACAAGTGTATTCTCTCTCTTTAACTCACATACACAACTATATCTTTCTATTTGTTTATTTATGGCATCTATATTAGTAGGCTTCCCCATTACTGAGATACAATAACTGATGTCCATAACCTAAAGGAATTAGGTTCACGTTTCAGGGTGTGCAGTCCATGGTTTATTGGCTCCAAGGCAGAAGCTCCAAGGTGGAAGGGTAGGGCAGAATAAAGCAGCTAAGTTCATGGTAGCAGGGACCACAGCAGGGAAATATGCCAGAAAAGAAGGGGTAAAAACCACATATAGACCACAAGGTCACACTTCTATGACCTAACCAGATACACCCACATGTATACTTTATGCAAAGCCCATGAGATGGGCACTCCACCAAATCTGTCTCAGTATCCAAATATCTTAAGATGATTCCATGAGTCAAAAGACATATATCATGAATTTTTGAGAATTGTAAGGCATATATTCAAAGATATTTGTGAAGGTTGATATTTTATGTATTACAAACAAAATGACAAAGGGTACAAAAGTTTTGAAATAATATTTTCTACTACAAAATTTAAAACTTAATATAATGTTACCTACACTTTTCACTATATACACACTAGTTTTTTCTCACTAACCACCTAAGCTCCATTCTCTCTTGTTTTCATCTGTTCTTCACAAACATTTTCTGTATTTTTTTGCATTACTTCTGCAGTTGGCATTTTATTCCAACCCAAACAATAATGATGGAAAATATTTTACAAGATGTACTGTGTTTAGGCACTGATCACGAAGTAGCTTACACTTATATAATGTACCGCAATGAGTCAATCTCCATAAATTCCCAGTTCATTCATGAGAAAGTCAAGGCACAGAGAAGTTCAGTAGCTTTTCCAAAGTCACACAGCTGTGGAGTAGAGGAATCAAAAGTCATATCCAGGTATGCAGGCTCTGGTTCTGAGATCTTAGTCACTACAAACATCAAGGTGCAGTGTGCACCTTAATCATAAACAATTCACTGGGATTACACTTTAGCATATGTCTTTCTAAAATTTAGCTCCTTGACAACATTCATGTATCTCCTAAATGTATTTTATTAGTTTATTTCTTATTCTGTGCATATTTGGATGATCACTTAATGTTCACTGCACTGACACATTTCAAACACTTTTCCTAGTCTTTGCAGAGTTATTCCCTTTTTGATTCCCACTGTACAACTGATTGCACAGTTAATTTTTATAGTGTAATTTTTAAGAGATAGAAAATCTTGGGCCGGGGATTTAGCTCAGTGGTGCTGCTGACTGCCTCACAAGCGCAAGGTCCCAAGTTCGATCCCCGAGACCAAAAAAAAAAAAAAAGAGAGAGAGAGAGAGAAAGAGAGATAGAAAATCTTTCTAAACCTCTGATGGCTTAAAATCCCATTTACTATAAAATTCAAACGTAGCTTACCATGACCTTCTGATCTGTTCTGTACTAATACTATTAAATTCATGATATATCACCCCTTCCTCTAATCTTCTTGGGCAAAACCCTTCTTTACTATACTCAGTCTCTAGCCAATGAGTCCTTCTTTTCATAGAACATTTGTAGGCTTTACCCTGTCCTTGCCTAGGATTCTGTTTTTTATGTGCTTTATAGTGCTGTCTCCTTTGCATGCTTTGTATCTATGTGATGTTTCAGAGATAATCCTTCTAATCCACTGTTTCTGTTTACCATCACTGTATCACAAGCATCATCACTTGCAAACCTAATGGAAAAGCAGGTAGTGAAGTCTCTCTGTACCTACACCAACAGAGTTACACAGTCTGTGTGCAGGGATCTGTGTGCCTAAGCACCCCACGTGATGCTGTTGGATGTCAGACTCCTGACCTATGCACTCCACTCTGAGCTGCCCAAATCCACTCCTTACAACTCACATCAGCAAACTTATTCATTTCAAAGACCTTGCAACTGTTCTGTTTTCTTTTTCTTTTTTCTAGACTTACTCTCTATCTAGATTTAAATCCCTATTTCTACTAAAGCAGAGGCTTTGACTTTCCAGGTCCCACAACAAACAGTTTATTTTGAGAAGTGAAACACAGGAGTGGAGTTCAGATCAAGGGATAGCTAATTCAAGGTTATTGACTGAGCTGCTACCTGCTGTGGGCAACTGACAAATCATGGGGGAAAGTCCTTAGGAGCTCTGATCTAAAATGCAGAAGAGGGGACTATTTATGCACAAGTAATTTTTCCTATTTCACTAAGGTTATTCCATATGAAATCCTCAATAGTGCCAAGTCTGTCATGAATAGAAGGGTTTAAAACAACCTCCCTCCCCCTCCAAAAAAAAAAAGTATATATATATATATATATATATATATATATATATATATATATATATATGTATGTATGTATCAGAAGGACCAGGGAAGGCAGTATATGACATTACATCAACATTTCATCAACACACTGAAGCGACATGCTATCAGGTAACCCCAGCATGAAATTGATGGCCATAGAAACACCCAGAACAAATGAATGGACTGAGAAGATGTGAAGCATCTAGGAGAGCTGTCTGTTATACGTTCAGACAATGACATCCACATCAGCTAATGAATGTTAAAAAGTAGTGGGTCTTCAAATATGTCCAAAAGAATAAAACCAATTGTTTAACTGATCTATTAACTAACACACATAGACATAACTGGCATTAGGTAGAGACAATTTTAAACTTGTTATGATAGATGAATAGCACTATGAAGTTTCTATCATATCTACCATTCATTTGTAAAGGAGAATATAATTAATTAAAAGCTTATTTCCAATGGTCATGTGAGAGTGGGTAAAGAAAGCTTCGATTCTTACTAGTTTCATATTCTAAAGGAACTTATAGATGAGCCAGTTACACTAATAGTCCAAAATAAAAAATTGTGGTAACGCAGAATGAGATTTCATAGTGAGAATATTTTAATGTTATAATCTAGATCAGTAGTCCTCTATATATATATCATACTGCAGAATAAACTGGAAGATTTGTTATAAGACAGCATGTCAGCTTGAATCCTAGCGTTTTTACTTTAGGAGAGTTTGCATTTCTAACAAGTTCCAGAAGATGCTGATGCTGCCGGCCTGAGGACCACACTTTGGGAATTACTGATCTGAAGAATCAAGCGCAAGTTCATGGCTCTGATTCTCCTGTTCATCTGAGCTTCAACTTCTGCAAACCATTGTTTCTTAGAACTCTGGAGGCTTAAATTTCAAGTCATAGTTACTGATGTTTAATCAATGGACTTAGAATTGTGTTTCAAGTCAAGGTTAAGAATGTAACAAATTAAATATTCTTCTCTGTAGAACGTGATCTTTGTTTACTTACTTAATGTGTGCACCAAGATGAATCTGAGTCACTTAGAAATTGATATACAGTTTCTTTTTGGTTTATTTGATTTATTTTGTTTCATTTGATGTCTTTATTAATTTATTTTGAATTTTTTCCTCAACCAGTTTCTTAGCATTTTATGGCTACATCGTCATTTCTTCTACAAAGCAGTCTCTCCTAATCAATTTTCATGTAACCCACTCAGAGAATGAGTTCCTTTCTTTATTCTCTCAATAAAACATTATGTCTTAAAGCTCTTTTTTTTTCAATATTCCTACTGGGCAGAAACCACACAGAAGGCAGGAACTGATGTGAACATATGGCTTATTTAAAATAGAAAGTACAGTCTCCAGACAAGCAGTGTGATTGACACTGCTCCATAGCTGAAACACTGATCCGGATGTAGACCTGGAGAAGGGAGGATACAATGACTTCAGGAGCAGCATGAAATTTCACAGGCTGACATGTAGATACTACGGCCTGAGAAAAATCAAGGCGGACATAGCATGCCATCATTTCACATTTTCTGAACTATAAAAGAAGCAAACAGACAACTAAATAGCTCATCATAAGTGCATAACATACTTCCTCCACAGTTCTCTTGCTCACTAGTATTAGAAAGGAACCATTTACATCTTTCAGTTTAAAATTAATTTTCTTGAAATGAAGAAATTATTCTATTAAAATGATAAAATATTTAAAGTTAACACTCATTCTATTTAGTGTTAGGAGAAAATGTGTTACACTGTACATAACACAATTATTTTCACCCATTTATTTATCACTATTTTAAAGTGTAATTCCTGCACAGTGGTGGCACTTTTTCCATTTGATGTTTTAATATGATTAAAATTTTCTTTGATTGGAATCTTCAGTGTAACTCTGTTTCGAATGACCAGGATAATCTGATTACAACTACATTACTTTGGCAGTACTTTTAAGCGTGAGTCTTCGTCAGAAAGATGTATTAGCTTCTGAGAAAAAAAAATGTTGAGCTTGATTAGCACCTGAAAAAAACATAGGTTATTTTTTCAACACACATAAATGAATTAACATTTCATTCTTCAAGGCAGAAGAGCTTAAATGATTTGTCAGGATATGAGAAACTTCATGTCTTCTCAGTTCTATTAATGTCAAAATCAGGAATGGAGATTCATGCTCGAGAATAGAAATTGGATTTCTTGTTTGTTTTTAATTTTTCTGAGATGTGGTTGGCAGAAGGCATCTACTTTATTTTTCACTTTCTAAACAGGACCACCTCTTGAGTCACTGGCTATTATCCCTCTTACTTTTGAAGAGTTTCATTAACTTTCCTCAATCCCCTAGAAACTTTTTTCGGACTGCTAAAGCAAATGTCACTCACTGTAATATAAAAAATGTGTTTTCTTGTTAGAAATGCCACTGAAATTGAAGGCAATTGTTGATTCCAGCTTGAAATAACTTTTCATATATATGGGGCCTCCTCATATCTGTGTGAAACACTATAAATTATTTTCACCTTTCCTGAATATTCTATTTCTAGTTCTCTACTCATTTTTGTGCCTCCTCTGTTATCCAGTTTTAATTTCTGCATGATTCTCTGGAAATGAAGAGTCTCGGCCTGCTTACATGAATCTAATAAGATCACTAATCACTTTGAAAATCACTTGCTTATTATGATCAGGTTAACTTACTTGGTAATATGTTTAAATTTGTATAAATGCTTTATGTTAATTATTTTAAGAGTGATGATAATTGTTTCATCATATTAAATAACATAAAAATCTCATCTTTGTCTCCTAAAAATTCCATAGGTTTGTTAAAGTTGTTTATCTCCAAATTGATAAAAATATATGCAATTTCAAGGGGTAAATATACATGTAATCCAGTAGCAAGCATAAATGAAATTTTTGTCATTCAATGTACACTGAATTAAAATAAAATTTATTTACAGAGAACTTCCAAATAGATTATATTATTTGATTCATGAAGTTAGGGGAGAGATTTCTAATATATATGTTCTTATCATGATATTCAAAATCCTTTAATGATTTTCCTAAGTTTATCCAGTAAGAGTTATATGAGTTATAACCTGTGTGTAAAAATGGTTGCTTTAAAATATTTATAATTAAATTATTATTTTAAAATTAATTTTATTGGTATATTTTAGGTATACAATATAACGACCTTTGGGCCGGGGATTTAGCTCAGTGGTTTCGCTGCCTGCTGCGCAAGCGCAAGGACCCGAGTTCCATCCCCGGTACCAAAACAAACAAACAAACAAAAAAACAATATAATGACCTTCACCATTGGAAAGTTTTACCTTTACATTATCTATTATGGTTCTTATTATTTCCCCATTCCCCTGCCTTCCTTTCAACCCCTGACCCCTCCCTGTTTCTAAAGACTTTGTTTCCATTTTTTCATTTTCTCATATTAATTCAATTCCCTTCTTTCCTTTCACCAATCCCTCCAACTTCCCCATCCCTTTTGGAATTTTTCTTCCTATTTCACAATATCTATTACGGCTTTTGATCTTTATTTACACTTTCAGTTTCTCACACCAGAGAAACTATTTAGTATTTATACGTGTGTGTCCTATTTATTTCACTTGAGTATTGCCTCAATGTGCATCCATTTAGCCATAAATGTCTCTAATTTCTCATTCTTTATGGCTGAGTAGTACTCCATTTTATAAAACACACACACACAAACACACACACACATTTTCTTTATTCAGTCTCCAATTGATGAGCAATTGGGATGTTCCAAGTTTTAGCTGTTACAAACTGTGCTGCTATGAACATGGGTGCACATATATCACATATATCATTGTGGTATGATTCTTTTAACTCTTTGGGGAAGATGCCCAGCAGGGGAATAGCTGGGGCAAATGGGACCTCTAGTCCTTATTTATGAGGTATCTCCATATTGATTTCTATAGTGGTTGCACCAGTCTGCACTCCCACCAACAGTGGAACAGGGTTCCTTTTTCCCCACCCCCAGCATTTCTTATGGGTTGATTTCTTGATAGCAACCATTCTTTCGGGGTGAGGCAGAATCTCAGAATTTTTGCATTTGCATCACTGAAATGACTGGTGATGTTGAACAATTTTTCATACGTTTACTTGCTATTTCTAATTCTTTGAGAAATGTCTGTTCATTTCAGATCCCCATTTCTGGATTGGGTCTCTAAATTTAGGAGGTCTGATTTTTTTTACATTCTTTATAGATTATATAGATTCTAGATAAAAGACCATTGTCTGAGGAACAGCTGGTAAAAATTTTTCCCACATTGTAGGTTGTCTCTTCACACTTTTGGTGGTTTCTCTTGTTGTACAGAAGCTTTTTAATAAGAAGAGATCCCACTTGTTGATTATTTGTGCTAGTTCCTGTGCTACTGAGGTTTTGCTCATGAAATCTTTTCCTACAACAATGTCTTCAAGAGTTCTACCTAACCTCTCTTCCAGCCAGCTTAGGGTTTGTGTTTTAATATTTAGGTCTTTAACCCATTTCCATTTTAGTTTAATGAATGGTGAGAAATATAGGTCTACTTTTAATCTTTGGCAAGTTGAAACCCAATTTTTCAAGCACCATTTATTACAGAGGCTATCTTTCTTCCAGTGAGGGTGTTTGGCTCCTTTGTCGAAGACGAGGTGGCTGAGTGTGTCTGAAGTTGTTTCTGCATCCTCTAATTGGTTCCACTGATCTTCGGATCTGTTTATTTGCCAATACTATGCTGTTTTTATCACAATAACTTTGTAGTGTAGTTTCAAGTTTAGGATTGTGATACCCCTTACCTTGTCTCTGTTGCCTAGAATTGCTTTTGCTATTCTACCTCTCTTCTTTTTCCAGATAAATTTTGGGATTGTTTTCTCAAGGTCTATGAAGTATCCTGTTGGAATTTCAATTGGAATTGAATTGAATCTATATAGTAGTTTTGGAAGTGTGGTCATTTTCACTATATTGGTTCTTCCTAACCTGGAGCAAGGGATGTCTTTCCATTTTCTGATATCCTCTTCAATCTCTTTTTTCAGAGTGCTGTAGTCTTCAGAGTAGAGGTTTTTGATTTTTTTGTTAGGTTGATTGCTAGATATTTCAATTTTTTTGGATTCTCTTGTGCAGGGAGTTGTTTCTCCATTTCCTCTTTCAGCAAGTCTGTTTGTGTAGAGGAA
Organism: Heterocephalus glaber; assembly: GCF_053883595.1. NCBI lineage: Eukaryota > Metazoa > Chordata > Mammalia > Rodentia > Bathyergidae > Heterocephalus > Heterocephalus glaber. The sequence goes on along the minus strand of NW_028258151.1, from coordinate 26,560,353 downwards.
AGCTATTGACTTTTGTGTGTTAACCTTGTACCAGCTACTCTACTAAATTTGGTTATTAACTCTAGAAGACTTTTGGTGTATTTCTTGGGGTCTTATATATAGAGTATCATGTCAACTTCATAAAATGACAATTTAACTTCTTTGTTTCCTATCTTTATTCTTTTTATTTCTTTCTCTTGTCTAATTGCCATGGCTAATGTTTCCATAACTATATTGAACACAAGTGGTGATAGTGGAAATCTTTGTCTTGTTCCTGACTTTAGTGTGAAGGATTTCAGTTTTTGACCCTTTAGTTTGATATTGGGTATTGTTTTTTCATAGATGGCTTTATATCAGGTTGAAATAGAGACCATCTATTCCAGCTTTCTGTAGGGTTTTTATCATGAATGTGTGGTGAATTTTGTTGAATTCTTTTTCTGCATCTATTGAAATAATCATGTGATTTTTGTCCTTGGCTCTACTAATATGGTGTATTACATTTATTGATTTGTGTATGTTGAACCATGCTTGCATCCCTGGGATGAATCTCACTTGGTCAAGGTGTATGATCTTCTTGATAATATTCTGCATTCTGTATGCCAGTGTATTATTGAGAATTTTTGCATCTATGTCTATTAGTGAAATTGGCCTATAATTATCTTTTTTGGTTAGGTCTGTCTCTGCTTTGGGGATCAAGGTGATGCTTACTTCCAGGAATGAATTTGGGAATATTGCTTCCCTTTCAATTTAATTGAAGAGTTTAAACAGTAGTGGCAGTAGTTCTTTAAATGTCTTGTAGAATTCAGCAGTGAAGCCACCAGGACCTGGGATTTTCTTCGTTGGTAAGTGTTTAATTACCTTTTCAATTTTATTGATTGATACTGGGTTGTTTAGAATTTTTAGGTCTTCTTCATTCAACTTTGGTAATTCATATGTATCTAGGAATCTGCCATTTCTTCTGTTTCCCATCTTATTGGTGTATAGGTTCTCAAAGTAGGTATTGATGATCCTCTGGATTTCTGTTAGGTCCATTGTAATTTCACTCTTTTCATTCCTAATTGCATGGATTTGGATCTTTTCTTTCCTTTCTTTGATAAGGTTGGCTAACAACAGTTTGCCAAATTTTTTTATTCTTTCAAAGAACCAACTTGTGGCTTCAATGATTTTTTTTATCATTCTCTTGGTCTTCATTACATTGATTTCTGCTCTGATCTGTATAATTTCCTCCCTTATATGAGCTTTGGCTTTCTCTTGCTCTTCTTTTTCTAGAAGCTTGAGTTTCAGCATAAGGTTGTTTATTTGAGCTCACTCTCTTTTCCTAATAAGAATATTCTCTGCTTTGAATTTCTCTCATATGACTGCTTTCATTGTGTCCCATAGATTCCAATATGCTGTATTGGCATTTTCCTTTAATTTAGAAACTGTGTGATTCTTCTTTAATTTCCTCTGTGACGCAGTGGTTATTCAAAAGTGTGTTGTTCAATTTCCATGTGTTTATAAAGTTCTTGTGGTTTCTATTCCTATTGATCTCCAATTTCATTGCACTGTGGTATGATAATATACAGAGCATAACTTCAATCCCTTTGCACTTACTTAAAAATGTTCTATGAGCTAATATATGGTCTATTTTGGAGAGCAGCCAGTCTGCATATGAAAAGAATATTTATTCTGAGTTTTGGGGGGTGGAACACTCTGTAAACATCTGTTAAGTCAATTTGTTCAACAGTTTGATTGATTTCTAGTATTTTGTTATGTCTCTTTTGTCGAGTTGATCTATCTGTTTGTTATAGTGGGGTATTGTGGTTCCACACTACTATTGCATTAGTGCTTATTTGATTGTTCATGTTCGTTCTATTTGTTTTATATAGTTGGGTGCCTAGTATTCAGTGCATATATATTTATGATTGCCATCTCTTCCTCTTGCATTGGTTCCTTTACAAAGATATAGTGGCCTTCTTTGTCTCTCTTAATTAGTGTTCATTTGAAATTCATTGGATCTCCAAATAGGATAGCTAGTCCTGCTCTTTTGGGGGGTGGGGAGTTCTGTTGCATGGAGTATTGTTTTCCAACCTTTAACTTTCAGTCTATGAACTTCTTTCTGAATTAAGTGTGTTTCTTGTATGCAGCATATTGTCACATCCTGCATCTTGACCCATTCAGCCAATCTATTTCTTTTGATTAGTGAATTGAGACCATTAACATTGATGGTTATAACTGATATGTATTGACTTATCCTTGTCAAGGCTTTTTCTTTTTTTTTTTTTTAATTATCCCCTTTTGCATTTAATTTCTTCTTGTGCCTGATGGATTCATTCTGATTGCCTTCCTGGGTTTGTGATCCTCATTTTCTTTTTGTAGGGTATTTAAAATTTTTTAGAGTGGTGTTTTGGTATTCATGAAGTTCCTCTGGTGCTTTTTGTCATAAAAATGTCTTATTTCTCCATCAATTTTGAAAGATAGTTTTGCAGGGCACATCAGTCTGGGTTGGAGGTTGCTTTCCTTTAGGGCTTGAAATACTTCACCCCGGGCTCTTATTGCCTCGATGTTTGTGTTGAGATGTCTGCTATGATGGGCTATTCTAATGGACTTTCATTTGTATATGACTTTTTTTTTTTTCTTTTCTCTAACTTCGTGTAGAATTTTGTTCTTCTGTTGGGTTTCTGGAATCTTAACTGTTATATGCCCAGGTGTAGATTTTTTTTGATCATGGCTTATTGGAGTCCTGTATGCCTCACTTATCTGTATGTCAGGTTATTTTCCCTTGCTTGGGAATTTTTCTGCCATTACTTCAGTGAATAGTTGTTTTATGTCATTTGCAGTCTCTCTTATTTCTTCATTGATTCCAATCAGTTTTATGTTAGTTTTCTTTGCATCATCTAGCAGCTGTTGGATTGATTTTTATTGTGCCTTACTATTTATCCAGTCATCAACTAGTGGAATTTCAAGTTGATTTCATATGAAAGACCATGACATTTCATCTTCTATTTCATGCTTCATATTTTTCTACTTTGTATGTTTTATTTCAGGTTTCTTACTTCACATTTTATTTCTTTCTTTCTTTTTAGTACTGAGGATTGAATTCAAGTCCTTGCACTTGTGTAGCAGGCAACAAAGCCACTGAGCTAAATCCCCGGCCCTATTTCATGTTTTAGTTGTGTGCTGTGATTGTTGAAAACTAATTGAACAATTTTTACAGTAGAAAAGTATAGTAGTTAGTGAAAAATAAGAATAGTTTTTCAGTACATACAAAATATAAAATGTAGAATGTTGTGGTCTTGTTATACCAGCAAAAATAGAATTTATAAAATAGGCAAAACTATAGAGACAGAATGTGAATTGGTCCTTGTTTAAATGGTAATAGAAGAATTTTGTGATACATATTGGCCAGGTTTCCCATTGAAGAGACAAAATACCTGACACCCAAATTTAAATGAAGAGAAGCTTATTTTTAGCTCACAGTTTCAGAAGTTTCTGTCCATAATCAGCTGGTTGCAAGGCAGAAACATCATGGCAGACAGATGTGGTGGAGGAAAGCTGCTCATTTCATAGCCTCCAGGAAGTTGAGTCTAGGGGAATCATACCAGAGACTAAGGGACCAGGGACCACTTACAGTTCCCACTATCAGGTTCCCATGACTCACCTAGTCACACCTTTTTTCATTTCCCCAATGTAATAGGTTTTGCTTTTATGGAGTTATTTTTTCTCAGCAGGAATATTTCCACAATTGGTACAGCATAAATTAACATAAATTAGCAGTGTTTTTCTCTCTCTCTCCCTTTCTTTCTCTTTCCTGGCTGCCATGGAATAAGGACTTTTCTCCTTCCATTCCATTTTGCCTTTATATTTCTGCCTGGAAACCAGCTTACTATGGACTGAAACAGACAGAATAAATATCTCTTCCTTTAACTAATGGGTGTAATTTATTTTCCCACCCATAGAAAGTGACTGAGATACAAACTAATGTCCGAGTGACCATCAAAATGCTAGAACACAATCAGTAGATGCTTGATTTTGAACTCAAGGAAGTAAGAATTACAAAAAGGCACAAACTCATAATTTTTAGCCTTCTAGATCCACTATTATTTTTCCACTTATTAATAACCCAGTTGGAAATCCTAGAATGTACATATTGAACTTTCAATAAGGTAGTGAGAAAAATACACTTTGGCACAGATTTTAGTGGCTAGTGTTTATGACAATAAACACTCACTGGGATTAGTTCATCAATATTGAATCTTTGTTTCACTATGAAGGAAAAGTCTAACATTTAAGGTTTGCTAAACATTTTTTGAAAATTGAGGGTACTATGAAACAAGGAAAGGGAAAGTGTCGGAGGGTGATCAGACCTCCAATCACTTGACCAAGCGTATAGCAACAAGATAATAAAAGACAAGACAAGATGTTTACTGCATAAATAGGGGGCCCAGGATGGTCAGAGCTCTTATCAGGCTAAGACACTGTCTTCTGGAGCTTTCCATTATTTATTGAACACTCAGCTTCTTGAAGGGGTAAGGGGCAATGCAGGGAACAGTGGAGTGGAGAGCAATGACAGGACCAGGGTCCTAGCAAGAAGGGAACACAAGATTCTAGCAGGAACAGCTCATAGATTAATGAGAAATTTGTTTTTGTCTATAGATTAATTTCTGCCTCTATTGAAGTTTTATGTACAAGTCATGTTGCCCTTAGCTGCACTATTGTCTTGACATACGAGATGTCAGGGCATCGTGCATCGAGAACTCCATTGCAAGCACTGGCGTGGGGAGTTGTTCCTTTCCTACACACCAACTGCTGGCTCTTCAGACAAGGCCTTGTGGGCTAATAGGAAGACTCAGAAATTTATTATGAAAGCCAATTTATTAAATTGTAGCTCACTCAGGGTGGTCTTCATCAGGAAAGAATTTGTCTTTACTTTATAACTCTACCATAGTAACTTATTTTTGTGTTTTATTTTATTTTTTATTCAATTTTGAAACAGGGTCTCAGCAAGTCACTAAGTAGTCCAAGTTGGATTTGAACTTGTGGTGTTCCTGTGTCTGATTCCCATATTGCTGGACTTGCAGGTGAACACTACCATGCACAGCTGGCTGATTGTACCTGTAAACAATACATCCTCAAGTTCTATATTAGTCATTCATTTATAAAAACCTTTAAAATTAGTTTCTGCTCTAAGACACTTTAAAGCAACCTACTATATTTTTTAAAAAGCATTGTAAATGGGAGAATTTCATGCTATTTATTTTGTGTGTGTGTGAACCAGAACAGTCAAAGGAAATGACTTTTCCCTAGGATCCTTGTAAAAGCACTCAGATGAGTTTCTCTCCATTCATATTTCTTTCAGTTTAGTGGCTCACATGTAGACTCATAGGGAGAAATCCACTTAATGTCTTGTTCTGATTCCTCAGGTGAACTGAAGCAGAACACTGCAGACTGGAAGACATTTTCCCTGTGAACAGCCAATCATGCACTCCTGACTTTAGGTTACTTCTTTGATTTCTCAGACAAATATTTCATTTCAGCAGTGTTCTGTATTCCATAACCCTGACCTAGCCATATTCTGATTTTCCCCCTGATTTCCTGAAAGGGCACTGCAAAATGTCTTTTAAAATTACTTGCTGGAATCCCAGAAGCACTATTATTTCAAAGGCAAATTTGCCTCTTTTATATAGTTTTTTTTTAAAAGTTATGCCTTTTAAGAAACTGCTAGAGTCAGAGGTGAAGAAAGGAATATGCCCAAGTGGTACAATAGTATAACAGGAAATTACTTCAGTTTCATCAGTTACTATACATAAGTAAATCCTCAAACATTATCATTTTCTTCATATTTTTGAATATATCTGCTTACAACAATCAATCAGTTCATTTGGATCTATAGAGATTTGATATTGAAATCAGATTATAGAGAGTATGTGTAAACTCATGTAGGTCCATGCAAAGATATTTATGCTCCTTTAGATCGGTCAGAGTGAGAATTTTGTTCCCTGGCTAAGCAGGGTCAGTGGTCGCCTTCACCAGCCTGAAGCAATCATGAGAAGACAGGCATTCAGCTATTCAGAGTCCCTTAAGAATAAAAGATGAAAGTGTAAAGGATTTATGGAACTCATTTGAAGTGAATGAAATGATTGACTAACCCTAAAACGCATCTTTCAAAGTTAGCTGAGACATTGGTTATACATGAGAGTAAATTACTCTTATATTGAGACAGCTGTTTACACTATATTTTGAAAGGTTGCGTTTTGATTTGCTCATCATGGTCTCAGAGGAGGGACTGAGAACATCCTGTGGAATGTTCTGGGGCTGAAGACTGCACCCTGACATTTGGTAGGGAAGAACACTGTGAGGGTTTGTGTCCTGTGTGGCAAGGAAAGGGAAGACCTGGGTGTTATTCATTTTCCAGCATTAGTAGGGGAAAGGAAAAACAGTTCCTACGTGGTCAGGATAATGAACAGAAAGAACACGTGGCTCCACAAAGGAATGCACTCATCTCTGTTTCTTCATCTGCAAAATAAGACATCAGACAAAGCAACTGCTAAATCTGTCTTGCTGTTTAATTCTCTGAATTCCAATATTTAGATAAAAATGTTTACTATAATGAAGGTATTATGATAGAAACATACAGATTCACATGTTCCTTTTATGTATAGTTCCTTTGTAGCTATTATTAAAGATAGCAAAGTACTCTTTTCCATTATTTCATGAAATTTGACTGTTAGACATTAAAAGCAACTGCATTAGTGACACTCCTATGACCCTTCACAACATTATGGCTCACTTCCAGTAATTTTTGCTCAAGTGTAGATGTGTATCCATAATATTATCATTTGATTCAGTTTTCAAAAAGTACATTTTGAGTTTTTTAAATGTGATAGGAGTCTTTACATGTATATACAAACATAAGCACATGTTCATTTTCCAATTAATAGAGCTAGAAAAAAGTTCTGGTTTATAGATGAAGTTTATTTATTTTTCAGTGTCATGCTATTACAGGGTACATTTCCTTCAGAGCTGACATGATTTACTACTGCCTATGGGATTTGGTAGTGAATTTATCACAATATTTCTTCTAAAATCATTTGTGGTATAAAGAATTTCTTTCCTTTATCACATATAAATATAATTATCTTGGATACATAGTTTCAGTATTATATATATATAAATATTCTGATTCCCAAGTTTCCAACTAGACTTATCTCCTATTTTCTTTCAGAATTATCAGATGAATGCACAATACTCTACTAGGCATTGCTGTTCAGTGTTTTGTGCTGTTCACCCTTACAGATATTTTCTTCATTAAGGATATATTATTTTCTACGATGATGTAAAGAAAAATTGAGATATTTAGAGAGTATACTTTAATATAAGCCCATATAAAAGGAAACATACTATTTGGGACTTTGATAAATCAGAAATAATAAAGCTACATGAATAAATCTAACATAAATGACAGTGAAAGTCAGTAGGTAGAGAGAATTCATTCACTCAACAGTGTATTTGGATCACTTGTACACAATGTATACATATACGCATGTGCACAGAAAAAATTTAAACCAACTTTGTCTTCAAGTTTATTTTTCTTCACATGGATAAATACTAACATTAACTCCACCATCACAACATGCAGGGAAGTGTGATATTGGGAAAAAAGAACCGGAAAATTTCAGAATTGGAAACAATTGGGAATTGAGATCTTAACCCCCTACAAAGTAACAATGAAACAAAAACAGCAATAACAACAAATCATGACTTTGTGAACATATTTTTTATTTTTTTTGGTTTATGAAAAATTAAAACAAAATTTTACAGTCAAATAATAAAAGAATAAAAGTTATTATGCAGAGTACAAATCATAAAATAATGGTTCTTACAAAAAAGAAACAGATAATAACACTAATCTTTCATTTCAACAAACTAAGAAAACTAATAGTATAAATGAAACCAATTAGTACATGCATTGAATTTTTTTTTTTTTGGTACTGGGGATTGAACTAGGGACATTGCACTTGTGAGGCAGGTGGCAGAACCACTGAGCTAAATCCCCAGTCCTGTATTGAAATATTTTTAAAACAATGGAATTTGTAATGTGGGAAAACATTTGAATTTATACATTTCCTCTTTATCTCTCTTCTATTTTGATTTTTGTGTTTCCTAAAATCATCATATTACAGGGATAATGAATACCTCTGTTTACAGAAGCCCAATTTATAAGAGCTAGATCTTAGAAACAGTGCATATGTCCATCAAGAGATTAATGGATAAGGAAAACATGGTATTTATACACAGTGAAATAGTATGCTGCCATAAAGAAAAATGTGAGGAATCTGTAGCTAAATGGATGCAATTTGAGAACACAGAGTTAAGTGAAATAAGTCAGATGCACAAACTCAAATGTCACGTGGTAGCAACATGTATTTGTTCTCCTTCCCAGGCCTTGGAAGGCATCAGGCCATTGAAGGACCTTTATTTTGTAACTTCTTTCATGCTATGGAAAAAATTACTATTTGCATATTTTCTGCTATGTATCAGTTTGAAGATTTTTATCATGTTTTTGGACTGGAATCGTAATCGCAAACCGAACTTTACGACTTTTTTTTGAGACAGTGTTCACTACGTAATGAAGGCCGGCCTAATACTGAGGAGTCTCCAGCCACACCCTGCTGAGTATACCAACAAGTTTGACTTCAGACATTTCTTTCAATATTCTCCTTCACATATTAATTTTCCTTCATCTATTCACCCCACTCCAAAACATACTATTAATCCTCAAAAGTTCTGGATCTTCTCAAATCTCTAAAATGTCAATGCTGTTTCCTGTAAATGAAACATTCTTCCTTGTTCTTCAAGTCCTCCTTTATGAAATATATTTTGTTCACTACAGTATGAAATAACTACTTAAATTTTCTTTAGATTTCAAGACAGTGAAAAAGGTTATGAATCAGAGAATACTACAAATTCTCTATTCTCATTGAGCAGTAATAAAATTACCTTACAATATGTAAATTGTTTTGCATGTTGTCTTTAACAATTACATAAAAAGTAAATTAATATTATCATATCTCTCCTAAATTTCTAGAGCCTCAGATTTGGAAACAAGTTTGTTTTTAAATTAGTAATATGTACTCTTTTGGGGTTTCCAAAGTAGGTCACATATATGTGCAATAACTATCTATTCAGATAGAAAATAAAATGCAAACAGATGAGAAGAAAATGAGCTTATGTGTGTTTCTAATGTTTTATAGAGCATGATGTATGAAGAAGACCACACGTAGATTTTATTTCCATATTTTTCTGCACAATTTCCTCAGGTCCCAAGGAAATGATCTGCGGAGTGGAGAAGCAGATGGAAGGAAAGACAGGGCTGTAGAACTTGGAGGAAAGGTTTGGCCAAACTGCAGAATCCGGGAGGGCTTTTCTCCTAGACTTTCATTTGCACTTGAAAGACAGCAGTGAATCTGAACAATGACTTTAGCTTAAGACACCTTCAGTAAGATGCAGGAGACTCCTATTAGCATTTTTATAGCTGCCCACTAGAAGTTTGCATGAATATAAAGTTAAAGGATACTGAAGTCAAATTTTCTCCCAAGAAATCAAATGTAACACTTTGAACCAGTATCTTAAGTGCTTAGCTTGGCCCATTTGAGATTGTAAAGAATGTATTTTTACTTCTAGCTGAGTATCTGAATTGCACGGTATTTTTTGGTTTGCTTGTTTGTTTTGGTTTATTCTTAGTGTGAGAGAAACCATTTGATGAAAGCACAGAACATTTAAAATGTTATTTCCCTTAGGAAAACAGCAGCATACATGTTGATAAAACCCATTAAAAAAAACATAGGTCCTAGTATCTTTCTGCCTCTCTCATTCTCTCTCTCTCTCTCTCTGAAATAAATATTTGATTTGAAATGTTGTAACTTAATGAAATGTGCCCTCTAAACTGCATAGCACAGCTTAAAATACTTCCATTCACTGCTCTCACTGTCTTTGCTCTTCACTGCTTAACTGAAACAACACACTTTACTTCTGCTGATCTCTAACCCAGGAGAAGAGGACAGAGCCTCTGACTCTCCCAGAAGCAAAGAAAGATTACGATATCCCAGCTTTAGTGGGAGGAATCTGCCCTCAAATATTCTTTGTTCATTAGTTTTTCCTTCCACTTCCCTGATTGCTGACTCTTTTTTTTTTGTCCCTTAATATTTTTATTTTGGCCTGTCAGTCATGGCTGTTCACAAAGTTCTTTTAACTTTATGGATATTCATAAGCAAGGATCAATTATGGAAAAGTAGTGTAAACACTTATGTAAATTTTAGTTACAAAGCCTTTTAGTCCCCTTTGTGAACAAAGTTCAGTAACTAGGTCATCCTGGATTATAAATTAAGCATTTTCATTTCAAACTCTGAACAATTTCTGGTTTTCCAATGATCATCTTGATCTTTGTGCCTAACTTCATTCTCTTTAAAGATCATGGTACACAAAGTAGCATTGGTTATCAGTATGAATCCAATAATGGAAAGTCACGGTGGAATTATGTCAACTTTGCAAAGAATGTGCATGTGGACAAGTGAGACACCTTTAGTGAAATGAACTGTCAGCATCGATGACTTTCACAAAGCTATAAATTATATTCTTGCATTATCATGATTCACCTCTTCTCAACACCTGTAGCATGCTGAAATCCCAAGACTCCCTCATTCCATCTTCTATAATCATGTGAAAAGTTGCCCACTCAAATACAAGTGTGGATATTCTCTACACACCTTCACCCAATTGCTCATTATTCTATTTGTTTATTGTTGGAGGGAAGGAGGTCATTTATTTTAACAAATATATAACGATGATAATGACAGCCACAGTATCAACTATCAAAGTAAAAGTGCATGGACTCTCATTTTTCTGACCCTTCTTAATGGCCAGCGAAACATGAGAAGGTTTATGAGGTGTTTAGGAAATTAACAGCTTAGACCAATGTATCTATCCAATTAGACGGATGTTTTTAAGGAAACAAAACAAAATGTAATACCAAAAGTATTTGTGTCATAACCCCAACTATCATCATCCACATGTATTATAAGAAAGGCTATAAATTAGAAGTATAGGAGACTCAGAGGGCACAAGATTGATATTACATGTACTTTTGACATACTGCACCTCCACGTAAGGGTTGCGTCACAGAAGCAAGACTGACAATATCTGCACTGTTGATGTAGAACACAATATTTCACCCTCTGCCAAGTCAAATGCCTTCTTTCTTTGATAGTCTCAGTTTTGTTCTTAGCAGCTATTATTACAGTAGACTGTGCCTCATTTCTTCTTTTCTTTGGTACCAGAGATTGAACTCAGGACCTTGCATTTCCAAGGTAGGCAGCTGCCACCACTGAGCTAAATCCCTGGCCGGATTGTGCCACATTTCTGACCACAGATAACTTGAGCAATAGTTGGTCACTGATGAAATTGTAACTAATCCTATAATTACTCTTAATAAGTTTAAGGTAAGATCAAATGATTCTTTAATTGCTTTGGTCATTTTATTCAAATCACGATAAGGTGGGTTTTGGAGTCAGGAATCTTATCATTGTGTGACTGTTGAAAATAAACATAGAAGTTGATAGAAAAAATAATGAAAATATCCATAATTATGTCAGTATAAATCTGACATCTGCTAAAATAATGTCCATTACTTTATTCACATTTTTATTGTCTAAATGGAATTTAATGTGGTGATAAGTGTATAAAAGTCTACAACATAAGGAAATAGGTTAAATAAACCAAAACTTGTGTGCAGATATTTGGCTTAAAGAAAGCCAGATATTATTTATTCTTGCTCTTATTCTATATCAGATACAGAAGCTCATTTCAAATAATTATAGTTTTGTCACATATATGAATTATTTTTGGAATTCTGTTGCTCTTGTTTGTTGACTTTAAATCTGTAATTTTCAAATGAAGTATATAAATATACATATAAATTTCACACAAAGCTATGTTAAATTGTAAAATATATATTCTTTAAAGAATTCAAATTTAACCACCACAGTGATTACAGAAATGCTTTTGGTTCTTTGAGATGGTAATAAAATGAGTCCATCTTTAGTATTTTGCACCCGTTGATTGTAAAATACAGGAGGATGACTGAGAGTGAGGGTGATGAAAACGTATTTAGATAAACCCTGTACCATGCTGCCCACCAGCATAATGTTAACCTGTGAGTGAATCACAAATTCTACCTGGCAAAGGGAGGGAATATCTATTGGCTGAAATTATACTTGAAATTTGGAATAGATAAGAAAGGTATTTTAATTTAAAGGGGCAGAAAGATGAAATAGTAGACAACTCACCCTTACTGAGCTTCTATTTTCAGCCAATGTCAATAGGTTCCATGGGACAGCAGTTCTGTCTGCTCAGGGACCAGATGGAAACGGGCTGCAGCTTGACCTCTGAAACAGTGACACCAGACTGACAACGCTCACCTTTCCTGCCTCTGTGCCTATGTCTCAGCAATAACACAGAACTATAGAGTAAAGTCTAGAACTTTTAAATGCATAGACTCAGCTATATTAAATTCACTTAAAGGAAAATTGGATTTTGTTCAGCAATAAACTGCTAATTAATAATTATGGAATTTCATTAGAGAATTCCAGGGCAAACAAATATCCATAAATATGATGACAGTGACATACAGTGTGGTTCTTGGAGCCCTGTTTTCTCTAACCCTGATACTTAACAGTTTATATGAAAAACAAGGATGTGTTCTGGCTTATCCGTGCATGTCTACTCATCTACAAGCGTAAATATGTAGTACCTACCTTATAGTCTTGTAAGAATTAATTGGATTAATACTTGTGAATCCTAAGTATCCAACACAACTCAAATTTAATTTTATTATTATTGTAACATTACTATTTGCATGATGTGCTTGGCTATGCTCCCTCCCCCAAAAGCCATATGTTGAAATCTTCACCCCAAAGGTAATTGAACTTAGTATATCACTGGGAGGTGATATTGATCATGAGGACAGAAACCTCATGAATGGGGTGAGTGTCTTTATAAAAGCAGCCCCAGATGCACCCTTTCCCTTCTGGCCTGTGAAACTTAAGTAAGAAGATGCCTGACACTGAATAAGTAGCTCCTCTTCAAACACACAATCTATCAGACTTTCATCTTGAACTTCTCTGCCTCCTAAACTGGGACAAACATATTTGTTTATAAGCCTCTTGTTCTATGTTATTTTGTTGTAGTAAGCTGAATATATTAATGTAGGTGTACATTTTCATTAATAAAAGTATCAGGTATATTGTGGAATCTTAGTATTCTAAATCTTTAGTTTTCTCACTTTTAGTGCAGAATAATGGTTTGCTTTTTGTTGTTGTTCTAGTTAACATTGTGAAACACACACTTTGTAAAACTGTCACTTATTTAAATAATTCTTATCATTTCAAATAATCTATACCGCATTAAAATGTACGGCGTTACTATTACTTGTTTAGTCACATTTATAATAATCAATATTTTTGTAGTTTCTGATATACCATTTTTAGGAAAGTGAAATTATTATTGAAATTATTATATACAAATATATATTTGCATATTAAACAACATAAATTTTGTTTCTATATCAGAGATTTGAAAGGAGGAATTGTTTAAAGATGTTAAAAATCTTTGTGATAATTCAAATATACTTTGCAAAGACTGAGAAATTTGTAATTTATAATTATAGCAACACTGCATATATATACTCATTTTTCCATGACCTCACATAAATCAGTTAAATATACTTGTTATAAATTAACATATCCTTAAAATTAAACCATTTTTGAGTCTTTTCATAAATGTTCTAAATATGTTTTTTATAACAACGTTAAAATAAAATTTGTAGTCATATATCATTTGGCTACATACTTGTATGTCTCAGCTTCCTCTTAAAGTATATAGAAAGTCACAAGACTTCTGAAATGCTGAAACTGGTATTAAAATATTTACTTTCAAAGTATTTGAAAGTATCTGTTAAATATAATTATTAAATATACAGACCAAACTGCATTTTGAATAAAAAATTACGGTCTCCTTCCCCTGAAACAAAGTATTTTCTCCTAGGATGTAATATATATGTTCATTTAAGACACCTAGGCAATATTACTAAGAAATCACATCACCTCAGGAAAATAAATCCTCACCAGATAATTTTTTTTTACAATAGAAAATAATATTACAAGATAGAAATTAAAATGTACCTTCCACTTTTAATTCAGGTATGTATTGATTTTTGGTGGAAAAAATGGGAACACTTCTAATATTTTAATGAGAGAAGTAGAGAACCAAAGTTAATTCATGTGAATTTTTATTGGAAAAATTTAGTGCACTTGAATCTCACTACGTAAGACACTAAGTCAAAATATTTAAGAAGTATTGTTAACAATAAGTTACTGAAAATAGCAAGAATGACACAATAGCAAGTGAGGCATAAATATTGTAATATTCTACAGGAAACAAGAATGCTTAGGAAATATTTTAATTCTTTACATAATATAAAAATATAGATCTATGGATGACAATGTAGGATGCTGAGAGAGTTTTAGTTTAAAAAGAAAAACAAAGAAAAAAGAAGTATCTGCTTTCTCGATATAGTAGTAAGAAAAACTAAATAAATCTTGTCCCATAAAATAAGTGTAGACCTGGAAAAAAAATCTTTGAAAAACACTGATTTTAAAACTCTGGAAAGTAACCAAAACTATGCAGCGTACTCAGAAACATTTATCCCTTAAAAACTGATAAAAACTTGAGTGACAACAATCAGAGCCTATTGATTTTTGCCTAGGATTGCTGTCAGTACCTATGCCTTAGCTCTTCCAAAGAATTGGTAGTTTTGGCAGGGCAGATTTAACTGTGAAGATCAGACACCCTGTGGGCAGAGGCTGCAGGCTTGGTTTGGTGAGAGAGAAAAGGGGAAAAAATCTTTGAAGAAACAATGACCTAACAGTGTGTGACAGTTAAACGTAATTGTGTCAACTTGATTGGCTAGGGAGATGCCAAGGGAATTGGTAAAGCAGTTTATGGCTGTGTGAGTTATCCAGGCATGAAATTGTTATCTATCTCTGGACCCTCATTTTTTCCTCTCAGGCACTGGTCCCTTGTTCTGCTTGGCAGCCACCATGAACTAAGCCTATTTGCTCAGTCATGCTCTTCTCCCATGGTGTTTCTGCCTTGAATCAGCATACCATAGACAGAATCCCCTTAAAATGTGAGTGAACCAAATTGAACCTTTCCTCCTTTAAATTGTAGGTATCAAGTATTTTCCTGTTTAGCAACAGGAAAGCTGACTAATACCAAAACTTACTACAGAAAGAGAGTTCATTGCTGTGCCCGTGTCTCATCAGGTGTTTTGGAAACTTTTGGAACTGGCTTGGAGAGAAAGATTGGAAAGATTTGGATATGCAGACTAGATAAGTCCTAGACTGTTGCAAGCAGAACTTTATGGGTGATTCTGGTAAGAGATCAGAAGAGTGGAATGCTAATAGGAATGCAGACATTACAGACCAGGGTGATGAAATTTCACCTTGGACCAGGACAGTTTTGGGAGTTGGACTAGAGCCCCTACATCTTATGGTCAGGCAAAAAAATCTACATTTTGCCTATGCCCTGAGACTTTCATTATTTTAAAATCACTCACTGAAAGTCAGATATTTCAAGAAAAAATAATATACCATTGTCATGTTTAGCTTGAGCACAGGTATGATACATGTTTAAATAACATAAAATCTGGGAGGAATGACTTATACTAGAAGAAAATTCTGATCCTTTATGTAATCTAACTCAATAGTAATATGAAGCAAATTATGATGTTCTAAGATATATTTTCTAGTGCCTAAGAGTAAGAAAATAATGTTTAGAAAATAATTTAAAATATCACAGTAAGATACAAATCTAATTATAGAAATAAGTATGTTATCTATGTAATTCAGGTTGACACTCTCATCAATATGTACAGATTGTCCATCTGAAGGAAAGCACAAGATTCAACTAAATTCTATTTGGAGACACACTTTAGAGTCAAACACATGGTAAGTTATAAAGTAACAGCCGAAGGAAAAAACATACTGTGCAAACCATAAGTGTAAAGACTAGAGAGGGCAATACTAATTTGTTATTGAAACTTCTAGTGAATTTTCCACTTTATTAACTTTACTTCTGAATGTAGAATTTTTATCTTGTTCTTCTTAAAATATTTACATGTATATTGACACTTTCTGTTTGACAAATTATGAAGTCAGTCTTTCAAATTTTAAAATAGTCTATTTTAGTTCTTTGATCCAAAATAGATTATCACAAAATATTTCACTGCTGAGTCATACTTTGAAACTCATTCTTTATGAGGATATTTTAAAAGTGCCTCAATTTTCTTTATTATAAAATGGAGAGAACATGGGATTTTTCCTTTCAGGGTTGCCATAGAACTGAATGAGTTAAAAGATGTGAAGCATTTGGTATATAATAAAATATCATGCATTAGCTACTATTCTTCATCATTAATACACACACACTTGCCACAAATATTGTCGATAATATTAATGACGTTCTTATTATATGAGTCTGATTTGTCAACTAAAATCTTAGATGGTGGATATGAAACCATTCCTGCTTCATCTCAAGGAACTTTCAGCATACATTTATATCACTCTACATACTGAAAAAGGCACACTGACAAAATTACTACTCAAAAACCTTTTATATTAAGCATTCAGAAAAATTACTGAGAAGCCTGTTATTATCTCTATTAAGAAAGCCTTTTTAAATTTCTCTAGCTGAAATTTTATTTCCCAGTGTCATCGTTAAATAAATGGATGAAAAATTTTCATTTATGGGCGATATGACCCAATTAAGATATAACACTAATAATTAAGGAAGATAATCATAATTTGAAAACTTTCCTCTCTAAATTACAAAGAACTTTTTGAAATCTGTCATTTCAGTTCCAGTATGTAACATAATGAAAAGTGAACGCTTTTAAACGTTCTGTGCTCAACATGAAATAGAAAGTGTTAACAAATGAGAAAGGTCTGGAAAGACTAGTAGGATCAGCAAAAGCAGTAATTTATGAGTACAATAAGAATTTCCATGTTTCATCCAGCCCAATGTCTCCTTTCTGAATGATTCTAAGATAAGGACAGTATAAGAGATTATACGGTCATGTGAGTCTAGTACATGAAAGCACACAAGAGAATCTTAGCCATTTCCGAAAGGAATACCATGTTTGTATCATTTTGTACAAACAAAAAATTTAGATTATATGATTAAGAAAAGTAAACTAACAACAAGATGCATTTTGTTCTTTATTTCTAATATGACTAATTTACATACATCACTTCATCTCTCCACAAAATGTACAAACAAGACTTTTAAAATAGCTTTTATTAAAAAATAGGTTTTATTTTTGCTTTTATAGTTTCTGCTGTTCTTGTTCAGATACAATATTGATAACACACAGGTAGTATTTTTATGATAACATCTTAAGGACATTTTAGAATTCTTGTAGGAAGGAGAAAGGAGTGAATAGATGAAACAAAGATTTTTTTAGGGAAATGAAAGTCTTTTGTATGATACCCTAATGGTGGATATGAGCCACTGTGTATTTATGAAAATCTACCCTTTCTGAAAATCCCAAGAAAGGCAACAAAATGGGATGAGATGTCTTATACTTGGGACAGGAAGAGGGAATTAAGTCAAGGCCTCAGGCTTGGATAATAGTATGAGGCACATCACGGCAAAACTAGTGTTGGGTAGAAACCCATATTGCCTGCTTTCAGGACAGCTCTCACAGACTGAACCCCAGGAAAAACAAAGTCAGGTGGCCACTATACAGCTCCACTGCCCCTTCTCCAACGTTGGGCAACAAAAAGTGGAACAAGACTCTACTCAACGAAGGCTGCTGAAGGAAAGATATCACAGCTCTCTGCTTTGAAGCTCAGTGCCTGACCTTATTGCTAAGTGGAAACCAAAGGCCCCTACACCTAGACCAATGCTCATTGAAGGAAACCTCAAACTAACCCAGGCATCTTACAGAGATCTGTTAAAAACTAAGGCAACAACACTGGAATGTATAACGCTCGCTGGTTCAAAGTAACTATATGAATTTAGATTGCTCTAATATCATAGACATGGTGTATAAATCATGTATTTGTTATGAAAACTAAAATAAAATAAAAATTAATGCTAACTCCAATAAAATATTGATATACACAGTACAGAAATATTCATTGTCTATTGAATGTTCAAGATATAGAAAGCAATGGGGTAGAAAGTGTAGAGATTTTTATCAGTGTAATTTTCACTTCTGCTAATTTTATCTTTATGGTTACATTGTTGTCCCTTTAAAAGTTTTTTATAATCTAATGATTTGTTTTGTAAGTCACTTAGTAATCTCAAAGCAAAAATCTATAGATAGACCAAAACTAATAAACAAGGAATCAAAGGATGCTACTAGGGTCAATCACATAACCAAAAAAGAGACTAGAAAGAAAAATTAGGAAGTATAATAATGCTAGAAAACAAGTTACACATTGGCTGCAGTCAGATCACGTCTACTGAAAACAACCTTATGTATAAACTGATTAAGTTCATTAATTAACAGTCATAAACTGACTTGGTGGATAAAAAACAAGACTCTGTGATGCTCCCTGGAAACTCACTTCATCTCTAAAAAACACAAAGACTATGAGTGAAGGGATGGAAGAAGATGTTCTGTGAAATAGAATTTCAAAGAAAGCAGTAGTCGCCATACTTACATCAGATAAAACACACATTAAATCGAAAGGAGTCCAAAAGAGACAAGGCATACATTATGATAAAAGCTTCAATTCATCAACTGGAAATTACACTTTAAGAATACACAAGTCAAAAAAAAAAAAAGAATACACAAGTCATGGTTAAAACATAAGATGATAAGATGAAAGTTTAAAAAATATGACAGTAAAATGAACATTAAAATTTATCCCCCCGGTATCCCCCCACCACAGTTCTCCTATCATTTTTGCCTCTTTCTGAAGCAGTTCTGGAAGTCTTCTTTCATGAATGTCCTTAATTATACCGTCTTGGCTGCTTCAATATCCTGAATGGATTCAAAACATTGATGGCCATTTTGCTCAAGTGAAAACATTACATAAGTGACTCAAAAGATCAAAAAATAGAACTAGCATATAATGCAGCAGACCCACTATTGGGAGATATCCACAGGAAAGGAAATCAGTGTGTTGAAGAGATATCTGCATGCCTACATTTATTGTATTATTATTCACAGAAATTAAGAAATGGAAAAAACCTAAATGTCCATCAACTGATGAATAAAGAAAACTTGGTAAATATTCACAATGTAATAATAATAATGAGATCTTAAAAAAATGATGAATTCATGCCTCTTGTGTCAACATGGATGAATTTTGTGAGGATTCCTTGTCATTTATTGTTTTAACATGCTTTGGCTGAAATGACAAGCAGCCATAGACTAGGTGGTTCATAAATAGCAAAAATTTATTTTTCACAGTTCTGAAGCTCTAAATCATGTTTGTAGCAGATTTCTTAAATGGTGAGGGCTCTTTTTTTAGCTCACAGATTCTTACTATTTTGTCTTCCATATCCTCACATGGAGGAGACTATAGCCACTTTTAAAAGGGAAACAGTCATAATCTTTCTTATAGATTCTGCTTTTATATCCTAATAACCTCCCATAAACTCTTCAAATACTCATATTGAATATTAAATTTCAATCTATTAATCTGGGGAGGATGCAAACACTAGGACCGTATTGCCTAGCTATGTTAAAATGATGTGTGTGTGTATTTGTGTGTTAGTAGATTGTGAATTTTGCTATCTAGTTAATATGTTTGATTTTTCAAGGAGATCAATCTGAGAACATTCTCTTTATATAAGAAGTACACAGTCAAAAATAGAAAATGAGACAAAGGGAGATACTTAGCCAGCTTAAATTCTGAATTACATGTGCTATTGGAAGAGAAATGTTTGCTATTTGAAAAAGCTCCAGAAAGTCTATGTTGTTAGGAATACATGAAATATTAGTTCCTACATAAAAGTGAAGGGATAAATTCTGGTATGTTTTAGAGATATTTTACTAATGCGCTTCTGAGAGTTGCTAATCACATACCCTTTTAAAAAACAAGAAATGTGAGGAATGGGATAAGAGAAGGGAATGTACAAAGAGATGCTGAAATAAGCATTTGTGCAATTATCAGTTTTATAGAATAATTATAGATCTTTTAATGACTAAACTTAGGAAATCTACAAAGCATTAAGGACATTTTTCCTAGATTTTGAAATGCAAGGATACTAAGGATTTCTTCTTGGTTTATGCAAACCCATCTGTGTAGTTTTTATGATATTTGTGAATGTTTGAGCCTCTATCTGGACCATAATTGACTATCTGCTTTAATTGATTAGTTCTTATCAATAGTCAGTGGCAGGATAAATATCAGGATGTTTATTATTCATTCAATATAGAGTAGTCAGATTACTACACTTGATCTTAGCCAAAAGGCTGAGAAGCGATAGTGGTCAGATTACTTGTGAGCACCGAGCTGGTACAAATTCACACAAAGCCTTATTTGCCTTCAATTCATATTGTAGCACCCCAAATCACAAATAATCTAAGAAAATTTTTTCAGTACATTGTCTTGGATCTAATCATCCTCTTTGGAAATCTGATATCTAAGACCTTCATCTAGTTTTGCTGCCACAATGTTTTCAAACTTACTACTGGAATGAGGAAAGTGAGATGTTCTATCCCTTTGGGTAGGAATATAACCTTTCTTTGGAAACAGAATTGAGGTTTGTAATGACATGTAATGTTTTTTATAATGTTATCTAATAGTAACTCCAGAAGAATATGCTTATGTAGATTGTGGCTTTATTTTGTTGCATCTATTCTCAATAGCATGTAAACTGTGTTCAGAAATTCAAAAGAATATTATTAATAAATAGACTATACTGTTTAGAATTTGATGTTTCCTCAAACTAGAATGACCTTTTAGAGCTCAGGTTTGTAAAGCACTCTCCTAAAAATGAGTTTTGGGCATTTTTTAAGCAACAAAGAATGCTTTTACGTGTCAAAAAGATTGATTGGCAGTGCTGATCAATATACCTCAAGAGAAAGATACTTTTGTAGATATCATTTCCTGGTGTGGGTCAGAGGTGTGTGTGTGTGTGTGTGTGTGTGTGTGTTTTGTTGTCATTGTCAATATTATTTTTCTGCCCCCTCCCTTGTTTCTAAGAAAAACAAAGTACACTCATGTGCCAGGGCCCTTTGCCCATATCAGATTTATTGGTGTCCATTAATCATCCCATTGCAACTATGTCCTGCTAGCATAAGATAAATGGAGCTATTCAGTCTTTTTCTCTTCTATAGTTGCTTGTCAGCTCCTCCATGGAAAGAGTGGTGGTGGTAAAATTAAACAACAGAAACACAGTATACAAAGTCTTTCAAAGTGAAGTTCAAGTTGCAATAACTTTATCATCGGGGATTTCTCCCATATTCTCTTCTGTGAGCACTTTAAATCCAAGTCAAATACCTAACTGTAAATCTCGACAGCACAACACATAGCTTAGTGAACCTTGTGTTTGTATGCATCACATTGGATCGATTTTAAGGTGTCTTTCTTTCCCTCCATCCTTCCCTCTTTCCCTCCCTCCCTTTCTTCCCTTCTTCCTTCCTTCTCTCTCTTTTTCTGTCATTCTCTTTTTCTGCTTTCCTAAAGTGACTGTACCATGCATAATCCAGAATGTTTTTCTCCATAAGAAGCTTTTACTCTTAATAGTATATTTGCCTAACATTATATTAAGTCTTATTCAAAAACAATTGCACCACAGTGCTCATCAACTGTCTTAAAAAGGTTAGATGCCTTAAAAAAAATCAGAATAGATGGTCTCTACTTCAAACTGAAAAAAGCCATCTATGAAAAACCAACAGCCAATATCATACTAAATGGTCAAAAACTGAAATCCTTCACACTAAAATCAGGAACAAGACAAGGATTTCCACTATCACCACTCTTGTTCAATATAGTTCTGCAAACATTAGCCATGGCAATTAGACAAGAGAAAGAAATAAAAGGAATAAAGATAGGAAATGAAGAAGTCAAATTGTCCTTATTTGAAGATGACATGATACTCTATAGAGAAGACCCCAAGAACTCCACCAAAAGTGTTCTAGATTTAATAACCAAATTCAGTCAAGTAGCTGGTTACAAGGTCAACACAGAAAAATCAATAGCTTTCCTCTACACGAATGACAGACTCACTGAGAGAGAAATAGGGCAAATAATTCCTTTCACAATAGCATCCAAAAAACTGAAATACCTAGGAATCAACCTAATGAAAGAAATCAAAGACCTCTTCTCTGAAAACTATGGCACTCTGAAAAGAGAGATTGAAGATGATATCAGAAAATGGACAGAGATCCCCTGCTCCTGGGTAAGAAGGATTAATATAGTGAAAATGGCCATACTTCTGAAACTGCTATATAGATTTAATGCAATTCCAATTGAGATCCCAGCAGCATACTTCATGGACCTTGAGAAAACAATCCAAAAATTCATTTGGAACAAGAAGAGACCCAGAATAGCGAAAGGAATTCTAGGCAACACAGACATGGCAGGGGGTATCACAATCCCCAACCTGCAACTCTACTACAAAGTTACTGTGATAAAAACAGCATGCTACTGGCAAAGAAGGACCAGTGGAACAGATTAGAAGATTTAGAAACAACGCCAGATACAGTCAGCCATCTCATCCTTGATAAAGGAGCCAAACACCCTCACTGGAGGAAAGATAGCCTCTTTAATAAATGGTGCTGGAAAAATTGCATTTCAACTTGACAAAGTTTAAAACTAGACCTATATCTCTTGCCATGCACTAAACTAAAATCAAAATTGATTGAAGATCTAAATATTAAAATAGAAACTCTGAACCAGTTGGAACAGAGGTTAGGTAGAGCTCTCGAAGACATTGGTGTAGGAAAAGATTTTATGAACAAAACCTCAGTTGCCCGTAAACTAGCATAAACAATCAACAAGTGGGATATCTTCTTATTAAAAAGCTTGTGCACAGCAAAAGAAACCACCAGCAGTGTGAAGAATCAACCCACAATGTGGGAAAATATCTTCACCTGCTTTTCCTCAGACAAAGGTCTACTATCTCTAATCTATAAAGAATTTAAAAAGATCAGACCTCCCAAATTTGAAGACCCAATCTGAAAATGGGCATCAGAAATGAACAGACTTTCTCAGACAAAGAAGTAGAAACAGCAAATAAATATATGAAAAGATGTTCAATATCATTGGTCATTTGAGAGATGCAAATGAAAACAATGCTGAGATTCCACCTCACTCCAGAAAGAACGGCTGCTATCATGAAATCAACCAATAACAAATGCTGGTGGGGCTGTGGGGAAAGAGGAACCCTGCTCCACTGCTGGTAGGAGTATAGACTGGTGCAAGCACTGTGGAAATCAGTATAGAGATACCTCAAAGAACTAGGACTGGAAGTTCCATTTGATCCCGCTATTCCACTGCTGGGGATCTTCCCCAAAGAATTAAAAGAACCATATCACAGTGATATATGTGCACCCATATTAATAACAGCACAGTTTGTGATAGCTAAAACTTGGAAACAGCCCAAATGCCTATCAACTGGAGACTGGATAAAGAAAATGTGGTTTTTTAATAAAATGGAGTACTATTCAGCCATAAAAAATGTGAAATTAGAAACATTTACAGCTAAGTGGATGCACATTGAGGCGATACTCTTAAGTGAAATAAACAGGACACACATGTATAAATACCAAATAGTTTCTCTGGTGTGAGAAACTGAAAGTGTAAATAAGGGCTAAAATGTATAATAGGTAATGTGAAATAGGAAGAAAAGGGGCAAAGGGGAAGGAAGTGTGAAGGATAGGGGAAAGGATAGAAGGGAATGCAATTAATGTGAGAAAATGGAAAAATAGGAACAAAATCTTTGTAAATAGTGAAGAATGGATGGGTTGAAGGGAGGGCTGGGGAAGGGTGAAAAATAAGAACCAAGAGAGATTATGTAAAGGTACAAATTTCCGATGATGAATGTCATTATATTGTATACCTAAAATGTACCAATGATTAGAATGAATAATCGATAATGTAAAATAGGAAGAAAAGGTCCAAAGGGTTAGGGGTAGTGGGAGGGGCAGGGGAAAGGAAAGAAGGGAAAGGAAAAATGCTGAGATATGGAAAAAATGGAAATAAAGTCTTTGTAAATGGGGGGGTGGGGGGTGGGGGGGTGAAGGGAGGGCTAGGAATGGGGAAAAAGTAAGAACCAAGGTGCATTATGTAAAGGTACAATTCCCAATGAGAAATGTAATTGTGTTGTATACCTAAAATGTACCAGTAAAAGAATTTTTTTTAAAAAAGAAGAATACACACATGATAGCCCTATGAAGACTACTCTTTCGCTGACTTGAATATAATTAACCGCTAGAAAATCACGAAGTACTATAATGCGTGTATCTGTAATATGTATGGCTCTATGGTGGCAAGAGAAAGAAAGGAATCTGCCTTGATTACAGAATTTGTCATGGCATAAAAGGGAGGGCAGCACTTGAAATGAATCTTAGCACAGTGGGAGACTTTGACATATAAATAGGAATATGGTTGTCAAAATGCAGGAAAGAATATGTTCTAAGGCAGAATTGACAGTATTCTTCTGAGAAGGCATCTTTTTTACATTCACTTAAGGTATTTGCTCAACCTCAAATTCCACCCCGTTCCAACTGCATTTATCACTCTGTACATAATATGTAACATTTACATAAATGTACTATGTATTAGCAACTGCTATGAACGTTTTCTTAAATCATGCTTTTGATTAAAAATTTCTTGTATGATTACTATTTGTGTGTATCTGTGTGTATGTAGTACTGGGAACTGAACCCATGACCTTTACATGAAGCTCCATTCCTAGCCCAATTTTTTTGAGGGGACAGAAATTCACTGAGTATCTAAGTTGCATAGGCTGGGCTGCTGGGATATAATTACTGTACTACTTTGTTCTTCACTGTACAGATGAGAAATCTAAGGAACAAAATAATTAGTTAAATTTTCCAAATGAACAGAGATCAAATCCAAAAAGGGGCTGAGGGTTGGGGATGTAGCTCACTGGCTCTGCACCTGCCTTTGATCACCAGGACTGAAAAAAAAAAAGAGGGGGGGGTGCTGAAATTATTTTGATTTCCAAATCCTTGCTCCTTAGCTTTACATTATTTGAATCATTTTCCAGATATCAACTTATATCATCATTCATCCAGTTATTTGTATTTATTTTTAAATAATAAATTTCTTAACGTAGAAAAATATTTTATCTGAAATTATATTTACGCTAAATTGACCTGAGTGTTTTAACTTATTCTTTCAAAATCTTTGATCATCAGTGACATGAACGTTAAAAGTGTTAGTAGAAAAAGGTTGCTTGATTAAAATACGCTACATAGTCTTCAGTCAAATTACTTAACCTCTAATTCTATTTCCTTTCCAAAAAATGTGATTATTGGCTAGTCATAATCTTTCTACCACAATATTATAATTTGGAAGTATGTTCATGAGTCATGTATAGTAAGGTAAAATAAAAAACTAATAAATCAACATTAAAGAAGTGGAAGTGTTATCCAGCTTTCCTTACAGCCAGTGTAGTCTAATGTACATAGATTTAGCATTGCAAAACATTTATTCGGAAATGAGCTCTGATGGAGCATGCATCCATTGTGCTGTTGGTGACAGTGATAGAGGAAAGCCGGTGTGGGGACATTTCCAGACGTTTGCTTATTAAGCGTGTCCCACAGAGTTTGTGTGTTTTCTCTACATGCTCAGGCTTTCTAATGATCCTTTGAGTCTTTTATGAATTCTATCTAGTATTGAAGATAAAATGAATTCTATATTTATCAACTCCCATAATCAACAAACCAAGATTTGAAATCTATTATTAGAACTCAAAGCAAAACATAAAGCACTCAATGCAACTCCTGCATACAAAGTGGTTGGAAGATGGTGACTATTAATATCCAAATGAATTTTTTTGTGACTGTGTTATAATAAATATTTTGAAATGCTCTTATTTGATAATTCAGCTTATGCACTGTTCTCGCTATTCCTGAAGTACTATCTTATTTGACTGCTTCAGGTATATAGTAAGTTTATACAGACCCAGAGTTCAGTTTTAAAAATAGAGCTCCACTTTTAAAAATAGAATAATTGGAAATACTTAATGTTGTAAATAGGTTGCTTAGCAAAGTGATAAATGAGTAAGTTGTAAATGTGTAGCTGAATATGACAAATCTCACACAAATACAATATATAGAAGGAAAACTTATTATTTCTAAATTAATATACTCATGGAATAATTACAGAGAGAAAGGAGGGTGGGAAGGGGGAAGAACCCAAGCATAAAAAAGATCCTAATGAACTTATAGAATTCATAAAGAGCATATTATTTTTTGCAAGAATATTTATAGTCTGTTTAAATATCCTTTTGACCAAAACTTTGATTTTTTAAAAAGTAGATAATAACTTGATGAAAAAGGCCCAAAGGAAAGACTGTTAGTTTGAGAGAAAGAATTCAGAAATGATGAAATCACGTGCATGTTATTTTTCTGGTAGAAACAAATAAAGACTGTGCAGAATTTTGAACCAGTCAAACTAATCCTATTCCTTCTTAACTCTGCTGGTTTTGCAGTTCACTCTTATTTTCTAAAATCATAGAATTTGAATATTACATCTCATTGGCATTACCCTTAGGGTTCTCTTCTCATTGACTAATAGTTTGCCATTATTTTCCATTTATAATATACTTTGTGTTTTCTAATGAAAACCACATTTCTCAAATAATTATGGTATTTCCATTCTCTAGTTAATGAAAATTGTCATGTATTTGGCAACCAAAGCATTATTAAATATCATCTAATTCTACTTTATTATATAAATTTTACAATTTAAGGTATTAGTTAACTTCATAGGGCTGTATATCTTATTAGTGGAAAGCCAACATTAATTCTTATTTTTCATTGACAGTTAATAATACATTCTAGTTTATTTTTAGTTTCAAGCCTTTGATTTTTGTTGATTTTCTATGTGCACAATCTCTACTTATTTAAAATGTAGGTTTCAAATTGTAGAGCTTAGTTTGCATCCCATGTAAAAATAGACTTGTGGAAATTCACCATATAGTCAGGATATAAGGTAATCAAAACTTTTCAGTTTAAATTGACTCCAATTCTAACTACAACCTGAAATTGCAAAACATAGTCAAGCAGTGATCTTTGCCACTCACATCTGAAATCCAAATGGTCCTGCAGATGTGAAATTGTCTGTTGCTGTGGGAGAACAGCTGGAATCAGTTAATGAGTTGAGTCAGCATGAGTTGAAGCACAAGACACTAGAAAGCCTCAGCATCATGGTAAAAAATGCTAGGAAAGGACACGGAGAGCCAGACTGTGGCAGGAATGGCCCCGAGGGTGACACAGCTGTAAGCATAATTAGGCTCCTCTCCTTCTGGCACATGGAAGTGTTGTTTACCCTTATACACAGGAATCTTACTCACCAGCAGACTCCTCTCCAATCCTGTTCCTACTGTGGCAGAGAACCGAACCACTCAGGCCACATATCCTAAAGAGACTAATAAAAATGGTCTTTGTCTAGAGCCTGCAAGAACCAAGTATGCTGGGACTTAGAGAAACAGTATTCTTGGTGACCCTTTTATTTTTGTCTCATACAAAAAGTAGTTGTCTATTTTATATCTTCATTGAAAAGGGACAAATGGGAGATATTTAATATCTCACGGGTTGTTTGGATGTAAGTAAAGAAAAAAATTAAGGTATTAGGGAGTGTGATGTCAAGGTAAAATGCAATAAGTAATCAGATATTAACTTAACTAAACTGAGCCTAATATAAGTTTAGGAATTTAAAATTTTCATTTTAAACACAGAAGTGATGTCCTAGCTACTATGATATGGAGAATTTATAAAATGAAATTTTTTCTTAGAATTGCTTCAACATTTTATGAATTATGCCTACTAAACATGGTTATTCAAGGGAAAGATTTATATTCATCAGAATAATTCATTTATCCAAGTTCTTATTAAAGTTCATAGATAAGTAAAAGATGATGATATACTTGGTGAGAAAAATGGGAACATTTAATTTTAAACTTGTTTTCCACTGCTTTCAAGAACAGGAAACCGTGGCATGGAGAGTTTGAAAAACACAGCAAAGTTGTCAATAATGCATTTATTCATCTAACAATAATTTCCTGAACATATGTTCTGTTCCAGGCATTCTTCTTATTACTGAAATGTATAAAGATGAACAGCGTGTGCATCCCTGTCTCATTGAACACATGTGGCTTAAAATCATAACATATGCACACATATACACACACATGTGGAGAGAATTATGGATGAACAGGAATAAATTAAAGATAATAATATGGTTGTTACTTAGAACATCATTCCTTCAGGAAAGACCTGGTTATTTATAAACATGGAGACTTACACAATAACATTAGTATTGTTTTCACTTTTGGTAATATCACCGTTATTGCTGCAGCTATTAACAAGCTTTTTTATGTCAGCCCTTTATGACAAACAATTCATATGCTCTAAATCAAAACTACAGCCATAAAACAATTGCTATAAATATCACCATTTTATAGATGGATAGCCAAGGCACAGAAAATTAAGTCCCTTATCCAATGTCACACATCTAAAATGTGGTGGAGCTGCAAATGAAATACACATAAGTCCAATTCCAGAGTTTATGTTCTTATCCACATCACCTTACTGGTTCAACCAATATGTGCTGATTTTTTCAAGAATGAGTTTGTAAGTATGACCCCCCTCAACTATCTTCCTCTGAAGGTGAATCAGACTCTTCTTTCTCATAAGTTAGAAAATATTATGTTTAGACATCTTAAAATCTCTAGATAACAATCTCAATTTGCAAACTGTAATTGATCAGTCAAAGAATAATACCTCTCGGGCATCCAAGTCAATGGAGACAGATTTTCATTTTGTAAATAAAACTAAAAAAAAAAATAGAATGCACATTTGACTCAAAGAAACTGTCAAATGTTCTTCCCCATAGAGGCTCTTCAAGTAAATGTAAAAGTATTCTCATTGTGGTCTTGGTTTTGTGAGTGTAAATTTGGTAAATCTAGGCAGAGTTTGTACAGAGAACAGAATAAAGCCACAAAGTAATTACATTAGGTAAATAAATTAGCAAGTACAAAATATGATTAATTGACTGTATTCATCTGAAATGGCAATAATACCTTTTGTTCCAGTTTGACAAATAAATTACTTTGATATTTCTTCATCTTTAGTGAAGCTAAAACCAAAGTTGACTTTGGGTGGACATTTGAAAATCTTTCTGGGACAATGGTCACCAAGGCTCAGTGCAGAGAGGAAAAGTTGATGAAGTACCTAAATTACTAAGTTGACATGTCTAAACAAATATAGGGCAACAATTATGACAAAAATTTATGAAGACCACAGAAAATTTTCTAATAATTAATATGGTTTAAGATACAAAAAATGGCTCATTGGTGGCATGAATAAAATCTTGTTGTATTGAATCTATTCTACCTAACATCCACTTTTCTCTACATAAATTATGGTTTTTGATTGCTTTACTTTTCCTTGACTGGCTCTTGCCCCTAAGGCATTTTATTTTATGACCTCTCCATAATGTCTTGATACTTTTGGAAGAGCATCAAATTTAAGGAAGGACCTGTCAAAGTTTCATTCCTGAGATGTATCATCACCTCCATCCATCATTTTTAAGTTATTAATGAATTCTGAACACACTGAATTTCTGTGTTTTTTTCAACCTTTGGTATTTTTGTCTTCATCAAGACTGCATACTCTGTGTACAGGGTTTGGTTTGACTTTGTTCTTACAAAAGGCCATAGATATGTAAGCATATTTTGTGTTTTACACCACAGTATTTAATGATAGATCATTTTCCCCAAAATAACATACTTGATTGGGTGAATGAAGTGAAAAAGTTGACAGACAACTGTATTGCACATCTGAGGACTCGCCAAAAAACAATAGTGCACTTTGTTCAAAATAATCCACCTGAAAAAAACAGCTGAAGAATTTTTCTGCATCTATAACTAAAATGTCTGTTTATAACTTAGTGACCTCTAATTTTCCCTAGTTTATTTCTATATTATTATATGAATTACTTTGGTACAAAAAGGATAATAACTCATATTCCCATAATTATTAACATCATAACTATGCAAATATTATTTCATTATTTGCAGGCAAAACATAAGCAAAATTTTATCTTGGAAAAATATTTTTCCTCTGGTAAATCGAGAAAAGAATACATGTTGATTTGAATAAGGGAAAACTTATACACATGAACCCAAATGTACCAAAACAGAACTCCGGCAAATAATAACTCTTTTTTAAAAACAGTAAAATATTAAGAACAAGTATTTTAGTGTTGGTATTTGAGTTCTGCTTTACTTGGAAAATGCACATATATAATTTAAAGAAAGAATATGTGATTCTTGAAACGGACTATACCTGGAAAGTAATGTATAAGATGTAATATTTCTATAGCACGATATAAATATAAAAGATGATGTTTCTATGAATTTGCCCAATGATTTTGTATCTTCACAAAATATCCCATATTCATTAGCATATTTGAAATGAACAAGTTTTGTTGTTGTTGTTTTTGTACTGGATATCGAACTCAAGACCTTGCAATTGAGAGGCAGGCGTCGGCATCACTGAGCTAAATCCCTGGCCCAAAGAACAAGTTTTTAAAATAGTCTAACAAATTATTATTTTGACGTTACCAACCAGAAAAATACAGGTTAGGAAAGCTGTGACTCACCAAAGGTGACACAGTGACGGGGTTCAGATTAAATTTGGGATTTTCTCATCCACATGCAAGGCACTTGTAGGTTTTCTTCCAACTGCCAACACTAATCGATTGGCAGCAGTGTTTGGAATAGCATGTGAAAAGGATTTTGAGACTTTTTCTTTACGCACTGGGAACCAGTGTTGTGATTAATACAGCTGTGACATTGGATTGAGAGTTTAAGAGGCAGCATACTTAGCAAACATATTCTATTGCTTTGCTCCGCATGGTTTTTCATTTGTGCTTGAAAAATACACCAGCGAAATCTCTCTGAAGCAATGTTTCTCGGGTATGCGCTTCTCAGAGCCTTTCTTATTTGCATTAATACTTATCAAGCCGATCAGCTTAACTGGTCATAGATATGGCAGGGTTTGTGTCGTATTGCTTATTTTTAGTTTTGTTTTTCTACCAATGTTAGTCTTTTCCTCTTTCCTAACTGTAACAATACGGCTGTTTTTTCAAGAATCGATTGAAACATTTTCCTATCTTCCTCCTTTAACACACAAAATTCTCCCTCTCCTTTTCTCTGTTTCTCTCTGATAATCTTTACAACTATTTTGCATTGTTTGGTGTCCTCTGTCCATATAACTGATATCCTTTCAAGTAGATTCAAATAGCTT
The DNA here is from genome assembly GCF_053883595.1 of Heterocephalus glaber. NCBI lineage: Eukaryota > Metazoa > Chordata > Mammalia > Rodentia > Bathyergidae > Heterocephalus > Heterocephalus glaber. The sequence goes on along the minus strand of NW_028258151.1, from coordinate 26,528,810 downwards.
AGAGATCATATTTATTTTTGTATTCTCTGAAATAGCTAATACTGCAGTGAGACTCTCATGGGTTACTAAAGTAATCAACTGTGAAAAATCCGTCAAGAAATATTGATTTTACTAAACTTCAAAGAAAAGCAAATAGTAGAATTTAGAAATTTGAAGGCAATTATAAAATTAACCCAGAAAATTAATTCTGTATCACTATCAGTATTTCTTAGAAATATTTAGCAAACATATTTGATCATAAATAAATACTTCATTTCAGGATGAAGAAAAAAATTGTAACTATTTTAAAAGAAGATATAGCTCCTTCAAAAGGTTGAGATGGACAAAATCCATATAGCAAAAATCATAAAGCATGACAGCATATCAGCTTCAAGATTGGTGGTGGAAAACTAAATTTGTAAAAAATAGCTTATGAGAAAACTTTTTCTTAATCTAGAAGGCTCACTTTGATTGTTTTCATGTCACAGAATACAAATGAAATGGAAAAGTCTCTTCAAATCAAGACAGTCCTATACATTTGCTGTCCTACCTAAGTATGACAACAGCATATGCCAAATAATTGTTCTAGATCAGTCACATAAATTTTGAAGAAATTATCATCAGCCACCCAGTAATTATTTGTTGACTTACTAAATGAATCAGCATATAAATGAACAAATACAATGATTACACAGTCTGTTTATTGAAATATCTGAAATAATATTGTTTTGCTAATTATAGAACTGATTATTTTTTCCAGAGAACACACAGCTCTAATATTTATTATCAAATATTAACAAATTTATTTTTGCACAAAACATATTTTCCCCACTGAAATCAGAATTTTTTTGTGTAATAAATGCCATATCTTAGTTAAGCTGCAATTTTGTTTTTCTTCTCTGCTGGAATTGAAGCAAGCTTTTCTAGTATGCCAGGCAAGCCCTTGACCACTGAGCTACACCCTTAGCCTCTGCAGTGTATTCTTTTGATTTCTTAATCACATATTAAAGACGAATCCAACTTACTAATATTGAAGTCTTTAATTATGATATAGTAATGTTTCTACCATTAGTAAGGTACTGAGTACTTTGAAACAGTAATTAATTTTATAAAATAAAACAGTATATAACTATTACATTATTCTTATATGACAATACTTATACTGACCATGCAGGAGGAATAGTGTCACCATTGTGCTGATGAGGAAATGAAGTACAGATAGATTAAGTGACATGGCAAGAATTAAACAGTTGATAAATGGGTAGCATCAGAATCAAAACCCTGACATCCTGCCTCCCAAGTTTATGTACTTACACTAGGAATTCTGAGTTCTCAACATACTGATGAATATTTATCCCCTTTAATATTCTCTCTGGGAACTGGCATCTAGGATATCACTTTGATTCCCTCTAATTCAAATTAAGTATGTTTAAAATAATACATTTGTTTTCCTAAAATATATTTCAGGTTGGATAAGACCATTCACTAATACAGATGGGTTATATAGTTTTAAAATGATCTGGATTCACTGATGTTAAATGTAAAGATTTCCACTGTACCTGTTGAATCAGCAGTAGCCCTCTGACAATCAAATCAAATTTCCTTGTAAAGCATATTGGATAATAATTCACTAAGAAGAATTTATTTGTTTATAATAGTATTTTTAAAAATTTTCTAAGATAATAGAGCCTCTTCCATGAGGACAGAAATTGAATAGAAGAAATGAGGAAAATGTATTTTAATGAAGTTCAGTATTTCAACATGTTGATAGTAGTCATAGGCTCATTGACACCCTCAAAGGCAAATTCTCAATCTCAGAACAAAAATGAGACTAAGAAAAACTATTGAGTCATTAATGTTGCATATAAGGAAACTAAACTGAAAAGGAAACAAAGACTTTGCAATGTCACATGATTTTCATTATCTCCCTTTTATAAGTTACCATGGACGGGATTATGTGGTATATTTCAAAATTAAATTTAGGGAATATCCTAATATTAGGAATCCCTGTTTGAGAAAATGCAAACACAATACTAAAAGACACTGGACCTGAGCTCTAGAAAACAAAAGTGGCCTTGGATCATTTATCAGCTTGATTGAATCATCGTTTTGTTGAAAATACCAAAGACTTTCTCTAATGTTTGCTCAAGGCAGTATCATTGAAAAATTTCAAAGTATTAATTTTACGCTGGTACTTAATGAACTTGAGGTAACTTTCATTAGTGAGACAAAGTTTTTATATATAAAGGAATAAAATCACAAACAATAAAATCATATTTAGAGGACATAAACAAACATAAAAGATAAATAAGGGCCTGGGATTTAGCTCAGTGGTTCTGCCGCCTGCCTCACAAGCACAAAAAAAAAAAAGGATAAATAGTATGAAGAAAATATGTGCAGCATTATTTTATTAGGGTAGAATATTTGTCATTACAAAAAAATCTCAATAGCTCATTTCTTAACACAGTGAATTTTTTTTTTATACTGACCAAAGTAGTCACATAGAATTAAAGAGCACTGTTCCATACAGCCATTAAGAGACTAGTTTCTCAGGCCGGGGATTTAGCTCAGCAGCACTGCACCTGCCTGGCAAGCACGAGGCCCTGAGTTTAATCCCTGGTACCAAAACAAAGAAAGAAACTAGTTTCTCATTGGTCATGAATCCTAACTACACTAGATTTTTTGTATCCAATTATGGCAGACTCCCAAACATATGCAGCTTTTGTTTCTTAATTTGTTAATATAAGCTGCTTCTTTTCATTAGTATATCTTTGAGTACATAATGTTTACAGTCTTGTTTAGGGTTGGTTCATGTACATAATACATCTTAATTCCTTTTTTCATCTCCTTTCCACCTACTCTCTAACTTTTCCCTCCATTGCTTGATCTTTCTCACACTTAAGAAAAATTTATCTCACTACTTCTGATGATCTTTAATTTTGCTCTTTATTTATAATTTGGTTTTCTCATATAAGAGAAACCATGTAATGTTTAAGCTTCTGTATCTTATTTACTTCACTGAAAACAACATTATGATCTCAGCATGTATGCATTTTCCTACATATGACTCGAGTTTATCTTTTTTATGGCAGAATACTACTTCATTTTTTGTAAATATCACATTTTCCTTATCCATTCATCTGTTGTTAGACAGACATATAGGCTGGAGAAAAAAGCCTTTGACAACATCCAACATCCTTTCATGATAAAAACACAAGAAAATAGGTACAGAAGAACCTTATCATAGTCTGATAAAAGTCATTTATACAAACCTACTACCAAAATCATATTAAATGGGAAAAATACTAAAAACTTTCCCTCTAAAATCAGGAGCAAGACAAAAATGTTCATTATCACCACTCCTGTTCAACATAGTCCCTAAACATTAGAATAATTAGGCAAAAAAAGAAATAAAAGGGATATATATTATATATATGAAGTCAAATTATCATTATTTGCAGAAGACATGATGCTCTGCATACAAGACCACCCAAAAAATCCACGAAAAGATTTTTGAATAACTAAATTCAGTAATGTAGAAGGATACAAAATCAACACAAAACAATCATTAGCTTCCCTATATGCTAATAATGAATAAACTGAGAAAGAAATTAGAAAAAAAATACTATTCACAATAGCACCAAGAAATATTAAATACATGGGATTTAACCTAACTAAGGTAGTAAAAGACCTCCACAATGAAAACTGTAGCACTCTGGAAAACGAAGTTGAAGCAAATATCAGTATATGGACAGATACTGCCTGTTCCTGGACAGGTAGAACCAGATTGTCAAAATGGCCATACTTCCAAAACTCATACAAAGATTTGAGGCAATTCCAATCAAAGTACCAACAGCATTCATCAAGAAATGGAGAAAGCAATCCTAAAATTTATATGGAACCAGAAGAGACCCAGAATAGCAACAATGATCCTGGGTAACAAGATCAAAGCAGGAGGGATCAGAACTTCACACTTGAAATGATATTTCAAAGCTACAGTGATAAAAACAGCATGGTATTGGCATGAGGAACAAGGAGACAGAAGAGAAGATGCAGAAACAGCCCCTAGCACCTTCAAATATTTAATCTTTGACAAATGTGACACAACTATACACTAGAGGAAAAATAGGCTCTTTAATAAACAGTACTGGGAAAACTGGATATCTACATTAGCAGATTGAATCTACACCCCTATTTCTCATCATGTATTAAACCAAAATCAAAGTGGATAAAAGAACTTGATCTTTGAACTTAACTTCTCTGTTAATACAGAAACATTTAACTTGCTAGAAGGGAGTAGGTAAGAACCTTTCTGTTGCACAGAAAACAGTACTGAGAATCAACAAATGGGATCATATCAAATTAAAGATCTTCTTTACAACCAAAGAAACAATCACTATATTTAAAAGTAAACCTACAGAACAGGAAAGCATTTTTACAGCTATTTCTCAGGTGGAGGAATAATATCTAGAAAGTATAAAGAACTAAAAAAAAATTAGACTCTTCAAAATAAAACCCAGTCAGAAAACAGGGAAGGGAAATGAATAGACATTTCACAGAATAAGTACAAATGGTCAATATAAGCATGAAGAAGTGCTCAACACACTGCTCTTTACAAATTATATAAAAATTAAAACAACACTGACATTTCATCTTATCCCAGAAAGAAAGACTGCAATCAGAAATCAAATAATAAAACCTGTCAAGGCTTCAGGGGAAAAGGTGTCCTTCCACATTGTTGACAGGACTGTAAATTAGTCAAAAAACTATGGAAACAAGTGTAGAGATTCCACAAAAAAACTAAAGCTAGATAGTCCGTTTGACCCAGCTCTTCCCCTTCTAGGCATCTTCCTCAAAGAATTAAAGGCATCTTATTAGAGTGATACATTCATACCCATGTTTGTAAACTTATTCTTTCAGTATATATTTCCTATAGGATCTGCATAGCAACAGCTGGGCTTTTGTCTCTTCTCATACTAGAGTTATCCTTCTGTGCTTTGGACAAAAATGATGAGATTAGATACTAGATAGGATTTCTCCCCAGGATATTTCCTTCAGTATTGTGTCTATGGCACCATTGTGCTTAACTGCATAATAAAGTTGCCTGGTATGCAGAGGTGGTAAAGACAAATGTCAAAAGAAGCAAAGAGATAGAGACAGAGGAACAAAAACATTTCTTCAACACAAAAAGAATGACATATAAAAGCATTTTGTGAGTCTCTGGGTTCAGGGGGATTCACATCTGCCTTTCTCCAGATAAGCTAGTTGATTAGTTTTCTTCTTTTCCTCCCCCTTTCTTTCTTTCTTTCTTTCTTTTTCTTTCTTTCTTTCTCTTGTTTATTCATTTGTACTTTCTTATTTTAAATTGAGTCATAACAGCAACTACATGTAAGTTGTGACAAAAATACGGTATGTTTTTAAATTTTTTAAATTATGGTGAAGAAAAAAGCATTGCATTAACTGCCTTCAAAGTGCACTCTTGTTTGAAACACACTTGTCCCATTTTTTTCTACCACTTGCTGAAGCAGTGGTGGAAGTCCTTTTTCCTGTATCTTTGGTTGCACCATCATGACTGCCTTGATGTACTCAGCTGATTCAAAAGGGAGACCTTTCATGGTCATTTTGACATTTGAGAACAGTCAGAAGTTGCTCAGCACCAGATCCAATGAATAAGGAGGGTGCAAACAGATCAAAACGTAGTCGTGATCCTCATGATTCTGTCATTCCTGTGGCTGGCACTCAGCAACTCTACTCACCATAGTTTCAATCACTTCATAAAGACACTTCTGAAAGAGGACTTCCAGAAATTATTCAGAAAGTGATAGGCACTATGAGAGGAGTGTGTTAGAAGCAAGAAGGAGTATTTAGAAGAGCACGAATAACAACGTGTCTTTTTTTTTTTGGTACCGGGGATAGAACTCAGGTCCTTGCGCTTGTGTAGCAGGCAGTGAAACCACTGAGCTAAATCCCTGGCCCTGACAAAGTGTCTTTTACTGTAATAGATTTATTTTTTTAATTTAAAGATTTACCATATTTTTCAGTCACCCATTGTATATCCTTACTAAACTGTCTCCTTCTGTGTTGATGGGTTTTCTGGGACATCTCTTCTCCTAACATGATAGCCAAAGCTTATTACAGCCATGTTCAGTCTATCTCTAACAATTCAATCATTTACTTTAAAATGTTCAAAGGTTCTAAAGGGTCTTATGGATAAATAGAAAAATTAAGACAAAATAGTTCTTTTAAAGGCCAATTAATTTATTTTTTCTTTAGATACATGGTGCAAGAAAGTTTGAAATTTATAAAAATCAGGTTTTTATAAATCAGGTCTTTATGCATGGGCTTATATGAATTTGAAAAGTTTAAAATGTCATGTATCCTGCTATTAATTTAAGAAAGAGAGGAAAAAAGCAGAAAAGAGAGGGGGAATGAAATGAGAGGGTGGGAGAGGAGGAGAGTGATGGGGAGGGAATAGGAGGGGAAGGAAGGTGAGCTTACATGTTCTAATAGCCAGTGGACCCTCAGACATAAAAAATCTGAGCCAAGATTAATTCAGTTATGCAGGCATGTCCACGGAAAAGAATGTTGATTTTTCCAGAGAGGTTTTGTGGTTGCTTGTTACATCAGATAACCATGATGATAGGTCACTATTGACCTCACATACTATCTTAACTAGTACATAGCCTTAACATGAAAAGGGTTGTATTTCCTTGTTTTATAGGGTGACATGAAGAATAAAGAAGACAAGATAATTTTAGTAGAGATTCAATAGAAAAGTAGATATGTAGTTCTAATAAATGCTGTTTAGACCATAAGCAAAAGTCTTTTAAAAATACTACTATCAATCTAGTAGTCCCTACTAGTCTTAGAACAATTTCAATGAGCTAGGGACAATGAACACACAATAAAACAAAAATAAACCATTTGGAGGAGGAAAGGAATGACTGTGAGATGAAAAAGGAAGAGTGGTATTAATGACCATGGCAAAGATTTGCTTGATATTTACTTAGTTTACTTAGTCATTTAGTGATATATATAATATATATAACTATGTATTTATATATAAACAATATAAATATATTATTAATATAATACATCACACAAATATTAATATAATATAATCTATTATATTGTATATAATACAATTGCATTATAATATACAAATATAATTGTATATAAATACACAATTATAATATATATGTATGTATAGTTTTATGTATGTATATAAATGTATGTATACAAACTGTATGTATGTATATAAATATTAATATAATATATTATAAATGCAATTGTATTATAATATACAAATATAATTGTATATACATATACAATTATTATATATGTACGTATAATTGTGGATATGTAATATGTATATATGTATATATGCAATTATATATAATTGTGTAATTATAATGTATAAATATAATCATATAATATATATTATATAAAAATATGAGAAAAGAGAAGGAAGTGTGGTGGCACTATATATTTATTTTACCTACTGTCTCTATAAAATTATTTTATCTACTGTCTCTATATAATTATTTTATCTACTGTCTCTAATTATTTTCAAAATACTTGATGAGTTTCCAACCTACTCTGTACTCAATGATGGAAATACACAGGCTGTGATTATGATTTAGAAGTTTCAATTTCTCTAACATTCAACATGGTCTTATTTGACCTAACTTAGCAAGGTAAGAGCAAACCAGTATATTTCTAAATAAGTATTATTTAAAGTAATAGGATTCCATCTGATGGATTTTATACTATCGCCTTGAAAGTTTTTTCCAGGAAGATGTACAGCACTGCATTTTTGCAACACTGAAGTGACATAGAACAAATTGTCAAATGAATATTAAAATTTGAAAACAAATTTGAAAATTTGAAACAAATTGGGGGAAAAGACACAGTCAATCTTCAAACAAAACAAACTATGGAATTAGTGCACAGTTGTAGAACTGAGGCTTCAAGAACTTGGTTAACTTCATTGTGTCTGTTTCCTCACCTTTAAATTCAAACATCATTTCTGCATAAAGTGCTTGGAAAATTAAAGCAAAGTATGCATGGAGTTGCTTAATAAGGTGTCTGGTACAATTACAATTGTTTTCAAGAGAAATCGCAGCACTAATGATAAATAATATAAATGGAAACAATTGGTAAAATAATATAAATATTCAGTTTACAAATAGTGTATGTTTAGGTAATGTGGCAAAAACTTAATACAGAAAGTAGATACACATACATTAGCTCTATAAATTCTAACTCTTTAATTGCAATGAGGCAATATTTTAGAGCCATCACTACTACATTAGGACCCAGTGATAAAAGGTTCTGCTTCCAGATTTGTTTGTATCTTTGTGACCTTGGGAATATCTTGCTACATTTGTGGCCTAGATTAAATTTCCTTTTATATAATATAAAGTAATTATGCAGACTCCAAAATTCTCTTTTTAGTGGTAATGTCCTGTGAGCCTATTGAACTTTGCGTTTTGAATTTGGTATTCCAAAAGAATACCAGACAGTCTAGTCTGTATTCAGAAGAGAAGAACTAGAATGAATGCACAATTCACAATAGCTAAGGTACTCCCCTCTGCCTTTGTCAGTTCATTGGCTCTAGTTTGGTTCAGATGTCACTTGATATGTGGGCAACACAATATCAAAACGGTATGAAAGAAACTGAAGATTTTCCAAGGAGTTTTGCTAAGCGTCCCAGTTATTTCCAAATCTATTATGAGAAGAGAAATAAATGATGAAAATGGACAACTTCCTCTCCAATAGTTCTCAAACAGAAAATTTTGGATGCTTTAGAAAAGCCTCTGGCTCTTTTGCTCCATGGATTAAAATCTGCAAATTAATGGACAATGAGGAGGTGGAGGTGGTGATGGGAAGGCTTCTGGGCAGCGCCAGCAGTGCCCCTGCAATCTGTTGCCAAGAGATTCTGCACAAGGGATCCGCTTCTGCCCTGGACACTTTCTCAACTGAAATCCTTCCTAACTAGCAGTAAGATTTTCAGGAAGTAACTTTCTGTAACCAAGCCTGCTCTGGACAGACACATGGTGTCCCATAAATGGGCCACGTTTGGTGTCTTTCTTGGACTAAAAAATGATCCAAAACCCTGATTCTCCTTTGTATTGCAACTGTGTGTGTGTGTGTGTGTGTGCGCGTGCTGAATACTCCTCTCATGTCTCTCATTTGGAGCTTTAGACATTACAAAGGGTTATTACTAGTAACTTGTGTTTCCATTTTATATATTTTTAAAATTTGGAAAGACAGTCTCCTCAGCACTAAAAATTTACCAATTCCCACATTGTAGGTTCTGTCACCAGTTCCAACTGGCCAAAACAAGGCAATAATGAAAGATTGAATAGCATGCGCACAAATACAGATGAGTAGAAATCATATGATGGTCACGGAGAAGTAAGCTTAGCTATTAAACATTTTAAATGGGTCTTGGATGTTAGCTGTGGTTTCCCTTTCTTGTGATTGATACAATTTTGAAACATTTGTAGGTCATTGTTCATTTTGTGTGGTTGTCAATTTTTGTTGTTACTGCCTTCTTTTAAATCCTTCTGTTGTCTCACATTTACCTTTCCATAAAAATAAAAACAGATGTAAAGTCTTTTATATCTAGAAGTGGACTTAAAGTGGTTTTAAATCTTCTCCAGTGTCAAAACTACACTTGAGCAGTATTGATATGCTTACTTCTCTCTCCCAGGCTTACATCTTTTCCCACTGGGTGGAAAAAGCTTCTCTGAGACTCCGTGTGGGTCATTCATGAACATGATCGTGGTGCTACAGAATTCTCTGGGTTGATGGTTGTTTCAGTTATGTTTGCTGCATAACAAGGTAACCTACACATAAAGAACACTCAATTTGTTCTGCTCCATGATTCTGTAGACTTAGACTTCATAACGAATGCATCAGGAATCCTATTTCTCTTCATGATATCTGGGACCTCAGGCTGAGAAAATTTGAAGATTACTTGAAACCTAAGGGCAATGAAATCATGTGGAGATTTTTTCACAAATTTAATGGATGATGCTAGAGTCTTTAACCTCTGGATTTCATTTTCTTCTCATTGACAAGGGGATAATTTTATTACTTAACTTTAAAAAATATTATATTTTATGTAGGTATATAAGTATGTAGGTAGTTAAATATTTGTATGTGTCCTTCTACAATATTATTTTAGCCAAATAAACAATAGTTTTACTTTTTCACATATGTAATCATAAAATATATTTTCTCATGTAAGAAATTATTTGAATATTTCATGTGAAAAACTACAGAAATTTTTCAAGGGCTACATTATAAAGTAAGAGCTCAAAAATGTATTTGTATTTTGAAAATAATTCTTGAGCTCCAGTCAGTAGAACATAATTATTGTGAACACAGGCACTGAAAAAATATCCTCTCTAAATTCTGACCCCAGTACCAATACTTACAAGCGGTGAACTTAGTATCAATTTCCTTTTATTTTTTCAAAATATCAATAATAAATATAGTTTCTATTTATTGGAGCTATTGTGAGGTTTAAATGTGTCCAGAAATTTGACGATTTGGAAAATGCTATACCAGATTTGGGAAAATTGTTGGATGTCCTGTAGGGTAACTTTGTATTATAGATCAGGGATTAGGCAGCAGGTTTCAATGAGGAAGGTCTAAGTCCTGGGCATTCAGGAAACAAATCAAGGCAGACTGTATTAGAACCCAGAAGATTATGAGCCAGGTGTTTAAAATGTACAGTACTCTTTTCACACATTTCTCCTAAGTTCTCCCTAGTACTTTATATCAGGAACTGTTTTTGAAAGTTACCTCTCTTGGCTCTGCTCTTAAAAATGAGAGATTTGTCAAATATTAAAAAGGAAATGCCCTCCCCACTTCTCCTCTCCTCTCCTTAGTAAAGATCAGTTATAGCTTTCCATTTGAAAATTATTTTTCAGTGTTAACCTTGAAAAATCTATATTCAATTTTATAAGGCAGATAGAATTCATTTCTATGTCTGTACACTGAAATCCAGTAACCACCCTTCTGCTTTCCCTGAAGAAACTGCTATTCATGATGGAGGAAATTCTGGAAGTTGAATTGACGAGGAGACATAAAATAATTTAATTGAAGTAATTGACAGTATAAAATGTCAATCTTTGTGGAGACATTTCAATATAAAATGAGGTAAATGAATAATAGAAATGTTCCTATTTGATGAAATATCATGCTGCACGTTAAAAGAAAGATGTAGACACCTAATAGTTATTGGGGATTCACTATGTACAATACTGCACATAATTATTTTTACATTGATGTACATTATTATATGCTTTATGTACCTTAAAAGTCCATATTTCTGTTTGAAAGACTTAAAAGGCTCAGAGCAGTTAGTACACTCTCCTGTGTCACATAGCTGATACAATTAAGACTTTTAATTGAACCTTCACTTATCAAAGGATCTCTCTAACACCATGGAAAACCACATATAGCACGAGGTACTTGTTTTATATTCTGAGTCTCATAATGGATTGGAACAACTTCTAGTACAAAGTGAATACATTTAAATTCATTAAATGAGAATACATTTTCATTGGTAATCGCAGTAAACAGTGACAACAAAGTCATTCTGTAGTTCATAAAATAAGACCACTTTTGTTGCTCTTCTTGTCATGAGTAGCTCCTTTTCATTTTATTATTTTCAGGAATTGGGACAAATGGCTAACATTTATTCATACATATTAACTATCAGATGCATCTTTTCTTCTCTCCCAATACTCTAAAAACCTGTTGCTCCCCCTAATACTCTAAAAACACAGCAGATTCGATCTGTTATGTACACATACCAATTCCACACAAGGAATGTAAACATTATGTACTGCAAATGTACAAAACCTGAAAAGAAAAGCAAGCGCATCAAGAGATGCATGGATGGGGTAGAGGGCAAAGACATGTTATGTGCATGGTCCAACTTCCCACAAAGAATGCGAACATTATGCACCGCACACATATACCAACAAAATAAAATTTTAAATGATCACATAGCAGAGCATGTACAGTTGTGATCATTCTCGGGAATTTTGAGGGGATCTGGGTATTGCTGCCTTTGTTGCTCTGAAAATTTGGGGTTGTGTTAGCAGCATTCCTGTTAGAGCTACCTAGAAGTCACATGTAATTTCACCAACAGCTTTTGTCAGCATCAAAAAAGTGATTTAATGACCACAACGCATTCCATATTTCCATACATTTTTAATTATTTATTTGTATTCAATTACTTTTGAGGCACTGGAAAGTGAATCCTGGGCTTGCACAGGCAACACAATTGCTCTAAGTTGCTCTGTGTCTGAGGCTGTCCATATCTTTAATATGCAACAATCAAGTACATAGACATACATCACATAGGCAGTGTAGAATGTTTCACTTTATATCTTCTGGTAGCTGTTTCTTTTCTGGTTGTCAGAAACTTTCACTTTTATTGCAAACATTGTCGCATTTTATAGTAGGAACCAAACTTTAAAAATAGAAAAACTTTCTTCAAAATCTTTTGTGATAATAAGAAAATCCTCCAAAAAGCCTCTCAGATTAGGGGAAGAAAAGAAACATCAGTGATCTATTAAACAGATAAAAGGATTTTGTCCAAGTAGACATTGCCTGATGACTACCAGTATTAGAACATCAAATTGAATGTTTCCATATATCTTTTACTCAACTAATATGGCGTGCAATTCCTTGAAAATATGGTGTTCCACAGTAGGTAAGTTTTTTTATTGTTTATTGATACAATTTAGATGTACACACTGATCACATTCATCCCAGACAATTTGTACCTGTACATAATTTTTCTTGAGTTCTCTTTTTTTCCAATTCCTCTTCCTGCCCTTAAACCACTCCATGTATGTTTTATCTACAATGGAGTACTACTCAGTCATAAAGAAGGATAAAGTTAAGACATTGTTAGGTAAATGGATGCACCTTGGGGCCATACTCTTAAATGAAATAAATTGGACAGATATGCATAAATATTGCATTGTCTCTCTAGCATGAAAAACTGAAAGTAAATAAGGATGTAAGGTTTTCAAGAAGGAATATGGTCCCTTATAGCATGCAAAACACACAGGTTATATTTTCCTCTTCTGTTGTACTTAGTAATTTCCTAAAAGGAAAATGTCTTAACATTTATCAAATATATAATTATGTTCTATCTACATGGCAAACTCTCCTATAAATTTGCTTCTCCTCATAGCAATGTAATTGCACCATTGCTTTAAAGATCTTCAGTATCAATTTATTGAAGGTCCACAGGATGAGGCAGTTTCACTAAGAAAATAAGAAATTCCAAAATAAAAGATTAAAAAAATTTAAAAAAATAAAAAATAAGAAATTTCAGACTCAGAACCAGATGTAGTGCTTACAATCAATTTATGGAAAACATGGCAAAATACCTTGTTCATTCTGCACTCTGTATTCCTCATTCAGTGTTAGGTTTAATATTATGCCAACATTATGTATTTGCATAAATTCATTTTTACATCTGCTGGATAATTTACTTTTGCTTTGGGAATAACTTATTTGACTGTATTTAATATTATTTCTAATTCTAGGAATGCCTTAAAACTTGTGAATCTGAAACCACATTAGTATATGTCCCAAGCTCCAAATCTTTAAATATAAAATATAATTCTCTAGCAGCATTCACATTTTTGTGTGTGTACCAGCTCCAAACTGTGCCTCCCGTGCAATCCCCCAGGAGACTTTCTTAAATATCTGTCTCATTTTGTTTTTAATTTTATGAAGCCCAAAGTAGAAATCAGATATTGTTTACTGTGACAGATATAAGAAATACATTTATGGCATAACTCAGACCAAAGTATACTGGGCAGGTGAATTTTCCCATTTAGTTTCAGGTTTTGGGGTTTTTTTGGTTCTATTTCTTTTATTTTTTTATAGAAGAAAGGACTATTTTCAAGAGAATTATCTGACTTATCTGAAGATACAACCAATCCCAAAGTGTATTTTTTCTTGTTCTACTTGTCAATATATTCAGGCAATTTTACCTGTCTTGATTATGAATTCAAGCCTGACAATAAGTTGTACCTTCTAGCACTGAATTACCAGCTTCATTGATTTATCTAATAATTCTATTAAAATAATCCAAGCAGTGAAATTTCTGAAAATATGAAGATATGACATAATTCTAAACTTTTGAGAATTATAATAACTGCCCAGTGAATTTAAAAGTTAAACTCAGACATTAAAGGAAAAGGAACTTTTTCAACCCATGATTTAATAAATTGCATTTGTTGAAATAGGTCTTTTCCATTTCACTATTCTGTATTTTTCATCTGACAGGGGAAAATAATAAACCACTAGAGACTCCATCTTGTGTGATAATACCTATGTAATAGATAGTAACTCCAAGGTATTGTAATAACATTGAGATGGAAAGATATTATAGTACAATATTTATCTCATGTTAGTGTCATTCATTCATTAAATTATTTTAATAAAAAATAGTCAACATATTTTGATTCTAGTTTTCTTAGAAATTCACTGAAAATATCATCTGAGGACATAGATACTAAATTCTTTAGGTTACAGGGTTTTTTAATTTTCAAAAATTGTACTCACTTTGAAAAGTGATTGGACAGAATATGTGAAATGATGAAAATTAATGCATGGGAATTCCTCCCTTCTTGTGTCTCATTGCAGTAAGTTGCATTTATGGCATACAGGGATATTAATTAAAGAAACAGAATTAGGTGATTTTAAACCTTAAGAAGCAGCATAATTTTTACTTATAAAATAAACACAATTCCTTATATTGTCATTCCCTTTTCCAAAACACATTTTACCAATGTGGTTTATTCAAAATTGCATATCATTTGAAATGATTTTATTTTAATCCCATCTAATTAAACTATTATATGATCAATGAAATGTCAGATAATGCATGTATATTTAATTCAAATACTCTTTTCTGATTAATAGTTTATAGTTTATTTATCTGCTTTTTATAAAGAATACAATGACCTAAGTAGATCAGAGGTATGGTAAGAATTATTTCCTTTTATTTCTTTGTATTTGGTTCCTTTCCCTGGAGAGACTACAATGGGGTCTATAATTAACATCTTAAGAGTAAATGAAACTGTTGAAGGGGAGTGAACAATAAGCATTTGTTTTTATCCTTTTAAAAAAATAAGAGCTAATATTTTGACCAGTATCTCTGTTATACATGCACTTTTGTAGCAGTTTATAATATTAATAACTAGACTGTATATATATCACATAATGTATACATATACACATATGTGCTCTCTATGTGCTGTTCATTACATCATTATAGGGACACTGATGTGTATCAGTCCCATGCCTTTATATTTGTTAGAATATTTATCAACCACATCATGACATGCTGTCGCGAGGTGTAGTTTTCCTAAGACTATTTTTAAATTCATTTTGAAAATCATTTTTCAGTTAGTGGAATAATCTCAATGCATCTATAAAAACTGAGAAAGACAATTTATCTAAAAAATTATATTTAAATTGCTTGATTTTAATTGATTTGTTTACAAAACTAATTTCCTTAAAACATAAATTACATCACTTAAACATAAAATATTTAAAGTATAAATCTGAGTATTAAATTTAGATCAATGACATAATTCAATGTGGAAGAAAAAGAAATACAGATGCATAAAAGGCAAATAATATGCGTATAATTTACTTCATGATACACTGTATGTATGCATGTATCTATAATATACTTTGATAACTGAAAATTAATGTCCTACATAGAATTCACATTTATAATTTTATTATATCCATTTATGATATGTGAAATATATAAAACATATTTGCATATTTATATTTAATAGATGTATATTATATAGAAAATATATTCATATATTATGGAATATTTAAAATACAAGATAAAACAAGTATATAATGCATTGAGACAACATGTGAAGCATATGTATATAATAAAAAAGAACTAGAGTATGTATCATATAATGAATATAAATGCATACTGCTTTAAGTATAATTATATATACTTGAATATTTCTAAACTACAATCTATTTTCAAGTCTATAATAGTCATTTACCGTGACATAATTATTTTGTAATTATAGGTATTAGTTTCATAACTTATGCTTAATTATATCTTTTATTAAATTAATCCATTGATCTTGATGTGGGTTATAGACCTTCAATGCATTTTTGAAAGCAATCTTATGGCAATTGAGTTTATATGCATTCAGAAATAAAGTATTAAAGTTGATGAAATCCTGCATAATTTTTGAAGAATCTTAACATCTTGAAATTTCATAATGATCACTATGTTAATGCGCATGTATTGGTGCATATGAATGAGAATATATGTGAAACTGGAGATTCTGTAATCATATAATATGTTAAAAATGGATAAAAAATAGTGTAAATGAGAAGCAAAATGTATAATCGATAATATGAAATAGGAAGAAAAAGTTCAAAGGGGAAGGGCAACTTGGGAGTGGGGGTTCCTTGATGGAAAGATGGAGCATTCAAATCAACAATGAGGCAAATCCTATGTTACTAACAGGCCATCCCATGTAAACATAATGACTTTTTTACACTGTCATTAATGTTTTAGCAAAGTCTTAAGAATTTCAATATTATCTAGGCTTTAAAATAGGGAATATTAATAGATTCACATTTAAGCTAAAGAAGTGTAAGAAATCTCTACCACTGATGTCCATGTGGTGGCAGTTGTTAGAAATTAGTAGAACTCTTTCTCATAATTACTATCAAATTATGAGACAAATAGGACACAGTTCTAAGGTCTGACCAAACTCCCTATGTATAAGTTTTTTTCTTAACCACACTTGAAGGATTATTTTCTTTATTGTTCTCTTTAATCTCTTTTTCATGTATTATTTTTAAAGGAACCAGACATATTTATTTACAGAAACATGTATACAAATGAAATTGATGTGTGTGTGTGAAAATTATGATAAACCAGTGGTTGTCATTAATTTAAGTGATATTATCTCCTGATCTCTGGATAAGGTATAGATACAAAAGATACAAAAGGATTGCATTTCCATCCTATCTTTCTTCTCTAGTGAAGCAAAAGGTTCTATATTTATGTTGTTGTGTTTGTTAGACTCTATTTAATCTGAAGCTTTCAGCCTACACATACATAGCATAAATGATAATGAAATCAATACATGTGCC
Organism: Heterocephalus glaber; assembly: GCF_053883595.1. Classification (NCBI taxonomy): domain Eukaryota; kingdom Metazoa; phylum Chordata; class Mammalia; order Rodentia; family Bathyergidae; genus Heterocephalus; species Heterocephalus glaber. Next base: position 26,511,629 of record NW_028258151.1, on the reverse strand, counting down.
AGGAACTAAAGAAATAAAATAGAAAAGGAGGCTGGTCAAAAAATATAAAATTACTAAAGTAAAAGAAAAAAATGTCAATGACCACCAGAATAACAGAAGAGATAATTTAAAAGAATAAGTTGTCTAATATTTGCCCACTGTCTTAGTTACTTTTTCATTGCTGAGGCAAAATACCCAACACTCAAAGTTAAAGGAGGAAAGATTATTTTAGCTCATAATTTGTAGAGGTTTCAGTCTATAGCTGGCTGGCTCCAAGGCAGAGCAGAATGGCAGAGGGCATGGTTACCTAGAAACAGTCCATGGCAGGGCAAGCAAGAAAGGAGCAGTAAGCCTCTCTTTCTCTTTTATACAATCTAGGCTACAAGCCTTTTGGGTAACACCACCCACTGGCATTCCCATTATCCACAGCCAGTCCTTTGGTAAACCAATCAGTGGACTAACTTAGTTAACATATACTTAATCCATGTTCACACACCCTTAATCCACATTCACACACCCTAGATCCAGCCATCTTTGAAAAGCTACACCTATGAGCACATGAGGCTTTGAGGAGACAGCTAGATACAAGCTAAAATGCCCACAAATCACTGATACAGAAAATCTCACAGTTCATGGAATAAAAAGCTTCCTCTAAAATTTTCAAACCTTAAGTCTATACTCACAGTTAAAACATTTACTTAAAATCAAAAGAAAAGAAATGAAGTAAATTAATGTGTTTGGCATGGTCTAGGGAGGGGCCAGATAGAAAAGGCACACCATCTGGATTCTGGGTGATGCAGTATATTCTATGTCCTGTCTCTTTTTCTTTGCTGCACCAGTCTTCCTTTCAAATTGTACCTTTGTAAACCAGATCAAGGGTACATGAAAAGGCTTGACTATACCTGGGAGGACAGGTGTATCTGGCTGAATTGTAAGCTGTGACTTTTATGTGTGTGTCTTTTTATTTCATTTTGGTTTTTTTCCAATATTAGGAATTGAACTCAGTATCTTGCGCTTTCCACTGAACTATATTCCCAGCCCTATCTGTGTGTCTTTAAGACATATGAGACAAAACGTGTGTTACAAAATGTGACTAAATTAAGAATGTGTAAGTCTCTTGAATACTGGTGAATTGGAGATACTTGATGAAAATTTGGTTCTTTTTTTTTTCTCACTAGCTGTAAGTAAAGCTTTTTGCCATTCTTTAGATTATGTCTATTACAAATATCTTTCATTTATTCCACATATATCCACCTTGTCACAGCAAATAATGAAAGGGCAAAAAAAAAAAACCACTTGAAAAGCAGAGACTAGATTCTTCCTGTTGAATTTATGAGGAGAGATTGCCCACATTTCCTGTATCATATTTTGTCTTTTTATTTCTATTTAATTATTGTATATTTTTTTCAGTAATGGGAAATGAACTGAGCCCTTCACACTATGCTGCTCTCCAGCTCTTTTTTTTCCCTTTTTATTTTTTTATTGTTTATTTCAAGACAGTCCTGCTATATAACTAAATTGCCCACATCTTTAACTTTCTTTAACTTTTGTCCCTTCTGAATCAGCTTCTCTGAGTATTGGGAGTATTGAGATAACAAATGTCAGCCACCACACTGGGTTTCTCCTCCTTCCTAGACCACTTAATTTAGAAAACATTTGAATACTTTCTTCCTTCTTTGACAGTTTGATGACTCCTGGATATCTTTCTGAAGGACTTTCTAACCAAATGTAAACATCAAGGCAGATAACACTCCTACCTCCCAGTGGTGCCATGGCCTGCATGGTAAAATATACCATAAACATGTAAGAGGTTTGTTTCTCCAAAGAAAGCAGATTAGTGATGACAATAATGATGATAATGACTGCAACTACCAGGTAATGTAGGCTTAGTTATTATAAAAGATTAATATTTTGGTTTGTTTTTTCAATGACTTAGTGAATTTTCTGTGACATACATCACTGGTTTCTTTCTCCACTTTGCATAGAAGATTTCCAGATTAGTAAATGATTATATTTTAACTATAGTTTTACAACATTAGTAACATAATCTATATAATACATCTAATGAATTTTCCCCTTCATTTTACAAAATACTTCTTAATTACTATTTTTTATTTATCCTGAGCTTTTCCAGTTATTCTATATATTTTATTTTTCTATTCTCCATGACATATTTAAGTGTTTTCAAATAGTATAGCAAACATAGTTAATATTTCTCTTTTTCATTACTTTATTTCATCTTTTTAATCTGTTTTTATTAGTATATGTTTATAGTATATAATGATTACATTGATTGTGCAGGGAATTGATACATCATTTCAAAAGTCAGTGATGACATGTATATACTCAGTAAGACATCGTTAATCCAGTTAGATTTGAGATCAGGAATTGAAAAGGTAAGGGGCAAAGGATACATTTTTGTTTTCTTTCCACTTGTGAAGGGATGGAATTTAGCTGGGACTGCAAATATAAAAATCAATACGTTCTCTTGAGTATTTCCAGACACATATGTAGAGGAGAGACTTGGAAAAAAGTTGAATGTCCTTCAGTGTACCATAAGAGAACTTGTAGACATTTTAATATTTTCCTAAATGTTAATGTAATTTAACTTGTATGCTAATAGAGTAAGCCATGAAATAAAGATAAGTGTTTCATTTTGAAAATGTTATCAGAATGGAAAGGCATTGGAAAGGCATTGGCTTTCACCACAACACTACCATTTAAATTTAACTTGATACAGAATGAACTTTCTTTCCCTGAGTTTTTAAACTTTACATTATGTAGCTGACAATATGATTATTTTGGTATAGATTTTTTTAATTGATACTTTTAAACTGTCTCATCACACCTTCATATTAGCTCAATCTTTTGAGAAGTATAGTTTGCAGGAGACTAAAGAAAGAAAGAAAGAAAGAAAGAAAGAAAGAAAGAAAGAAAGAAAAAAAGGAAAAGAATATTCAGGTGCTGCTGATCTTCAGCATACCATAAAAGGGCTGTAATAAGTAATCCGATTTTCATTCCTACCTCCTTATTGACAGTGTCCCAGAAAGTCACCTGCCTTTTGTGAAGCTAAATTAAAAGAATAATCAGAAAAGCACAGAATCTGGGAGGAAGCTGAGGCCTAGAATCCTTTTAGCAGGATATGTTAAATTGATCCGCATGATAAAGTGAAAGAGATAATTTAAAAAGTGGGATCTGCAAAAAGGAGTTGCTTTTAGTAGGCACATAGAGGATGTTGGGATAAGGGAGGGATAGGGGTCAATAAGTGAGAATTTCAAGAAAATAAGAGTAAAGAAAATTCAGGAAAGAAGGGTATTTAGGTTTATATCTAGGACACCCAGTTAATGGTTGAGAGATATATAAAGAATGGAACTACTTTTAGAATTATAATTTTTCTTTTTAAAAATCTAAATTACTTTTATTTTATAATCCATTTTATTCAATTACTTTTTTCACTTTTTAAACTTACTCTTAAGTGATAATGAAAACATACGTTGAACTTATTAGTGAGATACCATGTAATGTCCATTACCTGCAAACATTGATAATGTTTAAATTATTTTTTATGATAACATTTTCAAAGTCATTTCTTCACCCTAATGTGCATTGCACAACAGAATTTCTTGTTTCTACCTGGACTTCAGTACTCAGTGGTCTACCTTTCCTGGGCCCTCCTACATCCTGACCCTCTCCAGCATCTGCTTCTGCTTTCAATTTCAATGTGATCAACCATCGTAGGTCTTGCGTATGAGTGATATCATGAAGTACATACTTGTTTTTTTCTGTCCCTGGATTATTTTACTTGACTTAATGATCTCTGGTGCATCTAGGTTGTCATGAATTACCAGATTTCATTTGTTTTATGGTTCGATGTAATCCTTTTTATGTATAAATTACATATTCATTATCTGTTACTCAACAGATGCTTTGGAATACTTTGTGAATTTGCTATCATTTAAGCCTTATAGGGAGAGTTTAAATAGATTCATAATTGAAGAGGGCATCAAGTTTCTCAGAGACATGTAATAGATACAGCTTGGATTAATACCCTCCCTATTATAAAAAAGCTTGAATCGACTTATTGAACAATATGGCGTGGAAATGTATCTTAAATTTTTCATTACTTTGATTACTAGAATAATTCTTCAATATCTTCACAGTATTTTGGAAAGAATGGAAAATTCAAAGTTAAAAATCTTACAATATGTCCAACTTATAACTAAATGTTGCAGGCAATTAACTTAAATGTATTCAATGATGGAAAAACTCACTAACTTTAGACCAAAAATATTTGGGAAAAGGTAGAGCAGAAAACTTTTTACTCCCTGTTTACTAATAAATTGAATTCCTTTTGCACAACTATCCAAGTATAAGTTCAAATTGACTTAAGCTAATTCAAGTTAATGCTGGGCTGCATTATTACAAAGATATTCAACATGGGAATGAATATTAGTGGACCAATGATACAGAAACTTTGAAACTACCAGCATAGAAAACAATAATAGAAAACTTCTGAGAAGTTGAAGGTAATTAATGGGCTTGGGCGAAAGTAGAGTGACTTTAAATTATGTCTAAAATATGTTTCAGAAATTACATTACTTAGAGAGAGCCAATGAAGTCAAAGACACAGGCAGCTTGTGAGAGTTAACTATCATAAAAGTATTTGACAAAAATTACTTTTGACATAGAAAACTGGACAACTGTTTGACAGAGTGGGTAGTGACTGGAATCTTTATTCTGAATTCAATATAGTATATCAATAACCAAGAGGAAACTGTTCTGCCTTTGTGCTCTGAACACATGAACTACACTATGGTCTCTCTGTGAGCAGGACATGGAAGGAAGCACATCCTGTTAGCTAAAAATATCAGCCAAAAATTTTAATATTATTACAATAAACAATTATTTCTACTCTGACAGGCAACTGTATTCTCACAATTGGTGAATTTAAACATGGGTAAAGAAAGGTGGTGGACAGGTGCATTGGTTAACAAAAGATCAGGATCAAATAATAAGAAGAAAACTCAGAGATAATTTGCAGGACTTGAAAATTTGAACGTTTCACCAACATGGTTCCAATTTCCTCAAGATGTTTAAAATATAACAACAAAATATTTTGCTTATCAGACCCTTCCAGAAGCAACATTCACAGTTCAAGATAGAAGCTGTGTATCTATTTATTTACCATCAGAAACTTGGGTCATGAATTCTTCTGTAGTAATTCAAGTACTCATCTTCTGATTCTTTTATGACTGTTGTAGTTTAAATATTGAAATTTTGAATGTTGAGCGAAGTTTTGACTACGAAAAATATTTTAAAATCTAGTGTCTCCTTATTTGTCATTTCCCCATACAATGCAAAGCTATCAGTGACTACTAAATTCTCAGATTAATATTTTTATTCAAAAGAAAGCTCTCTGTTCTTCAATTCCATGATTTGTTAAAACTCATAATGAAATTTAGCAATTTCCACCTGAAAACATTAGCATAGAGGAGAATGCTATGGTCACCTGTCTAGGTATCCTTTTTTAGATAGGAAGAAAAATATGTACTGTATACTGACTCCATTCACTTCAAACAAATTCTAGAAGTGTAAGTTTATCCCATCACAACATTACAACTCTCAATTTTATGCAGCTGATTTTTTTTTTCTTCAGAATAGGTCAAGTACCAGTCTTTTGTTATTCTCAGCTTCAGGATTCAGAATTTCAAATAGTGAAGTTCAAATGTGAATTAAGGTTAAATAAAATATGTTTGCATATGCAAGGGACTGCAATATTGATTATGTCCAAAGCAGGCTATAAGCAGCAAACAGTTAACCCGCCAATTGGCTTCTTTATAGAATGAGTCTAGCTGCCACTCCCAGCCCAGAGGAACGGGCTTTTGGGCCACCTCCTGTCCCACCGCTCCCAGCCCAGAGGAGGGGCTTCTGGGCCACCATCCCTACTGCTGATCCTGTCCCATGTCCCACCTCTCCCAGCTCAGAGGAGGTGAGTTGCATGGATGCCAATAGCACCCCCCCACCCCACCCCCCCCCCCATTGAAATGAGAAAATACGTAAATATGTCTCAAAACCAGACTTCCAGATCACCTACAGCAACCCCAAAGGGAAAGGAGATGGAACACTCTGATACTTAACCACCTGGACCCACTGAACTGGCAACAAAAGGGGATCTGGAAAAAATGAAATCAGAAATAATTTCTCAGATAACAGGAGAAATTGTGCTCCTAGTGTAAGACATGATTAATAAATCTAGAGGGGAGCTCAGGAACATGATGGAATCCCAACATAGGAAACAAATGGAATCCATAAAACAGATGCAAATAGATTTCCAGGACATGAAAAACTCCATTGAAAGTCTATACAGCAGAATGAGCCAATGTGAGGACAAAATTTCAGATATAGAAGATAAGATTGCAATTAATGATCAGGAAAAAAAAATTGTTTAAAATTATAAGGGAACAAAAGAAATCAATCCAGAAGCTGCTAGATGATGCAAAGAAGAATAAATTAAGACTGATTGGAGTCAATGAAGAAAGAGGAGAGAGTGGAGATGACATAAAAAAACCATTCACAGAAGTAATGGCAGCAAACTTCCCAAGCAGGGGAAAAGAACTTGACATACAGATAAGTGAGGCATATAGGACTCCAAATAGCCTTGATCAAAAAAAAAAAAAAGTCTACACATAGGCATATAATTGTTAAGATTCCAGAAATTCAACAGAAGAACAATGTTCTATGAGCAGTTAGAGAAAAGAAACAAATCACATACAAAGGAAAGCCCATCAGAATCACAGCAGACTTCTCAGCACAAACCATCAAGGCAAGAAGAGCTCAGAGTGACATATTCCAAGCCCTAAAAGAAAACAGCCTCCAACCCAGATTGATGTACCCTGCAAAACTATCTTTCAAAATTGACGGAGAAATAGGATACTTTCATGACAACAAAGAGCACCTTAGGAACTTAATGAATACCAAATCAGTACTCCAAAGTATTTTACGAAATATCCTAGGAACAGACATGGAGGATCACAACCCCAGGAAGCAAAGCAGAATGAACCCATCTGGCATGACAAGAAATTAAATGTAAAGGGGGAGAACCTAATAAAAAAAGAAAGTCATGGCAATGACAAGTTAATACATTTCAGTTATAACCATCAACGTTCATGGTCTCAATTAACCAATCAAAAGAAATAGACTAACAGAATGGGTCAAGAAGCAAAACCCAACAATATACTGCAACAAGAAACACACTTAATTCAAAAGGAAACTCATAGACTGAAAGTTAAAGGGTGAAAAACAATACTCCATGCAACAGGAACCTGAAAAAAAGCAGGAGTAGCTATCCTCTTGGCAGATCAAGTAGATTTCAAACCAACACTGAATAAGAGAGATGAAGAAGGACACTACATCCTTGTAAAGGGAACAATTCAACAGGAAGAGATGGCAATCATAAATATCTGTGCACCAATCTCTAGTGTGCCCAACTATATAAAACAAATACTAATGGGCATTAAAAGTCATATATGCACTAATACAATTGTGGTGGGGGACCTCAATACCCCACTGTCACAAATAGATAGATCAACTAGACTAAAAATAAGTAATGAAATACTAGAACTCAATCAAACTCTTGAACAAATTATCTTAACAAAAGTTTACAGAGTGTTCCACCCCACAAAATCAGAATACACACTCTTCTCAGCTGCACATGGGTCATTCTCCAAAATAGACCACATACTCACACATAGAACATGTTTAAGTAAGTGCAAAGGAATTGAACTTATCCCCTGTATATTATCAGATCATAGTGCGATAAAATTGGAGATCCACAGCAAAAGAAACTGGAAAAATTTCATAAACATGTGGAAATTGAACAACACACTTCTGAATAACCAATGGGTCACAGAGAAAATTAAAGAAGAAATCAGACAGTTCCTTCAATTAAATGACAATAACAATACAACATATGGGGATCTATGGGACACAATGAAAGCAGTCTTACCAGGAAAACACATAGCAGTGAATATGCATATTAGGAAAACAGAGCAAGCCCTATTAAACAACCTGATGCTGAACCTCAAGATTCTAGAAAAAGAAGAGCAGGACAAACCAAATGCTCATACAAGGGAGGAAATTATAAAGATCAGAGGAGAAATAAATGCAATGGAGACTAAGAGAATGATACAAAAAATCAATGAAGCCAAGAGTTGGTTCTTTGAAATCATCAACAAAATTGACAAACCCTTAGCCAACCTTATCAGAAAAAGGAAAGAAAAGGCCCAAATCCATGCAATTAAGAATGAAAAGGGTGAAATTACAACAGACCCAGCAGAAATCCAGAGGATCATCAATACCTACTTCCAGAACCTATACACCAATAAGATGGAAAACACAGAAGAAATGGACAGATTCCTAGATATATATGAATTACCAAGTGGAACGAAGAAGACCTAAAATTTCTAAACAACCCAATATCAACAAATGAAATTGAAAACATAATTAAAAACTTATCAACTAAGAAAAGCCAGGGCCCTGATGGCTTCACTGCTGAATTCTACAAGACATTTAGAGAGGGACTGCTGCCACTACTGTTTAAACTCTTCAATGAAATGGAAAGGGAAGCAATACTCCCAAATTCATTCCTGGAAGCAAGCATCACCTTGATCCCCAAAGCAGAGAAAGACCCAACCAAAAAGGAGAACTATAGGCCAATCTGACTCATGAACAGAGATGCAAAAATCCTTAATAAGATACTGGCAAACAGAATGCAGAAGATCATCAAGAAGATCATACACACTAATCAAGTGGAATTCATCCCAGGGATACAAGGATGGTTCAACATATCCAAATCAATCAATGTAATATACTATATCAAGAGAGCCAAGGACAAAAAAAATATGATTATCTCCATAGACACAGAAAAAGCATTTGACAAGATCCAACATGCATTTATGATAAAAACCCTACAAAAAATCGGAATAGATGGTCTCTACTTCAAACTGATAAAAGCCATCTATGAAAAACCAACAGCCAATATCATACTAAATGGTCAAAAACTGAAATTCTTCACACTAAAATCAGGAACAAGACAAGGATGTCCACTATCACCACTCTTGTTCAATATAGTTCTGGAAACATTAGCCACGGCAATTCGACAAGAGAAAGAAATAAAAGGAATAAAGATAGGTAATGAAGAAGTCAAATTGTCATTATTTGCAGATGACATGATACTCTATATAGAAGACCCCAAGAACTCTACCAAAAGTGTTCTAGACTTAATAACCAAATTCAGTCAAGTAGTTGGATACAAGGTCAACACACAAAAATCAATAGCTTTCCTCTACACGGATGACAGACTCACTGAGAGAGAAATAGGGCAAAGAATTCCTTTCACAATAGCATCCAAAAAATTGAAATACCTAGGAATCACCCTAACAAAAGAAAACAAAGACCTCTTGTCTGAACACTATAGCACTCTGAAAGGAGAGATTGAAGATGATATCAGAAAATGGACAGAAATCCCCTGTTCCTGGGTAGGAAGGATTAATATAGTGAAAATGGCTATACTTCTGAAACTGCTATATAGATTTAATGCAATTCCAATTGAGATCCCAGCAGCATACTTCATAGACCTTGAGAAAACAATCCAAAAATTCATTTGGAACAAGAAGAGACCCAGAACAGCAAAAGGAATTCTAGGTAAGAGAGACATGGTAGGGGGTATCACAATCCCCAACCTGCAACTCTACTACAAAACTACTGTGATAAAAACAGCACGGTACTGGCAAAGAAACAGACTTGAAGACCAGCGGAACAGATTAGAAGATGCAGAAACAACTCCACACACTCAGCCATCTCATCTTCGATAAAGGAGCCAAACACCCTCACTGGAGGAAAGATAGCCTCTTTAATAAATGGTGCTAGAAAAATTGGGTTTCAAGTTGCCAAAGATTGATACTAGGCCTATATCTCTCACCATGCAGTAAACTAAAATCGAACTGGATTAATGATCTAAATATTAAAATAGAAACTCTGAACCAGTTGAAACAGAGGTTAGGTAGAACCCTTGAAGACATCGGTGTAGGAAAAGATTTTATGAACAAAACCTCAGTTGCCCGTGAACTAGCACAAACAATCAACAAATGGGATTTCTTCTTATTAAAAGGCTTCTGCACAGCAAGAGAAAACACCAGCAGTGTGAAGAGACAACCCACAATGTGGGAAAAAATATTCACCTGCTGTTCCTCAGACAAAGGTCTACTATGTCAAATCTATAAAGAACTTAAAAAGATCAGACCTCCCAAATTTAAAGACCCAATCCAAAAATGGGCATCTGAAATGAACAGACATTTCTCAGACAAAGAAGTAGAAATAGCAAATAAATACATGAAAAAATGTTCAATATCACTGGTCATTCGAGAGATGCAAATGAAAACAACACTGAGATTCCACCTCACTCCAGAAAGAAAGGCTGCTATCATGAAATCAACCAATAACAAATGCTGGAAGGGCTGTGGGGAAAGAGGAACCCTGCTCCACTGCTGGTGGGAGTGTAGACTGGTGCAACCACTGTGGAAATTAGTATGGAAATACCTCAAAGAACTAGGACTGGAAGTCCCATTTGACCCCGCTATTCCACTGCTGGGGATCTTCCCCAAAGAATTAAAAGATTCATATCACAGTGATATATGTGCACCCATGTTCATAGCAGCACAATTTGTAATAGCTAAAACTTGGAAACAGCCCAAATGCCCATCAACTGGAGACTGGATAAAGAAAATGTGGTTTTTTTTATAAAATGGAGTACTACTCAGCCATAAAAAATGAAAAATTAGAGACATTTATAGCTAAGTGGATACATATTAAGGCAATACTCTTAAGTGAAATAAATAGGAAACACATGTATAAATACCAAATAGTTTCTCTGGTGTGAGAAACTGAAAGTGTAAATAAGGACTAAAACATATAATTTAGGTAATGTGAAATAGGAAGAAAAGGGGAGAAAGTGAAGGAAGTGTGAGGGATAGGGGAAAGGATAGAAGGGAATGGGATTAACATGAGAAAATGGAAAAATAGGAACAAAATCTTTGTAAATAGGGAGGAGTGGAAGGGTTGAAAGGAGGCCTGGGCAAGGGTGAAAAATAAGAACCAAGAGAGCTTATGTAAAGGTGCAAATTTCCAAGGATGAATGTCATTATTTTGTATATCTAAAATGTACCACTGATTAGAATGAATAATCGATAATGCAAAATAGGAAGAAAAGGTTCAAAGGGGTAGGGGTAGTGGGAGGGGCAGGGAAAAGGAAAGAAGGGAAAGGAAAAATGATGAGAAATGGAAAAAATGGAAATGAAATCTTTGTAAATAGGGAAGGATGGAGGGCGTGAAGGGAGGGCTAGGAATGGGGAAAAAATAAGAACCAAGATGCATCATGTAAAGGTACAAGTTCCCAATGAGAAATGTAATTGTGTTGTATACCTACAATGTACCAATAAAAGAATTTAACAAAAAAATTAAATAAATAAATGAGTCTGGCCAAAGACTACATGCCAATGTCAGAGTAACTCATGCCCAAATTCTGTTCCTACGACTATAATCTTCTAAGTAGAAGGACTAGGATCTAATTAAAACCATGTATTTTTTCTATTCTGTTCATAATTTGAGAATCCTGTGTCTTGTCCTTTATGAGACTTGTTTATATTAACTTACATAGAAGCCACATGACTGCACATCCTCACAAGCAGTACTGTTCTTGCACATAGCTTGCCTTTACCCCAGTTGATTACTAATAAAAATGAATGGCATGACTATACCAGCACCTTTTTCAGTTGCACCAGCATTGGTATTCCTGATGTCCTGCTTTCTGGCTCTCTTAGCTCTGTCAGTTAGTCCCCCCCACCACCACCCCGCCGCCAAAGCCCATGTCATACACTGGGCAGGATACTGGAGCCTACTGCAGAGGTTTCTGGTAATGTTTCAGGGATCCTCAGTAGTATCTTACAACTATCTTCTTTCTTTTCAAAGAAAGACTATTATAGTAAGTAAATGATATTCAAATTTCTTTCTTTCTTCTCTTTTGATTTTTTTTTTTTTTTGAGACGGTGTCTCACTATGCATTTTAGGCTGGCCTAGAACTCACTATGTAGTTCAGGCTGGCCTTGAACTTCAGGCAATTCTCCTGCCTCAACCTCCCAACTGCTAGAATTACAAATGTGCAAGAGCTTGGGATTCAGCTCAGTGGCATCATGCCTGCCTCACAAGTGCAAGATCCTGAGCTCAATCACCAGTACCAAAAGAAAATCAAAAACAAAGCAAAAACAAACCAAAAAACCAAGTGTCCATCATCACACCTGCTCAATATTTTTATACCAAGCAATGATGTTCTATTAAGAATCATTCTACAACCTTGTGCAGGCCCTCAATGTGCCTCTAAGCAGTTGGTTACATAGTACTTGATAGGAGCTACGTGGACGGCTCCATCACTAGGAAAGAAGAACACTCACCATCCTCCATTAGTCCTCACATGGAGTGAAGTGAGGAAATTGCTCTCTCCCAAGGAATATATAACCTAGTCCAAGAGTCATTCACCAGCTTTGATTAATTTCTTTTGTAAACTGTATCATGATTTTTTTCTTGTGTTTTGGAGATTTGTTCAAAATTTCAATGTAAACTTTGGCTACATTGCAATTTTAATTCTCCTGTATGAATCATTCAAATCACAGTTATTAAACCTCCAGAAAGCTAAATCTGGTCATCAATTTAAATTTTATTAGACCATAAGAGGTTGGAGGTGGGGGGCAGCAGTGCAAACCAGACAACCAGCCAGGCAGGATGTATAAAAAGTCATAGAAATTCAGGACTAACTGATTGAAGACGTTTCCTAAAAAAGATAAAACACGCACTTAAAAAAAAAAAATGACTCCAGTTCCACTGTTCATGGACCAATCAGAAAAGCGTTATTTTCAATCCTTTACTTGAATCTGGAATTGTTCAAACCAACCAATCAGAAGACACTATTCCCAATTCTTAATTTACATATGGGCAGGACCAATCTAAAGATCTTCGTTTTGATATTTCATTTACCTCTGGTGAGAGGATAACACAATTTTTCCATATGACAATTTATTTCTGGAGAGAGGCCAAGTGAGTGTTTGGCAAGATAATCGTCCCAGTGCCATATTTAAATGAGGTAGGGACTAATCCAAGTATTTTGTTTAACAAAAGTACCTTTTTCTCTATTGTCTGCTCTGCTGTGAGCCTTCTTCATCACCACTCTTGTCTTGTAGAGTGTACATTTTTCTGTCTTTAATAAATCTGCAAGCTTGCTGCCTTTTCTGTGCGTCTTTTCCAATTCTTTGTTCAGGACTCCAAGGACCAGGAATGAAGTCCTTTGGAAGTATGTCTGGTAAAGCATCTATGTACTACTAAATTCTGTATCTTTTGCAAAACAGTGAAAATCAAAGATGAAGGGAGAGGGGAATGCAGGAAAGGAGAGGGGAATGCAGGAAAGGAAAGGGAATTTTAAAAATATGTTATGTTCAAGCACCAACTCCCCATGAAGAATGTAAACATTGTGTACTGCAAATTTGTATTAATACACATAAAAATTTAACAAAAAATGAAAGAATTAAAAAAATAAATTCTATCAAGTGAAATAGAGAATTTATTTTATATCCACAAAGTTAAGGAAACTCTGGCCAGAAGGTAAGATGATTTACACAAAGTTTAACAGATATTAAGTGCAAGATATTAAGGTATAAAATTCAGTAGTCTATTTGTGGGAAATTGTAAGGTAAGATGATTTACACAAAGTTTAACAGATATTAAGTGCAAGATATTAAGGTATAAAATTCAGTAGTCTATTTGTGGGAAATTGTAGAATTCAGCTATCTAGTTGTAAGAATTTTTCACAAGAAGTTTGTTAACTGAGAAAATTAAGTCATTTCTGGGAAATTCCACAAGTCTGTTTGTTAAAAGAATGCCAGAAAACTTTAGGAGATGTTGTAAAAGTCTCACAGGAGAAAAACAGGTTTTCCTAGTTTTCTTATTTACCATTTTCTGGGATCAGAGGACCGGGACCCAATGACTCTACAGGTGGTAAGAGAGATATGACTCACTATGCACATCTGTGATGTTTGTGGTGGGCTGGTGGGCTTGATTTTGGCTAAAGTTGTCCTGCTGTCTTGATACTATCTGATAAGAAGAGGGCTGCGGTGTGCTCTTTGATGTACGGGATTGGTGAACGGAAACAGGGGATTTGTAAATTCACCTGTAGCTTTTATGAGTCACTTAAAGTCATTTGTCACCAGAGGTTGAAATCAGAAAGACGATAGCCAGAATAACTAAGCTGCTTTCCTACATGTATAAAAGCCTTGCTTCTTTCCTTTGTGATTGTCTAATAGTGCCAGAGGAATTAAACTGCTGTTCACCCCCAGGCTGTCTCCTTTTCTTTCTTTAAAAGTTGGTGCTTTCTGGGGTTCCAGGTCTCCCTCTAGAGAGACCACCAACACTATTGACCCCAGGAAAGGTGATGGTTTGATGATATCACACAGAAGTGTGGATATGTTTTAGAAATTATGCTATTTCTGTGTGGAATAGTTGGGTAATTAAAGATATATTTGGAATATGAGATAATGTATAATGTCTCATTCTTAAATTATCTACTTTATCAATTATCCATCTTTATTTTTATAGTTTATGATGAATTTTCTACAATAGAATCCAGATGTAAACATTGAGAAAAGATCTGATTCTACAGGAACTGGGATGCTTTAAATATTCAGCAATTCTTTCCTTTCTCCAGGCTCATTATATTAAATGTTTCTTGGGCTTCTGCAGAGACAGGTTCTTTTTTAATCTTCATAATTTTATTGATCTTTGTGATTGGTCTAAATAAGGAAAGGTTGTCACATAGGTCATGAATCTTTTTCATTTTTATTTATTACAGTATGTTTGTCATTTTGCTTCAGAAAACAGAGCAAAGAAAAAACTACACAGAAGAAAAGCAAATATCTATTTCACAAAGCTGATCATTCAAGTAAACATGTCTTTTTCCTCTATCCTATCTTTTAAAATTAAGTGATTTGGAAAAAAAGTTGCACCAGTATGTCAACTCCTTGTTCAATATAAATAATATATTTCCACAAGAGACTTAGCACAATATAAAGGATTCATGGGAATATATGTAGAGGAAACCAAATCAATTAAAAAGTTGACAGCATTTCCCCATGTTACAGATGCATTTGCATGTTAAGGTTCAAAAAAAGCAAGACCTCCACATTCTAACAAACCAAATATATTTCCTGCATGAGAAAATAGCAGAAGCAATGGAGTTAGGTTGAGGAAAACCTGTATAGGAAGTTACTGTTTCTATTAGCCTATTGTTCTTCTAAGCAAAGTAGTCTAGAGACTTTAATCTCAGTGGATAGTAGATTGTCAAAGTAATAGATTTAACAGTGGGAGTGAAAAAGAAGAAGACACCCTGATATAAAAAGTGTTTGAAGATAGGAAGACAGCAGGATCTAGTCACGCAAATCTTTATTTCAGACAGTAGCTAAATTAAGATTAAATAAAACAGGCTTATGTACCTTAAAAGTCATCTGATGGGCCAGGGGTTTAGCTCAGTGGTTCCGCTGCCTGCCTCCCAAGTGCAAGGTCTTGAGTTCAATCCCCAAAACCAAAACAAAAACAAAAACAAAACAACTCATCTGATGAAAGTGAGACCTGTATAGCAGTTGAACACTATTCAGACTGTTTAATAAAACAGTTTGCTGCGAATCACTATAAATTCTTGGTTAGAATTTTCAATATTCTCTGATTAATTGGATTTAAAATACATGGCATTTGAAAAACTATTTCCCAATATGATATATTTTTTCATTTCCCAGGAAAAAGGAAAGGCATTTTTAATATAATCTTCTGATATAAAAACAGTTTGGTTTTCAATGGTTCATGTATTTATGAGAGAGAGGAGTATCCGTGAATTTTATTTAATACATATAATTATTATATAATATGACACATTAAAATGAAAACATATAGCTACCCTCATTACATATGAATTCTGCATTTGTGAATTTACTTACTAATTAAAATTAATTGTAACTCCAAAATCAATGATTCAGGTGTTTTTGAGTCATCTGTAGACATGTATACATGTGTGTCTGCAAAAAAATTTTTTAAACATTGAGTCTCACAATGCATTAATTCCCAGCTATTGTAAAATAAAGCTTTCATACTGGAAACAAATGTCCTTTTTGCATCTGTTTATTGTCATGATTTTTGAATTTTGCACTGTTTGTTGATTTTATTTTTTTTAAATTATTTTGAAGAGGAGTGCTAAAACATTTTCTGTATTCCTAAGTCCAAAAAGCTGTAATGTGTCTTATGGAGGAAATGTTTATCATCATTCAGGTAATTGTTACAGTGTTACACTCTCTGAGAGTTCAATGTGAATGAACTAAAAATATACAAAGGCATAGGATATGATCAGGCAAATGTGTCACTAGACAACTTCTTCCTTGTCCGAACATCATAGAGTGTACTGATACACAAGAAGTTGACCACAAACAGAAGGAGGTGAACCAATCCCAGAGCCCAGGTGGAAGCTCCCAGGCTACCATAGCACTGCTCCCAGCACAGAGGAGGTGACCCAATCCCAGCCCACAGGAGGAGGCTCCCGGGCGACCATAGCACCGCTCCCAAAACAGAGGTGAGCCGCACAGGCACCAGCAGCACCCCGTCCCTATAGAAATGAGAAGACACATAAACAAACCTCAGAAACAGACTTCCAGATCACCTAAAGCAACCTCAAAGGCAAAGGAGATGGAACACTCTGATACTCAACAACCTGGACTCCCTGAACTGGCAACAAAAGAGGATCTGGAAAAAATGAAATCAGAAATAATTTCTCACATAACAGCAGACATTGTGCCCATAGTGCAAGACATGATTAATAAATGTAGAGAAGACACAGATTAAAAAAATAGAGGAACTGAAGAACATGATGGAATCCCAACATAGGAAACAAATGGAATCCATAAAACAGATATAAACGGATTTCAAGGAGATTAAAAACTCCACTGAAAGCTTACACAGCAGAATGAGCCAGTGTGAGGACAAAATTTCAGATATAGAAGATAAGATTGCAATTATTGACCAGGAAAAGAAAAATTGCTTTGAAATTGTAAGGAACCACAAGAAATCAATCCAGCAGCTACCAGATGATGCAAAGAAGAATAACATAAGATTGATTGGAGCCAATGAAAAAACAGGAGAGAGGGCAAACAACATGAAAAAACTGTTCACAGAAGTGATGGCAGAAAACTTCCCAAGGAGGGGAAAAGAACTTGACATACAGATAAGTGAGGCATACAGGACACCAAGTAGCCTTGATCAAAAAGGAAATCTACACATAGGCATATAATAGGATTCCAGAAACCCAACAGAAGAACAAAATTCTACAAGCAGTCAGAGAAAAGAAAAAAAATCACATTCAAAGCAAAGCCCATCAGAATCACAGCAGACTTCTCAATGCAAATCCTCAAGGCAAGAGGAGGTTGGAGTGATGTATTTCAATCCCTAAAGGAAAACAGCCTCCAACCTAGATTGATGTACCCTGCAAAACTATCTTTCAAAATTGATGGAGAAATAAGATACTTTCATGACAAAGAGCACCTTAGAAATTTCGTGAATACCAAACCACCACTCCAAAAAATTTTAGACAATATCCTAGGAAAAGACAATGAGGATCACAACCTGAGGAAGGCCAGCAGAATGAATCTGCTGGGTGCGCCAAGAAATTAAATGAAAAGGGGGAGAATCCAACAAAAAGAAAAAATCATGACAATGATAAGTCAATACATACCCATTATAACCATGAATGTTAATGGTCTCAATTCACCACTCAAAAGAAATAGGCTGGCCAAAATGGTTTTATAATCTTACATTCACATTAGCTGCATTAGAAAGCTCTAACAGGTTCACACCTAAGCTGACATTTGTTCCTTTAAAACTTTTAACCTCACCTCCGTAATGAGTGTATAATACGATCTTGTTATTGTATTGATTAGTATTTTTTTAATTCTAGTGTTGCACACCTTTCCTTGTACTGTACTGGCTATTTATCATCTTCTTGTGTCTACGTTTTAATTGGGTTGTCTATTAAAGAGCTGTAAGTGTTCTTTATATATTCTGGTCATAGGTTATATGTATTATAAATAAGGTCTGTTTAAGGACTACTTTGCGTTTTCTTAAGGATGTCATTTAAAGTGCTAAATGTTGATGGAATCTCATCAACGTTTTGCTTTTATACATCATGTTTTTTGTATCCTAGGAAGTTCTTGCCTACCCTAAATTCATGAACATTTTCCCTTATAATTTCTTTTTAAAGTTTTATAGTTTTAGTCTTTCATATTTAGGTTCATAGATCCTTTCAACTTATTTTTATGTATGGAAATAAAGGGTTGAGGTTAATTTTTTACATACAGATATCAGGTGTTCTAGTATCATTTGCTGAAAACACTATCTTTTCCTCCACTCTTAAGTTGAGTTTATGTTCTATAAAATGTTAATGTTAAAAAATCTTTCAAAACTCAGTGTACCATATATGTGTGGTTCTGTTTATAGATTCTCTGTTTCATTCCAATGATCTATGTCTTTCCTTATGCCAACACTGCCTTGATTACTGTAGCTTTAGAGGAAGTCTTAAAATTAGGTAATAAATGTCTTCCAACACTGTTTTTTTTCTTTTTATTTCTTTTTACTTTTCTAGGTCCTTTGTACTCCTACTTATCTTTCAAATTTCAATATCCAATTCTTCATTTATAGCAAGTACACATAGACCTGAATTTTTATACATACCTGTGTTTTCTAATTCTGCAAAATGCAAATCCAAGTTCTAGGGGTTCCTAGAGATTTCCTAGTATTTTGTCTGTAGATGAGCATTTCATCTACATATAAAGATTTTACTTCTTTCTTGCCAATCCCATGCTAATTGTTTATTTTTATTGCCAGACTATTTTGGTTTGGGCCTATGTTTCAAAGTTTAATGGACAGGTGAAGAGTAGGCATATCTGCCCTTGTTCCCCAACTTAGGGAGAAAGCATTGTATCTTCTCCATTCATATAAGGCATTTTTGCTGGAACTATGGAGTACATGTCTTTGATCTGTTGCGAAGTTTCTGCTCTACTTCTCATCTCCTGATACAGCTTTTACCAAGAAGAGCTGTAGAATTTAGTCCAATACTTTTTCCGCAACTAATGACAGGATCATATGGCTTTTTCCTTTCCTCTATTAAAATGATGACTTATGGGGGTGTATCTTCCAAAGATAAACCAATACTGCCATCTCTATAATAAGACCACTTTCTACCTACTGCCAGATCTGACTTCTAATAGTTTGTTTTGTTAAACAAATTTTTATCTATGTTCATACTTTTTTCTTCTATTATCTTTACCCAGTTTTAGTATTGGCAGAATGTTGATTTCTTAAAATGAGGGGAGAAGTATTCATTCTTTTTTCTGCTTTAAATATTTGATATAATTCATCAGTTAAAATGTACATGAGCCAGTTGTTGTCATATAGGTAGGTTTTCAATCTAGGAATATACTTTCCTTAATAGATGCTATTCAAATTTTATATTTCCTCCAGTCACTTTCATTAATTTGTCTTCCAAGGTACTTCTGAGAAGTTGTCAAATTTATTTCCAGAAAGATTTTTGTAATATGCTTTCTATATCCTTTTAAATTCTGTAAAATCTGTGGTAATGTCCTCTGAATTTTGATATTGTAATTTAAATAATGTATAATTGATATTGCATAATAGGAAGAAAAGGTCTAAAGGAGTAGGGGAAGTGGGAGGGATAGGAGAAAGGAAAGAAGGGAAAAGAAAAAATATGATAAAAGGGAAAAAATGAAAACAAAGTCTTTGCAAATAGGAAAGGGTGGAGGGGGTGAAGGGAGGGCAAGGGAAGGGGAAAAAATAGAACCAAGAGTCATCATGTAAAGGTACAAGATCCCAATGATGAATGTAACTGCATTTCATACCTAAAATGTACCAATAAACTTAGTGGGAAAAAAAAAGAAACTAAGACGTTGACCCTATAACAGTAGGTAACATCATCTTGTGGAACCACCATCATATATGTAGTTTTTCCTTGACCAAAGCATCTTTATGGAGTGCATGATTATATATTTTTTAAAGTGTCTTTAAAAAGAAACTCAAATCTTAAAAAACTTATGTATGGATCAGTTTTTGCAAATGCTGTGACAAAGGTATACTGCTATGTAGCCCTATATTTCTCCTTGGAGCGATGGTTCAATATTTGCCCATTCTCTTTTGGTTGAAATTTTACAGAATATAAACCCAAATAATAGAAATTGTCTGTGCATGTGAACTGTTTATATTATGAATGGTGGAAAATACTGTCAGTGATTTGCTGTTTCCTCTCTTTGATATTTCATTATAGGAAAGATTTTTGGCCAAGCATTCCTTCTCAAATGTTTCAAAAATCAAATGCTTTGAAGGAAAGGGGTAGGCAATCATTATCTTTTAATATTTTACTGTTATTCCAGTTAAAGTGTATTTTTGTTGAGAGAAAAAACACTTTTTAAAAATGCTTCGTATATGCCAGGAACTATTTCAAATACAGGAGTGATAGGAATGAAAAAGCAAATTCTCATAAAGGAATCATAATTTATTAGGAAAGATTACCAGTTAAATATAGTACAAAACGGTAGGTAGTATTCTAGGTGTATAAGCAAAATTTTATGGTAAGATTGAGTGTAGTGAGTGCTTAAGGGAACTAGGGAAATCTTTCCAGAGAAGAAGAGAGTTGCATTATGTTTTCAAGAGTGAATAGCATTTCTGAAAAGTGATAATGATATTACAGATATTGGTTAAGGCACTAGAAGTATACGCTGGAATAAAAGAAACTTCAAAGTCATTACAAACATATTAAATAATTCAAAGGTTAAAACAAATAAGCAGTACAGAAAAGCTAACATCAGAGTACATTAATCAAAGTTACAATTTGACAATTGGATAATGGTACTCTATTTTGCTGTATATCCTCAATATGAACAGAAATTATCCCCAGGGTATTTTTGCTGTCATTCTTTCAATGGTTGTGAGCTAATTTTTTAATTCTAGGTTGTGTGTTCAAGCAAATCAAATGGAAAGCTCCATTTCAAAGTTAGGTATAGAGAGACAGTTGCTTCCTAAGGGCTGCTGTGAGTATACCATTAGTCTACTTTTGCACGTTTGATTACCACAGCTATGACTAAAACTAGAGATGATCTGTGGTAATGTGACATGGGGCCTAACCATCATCAGGTATCCTATCTGAAGTCAAAACCCTATGTGAACATTGGAGTCAGGTTCAGGCTTAAATATTTGAAATACTATCCTAAGCACACACTTGTCTCTCAATAAATTTTTCTAATGATACTTTTTTCTTGTTTATGGTTAAAGATCATTTTTTGAACCAAACATTTATTGGTACATTTTATATATACATAATGATAACATTCATCACAGGGAATTTGTAAGTGTACATGATATATCTTTCTTGTTTTCCCATTTTCCCCATCCCCTCAACCCCTCGCCCTCTCCTTATTTACAAAAGCTTTGTTTCTATTTTTCCTTCTATACTCTTTATTTTCTTGTCCCTTCTCCCCCCACTTTGTTCTCCTTTTCATTTGAACATTTTCTTCCCATTTCCCAATATCTATTATATATTTTGTTTCTTATTTCCATTTTTGGTTTCTCATACCAGAGAAACAATATCATATTTAAACACGTGTGTCTGATTTATCTCATTTAAGAGTATGGTCTCAAGGTGCATCCATTTAGCTAAAAGTGTGTCAAGGTTATCTGTCTTCATGGAAGAGTAGTACTCCATTGCATAAAAAATCTTTATTCATCAGTTGATAGGCATTGGGCTGTTTCCAAGATTTAGCTATTACAAACTGTGCTACTATAGACATGAGTGTGCATATATCGCCGTGGCAGGATGCTTTTAATTCTTTCAGGATGATACCAAGAAGGGGAATAGCTGGCTTGAATGGGACCTCTAGTTTTACTTTTTTGAGGAATCTCCACACTTATTTCCAACATGGTTGCATCAGCCTACACTCCCACCAACAGTGGAGCAGATCCCCAAATTTAAAGATCGAATCCAAAAGTAGGCATCTGAAATGATGAAGTAGAAATAGCAAATAAATATATCAAAAAATGTTTAACAACCCTGGTCATTCAAGAAGTGCAAATTAAAACAACACTGAGATTCCATTTCACTCCAGAAAGAAAGGCTATCATCAAGAAATCAACCAATAATAAATGCTGGTGGGGCTGTGGGGGGAAGAGATCATTTTTTGAGTTCTACCTAAAAACATAGGAGTGTTTACTGATTCTTTTAAGACATCTGTAATACCAATAATTATAATACTAATGAAATCATCATCCTTAACATTATTGTATTTATCTTCATTATCATCACCATCATTTATTGAATTTCCCAATATACCAGACTTTGGGGTTTTTCTTTGAAGTGGATGCAGTTAAATAGCTGGAACAATTTTGAGGAGCACCCAAGGTAGAAGACTAGAATGCTGCCTTTGCTGTGGTTACACATAGTAGAACTGGGATTTGAAAGGAGTCTTCCTGGCCATACACCTTTTGTTCTGAATGCTACGAAACTGTCCTATATGACTTTAGTATATGTCATACCCTGGATATCTGTGCCTCTCCCTCAAGTCCCAGTGTTGAAACTTTAGTCTAGGATGAGAATGTAAGACATGGCTTTTAGAAGGTAATTGAGTTAGAGGAGGTTCCAAATGGGATGATTAGTCCTCAGAAGATATAGCAAAGACCCCACTCTGGCATCTTAAGACAGACAAGAAGCCTTGACTACCCCCCTTTCTCAAACTAGCTTGCTGGAGGGTAGGTGTGGTTTGTCTGATGGCTATCATACTCCATGTACTTGTTTCCCTTTGCCCTCACTCACCCCCTCTCCAGAATGGACTAGGATAACTTGCCTCTTGCCTCAGTGTCCTCCCACCACCCCTGATGGTGCTTCATAGCTTCTCCCTGAACTATTCTGATAGGAGGTAGAGCTCAGCCTTCAGCCATGGCACTGCTTCCCCATTCCCACCAATCCAGACATTGAAGAAGCAGTGGGGGAGCCACCCTAAAGTGGAAAAGATCAGGGAGGGAGTCCAGACCTTTATTAATATTCCCATCCTCTCCAAACCCCAATAAACTATGGTGATCACAGGTAGGCACTCTGAAGAGATCCTGACTTCAGCCCCATCAGTTTTCTGTGTAGAGAATACAGCTGTCAATAAAAGAGCAAGCTTGCTTCCATGACATCTGGGCTGTAATGGAGCCCTGCATCCACTTCAGCTAATCATAAATCTGCACTTGGACCAATCTGCATTTGAACAAATCACATTTGAACAAACCACATTTGAAACAGTTTAGAGAAATAAAGTGCACAGTTAGACAATTACAGGCCAGCAGCTTCTATGTAAGCAGCACTTACCTTGTACTTCCTAGGTTAGTCCAGAAGTGCTACTTCTGGTGTACTGATGCCCACATGGTGCTGCATAGGTCCTATTAAAATAAAGACTTGTTCTGGTCATCCTATAAACTTGCTATGATTCATTTCTCAGGTATTTTGAGCTTGGAATATGATGTAAATCTACTCAAGATTCTAATCCCGAGTATTGTAGACAGAGCTGTCACTTTAAAAGAAAGAATGCGGATTAAAGATCTAAATATTAAAACAGAAACACTAAACTTGCTGGAAGATAAGTTAGGTAGAACTCTTGAAGACATTGGCATAGGAAAAGACTTTATGAACAATTCCTCAGTAGCACGGGAGCTAGCTCAAAGAATCGACAACTGGGATATCATCTTATTGAAAAGCTTCTGCACCGCAAGAGAAACCACCAACAGAGCTAAGAGACAACCTACAATATGGGAAAAACATTTTAGCAGCTGTACCTCAGACAAAGGCCTATTATCTAGAATATATAAAGAACTTAAAAAAAATCAGACCTCCCAAATTTAAAGACCCAATTCAAAAATGGGCATCTGAAATAAACAGATATTTCTCAGATAAAGAAGCAAAAGCAGCAAATAAACATATGAAAAAATGTTCAACATCATTGTTCATTCGAGAGATGCAGATGAAAACAACACTGAGTTTCCACCTCACCCCAGAAAGAATGTTTGCTATCAAGAAATGAACCAATAACAAATGTTGGCGGGGTTATGGGGAAAAAGGAACACTTTTTCACTGCTGGTGGGAGTGAAGACTGGTGAAACCACTGTACAAATCAGTATGGAGATACCACAAAGAACTAGGATTGGAAGTCCCATTTTACCCAGCTATTCCCCTGCTGGGTATCTTTCCCAAAGAATTAAAAGAATCATACCACAGTGATATATGCACAACCATTTTTTATATTAATTATATTGGTACATTTAAGGTATACAATATAATGACATTCATCATTGGAAATTTGCACCTTTACATAATCCATCTTATGTACACATTTTTATAGTGGCACAGTTTGTAATATCTAAAGCTTGGAAACAGCCCAAGTGCCCATCAACTGGTGACTGGATAAAGAAGATGTGTTTTTTTTATATATATATAAAATGAAGTACTACTCAGTCATAAAGAACAACAAATTAGAGACGTTTATAGCTAAAAGGACCCAAATTGAGGCCATACTCTTAAGTGAAATAAATAGTACAAACATGTAAATTCTGAATAGTTTCTCTGGTGTGAGAAACTGACAGTGTAAATAAGGATTAAAATGAATAATTGATAATGTAAAATACGAAGAAAAGGTCCAAAAAGAGAGGGGAAGTGGGAAGGGTAGGGGAAAGGAAAAAAAGGAAAGGAAACAATATGAGAAAAGGAAAAAATGGAAACAAAGTCTTTGTAAATAGAGAAAGGTCGAGGGGGTGAAGGGAGGGCAAGGGAATGGGGAGAAAATAAGAACCAAGATACATCATGTAAAGGTACAAGTTCCCAATGATAAATATAAATGTATTGCATACCTAAAATGTAGCAATAAAAGAATTAATAAAGAAAAAGAATGAAAAACCAAAAAAAAAAAAAGAAAGAAAGAATAGTATTTACTAGAGGCTATTAACTATGAAGAGCTCCAATACTAGCAGAGTCTCCTGATGATGTCTGACACAAGATGGCATGAAATAGCAGTGCCAGAAGAAGTAGCCTGCAGTGTCAGCCATTGACATCCAGCACTGAATGGTGTAGACCACTAGCATCATGGCTGCTACCGGAGTTGTACTTTGCCAATTCATGATTTCCCTCTAAATAGAGCAAAAGAACCCTTAACTAATTGGCACCTCTCCATGTGTATCAGCAAGAAAAGATTATGTGAAGAAACCATGAGAAGGTAGCCATCCTCAAGCAAAGAAGAAATCCTTGACTAGAAACTAAATTCTACTGAACTTGATTTTAGATTTTCCAGACCCAGAACCATGACAATTTAAATTTCTGTTGTTTGAGCAAATCAGCCTGACAGATTCTTTATGAAAAGTCTCTTAAAATAATATTATATACATATAAGTAGGATAGAAACTGACATATAATATAATACTAGAAGTATAAACACTATTTTAATAAGTAGCCAACAATAATACAAATGGTAGAAATATGAATTGCATACCCCAAATTGAGGATAAGCATTTTGATATTTCTACAGCTGATAGAAAGTTTACTTGTATGTTAAAAGAATATACAGTGCTTGGTATTAAAACTTTTTATTGAATAATATCATCCTACTAAGACACATTTGTGTATTTGTTTTTCATAAAGTAAAAACACTGCTTTGTTTCTGAAATGCAAAGATTTTGGTTTCTTGTTTCAGAACAAGAAATTGCACCATCTGTTTCAAATTATATATAGTTCCTTTATTTGAACAAACAGACTGAACTAAAATTTGGTGCTTGGGCTGAAGAAATGGATATTACAATGATTTCACAATGCCATTGTAATAAAATTTATAAATCTCCATTATTGCAAATTAAATGATGCCCTAATTTCCCAATATTTAAGATGAATGACAAGAAGTGTTCTTCTTTGTTGATATTTCTATACATTATCTTTAAGGCATTAGTCATACATAACACAATAGACTACTAATTATGTATAAATTTGTTAATTCTTCTATATCATTGTGAAATTATTCACATTTTAATAACTCAAAAGTTTCAGGAACGCATAACCACTGAAAAATCAACATCACTCAGTGTATTATAGAATTAGATAAAAATGGTAATTTTGGTTTTTTAATGGTACTGGGGATTGAACTCACGACCTTGCACTTGGGAGGCAGGAAGCAGAATCCTTGAGCGAAATCCCTGGCCAGGTAATTTTGTATTTTTAAACTCTTGCTTCTCTCTGTTAAGTGTAAGTACCATGACTGAAGAGTTGACTATTTGCAAATGTGTTCACATAAGAAGTTTACTGTGATATTCACATTGAGCTTTCATATATATGTTATTGAATTGGAATTCCTAGAATCTACTGTAAATCAGACAGTGACAATATTATCCTCAAATCAAGTTCAAACAGAGGCATCTTTCTTTTCTTGAAACAGGAGAAAACTAAACCCAAAAAGAGTATACCAAGAGAGCATTTAGTTTCAAAGAGATCTCACATTTTATAAAGGTGAAAAAAAAAGAATAATGAATTTGGGAAGATATTTAGATATTCATCTTCCACACGAAAAAGTTCTCAAAAAGTAAGAAGTAAAAATAAATGGAATTAAATTATTTTGTTTTATGTCAGTTCAGTGCATATACTCTTACAAGAGCACTGAAAGAGGAAACTGTATTTAATATGTAGTTTGAACATTTATGAAGAAATGAGAAAAATGAGTAGGAAAAATTACAAATAATTCAAATGAAAATATATGTGGACATTGTCTTATTAGAGATTTTGATGATATTTTTTAGTGAAACACTTATAATAAATTTGTAATGTATCATCTGGCCAAAAGAATGAAAACATATTGCTTAGAAAGCATTAGTGAGTGTCAAGTGTTTATCTCACATGGTAAAGTGCTTGACTAGTATGCATAAAGCCCTGGATTTACATGTTCACCAACAATTTAGAAGGATTTCTTTTCCCCACAACATCATCAGCACTTTTTTTTAGTCCTTGATGTGATATGTAACTATATTCACATAAAATTAAATGTAAATTAAACAGAAACAGTAATACAGCTCATGTTAATAATTTTCAGAATAGTATTGAAGATGAAAGTAATATCATGCTCCATAATACGCGAAATATAACAATGACAACTGTTACTATAATATTTTTATAGCAAATTTGTTGTCAGTACTACACATACATCAACTCTAATGCCTAAAGTGACCCACTTGAAGTAATATGATTATCTCCATTTTTTAAATGTCAGCGTCTTTTATTATGATAAAATCTTTTAAAACATTCATTGCATTTTTAATCACAATACATATGTGATTATATTTAAGGAGTTTTAGAAGATATAATTTTTTAAACATGATATAAAAAGTGCTAATTATATGTAAGAAAATAATAATAAATCTATTACACCAAATTAAGAAGTGTTCATCAGCATTAGCTTAAAGAAAATGAAAAGGCAACTTTAACCTAGAAGCTACTTTAGCCACATATACAACAAAGAGCTAGCATTCAAAATACATAAAACACTACAAATCAGTAAGAAAAAAAAAACAAGCAATAGAAAGAATGAGTCTTGCTCATATCATTAGCAGTTAGACAATGTGTATGAAGACCACAGTGAAATACTATTTTATGCCTTTGCAACAGACAAACATTAAGAACTCAGATGTTACCAAATGTTGGATCAATGGTACATAAAAGAAATTACTGGGGTGGAGGGTGGAAAAAAAGACTATTTTGCATCACATTGTAAAGTTAATTATTTTAAAAAATTGCAACTCAGAAATTACATTTCTGCCTGCATTTCCAAGAGTTCC
Organism: Heterocephalus glaber; assembly: GCF_053883595.1. Classification (NCBI taxonomy): domain Eukaryota; kingdom Metazoa; phylum Chordata; class Mammalia; order Rodentia; family Bathyergidae; genus Heterocephalus; species Heterocephalus glaber. Next base: position 26,483,618 of record NW_028258151.1, on the reverse strand, counting down.
TCTTGCATAAATACATTTACTTCTTCACTAACTCAAAGAAGTAACTCAGTTTATGGAAAGTTGGGATCTGTTTTTTGCTCTAAACATATTTTTCTCTCTTTGTTGCTTTTTTATTCGTACATGCTTGTAATACAATTTATATTCCTTCTGTGAGTTGGTTCATGTATATAACACATTTTAATTCCTTTTATCATCTCCTTTCCCTCTCTTACTTGCTCCTATCTCCTGATCCCTTTCCCAATTGAGAAAGATCTGTCCCTCCATTTTCTATGATCTATCTTTTATTTTACTCTTTATTTATACTTTGGGATTCTTATGTAAGAGAATCCATGTGAAAGCTTGTGTGTCTGACTTATGTCACAACATGGTTTCATGGTGCATCCGTTTTCCTACAAACACTTTAAGTTTATCATTCTTTATGGCAGAGTAGTACTCTACTGCATATAAATACCACATTTTCTTTATCCATTCGTTTGTGGGCACATAGATCACTTCTAAGATTTAGCTTGTATGAATTGTGCTGCTATAAACATGGGTATGCATGAATCACTGTAATATGATATAATTTAAATTTCTTGGAAGATACTTAAATGTGTAATAGCTGAATCAAATGGAATCTCTAGTTTTAGTTTTTTGAGGAATCTCCATACTAATTTCCATAGTGGTTGTACTAGTTTACATTCCTACCAATAATGTAGAAAGGGTCTTTTGACCCTTCAGCCTCACTGGCATTTGTTGTTATTTGATTTCTTGAAGATAAGAGGACACTGCACAATACTTAATCTACAACAGCTAAATCATTAAGTGATCAACTTTGAATTTTAAATTATAAATCTAATTTAAACTCTAAATCTAAATTCTAACTTCATTCCAGTCCCTCTAAATAAATTCTTTTAAATTATCTCATGCATTTCCAACTTTACATTCCTGACCATGCACAATGTCTCTATTTAATGATTGTGTGTGCTAGAAACATAGTTTAAGTGACAAGATGGTTATTTCAAAGGAAGTACTTGTGACAGTGTTCTTGCTTGGAAATATTATTTGCCTTTATTTTGTTCCTGCTTTGAAGGGTATGAGAACTAGGAGTGAACTGAAATTGGTTTACTTATGAAGTGCAGGTGGTGATTTCAAAATGCTAGGTTTTGCCTTAGTTTCATTATGTCCATAATACATAGGTCAATAGACAGCCTTTTTATTTGCTTTCACAAGAATGAAAATAAAATATGCTTTTGAATGTTGCAAATAAGAACTGCAATAAGGATCTGTTATTCTATAAAATATTGTACAAAAATCTATTTCTGCTTTTTTGTGCTCTCTGATAAGTATGCACATATGTGGGTACAGGCCAACACATACACACACAAACACATATACACACAAACACACACACTCCCCACACACCAATTTGCATATTTTGGATGTGATGTTGGAGTTTGAACATAGGACCTTTGGTTTTAGTTACATCATCAGCACCTTTTGATTACTTATTTTTGAGACAGGATCCCACTAAGTTGCTCAGTTGCCCAGGCTGAGCTCACAGTTGTGACTCCCTCGCCTCGGCCTCCTAGGATAGTGGGATTACAGTCACACACCATCACGCTAACATGTATTTATCGACAGTTCCAATTCTAGCTTCCCTTTTAAATGTATTCATAAGTACATCACTCTTTCACCAGTTTCTCTGTAAGGTTCTTTGAGATAAATTTCAGTTTGTTTTTTCAATTTCTATACTAGAAATGTATTCTCCTTTGCTTCTTGACTTCTTCCTATCATATTATTACAATAACATATTTTGTATATTATCTATGTTCTGTGTTTATTTAAACCTCACTATTTTATTTAGAAGAATGGAAATGGATTATTTCTATTACTTCTTTAAAGGCATCTAACCAAATACAGTATGTTTTATTCTGTGAAGCTCTCAGTTGATTTATTTTGTGTGGATCAATGGCCCTTAATAGCAAACTGTCTCTCTCTGAGTAACATAGATTGTGCTTTTAAAACCTCAAAACAACAGGTCCATTCTGTTGATCAATTTTCAAAAACAGTCATGTCAGTGATAAAAGAGGTCAAACTCATTGAGTATATTGTAGATACAAATAAGTCATTTCCTTTAACCCTTTCAAATGTATTAACCCTGTCTCTCTGCATTCTATTTCAAATTCTATTGCAACCTCTAATTTATGAAAGGATGAAAGTCAATTGTCAACAATTGAAGAATATAAATATTGTAATTGTATTTGATGGTAGGAAGGTAGGAGAATTTAACTCACAACCATTTGGCAGCAATTCAAATGAAGAGCCTAGCAAGGACAAAACAGTTTATAGAAACATTTGTAGAAGTAGACTTTGGTGCACTCATGTATAAATTACAATTCTTTCAAGTAAGAAGTTCATTTTATACAGAGAGCTGAGAATAGTTATAAAGCTACAAAATCATGTGGCACCTGAATGGTACAGCTGAAAATAAAACCTAGGTTTTGCAACTCAAAGCTACTGTACTGAAGATCTGCAGACTTTTCTGAAAAACTTCATGTATATGTAATGTTACATCTAAGTACACAAGGTTTCCCAATAGACCCTTATCATCCAATCAAGTCTCTTTGTATATATTTTGAACATAGTGACATCCAGTAGAATCTTTGAAAACTTTCAGCAAATATTTTGTGCTAAGCAGGTCAGTGTTATTGTTGATGAAAACTGTAATTGATGTACACAATTAGAGTAGAAGCTATACAGAGCAATTTTGGACCAAATATTATTACATTCATTCATATAGATATTACCCCTTTCACACAAAAAAGGTCTCTTCTTTTGGACACAGGAACATAAATCATAGTCTTGTTTGATTTATCTGTCTGCAATTCTTCATTATTACAAGGAGCTACATTATCTATAAATGGCAGCAGACAAAGAAAACTTGATGTCATAACAGGTAGCATGGATCAGACACAGAAGATTCAATGTAGATATGACTGATAGCAGTTGCAAAAAAACACAAAACTTATTTTTAATAATGCTACTAGATGAAACTTTAGGTAGTTTTTATAACTTTTCTTATTACAGCCATTGAATAATTTAAAAATCCAACCTCGGTGTAAAGTGAAACTTGAATCTCTAATAGCACACACACACACACACACACACACACACACACACATCTCTATACATGCAGGTTTTCCCTTCTTCAGGGTGGAAAGACACTGGAGCAAAAAAGAGAATGATCAGTCCTCACTTCTTGGCTGGATCTTTGATCATCTACTCCCTAGTTGCTCTTTATGGCATGCTAGGGTATCAGTTGAACAGAAAAGAGGGGAGGAGAAAAAGATATTCCACACTAGTACAGCTGTAGTCAAGTTTGGGAGATATCTAGGTACAGAGGATAAACAGTAACGGTCACTTTCTGAGTTCCTTTAAGACTACTAGACTGGTCTAATAGCGAGTCCCATGATGAAGGCAATATCTCCCCTGATCCATACTTTTTAAAGCACTTCTCAAGTTGGCAGTGGTTAGCTCTTCGGTGCTCTGCTGGAGCTGGCTCATGCTTGCTGAAGAGGGCAGATTGTGTGCAGCTCTTCTTTTTATGATCCTGGAAAGATTATTTGACCTTATTTTAAAATAAGGGATACAAAATACTACGTCCCTTATAGTCTGGTTATAAAGAGAAATAGATGATACCTATAACATTGTACGTATGCAATAAATGTTTCCTCATATAATGGGGATTAAGAAGAGAAAGATGCTCTAGCGGTAGACATATTGCTGATCAGCTCAAATAAAAGCCACAGGCAATTTGGTATTTTGTAATATTTTATGTGTTATAGATTCCAAAGATGCTACTACATTCACCTTGAACTTCTCTACAAAATCCGCACATATAATTTGGAAAAGAATTAGGAAGAACAATCAATACTCAATCCAATTATCTTATCAATGTGTGACCAAATTAAGTTTGTAAAGAAATATTTTATTTGATTTATAGCTGTTACTCAAGGTAACCTCAAGAATATTTTTTTCTTAAAATATTGTTCTGCATAGAATTACACTATGTACTAGTGGTTCATATTTGAGTGAAAATATGAAGCAAATAATTTTTAATCATTGTATCTTTTAGTTAATGTTTAGAAAAGAGATTTGTGATGAAGTAAATGAGCTAGTTCAGGTATCATGGTTAACAATGAAGCCTGTATTTGGAATGCATTTATACTCATCACTTTGTTAGAGTACAGCTGTGGAAATAAACTATGACTTATGTAAAAAAAATCATAAGATTTTAAATTAAAATTTAACTGGCCTAGAACTCAAAAATACCTAATGATGTTTGTTAACTGAAATATAGGCAAAATAATACTTAATTTTGAGCCTTATCTTTTTATTCAAGGAGTAACACAAATCTAAATCTATTTATCTTTATCCTTTCTAAATGTTATAATAATCTATTTCTTTAATAAAATTTGTGAGTTTTTTAAACTTTATTGGTACATTTTAGGTATACATTATGATCACATTCATCATTGAGAATTTGTACCTGAAGGGGAACGGGAAAAAAACAAGAACTAAAAATTGTATTTTGTTTATCTGTGTGTTCTGGAACACTGATACAAGCAAAAGCTGTTTGCTTTTAAAATGCAACCAGTTGTAGATACAAGTTGGGAGTTTGTAACTACATAGTTATAATGGAACAGATTCTGAAAAGAAAAGTCACTGGTGAAAAGTTTTCAATTTTTATGATGGTAACTTTAACTTAGAAATTGGCTCACTTCTTTTCCCTGCATGCCACTGACACTGAATTCTGATTTATCATATTTATCTTCATTACTAGTAACTAAGTATTTAAGGACACAGGATGTCTTTTTGTTTATGTTATAAATCCAATGTCAAAGAGGAATATTTACCAAAACATCCATCAATCAATGATATTACATAAATCTTACCAGTTTGAAAAAAAAGTTGTTTCAAAAAAAAACTGAAGCAAATAAAATTAAGACGTGTTAAAGTTTATAGAGCTAGTAAATGACAGAGTAAACTCTCAAAATCAGATTGGTAAGATTACAAATTTCACAGCTCTCTTACAGTAGTAAATTAGCTAAATCAATCAGTCACTTAGTTAAGTACAAATTAATACCCATCTCTAGGAGGAAAGGTATAAGCACAAAAATAGTCTGAGTAGAGGTCACTTGATAATACTGAAGAATGAAACAATCTAAAACAGTGGTTCTTAAACTGCACGCTTTATGTGGACCTTTACAAGTGGACAATCTGTGACACCATCTGGTAGTTTTTTTCTGGCACCAAATAATTACTTTATTATGTATTATTTGTATAGATTACAGTTTTAGCCTTTGTTTCTAATTCCAGAAGAAGAATGTTTTGTTCTGTATGTTTACCCTGAAGAATTTCTACTTGGTATATTTACAGAAAATGGACAATCATTTGAGAAGTTTTGGAACATAACATTCCCCAAAATTTAATTTGTTTTTAGTTTTCCTATGGTGTGTCTGTTTTAGATAAAATGTCAATCACTAAATAATTATAATGCTCAAAGGTAGAATGGAGAAAAATATTTTGTGTGATACCTCAAGTGGTTCCCTACATTAATTTCATTTTATTTTTTGCCTGTTGTATTAGTTCTTATAGAGAAATAGATATAATAAGAATATATGTAGAAGAATTTATAAGATTGGCTTACACTGGCTGCCCAAAGAGTCAGCTGTGGAAGAGCGCAAAAAGTCTGTCCATGACCTGGGGATCCAAAAGATCCAATTGAAGGACTGGAGCTCACTGTAGTGTCCTGTGTGAGTCTGTAACAGCAGGCCAAAGGGTCAGCCATGGAAGGCTGAAGGGTCTGTGCTGGAAGTCAGGAGATGATGTCCAAGGTGAAAGCAATGGCTGAAGCTCTTCTGAAGAAACACAAGCAACCCTTGCTTCCTCCTTTCCCTTTCTATACCTTTCTGGTGATAATCCTGTTGGTCTTCCACACTAGAACTGTGTTGAGCCAATTTAGTTGGGAGTGTCTTACTCAAGTCAACACTATCAACCATCACATTTGTGACAAATGAAATTGGCTCACATGACCTCAAAGTTTGCCTTATATTCATATTTTCATGGTCATAGCTCTTATACCAATGAAGTAAAATATTTATAGTTATTATATAAATATATGTTTATCTTCCTACAGAAAATAATAATTTAATTTAATTTTTGTCATTTTCTGACATTTTATAGCATTTTGTTTCAGTATGACCCACATTTAAAAACTAAAAATATTCTTAATTTCATGTTTTAAAATTTCACCATGAGGTTTCACAAAAATAATTTGAAAAATAATGTATTTGCTTACATGTTAATTATGTTAACATTCCTGCCTCAATCTATTATTTCATTAGCTTATCCCCCCTATAACCGGCTTTTCATGTTGACAACTGAAAAAAGCATGAGCCACAGCAGTATTTTATCTATCAAATTGCCTCGAAATCTACAGTAGACTATGAAAAGTTATTCCCTTTCTCAGTTGCCTTTAACTGAAGCCTATGAGGCAGTATCTACATGGAATCATTCATGATCATCAACCTGGCCTTATTTCTCTTTGCTCTTTCATCTCTGTTAGTAATATGAGCTTGTTGATGCCTTTTGTCTTTTAGTATTTGTTTCCTTATACATAAAATAACTGAGGTAGAAAAAATAATCTCTTCTATTTTCAAGATGCACTAAGATTGGACATACTGATACAACAAGTACATAAATACATAGTCAATAAATATAAATCAAATAACAATTATGTGCTGGGTATATAATAGTTGAAAATGCTCCTGAGGTAACACATGATACTTGTCCCTTAGTTCTCAAAGCCTAGTGAAAGTGACAGAAGCATATGGAAATATCAAGATTTGTGTAGATCTGTATTTTCATGGATGTACATAATAAACTTTAGGACCTTAAGAGTGATGTGATTCACAGCTACTAAGGTTGTGATGGTAAAGGAGATACTGAAGTTATATCTGGAAAATTTTTTAGAAAGTATACACGAAGATGTGCAAAATGATTCCAAGAAGTGATTTGGGAGCTGAAAATGTAAAAAGACAAGGTGCAGGAGGCTCCTGTTGCCAAATGTAAGACAGGAAGTGAATGAGATCTGACAAGAAGTGCCAGGTGCACTAAGTTAGGCTACTATTGGGAAAGTGTAAATCCAGAAAAGGTATATAGATTTTCTCAAAAGTGAGAATGATCAAAGTTTTCTAAACAGTACATTGATGTGATCAGCATCACTTTACAAAAATAATCCTGCCCATAATGAGAGAAGTCAATTGGAACATGCAAATACCAAAAAAGTAGGTCATAATGGACATCTATAGAAACTTAATTATTGGTTAATTCATATTACTTTGCAGATAGATAAACAGAAATATCAACCTTTAGTGGACAACAAATAAACGAGTATTCAGAACTCAGTTTTTAACAGAATATGGAACAGCTACCTGCAAATTCTGATGATTAGATTTGTTCTCTACAGAGCAGTTAATCTCAGCTCTGAATAATATAAGGAATTCTCAAGGAAATTAGCCTCAAGGAGAGTCCTACGGAAGATTTAATATTTCCTCAGTTATTATGATGTCCTTTATCATAGCTAAATTTAATTTTTACCTTTGGAGATGGCTAGCTTGTCCCTTTTTCTCTCTGTCACACTGCTTTTCAACAGAAGTTTCTATACTACAAAATGTCCTAAATTTCTATAAACCGTTGTAGCCAATATTTAGCTATGTATTGAGCATTTGAAATGTGGCTAGTGTTACAGAAAAATTGAAAATTTAATGGTTCATAATTTTAACCTAATATAAATACCTACATGTGGTTAGTGGTTATACAGTTGGCTATATACTAACCAGTTTCAAACCAAAAATATGAGGATTTCCTTTGTTCTTAAGATGGGAGAAAATTATACTATATGATCATTTGGTACAACATTCTCTTCTATGTGTTTGTAAACATATATGTGAATGACAAGGAGATCAATTACTTGAGCTTTCCTATCAAAAATAAGTTATATGAAAAGTTACTTATTGATATTTACTGTTTTTAAGATTATACGCTCAACTATAGATAGATAGATAGATAGATAGATAGATAGATAGATAGATAGATATGTGTGTGTGTATATTTATACAATATAAACTGATACCCATGAGAACTCTCAGAGGCTAATTCTATGTGAATGTCCATTTGACAGGCAAAAAACCTGTGGCAAAAAATAGTACTATTTCCCAAGACACGGAGAGTATGTTATAACAAAGTCTCTGTTAATAGCAATGATGACAAGCACAATCATAATAGCAATAAGTACTTTTAAATAATTAATCTTTATTCATTCAAATCTATTTGACTCTAGGCCGAAATATTGCAAACACACTGTACTACTCTTTTTTTTTTTTTTTTTTTTTTTTGGTCAACTGAATATTTTGAAAATGCTTATCATGTTAATTTTAATAGTGCTATTTTCTGTTTGCATGAGTCAAGAATATCCAACCAACATGATTTAAACCAAAGACAACTTATTTAGATAATGCAACTGATGATCCCAGGAGTAAAAGGAACATACATAAGGTACTACTTGATCAGCCTTAGAATGTCACTAGGGCCTCTTTATCACCTTGTTCCTCTTTCTTCATGATGCTTATAGAATTCCTTCACTTTTTGTCAAAAATAAAAAATACAGTAAGAAAGAGCAACTAATCATTCAGCTGTCTCACCAAAGGTTTCATTTTATTTCCTGGTGGACTGATGATATAACTATCAAAAACTAATCCCCGTGTCCAGGGGAAAGGCAGGTTCTTAAATTACTTAACCAAAGCTTCTTATGTTTTTAGTCATTCCATTCTAACAGTGTGGGTTGAAGAGTGAAGCTTTAGAGGAGCGAATATTTTACAGGGAAATCTTGGACCAAGGAGCAGAATTTTATTCTTGCAGACATAGGCATAGATAAGAACTTTATGAACAGATTTCTACTTACACAAGGAATAATATCAACAGTGAACACACGGAAATAGTTCAAATTAAAAATTTTCTGCACAGCAAAACAACCAAGGAAATAAAGAGAAAACATAAGAATAAGAAGTAATTTTGTCAGCCACTCCTCAGGAGACTACTATCTAGAATATATAAGAATATCTCTAGAATATATAAGAACGCAAACACATTAGACTCCCCAAAATAAAAGACCAGATCAAAGTATAGGCAGTATAAATGAATGGACACAGTTCAAAATATGAAGTAAAAATGGAAAACAGGTACATGAAAAATAATTTGGCACTTAGGCAATTAAATAGAAATCTAGAGAACACTCAGATTTCATCTTACTCCAGAAAGAATGTCTATCATCAAAGACCCGCAAAAGAACAGATTCTGGTCAGGTGTGGACAAAAAGGAAACCTTCTACACTGTTATGGGAAAGTGAACTTGTGCAACCACTATGGAAATCAATATGGGGATTCTTCAGGTAACTAAAAACATAGATTCCATTTGACTGAGCTATACCTCTATCTATCAGGTGTCTTCCCAAAAGAGATACATCATATTACAATGATACCCTTGTTTATAGCAGCATAACTCACACTACGTAAATCTTGAGCCAGCTTACATTCCTATCAACAGAAGAATAGATAAAGAAAATGATTTACATATACTATAAAAATTATATATGTGTGTGTTTTTTTCTTAAATTCTTTTATTGGTACATTTTAGGTATACAACACATTTACATTTCTCATTGGGATCTTGTACCTTTACATGATACACCTTGCTTCTTATTTTTTCCCCATTCCTAGCCCTCCCTTCACCCTCTCCACCCTTCCCTATTTACAAAGGCTTTGTTTCCATTTTTTCCATTTCTCATCATTTTTCCTTTCCCTTCTTTCCTTTCCCCTGCCCCCCCCACACTACCCCACCCCTTTGGACCTTTTCTTCCCATTTTGTATTATCAATTATTCATTCTAATCATTGGTACATTTTAGGTATACAATATAATGGCATTCATCATTGGAAATTTGCAGCTTTACATAATCTCTCTTGGTTCTTATTTTTCACCCTTGCCCAGCCCTCCCTTCAACCCTTCCATCCCTCCCTACTTACAAAGATTTTGTTTCCATTTTTCCATTTTCTCATACTAATTCCATTCCCTTCTTTCTTTTCCCCTACCCCTCCCATTTCCCCTTCTCCTTTGCCCCTTTTCTTTCTATTTCACATTACCTTCTATACATTTTAGTCCTTATTTACACTTTCAGTTTATCACACTAGAGAAATTATTCGGTATTTATACATGTGTCCTATTTATTTCCCTTAAGAGTATCACCTCAATGTGCATCATCCATTTAGCTATAAAAGTCTCTAATTTCTCATTTTTTATGGCTGAGTAGTGCTCCATTTTATTTTTTAAAATCCCCACATTTTCTTTGTCCAGTCTCCGGTGTTTGGAAACATTAGCCATTGCAATTAGATAAGCAAAAGAAATAAAAGGAATAAAGATAAGAAATGAAGAAGTCAAATTGCCATTATTTGCAGATGACATGATACTCTATATAGAAGACCCCAAGAACTCCACCAAAAGTCTTCTAGACTTAATAACCAAATTCAGTCAAGTAGCTGGATACAAGGTTAACACAAAAAAATCAATAGCTTTCCTCTACACAAATGACAGACTCACTGAGAGAGAAATAGGGCAAATAATTCCTTTTACAATAGCATCCAAAAACGTGAAATTCCTAAGAATCAATCTAATGAAAGAAATCAAAGACCTCTTCTCTGAAAACTACAGGACTCTGAAAAGAGAGATTGAAGATGATATCAGAAAATGGACAGACATCCCCTGCTCCTGGGTAGGAAGGATCAATATAGTGAAAATGGCCATACTTCCAAAACTGCTATATAAATTCAATGAAATTCCATTGAGATCCCAGCAGTATACTTCACAGACCTTGAGAAAACAATCCAAAAATTCATTTACAACAAGAAGATAGCAATAGCAAAAGCAATTCTAGTTAACAGAGACATGGCAGGGGGTATCACAATCCCCAACTTGCAACTACACTATGAAGCTACTGTGATAAATACAGCATGGTACTGGCAAAGAAACAGACCTGAGGACCAGTGGAACAGATTAAAAGATGCAGAAACAATGCTAGACACACTCAGTGTGTGTGTGTTTGAATCACTCCAGAAAGAATGGCTGTTTTCAAGAAATCAAGCAATAACAAATGTTGGTGGGTCTGTTAGTAAAAAGAAACCCTTCTCCACTGTTGATGGGAGTGTAGACTGCTTCAACCACTGTGGAAATCAGTGTGGAGATTCCTCAAAAACCTAAAACTAAAGATTCCACTCGACCCAGCTATTCCTCCTCTTGGTATCTTCCTGAAAGATTTAAAAGCATCATATTATGGCGATATATCCACACCTGTGTCTATAGCAGCACACTTTGTAATAGCTAACTTGGAAATAGCTCAATTGCCCATCAGCCAATGAATGGATAAAGAAAATGTGTGGTTTTTTAAACATGCAATGGAGTACTACTCTGCCATAAAGAAGGATGACACAATTCTAACTAAATGGATGCACTTTGGAGCCATACTCTTAAGTGAGACACATTGGACACACATGTTTAAATACCACATTGTTTCTCTGGTGCAAAAATCTAAAAGAGGAAATAAGGACCAAAATATATAATAGATACTGGGAAATGGGAAGAAAATGTTAAAATGGGTAGGGGAACAAAGGAAGGGGGAGGGGGAAAGTAATGAAGGGACAAGAAAAAGAGAACAGAAGGAAAGAAATAGAAACAAGCTTTTGTAAATAAAGAGGGGAAGAGGGTTCAAAGAGAGGAGGGGAAACAAGAAAAAAAATAAGCATCAAGATAATATCATGTACAGATACAAATTCCCTATGATGAGTGAGATCGTTATGTATATTTAAAATGTACCAATAAATATTTTGCTCCAAAAAAAAAAAAGAAAAGGATGGCTCAAAAGATACCTAAAAAAGAAGAGAAACTAAACCATGAAGATGGATACATTTGTTTGGGTTATATGTAAGTAAAGGGATGCAGCTTGAGAACATAACACTAAGAGAAATGAATCAGACACAGAATGCTAAATTTTACATGGTTTTCTGTATATCAGAAACCCAAAATATAAATGATTTCTGAGAAGAGAAAAATTAGGTGATAGGAGAAGAGAAGATAAGCAGTGCAGAGATAGGAATGGGATCTGAGAATGCGGGCAGATGGAAGGGAGGTTACAGAAAGGTAAGTAAAAAGGATTGTGATGCAATATGTATATGTACCAAAAAAATTTTTAAAAAGTAAAAGAGAAAAAGTTTGACATAGAGTGGACAACAGATGCTAAATAAAGAAAAACTAAATTCAAAACAGCCAGTGAGAGTATATAATTTCTTAGAGACAGGTCTTCATTTTCAGTTGAGAAAGAATATTTGGACCCCTTGGTAATTTAGGAGAAAGGAATTCTTTTAAAATGTTTTTACAATTATTTTGTCTTGAAGTAAGCTTTCATTTGTAGAAGATATGCTAGGAATGTCCCCATGTATCCTGCACTGATCTCTCTAGAGCCTAAACAACTATGATATATTTATGAAAACTAAAAACCATTGTTATTTGTCTTAATAAAATTAATGACTTGATTCAAATATTTTGAGTGTTTCCAAAATCCTGCTGTTGATCTATTCAAACATCAAATGCTATATCACCTTTGTCATTCTCCATCCCTTTAATCTCCTCCTCTGTGAGCGGTTGATTTATTTGTCACCTATGACTGTGATACTTTGCAGAACAATGGATGGTCATTTTGTAGATTATTTGCAGAGTTTGATGTTTCCTTATAATAGCCTGGAGGTATGGATTTCGAGAAAGGGATGTATAGCATAGAAGTGTAAAGTTTTACTTGCTGCAGAATATTAAGTGGCACATCACATCAAAATGATTTGTCGTTGTTCACAAGGAATACTTGGTTAGGGAGATGTCAGCTGCTTTTCTTCATGCAAAATTTCTCTGTTCCATTTTACATTGTGCTTGTAGAAGCAATCCACTAAGAGCAGCCTCATTAAGAAGAGGGATTTAAACTCTCCCTTTGCTAAGTAAGGCACACAGAAGAATTTGTGACATGTATTTATCCATGTCCTCTCTAGATTTGTTAATCATGTCGTGAACCATGAGCACAATCTTTGCTGTTATCTGAGTAATTATTTCTGATTTCATTTTTCCCAGATCCTCTTTTGTTGCCAGTTCAGAGAGTCCAGGTGGTTGAGTATCAGAGTGTTCCATCTCATTTCCCTTTGGGGTTGCCATAGGTGATCTGGAAGTCTGTTTTTGAGGTTTGTTTATGTGTCTTCTCATTTCCACAGGGAGGGGATCTTCTGGTGCCCACGCGGCTCACCTTCTGTGCCCTAGGAGCTTGGGATGGAGGGGGGGCTTCCTTCCGGGTGCTGGGACCCGCTGAGCTTCTCTGCCCTAGGAACCTGGGATGGAGGCGGGGAGCTTCCTTCCAGGTGCTGGGACCGGCTGAGCTTCACTGCCCTAGGAGCCTGGGATGGAGGCGAGGAGCTTCCTTCCGGGTGCTGGGCTTGTGACATATATTTAAAGTAAATAGCACTTAGTCAACATTGGAGGAAACATTCTGAGACTATGCAAATGTCATGTTTCTCCTTAATGTGCATTGAATTTAGCATTCACTGATGTATCTTGCATGTGCCAATTATCTGTGTTCTATATTCTTTTCTTTTTAAAAATATTTCTATAGGTTTAGAGATTTTTATCAGTATGTAATATATGCCAATTTTTATATTTGAAATTATTGTCTTAAATGATCTAAAGATTAAATAATTGCTAGCGAGAATAATCAAATAATGCCAAGTTATCATACTTTATTTTTGGATGTAATGACACAAGCACTTCTTAAGTTATAAACTCTTTAAAGATGAAACAATACAAAAACATCACCTTTAAAATTTCTACTCTCAAAGAAAAAGCCTGAATTAAATTTGGCAGTTATATTTGGTAAGACATCTGATAGCTATTAGGTTCATTTAAATATACATTTAACCCTTTTTAAATTTTCCCATAAATAATCTTGTTGAAGAAAAATTCAATTGAAATAGCTTATCTTGGTAAATTAGGCATGAATCCATTTGTCTTTTGTTTTGTTTCTTTTGGCAATGAATATTATAGTTGAGTGGATGCAACTGACAAAAATATAAAGTATTATCTTGGCATGAATTTTCTCATTTTTGTGAGTACATTAATCAAATTCATCACATAAATTTGTTAATCCTTGTAAAACATAGCTTATAACTTTGAACATGTAGACTTGGCCAAAATTTCTTATATTCTCAGAAGCTTTTGAAGTAACTGGATAAGTCCTAAAACATATTCACAAATTTAACAATGTTGTTGAACAATATTATGACACCTGCTTCATCACATGTGCTCTCTTTTTCTTTCTGCTAATTATTTGACTAACCTCTTTTGACCATGTTTGTTAAAAAGTAAAATACCCATATTCTTGTTCTCTGGAGATGAGGAGAGAACAGTGGTCCAAGGTTGGTTATGATATCATTCAAAATCCCATTGTTCTTGAAGTGCGAAGTATCACTGTGCCCTCCTAGAAGTCATTTATAATTTAGGTCATTGGCACTGCATATGTTTTCTACTTCAGTATTTGTTTGTTTAGCAGATGCTTTTGAGTACATACTAAGTAACAGACATGAAAGTAAGCATTTTACAAAGACCAATTCACTTAATTTGTGTGTGTTTATGTTTGTGGCATGAAGATGTTCAGACTGAAAAACTATTTGGATAAAAACTTTCTTTCAAAGTATTTAGTGTCTAGTTGATCGAATTTATAGTTGCCCTAATCTAAATAGTTTGCTTCTGAGATATGAACACCGACATTGTTGATCCAACCAAATTTCATAAAGTACAACATCCAAAGTGTTTAAAATAGGCCTGGAACCTACAGTAGAACCTTTATTGAATCTAAAGGATATTGAACTGTTTGAATAAATGTCTAGGGGCTCTGAAAATACATGTCTAAAAGCAGAGTGGAGATGTGGACAAACACAAGATATTGAGCTTTTAAAAGAAACAGATTCTTAGGGATTTGCCTTTAATATTATGTGCATTAGGAAATTGAGAATTTAAAATTTAAAAAAAGCAAAAGTACATAAAATGTATAGTAAGGAATGCAGGTAATGAAATTTCTGGTATACAAATTTTGTCTGAAGATGTGCTTGCACTCCGTTAATGGGTAATAAGTGTGTTGTAATTCTGGATTCTTGCATGCTGAAGTTAAGCTTTGAGTTCTATATTAGAATAATAAAATTAGTAAATTCAATATCAATGGCTGAAGGTAAAAGTATATCATGCATTACTATGCATTTTTCATATATACTAAAATGTATATAAAGGAAAATAATGAATAACAATTACAGAAAACACAGTATGTTTATCACACTGCTAAGCAAACCTCTAAGTACTCCTCCTAGATTTAATCTTTCTGTCTCAGCCATTCAGAGTAACTACCTCATTCTGTGAAAACTCCTTGGTCTTCCATCTATTTTTTACCATATATATCACTATAATAAAGTTTGAGCTTGGCTCTAATTTCATGTTATTGTAATCTACATATTTTATTGTAGTATACTTAACTTTCTCAAAAATTTACTTTGAAGATACATTCTCTACATTTATTCATGAAATTACTGTGCATTCACTTCCATACCTGACTGATATTTCATTTTCTAAACAGACCGTAATTTGTAATTGCTATGTATTTGAAGGATTTTCTGAGTTTTGGGGATTTGTTTTGGAATTTGTAAGCAGGTTGACTTGTGTTTGTGCATATTAGTCTATTTATTTATTTTCAATTAAATTTATTGTTTAATGCTATTTTAATGAAAGTTAACAGTCTCATTATTGCAACCTAGATTTGATGAACTTTAAACTTATGTGCATATTATGTATTTCCAGATAATATCAGAAGTTACAAATTTATTCTTCCAACCTACCTTTCCCATTTTGTAAACATAGTGGTGATGAAATGTTCTATTGAACATAGTTATGTCCAAACATTCAGATTTTGCCTCTGACTAACTAAGCATTCAGATCTAGCACTATGATGGCAGAATGTTGTTATGCCAGAGAGAATAAATCTAAAATACTTACTTTCTGTTCCTTTACAGAAAAAAGTTTGCCAATCACCATGACACTTAGACACGAAATTTATTTTCCTAGATGGAAAATGTTAATTTCACACTTGCAGCAATTGTGTCCTACAGACCAGTTGATTTCAGCTTTACATACAGCTTTTCTCTTAGAGAGCCCTATTTGAGGCTTCTGACTTTTCCTGCTATCCCATATATTTCACGCAGGTGCCTAAGAACAACAAATGCTGCCATGGGCATAGTGGAAATTCTCATAGCAAAAGTTGTTTCCCAAGCATGTTTCTGCATACCATTATTTTTGTCTCTTCATATATCTTCCTTTTTGTACTACCTCATTATTTACACACACACACACACACACACACACACACCCTTTTTTAAATGATCCTTGAATTCAGACTTTTAGCTAATGTATAAGAACTGTTCATTTAGTATGTCACCCAGCCAAAAATGAAGGTTAGACTTAATACGTTCTGTAAGATTTTGACATTTGTTCACTATGAAACATTAGGAATGGAAATAAGATTGGAACAAACATCAGAAAATTCAGCTGTACTGAAGAGACTGTGACATGGTAGCCAGCTGGAAAATATAGTTAATTTATATAATCCAAGAATCTGTTAGTGTTTTCCTTACTGTTTTTGTTCTGCTTTTACAGTTCTAGAATTCTGTGTTACTTTGAAATTACATCCCTCTGAAATAGAGAAAATAATTTAATTAGAGGATCCAAATGCCATATCCCTCTGAGGTTATAGATGCAACATACTAAATCATTACAAAACTATCTATTTATTTGTGCATGGTATTTTTTCTTATACAGAAATACCTCGGTTCACCAACACTTCTGTTCATAAATAATTTGGTTCACAGACAGAAGTGTCAGGGAAAATTTTGCATCCATTCTCCAACTGCATCTAATGACTAACACGAATTAAGTTTGTGAAATAAGGTACGGCTGTACTTGGAAAATGACTTCTGCATAATGAATCTTAAAATTAGAAAATATGTTTTTTAAGTTTTTTTTTTGGAGATGAGGTCTCACTATGTACTTCAGGCTGACCTTGAACTCACTATGTAACCCAGGCTCGCCTCAACCTCATGGCAATCCTTCTGCCTCAGCCTCCCTTCTGCTGGGATTATAGGCATGCACCACCACACCTATCTGAAAATGTGCTTTATGGAAAGTATTCTTTGTTATATATACTCCTCAATAGCATGGGTATTAATTTTCCCTGTGAAAAATTTCATTTACACATACTCATTTCACATATAGGAGTGACAGTACAGTGTATCTTTTTAAAAAATTATGTCTATGAGAAACTTACCACATATTACAAATTTAAAATGTTACTGAGTGTGTATCATTACTATTTTCCAAATGATAGTGATAACAATTGCTGTGCTAATTTAGAGTGATTTTATAACAATTTTATATTAAATTGTTGAAAGATTTTCTATTTGTAAATATCAATCAAAAATAAAGAATAAGCTGATGAGAACTGTGCAAAGTTCTGCCTCAATTACTTTTCTGTAGCTCTGGAAAAAAAGAATTTTTATAAAGCTGATATATCTTTACAGCACTTCCATGCCTTTCTGGTGGTCACATTTTTCTTAGTATGACACAGCAAAGGCCTGAGACCTGGAGCATTCATCTCCTGAAACGGTTCAACTGTAGCCATCTAATTTTGACTTCTTCATTATCTATGCCATGCTTATAGGGTACCTAGCGTGTATATGGTGAGTCTTTATATCAATGAAACCAATCTTGTACACAAAAATATAAAATATTTTAATAAATCCTTATAAGATAATTGGAAATTATACATTAAATATTATTAATGAATCTCCATTAATAATTCCATGACTAGAATTCTTATTAACCACCGCACAACTATAACAAACTAGACAGCAGACTATGCCCTCACTGTCTTCAACTTTTTTTATTTTATTTTTTTTGGTACCGGGGATTGAACTCGGGTCATTGTGTTTGCGAGGCACTGAGCTAAATCCCTGGCCCAAAATGTGGGGGTTTTTTGTTGTTGTTTGTTTGTTTTTTTGGTACTGGAGATCAAACTTGGGACCTTGTGCTCGCGAGGCAGGTGCTGAAACCACTGAACTAAATCCCCGGCCCCAATTTTTAAAATACTTAACAAATTCTTTAAACTTTAGCAATATATCTTGAGCTAACATTGAAGCAAATTATTCAAGAACAAATAATGTGGGTATCTAGGAAGGAATTTGATTGTGATGTAAATTGGTATGTCCATTTACATATTGGTACGCATAGCAATTACTATGATAATTTTATTTCCTGAAATCTAGATATTTTTGTCAAAATTCCTTCTATGTGAGTTCAACAGTTATCAATCCACAATATTCAGACTAATAGTATCAGTATCATCTTGGAACTAGTTAGAAATTACAGAATCCTACTCCAGATCTACCGACTGGGAAATTCTGGAGGGTGAGGCTAGCAATTTCAGTTTTAACACATCCTCTATGTGATTATAATACATGTTAAAACATGAGAATCATTCTTCTCATTCCAAAATCTTCAGTTGAATGTGCTCCTCCTAATATTATTCACACTATATAAAATGACATGTCAAAATGATGGGTTTACACTGATGGACATATAGGCTATTTCCCAGATTTAACTATTATGAATTGTGCTATTATAAACATAGGTACCTATGTATCACTGTCATATGATGTCTTTAACCCTACAGTGCTACTCTGCAATAAGGAAGTTTGATAAACGAGTCATTTGCGGGAAAATAGATACGCCTAAAGGCTACAATGCTAAGTGAAATAAATCACACATACAAGCTTAAGTATCATATGGTTTCTTTTACATGAGAAACCCAAAATATAAAAAAAGCAAAATAAAAAATAAGCAGTAGGAAGTAAGTAGATAGAACTTTCTCAAATGTGAAGGGGATTAAAAGATGAGGGAGTGAGGAAAGAACAGGGTAAGGGGATACAAAAAAAGAATTGAGACGTGTCAAGTACATGTACCAATTACCCACAGGGAATGTAATAATTATATACTGCAAACATGTATTCATGAAAAATAAATACCAAAAAAAATGATATATAGAGAGAGTTAGTATAATATAGTGAAAATACAAGTAAGAAATGAATAAAAACTAATTGAAACATGCATAAATAACTAATCATTAAAATACTCTTTCTGGACAACTTAAGGAACTACATAAAACTGTGCTCAGTTATTCAATTTTGAAATATTTAACAGGAATAATAAATTATTAGAAATGCAATATTAAACCAAAAAGCTTCATTTCAATGACCATTGAAAATTGCATACAAAGGCAAAACTTTTCCCTTAGCAATTACTGAAACACATTTTAGTACTTCAAGTATCTGTGTTAATGATAAAAAGAACAAGAATAAAATTATTCAAAGAGGAAGAGAAGCACTAGGGATGATTTTAAATAATCAGAATCATTGAGAAACTATACATTTCAAGTTCTCCTACTATTTTTTCCATTAAGAGTTGCATAAATTTTCAGTATTACTTTATATATAATCCTAAAATAATTTGTTTATATTAACAATATTTGACTTAACTTGTTTTTCTTTTATTTGTGCTTTAGAGGGTAGGTACACACTCTATTGGTTTATACTAGTCAGGTACCTCTGAATGTTTCAGCACACATGTTGGCCATCCTCCTGAACACGTGGTTTTATCTGCTTACATATCTAGTCTGTGCTTTGCACTTTTTAATCTATATAATCCTCTCTTTCCAATTTCTGCATCCAGTTTATTGAAATGGAAGTCACCTCATATGATTGAATTTTATCTTACCTGAATTAATTTTAATTGGTTAGTCTATATTTTTTCTAAACTGAATGTTTTGTTTATTAGTTTTCCCATATGGAAACATCAAAATAGGTTACCAACACAGTTCAAAAATATTTCAGTTTTTATAGTATTTCTAGCACTGAAATTTTAGAAACCAATTTTCCTTTTAAATTCCAACAAACAAAGTTAATGCATACAAAAGATAGTGCAATGATTGACCTATTTGGATTTTTTATTGGATCAAAATGGCTAAAAACCACTAAAAATGGGCCATATTTACTTATATGAAATTATTCAACAGCTAATTCTTTGCACAATGTGAAGCACAAATGTTCATTAGGGCAAACAAGTAAATATGGAGTTATTATACAAGCAAAGCAACAAAACTTAATGAAAAAAAATAAATATATAAAAATTGAAGGTTTTAGCCAAAACACTCTATAGGATAATGTAGGATTTCAACTGGATAAGTCTCCTCTTTAAATGTATAGTGCATTTAAAAATTATCAAGCATGTTCTCACACATTAATTAGATATGATTAAAATAATATTAAATGTTAATGTATCTCTCAAACTTAAGATGATGGAAATTAAACATCAGATCATTCTAACACTACTATCGGCCTGTCTTTGGACTTCACTGTTCCAGTGAATTCAATTCCCACTGGGAATTCAAGTCCCAGTGAATGGTAATTCCCTTCTTCCAACTACGCAAAATTTGGTTTGATTACTTTCTCTTTAACCACACCTTTAACTTATGAGCCATTACACACTTACGCTCTACCTTCAAAAGTAGTACAGAATCAGATTACTTTTTATCAACTCTACCATTTCTATACTGGTCAGAGCTACCACTACGTCCCACACAAATTTTATCACTTACTCTTAGTGAATCTGCTGTTTCCAGACTAATCCACCTTTTATTTAGTTTCAGTATCTGTGCTCAGGAGATGATGTTTAAAAATAAATCTGATTGTGGAAGCATCATCTTTCATAGATGTAATCCAAATGTAATATCCTAACAAAGGTCTACACGCACATAAGAGACATGTCCTCTCCTTCACTTTATGAAACCCCTACCCGGGCTACTCTGCTGCACTCTACTCATTTTGATACCTTGTTATTCTTCACATATGCTAGGCAAGCTCTTGCCTTAGAGCTTTCGCCCTGCTACTCCAGCCAACTCTTCCGCCACACAGTCTCATGATTTATTCTTTCACCTTTGTCCAGCAATTGATGGAATGTTAACCTTTCAGTGAAATCTTCCCCAGTGATTCTCCATAATATTTGAAGTCGACCCCATCACTCTCTATTTTCCTTCACTGATTTACATATCTCCTCAACATCTCTCTCCATCTAGCAAAATGAACACCCGTGAATGTCCATTTCATATGCGTTTATATGGGTAGACTACATTTCCCAAATATTTAGTCAAACATTAGGCTAGATATTTCTGTGAAAGTGTTTTTTGGATAAAAATGACATTTAAATCAGTACACTTTGAGTAAAGCAGATTACTCTCATAATGTGCTACCTTAATAGAGAAAATATTGATGTCACCCAGGAAGAGGGGATTCTACCGGCAGACTAGCTTCAGACTCTACTCCTAATCCTTCCTTGCATCTCTGGATTTTGTGCTTGACATATATACACACGTCTCTCTCTATATGCACATGTATACCACACATACATATACATAGACACACACATGTGCATATATATACGCATATGTACACACATATGTAAAATGTTTTCAGTTAACAATAATGACGACTCAGATAAAACTCGTTGTCTATGATAATGGCACTGTGTAAAGCTTATACACACATATGTATACTAGAATATAAAATGTAGACTCCTTGTGGATAAAGGCTTTCCTCATTTTCATTTGTTTGTCTTGAATAATGTTTTACCCTATTTGTCATATGAAAAATAAATATAGTTGATTTAGACCTATCTATACTTTCCTGAATGATCCAGAGAAATATTATTTTTAATGTAAATGTGAGGAACCAGGTCTCAAAGAGGTGAGTGGCTTGGCTTTGCCACTCATATAACTTATTAAAGAGGGTTAACATTTAGGTTAAATCATTAATTATTAGCTATTTATTTCCTAAACATAGTTGAAACCTTGGTGTTAGAGCTTATATCCAGATGTCTCCCAAACATCATGGGGTCATAGGTGGGGTTTTCAGAAGTGGCTGGACCTAGGGTGTGTGATTCTGGGATCAAGGATGTAATGCTGGAATTGATCCATGGTGTGATGCTAGGATTAAGGCTGCCCCACCCTGGGTGTGAGTGCTACCCACTCTTAGGGTAAGTAGCATGGATATGTAGGGGCAGTTAGAGAGGAATGCAGGTAGGGACATAGGTCATGATCTGGGTGGCTGATTGTTACAGAAATGACCACATGCTTACTCTGTAGTGTGCACTTCAGGAAACTGCCTTTTGTGAAACCTTTACATGCATTTACCATGTGCCCTTAACCCTCTGATCTTTTGCTCATTCTAGAAACAAAAGTTAGTATGCTCCTCACTTCAGCAACACTTACACAGAAACAAAGGCTGATTACACCAATAGGCCTAGATTACACCAATCAGTGAAACAGTTATTTTTAGAGACCCACTTACCCCTGTAAGTGTGAGTACCCTTCCAAAAGACCCATGGGAAACTCAGTCAAATTTCTCCTCCCTTGTAGCATGCTACCTGGCAGCTTTCCCTAAATTCTCGATATTATAAATAAACTTTTACTTTGCACTATTTTAATTTCAGACTTCCTCATTTTCAACCAGCCTTATCTTTCCCATTTTTCATCTGAGGCTTTTGCATTGAGCCAGCCTCACCTTACTTCTTCATTCTTTGCTGGAGTGTGACCATGAACCTGAGGTTGGAGAGTAAGGAGAGTCAGGAGACCTAGCCCCTCAAGGACCTTTCACAAGAGGCTACAAATACAATATAAGGAGCAGAAGGAGGGTCGCTGCTTGGCACTTGCTGCTTGCTGCTTTGTTTGTCTTCTGCCTGCCATGAACTGTTTCTCCTCTGTGATGCCTGTCTCTCATGCCACCCTGCCTTGGAGCCAACTAACTATGGACTGAAACCTCTATGAACTGTGAGTTAAATAAACCTTTCCTCCTTTAACTTTTGATTATCAAGCATCTCAGCAATAAGACACTTGATAATTTTCAGATGTAGGTTATAAAAGACATTTGTATCGCTTTTGGCATATTAGGAGTTGGTAGTTCTGGATCTATCCCCTAGAACTTGGTCAATCAGCTACAATTGCAAACTAGTACATTTTACCTCTCAAAACACATTTTACTCCTGAATCTTATGCTTTTTGTCTTATCTTTAGAATAAACTCAAGTCCACCTTATACTTAATTTCTCCTGTAAGAGCTTTGTTCTAAACGGCAGTGCTCATAACCCCCACTTAGTCCTCTCTGCATTCTCATGCCTTAGGTTGCCATTTATATTTTTGAGGGCATGGTCATCCTCTTACTTCATAAATAATTGTTGAGTACATACTGTTATACACTAAGTATTTTGTACATTGACAATAAAGCGATGAATGTGACAACTCAATTTATGATTTCAGGAATCAGAGAGTAAGAGAAACAAACAAGCAAGTAGAAATAAATAATAAT
Organism: Heterocephalus glaber; assembly: GCF_053883595.1. Lineage (NCBI taxonomy): Eukaryota > Metazoa > Chordata > Mammalia > Rodentia > Bathyergidae > Heterocephalus > Heterocephalus glaber. The sequence goes on along the minus strand of NW_028258151.1, from coordinate 26,459,931 downwards.
ATTTGAAGAAATTAAAAAATGTATATACATGATTTAGAATGAAGGGATAATCCTTGGTTATACAGGTCAGACAAGATATTTAAGAAAAATCTTCCTGTAAAGATGACATTGAAGCTGAAGCCTAAATAACAATAAAAAATGAGCCAAAATGAAAGGTTTCATTTTGTCCACTCAATATTTTCAGTCTTTTTATAATCTCCAAGATAGTTGTCAAATATTAGTTGAGAATATTGATTTTAGGGAAAGAGAAGACAATGTGTGTATTAAATTGATCATAATCAATATGAAATATCCTACAGGATTAGCATTCATTTACTCATTTACTACTTATTTATTTACATAGTGTTTGCTTTGAGAAATACTTACAGTATTGAGTTTGCATTAAATACCAGCTGCAACTATAAGCAATGCAAGTAAAACAAAATAAAACAGAAGCAAAGCAAAAATTACTTCATTTTCTGGGACAACCTGGCATATACAACTTAGGGGAAGGGTTTATTTTGGGTCATGGTTTCAGCAATTTCATTCCATGGTTGGCCTGCTCCAAGGCAGAAACATCATGGAGGAAGAACATGGCCAGGGAAAGCTGCTCACCTCACAGCTGCCAGGAAGTAGAAAGAGTGGGGAAGATCTGGAGAGAGAGGAAAGAACCAGGATGAGAATATAGGCTTCCACGTTATTCTCCCAATGAATTACGTCTTCCAATCAGGCCCCATCCTCCAACAGCATATTCCGCTCTGAACTCATCAATGCATGATCCTTCAAGAAGATTAGAAACCACTCTCATGTCTAATCATCTTCCCAAAGCCAGACCTCTGAACATGTGAGCCTTTCAGGGGATGTTTTTTTATCTAAACCATAACAAAAATTAAAACATTCAATTGAGAATGATAGAAAAATATAAGCAAATATGTAAGATAATATTGATTAAGTATCACACAAAGTAAAACAGGTAGATACAGATATGAGTAAATGTCATGTATCATTTCTGGATGGTCAAGAAAGGCTCTGAACAGTTCAAATTTGTTCACTATGCTAAGTGAAATGAATAATATATTGATGCATGTATTCCAAAAGTGGAAATACCCAGTGAAAAGTTTCTGAAGTAGAGATGTGACTGGAAGCATAGATAGCAGAACGGCTAAGTGTGCTCAAAAGGAGGGAACAAGTGGTAAGAGGCACACAGTCTCTAACGTTCTTGCTATATAATAAATCCAACTCATAATACTGCTCCCTGCATTTTATGCAAGATTGATTAGTCTTGCATTACTGCATTGACAAAATAGTTATAGCTCATATTTATTCTGAAGATGAAAGTAACTATACTGCAGCTGTGTGGAATATGAGGTAGGAAGGGGATTGAGAGAAATTACACATGGTGTTTTTAAAATTTTTATACTTCTGTACCTTCCAACTTTAACAATCCTCAGACTCTGGGAGACTGAGAAGGATCACAAGTTCCAACCCAGCCTACGCAACTTAGTGACCATTTGAGACCTTGTCTAAGAATTTCACAGAACTTAAAAGGGCTGGGAAAATGTCAGTACAAAGGCCCTGGCTTCAAAGCTCAATACAGCACACACATACCTGAGCATATTTACATTTTTACCGGGAAAAATCTATATCAGATAATACCAAATGATGAAAACATAACCATCTTTTACATAGGTTTAACATGTGCTAGGACATCAAATACATCTTCTGGATCCTTTGCAGCCAAATATATAGTCTAACTGGATACTGTAAAGGAAGAAAAAGGTCCAATAAACTACTACTCAGTTAGGATATGCCATATTTTGTTTCAATCACTGAACTATTGTCATTATTATTTATTTTAAAAAAACAAAAAGTTGTGATGTATAGAGAACTGAAGTTGTCAAAACTTTGCCCAGTTCTAGCAAAAGTCATTTATATAATGTTGGTGATTAACCTTTTAAAAAATCAATTTCCTTATTTGTGAAATGATTGTGACCAAACAATCACTGCATATATACCATATGAAATAGTCATTCTAAAGGTAGAATAAGATATTAAATTTTTTTATTCAATTTTTCAATTAAGAATCATTTCAGTTATTGTTTTCATTAAGTCATTTAGAAAACAAACAACAGTAATAGACATTTGCTGGACCCACGAATTCTTCTTTAGCTTGCAGTCCATATCAGTCATTGAATGTTCTGTCTACTTTGTGTTAGACTGACCCTCAGATGTCATCAAGTTAAGAAAAAAGTCTATTTGCTTCAGAGTACAAGCTGTAGTGATCCAAGGAAAACCTGGCCTTGTTATTTATCTATTAGAATTTTTGCTAATCATTGAACTGTATAAAATTATTCTGCATTCTGAAACAGTCTAAAATGACAAAAAATGTAGTATTAACTTTCATATATGATAACAGACATCCCCATGAATGACCCAGGTTATTCAAGAAGTCTAGTACTTTCCACAATTGCCACATCAGAACTCTCTCAATCTTATATCCAGGCTGTGTCTGGTTCATAGTTTCACCAACCAGAGACAGATTATTTTCTCCCCAATGTGTATATCAGTAGACATATTCATTAATCAAATGAAAAATTATTGCTTAGATATGATTTATTCATAGTCTTTCAGCCAAAGCTACTGATTGGACCATCAAGATTATCCCAAGTGCAAATATATCATAATCTACCCTGTCAACACCACTGCAAGAGAGCCTGGCAGCAAGGTACCAAAGTGATTATGCAAATACCAAGGCGATTGACTAATCAGTCAAAACACACCCACAGGATGCATGGGAGACATATTTCAATAAAAAGAGATGGACTCTATCTCAGTCCCACTGACATTAATAATTTATGATTAATCAGTTTCTGAAGACTTGCTAACAGCAAAAGGAAATAGAGAATAACATGGATTCTCCCTCTTTGGATTTAACATTACTTTTTTCTCAGGCTTAATCTGATCATTTTGTTTCGGAAGACCAGAAAATTGACCAGCCATTTACTTAAACTTCCTCAAAGGCTATCAATAACACTTTCAAAGGTCCCTCTTTGATAAGAGGAGGTTAAGTTCAACTGACTCTTGGTTATGCATGCAGTTTAGGGAACAGCCAGGATGTAGCCATCCAGAAGGGAGCCAATCTCATTCAATTAAGAGAGCTCAGACAAATGTGTAAAATTGTAATGAAAACTGTTGGAGACCCATTGATTTGAACATTCAGCTTGAAGACATAAAAATAATAGTAAGAAGAAGACAGCACTGTGAAAGGGAGGACGCTGAGAATATGTATGGGATTGGGAATATTAGAGAAGGAACACAGATAGCTCACCTGACCTTTCGACATATTATGTGGGGTCATAGTCCAAAGATGGCTATTGATAAACCAGAAGTCAAAGCTTCATCAGACACCACATCTGCCACCAGGAAGGTCAATGTTGAACTTTCTAGCTTCCGGGACTGACAAAAATAAATCTGTTGTAATAAGCTACCTAGTGGATGACAGTCCATTATTTTAGCTTGATAACACTGAGACAAATTGTGAGAGCAACCAGGGAAAAAGACTGAGTAGGGAAGCACAACATGTTTAAAGCCTTACGCATTCTTGTATATATGGCCACATTCTCGTATATATAGTTTTTTTAATATTGTCTTGAAAACTGACATTTTCAAATGGCATCTGGAGAAAACTAGGAAGTGGTTTAAACAAATGGTTCTATTTTATTTTGGGGCAAATAGACATTTTCAAATTATAAATTGCTGATTTATTTTAGCTCTGCTAAAGAAGGGAGTAAAATAACTTGGCTACTCAATTAGAGAAGAATTAAATATCTGGCAAAAGAACTTGTATTGGCATGCTCTATTAGAGATTTCACAGAAGAAAAAGTTAAATTAATATTTTAGGCTCAAGTTTCTTAAAACTCAGAAAACCAACATTATACTTGAAGAGTCTAAACTTGATCTCATTAATGGCTTTGTGAAGAAAAGATGACTCCACAATCTTTTATTTTTTGTTCTATAAAATAGTCATATAAGACTGGCCCTAACATTATTTTCCTACTTTAAAAAGAAATCAAATAATTTGAGTCAAAGAAGCATGCTTTCTTAAAAACATTTTCTGGTGTGTTTCCATTTTCAACGTAATTCTAGGCATTTCATTTGTACTAATTATCATACTGAAATAATGCTCATTTTTTTCTACTGTGATACAATCAGCTTCTGGAGGAATATAAAAATTTGAAATTTGGTTGTTAAAGGATATATGTTGGATTCACTTTCCATTTTCACAATACTAAAAATTAAGGCTTAATTCTCACACACAAATAGGATCACCTCCCAGTGTTCATGGGGTATTTATTTCAAGACAATACCCTTACAGGTATCAAAATTTAAGGATACTCATGTTCCTTTTAACATGGCACACACTTAGCATGTAACCATGACACATCTTTTTGTTTATTAAATCATCTCTAGATTACTAGTAATACCTAATACAATGTAAATGCTCTGTAAGCAGTTGTTGCATTACATTGGCTAGGAAATATGGACAAGGAATGTCTTTATGTACTCAGTATTGACCTAATTTATAAAATATTTTGACTTTTGGTTTGTTGAATCTATGGAAATGGAACCTATCAATATGATACACTATATTTTTCTAATAATACAAAGAATAAAAAGACCTAAATGCAACATTGTGCCTAACCCACTTTACCTGGTATTTAAAACAGAGGATAATAAACTGCAGAGTGCTACCAAGCTCTTCTGCAAACTTTAAGTTCAATGCCAAAGAATTAATTCAGACTCCCTCCTTTGGCTTCAATCCAGTTGTTCTTCACTTTCCCCTCCCTTTGTCCTTCAGATTCAAAAAGTCCTAGTTGTAAGTTTTGACTTGGTTGTTCATCTGACTGGCTCCTAATCTGACATCATATTGAATTTCTAATGGGGTAAGTCTGGCCATGAGAATTTTAAACTTTCCTCAGGTGTTTGTAATAAACAACAAAGCTTAATTAACAGTTATAACATATCTGCTGATAATTTTCTTGGGATGCAATCTGTTTTTAATATTAATAATCATGCCAAGATTTGACTTTTAGTATTATTTATCTGCTATCACAGTCATTATTTATTCCATCACTTAATCCTTCATTCAAGAAATGTGTAGGACTATTATACCACATGGGAAATCCGACATTCATAGTAAATATCGAATTTGCCTTCTGAGACCTTGTAATTTCAAAGCTCCAATGGACATTAGGAGTTATGTGAATGATGACAGAAGCTTCTTCTCTTTCTCAAGGTACTCAGCTTACCTTTTTATGAGCCTCACCACTGTACACATTCACCTTGAGGCAGCCTGTAACTACCTGGCTTCTGAGGCTCTTCAAAAATAAATTCTTTCTCAAGTCAGTCAGCCTTTCCAGAAGTTATATTTTCTCTATAGAGGACACTTTTCTCTCCCACCTCTAAAATCCGTTCACTTCTTAGTAATGCTACTATTATTATCTTAAAGACAATATACCCACAAAAATTATTTTATACAATCACTTTACTAAAAGCTATAGAAGAGATTCAACATGGCTGAATAGAGGAGGAGCCATTTTGGAGCTACTCAGAGAAAATCAACTAAAAATACAGGTAATTGGAAGAAAGGGAGGGACATACATTCTGATGCCAAAATTAATCTAAAATAACTCAGAGATCAAACAAAACATAGGCACAGGACTTCATAAAACAGTGTACCAGCCTATAGGGTTGCCAGCAGCACTGCCACCTGCTCACTGACCAAGAATTGCCATATTGGGAAAAGTCACCAAGAAACTGACAGACAGTAAAAGTGCAGCTAACTCCTCAAGCCACACAGAATAGATGTGGAATATAAGTCCTCTTTCTTCTTTTGCCTCCCTTTACACAGAGGACCCTGCAGCCTGGCAGAAAATTTTGCCAGCATACATGGGGCAAGTGATCAGGAAACTGCTCCCTCCACAGTAGATGTGCCACCAGCATTTTTTTTTTCATCTCTCTTGTGCCCTAGTGGCTAACTAGAAAACCTAGTGACAACAAAGTTAGGGACTGCAGCAAAGTGGAAGTGGTGAAAGAAGTGAATGAGAACCTGTGGTTTGAGAGAAAGATGCAGACATTCGAGATTTACAGTCTTGGGAGGTCAGCACTCAACACAATGGAGAGGTAATTGAAGGGGAACCCAGCAGCCTTGGCGTGTATCCATAGCAGTGACAGCACTCTCTCCCATCCCTCAACAAGCGCCATAATGGGATAGAGATGTGCTAGTGGGCATGAAACAGAGGAGGTAGTACAGAGACTGGAAGGAGTGAACTGTACACAAGACTAGGAGCAGATCCAGGCTGTCCCTACTGAGGGCACCACAGGAACTGGGAGAGCCATGTAGAGACAATCATGGTAAAAATATGTGGGGAGGCTGTGAAGGGACATCCAGAAAACTGCTGGCCATCCAGCCCCAACTCCACATCTGGAAGCCAAAACCAGCCTTGTACCCAGCACTAATTCTGTTGCAGACTTGGCAGGGTTACACAGCACAGTTTTGGGAAACTACCTACCTTGGTCACTACCACAAAAGTGTGAATGCCACAGGAATTTTATTACTTTTTTTTCTGTTTCATTTTCCTTTTTCTGTCTGTTGATTTTTTTTAATTTAGTTGATTTTTTTATGTTATTTAAATTTTTACCTTTATTTTTATTTTGTTCTACTTGTCTTCTTTCATTCTTTCCTTAATTATCTTTCTTGATTTTATGGTATTTTGATGTGAGTGAACATTGTCTATTGTGTTTCTGGTTCACTTTGATATACATATTTTTGATTTTTGCTTTTTGCTTTATCCTTCATTCTTTCTCTTCTGCCCTCTTCTCCAGCTTTCCAAGCTTGGATTATGCTCCTTTGCCTCCATCTTTGCCTCTACTAGATTTCCCTTCATTTATCTCTCTGTTTAATCCTCTATTCTTCTTAACACCCCCATAGGGTAAAATCACTCCACTAAGGGGAAACTCATTGCATACAAGTTCCTAGTTTAAGGTGGATTTTGTTATATAACTATAGGTCTTATTTCTATGGTTAAAGGTACCAAATTAATAGTTACCACAATTTGGCAGTTTCTACAGTGTGCTTGAGTCTGTTGTTATGGCTAATTGTACTACTTTAGCCAGGATGTAATAACTGTTGTAATCAGTTGTTTTCTCTTGTATGACATTGTGATTGTCTGGGGCCATAACCATCACCATAGTCTAGTACTAAAGTACTGGGGGGTAGGTCAATAGACAGCAACTTCTCATCCTTAATACATTGGGATGGTAGGATCATGGGATAGACACAAAGACCAAGAACCACATATAGTCAGAAGACATCTCTGAGAAATAGACATTTCCTAGGGAAGCCTCCATACTAGTGATAAAGCCATTGCCAGAGATTTAGTTCAGTGGCACAACTCTTCCCTTGTAAACACAAAGTCCTGAGTTTGATCCCCAATACAAAAAAAGAGAGAACTTTACATTAAAAAGTACAGTGCTCTGAAAAAGGAGATGGAAGAGGATATCAGAAAATGGAAAGATATACCTTGCTCTTGGTTAGGAAGAATCAAAATAGTGAAAATGTCCACATTTCCAAAATTATTATACAGATTTAATGCAATCACAATCAAAATAACAAAAACATACCTCACAGAATGAGACAACAATTCTAAAATTTATTTGGACACCAAAGAAACCTAGAATAGCAAAAATAATTCTGGTCAACAAAGGCAAGGCAGGGAGTAGTATCACAGTTCCTGACTTGAAATTATACTACAGGGATATTGTAATAAAAACAACACTGAATGGCAAAAAACAAAGCTCAGGATCAAAGGAAAAGATTAGAAGATCCAGAAACAACTCCAAACACATTCAATCACCTTACCATTGACAAATCAACCAAACACCCTGACTGGAGGAAAGATAGCCTCTTTAATAAATGGTACTGGAAAAAAATGGCGTTCTGCATGGCAAAGACTAAAACTAGAAACATATCTCCAACCATGCACTAAACTAAAATCAAAATGGATTAAAGATCTAAATATTAAAACAGAAACACTAAATCTGTTGGAACTGAGAATAGGTGGAACTCTTAAGGACACAGGTATAGGCAAAATCTTCATGAACAAAGCCCTGACCACATGGGAAATATTACGAAGAATCAACAACTTGGATTGTATCTTATTAAAAGGCTTTTGCAGGGTTGGGGATTTAGCTCAGTGGTTCTGCCACCTGCAAGAGCAAGCCAAGTGGATCTGCCACACAAGTTTGATCCCCAGTAGCAAAAAAAAAAAGGTTTTTGCAAAGCCAAAGACATCACTTATAGAGTGAAAAGCCAACCCACACAGTGGAGAAAAAAATTAGCCCATTGTTATTTAGACAAAAGACTAATATCTAGAGTATATGAAGAATTGAAAAAAATCAAACCCCCCAATTTTAAAAACTCAAGCCAAAAATGGGCATTTGATATGAATACATACTACTCAGATGAAGAATTAAAAATGGAAAATAAATATATGGAAAAATGTTCAACATCACTAGTTATTAGAGAGATGCAAATTAAAACAATGCTGAGATTCAATCTCACTTCAGAAAGAATGGCTGTTATCAAGAAATGAACCCAGGAGAGGGGTTCCTGAGGGGTTCCTGGTCACAGGAACCTGCCCCATCCAGCCCACGCCAGCCAGACACATCTGCGGATTCCACAGAGGGGTCCCTAGTTGCAGGGAACCCGCCCCATCCAGCCTGCACCCCTGGCAGCGATTCACTTAAACCCTGCAGGCGCCTGCAGGACTCCAACCGCTCCCCACCCCACCCCGTTCCTCTGGCCTCTTGGCTGTACTGCCACCTAGTTCCACATTACAAAGACACAGGGGACACCAGACCACCAGACAACTGTACTGGATAAGTTGGAGGGATCATTACCTCCCATCAGAACTGGGACTATCTTCAGAGGAAGGGCATCTGGAACCTGCAGTACAACCCTGCAGAGTTCAACCCTACAGGAGGATGGGGAGCTCAACTTGGGACTTGCAGCCAGAAATCTGCCTGAATCTCACAGGTCTGTGACTGGCTTGCTGAGACTCATTGACTTATATCTGCACACTGCCACCCATGTTGTCTATTGTGACAGCAGAGACATACCCAGAAGGAGGCCCTTCATTTTCATTTTTATATTTTATTTTGAAAATTAGTATCATTGTTTTTTTCTTCTCTTCTTATCTTTAATTTTTTTTCCCTACTCTTTGCAAATTTTTGTTTTTATCTCCTTTTTTTCCTTCTTTCTTTTCTCTTTCTGTTCTCTCTCTCTTACACTCACTCTCTTGTTGTCCCACATTGTTCATCTCCCTTTTTGTTCTTGTTCTGGCCCTCCTTTGGATTTCTTCTTTATTTATCTATTATTCTCTTTTTCCTTCTCTCACCTGTGTCCTCTGGGCTCACTGCTAACCTTCCCCTATCCTTCTACCTATCTATTCCTCCCTCCCCAACTCCTTCAAACTTCCCATACCGAAGGGTAAAGTTGTTATATTAAAGAGTTTGTTCACTATAAACATATGTTGGGTTGGTCCTTGATTTTGATTTAATTCACACAGTTAAAGGTTGTAGATTAATAACTATGACAAAATGTCATTTTCTAAGATGTACTTGATGATATGGTGTTGGTGATCATATCACTTGGGCTAAGGTATTGTTATTGATCTAGTCAGTGGTCCTTCCTGGTATAATGAAAATGGGATAGCCTCAGAGTCATTAGAGATTCAAAACTTAAAGACTAGCTATATCTGGAAGACACTTCTGAGAAGCAATCATTCCATAAGGGTTCTAAGTACAAGCAACAAAGATACTTACAATAACCAATTTTGAAGTATCAACCCAGGAGTTAAACCAAGGACAGTACCAAAAACAAAAATGAGAAGACATTTAAGCAAGGCACAAATTCAGACTTCCAACCCACCAAGGGTAAACCCCAGGGAAAATGAGGTGGAAAAGTCCAATAATCAACCACCTGGACACCCTGAACTGATAGCACAGGAAGTAACAAAACAGAAGAATGAGGCTCCAGAAAAATTCAAAGCAGAAATAATCTCCCAGATATCTACATAGATGGTGAGCAGAGGGAAAGACATGTTTAGAAGCTCTAGAATAGAAACAGATAAAAAAAAATAGATGAGCTCAGAAACATGTTGGAAGTCATGAATACCCAGCAAAGGAAAGAAATGGAAACCATGATTGACCAACATAAGAAAGAAATGAAATCCATGAAACAGATTCAAACAGATATTCAGGAGATTAAAAACTCCATTGAAAGTATCCACAGCAGATTAAGGGAATCTGAAGATAGAATATCAGATATAGAAGACAGGATCATGGTTAAGGATCATGAAAACAGAGATTTCTTAAAAATAGTAAGGGACCACGAGAAATCAATTCAGCAGCTGCTAGATGATGCAAAGAGGAATAACATAAGACTGATAGGAGTCCATGAGAAAACAGGAGAAAGTACAGTTGACATAAAAAAACTGTTCACAGAAGTAATAGTGGAAAGCTTCCCAGACAGAGGTAAAGAATTGGGCATCCAGATAAGTGAGGCACATAGAACTACAACCAGCCATGATCAAAAAAATCTACATAGAGACATATAATAGTCAAGATCCCAGAAACCCAATGGAAGAACAAAATCCTTCAAGCAGTTAGAGAAAAGAAACAAATCACCTGTAAAGAAAAGCCCATCAGAATCACAGCAGACTTCTCAACACAAACCCTCAGGTCAAAGAGAGCCTGGAGTGAAGTATTTCAAGCCCTAAAAGAAAATAACTTCCATCCTAGACTGTTGTATCCTGCAAAATTATCTTTCAAAATTGATGGGGAAATTAGATACTTCCATGACAAAGAACACCTGAGAAATTTCATGAACACCAAACCAGGACTACAAGCAATTCTAAACAATATCCTGGAAAAAAAAATGAAGGTCACAACTCCATGAGGCCCAACAGAGGGAAGCCACCAGGAAAGGTAAGACACTAAAGGGAAAGGGGGGAAAATAAATAAAAGAGCCAAGAAATTAAAACATCATGACAAGGATGAATCTATATCTATCAAATATAACCATTAATGTTAATGGCCTTAATTCACAAATCAAAAAAAATAGACTGGCAGAATGGATTAAGAAGCAAAATCCAACAATATGCTATATACAAGAAACACACCTAACTCAAAAAGAAATTCACAGAATGAAAGTAAAAGGATGGAAAACAGTTCTTTATGCCACAGGAACTCAGAAAAAAGCAGGGGTAGAAATATTATTTGCAGACAAAGTAGATTTCAAACCCAAACTAATTAAGAGAGACAAAGATGGTCACTACATCCTTGTGAAGGGAACAATCCAAGAGGAAGAGATGACAATCATAAATATATATGCACCAAATATGAATGTCCCCAACTATACAAAACAAATATCAATGGACATGAAGAAACAAATAAGCACTAATACAGTTGTAGTGGGGGACCTCAATACCCCACTGTCACAAATAGACAGATTATCTAGACAAAAAAATCAACAACAAAATTCTAGAACTGAACCAAGCTTTTGAACAAATTGACTTAATAGATGTCTACAGAGTGTTCCACCCCACAAAATCAGAATACACATTCTTTTCAGCTGCACAGGGGTCATTCTCCAGAATAGACCACATGCTAGCTCACAGGACTTGTCTAAGTCAATGTAAAATAATTAAAGGTACCCCCTGAATATTTTCAGACCACAGTGCAATAAAATTGGAGATCAATAACATAAGAAACTAAAAAACCCCACTAAAACATGGAAACTGAATCACACCCTCCTGAACAACTAATGGGTCACAGAGGAAATTAAAGAAGAAATAGGACAGTCTCTACAAGTAAATGATAATGCCAGTACAACATATGGGAATCTATGGGACACAATGAAAGCAGTTCTACACAGGAAATTCATAGCAGTGAATGCCCATATTAGGAAAACAGAGAGAACTCAGATAAATAACCTAATGCAGAACCTCAAGCTCCTAGAAAAAGAAGAGCATAATAAATCCAAAGCTCATACAAGAGAGGAAATTATAAAGATCAGAGCAGAAATCAATGCAATGGAGACTAAGAGAAGGATACAGAAAAATCAGTGAATCAAAGAGTTGGTTTTTCAAAAGAATAAATAAAACTGATAAACCTTTAGCCAACCTTATCAAAAAAGGAAAGAAAAGGCTGAAATCCATGCAATTAACAACAAAAAAGGGGAAGTCACAACAGATCCAACAGAAATCCAGAGGATCATCAATACCTACTTTGAGAACCTATACTCTAATAAAATGGAAAACAGAGAAGAAATAGACATATTCCTAGATACATACGAGTTGCTAAAATTAAACGAAGAAGATATAGAAATTCTAAACTCCCTAATTACAATGAGAGAAATTGAAAATGTAATAAAAAATTTACCAACAAAGAAAAGCCCAGGTCCTAATGGCTTCACTGCTGAATTCTACAAGACATTTGAAGAAGAACTATTGCCATTGCTCTTTATACTCATCAAGGAAATTGAATGGGAAGCAAGGCTTCCAAATTCTTTCCTGGAAGCAAGTGTTACTTTGATTCCAAAACTAGGGAAAGACCCAACCCAAAAAGAGAACTACAGGCCAATCTCCCTAATGAACATAGATGGAAAAATCCTCAACAAGATGCTGGCAAACAGAATACAGAGGGTCATCAAGAAGATCATACACCCTGACATAGTCAGATTTATCCCAGGGATGCAAGGATGGTTCAATATTCATAAATGAATAAATGTAATACACTATATTAAGAGAGTCAAGGACAAAAAACACATGATCATCTCAATAGATGCAGAAAAGGCTTTCCACAAAATCCAACACCCATTCATGATAAAAACCCTACAGAATATTGGAATAGAATGTCTTTATCTCAACCTGACTAAGGTGATCTATGAAAATCCAACAGTCAACATCATACTAAATGGTCAAAAACTGATAACTGGGCCTGGGATTTAGCTCAGTGGTTCTAGTGCCTTCCTTGAAAGCACAAGGTCCCAAGTTCGATCCCTGGTACCAAAAAAACAAAAACTGATAATTTTCATGCTAAAATCAGGAACAAGATAAGGATGCCCATTATCACCACTCCTGTTCAATATAGTTGTGGAAACATTAGCCACAGCAATTAGAAAAGAGAAAGCAATAAAAAGAATAAAGATAGGAAAAAAGACATTAAACTGTCATTATTTACTGATGATATGATAGTTTACATAGAAGACCCAAAATACTCTGCCAAAAGACTTCTAGATTTAATTGACAGATTCAGTAGAGTAGCTGGATATAAGGTCAACATTCAAAAAACAATAGTCTTTTTCTATACAAATAATAGGCTCACTGAGAGAAGTTAGGGAAACAATTCCTTTTACAATAGCATACAAAAAAATGAAATATCTAGGAGTCAATCTAACAAAGGAAGCAAAAGACCTCTACACTGAAAAGTATAGCACTTTGAAAAAGGAGGTTGAGGAGGATATAAGAAAATAGAAAGACATCCCTTGTTCCTGAATAGGAAGAACCAATATAGTGAAAATGGCCATACTTCCAAAACTATTACATAGTTTTAATGCAATATCGACTGAAATTCCAACAATATATTGCACAGAACTAAAGAAAACAATCCAAAAATTCATTTGGAACCAGAAGAGACCTAGAAGAGCAAACGAAATTTTAGGCAACAGAGGTATGGCTGGGGGTATTACATCCCCAATTTGAAACTATACTACAAAGCTACTGTGATTAAAAACAGCATGGTATTGGCAAAGAAACAGACCTGAGGACCTGTGGAACAGATTAGAAGATACAGAAACAACTCCAGACACACTCAGCCATCTCATCTTTGACAAAGGAGCCAAACACCTTCACTGGAGGAAAGATAGCCCTCTTTAATAAATGGTGCTGGCGAAATTGGGTTTCAACTTGTCAAAGATTAAAACTAGACCCATACCTATCACCATGCACTAAACTAAGATCAAAGTGGATTAAAGATCTAAATATTAAAACAGAAATACTAACCTTGCTGGAAGATAAGTTAGGTAGAACTCTTGAAGACATTGGCATAGGAAAAGACTTAGTGAACAAAACCTCAATAGCATGGGAACTAGCACAAAGAATCAACAACTGGGATCTCATCTTACTAAAAAGCTTCTGTACTGCAAGAGAAACCACCAACAGAGCTAACAGACAACCTACACCATGGGAAAAAAATTTTAGCAGCTGTACCTCAAAGGACTACTATCTAGAATATATAAAGTACTGAAAAAAATCAGACCGCCCAAATTCAAAGACCCAATTGAAAAATAGGCATCTGAAATTTCTCAGAACAAGAAGTAAAAGCAGCAAATAAATATATGAAAACATGTTCAACATCATTGTTCATTCGAGAGATGCAGATGAAAACAACACTGAGATTCCACCTCATCCCAGAAAGAATGGCTGCTATCAAGAAATCAACCAGTAACAAATGCCGCTGGGGGTGTGGAGAGAAAGGAACCCTTCTCCATTGTTGGTGGGAGTGCAGACTGGTGCAACCATTGTGGAAATCAGTATGGAGCTACCTCAAAAAACTAGGGCTGGAGGTCTCATTTGACCCAGCTATTCCCCTGCTGGGTATCTTCCCCAAAGAATTAAAAGAATCATACCACAGCGATATGTATCCACCCATGTTTATAGCGGCACACTTTGTAATAGCTAAAGCTTGGAAGCAGCTCAAGTGCCCATCAACTGGAAACTGGATAAAGAAGATGTGGGTTTTTTATAAAATGGAGTACTACTCAGCCATAAAAAACAAGAAACTAGAGTCATTTATACCTAAATGGATGCATATCAAGGCCATACTCTTAAGTGAAATAAATAGGACACGTGTAAATACTGAGTAGTTTCTCTAGTGTGAGAAACTGAAAGTACTAATAAGGGTTAAAATGATTAAAATGAATAATTGATAATTTGAAATAGGAAAGAAGGTCCAAAGAGATAGGGGTGAAGGGAGGGGAAGGGGAAAGGAAAGAAGGGAAAGGAAAAATTATGAGAAAAGAGAAAACAATGGAAATGATATCTTTGTAAATAGGGAAGGATAGCGGGGTGAAGGGCACATAGGTAATGGGGAAAAAACAAGAATCAAGATACATCATGTACAGGTACAGACACTCAATGATAAATGTAAAAGTATTGGATAGCTAAAATGTACCAATAAAAGAACTTAAGAAAAAAAAAAAGAAATGAACCCAGAACAAATGTTGGCAGGGCTCTTGGATAAAAGGAACCCTTCTCCACTGTTGGTGGAGTGTATACTGGTGCAACCACATTGAAAATCTGTATGGAAAGTCCTCAAAAAACTAGGATTAAAGATCCCATATGACTCAGCTATTCCTTTTCTTGGTATCTTCCCAAAAGAATTAAAAGCATCATACCACGGAGATATATGCACACCCATGTTTATTGTAGGACACTTTGTAATAGCTAAATCTTAGAAACAACCCAAATCCCATCAACTAATGAATGGATTAAAAAAAATGTGGATTTTTTTCCCCATAATGGAGTACTACTCTTCCATGAAGAAAGGTAAACTTGAGACACTTCTAGTTAAATGGATGTACTTTGAGACCATTCTCTTAAGTGAAAAAAGTCAAACACATGTGTGTAAATATTACATAGTCTCTCTTGTGTGAGAAATTAAAAGTGTAATGAAAGATCAAAATGTGTAATAGATATTGTGACATAGGAAGAAATTGTTCAAAATAATACCAAGTGTGCAATACTTTAATAATTAAAATGTGTTAGGCAAAAATATATTGGATTCATTTTACTGTTAACAGAAATTTAAGGTATTTCTAATTTGAAGGTATTTAAAACAATTCTTCTATGGAAAAATAAATAAATAAAATCTTTGGATACAGGAAATTGAGTCATATGTTTGCTAATCCATGAGTTAGTAAGTATATTTATGAATGCTATGTTTATAATGATGTAGCACTGATATAATTATAGAATATTTGAGTTCCAGGATATTAGAAAAGAACACATAGTAAAGCTTAAGACCTATGGCAGAATTTGTACATTGGGTAGGTACTTCTTCAACAACTCTCTCTCTCTTTTCATTGATTAATTAATTTATTTAGTGCTAAGCATTGAATCCAAGGCCTTGTGAGTGTTAACAACACACTGTACCACTAAGCTACACTGTTATATCAGAACTTCCCTTTATTCAAATATTATTCTCTTAATTCTGGTGAATAATTTCTACTCATCATATTATTTGGCCCATTTCTGAAAACAATC
The DNA here is from genome assembly GCF_053883595.1 of Heterocephalus glaber. NCBI lineage: Eukaryota > Metazoa > Chordata > Mammalia > Rodentia > Bathyergidae > Heterocephalus > Heterocephalus glaber. The sequence goes on along the minus strand of NW_028258151.1, from coordinate 26,443,564 downwards.
TTTATCTTGTCTTTTATGAAATCACAACAATAAATAGTAATTTTCATCTCCTCTATTTATATTAAAATTAAATTTTAAAAATGTTTTAGGGAAACTTGTTATCCTAAAATGTTACTGATAAGGCATAGTGCTTGTATTTTTACTGGAAGGCAGGTAAATTGAGATACATCAAGTGGTAACTTGTTTATTATTAATCATGTAGTTGCTGGTGACAAAATGTGAGCTTGACACTAGGTTATCTAACCTCTGTTTAGGTGCCAGTCCTACTGCATTAGTTACAGGTTACCTCTGAAACACTGCTTTCCATGTAATGGATACTTGTTACATGTTTCACATATCAATTAATCATTCAGATGAATTTCACGGCTTATCTTAGTCTTGTATCTGCAGCAAATGGAAGGGTTTTAAGGTGAAAAGTGTTCTGAGGATGGATTAGAAGAAATGAATGTACCTTCTTTCCAGAAATTGACCATGTCTAGCCTCAGAGGATTTTATATCATCTATTTTCATGTTGATCTACAGTTCAACACACATACGCAGTCACGAGAAACCTAGATGGCAAAGGAGGTTAGATTTTCAGAGCCTTAGCATATTAAATGTTTGTTCTCAATTCTAGATAAAATGAGAACTTACTGAAGTCATATATAAAGATGAGATGGGGTCAGCATTTCATAAGATTAGTTGAATTAATGTGAAAAACAAAAGGGGTTAGGAGGTAGTTATCGACGGAAAGGATGGTATCTGGTTTAGACAAGTATAGTATGTGAAAATGAACGAGGAAAACAGGTGCCAAGCACCATATGAGGAATAAAATTAAGAGGACTTAACCAAGTAATTATAGTGAATAAGAAATTAGAGATAAAGAGGGCTTGAAGATGCCAAAACTGGGCTTTGCCTTTTGCAAAGGGAAAGCTATAGAAATTTAGCCCTTCTGTGAACAATATTTCATGTCATTATTTTAGTGTTCTTGACATTACATGAACACTGAAGCTAGAGTTTTAAGTTACAATAAACATATAATTTGAAACAATAAGGTGAGTCATTATTCCTGAGTTTCAGAGACTTTCACAAAGACTGTCACTTCAGTAAGAACTCCACACAGTTAGAGCCCAATATCTGCAGAAACTTGTTGGAAAGTATTTCCATATGAAAGAGAATCAGTTTAAAGCTTCTTGTTTCTTTTGCTGTGATGGAAATTGAATCTTCAAATGCTATGCAAGTGGTATATTACTCACCAATTTGAGTATTTTGAGGGCAGTCTTCATGGTTGGCTTATATCTTTGTTAAGCAAAGTGGCCGTGTGTTAGTTTCCATTCAATCAGTTCTGGGGAAGCCTGAGAAAATGTTATTTTATGAGTCACATTAATCTGTTAAATATTCCACAAAGATTATCATTAAATAAGAAGCATAATAAGATAACGCAGGCCAGCTTAGCTTTGTGGTATCATCAAAATTCTCATTCTCTGTTTAGGAAGCAAGCTCCTATATAGCAGGACCTCCTCCAACAGCGCTGTGTGTCACAGATGTCCTCCAAGCCTTCTGTCTCATGGCAGGCCTTGGGGCACTCAGTGATATGTATGTACCTCAACTTATAATTCTGTTTCTATCCCTGTCTGTAAGTGACAACAATTAGTGATAGAATTATCCAAAATACTTTACTATGATCAGGATAATCAAAACTGAACATTTACATTATCCCACTGTGAAAAGCAAGCACATTCCTACCTTACTGCATAGTTTACATAGGAAGATATAGAACATCTGTTTTTCCTAGTGCAGATTTTTTTATTTTCCAGATGATTTTTCTTAGACAAATTAAATTAAAACAGCTTTTTCAGTTATTTGAGATACAATAGCAACTAATAATTCTACATAAAGAATGAGCCTTTGTTTTACTACAATTTCTGTTCATGTCTTTATCATCAGAGACAATCCAACAATTCCAAAGGAATTTGAAGAGAGTAAATTATTACCACAGTTTTGGTAGACTAATTTGCATCCACTGATCCATCCAACCCAAATCTCAGCAATTCTGCTGCTTTGGCATGGCTAAAAAGTAAAGCTGAGAGCTTCATAATAGTTACATTTCAAGATATTGTATTATTATTTTACCACATAGCATTTTTCTAGTGCTTTTAATAGTTTGTGCTGTAATTAAATTTTGACATGTTGCACTGCACAGTGCTTCTGAAACTGTAAGTTGTGTGGCTAATTGATAATTCAAACACTAATTGAGATAATGAAGCCGGTCTTGGACATCAATGAGATGTTCACCTAATTGGCTTCTTAATATCTGTTTACTAGAAGTGAGGAGAGTAAACCCAGGGTGATGATGGTGCCGTAAAGTTAATAAGAAAGGAAATAATGTGGATGAAATGCATCAGAGTAATGGATTTAGTTCCCAATTAATAAGTCTTGTAGTGCTTGAGAGTTTAAAACATTCCATCCTCCCAGCCCCCAACCACGTTTTACAAGGTGCTGAGGAAGAGGTCTAGATCCAGTAAATGACCCATAAATTTTGAATACCCTGAATTAGGGATTACAGACTAGAGGAAACAGCCATTGCAAAATTTATGTGCTAGGGATAGAGTGTATAGATTTGGAGTTTATACAGTCAATTCTAAACACTATCATTGCAGTAATGTTTCCATATTGGGCTTTCATTGTGTGAAAAATATATGGCCTCCATTGGCTTAAATATTAAATCTAAAAATTAATACAGTGATTGTGGTGATAATTTATAACATTTAAAAACGGTATCTACATGCTAAACAGTGAACTAATTGTTATATATATATATATTGTTTTTTAAATACTTAAAATTCAATTATGTAGTATAATTAATATATAGATAGGACCATCAACATGAAAAAGAAAATTTGGTTTAGAGAGATGTTAAATAATTCATGTATTTTTATGGAACTACAAACTGAGATCTCACACTCAAATTATAACCTTTATTCCAATCATCAAATACCTACCACTATATCACGATGCCTCCAATTTTGAGATTGTCCATGAGCAAAGCACTAATTAAGGTAACTAGCTTTTTCATACAGGAAATTGGATACAATTAGAACAATTGCCCTAACATCATACCAGTTATATATAATCATCATTGTTAGATGTGAATCCAGTTGGTTAAATCATAAATAAACATTGTGCTCTTCTTCAACATCAAATGCTGTAGCTGTGTAAAATGCAAATACCCTCTTTTGATGATGAAGTAAAAATAATAGTGATCAAATTTATTCTGATTATTACTCACCATTCTCTCTAAAGACCACTAAGTCCATTAAAACTCAGATTTGAAAATTTCAAAATATTTCAACATTTCAAAATATCTACATTGATGACCTAGGGTTTAGGAAGCCAAGTCTTTTAATATTACATTTATTTCTACCATTAAGATATTAAAAATTAAAATTAAATTACACAATACCTTTCTGTGTTAACCAAGACAGATTTTCCTATCTTCATTTTAGATAGCATACCAGAGATCAAGAAAATAATAACTTCACAGGAAACATGGATAGAAGGAGAGGATGAGGGAATTTCAGGTTTTAAGATAAAAATTGCTAAATTGGTATTAGTATTTTAGTAGACTTATTACCAATTTGGAGACAACAGAAGTTTTTCAATGAAGAACAAACTAAAGATGATTCTAATTTCATGTAAATCTACAGCACTGACTGAAAACCTTATTCTTTGTCAAGTACTTCACATATGTATAAAGAGACTCAGAAATTTGCTCATACTTGGGAGCTTTCTCTTCTGTCAATATCCTAATTTTTTTAGTCTTGATTTCTTGGATCTATGCCCCACTCTGCCAAATAAATATTCAGATTACACTCAAACCTTCTTTTATTTTCTTTGCATCTCAGCAGATGAATGGTTGCTCTTTCTTTTGAGCATGGGACCTAACACATACAGTATAAATTTGATTCCATCCCCTGACCTCCCTGTAGGTTATTTCTTCATCAATCATTTATTCTGTCTGTTTTTAACTCCTCAAAGGAGTAGTTTATATTTCTCTCAAGATTTTCAACCCATATACTCCTCAATCCATTCAAAAATGCTCTGTGCCTTAACCATTATTTTCCAAGAAAGTAATGGAATTCTGTTTTCCACACTCACATGAACACTTTGAAGCCAAAATCTCTAAATCTCCCTGGCACATATTAAATATTTTCTAAAGAGCTCTGACTCCTTTGATTTTCATGGTGGTAATCTTTCTTTGTTACCTCTGTTTTCTTGTGAGTGTCCCATCATGATTCTTTTGTCCACTTCATGTCTTTTACTCCTTTTACTTTTCAATTTAGGGACACTATGCTCAGTGCTTCTCATTCTACACAAACTCCCATGGGAGAACCATATTTTTTCATGATTTTATTCATTCAGTCATTAAAGATACATCTATTGTTTTCTCATTAGATACCTGACAATAGTTCAGATACCGGTTATAGGATGGAGAATTAAATAAAATATCTATTCTTATAGTACTAATATTCTAGTAATTATGTACAGACAATATACAAATAGATGGTTAAACATAGCTTTTCAGATGTTTATAGTTCTATTATAGAAAACAAAGCATATCCTACCAAAAGTACTGCATGGTGCCATCTAGTAAAATGACACTTCAATAATAACCTAAATAAAGTGAAGCCAATAAGAAGACATTTTCTGATGAAAGCACAGTTCAGATCAGTGGAATAGTAATAATAAAAACCCTGACTTTGAAGTATTACTGACGTATGTTTTTGTCACTTTCTTCATCACTGGGGTAATAATACCAGACACAACTTAAAGGATGAGGGCTTTATTTTGGCTCAGGTTTTAGAAGTTTCAGTCCTTGAACATTTGGCAGTATGGAGGAAGGGTCTGGGTGGAAGAAAGCGGCTTACCTCATGACAAACAGGAAGCAGAGAATGAAGACAGGACCCAGGAGCCATTCCAGGTCACACCACCAGTGACCTACTCCTCCTGACCAGACAGTCAGGTACTGTATCAGGCCTTCATAATTTAATCATCTTCCAAAAAACCCTACCTATGAGCACACAATGCTTTGGGTGGCCTTTAGACAAACCATAACAGCATGTCCTAGAAATACCAAAGAGACCACTACGACTGAGGTAGGGCATATGGTCAGAGAGGTAGAGGCATAAAGATCATAGGAGCTTTGTAGGGTGCCTAAGTTTGGTTGTGATTTCCAGCTGCTCCATGGACCAAAATAAAGAAAAGCTTAAATATAATAGAAGTATGTCTGCTTCCCTCTAGAAGACTAAGTTTAGACACTCCAAAAACAATGAGCTAGTTCCACAAAATAAGGCAACATTCAACTGGATTATTTTAGTTTGCATTCTTAAACACTGTGCTTCCAAAATCCTATTCAAGGTAGCTACTTTTTTTTTAAATCTTGAAACGCATCTGTATAGCAACCAGTGATAACAGAGGTGAAAGAAAATGTCTTTAACTTGGAAAGAATAACAAAGAAATTAAACACATCACTTTTATTAATGTTTCTTTTGCCACAACCCAATTGCATTAAGTTCAAGAGCTGAGAAATACAGCCTGTATCTTCACATCCATATTAACAGTTTAAAGGTCTATTATAGAAGAAGTAGAGGAAAAATAATGAGAGATTACTGTTTTTACAACAAAGACACAAATAATTTCTAGTTTTACTATGGCCATGGTGGAAAAATGATCTCGGAATATTTTAAGTAAAGAAATGGTTTCCATATACACGTAACTCAGATTTTGAGAACAGATCTATGGTTTCTGTGTGGAAGTCAGAAGTCAGCTATTTGTTAGACAGGTAGTGATTTTGGCAAAGGAATAGTAGAAACAAGGAGACTGGCTTGGAGGTTATGCTTTCTAATACAACTCACATGTTTACAAGTATCAACTAAGTCTACATCATTCTTTGAACTTTTAACTACTGATCTTTTTTTATTCATTAAGTTTATTAGTACATTTTAGGGACCTATTATGATGACATTCATCACTGGGAATTTGTATCTGTACATGATATATCTTGGTTCTTATTTTTTCCCCGTTCCCCTCACTTCCCTTGACACCCTCCACCCCTCCCTATTTACAAAGACTTTGTTTCCATTTTATCCTTCTTTTCTCATATTTTTCCTGTCCCTTCTCCCCCCACTTCCCCTTTCCCTTCCCATTTGGACCTTTTCTTCCTATTTCACATTATCTATTATACATTTTGGTCCTCATTTATACTTTCAGTTTCTCACACCAGAGAAACTATGTGGTATTTACACATGAGTGTCCTATTTACTTCACTGAAGAGTATGGCCTCAATGTGCAGCCATTTAGATATCAATGTCTCTAGTTTCTCATTCTTTATGGCTGAGTAGTACTCCATTTTATAAAAACAAACAAACAAAAAACCCCACATTTTCTTTGTCCAGTCACCAGTTGGTGGGCACTTGGGCTGCTTCCAAGATTTAGCTCTTACAAACTGTGCCACCAGAAACATGGGTGTGCATATTTTGCTATATCTTATGATTCATTAGATTTCCTACAGCTATATCACCGTGCATAATTTTGTGTTAATGTAGTTTTCAAATCAGCTGAATAATTACCTAGAAAAGTAGTTGCTAGATCATATTTTAAGACTTGCTCAGTCTTTTCCTCCTCCAGGAAATTTTTTCTAAACATATACACACTCACCTCATACATTCACTAGCTCATTGTCTGTCAAGGTATTTTTGTATCCCTTCATCTAAACAATGAATCAAATTTTTCTGTTTTGTTCCTGGTGATTAAAGACAAGCTTTCATTCAATTTTGTTTCTGGTGCATTTAGCACAATGACTGGCATACTTTGAATACTCAGTAAAAGCTTACTGAGTGAATAATGAAATAAATGAACAAAAGTATATCTTTTTACTTATAGACTTGCAGAATTTCATTGACATGATATCACTCTGATTAAAGAAATGTCTTTCAAAGGCTAACTCAGATGATAAATGTCACTCACATTTCCAACAGCAGCTCACCTCTTTGGAGTTCTCAGATTTTTGTCAATCTTTATTTTTCTGTGTTTATCATGGGAATTTGTTTTTCTCCCTAAGCCGATTGTCTTCTGCCACTCATCTGTATTTAGTCAAGATTCAACTTTCTTCAAAAGTTATTTTATTTCAATGAGTGGCTTCTCAAGCTACACCCACAAACTTCCTATTAAAAAATGTTTGCATTTATTTTTACTACACATTGACTCCCATCTAAAAACGTATCCTCTGGATACATATCCTCCAGAAATCCTCTGGATTTCCCCTTTCCTTCTTATTAGAGGCATCCATGCAAATATAAAATTTCTTTCAGAATATTAAATAAAATGTCTAAAAGTACATATAAACTAACATCTCACATTCAAACAAGTGAATTTTTTTCTCATCCTTTGATTGTTGGTTCATTTGAGAATTTATTTGAAGGGGTTTGTCTGCATAAAATTTAATATACACTAGAAAAAGACAAAAATAAATGCTACAAATTGTTTATTTCAGCATTTCCAAAGCTTGCCAGTGCAAACAATTCCTAGGAGATGCTTATTTCTATTCTGAGCCAGTCTTGGGGGGAGGAGTAGAAATTTCAACTTGTCTCTCATTGCTTTGATTTTCAAAACAAATTTTTGTTATTTTTCATTTTATTCGACTCTTAGTCTTACCAAAATATTTACACTCCTGGGATGAATAGGAATAAACATTGCCTTTTATTTCATAAAATAAATATATCAGAATATTTTTATAAAGCAAGTAGTAAATTTTGTTTAAATTTCCAAATTAATGAGATGGAATAATCATCTTGATTTACTATTACTAGTGTTGACTTCTGGCTTTGAGACCCAGAGAGCCTAATTAAGAAAGGCCATGTCATAATAAATAGTGACTAGATTTTCTAACAGAGAATTCAATAAAGTCTGAAAACCTGAATCACCTTTATCTCATTTGTTAGACATGATTCACAGAGAAAACTCCAAGCTGATTCTGTGGATTGAGAAATACGGTGCCATAAACATAGATACATCTATGTATGGTTATGGAAAAATTTATAGACACAGTTACACATATACACAGGCATATAAAACATTACTAATTATATACTGCTATATGTGTAATTGATGTAATAATTTATACACTACAATGTATGTAATTGACATAATAATTATTTACAGATGTGCAAGTAAATATTTGTTAGAATATATACATATACATACATAAGCATATATATATGTGTATGTATATATTTATAATTAAATTGCTCTGTTCCCTAACATTTTATTTATCTCTATATTTATGCACAGAGATATCATAACTATATCATTCTCTTATGAAACAATTAGTTTCTAAGCCATACAAAATGATGTTTTTGTTTCAGGAGAAAATATCCTAATTGAAGTTTTTAGAAATAAAAATGTCCACAGTGATGAAATATAGACACACTATTATTTCATTTAATGGTTAAAAAACTTGAGGGAAATGCATTTTAAGCACATAATATAAACTCAATAAAATACTTTCTATTTAGACTTTCTGCTAATAAAATGTCAAAATATTTAAAAGTATTTCATTAAAGGGAGATTTATATAAAATTATAGTAAAATCTCTCAAAATATCTATTTGTACACCATATTAAGATTTCATTTTGAAAATAAGGATTTTTTTGTTTTGTTTTGTTTGGTTTGGTACTGGAGATCGAACTCTGGACCTTGTGCTTACAAGGGAGGGGGTGGAACCACTGAACTAAATCCCCAGCCTGAAAATAAGTTATTTAAGACACTCTTAGAAGAACTGTAAAACTTTTAGGAACATAGGTCTAAAGGTACATGCTACTCAAAAGCCATATATTATTTTATTTCTCAGAGGAATAAAATCTACAAAAATATGTTTTATGGACTGGGGATTATCTCAGCGGTTCTGCCAACTCCCTTGCAAGTGCAAGGTCCTAAGTTCAATCCCTGGTCCAAAAAAAAAAAAAAAAAGTGTTATATTAGACTTACCTAATATACTCAAATTAATTTAAATTATTTATTAAGAACCAGTGGTCTGGCCTGAATAGGCAATTGAGTGAGGCCATTTCTTTAAAGTACATGGACAGAAAGACTTAATTTGGAACTTGGAGATACAGCTCAGTTTTACAGCACATGCAAAGTCGTGGATTCAATCCCAAGCAAGAGATAGAGAGAGAGAGAGAGAAAGAGAGAGAGAGAGAGAAGAGGGAGAGAGAGAGAGAGAGAGCAGAGAGAGAGACTAGTTTGTCACTGGGTATAACTGATATAAGTTATTTTATTACATACTTATAAAATAAGAAATACATTGCTAAGAAAGAGTTGCATATTGATTTGGAGACCAGAAAATTAATACTATATCAGACTACATTTTTCATTCTAAGAGTACATGAAAATAAGATGAGTAGAAATAGCTCATAGCCAAGAAAGACCACTAAGGGAAACTATTAATTAATTTAATCTCTATATATTAATTTAATCTCTAGATGAATGACCCAGTAAAGTGAAATTGTATACAGGAATTAAGTTGGAGAATCTAGGAAAATTACATAGTAGGAAGTAGGAGAATTCTGTTTCTGTATTTAGATAGCAGTTTCACTGCTAGAATCTGTCTAATGTAACTATTTTCAGACTAGAATTTTTTTAACTGCTTGAAACTTTCAGGGAAAGGTAGAGATTACAAACTGTAATTAACTTCAGGAAACTTCATCTTCTAGTAGTGTAGCTTTCCAACCCCACCCATCATCCTCATGGCAGGTAGCTGTGCCTGTATTTCAGGAGCATGCATGCAGCTTGTGGGGTGAAGGGGCTCAGGATGAAATAAACAGACCATGTACTCCAAATATGGAGGACCTGTGCTTTGATAACACATTGCTGCTTTAGATTACAGAAATACAAAAAGGCCATAACTACTTTTGATGCACCTCCTCTTGTTGTTATAAATACTTTGCCTTTGGGTGAAGTGATTTTCAAGGGATTTCAAGGATTGATATTTTCTTCATTTTCTTCTTTGGAAATAAGACATGTAGAGCTAATATTTTCAAAAATAATTACATAAATATGAGAAAGTCTTTGTTCATGTCCAGGTATAGACTCAGAAAAATCTGAGGAGATATTAAGTTTATGAAACAGGCTGGTTCCTGGCACAGTAACAGCAATAAAAAACAAATGCCCCCGGCCCAAAATAGCAAATTTTGGGAACTCTGATTTCCACACTTAGCAAAATATTACATTCAAATCTTCCATTTTCAACAAAATCACAAAGCACAAAACCACAAATAAATTGAAAATTAAATCTCATTCAAGTGTAAAATAAAAATAAACCAACATAGACTGTAGTAAGAAAAAGACTTTAAAACAACTGCCTTAAAGATGCTCAAGTAAATATGGAAGAAAGTCAAGGAAACATGGTATGAAAAATGGAAATATCAACAAAAAGAGAACATAAAAAGAAACCAAAACCAAACTTGAATGCTGAAAAATACAATTACTGAACTGAAAAGTTTACTAATATTCAAAGAAAAAATTGAACAGGTAAGAAAAAGAATAAGAGAATTGGAATATAAGACAATGAGGATTATTGAGTCTGAGTAGCAGAAGAAAAAGAGTTGCAAAAACATGAAGAGAGCTAAATTAATCTGCAGACACTAGCATTTAAAGCAATATGTACATTATTGGAGTTCCAGAAGGAGAAAAGAAATTGAAAAGGGTAGAGAAAATATTAGAAGAAATAAAGTGATGCTTCCCAGATCTGTGAAAGACATGGATATAAATATCCAAGGAACTCAACAAACTTCAACAGGATAAACTCAGAAAGATCCTCATTTAGACTATTACAAACAAACTTTTGAAAGCTAAACATATAAGAATTTTAAAAGCAAGGTGAGAGAAGTGAATCATCACACAAGTGTCCTCAAAAAAGATTATCAGTAGATATCACATCAAAAGCTTTCGAGGCCAGACAGTAGTGGGCTGATGTACTCAAAGTGCTAAAATAAGAAAATAAAATAAATAAATACTTTTATACCAGACATAACATGTCCTTCAGGGATGAGGATAAATTTAAGATAATTCCAGATAAATAAAATCTGAGCGCACTTGGTAAAGTGGATCTGTCTTGCAAAAACATGTTAAAGAGAATCATGTAGATTGAAATGAAAGACTACTACAAAGTAACTCCACAGCACATGAAGAAATAAAAATCTGACTAAAGGTAAATATATAATCAAATATAAAAAGCTACCATTATTATAACATTGATATGCAACTACACTTTTTATTTTCTACATTATTTAAAGAACTAATGTATTTATTAATAATTAACCTAAAATAGGATCATTAGAGCTGTGGTTTATAACACCACTTTTTTTCTACAAAATTTAAGAAGCTAATATATTTTACAATTATTAGTCTATGATTTTGGCCAACAGAGTTTAAAATCTGTTTTGTGACAATAATAACTGAAAAGGTTGTAGAAGGTAGGAGCAGAGTTTTTGCATATTATGAAAATTAAAGTGGTAAAAATTCAAATTAGTGTGCTGTAACTTTAGGATGTTAACTATAATACCAACTGTAACAATAAAATAGCTAACAAATATATACAAAAGAAAATATAAAGGAATTTAAATATTTCCTCACTAAAATTTAAACAAAGAAGACAACAATTCTACAAATGAAGGGAGAATGGGCAGAAGGTTTAGGAAGTGAAACAGAAAACAGAATGACTGTTTTAAAAGTTATGACAGTAAAATACTCATTGAATTAATCCCCTTCAAAATAGTCTCTCATTTTGAACATACTAGCCCATTGTTTTTGTCACTTTTTGAAGAAATTCTAGAAGTCCTTTTTCAAGAATTCCTTTAGTTGTGCTGATGTGGCTATGTGGATGTCTTGAATTGACTGAAAATGTTTACCTTACATGAACATTTTGACTTTGGGGAAGAGCAAGGACTCATGGGTGCCAGATTAGATAATAGCATGATGGGGAGGCTTTGTAATATTTTTATGGATTTCCTTTTCCATTAGATATTATTGGGTGGCAACATATCGTAATTTATAAAATATCTAAAGGAGTCTTCCAGAACAGCTTCAGTGTGTTCAAAATAAGGAGAACTATTTTAAGGGGGATTAATGGCAATGTGTTTTTTACTGTAATACTTTCTAAGAAAATTTTAAACACTCACTCTATATTTTGATCACACCTTGTACATATAAAAAACAAGTAGCAAAATGAAAAATTTAAGTTGCCCCTTTCATAATTATTGTAAATATAAAAGGAATAAACATTCCAATTAAAAGTTAGAGTTTGCAGAATGGATGAAGATGTACATTTTGGGCTCTTTACATAAACTCATTTCAATTCTAAAGTCAAAGAATAGAGAAGAGGATTCATGCAAACAGTAAACAAAAGAGACTAACAGTGAACACACTCATATGAAAATAAATTTTAAACTAAAAAATGGTTATAAAAGACAAAGGACATAAATTCAACATGGCAATATAATTGTAAACACTCATATACCTAACAGCAGGTCATTAATATATATTAAGCAATAATTGACAAGTGTTAATAAGGATGTAGACAGATTTAATCCTTGTGCACATGCTCATTTCTTAGAAAGGTAAAATGATGTAATTACTATGGAAAACATCATGTCTGTCCCTTAGAAAATTAAAATTAGAATTACAATATGATCTATCATTTTTGTTCCTAGATATATACTCAAGAGCATTGAAATCTGAGTTTCAAACATATTTGTACACCAATATTTATAGCAGCATTACTGACAAGAGCCAAAATGTGGACACAATCCTGTGGTCTAAAAATGTATTGATAGATAAGCAAAATATGTACACACATACAGTAGCTTATTTTGCCCCCTTTAGAATGCAAAATCAAATTTTTTCCTGTTAAAGGAAAAAATTTAGATAGATGGTACAACACAGATGAACACTGAAAATAACTGATAATGGCAAGTTTATGAGCTAAAAAGAGTTCCAGAGATAGATAGATAGATAGATAGATAGATAGACAGACAGACAGATAGACAATAAGAAAGTACTGAGTCACCAGAACTATACACTTAAAATGGTTAAAATCAAAATTTTTATATTTTGGTTTTTTACCACAGTAAAAACAGAAAAAAAGAAATAAAGGTGAAAAGAAGACTATTTTTCAAAAATCAAGTACAATAACTGAAGGTGTTCTTATAATCAGTTTTACATGGGATTATCATAGTATAGTTCATTTTTATGGGCAGATAATGCACGCTTTCAATATTTTACAATTTCTTGAATTTTACTAGACCTGACATAGCTCTTTGCTTCATTTGTTTAAATGTGGGGTAGCTCTTCCCTCAACACTACTATCTAGAAGAGTCCTTTCTTATTTTCAATGATGCCCAATCTCTTTATATTTACTACTCACTCCAGAAATATAACTACATATATATTTTACTGGACTCATATTCTGTAATGAAAATATTGCAACAAAATCCTTGTCAGGCATGTCTAACAAAGTATGCCACAAGCCAGAAGGATGCAAAATATTGCTGATGTGTTTACTTTAAAAACCTGCTCTAGAAAATATCTGATATGATTATAGCCACATGATTAGCTTAGATAAAATCTAATCAATTATTAGATTTAAAAACTTACATGTCTACAAATAAAGTCAGAAATTGAGAAAAATGTGCAACTTAATATTTTATTCTGACACAAATTGTATCAATTTATGGAAAGAGTGTAATGCTTTCATACACCCATACACTGTGTAATGATCAAAAATTACACAATGGTATGCATTTCAGACACACCTGAGCTCATGCATCAAGATTTTTTTGCTAAAGAATGGACTCTCTACCACTATCTGGTTTTAGTAAAGCTGGACTTATAAACTTGTACATTCTGGATGGTAATATTACAAGTAGTTAAAGACTGTAGGTTTAAATTTAAGTAGTACTTACAAAATATATATCACTTTCAAAGTTCTACACCCAATGTTTATGTTTGGATCATATGGTTAATTATTAAATTAAAACCATGAATAGTCTATATTATTAAAAAACATAACTAGTTCATATTAATAAAATTTTATTGAACAAGAAAAAGGTTCTAGAGCTGGGTCATATTCCAGACTAAAATGATTGAGATTGCCCCCATTCCACCACATATACAGGGTTTATTAATACTCAAAGAAAAGTAAGTGACATACAGGAATAACTTGCTTGGTTCAAATAATATCTGCCCTGTATGGGTGAATTCTGATCAGTTAACAGTCTGTGTTTGGCTGAAGGTCAATTGCTTTATAGCTGGAATGTCAAGACATAGTCCCAAGGTGATAAAGAAAGAAAAGTGAAGTCAGAGGATGTAAGATACAAGAAAATTTATTTAAAAGATATAAAACCAAGAAAGAAAATCTCCCACTACCTGGGAGGGAGTCTTGAGGAGGATATCCAAAAAGGCTCATTGTCTAGGGGTTGTTAAGGGGTTTAGAAGGAAGCTCAGGCCCTTATGCAAGCAGTATATCTCTATCTCTATCCAATTCATGCAATGTTCACATAGTGTTGATGCAAGGTCCCTGTGCTCTTGAGCAAATGAGCAAATGGCCTGCTTGATTATGTTCTGGGGAGGTCCCAGACACAGAATGTCTGGCAGATGTTTTTGTAACATGCCTGGAGAATGATGGCCCAGGTGACTCCATTGTAGGCTTCCTGGATCCATTTCTGGTCCACTGCCCTTATTGGCTGTGGTGGGTTAACTAATGGTCAACTTGAAATGCCTAGCTGAACTGAATCAGCATGGTTCTGGGCATGGAAGACCCACCTGAGGATTGTTGCCAATGGCATAATAAGAGAACTGGAGGGGAAGATCATTTGGCATTGATTTTCTTGGAGAAGCTTGCTGCAACTGGTTTTCCTGATGCGAACTTGGCTGTTCTCATAGGAGGAGAAGCTCAGGGCTTCCAGGTCACCAGGAATGGCTGCTGTTCCCATTAGAAGAGCTCTAATCTTCACCTTGAGTGTTGTTTCCTGGCTCCAGTGTAGAGCCCTCAGCCTGGTGGCACAAATTCTTCACCCCATCTGTACAGGCTTTCTAGTTTCCACCATTGGCCTTCTCAGTGCATATACTCAATACGAATTTTCACGAGACATCATCATGGGCTCTAGGCCTCTGGCTGGACTTGTGGAGGACATTGCTTTGGACTGGAGGCCTTTAGCTGTAGTTGTGCGGGGCACTGCTGTGGGGCCCATACCCTGGGCTGGATTCTTCAGGTCTCCAGTGTGTGAACAGATCTCTTGTACTCCTCTGCATTTGATTTTTTTGGTGACTCATAAAATAATCCTATAAATTATGTCTTGTATTTAATCTATTCCTTTGCAAACCCTGACTACACCACTGCCTAATAGGATCCTAACTCACCTCTCTTCCCACCTCTGAAGAGGTGACTCTGTCTACTGTTAGGCAAAAGGGAAAATGACTGATCTAGATGTTTTGTGCTGTATGGAGGCCATGAGAAAAGATCAGCCTCCCAGGGCAACCTTCAGAGGGCTTTTCTAATGGCCTATGATAGAAGTCACATAGGATCTCCATGGTGGATTTCATTTCTGTTACCATCTGACATTTAGTATGCTCTAGGTGAAAGGAAACACGGAAATTCAGGAAACAGGTTCCAAAAATATAAAAGAGTAATAAGAAGCCAATACTGGTATGATGGGTCTTATAAGTACCCAGACCCACCCTCGTAAGGATTTAAGGAGGGATCCTGGTCAAGTTTTTTGATTAAGGCTGTTACTGAGGTCTAAAGTTATGGCAGTGGAGAAGATGTTGGGGTTCCAGGGTGACCATAGGAGGAGAGTCTAGTTCTAGCAAATTAGTCATGTAACTATACAGGGGAGTCTTTAATGGTGTAATCTGGGGGGCTTAACGTGTAAAATTTTGAATAATGAGAGTGAAAAGAGAAGACCAGGAGATGAGATAATGTCTTGTCTCATTGAGTATGAGGCCCACATTTTGGGGGAGATAACCCCAAGTCACCATTTTTTTTTACCTTCCTCTGAGGAGGAATGCCAGGCATGGGTGTAAAAGGTCATACAGTGCTATCATAAGGGCTGGTGGTCGAAGAAGTTTCAGTTTTTTGAGAATGAATTTTAAAATAGTGATGGGAGTTGAAACTAAGCTTCCCATTAAAAAAAATAATAAGAAGAAAATAAAGGAATCCCTTGCTGTTTTTATCGAAGCATTTACCAGCCAAAGCTTCCCTTGGTGACCTGTAAAGTCTTAGTTGTTAGTGATAGCAAACTATAATTAAGAGGGAGCAAGTTCACCAGATCAGTCTCTCTGACTAGTGCATCCTTTGCCCTCTGTGCTGTTCTTGAAGCCCTATAGTTGAGTTCAGAATCTGAATGATTTTTTTTTTACCCCAAAGAAACTGAAATATCTGTGTAAGTAAAATTGAAGATCCACTGCTAGACCCCTATTATATGCAGAGAGATAAATAGGCTAACATGGGACAGGGTCGCAGAAGGCATGAAACTACACCAAGCAGTTGTTTAAGTTTTTTTTCAAGGCCATATTTGCCATCAAACACAAATTCAAAGTGGACGGACCTGTAGAATTAACTCACAGAGTACTGACACTATATCATTCTAGAATGTCCAGCTCTCATGTCTGGAAGGGGAGTTTGGGAGATTCCCAAGTGGTAAAATGTAGGCTACAGAGATATCAATGCTTTACAAATATTCTAAGTGAAGTTTGAATGCCATTAAGTATATTGGCTTTCATTCTGATCATTAAGGCAAAAGAACTATATAAATGTCAGCTGGAGAAAATGAAATGCAGTCTACTGGTTTTAGACATATGAAATCAACAAGTGCTGTGGTTTTATACCAACTATGTAAACTGCAAAGTAATTATATTGGTGCATACAAAAATATAATCTTGGTTTAGGAAAATAAATGTTTGCTAATTAATATGATAATCAAGATAACACTGGGGTTGGAGTGGTTTAATTCTAAAATATTTAGTGTTTCCCAAGGACTTTAAATAATTTCCACATATCATTCCAGAATTTTCTTTCCAATCCACTTCAACTAGAACAACTTGAAACAGAGTGCTTATGTTGATTCTATATTTCACTGCATTAGAAAGAAAGAGTAATGTATTTCTATACTAGAATAATTTCAACTTGATATGTAATAAATTAAATCATTATAATTATGCAAACAACATGTGTTCAGGAATAAAATTATTTGAGATAAACTGAAGAAACCTTATCACTTCTTTGACCAAATCATATTTCTGCTCACTTCAAAAAGGCTTTCTCCATCAACAGTTAGTCTCTCATATCATAATTATAGCTAACCTCTGTAGCTCCCACACTCATTCAGACCACAAATGTTATTAAATCTATTGGAATATTTTGCATTCTCCCTAAATTTGAATTGTCTTTCCATCCTACCTATTGTTTATAATGTTGCAAAAGCCTCCTATTCAACCTAACATTGATACACATGTGTTAAGTCTTTAATCTGTATTAAAAACTCTGTGAAAGCGTGATCCTGTTATAGACACTGATCTTAAAACTGCTCTCTGTAGCCACATTCATTTTTCTCATTCCATAAATTAAAGAAAATGAATAAATTCCACAAGTCGTGCAAATCATAATCTAAAACCTTTTCTACATAAAATACACACAATCTACTTCTTTAGGCTTTCAAGTCTTCCAACAAAACAATTATACAAAACTGTACATTCTTATATTCCATTCTCCACCTTAAGCCCTGTATACTTTATTCATTCCAAATTGCTCCCTGTCTTTAAAGTATGCTCCATTTATTCATTTAGTTTTTTCTCAATAGGATATAATATTTCCTATTCTTCGGTGGTCAAAATTGCACCTCTCTGTAAAATCTTCTTTGAACACCAACCCTCTATGAAGCCTCCCCTAAGGACATTTTATAGACACCTCTTTTACAGCATTAATTTTCCATGCTATATGGTTATCCTTTAAAATTCTGGGAATTATTTTATTTATAGCAAGCAACAGAATTCTAACTGGAAAAAAAATGATTTAACTCTATTGACTTGCAGTACCAAATACTGAAAAGACGCAGAAACTTTAACATGGTTACCAGGATTCAATTGTTTGTTCTACCTCTTATTTTCTTCTGTGTTGGCTTTATTCTCAGAAGGAGTGTCCATATTTAATACTCAGCAACAGCACATTTATGTAATTTTTGAGCTAGTAGATCTTGTGGAAGACAAACTATTGTTCTTAAGAATTACAAAATTTTACTGAATTAATTGAAAGTTTTGGATATGATGATCAGCCAATTTATAAGTAAAACACTAAGGTGGAGATAATTAAATACACTGATTTGAAAAATATAGATGAAGTAAAGCTTATGATATTGTTAGATCTACTGAAATATATTAACAGAGAGTGGGTTAGTGTATAAATCAATTCTTACTGCTTAGTTTCATAACTCAGCATAATCAGAAACATTAACCATTAATCATCTATATTTAGTTGATCTTGACAGGGCTGATCTGAATATTTCAGGTTAGCTCTGCTACATGTATTTTTCATTCTCC
Organism: Heterocephalus glaber; assembly: GCF_053883595.1. Lineage (NCBI taxonomy): Eukaryota > Metazoa > Chordata > Mammalia > Rodentia > Bathyergidae > Heterocephalus > Heterocephalus glaber. The sequence goes on along the minus strand of NW_028258151.1, from coordinate 26,424,937 downwards.
TCCTGGGAAGAGCGGGCTCATCAACTAAAGTTACAGGTTGAAGATAGCAAGACTCATTGTTGAAGATCAGTTTACTCTTTTGTTTGTATCACATGTACTAATACTGATTGTTTAAAGGAAATCAGAGTGCAGAAGTCAAAATTGGGCAGCAGAAAATCTCCCCACCTACAGCATGAGGATCTTCAAGGGGATAACTACAGTGCTGGATGATGAATTGGGAATAGAAGTCCAATCTATGACAGCAAGAATAGAAGAAAACAAGATTCTCATTGAAATCAAAGTGAATGGATTCAAGGAAGAAAAAACAGCTGTGGTAGAGACCATCTAATATTTACCTTAATCTTTAACTTACAAACTTGTATTAAACACACTATATCTTATTTAATTTCAAAAATTATATGGTCCCAATAATGATGCTTCACATAGAGTATTCATCCAGTTAATATTTATCTGGTATGAATTTCTTTCTGCAATAAATATTTCAATACTTTGCCAGAATCTAGAATTTCTACAACATGTAGTATTTTTTAATGCCTGAGTGTATCACTCAGAAACATTTTCAATTTCAATTAACAGAATACCCAGTTAGCAACAGATTTAATCCATAATGATTTATTTTTTAAATTTTAGAATATGGAGATATGCAGTTGCTGCTCTGATTGTTCAATAATACAAGATACTGAATCCTTGTGACTTTTCCCTGCCTCTACCTTTTAGAGTGTGTAGAATGATTATCCCACCACGGTTCCAAGCACCATATCAGTGTTAATCTTAAGAAGAGATGACAGATGAGTGGTACCAACTACATCGGTACATAGATGATAAAATAGTATTTTCCCTGTTTGTGCCTAGAAGATCTCCCCATATTCCATTTACTAACACTGTGCTACCTCCAACTTTAGCTCCAGAAAAGAACCAAGCAAGTGAATATGCCTCTTACATGTTCTCTACTGAAAGAGCAGAAGAGAAGAGTGTATAGAGATTGGTGATATTTAATAAACTAGCTAACTACAGTCCTAATTTCTCCAGCCCATAGAAAGAGCTGCATTAGACAAGGGGGAAAATTAAGTTTATCGTTATCATTATACTTTATATCATTATTAGCATATTATTAAAATCAAGCAATATCTCTGTAATAGCTATTGACTGTAGAGTAAAAACCCTAGATGTGAAACATAGTTAAGTAATACTTGAAAAGTCATGTAACTTCTGTGTCTCTGTTGCCTAATCATTATCGTAAGAATTATGACGCCCACTTTAAGGAGTCATTGTGAAAATTCAATAAGATAATAAGATCCAAGTGCATCACACAACATTCAACACATTAATTTTCTATAAATTATAGTTATTACTTTTAATGGCAACTAGAGAGTATTTCACTCTATACAGAACAAAATCCTAAAAAAAATGAGTTTCAATTGCATGCATTTTTCTTCTGGTTCTCAGAAATGATTTGTCAAACTTTGGCAGAATTGTAAAAAGGGCAAAAGCAATTTGTAACTTTTTTTCCCTAAAAATTTCAAGTCACTTATTAAATGGTTTGTAGTATTCCCTTGCTCTCTACTTTTTAAAGGTTCTGTTAATTATTTCTGAGCTGAATATATATAATAAAATGCTATATGCAAGACAGATTAATCTAGCCAACAGGAGGATATTACCACAGGGGGAAAAGGAGGTTGTTTTACACTCATTCTGCAAAATTACACGCTGTGTAATACTTGGAAAGTAATCTCCAACATGTAAAATTATTATAATTTTTCCTTAGGAAATGATTGAGAGAAAATGTATGTAAGCGGGCTAAAACTCCTTCAGAAATCTGTGGGAGGGTGAAGGAGTTTGCTGTAGTATTAATGGCAACATTATGAGTCTGTACAGTGCTTTAACATTTACACAGTTATCTTATGTCATTTCTCATTTGACTCATATGTAAAAGTTGGGAAGTAGACAATATACTTCCCATCTTGCTAATGAGAGATGCGAAGTTCAGAATGGTTACACAATTTGCACATGCAATGCAATGAGAGTCAAGAAAATCACAATGAGAGTCAAGAAAGAGCTGGAACTTAGATCCTAAGTCAGGAGCGAGAGCACAGGTGTTTAAGTTAACAGATCTACGATGAATCAGCTGGGCCACGTATAGTGCTGTGCTTCTGTATTCTTATTGGTAACATGGGGGATTACATCAGAATCTACTTCCCAAATTTATATCACACTAGTCTGCTGGATCTACTGTAGCCATTACAATGACTGAATTAAGCCACACTCTTTCATTTACCGTAGTTCTGGTGAGTGGGAAACCCAAAATCAAGGTGCAAATTGATTTGGTTTCTGTTAAGGACCCACTTCCTGACATGCAGATAGGGTTACTTTTCAGTTTCCTCATATTGTAGAGGCAACCATTCCCTTCTCCTCTTCCTCCTCCTCCAACTCTTCCTCTTTTTCTTCTTCTCCTTCTTTTCCTCCTCCTCTTTCTTCTTCTTCTTATAATGTAATGTAATCTCCTTAAATTCAAATACCATCTAATTAATTACTTCCTAGTGCTTTATCTCCAAATGTCATCATACTGGGAATTAGGGCTTTATATATGAATTTTAGGGGGACATAATGCATTCCTTAGTGGTTCATCATAAGAATTAATCAAGATCACATGTGTGAAGCTTTTAAAGAAATGATTGGTACTTTATAATCAGACTTGAACACACTGGGTATTATTGTTACTGTTGTCCTTAACATGTTTCCCTTTCCATTATCACAAGCAGCACAAGGTGAGATGAAGTAGAAATGATCTGAAAGTTTTTAATTAACATATGCAACAGGGCCAAGCAATTCTCTGGTAATAGATTGACTATCCCAGGAAACATCAAATTCTGTGGGCTCATTGGAGAGTTAGTACATAAAGGAACAAATTGTGCAGTAGTTGACTCAAGTTAATGTTTCAAGTTCATCACACACTTTCTATGCCGGAAAACAGTTTCCTCTTTGGGTGATTTCTACTAACACCTCTGTAGTTCCAAAAGAAATCTGAAATTTGGCCCTCCTGTCTTCTGTTGTTCTATCAGGTCTGATTGCTCATAAGGATTCTGCACATTCATACAGCTAATTCATGTGAAAGATTTCCTGCCATGCAATATAAATGTTGAAATCAATGTTTCTTACTAAACAAATAGTAAAAACCTATTTGAGTACTTGCTGAGCCAAGGACTGTATTAGGCACTCAACTTATAAAGATGGAATTCTTAAGAGTTTGTGTAGAGTAAATTGAGATGGACACGGAAATAACTAATTTCAATGCAATTTTGTGAATGCTATGATAAAGAGTGTGGACAAATACTATGTTTTATAAATGAAGCGACCAACAGGCTGGTGGAAGTAGAGTAAGGGTTTAGGCTACAGATGTTATAGACAGGCAGCTCCTGTCTGAGTCTAGCCATAGATCACATGAAATTTGAATAATTTACAAGCATAAGCTTTTATTATTCATGATGTGGTATCATTTATCCACTAATGGCAACTTCCCATTAATGTTCTCAAATGCTATTATTGTCCTTTGCTGATGCTGAACACAAATATATGTCATATCTAGAGGGTACAAATGCCTGGGAAAAATAATTCATTTTCTGCTCCTGTAAAATTTGCTGTTTCGAATACTGTGGTATAAATGTGGAACTTTTCGTCTTTCAACAGTGTCTTCATTTGAACTCTTTAGGCCAGGATTACTACATTTCTACAAAGTGACATCATAATGTAGATGACACCACTGCTTTCCACAGTTTGGCAGCAGCAGAAAGCCTAGGACATGTTCCCATAGTTCCAGCAAGAGAAGCAATCCTATTTAAACTAATTCCACTGGGACCTTTTTTTGCCAGGGATTAACACTGACCTGGGAGAGCACAAAATCACCACATGCATCAAACACACACACACACACACACACACACACACACACACAAATATACATAAATTTGAAAATATCCCTGGTGCAAGCAGAAGTCTTGAAGCACCTTAGGACAGGTATGTGTGGCAATCTTACAGTACTCTGTGGCAGTGGAAGCAAAGCCTGTCAAGGTGGTGGATGGACTTCTGTAAGAATGGGGCACAAGACATTTGCCACCACTTACTGTCTTTGGGTACTATAAATTAGAGAAGATCCTGTGTTCAGCATACAAATAAGAAAGAGGTGACACACAGCTCATAGGGTTCTCACCCTAAATCAGCTGTGATCACCATTTGAGAGTCCCATCTTCACTTGATGCCATGAAAGCAGCACAGCACTGGCTCAGTACATCATACTTCTGCAACTTGGTCCATCTACTCAGCACCGGAATAATCTTCCTAGGCACAAATCTAAGAGGTGCTCAGCCCATCCTGTTAATTTACCTAATGTCAGAGGCTGTGATGGCTCAGAGGCCTTGAATGTGAAAAGAAGCAACAGAATGAATGCTGATGCTCACCCCGCACAAACAACAGTGGAAGTGCAAGAGATTTACAAGTTTAAGAGAATAGACAGGACATATAGTTGGAGTGCTGCTTGCCCTGATCTGAAGGTGTTGTTGAGAATTATCATGTCCACAAAGCAGACAGGTGGTGGGGGAGGGGAGTGGGAAGTAAAAAGATTAAGATGACATATATATGTATGTCTTCTGATATGTACATAGACATATAAATATACACAGATATAGAAAGAGACCAATTTCCCAAGATGAATGTAATTATGTTTGCAAAAATATACTAATGAAAAATAAAAGAAAAACATTCACTTTTTCTGTCTCCTATTTTTATATGCTGTTAGTAGGTATTCAAAACTAAATGATACACTTGAAAAATAAATATTGAAAACATTGGCTAAAACAAATTTAACAATGTTTCTTTGAAAGTGGAATTTCCCAAGCGTGCTATATTGAAAAGATTTTGGACTTAATTAAAAGGCAGCTAGAATATCCTCAATAGTTCTGCCACATCACAGATTATTCAATAGTCATGCTGAAATAAATACTGTATTTTATTTTGCTTGTTTGTTTATTTATTTATTTATTTTCTTGTTACCGGGGATCGACCTCGGGTCCTCGCACTTGTGCAGCAGGCAGCAAAACCACTGAGCTAAATCCCCGGCCCTAATACTGCATTTTAAATGAATGATAAAAGGGAATTAAAAGAATTCAGGCTATTGGTGTACTAGATAATGTAAAGCTTGAGCTTGAGAATTATATTATCTAAATACAAGCCTGCTCCCATCTTACTTGATACATGCAGATTAGAAAATTATAGAATTGTCCCAGGCCTCAGTTTCCTCATTTTAAAATGAGAATGATGAGTCAGTTGTCACAAGTGCTATTATAAGAATTCTGTATAATTGATGAAACACTTATTATAAGGCCTGTCTCACAGCAGGCAGTAAATTTCCCTGATTTCACCCTCCCATGAAAAGGCTGTGAAGCCTGCACGAGATCTATAAGGCAAGGTTGGCACAAGCAAAGTGTTAAAAAAAATTCTAGCCGTTCTTGCCACCTCCTCTTCTCTGGCCCCATTCTGAGTTTAAATGACTTTAACAAAGAGTCATACAAGTTCAGTCTGAATAAGTCTATTAATTAGAAATTTCACTCCCGTTATTAATTCTTGTATTAGTTTTTGAAACGTAGTTTTTTCCTTAACTGTTATTGTTTGTAAATACTTTTTTTTTTCCTGGAGTAACAATAGTATGTTGAGAAAGTTGCAGATAGTGATTGACTTTTTTATTGGATTTCAGATGCCCTGCAAGTGCTCCATATGTACACCGGTATATGCACCCTTGGAAGAGGACCAGATAATTAAATCAGTAGACTTACCAAGTGATCTTAGGAACACACCATCTGCCTAGATGGGCTGCAGCATCACACTGGCATATACTTGTCTCTAAACAAATGAAACACTCTCCCATATTTTCCCAATATCTGTGGTGAAGCAAAAGTCCTTATGGAAAATAAGTCAGAAAACTTTTATAGGTTTTCTTTCTTTGTGAGAAGTAAATGTTTTTAAAGAAAATCAACCCAACTTTACTTCCAAAATCCATATATCTGTTTACAATGAACAAATGAATAAATTCATAGAAATCAATGTATTTCAAAGTTTACCCTGTCTCTCAGGCGATTTCTTATCCCATCTTTTATAGCTAAACTTTTTATAGATTTAAAAAATTTTAAAACATTAGTTTTAAATTCAATTGAAAAGTTTTGTACATCTACGTTAACTTATCTATAGTTTTTAATGACAAAGGATTGATGGAAGTTCTCTTTTATGTCCGCTAAGGATTCAAAGCTAAATAATTTTTATGGATTAATAACATGTTTTTGATAAATCCTCATATTGAATTTCAACTCACAGTTTCATCAGACAGCTTCTTTCAATCATCTGTCATTATAAATTCTTCAAATGATTTTCAAGCTATCCTTATTATTTCTTTTTCCAAATAATTTAGACGGTTGAGAGTCATCTTGTGATATTATTCCCACTGATGAACTCTTAATTTTACTAGAAAACATCTAAAGGCAGGACGAATGGAATTACTTATTACATTCTGTAATAAAAACATTTCGTGCATTTTTGCATAATCATTTCCGTCAACCCAAAATAATATATTACATATGAGTAAGTAACAGGTCAAAAACTTTCTATATTCCATATATACACAATATTAAATGAAGGCACAACTATTAGTATAACATGTGTGCTGTAATGTGCTCTTCCCTCTGCATCGTATTTGGGCAAAGATGATCCAAGTTAACTCCATTAGGACCCACACACCTTCCTGGCTCAGCCGCGGCCAGTTTCACTCTGGGCAATGGAAAGTAACCAAGGCAGCCTTAACGCTTCCTCTCTCCCAGATTAACTAAATTTTAGACAAGTCACCTCCTGTGAATAGGTCCCTAAATTCATTTTCTTCCAGTGTTTTCTTTAGCAAACTTGGCAATAGTAAAATCTTTCTCTTCCCCTTGGAGATGAAAATCTTGTTCTAGCTTCTGGCCAGGTTTACATTCCAGAAATGTCTTTCTCAGGATCTTGGGAGACATCCTTTTTGAATGTAATCATGAAGTTGCCTTCCCATCTCCCATTCTCTGTAGGAGTTTAAGAGTCTAACTTCAATAAGAGCCAATTTGAAAGAAAACAAATGGCTAATGATGTTGACCAAGCTTCCTAATAAATACCTTTTCTATTAGTGCACAGCAGAGTTTAAGAACTCTTCTCTTCCGCCTTTTGTTTCAGAGGAATAGAGTTACAGCTTTGGCCTATTGCAATAGTCTTGAAGAAAGGGTTTCAGGCTTATTTTATTCCATATGAAATAATATTTCTTTTACAAAAGCAGTAAGCTCTCATAACTGTTTGATAACGACTATACCTGTGAATACTTTGAGAATAACAGTAGGCCCCTAAAATTTCCCCAGGAATTTTAAGTAATGCAATTTAAAATGAACACAATTTATAGTGGAGTTTTTGGTTTTATAAGTAGCACTAAAATTACGTACAGTCATTAGTGCAATCAAAGTTCCCACTGGTAAATCAAGGTAAATAGGTGAATGATCGTTCTAAGGATTTAATTTTAGGTTTATAGGAATTGGGCCTCTTCAAAGTGCAATTATTTCTGAATTTATTTAGACTACCTCAGCATAAGTTCAGTGACTGAAAACATTAAAGAAAATGTGGGTTAAAGTTGAATAGATTTTACTATTAGAGAATTTAGCAGAACAAGCCTCTGAGTGCTGTGAATCTATGAACTAAACAGTATGAAATATATTAAGAGTGTATTTGTCCTGAGAACCATTTTATCAAGTATTTCTGTGGTACCTACAAAGAAGTTTTAGAACATATTGATTAATGACATTGAACAATGTTGCTCAAGGCAGGCCGCTTATCAGAATAAACTTGCAGCCTTTTTTAGTTTGCTTCTTTTAATAGAATTTCTTTGGAATACAAACATAAGAGAATTTAGGGAAAATAGCTTCTCTTTCTCCTCTAATATATCTTGATGTTATTGCTCAAATCAAATCCTCCATATACCCTCAAAGTTCTTCAAATATGGACACAATATCTCTAAATATCTCCTTTGAAAACTGCCTCACCATTAATACAGCTTTATAATACTTGGATATATTGTTTTATTTCATTGAAGCCAGATTGAATCACATCCAATCACCTTCTAATTTCTGTGGCATCACATAAAGATATGGTACACATTAGTAGTCACTTCTTGCCTAAAAAGGAAGCAGGTAAGCCTGGAAAATAGTAGGAAGTGAGGTTAATTAGAAAATGATCATCATCTCTAGTGCCTCAAAGAAGATATCTATACCTCTATTGCTCTATCACCAATATGTATTTAATCTATATGTAAAAGTCTTTCAGAAGGATCACGCATCCAAATGAAGTGAGGCATTCAAGGCTAGTTCAAAAGCAGCCTATTATGACAAGTTTTCACGTAAGATTGAAAATCTTTCTCATTTAGTTTAGAAATTAAACACACCTAGTGTCTCTTTTTAATACATATCCCTCTCCAGCCAAAACATTTATATGTATCCACCCCTCAAACTAAAAAGTGGTATCTGGATAATGTGCAATGTTAACTTGCAAGTACATTTGTACAGTTTGTATTTGTTTCTTTCATGGAGAATTCTCGTCTTCTTGTTTATCTTTTTATGCCTATTTGTCATTTTCTTACAGAAGATATTAAACCTTGAACCCTGGTGTAATAGAATCTATATAAGGATTAGTAATTGTCATTAATACTATTCTCATTGAGATGGTTTAACATGGTATGTCAATTTGAAAGAGTTAGGAAATAGTATTTGTGGAGCACAGTTCTGGTTGTAGCTGTTGGTGACTGGCATGTAAGCCAGCAAACTAAGGGACAAAAATCCACCCCGGACAAGGTGGGACCGACCCATAGGCTTGTACCTTGTAAGATAAAATGGGAAAAAAAGAAGAGAGTGCTCCCATCTGGAAGGGATCAAGTCTTCCTGACCAGGTTCATCTTTTGTTGCTAACGCCTCTGGACTTCAGACTTCAGTTTCTTCAGCCTTCTAATGCGAACTCACATTGGTGACTCTGTAGTGGACTTCCAGTCCTTCAAACTTGGACTGGTGTTGTGCACTTGATCCATTTTATTCTGTATCCATCTTGATCAATCTTTTATCTTTAGTCTGAGAAGTTTCTAAATCCTCTGCTTTCCAGGGCTCAGAAAGCCAGTGTGGACTCTGCTATTTATAATTCTGTAACCTTATCTAATAAATCCCGCCATAATTATACATATATGTTCTATTAATCTTGTTCCTCTACAAAGACTGGAGAACCCTAATACACTCACTAAGATTATTACATATAAATATGTAATATATTACACATGTATATCTTATGTATATATATATATAATATATACACATATATACATATATCTTACATATATATTACATATATATCTTGGTGTACTATATCAATAGATAAGCTAATAACATAATTATGTAAATCATATAAATGAGGAAAAAATATCTCAAGATTAAAAGAATTATAGTTTATCAGTATATGACCCCATGTATGGGTAAAGAAGTACAAGATATTCAAGAAATTTAAGAACGTCTAATTGAAAATATGGGAAATTAAAACCACATTTGCCATGACAATTTGACTTCACATTACTCAACTGCAAAGTCATTTTAATAACCCCTTGCCTTTCAACTCACTCCAAATTCACTTGAATATTTCTTTCGAATTTCCCTCTATTAAACCCCAGAATGCATTCACTCAGCCACCAATGAAATAGATGACACAGATTCTGGACCTGTTATGTAAATAGCACCCAATACACAGGGAGCTTGGCCAGTAGGAACTTCGGAAAGGGAATCTTTAATTGAAATTCTCTTTCTGCTACATTTGATGAGCACATTAAATATCACATTGCTGCATCATTTCTTCAAAATCTGTAACTTCAAATAAAATTGCACTTAAGAATACCTCTAACCACATTATTCTCTACAATATAACTCACAATTCACTCTACATTGCATTAAATTCCACACTTCTTAACAATGATTTCCTTCTATCTGCCTTTCTAATGGCACCTCACAAACGCTTCCATTGTCATTATGGACCAACTCCCATTGATCTCATCTCTGACAAATATGCAAAGCTCTTTTCTACCTCAGGACTTAGCACCTGTGGAAATCTTAGCCACATAATCTTCCCCTCAGCTCAGGCTTTCCCTATATCCTTTATAAATTCTTCTAAAATTCCTCGGCTCTTATCTTTTAATTTCTTAAATTCTTCTGCCTCATTTGTTATAAGATGGCAGGGATCATCATTATCTTCTTTGGTTTCAGCATAACATTTAAGAGAGGTGATAATTTGGATGTTAAATAAATATTAACACTGAGCTTTGTAGCAAGACAGAGAGTGGATATCATTACAGAGAATGGCCAGTCAACTCTTGGAAAAATAAATGGGCCAGGAGAGAATTCAGAGCACACAGGTATAGTTCTAAAGAGCAGATCTTAAAAATAATTCCAGTTACAGATGACATACAAAATCTTAAGTTAGCATTAGCAGAAAATGCAGGGAAATAATACAAGGAAAGACTGAAAAAACAATTTTCTTATCTTTCTAGAATTGAATAGCAATAAGAAGAATGTCTCTCATTGTGGATATATTCCTTTTCTGCTACATTTTTTATTTTAGCTTAATATGTCATTTTTATTCGGAAATAAATGTATAATAAATATATAATTTCTTAACCAGGATCCTGAAATTATTTGTCCATACTGATATTATGCATTTTTTCTCATATATGATCCATATTTTCATTAAATTTAATAAAGTATTCATTGCTGTAAAGAACCATTGATTTTCTGTGTTTGGTGGAGCACACCAGTGATGTCAGCACTCTTCGAGGCTAGGGCTGGAGAATTCCAAGTTCAAGACCAGCCTAGACAACTTAGCTAGCTCTTGCATCAAAATAAAAAATAAAAGAGGTTGAGGATATCACCTCATGGTAGAGCTTCTCAAGGTTTGACTCTCCAGTACTGCCTAAATAGATAAATTCAAAACAGATGTTTGATGAACTCACATGACTAATAAAGATTTAAAGCATTTTCCTTCACACAGTCATACCTGCAGTTCTGTAAAGCCTATGAAAGAGTGCAGGTGTAGCTAACTATAATTTTCAAGGGGAAAATCTATAAAACAAACTACATTAAAAATGAATTATGAACAGTGACTAGTTTGTGATAAAATTAACCTCATCTTTCTAATCCCAAGTTATTTCCACTAAATTGTACTATTGTTCATTATTATTGGTTTAAATAGGTTCCCAACATACAAAGTGATGAGATTGAACATTTAAACTTTAGTACTAGCAAAATGCAAATCAGATGAAATACTGACTTCAAAGAGATGTGGGCACATGGCAAAGTCTGTCAGTGATTTCAATGGCTGGCAGTTTGAGATGATTCAAATATAAATCATTAACTCGTTTTTCTTAATTTCAAAGTAGATAAGAATGTGTTGTTCAGTTTTAAAAATGAATTTCACATGGAGCAACCAATTTTTGACCAACATTTTGAATACATGAAAGAGTAGGTGAAAGGACCTCTTTTTCCTTTGTTGATCATTTGCACATAGAACATTCTGTAGAACAATGGGAGATGGGCTAGCTCATAACACTAGAATTGATAGCCCAAATCATATTTCTGTTCAATGTTCTCTTAATATTATCTTCCAGTATGCTTATTTTTAGCTTTCTAAACCTCTTTGTAGTGCTGCAGTTTTCTGCAGTATACTAAGAATTTCATGACAATTAATGAAAGGAAGTATGTGGCTCTAGGCTTCACAGCATAGACAGTAAAGACTTTCCTATCTCAGAATCAAAACAGTAGGAACAATTATCTTTTGCAAGATAAGATATCAGCTGAGCCCCTACAAAAATCACTGTGACAAGACCAAGTACTTCAAAACCAACAATATCATTAAAGTTAATAGTACAATATTAGTGAAAAAGTATTTACTGATAGATATATGTGGTAAACACTGTACTAAGTTTAACAGGAATTGGTTCAAGAGGATAAATCAGAACAAGAGGACAATCTGAATTGATTATTTGTGTTAGTCACTCTAGCCAAAGGAGACTTTCACACATGATTAAAGAAAAAGGACAAAAGGTGGAGAGAGAAGTTTAACAGGACACTGGAGAGGGAGCACACGTTTCACAAGACTGAAAGTCAAAGAAAATGAAGTGATCGGTTGAGAAAATAATAAACACAATCAAATGAGACCTGATCCCAACTCTCCTTAGCTCCATCTGCTCACCTCTCAAACTCTTAAATAGGCACACCGTGGTAATAAATGAAATCCAACCATATTTGACAGGGAGAACGCTCAGGTACCAGAAATGTTAATTTCAAACAACAGAATCCAATGTCAGGCTCTCCTGTCTGAGGACAGAAAAAATGACTTTTGGTTTTGAAAATATACCTTCAGAAAAATCTGATAATAATGATTATAATTAACATCAAGGGTTTAATAACAGGAAGGCACTGGACTAACTGAACTATTCTCATTTGATCACTACATATTTACAATTATTCCAGGAGATAGGTACACCCATTGTCCCTTTTCTCTAAAATAAAAGTAGCTCTATTAATAAGGTTTGCTTCATTCATAACTTTTAGTAAGTTGGCATACCAAGAATTCCAAACCAGGCCTTTGTATTTCTTGAATTTGGAATATAAACCCAGTATCACAATAACAAATTTTGAGTATTACTGAAATTTGTGAAAAATATAGTGCTTGGAGAAAAATAATTTAAATGTTGATTACAGTGTTCAGCATTGGGTGTTTTCTTTTTTTTTTTTGGCACCGGGGATCGAACTCAGGTCCTTGCGCTTGCGCAGCAGGAGGCGAAACCACTGAGCTAAATCCCCCGCCCTGAGTGTTTTCTAAAAATGAATAAATGATTAGAAACTCTTGTTCTATTTAATTTTCAAATCTTTATTATTCCTTATCTCCTAACATAAGTAATTTGGGATTATTATAGTATTACAGAAAAATCATCTAATGAAAACAGACAGTTCCAATAATCCTAAATCTTTGAAAATTTTCACTGCAATATTTCTTCAAAATTTTTCTGATCAAATGTATTTCTGGATATGGATTTCAGGTATTTGAAATGTAAGACAGTAAAATATCACACTTGATGAAATACCTATGTGAACTGGGTATCATCCATAATACAATACAGTGATATTTTTTCAGCAACCTCTGTTCATATTTGCAGAGGTTGAAAATAATGACTACAGATCATCTCATGTCAGTTCAAATCAAGACATTCTAATAAAGAAGTTCCAAAAAGGGTTAGTTTTCTTCTCTAAATATAAAATGGGGATCACCTTAGAAAAGAGTTCAGTGGCAGAGGATTTACTTAGCATGGATGAGGTATTGAGTTATTTTCCCACAGCTGAAAAAAACAGTGTTAAAAACATAAAAGAAAAAAAAAGTTCAGAACTCTGTATTTTTTTTCCAAAGAACTTATTTGATTAGATCTTTAGAGAGCTCTAGAAATCCAAATTTTTAATAATTTTTTTAAAGTATGGTTGGAGAAACAATTTTAACCTTTATTGTGTGTCAGATTACATATACAATAAAATTAAATAATAAGTCATATAATTAAATGAAAAAATTCTTTATACAAAGTATATATAGATATCTAAGTACAATCTAGTTTGAAAATGAAGTAAAAATGAAATATGTATATACTTGTATTCTAAGTGTGTTAAATCAAAATCTACACAACAAGAAACATTAAGGGGCAAATCCAAGAACCAAGGAAAACACTTTGAATTCCCATGTTTCATCGAGCTTCAAAAACCACCAATCTTTTAGTTCTTTTTTTGTACATTATTCTGTATCCACATTCTCTACATCTGATTAGATCCCTGGATTTAATTTCATTTTCTGTGTGACATTCTCCACAGATATATATCCTTGGCTGCTGCTTTGGAAGTTGAACGTCCTTCTGAGTGTCCATTGTTAGTCTCCTATCTGGGCAACACTGAGAAACTTCTCACCTGCCTCTTCGAGACAGAAACACACTCATTGTGGTCTCAGGCAACTTCTGTCGCTGAAAAAAAATAGTGTTAAAAACATAATAGAAAAAAAAAGTTCAGAACTCTATGTATTTTTAAATTCAGATTATAAACCTGAACCATATTTTTGTCACTTCGTCATTTTCATTTAATCATCTTTTATTAAGGTTTTTTTTTGCTTAGATGATGTCCACATCACTCATTTTAATAGCTACATATTATTCCACTTTATGGATGTACCATAGTTTATTACTCATGATAAAATTTAATTTTGGCTATATGTGAAACTAATATTGATCTCTTTAATCTTTCTCATGACTTTTATCCACTTACTGTAATCTTCATGGCCAATCATTCATTTTTTTAATTATGACACTTTCTCAGATATCCTTCTTATATAAATCAAAAATTCATATTCATCCTAAAATATGATGCATGATTTTGCATCTTTGTGCTCAGAATATATTCCATTTTCTGAAGGAGAGTCATATATTGTAAGAAACTTGCAGATAGGAGATCTCACTTTATAAGTGAAAAAGTGAGAAGAAGCCTTTAACTTTCCTATAGGCAAATTATAATGAATATACAATTCAGAAGTTTGAAATTTGTTAGGGGCAAAATGCAAAGAACTAATGGCTACAAAAATATTCTCTTAATTTACCTCTTCAGTATGTAAGTTTTTCATCTCAATGTGGGAAAGAGCCCAGACTTAATTTGTTGGTTCAGATAATGAAGCACTCAGACACCAAGAAATCTCAACAAGTCTTTTTACTTTTGCAAAAGGGCACAAGCACACCTCAGCAATGAGGTACCAGGTGTGCCTAGGGCAGGGAAGGGGGATTTTAAAGCCCTAACTTATAGAAAGCAGCTATCCTTTAAATTCACTGCCTGAATTCAAATGCTTACCATCTATTATGGCTAACTGGAGTGGCTGGAGGGTGGGGGTGGTGAGTTGTTGGGTATGTTAGAGACAGGAGACACGTGGTTTGGAATGGAAGGTCCTTGGTTCTTACCTTGGAAACTGGCAGTGTTCTGGGAAACAGTACATAGTCATCACTTCTTGGACCTCAGTATATTAAGGGGCCGGGGGGGGGCGGTAAAATATCATTGTACATGGTATTTTTGTATTGTCGCTAAAATAAAGATAAAGCAAAGAGTTTCACTGGCCATTCAGAGCAGTTACCTTCATATGATAGTTTCTGATTTAGAAATGTTTAAATTTTTGTTTTCAGATTATTTAGGATGTTAATAGAATCTTTGATTCGCAGGCAAATTAATTTTTAGATGAGTATTCATTTCTTCGTCAAACAGGGCATTTTCATGTTTGAGAGTTCAAATATTTATTTTTGACAAATGTAAAAATATAAAGGGATCAAGGGCACTTTTTTAGCTAAAGACTCCCCAACCTCATGTTAGGAGTCAAACAAACAGGTTTCAACCCCAAATACCTATTTCTTTGGCATTTCCAAGCTGCGATGTAAAAGTTACTAGATTTCACATTTCTTTGTTGTTGTTTTGTTCTTTTACTGCTTTAATATTTTAGATTAATTTTGAAGTCATAAATAATAATTCTCTTGCTAAAAGAGAATTATTAATATTTTGTTTTGAATTGTTATATCCGATTTATATAAGTGAGAGGAAGCAGTGAAGAAGTAATTTGTTGTATATCACAGTAAGATTTGGTGCCATAGTTTAAATAAGAATCAGTCTTTTTCTGAAGCCCATATGATTAACCATCACGATACAGTCCCTAGGGTATGACTGTCCATTTATCTGAAAGATCCTCAGGTATATTTCATTAAAGTCTTATAACTTCATAACTATAAATTTCTTGAGTTTATTTCATTTTGGAAACTATTCAGGTTATAAAAACTATATCCATTTAATTGACTGATACTAATTATACATATTTATGAGGTAAGAGTGTGATAATTTGCTACATATAGGGAATGCATACTGATGAAAACAAGGTTATTATTAATTTTGGATTATTTAAACTTGTTTCTTATCAAGCATATCATAAATTGTTTTGACTCATAGTCACTCTATTGTCCTGTAGAGCATTATAATTTATTCTTCTATCTAATTATATTTTGGTACCCACTATTCACCTTCTCTCATCAGCAAACAATAATAATATTCATTGTATCATCTAATTTAAAAATGGGTAAATGACCTGAATAGCTGTTTTTCCAAAGATGATATTCAAGTGACCAAGAAGTATTATGAAGAGAATGTTCAACATTCATAATTGTCAGAAAAAAATGCAATTCAAATCCACAGTGATGAAACATTATCTCATTTTGGTTAAAATGGCTATAGTAAAAAAACCAAAAAATTATAAAACTGGCAAGGCTGAAGAGGAGGAATACTTATACATTGCAGAGGAAAATGTAAATTAACACAATCATTGTAGAAAATTGTGTGGCATTTCCAAAAAAAAACAATAAATAATCTTAAAATAGAACTACTATATGATCCAGTAAGCCCACTGCTGAGCAAACATCCAAAGGAAAGGGAATTAGTATGTCAAAGACACACCTATATGCCCTTGTTTATTAATGCAATACCATTCACAACAGCCAGGATTTTAAATCAACTAAAGGTTTAAAAATAATCTAATTTAATGTATGAAAAACCTTTAGATTTCATACAACAAAGAAAGATTTTTATTACTATTGTTCATTGGTTTTATTGAAATTATTTACATTGAGAGTGGCAAATTAATAACTGTGTCAGTAACTAGCTGGTAATTCTGGCACCTACTTCATAAGATTAAATGAATTAAAATTAATAAACACTTTGTAAAGTGCTTACAAGAGTACCTGTCATTGTGTATGTGCTGCATAAGGGTTTGCAAAACAATAAAATGCATCACTTAATAACAATTAAAACTAAACTTATTCATATACTGATCATATTATCCAAGCATTTCACATCTAATTATTTGTATAAGAAAAATAAATTCATACATTCGTTAAGTATACAAATACTCTCTGCAGCTTGTTTTTGGTAAGAGGCCAAAAAAAACCCCCTCAAATATCTCCCTGCAAGTAAATAGATGAATAAACTCTGGTATACTGAATTCAATGTATTCAATGTAACACTATTCAACACTAAGAAAAATAATGTATACAAAAACATGAATGAATCTTAAAGTAATAAATATACTGACTCAAGAAAGCAAGGTGTGAGTAAGCATGATATGATTGCACTTGTAAAAAGTTCTAAAAAATAGTCTAATAAATTGTGACAGAAAACATTTGCCCTGTACAAGAGGAAAAACAACTGGATAGAGGAAGCTTAATGAGATGGGAAGAAGGGATCATGAAAGGATAGGAAGAAATTTGCAGATATTAGATATGTGTAGTATTGTGGTAATGATCTCAAGGAAATATGCATATAATATACATATATTTAGAAAATGTATGAACTATGTATGTATAAGATATATATGTATCTTAGGAAATTATAAAATTTACATGTATAAATTTTATTATATGTCATTTATTCTTTAACTGAGTTGTTAAAACACATTGAGAATATTCTTTTTTTTTTTTTTTTTTCAGTACTGGGGATCGAACTCGGGTCCTTCTGCTTGTGAGGCAGGCTACAGAACCACTGAGCTAAATCCCCAGCCCGCAAACATTCATTTTTTAAAGAGTTCATTCAGATAAATTTTGTGCACATAAAATTGTGTGAACAGTTTTGTGTTCTATGGTGAGAGGAGAATGAAAATTGTTACTCAGATGAATGAGCCATTAGACTTCAAATGGAATACTTTGTGAGTAAAGAAAGGGTTACAAGTTTACCTCAGTTTTTCCAAGAGCATTTGCAGCTAAGCTTGTAGGTTTAAGTTGTTTTCAAAATTTATGCAATTTAACAAATGGATTGAAACTTTGATGTTTTTATACAAGATGATCCTGAAGAAGAGCATCTGAGTGCAAAAGGTATAGATGTTTTGATTCTCATCAGCCACCAGCTATGCACAGATTAAATTAACATTTTAGAAAGGTATTAAAAGGGTCTGATGAGCATTCAGTATTATTTTGTATTAACAAAGTTCAATTTGCATACTCTTAAGATTTAGAGAAGTGAATTTTGACTGTAACTCACTCTTTCCTAGGCCTTTTAAAAAACTGGCTGTTAACCAAAATCCAAACACCAAGTTACTGGTTTTACAAAGGTACTTTTATGTTCACACAAAATGCAAATAATGACATTAGCTAAATGAATGTATGGGTGTGTATGTGCATTTGCCATATTTTATTTTAACTACTTCCAGAAATTTTTAAGTGAGTTGTATGAAGAAAAAGTCCATAGAACTTGATTTTGAGACATGAATAAGATTATTAAACATTAAATCAGTATTTAAAAGTGCTTAGTAAACTGCCTGGATTATAAAAGAAAATGTGTCTGTTAAATGAAAGAAGTAAATGCTTTTTGGTGTGTAACATATATTGTTCATAAATTTTTGTATAACTTTGATAATTATAATTTTTCATCATCTATATAGCATATATATAATTGGGTTACCAGATTTTAATATCTCTACCAAAGAAATAGAAGAGAAAAATAAAGTACTTTATTCGCCTTACCATAGGTATTTTCACTCTTTTATAAGGTTTATTCTGGACAGAAAAAATAATATTCCCCCTATAACTGCCATCAGTAGACATGTAATTCAGTCTCAAACAGCTCTTCATTTTTAGACTTTTCAAAGTAAAACTCTTCTAATTTTCCTGTAGTTATTTTTCTCTTCCTCATATTCCAGAAAACACTGAGTAGGCTCCTGTCTGCATATGCTGAGCTCTTCCTACTTAGTTTAAAAATGGACAGAATCCTTGGTTCCATTCGGACAGATAAATCACTCTATGCTGACAAACAGAAAGAAACTAAATAGTCATTTGACAACTCTCTCAGTAAACTTTCAACATAGTCCTCCCTCATAGTCTTTCTCCAGCCTCAGTTACCTTTCCTTCATCTCGTACTATCTACTTAACATAGCTGAATTTTTACCCTGCCCTAATCGTGTTTGTTTTCTAAATTTGAATTTATTAGTACATGTGTGCAGTACCCAATGTCTATATTGTTTTGTGTGGAGCTGGCACATATACATGACACAACTTAGTTCCTTTTCTCATCCTTTTTCCTTCCTCTTTCTCCCCTCTACCAATACCTTGATCTTCTTCCGCCTTTTTAAATACAGCATTTACATTTCCTGTGTGGCGTTGGTACATGTACGTAACATATCCTAATTCCTTTTTTTTCATCTTTTATCCTCCCCTCCTTTCCAGTTCCTGCATATTTCAATTCCCTTCCCCTTTCAAAATGATCTGTCTCCCTACTTCCTATTATCTATCTTTTATTTTGCTCTTTATTTTTAGTCTGTATTTACATTCAACTATTTGATCTTTGAGAAGGGGGGCAAAAAACACACACTGGAGGAAAGATAGCCTCTAAATCCATCGGGTTGTGAAAACTGCCTATCCACCTGCAGAACATTGAATCTAGACTCATCTAAAAGGGACCTACTTACATTTATTTTTGAAGACTGTAAGCTTGAAGAGTTCCTCTTCAGGTGAGCTACCTGAAATTGCTTCTGTGATTCCTGCCTAGGTGACACTAAACAACTTCTAACTTTATTAGAATTGCATCTGAATGATGAATGACACAAACTCTGCACCATGAGAATTGACAGTCACCATGGCAATGACTGTTAAAAACCATAAAAGAAGCAGAAAGAGGCGGGATCTGAATTTCAGGAAAAGACATGATTATTTGTCTCCTTTATTAGTCTTCCCCTTATCTACTTGACCTTATATCTATAACCTCCTGAACTCCAAATGGTTGAGAACTTGGCTTGCAAGTTTTCTCTTCTATTTCTCCTATTCATGGTCAAGAAGAAGAGTCTCCTTTGCTGTTCAACTAGTACTCAATCTTGTTATTGGTTCCACAGTAAATGAGTAAAAGACCCAGTCTGGACCAGCACCACAACCATATTCGCCCTAAGTCTAGGTACTGGCTGAGAAGTCCAGAAGGCTAAAGGCTATGCTCATGGCAGGTTCTGCATACACAGCCAAACATTTCTACTTTAAAGTGAAGGATGATGACTTTTAACTGCGTTCAATTTGGGGATTTCAATCCAAGTTAAGATGCCAACGCAGTCCCCTGTTAACACTGAATTAAATGTGTAAATAGTAAAATGTTACTACCAAAGATGCTTCTCACAACTGTACCAGAAAACCAGCTCAATGAATTCTTGTAAATGATTTTGAAATAGAAGTCACTGATAAAAACTGCTCATCAAAGAAAAACAAAACCTTACCATTCATTTATCATCAAAAGAGAAAAATAATGGAAACTTGTTACTTACAAATTGCATATTAAAATGAAAACATTTTTATGGAAAGATTAATGTTTGGGCCAGATTTTATAAATAAGATTCTTAAAGACAAATATTTAAAACTGGAGATTCATTCATTTTATGTCTTAATATACTGAAAATTATTGAATCTATACTGAATTATCATTAGCTTGTTATATCAAAACATTTTTCAGCACTAGTCTTGAAACATTTCTATGGGAAATAACTTATAAATAAAGAAAAAAACACGTTTGATTTTTGAGAGTTCTATTGTTACCCCAATAAACTACTCCAAGGTGTCCTGGAAATAAAAATGGTTTTACATTCAAATTATATTTCTTACTTGATTCTTTAACTAAAATCCCTCATCAAGTCACTTCTATTTATTCATTTGTAATACATACTCCCTGCATTTGTAACCCACATTTATGTTGCGTGCTACCTGCACTGTGTCTTAGAAATAAGCATAATTATTAAGTATGCATAAATTACCTATATAATTTCCAAAATAATTTATTTTATTCACTTTAAGAGTTCACAGTGTTTCAGATCTGAAGATGTAGTAGCAGGGTACTAGTTTGGAAACATCTGTAAAATCTTTACACTGAAATGAGGAGATGCTGTTTTTCAACATTAATCTTTTCATATATTTTCCTGTGATACTATTTAATTGGGCTATTAAAATCCTTATTTATTGTACTTTAAATCTTACCATGATAGATTAGGGAAAAAAGAACTAGTTTTCTTTCGTTAGTACTTCCTTGAATAGCAAACAAATGAAAACTTGAAATCATATTTAAACACAGATTTATAAGACATTCATATTCTAAATTCTGTAAAAGAAAATGTTAGCTCTGGTGTGTCTCCTCTAGCACCAAAATTTTAGTCATCAAGGAAGTTCTTTTCAGATGTGTTATACAGATGCTAGATTAATATTTGGAAGAAAACCAAAAATGCTTACAGAACTTCTATCAGATTTAACAGAGATTATTATATTTTAAAAAATAAGTAGCAAGTATTTGTGTAGGCTTTGGAATTAGGCAGTGTTTCAAATATGTCTATCAAATTCATTTCCACAAATTCATCATCATTTGTTTCCCGTATAATTGTTAGAAAGTACCTAAAATTTCTGAAAGCCAGATTTCTTATCCTTATAATGGGATTACTACTTACTGATATTGACATTTTGTCTTGAGGATTATGTTAAAACAAAATAATTAAAATCTAATGTGATGTCTGGAACAGTATTTCTTGCATTTTCATATGCATTCAAATGACATGGGAATGTTGATAAAATGTAGATTTTTACTCAATGCATACAAAGTGAAACACAAGACCATGCATTGTTAAGAAGCTCTTAGTGGTCCTCAGATTGCCCCTTGAGTTACAAGATCCTAGAAGGTCTCCGGTAAGTAGTTTTCATTCTGCCTTTATATCAGCTGCTCTCATGATGGGTCAATATGTTTTCATTTCATTCAGGAAATAGCACGCTGATATATGCCACTTCGGTTTGCAGTTTGCTTCAAACTGACAGCACCAAGGAAATGGCAAGTGCAAGGAAAGCCTTCCTTTACCTGCCTAAGGGCAGCTCCTCCAGAAGGAACTCAACAGTCATGAATCCTTTCCTCCAGAATCTCATCAACTGGGAATAATTAAGTCAGGCTACAAGAGGGAAGGAGGCTGAGTTTGACTCATGATCAGACCTGCATTTTCACAGGCTGCCAGCTGTTGGGATAGTCCAGTCATCTTTCCCAAAAAATCACTTCCTCTCCCCTGTCAAACAGTTTCCTCTGCTTCTCAATCCAAAGACTATGGAAGCTTCTGTTTTTCATGTAGTCTCAGGGTATTCACTGTTCTTGCTCAGATGTTCCTGTGCAAATTATAAATTTGCTTCCATTCCTCCTATTAATCTGGTTTGGTTTGGGTTTTTTTGGTACTGGGGATTGAACTTGGGACCTTGCATTTGGGAGACTGGTGCCAGAACCACTGAGCTAAACCCCCAGCCCATCCTGCTATAAGTCTGGCTGCCATTAAAGCATTTCATAGACTCAGTTACTAAACTATCAGAAAATAGAGAAGAATGTTCTTTATGTTATTGCATTATGTTTTTATGAAATAGTACTTACATGATGTGCACAGCATGATTTGATGGACCTATACATAGCAAAATGACTACTACAGTACACAAATCAATATAACTTTGTCTTCATATAGTTAGTTATCTTTGTATGATGAAAATACCTGTAATCTACTCTGATCAGAATTCCAGTGTTGCATACAGTATTATTAACTTAGTTATCACAGTACAAAATAGATCTTTAGACTTACTCATTCTACATGACTATGACTCGCACCCTCTCATCAACATCTTGTCAACCCATCACCCATTATCCTCATCCATGCTAATGACCATTCTACTACCTGCATCCATTTATAGTAAGCCTTTTATATCTGTAGGTTCTACATTTTGAATTATCAACCACGGACCCAAAAATATTGGCAAGAAAAAAACAAATCTGTGCTAAACTTGTTGCAGACATTTGAATTAAAAAAATTATTCCCTAAAATAACAGCTTTTGCATAGCATTTGCATTGTATTAGTTATTATAAGTATTCTAAAGATGATTCAAATATACAGGAGGATATGCAAATAGTGTATCATTTTATATGAGAGACTTGAGCATCCATAGATTCAAGTATCTACAGGGTCTTGAAGCCAGTAACTCTTGCATGCTGAGAAAAGATTCCACCTACGGATGATATTATGGAGCATTTGACTTTCAATATCTGACTCATTTCACCTAATAAATGTCCTCAAGGTTAATTTGTGTAGTTGAAAATAACAGAGTTCTTTTCTTTTTTAAAGACCGAATAGTATTCCACTGTGAATGTTAGCCATACTTTATCTATTCATCCATTAATCGACACTAAGGTTGAATCTGTACCTTAGCCATTGTGAATAATGCTCAAATGAGCATAGAAAGGTGACTCTCTTTTGAACTACTGATTTCATTTCCCTTGGATTATATATATATATATATAAAAAGATGAGTGTTAGTTTTATTTATTTATTTTTTTTTTTTTTTTCTTTTCTGGTACCGGGGATTGAACTCAGGTCCTTGTGCTTGCATAGCAGGCAGCAAGACCACTGAGCTAAAACCCCGGCCTGTTAGTTTTATTTTTAATGTTTTAGAGAAGCTGCATATTATTTTCCACAAGGGTGATCCTATTTAAGTTCCCAAAAGTGTACAAAAACTCCCTTTTCTAGACAGGTGCTAGTGAAGCTTAATTGTCAACTTAATTGGCTTGAGTGCCACCAAGGGAATTAGTAAAGCGCACTACTAGATGTGTCTGGGTGGATCATGGAGGTGAGACTCTGGGGTCCATATCTAGTCCCTTGTTCCCTTTTCTTTGGCTCTGCCCCCCTGCTGTGCTTCTGGCTGCCATGAATTAAGCACCTTTGCTTCCACCATGATTTTCTTCGTTTGAGCCAGCCAACCATGGAATGACTTTTCTGAAACTGTGTGCTAAATAACCCTCTCCTCACTTAAATTGCAGGCATTAGGTATTTTTTCCAGCCACAGGACTAATATATCACTCTCTCCACCATACACTACTGTTTGTCCTGTTAATGACAATCATTATAATAGGTGTGAGGTGGCATTTCACTGTGGTTTTGACTTGCATTTCTATGATTGCTAGTGATGTTGAGCACCTATTTATAGACCTGGTGGCCATTTTTTAAATATCTTTTTTGAACAAACATCTATTCAGAACATTTTATTATTTTTTATCTCTCCATCTTCTGATTGAGTTCCTTAAATATTTGAATATTGGCTCTTCATAAATATCAGGACTGCTTATATTACTCCCATCTGAAGATTTTCTCATTGTATTGCTTGTTTTATTATGTTGATGGTTTAATAGTCTGACATAGTCTCACTTGTTGGTTTTTGCTTCAGTCATCTGAGGTTTTGATGTGATGCTCAAAATGTCATTGCCAAGGCCAAAGTTAAGCAGCTTTCCCTGTGTATTTTCTTCAATGAGTTTCCTGGTTTTGAGTTTTATCCATAAAGTTTTAATCCATTTTGAGCTGATTTGGTGTATTTTAAATCTCACAAAGGAATTGATATTTGTCAAGAATCAAACATTGGGCAGAAATATGAATGTCAGGAAGAATTTTTGCTATCTGTGACTTAAGTTCTAAGCAAGAGAAGCTATTTTTTAAAAGAGCTTAAATAAGATTTTGAAATGTATTAGACAGAAAAACAATGACATGAATCAGCTGTAATGTCATCAATCACTGGAAAAGTTTATAGACTTTAAGAAATTTGGCCAAGAAAAGACCAGTTAGCATTGCTTTTGTTGTTCAAATAGTTTGTTTACTCTAAGAGGCTGGCTGCACAAGACAGTGCCAAACACAATAGGAAAGTTGACAGAACATCAAATCCCCTTTGGAGGAAAAGCAGTAAGCTAGAGGCAGGGGAATGCTGAGAGAGAGATGAAGTGACTTTAGGTAATCAGAGTAAAGATTGTTGCCTGATGGAATCCAAGCAGCAAGAACCTCATTTTGTAAAATACTTGATGACTTTTTATAGCATTACACCATTCGGGCTTTATGTTGCATGATATTCACTCAGTGACAAGCTGACCCTCTTCTCCCCCAAGAAGCTATCAGTCCTCTGTAGGAAAGTAATTCTGTAGCTGTCTTGCCAAAGATGAACTCATGAATCAGTGATGTGGGTAGAAGTGGCATCCCAGATAGCATTCTGAAAAATCCATAAATTCTTTAAGATCGACTGTTTCTCTGCCGCTGTCAGATGCCATTATGCCTAAATCATACAATTCTATTTGGAAACTTAAGGTAGTCTGGAACAGTGTCCTAAGGAGCTCAAAAAGGAGAAAACTTTGAAAACAAAAGTCCCAGGGAAACAGGATATTTTATTATCGTACAAAGGTCAAAGAAGAAAAAGATGTAGAGCATGCCACTTTCAGTAACAATTTAAAATATTATAATTTAATTTATGCCTGAGTTGTATGACACTGTCAACTAGACATGAACATTTGGGACCAACGAGCATTATGTTTGAAGATAATTTTGAATTTGACTAAACACAAGACCTCTTAGTAGAAAAATGAAGAAAAAGAAAGAAAGAAAGAAAGAAAGAAAGAAAGAAAGAAAGACAAAATATATAGATTCCAAGAGTTTCAATATTTTTAACCCAGAAGAGCCTGAATATACAAGTAATATCTTAATGAAAAGTGTCCTGTAATACTTAATGATTCCTCTCATCAGTCAAATAGATGTTACATATACTATTATCAAATTCTGGCAAAAATGCACTCACATACAACTTTGTACACTTGGATCTAAGTCACACATACTTGGTCAACAGAATTCAGTAAGAAAGAATTGATGATTTTAAATAGGGAGTGAGGTTGGTCATACTAATTGGGCTTTGGTAAAATGTATCATTAGAATTTTTAAAAATACTATTTGAGGTTTTTGTTTTCTCTCATGTTTCTCTTCCCTATGAAGAGTAGCTTTCTTCGTGATGCTAGCTGTCCTCTCTGAAATTCCACTTAGAAAAAATTTTTAAACACACACTTGTAAACACTGAGAACACTGATAAAAACGTTTCAAACCTCAATTGTTTTACCATAATCAATGCACATCAGCTTTCAACTCAGTGAAGACCATTTCTTTTCAAGAGCAACTCAAGTTAATTAATTAGAATTCATTTGTCCTATTTCTTTTTCTTAATTTCATCAGTCAACAAATGTAACAGTATGATAAGTTGGTTACAAAATTATATAGAATGATGAGAATGATGGCAAAAATAAGGCATTGAGGGTATTGAAAGGGATACTTGGAGTTTTAGCGGTATTATATCTGATAATGAAATCTACTGGAGACATTTGGATTATGGGAGAAAAATGAATAGATTCACAGAATAATTACTATTCAATAAATGAGGGAATAATTCTGGAATATTTCATAACATGAGAAAAATATTTAAAGTTTTGAATATTAAAAAGTTACATTATTTATAGAATATGTGTCAAAACTGTAAATCTGAAGAAAATGGGTTGAAAGCCACTAGCTCTATTAAGATTATGCAGCAATATTAGTGACAAAATTATGAAAAAATGAAGTTTTTATATGTCATGAAATATAAAAGACACCAAATAAAAATTAGATGTAACAACAAACAAGTAATAAATTCTGAGGTGAAATAACACACACACACACACACACACATACATTAATTGTATGAAGAAAGTGTACTACTTCTTTATTAAGCAACACATCTTGGTGGACAGATATAGTGAATCATTACCTCAGAAAGAGAGAGAGAGACAAGTGAGTTAGAGAAAAGAAATCAGAACTTTTTTGATAGTTGTTCTAAGGATATACCAATCAATGGGAGAATATCTTCAAAATTTCCCAAATTTTTATCTCCTTCCAAAAAAATATGTTTTTTAGGAATTTCTTAATGGTGAAGATATCTTTCCATTTTTCTATATAGCCACAGTATCTAGGAATATTTTTCCAATTAAATGTATTAAAAATATTTATAATTTTTAGAAAATGACAGAATTAGAAATATTTGTGGTGGCTTCCTTTGAGTTCCAAAGATATCTGTCTGAATTTTAATAGTATGCTAAGAACTACCAACTCTTGAATTGACTTTTCTCTCTTCTTCCCTTACCCCTCATCCAAGATTTTTATGTAGAGAAAATAAAAGTTTGTCTGGGACTCAATGATTCCTTTCTAAATATCTGAGAATACCAAGAAACCAGTGGGCTGATTTGCATTCAAAATTTGAAATAAAGTGAAAAAGTTAGAATAAATGTTGAAAATGGAAACAGGAATGATTTATTAACTAAGAGTTGGTGTGGCCAGTTTGGTCACTTTCTTAGACCATATCAGACATGAGAAATTATCTCTTTTTATCTTACCATAAGAAGAAGGGAATGCCAGCAGTACCTCCTGCCATATATCAGAGTCCAAGAAGTAGATGATTTCGTGCTCATGCTAACAGTAAAGAGATAACAAAAATTTTGCTTAGGATTAATCCAAGCATAAGAAGAATCAGAGTTGAGGTCCACACACAAAAAAAACAAAAAAACAACAAAAAAAAAAACCTACTGTCTTCAAATATTTGTGGAGATAATTTACAATAATTTCATTTTATTCAAGAGAATCCTAGAGCCTAAATGTATTCTATTGTTCCATTTCATAATATAAACACCATATTTTCTGATAATTCAGTACAAGCTCCCCGACTAATGAATTGCATTCTAAGTAATAGAACCCAACTGTTTCAAAAGCCTTGAGAATATTCAATCTGATTTGGGAATAACAGAGAGTAAGACAATGGAAGTACCTCAACATAGGTACTGAAATGCACCATTTCTGAATCACTTTGAGAGGACATGCTGGCCTGTGGTATCCATATGCAATAAATGAGGTACAGCTGGCATCCTTGTTGACAGTAGTTGGTTCTAACATAAATCTGATTATAATTCATATCTTTCCATTAAATCTATTAGCTCATCAATGTATTCCAGATGCATCATTTTCATGTTTAATTTATCTAGAGTTGGTATCTATTACTGGTAGATAAGGATCTAAATTGGCATATAATATAGTGCATTTATGTTAAGTCATATGTTCGTTCTAGTTAAGATCACAAATAAAGCAAACATATAAGTGTCAACATTATTATTTATTATTCTGGAATATTAAAAAGACTTTATATAAAAAAGACATATTTTCAAGATAAAAGCATACTATTGCTATTTTCAAATGGTATTATTATAAAATTAGAAAAATTAAGAGAATCAGTTCAAAATTGTTGCAGTAAATATTATATATGATGAGATCTATAAATGAAATATATAAAAAGGGATAATCAAATACACACAATCAGAAGACAAAATAAAAATAAAAATCTCATATAGAATAGAAACAAAGATTCTAATGAATAACAAAATACAGAAGAATTTTGATATTAAGAGACATGGAAGCCTAGGCTGGGTAGGCTCAGTACTCTAAGAGGCTGAGACAGGAGGGTCTCCTGTTCACGCTTAGCCTTGGCAATTGAGCAACTCAGTGATGCACTGTCTGAAAATTTAAAAAGAAAAAGAAAAGAAAAATAAATGTCTGTGGATGTACCTCAGCGCAAATATCCTGGGTTGTAGCCCCAGTATCACAAAGAGAGAGGCAGAGAGAGAGAGAGAGAGACAGACAGACAGACAGAGACTGATTCTAGGTCCTGATGAAGCTGTGTTATGCAGCCCATCTTTACTCCACCATCTGCCAGTGCCAGCCACGAGTTGAATCAATGGTAATTTTCATCAGATTTTAAACTTTTATAGAAATACATTTTTTTTGCATGTCGAACTCAACCAAGTCTTTCACTTAGATTTTTAAGTATATAAGGTCCTAATATTAAAATGAAATATTTATTACTGGAGTTTTTACTTTTCAAATTTATTCTAGACTATGTAATTATTTAAAAATGATTCTTTTACAAATTTAGATGCACTTTTTCAAGACCGGATGCCATATGACAGATTTTAAATTAACTCTTTGTCATAGCCTGAAGTAACTGAGTTAAAAATAGCTAATGATGGAGCTAAAAATGATGATGGAATTCCAATATTTCCATTTTAATTAGACTTTAACGTAGTCATT
The DNA here is from genome assembly GCF_053883595.1 of Heterocephalus glaber. Taxonomy (NCBI): domain Eukaryota; kingdom Metazoa; phylum Chordata; class Mammalia; order Rodentia; family Bathyergidae; genus Heterocephalus; species Heterocephalus glaber. Next base: position 26,395,773 of record NW_028258151.1, on the reverse strand, counting down.
CCTTGCCTTCCTTGTCTGGAATATTAGAAATTTCAAGGGCAGTCTCTGTTAAATAAGTAAAGAGTAAAATCAAATGAGGAATCCAAAACTTCATGTTGCCCTCTCTGACTGTGACATGTCATCATGCATTACAGCCATAATTTATGAGTAAATATTAAATTAAATGCTACAGAATGAAACCATGGTAGCTTATTAATGATTTAAAATATTTGTCTGAGAAACCCAAAAATTTCTAAGATAATCTTTTATTTTAAGTATTTTTTCTGTTGTTGCCAATGAAAAGGGCAAATCAGAATTTCCTGTAGAAGAAAAATACTAATAATTGCAAAGAGTTTCATTTATGATATAATCAATTCTTCAGACAAACTTGCAGAGATTAAAAAATGATAGATAACTGAAAATAATTAATTTTCCCTTGAAGAGAGAAGTTTGAATGTGAATTGAAATAATCTCATGAAAACTAAAATGGAACATTTAGAGCTGAATTTGTGAAAAACAATTATTTTGAATATTTTTTAAAATGTTACTTTAATGGACTTTTTACAATTACTTTTGTGCTTTTATTTCTTTTAGTCTTTCCCTAATAGTCTTTCCCTAAACTTTTCATTTGTTCTTCTATCTCTCAATATCATACATTTGGCCACCTAAAAATGTAACTAGAATGGATGCAAAGAGTAGGTAAGCTTTATGAATTCATTAAAATATTATTGTTGTTATTGATAAAAATTCTTGTCTTTTGTGCCAAAGTATAACAACATTAGTGAGGCAGGAGTTAGAATTCTATTAGGCAGTAAGGACAGTGATTCCCAAAATAGAGTCACAAACCTCAAAATGGTGTCTGCTGAAACAGAACTCTCCAGGGATCTTACAGAAACATCTCCCAGGAGTTCTTTGCCTGTCTACGACCTCCTCAGAGCATGATCAGGCAGGCCACTGGCTCAAGGGCACATGGACCTTGTATGGACATTACATGAATACTGCATAGACTGGACCCAAAAACTATGTAGTTTCTAACATGGTAGAGATTACATTGCTTACACAATGGCCAGAGATCCCGGCAAAATCCCTTAAGAAACTCTAGACAAATTGCCCGGGTGGTTAGCCTGCTAAGAACTGGCTTCCAGCCAGGGGATCTCCTCTCCTTTGTCTTTATATTTGTTACTTTCTTGCCTTTGTGTCTTTTAAAGAAATTTATTTGCAATCTGCCTCCTCTGTCCTGGGTTTCATTCTTTGTCTCCTTGGGACCTGGTCCTGCTTTTCAGTAACAATGGTAGACTAGTTTTGCTATGCCTTTGTTCTTCTCTTGGTGCCTATGCTTCTGCATTATGTTCTATGGAATTCTCAATAGAACACAGAACTAAAATCCTGAGCTTTAGCCCCCTGCGGTACCCTGTGCCATTGTGAAACAACATCATTTATCCTTGTGTTTAAAAATTTCTTATTAAAGGAAATTATTTAAATTTCTGATTCTATCCATGTAATATCACATATGATATTAGCATATGGAAGAGCAGGCGAGTTATTTTACCCCTTGAGAGAAAATGTATATTTCAAAAACTTAGAAAAGTTGTGGAAATTGTATAATGCCTTACATGAGCATTACTTACTGAATTTCACTTACAGAATAAAAGTAACAAAGTTGAGGCTTAGGCATACAAATATTCAAGTTTTCTTAAATTCTTCATTCTACAGCTCTATTTGTACATTTTAACTCATTCTATAAAATCAGAAGTTGGTCATAATGTATTACTGTAGATTTATCAGGTGAAATATTAAAAATACTCAATTTTCTCATTAAAATACTGAATACTCCATCTGAGTATTTTTTAAACTAATTTATATACTAAAAAAATAAAACCAAATGGTTTTCTCTAACTATACTCTTTCACCCAATACTTCTGTGTTAGTTACCTTTCTCTCATTGCTGAGACAAATACCTGACACCCAAAGTTAGAAGGGAAAGGCTTTATTTGGCTTACAGTTCGTAGAGGTTTCAGTCCACAGTCAGCTGGCTCCAACACAAGGATGGCAAACAGGTGTCACAGGAGAAACAACATGGTGTGCACAAGATAGCAAAGGTAAGGAGGGACCTTTACTGGGTCTTTCTACCTCTTTTATATGGCATCCAGACTCCCGTAATTAGGGGAGTGCTAAACCACTCACTCACATGTTGTGGTTTCATAGTCACAGGCCCTTAATCCCAGTATCACACATTCCAGATTCAGCCACCTCTGACCAAATGAGGCTTTGAGGGCACATTCAGACACAAACCATAACAACTTCCAAGTAATCAAAATACATGTGGTTTTTTTCCCAGTAAGCAATTCTTCCACACCAGCTAGATGTCCCCTGATGCAATTTAATTCTATCACAAAAGTAAGTTAGTGTAGACCTCCTAAGTTACGTGCTCAGTCACACACACGTCTACCTACTTCAGGTGCCAATTGTGAGGAGTAGTAACCCAGGTTATCCATAGCTTCTCTCTGATTGGCTATCAATTGGGAGTTCTTACGATCCTCTTCTTAGGTTTCACTTACTAGAGCTCCTCAAAGAATCCAGGAAAGAGTATATTCACTATTGCCAATTTATGACATTTTAAAATGTTAAAAAGAACAGATAGGTGAAGAGAAACAAGTTTTGGAAGTGCTCCAACACTGTGGATATGGAATCTGTCACCTCTTAAACGTGTTCACCAAAGTGAATATTCTCTGAATGCAAACCCCAGAATTCAGGAATTTTTATGAAGGTTTCAACACATAGGCTGGGCTGATTGTTGAGTCAATTGCTACCATTTCTCCCCTTCCTAGGGAAGGCTTTTAATCATGGTTCAGACTTCTAACCATGGGTTGATCTTTCTGGTAACTACGTCCCCCGTGTAGGAGCATAACAGAAGTCACCACATCAGACAAAAAATACTTCTATCACCCAGGATATTCCAAAATAAAAATGGTAATGGTGTGTGAAGACCCAGGGGCAAATCAAATACTAGAGCAAAAGTTCTTCCTTGCACCCCTATTATTTAGGAAATTACAAAGGATTTTAAGAACTCTGTGCCAGGAAAGAAAGACAAAGACCAAAATACGTATTTATTTTCTATAAATACTGTATAATTGAGTGTCACATGGTTTCCAAATAGAAGCTATCAATTTTGCCATAAATCTTAAGGGACTATTAGATAAGCCTTTCAGTATTTTAATTATATATTGTCTATTTTTCAAAGCAGAATATTATATAATTCATAGAATAGTAGCTCCCTAAGGAGGATTTTGTAAATCCCTAATTTTTCAACTACCACACGGGTTGTTCTTCCCAGTTCACTGCATGTGCACCAGTATCCCAGTGACAGAGTCATAAACATGAATGCTCTGAGAGGCCTCATGTGCAGCCTCTCATTTAACTTTTAAAGAATAATTGCAAGTACTTTCTACAATTACTTGCACAACATTACTGACTTTAGGAAGAAAATGAGGCTAGGGATAATTCAGTCAAAATAAAATAGAATGAAATAGATTAATTTAAAATATTGATCCAAATAGTGGGAGCCAGAAACTGAGAGTTATGTTTATTTAGGCATTACCAGGATCGCTATGGAGATGCCACACACCATAAAACAATTTACTAATGTGTACAAATTACATTCTGAGATACATTTGTCTGCTGTATCCCGCTTTGTTTACAAATTTCTAGGGAACTTGTTTAGCCACTGCATTTTTCTTGTTTTTTATTTGTTTGGAGTTTTTGCTTTATTTTGGATTTTTTTTGTTTTTGTTTTTCTTTTTAGATTATGTTGGTTTCCTGTTTTCAAAGTGATTTTTGTTCCATATTGCCAACAGGAAAGCTACACACAGATGTCTTCAAACAGACCTAAGGGACTTTTAAAAACTCTTTCTTTTTGACAAAAAATGTCATTAAAATGAAATGAATATATATAGAACTTTAGCATGCAGCTGATGAAGGCAAGACAGAGTGAAGAATCCCTGCCACGCTCAGGGAAGAGAACAGCCACCCCTGAGACAGACTTAGAAGCCACAGCAGATGGCTCTGTTAAGCCAGAAGCAGCCAATTAAGGTTGCATTTGGAGCACTCCCTTACCCCTGGAGGATGGAGAGAAGAAAGAAAGTAGGAGGCCTCCTGCCTTCAGTGACTGTTCACATTGCTGAGCTATGCGCAGTATATCCCTGAAAATGAGATACTTTCCACTTGGCCTGTGCCTTTTATTTTATGCATTGTGATCAGCATTCAGAGAATCTCAACTACTCTCAGTGTTATTTTTACGTTTCAAAGGAGCGCAAATGAAGCCTGGTTCCCCATTGCTGTGTTTTTATTTGGTTCACATTTACTCTCCAGGACACTTGTCTTTTTAGCAGCCCTGATGCCAGGGACTTCTCTAAAGCAGCCCTGCAGGAAGAGGACAGAGCAAGCCACCAAAGAGTTTTAAGCTTCCTCTTAGAGTTGAGTTATATTGATCTCAGGGAAAAACACTGCTACTAAAGATCAATAGCACTTCTAAGCTAACTAGAGGGCTTCACCTGCTCTTAAAATTGGCTGTATTTAAGGAAAGGAAAAGAATACAACAAAATACTTGAAAATTGCTTTCCATATATCTTATATAGGATTACAGACAAATAAAAAGTATTATTATTATTATTATTATTATTATTATTATTACAGGAGAAGTACTCTTTTCTAGATATTGCTAAATACCTGGCGTTAAAGCCCTGCTTGGTTACAAGTTTTGGAGAAAACAAATTGCTTTATTAATCCCCAAAATATTTACCACATCTAATTTTTTTGAGATGAGGTCTTGCTTTATAGCCCAGATTATAATCCTTTGACAATGACTAAAATTCTTATATGTTTATTCCTGTGATTAAGACACTAACCAGCGCTTTAAGTTCTCCCATAAATACTAAGGTTTCTATAGGCCACATATAACAAGACACTGAATCTTTGCTACCAATTTTGGGTTCAGAAAATGTACCTACCAGCTACAGAATTTCTTACTGGTATAGAAACTACTGAGTATTGTCCAAAACAGAACTGAACTCTACCCTGACATGTTCTTTTGTCATTTAATTGATCCCATGTTCTCTGATTTAACTTTAAAATTTTGTCTAGGCACATGAGTAGAAGAGGTAATTGAGACAGGCTGATACATGTTTGTTCCATTCCTTCAGTTTAAATTTTGTGATTCTTCAACAGAGTTTTCTATTAATTCTCCGACTTTTCTATAACAGCAACTGTATTTTTCAAATTCCACCTGTAGCAAACAACATATGTTGAATTCAGATATAATCCTAGCATTTCCAGTTTGTGATTATTTTCTCTTTCAAACCTCGTGGATATGATACAAAGTAGGAGAGAGTATTTTCACCCCCGTCAGTTGTATTATTTGATTCCCACTTCAGCACAGGCATAACAGGGCTTCATTTCATTGCCGGTTTTTTCTGAACATCACACAATTTTCAGATGTGAATTCGAAGGAGTGCTTTCTTTTGCAATTGTTAATGGAGCCTCTAGAGACCTCCACTTCTTTCAACTGGGCATAGATCCTCCATGCCAAGTCAACTGCACTCCAGAGCAGCTGTTGCTGAAAAAAAATCGTGAAAAAGCATTTTTGTCTAAAACTCTGCTGCCTTCCTTCCTTTTGCTAATTCTACAAATCCACTCTGCATTGTGCCAAGAAATTGCCATCTGCCTTCTATACAAAAGGCAACCATTTCCAACATAAATAAGCAGTTTTACAACTCTGGGGTAGAAACTTGTGGAAGTAAAACTGCAGTTAGGAAGAGAGGATCCAAAGCTTATATCTTGACGTTCACTTTAGGCTGATGCTTTTGTGTATTGCTTCATTCTTAAAACTGTTTCTTAGTAAGCAGATGAGAACTTTAGGATGATCATCGCTTTACAAGAGTGAAATTAAGGTCTTATGGTTAAACTGCTCTCCAGCATTGGTATTGACTCTAATCACCATGTGGGTAACTCGAGCAAAACACCAAGGATACACATAAAACCACAAACTTCTTCAAATTTTAAGTTCTTAATTATTTTCCTAGATGTCCAAATAGAAGATATTTGTAACAAGAATTAATTTCTTATGGGAATGTGCAAGGACTAATTACAGTCTCCCTCAAATAATTCAGAGTAGGTCTAAAGCTTATACAGAGTTTGAAAAGCAGATAATGACAGATAAGAAAGGTAGATTCAGCAGTGAAGTACAAAATGATTTAAATGTAAGTTACATAATCACACCATCATGGATCTATATCATCTGTAAAATTTTGCAAAGTAGATGATAAAACATAATAGAGTGGATTCTTCCTTGGGTGGTTTATATATTATGCTATAATGTAAATAACGTAAGCAATAAATTTTATGTAAATGATTTATCTGTAAAATAGTTTTGATAATATATTTGCTTTCTTTTATAATGAAGTTCTCAACCAGACTACAGATATTAACCCATCATGAAATTTTACAAAAAGCAATGTACTACTATAGAACAGTGCTCGTGACCCTTTTAGAGTTTCAATGGTACAAACAGCCCACTGCGGCTGTTTGTTATAACAAATTATTATTGGTTATTATGAAATAAATGTTTCAGAATCAGCTTAGCAGAAGATAATGCTGGAGTTATTAAGCAGAGGTCACATATGAACATGATAAAGAAATGATGAGGATAATAAGTGACATCAATATCTATTCCCCAGCTATGATGTGTTATAGACATGGTATTTCCACTGATGGAATCTGGGTAAATTTGCACAAGATCGCTACAGTATTTTTTACAACTGTAGGTGAAATTATAATCATCTGAAGTTCAAAAAAATGATATAAACAAATTGTTCCTTATCTTCAAGTAATGAATATTCCTTGATGGATTTTATGACTATGACTGAAAGATTAGGTTGTTACATTAGAAAGGCTATTTATTAGAGTTGAGTAAAGGAGGAGGGAAGGGTGATGGGGAAAATTTATAAAGGAAACTGAAATTTTCAAAGAAGGTTTTCAAATGTTTTGAGTATGACACTTACCTGAAAAGAAAAATGATAATTAGGATGGAGAAAAAAGTCTTGTTTTAGGAACAAATATTGTGAAAAATGGTTTCTTACTTGAATGGTTAGATAATACTGACACTTTTCTTAACCAGGTTATAATGAAGGACAGCAGGTAATGGAGAATGTAAAGAGTTCTAGATTAGAAACTGCTGAGTAAAATGGTTCAGGAGAAAAATAGAGAAGTCCAGTAAGCAAATAGCTATGATCATGAATCATATTCTCCTTTATTTGAACCAAGTAATGAAGAAACTTTTCCTAAAAGAGACCTACTATATCTTGACTGTAGCATAACCGTAATGATTTCAAAGAGTCCATAAGTAAACAAATGGGTGTATTATTTTAATACTGAATCTCTACCTAAAAATAGTTACAATTTATTGTTAATTGTTACAACTAAATTTTCTGTTAGTTGTTACAGGAATTGAATGTGGTCTTCTTAATGTAAAACTAGAATTGAGAATTGTTTATGCTAGTATTATCTCTTACTAAATGTTGTTTTCCTTCATACCTCTTTTTTTAAAATTCTTGCGTCTTTCCCTCACTTCAAAAAAATGTAAGTTGGCACAGAAAACAATTGAATCAAGTGGAATTTTGAAGGATTGAATTCATAATGTCCTACAGTTCCTAAAATGTCATTAGTTTTTCCTTTCCATCTAACTGATATTTTTCTTTTTCATGACCTTGAAGCTCAAAAACTGCTTGTCTCTTGAAAACATCTTCGGTATTATTTTTTCTTTCTAGCTCTGCTTCATGTACATAATTTCATGGTTAGTCGTCAAATGCATTTAAAAAAACAAAACTGCTCCTTATTATGTCCAAAGCATAGTTCTTTACCAATTTAATGCCAAATAATAAAAATCCCTCTCTTAAAATTTGTTCTTACAAATGTTCCAGATACAAAGACTAGATATGAATGTAGGAGCAATTTTCTCAAAGATTCACAAGTTCTTTCAGCCTTCAGAGTTCCACCTCTGCTACATTTCCCCCACCCACATACATAGTTGACCAACTAAGCAGCCCATTAGTTCTGCCATTTACACCATGAAACTGATAAAGGTACCATTATACATTTAAATTGTCCCCAAAGAATGCTCTCAAGCTATTGTTGTAACTGCATTGTTGTAACTGCATTCTAAACTGTAAAGACACCTATCCTACAGTTTCACTTAGTCAGTCAAGAAATGTGTTGAACAGGCTAGGCACAGCTACACAGACAATGAAAGTTCAAGTTTCTTGTCTACTGAGAAGGATACACCTCCCATACTCTGTAACAATACAGCATCAGACTAGAGGATAAAGATGAGGGGAAACTTTAGTCAAACAGGCAGCTAATCAGATATTCCCAAGAAGACCCTTTAAAATATTTCAGCCCATTGCAGATCACTCCTAATTAATGATAAGTGGTTTTATGATTTTTTTCCATCATCACGTAGTACAGAACTTCTTAATATACATCTTTGTGTAGCTGCCATAAGAAGTTTGATAGGAATAGTAATGGGGTCAAATTTATGATTTGCCTTCCTGATTACTAAGACAATATTTCTAAGACAAAGGAAGATGGATGGTATAAAGTACTTTTTAAAAAATCAAAGTAGCACTGATATGTTCTATAAAAGGTGTGGTGACACAGGCCTGTAATCTCAGCACTCAGGAGGCTAAGGCAGGAGTATCACCACAAGTGCAAGGTCAGCCTGGGCTACACAGTGAGTTGAAGGCCTCCCTGGACTATGTAGCAAGACTTTGTCCAATCAGAGTTTACTTGGTATGAATGTACTCCTGTGAAGTTTAGCCCTGTGGGACAGACACTGGTGTTAGTTGGGTCCCAAGAGACTGGCTAATGTTAGAAGAGAGTTGTTCTGGTGAGGCAAAAGCAAATACCCATGAAGAAGTTACAGAGGCAATGAGCTAAAAGGTAAGCACACCACCAAAGGAAAAAAAAAAAAAATTGGTAGTCAGGCAGAAAAATCAACTCGGAATAAAACTGGAATGAAGATTGCCATGTTTTCAGAGCAGTTGTTATTTCTTCTTCAAGAGAAGTTGCCTGATCAGTGAGGAAGGAATGTGGTCTAAACACATGCATCACAGAGGGAAGGACCAAAGGGTTCAGATTCAATCCAAATATCTCTTCCAATTCAGGAAGAGCTAAGTCTCATCTCCTGAACAAGAGGGTTGTTGAGACAAAAGGCAGTGATAGCTTTAGAAGTGTAGCCTGAGCTAGGTTAGAAGCTGTAGTGAAGTACAAAAAATACTGTACCAACCATTGCTACCTTCATTAGATCAGTAAGGAGCTATGTGATGTGGTAGCAACAGTAGAGTGTGGTAGCAGCTACTTCATATCTAATGGAACACCTCACATTTTGACAAAGACCTTGGCTCTATGGGGTCGGCCCTCAATTAGGAAGGGATAATAAAATAAGTATAGAAAATTTAATTGATGATAAAGAGAAAAATATGAGACTGAGAAAAGTTTCCAGGAGAAAAGTTTCCAGGAAGTGCTACTTTATACCACTCACCAGAAAAATCATTCTAATGAGGTGACTCTTAAGCATAGTGACAAAGTGGACACAAGACAAGTAGGAGATATTATCAGTTGTATAAACCCATAAGAATGGACAAGATGAAAAAGTATCTTAGGAGAGAATCTGTAAGATAAAAAATGTAACCTGTTTTTGGGGCAAAGCTTTTACTTACACTGATGAAAAAAAATTCTCCCTTTGGTTCTTATAAATAGGACACTGATGGCACTGCAGGGAATACATTTCTACAGTCTCATTTCAATACAAATTTTTCTTGAAATACACTTCCTAATAAGACAATGACATATGTATTGGCTTAATAGAAATAGCCCTAAACAATGTGGTTCAAATACATGGTGTTTTAAAATGCAAATTTGATACCTGTTGAATTTTGAGAATGAGAAAAAATTTATGGAGAATGATCACTTGCCATGATTATGACTATGGCCATACTTCTGAAATATTATCCTACTAGGAGGCAGAGGAAACCTGTGACTATTTTCTCAGCCTGGACAACATCCTTGGCCCATAGAAGATTCTGCAGAGCATATAATATGAAATAACAGTGCGTGAATGGATGGGATTATTTAAGAAATTAAAAACAAGAAAAGGGGGAAAATGTTAGCTTTTACATTTACAATAGAAAGAAGTAAATTATAAATCTACTCCAGCTAAAAAACATATTTTTTTCCTTTGATGTAGTGCTATAGTGTACTTTTTATTTATTTCTTATGGAAGCCTGAATTCCCATTAGTGAGCAGAAAATATTGTAGCTGACACTAGACAAATGTCTGAAATGGATTTCCACTGATGTGACTAAATTAATCTCTCAGCATAATTATCTTTTGACCTACAGATACTGTCAGTTTTTAACATTTTCACCCCAGAACTTTTGTCAAATAAATTGGCTTGAGTAAGAATTAAATATTGTTATTCTTACATTTCTGACTGAACATATGAATGTACACACATAGTCCCTAAGAGGTAGGACATTGGTGTATGCATACTACTTTTTATTTTTAAAAAAGCACTTTCATACTATTTCTTGCAAATTGGCCATATTTTATCTGGTTAAAAGAAAGAGTATAGAAGAGTTTACAGAGTAAAATTGAACTAGTTTAAATTCCATCTCTGCCACATACAAGTTATGTCAAATTAAAAGATGATTCATTCTCTCTGAAACTATTTGTTCATCTGCTAAATGAGACTATGATTTACACTTTTCACTTAATAAAGTTTGAAGAGTCAAACTGATGTAAATCTCCTAGCCTATTTAGATAACATGTTTGCTGTCTTTCTACTATCTAATTTGCTGTCTTTCTACTATCTAATTTGCTTAGTCGTATGAACTTTGAACATTAGTCCAAAGGGCACAAAAATTATAATACAACTAAAAAATATTTTATCTAAGAAACTAAAATACAGATGACTATGGTTTCTATATTCTAGAACTTACATTATGTCTGCATTTGGAATTTTCTGAAATCAAAATGCTTTTCATAAACACCATTAATGTGAAGTGTTTCTTGTTATAAACAATTGCTAAATATGTGAATTGCCAAATAATGACATCTTAGAATTAAGCAAATGCTATGTTTAAAATGTATAAGTTCCAAAATAGTAGTCTAATTATATGAAAATTACATATATATAATATGTATATATAAAATATGTATATATAAAATATATATACTCTACCCTAAGTGTGTTATAACACAATAGCAATTTTACATCAGAGTCGTGTGAGAGAGATCCCAATATCCCTATTCCTTTATCTTATTTTCTTAGGATTTCCATGGCTGACTATCTGCAGAAATTTTCTGTATTAAACTTTTTATTCTTGACTGACAGACATTACTGGCCAATCAAAAATCTACTATATTGGTGGATGAAATCATACAGCAGAGGACTGACTTATCCTAGCTGTATAACATACGTCTTGGTACAAGTTAAAAATTCAGATGCTTGTGTGATAAACAGAGCCAGATGAAAAATAAAGATTAACAGCTATATCAAGTATGTCCTAAGATATGAATGGAAAATAAGATTTATTAAAATGTAAGACAACGTCATTTGCAAGACATCAAAAATGTCAAATTATTAAATTTGAATCTTGCCTTAGTCCTCTGAACTTTTTGGCTTGAGAGACACTGTTATCACTGTTCATTAAAATACCCCATATGCTACAACTAGTATCAGTTTTTCTCTACTTCCTGGGTATTTAGTATCAGTTTTTCTCTACTTCTTGGGTATGAGGAAGAATACACTTCCTACATCCATTGAAGTAGGAAAAATTTTGTAATTTGTTCCACCAAATGGCTGAGTAAAGAGACATGTGCCACTTTTAGGCCAAACCATTTTTTTGCGGGGGGGGGTGCTTATTGGTAGATGTTTGAAGTACATGCAGTTTGCAATCATTTTAGAGAATGGATACATGTACATAATACAGCTCATTTCTTTTTAAAATTTCTTTCCATTTCTCTCACTCCTCCCTCCCTCCTCCTCCCAAATTCCCCTTTCCCCGTTTTCCTTCTTGTTGATATTATTAATTTTAGGTCGTGTTTGTGGAGTATAATGTTATTAGGTTTGTGTACATGGCATATCTTTATTCTACTTATTTCCCCTTCTACTCCCTCTCACCCCTCACCCTTGGTCTCTTGAACACCTCCTCATTCACAAGAGGTCCACCCTCTTCTATGCATCCTTTATTATTCTCTTTGTACCTTGCGCAACTCAAATGAGAGATACCATAAGCTACTCTGTCCTCTCTTTTCTCTTTTTTTCTTTAAGCATAATTATGAAATTCCTCATGTTGGCATGCCAAAACCTGAATTACTGAGCCACTCCACAGTGGACAGCTATCTCAGAGCGTGGTGCAGATTCTAATTAGATTTTTTATAATGGAAACACAGAAATGCTTCGGCTTGTTACCATGACCTAACTGAGCCTATCCAGATTAACAAGCCAGATGATAAGCAGATGCAAAGCATTACTGATGATAACATGAAGTTTGCATCAGCAATATTCCCATAAATGTTATCATAAAAATAGTTCTCAAACTGTATTTCTTTCACCAATAATACGTAGATTAGCATGCAATCAGATTTTTTTTCTGACCAAAGAGCATGAGAAGCAATGCAGCTATAGCACCCTGTTAGAAATTCACAGCATAAATGAGCATATTAGAATTTCTGAGATTTCTGCTGAAAGGTTTCACCTACTGGACAATTGAGGAAAGCTCCCTTGATGAAGTGATGCAAAACTGAGCTCTGAAAGATAAATAAGGTAGAAGCAACACACATTTAACACATGCTTTTCAGTCTCTACACAGTTCCTCACATAATCCTCACAATGGGGGAAATTTATTTAACCTATATTGCCACTTTCTATGTATTAATACTTTTTACCCTGTCTCCCATCCACTTTTAGGGGAATTTTTCCTCCTGGCAGAAAGCATAAATTTTCTGCTTTAGCAGATCATGATTTCCAAAGTGTTATGTCCTCCCGGGTGGCACTGGAGAGACGAGAGGTGACCATTCTATGGGGGCCTGTGTATTTGATGTTGTCTACTGCTGATGAATGAGAATGAGGCCCATTTGGTCTGAAGTCTTCTTCACATATCATCTGTCTTCAACACTTTCCTGGCCCGTGAGACACAATACTTCACGCCAGACACCCACAACTTAAAGGAGGAGAGGTTTATTTTGGCTCATAGATTTTAGAGGTTTTAGTCCATACATGCCTGGCTCCAAAGCAAGAAGTTACAATGGAAAGGTCTAGGTGGAGGAGAGCTTGCTTATGTCATGGCAGTCAGGAAATAAACGGTGAAGGTGGGAACCAGGAAGGGAGATAGACTCTGTCAGCCCACACCCTCAGTGACTACCCCTTCCAAACACACCCGACCTCCTAAAAGCAAGCAGCTATCATTCCCCTATAATCCAGTCACCTTCCAACCGCAAGTGGCGTTGGGAGCTATTTTAGATCTCAACCATAACATCATCTTCCTCTCTGAAACAGAAGGTTTGGTTCATTTTTTAATTTTATTTCTTCCTGCTTCTTTTTCCCATGTGACTTGATTTCAAATACAGATGCGGAAACAGCAAACAACATGATTGTATGTCAGAAAGAAGAAATCCTATAAGAAAAGAACATAAGCTCCAAAAATGCATGCTATATTTCAACAGATCACTGTGGCTAGAGAAGAAATGAAGAGATACAATTACATTATCACCAAATGAGGACAGTAAAATAGAAGGGGGTACATTAGGGGGACATTTGTATGACAGGATGCATTTTATAATTTAATTACATGAAAAACTATGGAAGTATTTAAGCAAAGGTGTGATATATTTTAGTTAATAACAAAATATCAATAGATTAGATGATAAAAGAATAGATGTTTAGGAAAACTGTTTAAAGATCCCATTATGCTTTTCTCAGGGAATAAAAATAAAACAAATATACATAATAATGTACATGGTGAAAGCAGAGTTCTGAGATCTTTGGATAGGGAAAAGATACTTGAAGGATTCTGTCTTTAACAGCTAAGTTGAAGATGGTGCATCCATTAAGATATATTTTATGTATTTCCATTAAATTAGCCAGTAGCCAATTAACTTGCTTTCTGATGTATACTGGTATCCTTAATTGAAGAAGACTATGGTCTCATCCAACTTTACAAAGCTCTTCTCTGAAGTAAAAGGCATTATACTATATTAAATATATATCACTGACATGAATATATTCACTGACATGAAACGTTACCAATTTGGAGTAAGGTATTCTCTGCGACTTAGAATTCTTTAGGTGTCTGTGTTATCCCCGTTGTAGCATGCCCACTACATTAAATACATCTTTGATAGTATCTATATTTCTCTTTAAAAAAACTTTTAAAACTTGACATTTTTGTAATCATTTATATTAAAAATTATGTATGGAGGAAATTTAAGCTCTACTTGATTTCTTTCCATTCTTTCTTTTCAATTTAGTGGTTATGGGTTTATTATATTTTAATATTTAAAATTATTTGAGCTTCTCTATACTCTTATAAGAATCCTTCACTTATATTATTCATCTTAAAATGCTTTATGGTTATATATCTTTCCTTGTAAAACAATCCATTAATGATTATTCCTCTCCATGGAACTTTGTGGAACTACCCAAAAGGATGAAAACTGTTTCTAAGTTCAAAAGAATTTTTTGTGCTCATTCCAACCGTTTCTTCAAATAGAACTTATTCTTGTATTGATGGCCTTTAAAGGGTATGTCTTACCTCTAATGGTATCCTGGAAACACATGAAGGCACAAAAACTGGGTCATCATTAACCTAGCCTACACCTACCGTATTTCTTAGAAGGCACATAAATATGATTTATTAAGTATAAATATGAATGGGTCCTTGAAAGCAAGTTTCTGAATCATGTTAGTGAAAAATTATTAGGAAGTTTAAAAAAGAATGAGGAGACAGGAGTTGTCTCAAGATTTTAGTGAAAAATATTATTATTATTCAGGCAATTCATTTGTATATGTATAACAGATTTTTGCCCTAACAAAAATGTTTTGCCCATTTTCTAGATATTCAATTACTTTCAGACACAATCTCATGGTAAGGAGACACAAAGTCTGTGACTCACTTGAGTTCAAGAGAGGGGAAACCCCAGTGTTTTTATTGAGATCTGAAGGGATCTCCAAAGGCCTTTGTGGGCAGAGGTGAGGCTCCTGATGGTGACTGGATCATGTGGGCATTATAGTTGATTGCCTACTAAGAGATGGGACCTGGTGGGAGGCGGGTCACTGGGCGCATGATGTTGAAGGCTGTAACTCCCCCTTGGCCCCACCCTTCTCTCTCTACTTTTTGGCTACCATGATTTGAACAGCTTTCCTCTATCCAACCCCTTTGATCATGTAGATGCTCATGAGTAGAAGGGTTGGGAAACGAGACAGTGTGTCCCTGAGAGGGCTGGGGGGGAAGCTGTGTGAGTGAAGCTAAATGGGCAGTGGTGACGCCAGGAAGTTGGTGACACCAAGAACATGGAGTTTCCTGCTAAGGAAAGCCACATCCAGTGGAAAAAGCTGCCCAAGACAGAGGACATGAGTGCTGTAAGGGGGTGAGGCCTGAGCCCTCTGAGGCACACATCTCACCACAAATTGCCCTGTGAGCTGCACATGGAGCTACTGGACTTAATGTTTGCCCTTAATGAGTTTCAGTCTTGCTTTGGTCCCCTTCCTATCTATCACTCTAGTTCTCCCTTTTGTAAAGAGAATATTTATTTTGTGCCATTTTAGGTGGACAGTAATTAAATTTCTTTTTGATTTCTACAAGAGCTCACAGCTAAATACTTCCTTTGAATCTTAGAGGGGACCTTGAACATTTAATCATTACTGAAACTATTAAGTCTTTGGCAACTGTTAGAGATGAACTCAATGTATTTTATACAAAGTGATCCACAATCTTATGGACTGCAATGAAATGGCAGGATTTCGATCTGGAATGTTCTCCAAAGGCTGATGTGTTCACAGACAGGACCTTTGGAGTGTGATTAGATATGAGGACACTATAGCTGACTTGCTGTTGGGTAGTAGTCCTCGGATAGAGGCTTGTCACAGAAGAGTATGGTTTCTACCCTGGCTACTACCTTCTCTCTCTTTCTTGGCCAACATGATTTGAGTATCTTCCTTCTGCCCAGGCCCTTCCATCATGCCATTTGTGCCTTGGATCCAGTTGACTATGGACTGAAATTTATGAAATGATAAGCCCAAAACAGTTACACAGTTGCCTTTAAATTTCCCAGTCAATTCTGAACACCAATGCAATGGTTCAAAGATTGGAAAATTCTACCTCAATCATCAAAGTTATGAGTTCTGCTTTATATAAGTAATAAATTAATTCTGTATTAATTCTGTATATAAGCAATAAATTAAGAGTGCTGAGAGGTACTCACTGAACTAGCTGATAATGCATGTTGAGTATAATTCTAGCACAATATTTGCTGAGTATGACTTCATGGTGAAAGTAATATTATACTTTCTAGCCTAAAGACAAACCTATAGTTAATGGTTCCAGATGTTGATATAGAGAAGTATAACCCCTGTTATAGTTTGTGTCTAGATGCCGTCCCACCAACTTCATGAAGACCTAAGTGGAACTTTTCAGAGGTGGCTGGATCTTATATGTGTGATGCTGGGATTAAGGGTATAAACATGGGATTATGGATGAATGATTACTAAATTAGTCCACTGATTGATTTAGCATAGTTCTGGCTGTGGATAAGGAGAAAGCCCGTCCGGATTTGGGGGACTCCACCAAAAGTTGCTTAGCTGGAAGGGATAAAAGGAGAGCCAGACTTATTGCTTGCTGTTTCCTGCCATGCCCTGCCATGCCATGGACTGTTTCTCCTCTGTGATGCCCTTCTGATGTGCCACCCAGCCTGGGAGCCAAGTGACTATTGACTGAAACCTCTACAAACTGTGAGCTGAAATAAACCTTTTCTCCTTTAACTTATAATGTTAAGTATTTTGTCTCAGCAACAAGAAAAATAACTATGACAACCTTTAGCTTCAAAATTAAATATACCTGAAATTTGGTTAACAAAACTATTGTAATTAACACATTACTCATCTTCTACCAAAAATGTACATCTGGATATGTTTAACAAATATCAATTAGAGGAACAGCCTGGGAGGTAAAAAAATTATTATTTGTGATAAACATCAGTTTTACACAGTAATGAACACAAAGGAGGGTTCTCTGATTCTCCTATGGCAGAATTTTGACTGAAAATATGGTTAGTAAAGGGGATAACTGGAGGAGGTGAAATGACAATTAATTGAAGAAAAAAACCAATGTAGCAAAATAAACTAATATCTTAAAAATCTGAACAATAAAAAAAATTTGCAGATAGAAAAATATTCTATTCTAATAATATTCTATTCTCATAATACTTATTCTAATTTATAAGTACAAACAAAGCAATTAACATAAAAATGTCAGAAGCATTTTTCATGAAGAACTGCAAATCATTTTATTGAAGTATAATACATTCTTTTCACTGTTAGAAACATAAAAATAATAGCATGGTTTTGGGTTTTTTGTTGGTTTTGTTTTTAACTCTCAAATTGTCCAATTTGCCTTCTTGATGGCATATGGTCAATATGACAATATTTGTCTACGTCTTGCTGATATGAAATAGTTGACTAGTGTAGAAAAAAGCTAGAGTTAGAACTGAAACACTGACTATTTTCTGAATTTTTTTTAGGAAGTCAAGGCATGAGAAAGAGCAGAATTACTTGATCTCTCAAAGTTTGACTTCCAAAGGATTATAAAACACAATGTTAAAAATTTAATGTCCATTCATATCTCTAATAGCAAAACTCATGAAACAATGATAAAATACATATCTAAGCACCCAGTCTTTAAGCATATATTTACAGTTTATTCTTATATGTTTTACAAAATTAAAATTATATATATATATTGTATCCATTTATTATTTGTGAAACAATAAGGCAATGTTATGATTGAATATAAACTATTGACAATCTGATCAAACAACAACAAAGAAGGCATCTTGAAGAATGCAATTTGTAAAATAAGATCAGCAAAAACAAGTAGAAAATTATCGAAAGACAAGAATACAGCACTTCACTCAAAGAAATAGCATATATGGAGACACATACATGAAGTTCCAATTCAGAACTGGAATCACTGGATTGGATATCATCTTGGATCTGTTGAGTGGGTGGTATTATCAGGTGATTTGAATAGTCACAAGTGATGAATAGGCATGAGCTATTAAGGCAAGGAGTTCTTGGAAAGAGATATGAGTAAATATCTTAGTGAGTTTTGTCATTACTGAGACTTAATACTTGATATCCAGAGAAGATGAGGTCTCAAACATAGCTCCAAACTTTTAAAAGGAAACTTCTAAATAAAGGAAATGTAATGATGAGGAAGAAAGTACATCTCTGATTCAAAGGCCACTTTTGTAAAGTGTGCAAAAAAAATCAAGAAGAAACTTTCTGATGCAGACAAGAAGTTGGCAAGCAGGAAAAGTGCTTTAGCAAGTGCTGATTTAGAAGAAGAAATTCTCCAAAAACAAGGGCAGAAAGGGAAAAAGTCTCACTCTAGTGTTAAAGTAGCATATAGAAAAGTACATGATGATATAGATCACAACTTTGATGCATGTCAAAGAAAGAAAATCCCAGTCAACCAAGAAGAAGAAAGATTAAAAAATGAGAGGACTGTGTTGGGAATTTGCCTATCACATGTAATAAGAAGAAGCTGAAGTCATTTTTTAAAAAGTATGGACAAATAGAATCTGTATGATTTCATTCTCTGATTCCAGCAGAGGGAACTGTATCCAAAAAGTTGGCAGCAATCAAATGTAAAATTCATCCTGATCAGAAAAACATAAATGCTTATGTTGTGTTTAAGGAAGAGAGTGCTGCTACAAAAGCATTGAAAAGAAATGGGGCCCAGATTGCAGATGGATTTCGTATTTGGGTTGATCTTGCATCTGAGACCTCATCTAGAGACAAGAGATCAGTGTTTGTTGGGAATCTCCCTTACAAAGTTGAAGAAACTGCTGTGGAAGAACACTTTCTGGACTGTGGCAGTATTGTGTCAGTGAGGATTGTGAGAGACCCAGTTACAGGAGTTGGCAAAGGGTCTGGCTATGTGCTCTTTGAGAACACAGATGCTGTTCATCTTGCTCTGAAATTAAACAATTCTGAGCGAATGGGAAGAAAACTCAGAGTCATGCACTCTATTAATAAAGAAAAATTAAAACAACAAAGTTCAAATCCAGGTTTAAAGAATGTCAGTAAATCTAAGCAGAGATTTAATTTTGCTTCCAAATATGTAGGGCAATCTAAAGTGTATTTATTGGAGAAAAAGCTGTTCTGAAGAAGAAGAAAGGAGGAGGAGGAGGAGGAGGAGGAGGAGGAGGAGGAGGAGGAGGAGGAGGAGGAGAAGGAGAAGGAGAAGGAGAGGAAGGAGAAGGAGAGACAGAAAAGTGGGCAAACTAAGAATGTGACAAAACAGAAGTAACCATCAGAAGCTGCTTGCTTTTTTTCCCCATGAGGTCTGGAAATTTAAGTGTGGTGAACTCATAGACTGAGCATCACAATCTTGTATGGATTGTGTATGTGAAATGTGGACTTGCACAACCTTATTCACACTGTAATCCCATCACAGCATTTGTTTTTTAATGTAGGCAGATTAGTTACTATGGATTATGTGTTACAACTGATGGTATAGAGATTATTTTACTAGGCCTGGTCAACATTTAGAATTTTAATGATTATTTAACTCTGTGTTAAAAGATAATTAACACTTCAGAGAGTTATTTCAAGAATTTTTTTTGCTAGAGATGAGACATAATTTAAATAAAAACAAACAATAAATCTTAAAAAAAAATACTTGACACCTGCAACTCATAGAGGAGAGATTTATTTTGACTCATGGTTGTAATACATCATAGGCCAGCCCCAGTGCAGAATGGCATTGTACAAGGCTATTGTAGAGGAAAAGCTGTTCACTTCATGGCATCCAGGAAGAAAACAGGATCAAGGTAGGAGCTGGGCAGGAAGGTATAAACTTCTAGGTCACCTCCATAGTGACCCATCTCGTCTGTCTAGATTTCACCTCCTAAAAGCAAGTCAGCTTTAATGCACCTATATAATCCATTCAAAAGTCCCACCTATGATTATATGATTATACAAGGCTTTACAAGGAAAGTAGATATTAAACTATAACAACAAACTTCATATTTATAGATGGAATAGTTGTAATTAATATTGAAGAATGTGAAAATGTAAATGAGGATTAATCATAGACCTTGCATTTAAAAAAGATACAAAGGAAAATGTCTACAAATTAAGAAAAAGTCAAAGGCATAATAGAAAGAGCACTGTAAAGTGCTGAAGAATCAAATGGATAGGAATGTTTTCTAGAACTGCTATTTTCTGATCACCTATTTTGCTACCTCTGCAGGAGAAAGGGATGACCTGTTGGAGAAAGGTACTCATGACTTAAGTTTAGTATAAAATTCAATGTGGATTATAACATATTCCAAGAATGAATTTGGATAGAAAGAACTCACAGGATGAAGTAGAATGCTGAAAGTTTAAGTCTGGAGGTTGGAGAATGGTGCTGTAATGGTTAAGATGGACTGTCAACTTCATTGGCTCAGGAGCCACCCAGGAGATTAATAAAGGACACTTTTGGACATCTGGGTGAATAATGGAGGATTCTATATCTGATCCGTACCCCTTCCTCTCTGGCATTGCCCCTCTACTCAGTTTCCTGGCTGTGAAGAACTAAGCAGTTTTGTTTCTGTCACGATGCTTCTACCTTGAAATCAGTTGACGATGGACTGAATCTTCTGAAATCATCAGTCAAACTAAACCTTCCTTTCTTAAATGAAGCTATCAAATATTTTTTTGAACAACAGAAAATCTGACTAATACAGCTACAAATAGGAAAATAAAACCCAGGATAACAATTTTTACTGAGCTTGCAGTTTTAGCAACATTCCTTGGCTCTAAAAATAAGTACAAGAAAAAAAAAAGTAACTATATAAAATTAAGTCAATAAACTATGAAATATATAATAAAGTTGTGATAATTTCTGACTTTAAAATCTATAATTTTTGATGGCATGGATCTTGGCTGAGCCAGACGATAGGTAGTATGATTGAAAAATACAGTACATTATTAAATTAAGACCCAGTGAATAAGGTGGATGAGAACACACCATAGCACTATTACAAGGCTATCCTTCTGTCTGATGGCTCTTGGTAGCAGCATTCACTACATTTTTATCACATCTTTTAGAAATACTCATGAAAGAAGACTCTTGGGACTACTTCAGAAAGTGGCAAGAATGATGAATAAGTGTGTTAAAAGTGAGGAAAAGGATTTTGAAGGATATTAATGGCAATGTATTTTTCATTTTAATGACTTTTAAAAATTAAAAAATTCCCTATATATTTGATCACATTGCATATATATTTATCCATTTTTCATGTTAGTACCAAAAAGAAATTATCTAATTATATTCTGGCATTGGAGTTTCTATGAATCACCCAAAATATCTGCTGCTTTACTACAAAAGACTGAAAATTTCATGGAGTGGCATGAGGTTCCTAAGAAATTATTTACTCATAGGAGAGAAATACGACATGGCCTGGAGTCAGTCAGCAATGCAGACTGAGGACTGCAGGTCCTGAAGGTTTTTGGGGAGGACACAGAGTTAGAAGTTCCTCAGAGAGTGTTAGGAGTCTGTTATGATGACTCAAACATGACTTATACTGAAGTGGTTCTCAAACTTTTTGGTCTTAGGACTCCTTTATATTCTTAAAAATTATAGATCGTGAAGATTCTCTTACAGTAATATGCTGTAGCTGTGCTTACTGAACAAAAAGAGCAGTTCACTGTATGTTTTTCCTTTAAAAATTAGCATGCAGTTATGATAATAGATATGTTGAAATCAGACAGGGTGGGACTATTCACTAGAGAATTTGAAATGAAAATATTAAAAATTAAAATGTTTTAAAGATCAATTACCAATCTACAGCTTGTTATGGTTCTCTGCATTTAATATATTAGACATTAAACAGAAGAATATTTAAAATAAAAGGACACAAGTACCTATGTGACATCAAGAAAACTTCTGTGAATTTATTTGAGAGAAGAAAGAAGGTAAATAAGGCCATATCATTATTATGAAAATAGTTTTGATATGTGGACCACTTGCAGACTTTTGGGGACCCTCTGTTGTCCTACATGTTTGAAACTACTGTTTAACATTGCAATAGTTAGAATGTTATTTTACTCTGACCATTCTACTCATGCCAGGTACAAACAGGACAAAACATATGTAAACATAAGCTAAAATAATTAGAAACGGACTTACATTGTGAGATTTCCTTATCTGTATATAACAACACAGTCATCCTCCTTCATACTTAAGAATAAGAGATTTCTTGTCTATTATACTCTAAGTTACAAAAAACACATCAGAAACTTGTCTTCTTAAATGTGGAGAAAGAAACATGATTAGAGTACTGAATTACTCAGATCCATAAAAGTAAGCTAGGATGACACATAAATGTTTGGACAGTAGTATGCCTGAGTGGTAGAAAGAGTGATAGATCTCTGGGTGATAGAGAGTAGTGAGAAAGCATAATCAGGATTGATTTACAGGCTAATGAAATACAATCCTAAGAGAGGCCAACAAATATAGAAATGTACACTGTTTTGTAAACTGCTCATGTTTTTATATAATTAGTAGATGAAAGCTGAACACTAGTGAAATTAACTTTACTCAATAGAATACTTTACTGCTATTGCTGAATAGAGTATGCCTATAGGCAATTAAGATTTATTTAGTGCCACTGTTTCTAACCATAATCTCTGCATAACTGTGTGAGTTCTCTTTTGCCATATAATATGATACTACAAGCTCAGCATCTAAAAACAACACACATCTATAATCTCACACTTAACCCAAGCTGTGTTCTCTACTCATATTCTCATAATACTGTATTCTCATCCAAAGGTTCATTTGAGGAAAAATATGCTACCATATTATTAGGAGAGTTTATTTTCTTGCACTCATAGGACTAAAGGTCTGGCTTCTTGCTGGCTGTCAGATGGAAGCCATCTTCAGCTCCTAGACGTTTTCAGAAAGACACTCACATATCTCATAAATACTTTTTGCAGTTCCAAGAGGCTGTCTCCAACATGGCTGTGTCTCACTTTTCTCATCACTGTAACACAGTACCTGACACCCAAAACTTAAAGGAGGAAAGGTTTATTTCGACTCACAGTGTGCAGAGGTTTCAGTCCATAGTCAGATGACTTCAAGACAGGGTGGCATGGCAGAGGGGCATCACAGAGCAGAAAACGTCCATGGTGTGGCAGAGCAGGAAGCAGCAAGCAACAGCAGCAGCAGCAAGCCTGCCTTTTTTCTCTCCCTTTATATTCCATCCAGGCTATAAGCCTATTGATTGTTGCCACCGACACCCAGGGTGGGCCTTCTCTTCTATACACCCAGAACTATGTTAAACCAATTTGGTTATCACATACCCTTAATCCCAACATCACACACCCATGATCCAGCCATTTTCCAAATCCCTACCTATGAGGACAGGAGGCTTTTGGGGGAACACTAGGTACAAGCAATAACAGACTGCTTGCTTAAAATCACTGATTATTTCATCAAAACAAGAATGAGAATCTCTACAAAAGTCTGCTGGGGAGACAGTTACAAATAACATAAAATAATGGAAATGGTATCTCTTCACTTTTGCCATTTAAATAACATGACTACTAAGGCAACATGTTTTGCTATATTATAATGGACAGAAGCAAATTGCAGGTCCAACACACATTCAAAGAGAAGCTATTACAGTTTGGATCTTAAATATCTTCCAAGGGCCCATATAGTAACAGACACTTGTTGCCAGCCTGCAGTGCTATTGCAAAATGGTAAAACACTCAACAGGGCCTAGTGGAAGGAAGTCAGGCCATTGAGGGTGTGCCTTTAGAGGGTCAATTGAGACGCTGGTCCTCCTTTCTCTCTGTGCATTGAAGCCACCACGATTTGTTCAACTTTGCTCCCCTACATGCACCCTGCCATGATATTCTGTCCTGAGAAAGGACCAAAACCATGGAGCCAAATTACCATGGACTCACACCTCTAATAGCCAAAGGAAAGCTTTCCTTCTTATAAGTTAATTATCTCAGGTATTTTCCACAGCAATGGAAAGCTGAGTAACAGAAAGGATTTCAAAAGAATATGAATAGCAGAAGTAGATATCATTGTGCCTTACCTCACAGTCTACCTTAACATCTACCAAAATTATTGTGAAAGAAATAGCTAATATTGTAAAGATACTAAGGAAATCATAGACAGTATAGTGCTTTCATCATGGAGCTTTCCAAAAATGTTACAGACATCAATTATTTCTCAGAAGATGATCATGAAGTATTAGGGAAATATTAAAATATATTTTATAAAACTTATAAATAAAATATTTAAGAAATCAGGGTGTGTTTCTATTCCCGTAAAATTTTTACATGGGGTTTTATATTTAAATAGTTCACAAGACATTCCTCATCAGGATTTTTAATGACGATCTCCTCCAATTCTTGAAAGTTGCTATCAAGGAAAAACTTTGCTCAAACAGAAAGGTGATAAAATATTGAACATTCATTTCATAACCACTGAAAAATTTAGATCATTAAAAATTATTTTTAAATAACCTAACAGCTTTGGCTTTTCTTTCATGACACATAAAATGTGAAATATTCTTGTAATAATGCAAATTGATTTCATTCCATGGAAATTTTTACATCAAGTATATCATAGAATGTAATGAAGTTCCAATTTGTAGAACATGGGTATATTATTAGAAAGCTTTGTTGAAGGAGTTACTTGCCATTAGGAGGCCACATCAAATGCACAATGAATAGATGTATCTGATGTGGGAAAAGAGAGTCCTTTGGAGAAAATTCTGAGCTTTGCTCAACAAGAGTCCCACTCCATGTTACCTTGAGCTGAATGCCTACACACTGAATACCTGGGATGAGACTCTTCCAATATCTCCTTAAGCAACCTTTCTCCTAAAGCATGTTGTGCAATTCAATGCTAAAAAAACCTACTCCTTGGCTATATTCAGCATGTGATGTTTAAGCAGCATGTATTGATTTTTCCTTCATGGATGAATTCCTTAGAGAAGGACATTAGACTCTATACTGTTTAGTCTGTATCTTGAAGGATTATGGGAAAGAAAATTAGTCTAAGATGATCAGTTAGTGACTATAGGCAATCTCTACCAAGCCAAGCCTCTCCCAGTTACCCCAATGTCTAAGACAATCCTTTTATTTATGGTTAACTCACATTTGTGGTCTGTCAGTGGTTACTGAATTCAGAAGTAGTTAAAATATTATTTAAATAAGCACACCTGCACACTAGATCAATGAACAAAGGATGCCTACCTTGGTAAAATATTCACCAACATGAAAGTGTAATTCAAAAGAAACTCATTGATGAGAACTATCCCAACTTGGAAACACCTTACATATTTTAGTGAAGCTGTTTGTATGTACTGTATTGTGCTCAATACACTTTAACAGGTATTTAGATAAATAAATATAAAGAAAGTAATTATTTACATGGGTAGGGTCAAGAAAAAGGTGCTTTTTCTTCTCACACACCAATATGGTATAACAGGTTTTTTTTTCTATTTGTACCAATTTTATCATCACAACTATAACATTAGAGAATTAGGCAGAGGAAGTGATCCAGTCCCAGCGCCCAGGAGGAGGCTTCCAGGTTGCCATTTCACCACTCCCAAGGCAGAGTAGGTGAGCCAGAGTGCCAGCAGCATTCCCCCAACCCGGATATGAGAAGACAAGTAAGCAATCCACAAAAACAGACTTCCAGATCACCTACAGCAACCCCAAAGAGAAAAGAGATGGAACAGTCTGATACTCAACCACCTGGACTCCCTGAACTGGCAAGAAAAGAGAATCTGGAAAAAATAAAATCAGAAATAATTTCTCACAAAACAGCAGACATTGTGCCCATAGTGCAAGACAAGATTAATAAATGTAGAGAAGACACAGATAAAAAAACAGAGCTGAGGAACATGATGGAATCCCAACATAGGAAACAAATGGAACCCATAAAACAGATACAAACCATTTTCAAGGAGATTAAAAACTCCATTGAAAGTCTACGCAGCAGAATGAACCAATGTGAGGACAGAATTTCAGATATAGAAGATAAGATTGCAGTTAGTGACCAGGAAAAGAAAAATTGCTTTAATATTGTAAGGGACCATGAGAAAGGAACCCAGCAGCTGCTAGATGATGCAAAGAAGAATAATGTAAGACTGATTGGAGTCAGTGAAGAATCAGGAGAGAGTGTAGATGACATAAAAAAAAAAAAACAAACTGTTCACAGAAGTGATGGCAGAAAGCTTCCCAAGCGGGGGAAGAGAACTTGACATACAGATAAGTAAGGCATATAGGACTCCAATTAGACTTGATAAAAAAATAAATCTACACATAGGCATATAATAGGATTGCAGAAATCGAACAGAAGAACAAAATTCTACAAGCAGTGAGAGAAAAGAAACAAATCACACACAAAGAAAAGCCCATCAGAATCACAGCAGATTTATCAACACAAACCCTCAAATCAAGGAGAGCCTGGAGTGAAGTATTTCAAGCCCTAAAAGAAAATAACTTCCAACCTGGACTACTGTATCCGGCAAAATTATCTTTCAAAATTGATGGGGAAATTAGATACTTCCATGACAAAGAATACCTGAGAAATTTTGTGAACACCAAACCAGCACTCCAAACAATTTTAAGCAATATCCTAGAAAACTATCAATGTTAATTGCCTCAATTCACCAATCAAAAGAAATAGACTGGCAGAATGGATTAAGAAGCAAAACCCAGAAATATGCTATATACAAGAAACACACCTAACTCAAAAGGAAATCCATAACCTGAAAGTAAAAGGATGGAAAACAGTTCTCCACCCAACAGGAACCCAGAAAAAAGCAGGCATAACAATCTTATTTGCAGACAAAGTAGATTTCAAACCAAAACTAATTAAGAGAGACAAAGATGGTCAGTACATCCTTGGGAAAGGAACAATCCAAGAGGAAGAGATGAAAATCCTAAATATATATGCACCAAATACAAATGCCCTCAACTATACAAAACAAATATTAATGGACATGAAAAACCAAACAAGCACTAATAAAATTGTAGTGGGGGACCTCAACACCTCTCTATCACAAACAGATCAACTAGAAAAAATACTAACAATGAAATTCTAGAACTGAACAAAGCTATTGAACAAATGGACTTAATACATGTTTACAGAGTGTTCCACCCCACAAAATAAGAATACACATTCTTTTCAGCTGCACAAAGGTCATTCTCCAAAATAGATCACATGCTAGCTCATAGGACATATTTAAGTAAATGTAAAAGAATTGAACTTATCCCCTGTATATTATCAGACTATAGTGCAATACAATTGGAGATCAATAACATAAGAAACTGCAAAACACCCACAAACACATGGAAATTGAACAACACCCTCCTGAACAACCAATCGGTCACAGAGGAAATTAAAGAAGAAATTAGGCAGTTTCTACAAGTAAATGAAAATGCCAGTACAACATACAGGAATCTGTGGGACACAATGAAAACAGTTCTATGCGGGAAATTCATAGCAGTGAATGCCCATATTAGGACAACAGAGAGAACTCAGTTTAATAACTTAATGCAGAACCTCAAGCTTCCAGAAAAAGAAGAGCATAACAAACCCAAAGCTCGTACAAGAAAGGAAATTATAAAGGTCCAAGCAGAAATCAATGCAATGGAGACTAAGAGAATGATACAAAAAAAATCAATGAATCAAAGAGTTGGTTTTTTGAAAGAATAAATAAAATCGATAAACCTTTAGCCAACCTTATCAAAAAAAGGAAAGAAAAGGCTCAAATACATGCAATTAAGAATGAAAAAGGTGAAGCCACAACAAACCCAGCAGAAATCCAGAGAATCATCAATACCACTTTGAGAACCTGTACTCTAATAAAATGGAAAACAGAGAAGAAATGGACAG
The DNA here is from genome assembly GCF_053883595.1 of Heterocephalus glaber. Taxonomy (NCBI): domain Eukaryota; kingdom Metazoa; phylum Chordata; class Mammalia; order Rodentia; family Bathyergidae; genus Heterocephalus; species Heterocephalus glaber. Next base: position 26,367,541 of record NW_028258151.1, on the reverse strand, counting down.
ATTCATAGATACATATGAATTGCCAAAATTAAATGAAGAAGATATAGAAATTCTAAACACCCCAATTACAATGAGTGAAATTGAAAATGTAATAAAAACTTACCAACAAAGAAAAGCCCAGGTCCTGATGGCTTTACTGCTGAATTCTACAAGACGTTTAAAGAAGAAGTATTACCATTATTCTTTAAACTCATCAAGGAAATTGAAAGGGAACCAAAGCTTCCAAATTCATTCCTGGAAGCAAGTGTTACTTTGATTCCAAAACCAGGGAAAGACCCAACCAGAAAGAGAACTACAGACCAATCTCCCTAATGAACATAGATGCAAAAATCCTCAACAAGATACTGGCAAACGGAATACAGAGGGTCATCAAGAAGATCATACACCCTGACCAAGTTGAATTTATCCCAGGGATACAAGGATGGTTCAACATCCATAAATCAATAAATGTAATACGCTCTATTAACAGAGTCAAGGACAAAAACCACATGATCATCTCAATAGATGCAGAAAAAGCATTTGACAAAATCCAACACCCATTCATGATAAAAATGCTACAGAAAATTGGAATAGGAGGTCTTTATCTCAACCTGATTAAGGCTATCTATGAAAAACCAACAGCCAGCAACTTACTAAATGGTCACAAACTGAAAACTTTCACGCTAAAATCAGGAACAAGACAAGGATGCCCCCTATCACCACTCCTGTTCAATATTGTTCTGGAAACATTAGCCACAGCAGTTAGAAAAGAGAAAGAAAAAAAAAGAATAAAGATAGGAAAGGAATAAGTTAAACTGTCATTATTTGCTGATAATATGATACTTTACATAGAAGACCCAAAAAACTCAGTCAAAAGTCTTCTAGACCTAATTGACAGATTCAGTAGAGTAGCTGGATACAAGATTAGCAATCAAAAACCAATATCTTTTTATATGCAAATAGCAGACCCATTGAGGGAGAAATTCGGGAAATAATTCCTTTTACAATAGCATCAAAAAAATGAAATATCTAGGAATCAACATAACAAAGGAAGCAAAAAACCTCGACATAGAAAACTAGAGCACTCTGAAGAAGGAGATGCAAGAGGATATAAGAAAATGGAAAGATATCCCTTGTTCCTGGGTAGGAAGAACCAATATAGTGAAAATGGCCATACTTCCAAAACTACTATATAGATTCAGTGCAATGCCAATTGAAATTCCAACAATATATTTCACAGAACAAGAGAAAACAATCCAAAAATTCATTTGGAAGCAGAAGAAACCTAGAATAGCAAAAGAAATTCTGGGCAACAGAGACATGGCAGGGGGCATCACAATCCCCAACTTGAAACTATACTACAAAGCTACTGTGATAAAAACAGCATGGTACTGGCAAAGGAACAGACCTGAGGATCAGTGGAATAGATTAGAAGATGCAGAAACAACTCCAGACATACTCAGTCATCTCATCTTTGACAAAGGAGTCAACCTCCCTCATTGGAGGAAAGATAGCCTATTTAATAAATGGTGTTGGAAAAACTGGATTTCAACCTGTCAGAGATTAAAACTAGACCCATACCTATCACCGCACACTAAACTAAGATAGAAGTGGATTAAAGATCTAAATATTAAGTCAGAAACACTAAACTTGCGGGAAGATAAGTTAGGTAGAACTCTTGATGACATTGGCATAGGAAAAGACTTTATGAACAAATCTTCAGTAGCACAGGAGCTAGCACAAAGAATCAACAACTGGGATCTCATCGTATTAAAAAGCTTCTGCACTGCAAGAGAAACTACCAAAAGAGCTAAGAGACAACCTACAATGTGGGAAGAAATATTTAGCAGCTGTAGCTCAGACAAAGGTCTCCTATCAAGAATATATAAAGAACTTAAAAAAAATCAGACCTCCCAAATTCAAAGACCCAATTCAAAAACGGGCATCTGAAATGAACAGACATTTCTCAGACAAAGAAGTAAAAGCAGCAAATAAATATATGAAAAAATGTTCAACATCACTGGTCATTCAAGAGATGCAGATGAAAACAACACTGAGATTCCACCTCACTCCACAAAGAATGGCTGCTATCAAGAAATCAACCAATAACAAATGCTGGTGGGGGTGTGGAGAGAAAGGAACCCTTCTCCATTGTTGGTGGGAATGTAGATTGGTGCAACCACTGCAGAAATCAGTATGGAGATACCTCAAAGAACTAGAACTATAGGTCCCATTTGACCCAGCTATTCCCCTACTGGGAATCTTCCCCAAAGAATTAAAAGAATCATACCACAGTGATATATGTGCACCTATGTTTATAGTGGCACTGTTTGTAATAGCTAAAGCTTGGAAACAGCCTAAGTGCCCATTGACTGGAAACTGGATAAAGAAGATGTGGGGTTTTTTTATAAAATGGAGTACTACTCCGCCATAAAGAATGAGAAACTAGAGACATTTATAGCTAAATGGATGCATATTGAGGCCATACTCTTAAGTGAAATAAATAGGACACACTTGTTAATACTGAATAGTTTCTCTAGTGTAAGAAATTGAAAGTATAAATAAAGATGAAAATGATTAAAATGAATAACTGATAATTTGAAATAAGAAGAGGTCCAAGGGTTTGGGGATGGTGGAAGGGAATGGGGAAAGGGAAGAAGGGAAAGGAAAAATTATGAGAAAAAAAAATGGAATAAAACTCTGTATAAATCGGGAAGGTTGGAGGGGGTGAAAGGTGCACAGGTAATGGGAGAAAAAATAGAAACTAAGATGCATCATGTTCTGGTACAAACACCCAGTGATAAATGTAAATGTATTTTATACCTAAAATGTACCAATAAATATATATATATATATTAAAAAAATTCTATAATTTTAGTCTTTCATGTTTAGGTTCATAGATCCTTTCAAGTTCTTTCTGTGTATGGAAATAAAGGGTTGAGGTTAATTTTTTATATACAGATACCAGGTGTTCCAGTGCCATTTGCTGAAAACAGTATCTTTCCTCTGCTCTTGAATTGAGTTTATATTCTATAAAATGTTAATGTTAATCTTTCAAAACTTAGTGGACTATATATGTGTGATTCTATTTCTAGATTCTCTGTTTTATTCCAATGATCTGTGTGTCTTTCCTTATGCCAGCATTGCCTTGATTACTGTAGCTTTAAAGGAAGTCTTAAAATTAGGTACTAAATGTCTTCCAACACTGTTTTTTTTTCCTTTTCCTTTTCACTTTTCTGCATCCTTTGTACTCCTAAATAAATTTTAAATTTCAATATCCAATTCTTCATTTATAGCAAGTATACATAGACCTGAATTTTTATATATACCTTGTGTTTTCTAATCCTGCTAAATTCAAGTACAAGTTCTAGGGGTTCCTAGAGATTTCTTAGTATTTTCTCTGTAGATGATTATTTCATCTCCATATAAAGATTTTACTTCTACCTTGACAATCCTATCCTAATTGTGTCATTTTATTGCCAGACTATTTTGGTTTAGGCCTATGTTTCAAAGTTTAATGGACAGATGAAGAGTAGGCATATCTGCCCTTCTTCCCCACCTTAGGGAGAAAGCATTGTATCTTCTACATTCACATAAGGCCTTTTTCCTGGAACTATGGAGTACATGTCTTTGATCTGTTGAGAAGGTTCTGTTCTAGTTCTAGTCTCCTGATAGCTTTTTCCATGAACAGCTGCAGAATTTAGTCCAGTACTTTTTCTCCAACTAGTGAAAGTATCATATGGCTTTTTCTTTTCCTCTGTTAAAATGATGACTTTTGGGGGTGGATCTTTCAATGCTGAACCAACACTGCCATCCCTATAATAAAACCACTTTCTACATACTGCCAGATCTGACTTCTAACAGTTTGTTTTGTTAAACAAATTTCTATGTTCATACTTTTTTCTTCTATTATCTTTATCCAGTTTTAGGATTAGTACAATGTTAAGTAACTAAAATGAGAGGAGAAGTTTTCCTTTCTTTTTTCTGCTTTAAATGTTTGATATAATATATCTGTTAAAATGTATATGAGCCTGTTGTTGTCATATAGGTAGGTTTTCAAGCTAAGAATATACTTTCTTTAATAGGTGGTATTCAAATTTTATATTTCCTCCAGAGTTAGTTTCATTAATTTGTCTTCCAAGGTACTTCTTAGAAGTTGTCAAATTTATTTCAAAAAAGATTTTTTATAATATGCTCTCTATATCCTTTTAAATTCTGTAAAATCTGTGGTAATGTCTCCTAGATCTTGATACTCTAATTTTAAAAATATATAATTGATGCTATGTAATAGGAAGAAAGGGTCTAAAGGAGTATGGGAAGTGGGAGGGGTAGGGGAAAGGATAGAAGTGAAAAGAAAAAATATGAGAAAAGGAAAAAGATGGAAACAAAGTCTTTGCAAATAGGGAAAGGTGGAGGGGTGAAGGGAGGGCAGGAGAAGGGGAAAAAAAATAAGAACCAAGGTACTCATGCAATGGTGCAAGATCCCAATGATGAATTAACTGTTTTTTATACCTAAAATGTACCAATAAATTTAATGGGGAAAAACCAAAAAGAAAAACATTTGAGAATTAAACTTATACATGTATTATAATTTGATTGATTTGCTCCAAATTGACGTACATGTTTACATTTTATCTTCTTGGGACAACGACTCTCTGAGATTGCTCATAACATGAATATGTTGTTTTTCACTTTAATATATATCGCCAGACTATTTACTAGAAAGGCTGTATTTACACTTCTATCAAGAGAGTATTAAACTGTTTTACCTACCTCTCATGAATATCATGCCTCCTCAATCTTTTTAATCTTCACTATCAGGTCTCTGGTATTCTAAAGCTCTACTGAATTGCTAGCTATTATTATGATGTTTACTATAAATAGCCGGTCAATTCTTGAACACTATTTATTGAATCACCTAATTGCCCAGTAGCTAAAAATACTGTGGCAGAGACTGGCAAATATCTTCTGACAAACATGTTCATGTGTTCATGTTTGGGCACACACATTATATTTCTCATTTCCCTTTGAAGTTAGGTAAAATCATAAGACTGAGTTCTAGCGAGAGCCTATAAGCTAAACTAATCTATGTCATTTCTAGACCAAACTTTAGAATCACTATATTTGTTTACCAAGGCTGCAGGGGCAATTTACCACATACTTGGTGGCTTAATATGACAAATTTATTTCTCATATCTGGAGGCTGGGTTCCCAGCAATTTTTGGAGTTCCTTGGCTTGTAGCTGCATCACTCAAATCTCTGCCTCTCTCTTCATGTGTGTTTCTCCCATTCGTCTCTTTTGTCCTCTCCTTTTCTTCTACGGATATGAGTCATCAGATTTAGGGCTCATACTAAGACTTGGATATTTTATTTAATGATCCTTAGTTAACTGTATCTGCAAAGAACTTTCTAAAAAAGGCATGTAGTGAGTTTATTATAGCTGGTGAATTATGAGACGTCATATTGAAGTCACTACAATAGTCATCTCTCCCATGTATTATCTTTTCCTGTTCACAGACAAATGAAGGTGATAATCATTAAACATTAGATGTCAAATATTACCATGCATCAGAATCATCTGGAAAGCCTGTTAAAACATACAGAAGGTTGTTCTCTACCACCAAAATTTCTGATGTAACAAGTCAGAGATGGAATCCAAAATTGCATTTTGAAGGAGTCTATTTGTTGTGCTGATGTTACTGGCTGGGGAACCACAGTGTGAACACTAGTGATCAAAATTAAAATATCAAAATGATATTCTGACATCAAAATATGGAAGAATACTGAAAAAATCCCTTTATTCATATGAAAATCCTTAGTTTACACTAAGAGAAATCGATATCAACGATCATATATTATTCCAATCAAAATAAATCACTTGTTTTTATATAGTACTCATTTTCCATGGTGAATATATTTCTGAACTATCTGCTCTACTTCATTAAACTGTCTCATCATGCCTAATGGCAACATTGTTGAAATTGATGCAGTTTCATAAAATATTTTATTTCTAGTAGAAGGAATAATATCACATTATTTTTGTTTTTGTAAAATTTCTTATCTTTTTATACTTACACATAAAGATAACATTGCTATATTTTTGTCAAGTTCAAAATGTTTAAACTGGCCATTGGGTATTAGGTTCACAATACAATTAAACAGCAGTTTGGAAATATTGTTATTCTTACAGTACTTGAGTGTTTTAAGAAAAAGCATATATCTACATTGATTTCATATTCTCCTACCTCTTTCAGTAGAAGTTTAATATATTCTCTCCATGTAGGTTTGTGAATTTCTTAAGAGTCTCCCTAGTGATTTTAAGTTTATTTGCTACTTTCACAATTGGAGCTTTCCGGTGAAATTCTAGTTTCTAATTAATTATTGTTCTTATGGAGTCAAAGTACTGATATTTGTATTGTATCATATTTTTTTCTTACTAGCACTTTCAGAAGCATTTTGATTTTTCTTTCAGTTGATTCTGACATCCAAACATTTGAACACACCACCAGTAAATAATGATAATTCTGTTTCATTTTTGTCAATAATTCTTCCATCCCTTCTGGTCCATTTGCTTCCAGGCTGATGTCAAATGATTGTAGCGATTATTGATTAAACTCCATATCCTCAGCAAAGACAAGATGACTTAGTAAAGCATGAATTTTCCTTCCAGCCAGGTGGCTGAACATGAAGTTTAGAATGAGTTCTTATCCATGTATACTCAAATGTTCTTAGTATTTCCCATAGGAGTATAGCTTTTAAACAGAGGTACATATATTTAAGGAGCTCTAAAAACAACATACAGCCTTATAGGAAGAAAAGGCATAAAAGAATTTTGGTGTACATATTGTATGTTACCTTTTCAACTTTAATTTGTATGCTTTATATCAGCGTTAATTACAATAGCAGTAATAGCTAGCTCTTGTTGAATGTTCACTATGAAACATATATTACTCCAGGTGCTCTATGTACATGGCTAGTTTAGTCCTCATATCCAGTTTTCAATTGAGACAAACTTTTATTTCCATTTCAAAAGTAAGGAAATGAAGTTAACAAGGTTTAACTTTTCCAAGGTTATAATAAAGGAAGTTTTCAAGCCTTTACGTAGTAGACCCAGTGACCCTACTCTGAATTCCTGCAATATTTTGAAACAACATTCTCTCTTGAATACTGATTATAGGAAAAAACTTAAGAATAAGCTTCAAAAAAATAGATGCATACATACTTGGTGCATAATCAAAAGTTTCTTCACTTACTTGACATCTTCCAGGTCTGTGGTCCCATGGGCTTTGACTGACTATCATGCAAATTTTAGCACAGGGGCTCCATTTCAGTTTCCAAGATATTAAGCACATCATCTCCAAGGTAATGCAATATTGAGTATGGGTTGCACAGTGCTTAAGTCTTTTACCTACTTATCTATCTGTTATGTGTGCATTGTCCATGTTTTCTTCTACAAAAGTTTGAATAATGAATAAGCACATAAAAATAAACACATAAATAAATGAACAAGACCACCAATAATTTTCCATCTATGACACAGACACTTTTAACATGTCACATTTAAACTTCCTCTTTTCTATTGTGTCATTATCACTATTAACTTGCCAAATTTATAATAATCCCATCTTCTTTCCACTATATCTGAATTTCAGTATGTCATAGCGGGGCCCCCAAAATTGTTAGACATTTTGCCTTTTTTTTTCAATTTTTTTTCACTCAATGGTAAGCCTCTCAATCACAATTTTTAAATAAAACTTGAAGCTCCCTTTGTGTGCATATGTGAAATATTTTTATGTACACACATGCTACAGTTGTCCATCAGTATCAATAGATAATGGCTCCATGGCTTATGAGTGTATAAAACTTTTTGGATCCTCAGTTACCTTATATGTAATCTTCCCATAAGTTTTAAATAATCACTAGGTTACTTACACAAAATACAATGTAAATGCTATGTAAATAGTTGTATTCTTTAGTTATACTGACAGAAAAAATGACTCTGTAGATTTTCAGTTCATATATGATATTTTGTATATTTTCAATCTGTGGTTATGTGTATCCAAAAATGTGTAACTCATGAGTATATGTGGTCAATTGAATATATTCCCACAGAACACTACTAGCTACCTATCAAAATAATTTCCAGAATTAAACATGAAAAAATATTTTAAAACACATTCAATAAATATTTATACTTCTTAGATTAATGCAGATGCTTTTTGTTAATATTTCTGTTTTGGAGTAAAGTTCATGCATAGTGACTAGCACAGTATCTGATATATATAAAAACACCATAAATAGTAATTTACATTATTTTTATTATCAGCAGCAGTCCAAGCCATCATCATCATCAGTACTTAGATCCAGTAGGGGACAGAGAAGAAAGTATTTGAACAATTGTTTCTTTCTAGTTCTTGTTTCCCCCCCTCTTAAATTAGAAATCCACTCACATCAAATACATAACTCTTTAACTAATTTCAGATAATTTTCAAGTATAGCAGCAAGATGTGAAGCAATTCCCAAAGAATGCATTAGAGAATATTTTAGTGATTGGAAGCCAGGCATTTTGGCACATGCCATTAATCTCAGCCTGTTGGGAGGCTGAGACAGGAGGATGACAAGTATGAGTGCAGCCTGGGCAATTTAATGCAACTCTATCTCAAAATTGAAAATAAAAAATGGTGGAGATGTGGGATATAGCTCACTAAGAAGTCTCTGAGTTCAATCTTCAGTATTATAAAAAATAAATAAAATAACAAAAGAAGAAAGGATAAAAAATTACACAATAATGCTGTAGCTAAGTGCTAATATTTCTTATTTTCCCTTTGAGCTAATTTAGATCAACTGCAATTTTGTTAGATCATTAAACATCTAGTGAAGGCCTTCTAGATCGCTTTTTGTATCAACGTAACATAAAAAACACTTTTCATGGGATATATGGAAATATTTTTCTTGAAATATAAACATATATTTACAGTGTAGAATAATGTTTTGATATATATATACACTGTGGAGTGGGAAAAATCAAGCTAATTAACACTGCCATGAACTTGTGTTTAGAATTCAGACCTCTAGAACTGTATAATAAATTTGTGTACTTTTATGCTAAATATTGTGTGGTAATTGATTATAATTGTAATAAGACACTAATACAAATTTGATTATAGCAGAGATTTTGATTATTCTAGTCACAATTGTGTCAGGATTGATTATAATCAACCTAAGCAAAATCCTTCCAAATCTATATTCGATCAATAAATAAATGAGCGAAAGATTGGTCATGACTTAGGAAAGAAAAATCTGAGATTATCAGGAAAGAAACAAAGTACTCACAATAAGAACTTAGTGTATGTCAATTTTTTGAGAGAAAGTTTCTTCATGTTACAAATTGCTAAAATTCCTTAGAAATGTTACATTTTATAATTTCATGGTAAAGCTCAATCATTAACTCAAAACTATATATGAAAAGTGAAATAAAAGATACACAACAGAAAGTGGGGAAATAGATCTTTCTCAAATACAAAGGGTATTAAGAGATTGAAGGGGAAGGAAGAGGTGGGAAATAGGATGGAAAAAGCAATCAAGGTGTGTCACATGCATGTATTAACTCCACATAGGGACTGTAAGCATTATGTAATGCAAACATTCACTAATAAAATTTTTTTTAATCAAGAGGAAAAATATATCCTCACTTTTTTCAGAGCTTTGTAATAGATTTCCAATAAGGGGGTTGTTTTAAGTTTTGGGACACTATTTATTATTCTAATATTTACATGGCTGTAGTAGAGATTGCAGGAGGAAACACCAATTTGTAGAAAAAAAGAAATCAGCATGCTATGTTGAAGAGTGCTGGACAAGTAAACTGACACACAGATTGCATAAAGAAACACAAGGTTCAGAGGAAGAAAATATGACCTGTGTCCTTAAGAGATTTTAGAACCCTTTCAGATTCTCAGTTTAATCTGCAAAGATTAACATTGACAACGTACAACAAAAAGTTTATACCACTGTGCCAGCCATATCAGTAACTGTAAATATTTTAATCATGGAAATTGAACAAATATTCACTCTGAATATTATTATTTAGGTTAAAAATCAAAATGTGAGTTCTCAATCTACTTCAAAAGTTTTGCCTCCTTTATGGAGAAAGAACACTTATGTAGTGATATGTAAAACTGGGGGCATATATATTGCACCAAATCCTGGACACTCTGTGAATAATCTGATTCAATCTCTGTCTGTCTCTCTGTCACTTTGTCATTCTTTGTGTCGTTTTCTCTCTCTCTTTCTCTGCCTGTCTATCTCTCCGAAAGTGTCTCTCACACACATGTACCAAAATAGAAGACAGGATATTTATATAACATGCTCAAAGATGTTCTCTACTAAGTGGCACAAATATCTGTGTATTTGGACTATGCTACTTTCTTAAAGAACAAAGGAATTGAATTAGCAATATTTCTTCCACTATTTTGTATTTAGTGAGACAGAATTAAAATTTAAATGTGTAAGTAAAATTCATAACTTTAACACTCAAATTTGCATGAAATAATTTTTAAACGATAATCATTTAATCTCTAAAGTTCATGTCTAGAGAATTCAGTGCAGATTATATCATAATGTTAATGCAAAAATTCTGTTTTCTTATCTGAAAAATACGAAAGCAAAATGGAATAACATTGAAGTTTTTGAAACTTCTGTGTTTTATTTGCTTTCAGTTAAATTTTTTTTTCATTAAGTTTATTGGTACATTTTAGGTATACAATATGATGACATTCATCACTGGAAATTTGTACTTTACATGGTACATCTTGGTTCTTATTTTTTCCCCATTCCCCGGCCCTCCCTTGAACCCCTCGACTCCTCTCTATTTACAAAGACTTTGTTTCCATTTTTTCCTTTTCTCATATTTCTTCTTTTCCCTTCTTTCCTTTCCCCTGCCCTTCCCACTTCCTCTTGCCCTTCAGACCTTTTCTTCCTCTTGCACGTTATCTATTACACATTTTGAAAAAACTAGGATTAGAAGTCTCATTGAAACAGCTATTCCCCTGCTGGGTATCTTCCCAAAAGAATTAAAAGAATAATACCTCAGCGATATATGCGCACCCATGTTTATAGCGGCACAGTTCATAATAGCTAAAACTTGGAAACAGCCCAAGTGCCCATCAACTGGAAACCGGATACAGAAGATGTGGTTTTTCTATAAAATGGAGTACTCAGCCATAAAGAATGAGAAACTAGAGACATTTATACTTAAATGGATGAGCATTGAGGCCATACTCTTAAGTGAAATACATAGGACATACACGTGTAAATACCAAGTAGTTTCTCTGGTGTGAGAATCTGAAAGTGTAAATAAGAATCAAAATGTATAACAGATAATGTGCTTTCAGTCAAATTTGATTTGAACCCCTTCAACTTAAGGATTGTGTCTAATTTGTTTGTATCCCTCTCACACATGCACACACTAACAAGTATATAACTTCAAAAGCTTATTATCCTTTTTGCACTTAATATATTACAAGCTTTAAAAACAATAAATGTCTTCTTTACACATTTTAATGATCATGCAATCCATTGCATAGGTGTTCTTTATTCATGCTTCTCTTATTATAAGAACATGAAATATTTACCAATTCATTATATGCAATAAATATTCCATGTCTTCCCATTATTTTTTATTCCTGTTGATTTATTTAGTTTATATTATTTTCAGGTGAAGGGCTGTCTAAAATTGTTACTCAGGGCCAAATGATATGAACTTTTTATGGGTTTTTGCTAGTTTGCGAAGTTGCTTTCTCTTTTAATTTGGCCAATTGATGCAGCCATTAGCAATAAATGAATATTGAATTTCTCAGCACCTTTTATAGTGGGAAACATTAACTTTTGGTAATTTGATAGAGAGAAAGAGTGCTTCCTACTTTATTTGATTGCTTAAGTAATTAAAGTTTTCTGAAATATTAGACATTTTATTATAAAAACAGTACAGTGATATAATATTTGAAGTTGCAGAACACTATAGAAATAATTACATGTTTATAATGCTTCTATTCAGAAGTTATTGCTATTAATATTTTAGAATGTATTCTGCCATACAGTTCTAAAATTCTTATGCATATGTATCAAAAGCTCTATCAATATTTTTAATTACATGAGGTATGATAAAAATGTGAATGTTTAAATTTTTAAAACATTAGTTCAGTAAGAGACATATTGCCATTAATCTCCCTCAAAATACTCCTCACTTGGAACATGGTGATCCATCCCATTGTTCCTGCCACTTTCTGGAGCAGTTCTGGAAGTCCTCTTTCATGAGTGTCTTTAGTTGCATTGTTCTGGCTGCCTTGATGATCTGAGTTATTCCAAGACATTTACCTTTCTTGGTCTTTCTGACATTAGAGAAGAGCTAGAAATCTCAGGTGCCAGATCCAGTGAATAAAGTGGATGAAGACCCTAAAGGAAATGTTTTTATAAGCTTGCCTTTCTGATGGCATTCCGAATGGCTTATGGCACTGGCATTCAACATATTTTTGGTCACATCTCAGAAAGAAGCAAATTAAGAATGACTCCCAGAACTGCTTCAGAAAGTGGCAAGAATGATGGGATGTGTGCCATGAAAATTATACTCTGAGGGGGATTAATGGCAATGTGACTTTAATTTATTGTATATATTTCTAAATGCAAGCATTCACTGCACATTTTGATCATTATATTGCACACAGTCCTGACATACAGTAAAGAAATATTTTATCTGAGCATTACATCTGCTTACGTGGTCCTCTAAATTATTACCCCATATCTAGTGTCAATAAAGTAGTTTTAAACCTCAATTATTTGAACTTTACATTACCTATCCCATTTTTTGTAATAATGTGATTTTTATCATATACACAGCTTTTATTTTCATTTGATTTTGCATTTTGAGTTGATACAAGTGTATCATACTATAAGTAGTTTCCTGAATTTTTTTAAATAAATCATGTGCTATTTTACATAAAATCTGACCACATTATTACCTGTTCTAATATCAGCATTATTATTTGGTAGTCTAAATTTCCATGTTTGATCATCTTTCTAAGAATGCACATTAGGGTTTTCATTTGTATTATTGAAAACATTGCTGCTATTGACCGTCCTATGTATATATCATCTGAGAAACATGTCAAGAGCTTTTCCCTCGGTGCATTATGGGATGGTACCATCTACTTTTAAAAGTAAATGAATGGTTACCTTTAAAAGCTAATGTAAAAATATTTTTCAAAGCATTTGTTCAAATTGACAAGTTGTTTTAGTTTCTTTTCTCATTGGTAAAACAAAAGATCTAAATACAAAGTTAAAGGAGAGTTTTATTTGGCTCACACTTTGTGTCACTTTTTCCAAGCAGAGTGGCAATGGCAGAGGGGTATCACAGGGTACACAGGTGCAGTAGCAGACACGCTACAAGCAGCAAGCTACAAGTGACAAGCAACAACTCTCTTTTTTTCCTTTATATCTTATCCAGGGTACCTACCTTTGGGGCAGGTAGCACTCACACCCAGGGTGGGGAAGCCTTAATCCTATCCATGAATCAATCTCAGCATCACATCCTTGATCCTAGAATCACATCCTAGAGCCAACCACCTCCAAAAAGGCTCAACTAAGACCACATGAGGCTTTGGGGGGACATTAGGATACAAGCCATAACAAATGTCCAGCATCAATATGTAAGTAGCATTAATCTCTATCTGACACTTAATATTTTAAAAATTCTTAATTTGCCCCAAATGAAATCAATGACAAATAGCAACTTTTCATAATATTTTGACTAGCTCTCACTTTTACTAAGGATAAATAAACATGGAAGTAGATAAATATTTAAGAACAACAAAAACAAAACCCAGAAAGCCATTAAACATAAGATTTTAAAAAAACAATAAAATTCAACTACAAAAAACTAAAAGTTTAGAACAGAGAAAAAGGTGTTCCTTTAAAAAAATGGAAACACTAGCTATCAAGAGTAGTAATATCTACAAAAAGCAAACTCAAAGACAAATCAATATTAATGATGTCTTATGAGTCACTAAGAAAAAACTCAAAAACCTAGTGGAAAACCTGGGCAAAATGCATTTGCAAATATTTCATACATGAAACAAAAATGCTCTATAAACTGTGAAGATGAAAATGATCAAAATTATGAACATCAATTATCTTACAAAAAAAGACAATAATATAAACAAAACATCCGGAAGAAAAATGGCCTCAACAAGAATGGCTTCTACTTTTCTGTTAGTGATCTAAAAAGATGATTGCCTTGTAAAGTATCCAGGCACTGAGAAAGGAAGAAGATGTTATTCCTAATTCTTACATTTCCCACAGCTTAACTGTGTTTCACCCTCATAATTCTTAGCCTCTTTCACTTGAATTTTTAAAATATGCAGGTCAGTCCTAACAACTAAGGGCCTATTCATTGAAATAAACCTGTTTAACTGGGTTGTTTTCAAGAAGCAAAGCTTTCTAAGCTTTGAATCAAAGACCCTCAGCTTTTGGCCCTGGAAAAAGGAGTTGAACATTTGCATTACCATTTTTCATAAGCCAGATGAATGAGCAGCCCAGCCCTTTGAATAAGCAAGAGCTTGAGATCATGTATTCTGACGCAGATAAAGAGGGCAGAATCGGGAGAAAAATCAAAGGACAAAGAAAGTATTGGATACCAAGCTTGCTTTGATCCTGCATATTACTGGCTTTTTTCTTTTAAATAATGATTTTCTAAGAAGCCTTTGATGGTACCCCATATTCTTGCAGACCATATTTATATCATTTTGTCATTGATATTTTCTAGTCTGCTTTAAAAATGTAAATGTTACCCGGGGAGAATTCTTTTAAATTGAAGTTTTTCTATTTAAGGAAGAAACCCATTACGAAAATTCTAAAAGCCATAAAGATAGCATTTAACCGGTTTCTTTTTTGCAATCAAGTATCCCATTTTATGATTAACATCAAGTGAGATTGTCTCACTAAAAGAGATATTTGTTTTAAATATTTTGGAGTAGTTGCTATTCATTAATCATGATAAAAACAGATAACATTTGTTAAACAAATATTTACTTACAATAATGAAATATATATGTTCTGTAGTTATATGTACATATTATTCATTTATGTATATATGTGCAGAATTTATATGTGCATATATATGTATATATGTATATGTGTGTATATCGCTCTATAAATGAACTCACAGACATTACACAACTAGAAATGCTCTTTGCAAGAGCAGGATTCTCCCTCTTGTCCCTCTATTTTCTGTGAATATTTTTTCATAATTATAAAAGAGTGCATCACTCTGATATACTATCCCACAAAACATTTCCTTATGTGATGTAGCTTTTTCCTCAGGCTTTGTGAAGGATAGTTTACCACAAGTATTATAAGTAGGCCTAGGCTGGCTCAGTCAAAATGTATTAAGTAAAACGTATATATGTATCTATTAATAATATATTAATAACATACCTTTACTACTTAATATAGATATTATATAACATATATGAAAAATAGTAAGTAACAAGAATATTTATGTAATTTTCTATGTTCTTTCTTAAAGGGATGTGTTATGGAAGATCCTTGGCCTTGAACCCTTCTTGGGATTGCTCCCTAAATAATTTCTTTACCAACTTGACAGTTCAGGTCACACTTATACCTTGGAAAATCTTTGCTGATAATTTTTGGCTGGGAATTTTAAGCAATCTAAAATTTAGTAGAAATATCTTTCATCAATTCTGGAAAATTCTGAGCCAATTGCAATATATAATCTGATTCACTCATGTTTCCTAAATTTCAATTAAATAAACTATATGTATATGATATATATCATCTATAAATATTTGTATATATATATAGATATATCACAGTTCCACATTGGCGACATTTGGTGCTCCATTCTACCTATTAGATCACTTTAAGATTCAGAGATTTGCATCATATTAGCATTTTCTTTATGCTTATATATCTAGTTGTGATGAGAACTGCTACAATTTTATTCTAGGCTATTACTCTGGTGGTACATTTTTAGTGTCACACTGACTAATTTTTTAAATTTAAATGATGTACAGACTTTAATTTGTTTTTATGCAACATTAGTACTTGCTCATGTCTTCTAAATTCTGTATAAAATAAGGTTAATTCAGTCTGAATTTTTCTAATGTTACCTTTCTTCACTTGCTTTCTCTTTTGTTTCTCCAAGTTTTTGGTACTGGTAGACATATGAGAGAAATATAATATTTTGCATATCTTTAAAAATAAAAGGTTAGCACCTTGCTCTCCAAATATTTATTTTACTTTTACATTAGCACATGACTAAAGTACATAATGAATACATTCATTGTGGGTAGTGAGTACATGTTTCTGATACATCTTAATTTTTCTGCGTACTCTCACCCGCTCCTTGTCCCCTTCCCAAATTCTCTTGTTCCTCTCACATTGGCTAAGATCTATCTCCCTATTTCCCATTGTCTCTCTTTTATTTTCTTCTTTGATTTGATTACAATTTGAGTGTCTCATATAAAAGAAACCAAATGATTTTTAAGCTTGTGTGTTTTGAATTTCACTTAAATATATGCTTAAAGTGTATCTACTTTCCTCAAATTTATCTTTATGTCAGATAGTGCTCCCTTGTAAATAATTACCATATTTTATTTATCCATTCATCTTCTGATGGACATACAAGCCACTTCTACTATTTAGCTAGTATTAATTGTGCCCCTATAAACATAGATATGCACGTATCACTGCAATATGATACCAATAATGGGAATAACTGAGTCAAATGGAATTTCTATTTTAAGCTTTTGAGGAATTAGTAGTTGGAAAAGATTACATTCCCATCAACCATCAATGGTGTAGAAGACTTCCATTTTCCCCAAAGCTTCACCAGCATTTGTTAATTGATTTCTTGATGATGGCCATTTTGTTCTGGATTAAGATGGAATCTCAGTGTTGTTTTCATTTGCATGTCTCTAGTGACCAACAATGTTGATCATATTTTCATGAATACTGAAATATAGTGGCCATTTGTCCCTCTCCTGAAAAGTGATTATTCATTTCAGTGCCTATTTCTTGACTGGATCTTTAATTATAGGGTTCTAATTTTTTTAGTTTTTTATATTATACCTATTAATCCTGTCAGGTATGACTTGCAAAAGTATTTTCTAATTCTGGAGGGTGTCTCTGCAGTGTGTTTATTGTTCCTTTTGCTATACTTAAGTTTTTTTTTTTAAATTTGATACAGTTTGTTGATTCCTGATATTATTATTTTGTTTGTAATGTGGGTTCTGGTTAGAAAGTTTCCCTAGGCCTATGAGAAGCATTGCATGAATTATAAAAGTAAAACTGGAAAGTGCAATGTAAACCACAGGAAATTAGAAATTCAAGAATGTGGAATATCTCATGAGGAAGGCCACAGGCTGTTAGTAAAGCCACTGCATGGAAGAAGCAATGAGAGTTACAGCACTCAATGCCATGGGGGTGGAGCCTCCAAGCTATTTGGATAGCATATCTTTGCCCTGAGTGCTGGACATAAAGCAACAGGATTTAATGTTGCCCTACTGGCTTTTAGTCTTGCTTTGGTCCCATCTCTTTCTATTCCCCAGTTTATCCCTTTTGGAATGGGAATGTTTACCATGTGCTATTGTATGTCAGCAAGGTATAACTTTCTGTTTTATTTTCATAGGGGCTTGCAGGTGAGTTTGCTTTGAGTCTCAGAGGGGAATTTGGAATTGGGACTTTTCAGCACTGTTGAAACTGTTAAGAATTTGGCAACTCTTACAGAAGGGCTAAATGTACTTTACATAGAAGCATCCATAAATCATTTAGGGGCCAGAGGCGAAATATTATAGTTTAGATCAAGAAAGTCCTCTGGAGGACTCGTGTGTTCATGGGTGGGGCTTTAAGAAGATGATTAGATCTAGGGGACATAGGTAACTTGCTATTAGGAGTTGGGATCTGGTTGGAAGGGGCAGGTCACTGGGGGCATGAATGGAAAGGGTCTATATCCTTCCCCAGTTCCTCCCTTCATTCTCTACATCCTTGGAGTCATGATGCAAAAAGCTTTTTCTCAACAATTGTCCTCTGCCTGTTGTCCTGCTTTGGAGCAATCTCACTATGGACTAACAAATAAACCTCTTCCTTTAAGTCGCAGGTGCTGGATATTTTCTCCAGTAATGATGAAAGTGACTGTTCAGTTACACTGCTGTTTTGCAGTCTCTTAGACACCCTTAGCACATGCTTTCTTAAAGGGTTTTGGACATATTTTCTTTTCCTGAAAATTATTTCCCTGTCCTCTGAACTTAAATCTTAAGTACTCAGTGAATTTGGGGGGACAATCCTTCCATATATTGCTATTAGAAGGTAACTCTTATTTATAGTTCATATTATGGTAGAAGTTTTATATTTTATTAGAAATTTTGTAATAATTTTTCCTTCAAAATTGAAGGTATAAAAATAAAATAAAATAAGATAATAATAATAATAAATAATAATAAGATAAAATAAAAATAAATGCACAGCTGTTAATGTGTCTGTTTTGCTCTCCAATTGTACACATATCTATGAGGAGCTTAGCCCATAATTAGCAATTTAGTAAATGTTTAATAAGTGAATGAAGGAAATAAAACTAATTTAATACTTACTAAATGTTAAGTCTTAGTTTTTGTGTGATGTCAATATTCTCTTTGCTAGTAAAACAGTCACCTTTCCCTGAAACTTACTCATGTATTAATATTTCAAGACTACACCATACCGAAAGTTTGTTGGATGATGAATCCATTGGAGCCATATAATATCTTGCCTATACTTTTTTTTTTTGGTACCGGGGATCAAACTTGGGACCTTGTGCTTGGGAGGCAGGTGGCAGAACCACTGAGCTAAATCCCTGGCCCTCTTGCCTATACTTTTGATTTAAACATATTCCACCCATTTCACTGTGATGCCATTAGTAGCTTCATAGCTTCAAAATGTTGATTTGAAGACAAGCCATGCTGTTCCGTAAGTAATTCTAAGCTGAGCTTTTTTGATGAAAAAATCTTGCCTATAATCCCACATTCTGAGAGACCGAAGCAGAGGGATCACATCTTTAAGCTCAGCCTTGGCAATTTAGTGAGTTACGTCCAAAAAAATAAAAAAGACTGGTATGTATCTTAGTGTGAAGTGCCTGCATTCAATCCCCAGTAACACACACACACACACACACACACACACACACACACACACACACAGAGAGAAAGAGAAAGAGAGAGAGAGAGAGAGAGAGAAAATCTTTCGGTGATATATATGCCTACCTTTACTGAGATATTACTGGTATTTATCAAGTGCTTTATTACAACTCCATAGCTTTTATCCATTTTACCACTTTTATGAAATACCTAAGAAAAATTGGATTAGAATTGATTTTCACTAACTTGTCTATAATGAACTCATTGTAGGTTCTAGTGATTCCCTTTTTACTGACTAATTTGATCTATAAAAGCCTTTGCTATTAACCAAGCCCATCAAACCATGGTCAAAAAAATCTATACTTTCCATCTCTAAAAGAGGCTGGATATCTGCTCATATATAGTAGTTAATTCTTATTCTATCATTTGTTGATTTTAAAGTATTGAATTACTGTACTAAACCCCATGTTCAAGCCTGTATGGTAAAAGCAACACAGCACACTCAGACTCTAACACATAATAAACTGCTTTACATGACAATGTCTTCAACTTGAACTCTAATATTTTCACAACATTTTAAAGTTTGAAAAGAATTCTACTAAAGGGCAATATGGAATCATAATAAAGGGAAGGTTTATGATCCACAGTTTTAGATTGTTTATATGAAGAGAATTGACACTTTTGGGAAGATGAGGCTTGGATTTTGAATTAAAGTTGATTCTATAATTCATTAAGCATTTTGAGGATCTTGGAGTGTAAATGTATATTGCATATGAGAGAGATATTAATGTTTGGTTCCAAAAGGCATGAAATTTAGGCAGAATAATAGCCCACTAATGATGTACATATTCTATGCCTTGGAACTCATAAATATGTTTTGTACATTGAAAGGTGAATTGAAGTTGCAGATAGAATTAATGTTGCTATTTAGTTGTCATTAAAAGTAGGTTATCTTCGATGCCCGGTACCAAAAAAAAAAAATAGGTTATCCAAATGGGACCAATGCAATTCCAAAGGTTCTTATAAATTTAAGAGAGAAGGAAAAAAACAGAATGCAGGAAATGACAACATGAAGAGACTCAATTTAATCTTGATGATTTTAAAAATGAATGAATGAGACTTCAAAACAAAGAATAAAAGCAGAAGGTGATAAAAAAATCTCTTTAAAGCTTCCAGATGAAACACAACCCTGATATATATTTAGTCCAATGAGACTAATTTTGAATGATTAACCTTATCTTATGAGCTTACACTATTCTATGCCATCATTCACCTGGTAATATATTACAGCAGTTATTAGAAATTAATATGCCACTGGTATTTATTTACAATATCTAACTTTTCTTTAAAAATTTTACTTGCTTTGAAATCATCACAGATTTTTAATGATGCTGATATTATTCTTAGAGACTTAGAAGCTTACTATATTCTTTTGTAGGGATTTCATACTATTGCATACATTTTAAATTCTCACTCTTTTTTGTTGTTTTAAAATAAGTTGTAAGAACATGAAAATATTAAAAACAACAATAAGAAACAGAAGAGCTGAAAGAGAAATGAATATAACATTGTTTATTTTTTCCTGTTTTCAATATTTCTTTTGCTTGTCCTTCCATACAAAAAATATGGAATAAATATTAAATATTCTGCATATTTGGGCACTGGGTTATATAATTTTACATGCCAGATTGAATGATCATAGAATGCTCCAGTGTTTGGTTATACATTATTTCTGGACGGGTTTGTGAAAATTTTTCTGCATGAAGTTAACTTTTGAATTAGTATACTAAGTATACACACTTTCCTCCTTAATATGGGTAAAAGTTCAATCAATGCAAAACTAAATCAAAGAAAAATATGGAAGAAAAGGGAATTCACTCTTTTAATACTAATTATATTATTTTAATAATCTTCTCCAATTATTTTTTTGTCCTATAAGTTTTATTTTGCTTGACAGCCCTGCATAATATGATTACTATATTTTATGTCAAAATATTGCTAATGAGATCTATTTACCATTTTATGCTGATGAAAATCCTTTCACTGTATTATGATGTGTCTGTCATTGCTTTAGTCCACTAAAATCTAAGGCTACTTTTATTATCTACTTATTGAGTGTCTGAGTTTTCTCTTCTTTTTCTGTCTCTTTGAAATTAAAAACTCCTTCAAACTTACATAGCATTATCAACAAAGTAAAACATGATAAATGGAAATATGTTAAGTGAAATGAATAAATCTGTATTTGAATTTATGAATTTTTACCATATGAGCTGTGATCCTATACAATATTTCTAAAAATTCATTTTTAATTTTTAAAATATTATCCTATAGTTTTGGGGGTTAAATTATGTATTCATCAGTGTTTACTAGAGAAACAAATTTAATACAAGATGTACAAATACATAAAAATTTACAAAGATTGCCCAGAGAGTCAGGTGTGGAAGAGTGCAAAAGGTCTGTCTGCATACTGGGGTTCTGAAGGATCCAGTCAAAGGCCCAGAGTTCACTGTAACTCTCACTCCATGTGAATCCATATTATTGCAGAGAGCTAAGTTAGTTAAAAATTATTATAAGGCAATTAGATAAAGCTGGGCCCTCAGCATAAAAAAAAAAATTGACACACATTCACTGGTTAGCATTACAAAAGGAGAAGAGGTACTATACTTACCTACTTCCCATCGAGATGAGTAGCAGTGATCTATCTCCTAAATAGACATCAGTCTCCCTAGCTCATTTCCTTTCTGGAAATTCCTTGCACGTGACTGGTCTTCCCATTGGATCCCCATTTCATCACTGTTACCTGGGTGACTGTACCTGTAATCTTATTGGTTGGTCATGGTTTTGCCCCAGCTTGTGTCCACCTTGTAATTTTCCAATGGGTCTTATAGTTTTGTCCCACTCTGTGCCCGCTTCACCTCATGGCTTGGCCCTGTAAAACACCTACAAAATGAGGGGTGGGTGGGGAACCCATTTACCAAACCCCCTTTCTGTCACTCTTAGAAGCTGTCTTTCTCTCAATAAATTTTTCCTACTCTTAACCTTTGTGGCTCCTAGAATTCATTCTTTGATTCTAGAGAACACAGACTCCTGTTCCAGATACCTAGCAGGCTCCCTTGTTTGAATTATTTTTGCTTATTTGGATTACTTGCTGTCCTATATCAATCTTAGGAGGCCAAAGCATTTGCATCAGAAGGCTGAAGGCTTGGTGCTGCAGGCTGAAGAGTCTGCAATGGAGACAGAAGTCTGAGCTCGAAGCTAGGGCATGATGTCCAGGGTGAAGGCAAAGACTGGAACTCCTGAGAGAAAACAAAATGGATCCTTCCTTCTTTGTTTCCCTTCTATACCATTCTGGTGACCATCCTTCCTAGGCACCCTGGGAGGGCTGTCAAGACCACTTCAATAGGCATTCAGCTAAAGGACCCTAATTCATATCCTCATCCAAGTCAGTATTTAATTAAGAATAAAGCTAGATTAGGGTTAGAGCCCATTATTGCTAAGTTTTTGGCTATAGGATTACTGCTGCCATGTCAGTCTCCATGCAATACACCCATTTTAGCAGGAGTCAAGCCATCTGGAGAGCATTGCCTAATAGACAATTTCACAAACCTATTAACCACTTCTTTTCCCGTTAAGATATGGGAGAAAGATAGCTGGATCCACTTTTCCAGGTAAAGCCCAATCTGCCTAAGACACTAAGCCTGTGCTTTGGTGTAATATCCAAACCACTGT
This sequence comes from Heterocephalus glaber, assembly GCF_053883595.1. NCBI lineage: Eukaryota > Metazoa > Chordata > Mammalia > Rodentia > Bathyergidae > Heterocephalus > Heterocephalus glaber. The sequence continues at coordinate 26,344,652 of NW_028258151.1, read as the reverse complement.
TCATATCAATTCTAAGAAGCATTTTTTTCTCCTTCAGAAAAAATAAGATTATTTTTTGGGTTTACTATTCTGAGTACAGTGAAAATAATTTCATCACTTCTGATAATTCCTTGAAAACATTAATTATTTTGCTCTTCTATAAAAATCTGATGTTCTCAGATGTTAAGACTGTATCCTTCTAAATGGCAACAGATTGTTGTTATTTGAGTTTGAGTATGATTCTTTTTAATTGTATCTCTTTCTTTGCTGCTAATTATCACCTCTGGCTAAGAGACTTTCATATAGACAAGTTTGTTAATGGAAATCAATAATATATTACTGATGTTCAAACACATTGCTATAAATATTTATCTCTTACATGTTTTGAATAGAGAAAATAAAATAAAATCTCACAACATAACAAATAAGCAAGCAAATAATCAACTACGTACACCTCTATAAACTACCCAATACTAGTTGAAGGCGATTGTAATTTACATTTATCATTCTTATTTTTGCTTTAATGAAGTTTATTATGTGAATAATTCTTGTTTATAATTCTTTAAAAGTGTGCTATATTATATAATTTTGTAAAATTTACTTTGTTATCAAATATCATTGTCAAGATTCATCCTTGGTTCTTTTTTATTAATGAAGTTCATTTGTTTTGAATGATAAATAACAATCCAATCTATGACTATATTATATTTTATTGAACTGTGCTTTCTTTTTGGACAGTTCCTTTATTCTAAGTTTCCTCTTACTGATAATCTAGTTTTGTGTACCTCTTAAAAATATTTCCATTTGCACCAAAATGACCAAATACCCCAAATCATTTGATCATAAGGATTATGAAATGTTAATTATAAGTGATAAAGAAAAATTTTTGCAACGTCGTCTAACAACTCTTGTTCTTGTAAGTAGTGGTTAAGAAATTAAATCCACCCCTTTCACAAATCTGAAATCATCCGATATTTCAAAAGGGTGTTTCTTAAATCAAACAGGTTTTCATTTTGAGCTGGGCACGGCCTTGCTTGTGCTGTCTCAGCACTCTGAAAGGCTGAGGCAGAAGTCTGAACATAGACTGGGCACCTTAGCAAATTCGTAAGATAACATTCTCAAAATAAAAAACCAAAAAGGGTTAGTGACGTAGATCAGTGCAGAGACCTGGGTTTAACTCTCACTATCATCAAAGAAAAAGAAAAGGAAGAGTGACACAAAGCAACACAAAGTACTGTGGTTAAGCTTTAGTTTCTTTTCTTCAGAAATAACTATTGCTACTTATTTCTATATCTTTGGACAACTATAAAAGGCCTTACAGATCTTTTATGTCACAATATAAAATACTTTTCATAGAATATCTAGAAGTATTTTATTTAAAAATGATGCCAGGGATTTAGCTCAGTGGTTCCACCACCTGCCTCCTAAGTGCAAGGTGCCGAGTTTGGTCCCCGGTACCAAAAAAAAAAAAAAGAAAAGAAAAGAAAAAAGAAAAAGAAAGAAAATGCATTTATGGTATAAAATAATGTCTTGATACATACATACTTTGTTGAATGTGTGGGGAAAGGCGGCTTCCAGGCAGGGAAAAGATAGGCTTTATTAAAAATTAATGGAGAATCTTGTTAAAAGCAGCTTCTGCCTGTCCGGGAAGGCTCTTCAGTTACAGCAATTAGAAAGACAAAAGAGAGAAACCACAGCCAGAGAGATGCCAAGTAACACAATTACGATAAGAATTTATCATAAAGACTGAACAAGGAAGAAGTAAAAAACATAGAAGGCCAGAGAAACCATCCCCTTCACTCAGCTCTGAGAAAATGCAAAGGAGATAAGGGACTGCCACCTAAAGATTCTTATTTCATTTGTAAAACACACCCGCGGGCACGCGCGCGCGCGCGCGCACACACACACACACAAATACACACATCTATGCACATATGTATAGTCTCACTTCACCATCACCATATTATTATACCAGATATACACACACCCTCTCTACTTCATCATTGACTATAAGGCTCCCCCTCACACTTCTCCATCACAAAGGGACAGGAAGAAATCAAAGCCTGGAAAGAATGTAGACATAGATGCCTAAGATTTGGATATAAGATAGCCAGAGAGCCAATGTGATGGTGACAATTTCTAAGAACCCACATGGGGTATAGGAAAAATCGCTAGTCCTAAACAAAAAGAGACAAGGATGAGAGTTCAGAGATAGTCCTTTCTGGTGCTCCCTATTTTTACACAGTACCTGTCTATCTTCTTGAAAGGGTCGCCGAAGAAGGGGGGCACACACGGACGTTCAAGCAAGCTTTATTGGGGCGGCAGGCCTGACTCACAGAATGGAAACCAGCAACTGTACGGGCTGAGCCGGAAGCTTATATAGGGATCTTGCAGGTGGGAGAGCGCTAGTCCATTGGTTGGGTTGGGTGACTGGGGCTGGGGTATGTAGCAGCAGGTTTCGGTCAGGTCAGGGGGATGGAGTCACCGCTTTCGGGAAGCCCCTATCTCACTGGAACATCTGACCACGAAACCGGTGGGGCAGAAAGACCTTAACTAGGCAGAGTCACTAACAAAGGGAGGTCATGCCTCAGTTATGCGGAAATTCCCTGTTCCCTGGGGCCAGAGTGGGGCAGAGGGAAAGGAGAGGACCGGGCTTGCTCTGCGGGGGCTCTGAAATACCTTAACACTTCTATTTTGGTTTTTTTGTCCTTTTCCAAATAAACAATTTTCCTTTATTTAAAACCCTGCCTCTTTAACACATTAGTGAAGCTGAGAATTTACAATCCTGGTCGTTGTGTATTCCAGACAGGGAATGGTATGTATATCCCATCTGACCACAACAAATATCTAAATCAAGCTAAGTGACATATGCATTACTTCACAATCTTTGTTTGTGTCTGTGGTGATAAAAATAGGAATTTAGCAAGACCCTCTCTCAAAAAATAAAAAAATAAAATTAAAAAAATAAAAAATGGACTGAGAAAGTATCTATGTATAAAGGTCCTGGACTCAATCCTCAGTACTACAAATAAACGTTATAGCTGTCTCAGTGAAAAAAATCACGCCACAAAAAAGGTCCAAATTAAAAGGGTCCTAATTTAATAGCTGGCGACCAAGGACAAGCTCTGGCTCCAAGATTCCTTGGTACCAATCAAGCAGGGAAGACCAGTTTTTAAAGGGAAAAATCACACAATGCTCCATCATGATCTCATCTTTGAGCAAGCACATGGGTACAGAAGAAGATTGCAAGTTAGATTAAAATCCAATTTGGGGGATCTGGCAGGAAATTACTACCTTTATGGTTAGGGCTGCAGTATAACATGCCCGTCCTTTGTTTTTAACCACAAGGTAAGCTATGTGCTGGTTAATTTATCACTTTGAAGGGCAGTCCAGGGAGGAAAAAGGGTAAAGTTCAGGCACAGCCTGTTGGGTGGAGGTGGGGTGGGGGTTCTGGTTAACTTGATTACTTCACAAACAAGCAAACAAACAGCTTTTCATGATATTCAGCAGCTGGTCAGTTCTGACTTAGAATATCTGTTCATATTTACTGAGCAATCATTTATTATATGATTATCAAATTATAATTTTTTCTCAAATTTTAGCAGTTTATGATTTACTAATATATAATTCTGTCAAGAAACCTGACATAGACATTATTTAAGTTTTTAGGGGTTTTTTATCCACATTTTTTAAAAAGAAGAGACAAAAGGGTGTACTGCAGGGAATATTGGATTAGAATGTAGTCTAAAGGAAGTTGACCTCAGGGGGAAGTCTAAATTGAAATAATTCTTTAGAGTTTTCTAATTTGAAATAAGAGAGATGGACTTTTATATCCCTATAATAAACAGTAAGTAAAGGCTGACTGCCTGAAGAAACGAGCATATCTTTTACCAAATCAGCCTCCTTCAGCCAAGGAGCTTTCTGAAACAGGCTGAAAGTATGAAATCCAATACTGAAGCAGAAACAGTAGTTGAGAGAATAAATTCTTTATTTCCAAAGGGTAATGTAGGAGATATATTTGTTACCACTACAGTTCTTTGGTGATATAGTTCACTATCACTAGCCCCTGGATTTAATCTTCAGTACCACAAAAAGAAGAAAAAAACCAAAAAAGCAGTAAAGGAAAATGAGAAAGAGAAATAAAGAAAGAAAGAAAGAAAGAAAGAAAGAAAGAAAGAAAGAAAGAAAGAAAGAAAGAAAGAAGAAAAGAGAGAGAGGAGAGAGAGAAGAAAAGAAAAGAAAAAAGGAGGGAAAGAGGAATAGAGGGAAGGAAGGAAGGGAGGATGGAGGGAAGGAGAAAAGAAGAAAAAACTCTCTCAAAATGAATTGTTATTCTTTAAAAGCGCATTATAATGTAGCTGAGTTTCTGCCTAGTGAGTCACTGGGATCTTTGAGGAATTGGGCCATTATTTGGTCTAATCTAGGATTGAGTGATGCTCCTATCACCCAGACTTATGACCAGGTGGAACTGAGAAAACCATACACGTAATGGGCCTTTCTGATGGTGCAGTCAGTGACTGTCCCACGTTCACATGGTCCTTCTCCATTAGAATCAAGTTGCCATTTCATTTTGTTGTTGTTTTACTGTGCAATAGTCCATAAACCAACACCTTTTTATTCTAGGATTTCAGGGAACTTTCCTTTTATTCCTTCATTGAGGCTTCAAGAAACTCATCCTCTTTGTATTTTTTCTTACTACTTATGCTTAAAATAATGTATAGTTTTGCTCCAGTGGCAGAATGACTTGAAACTCTTCCTGAATCTAATGGTTAATCTATTCCTTGGGACCCATTCAAAGCTGGCACCCTTTCCTGTCACCTTTCACATCTTGTGGAATCACTTCCTGTCACCTTTCATGTCCTGTGGCATCACTTCCTGTCACCTTTTGTGTCACACTAGTATTGCCATTTGTGCAGAACACTGTCTTCTGACCCTGAAGAGGTCTACCAGATGTACTGCCATCTTTTTTGTAGAAAGTTAAAGATGATCTAAATCATCCTTTACCTTGGATAGGATATTCTCATTTGTCACTGACTCCCAAGAGTTTAAAATTTGCATATATGTAAGTAATCTTATGCATTTGACATATACCTTAGAACCATATAACATGAATAAATCATAACACAAACTATCAGTTTTAATTAATAATGTATCAATACTGATTTATCAATTGCTTTAAATGTATCACACTAAATTAATACGTTATACACAGGGAAAAAGGTATATGATAAGGGTGGAAGTCTAGACATATGGTCAAATATTCTGTGAACCCCAAAATTGCTCTAAAAAATGAAGCCTATTAACATTAGTTAATTTCAAAATCAATTTAAAATAAAAATAAGTTACTTAAGCAATTCCTTTTCTTCATTATTGGGTATTATACCCCCAGTTCTGCTTTTTTTTTCTTTGTTGACAGGGTATTACTCAGTAAATAAGTGCTCTAGGCTAGTCTTGAACTCACAATCCTCCTGCCTCAGCCTCCCAGACTACTGAGGTTACAGGCGTGCAATGGGCTTTTATTAAACTGATTGGGTATTTCATCCTCTTGAGAATATGTGTCTTCCCAAGCACTAGCCATTTCTTATTTCTCTTTTTCAGTTCCATGACATTGTTAAGAGTAGTGGACCAGTGTGATTTTCTGTGGAATGCCAGCTTTCCCTGGTGTTTTGGATTATACTGCATTTGTACAAGAGAGTTTACAAGAGCCTTGACATTACACCATGCATTTATGTAGATTTTTTTTGTTTCAACTCAGGGTAAATACTTTCAAATTTTTAAAAATAATAATGGATGAGTTTGTCTTGATCAGATTAATAGCTACATATTGTATACCTGAGGTTATGTTAAACTCCTGTGGTAAAAAAAATACATCCGTCAGGTAATTAGATGTACTCTAAGTTTGCATTAGTCCACCACCATTATTCTTCAGGATGTGTCTTGCTTGTGTAGGTCCAAAGTGGTGACAAATGAAGAGAAGCTGCAGACTTACAAGCGTGGATAGATTTTAGTTCCCTAAGGATACAGCAAATACAAAATCAACCCATCTATCTTGCCCTTATAGGCACTATGCTTCATACACCACTTGCACAATTCTCTACACATTAGCAGACACCAACCTAAACAGCATTGCGACCTCTGCCCTCATACCAAAGTGTATCCATTTGGATTTTAAAAACTAAGTATCAGCACTAACTTTGATTTCATTTCTTTTAAAAGTCCTATCAAGGGCCAGGGATTTAGCTCAGTGGTTCTGCTGCCTGCCTTGCAAGTGCAAGGTCCCCAGTTCGATCCCCGGTACCAAAAAAAAAAAAAAGTCCTATCATATCTATAGCAGAAGCATCAATAATAGATGCTGTCACCCCATGTAGATGTTGCATTCTTCTAATTAAATTCAGAGTAATATGAGCATCCTCATTATCGGTTATTTAAATTTCCATTATTATCATATGTGCGGTAGAGAATAATCCGAAAGCCGGTGCACTGAGCTGTATCCACAGCACTTATTTAGTTTGTTTTAATTTTGAGACAGAAACTTAATAAATTGTTCAAGCTGGGCACAAATTTTCAATCCTCCTGTCTGTCTCCAATTATTGGGATTACAGGCTTGGGCCACCATGCCCAGCTACAATCACCTTTTGAAAAAGCTAATTAATATTGCTTCTGTTTGAAATTTTTGAAACCTTTCCAATATTCTTAGGTAATGAAGAAGACACTTAATATGACCTCAAAAGTCTGTGTTTGTGTGACTGTAGCCTATGTTTTCAGAATCATCTCTTAACCCTTAATGTTTGCCTTTTTGGTCTTCAAAAAAACGACATTATTTTTCACATTTCTCAGTTCTTTTAACATGTTCCTTCTAGTTTCAAGGCTTTTGAAAATGCTTATGTTATGGCTTGTGTGTAGATGTCCACTGAAAGTCTCATGCAGTCATAGTGGGCTTTTCAGAGGTGGCAGGATCAAGAGTGTGTGGTGCTGGAATGAAGGGTGTGTGATTACTAAATCAGTCCACTGATTGGTTTGGCATAGTGCTGGCTAGAAATAAGGGTATGACTGCCACACCGCCTTACAGCAGGTAGCCTGCATAAAATATAAGGGGCAGAAAGAGGTCTAAGGTGTTCTTCCCTGTTTGCTTGCCATGGACTGTTTCTCCTCTGCAGTGCCTATCTGCCATCCCACCCTGCCTTGGAGCCAGCTAACTATGGACTGAAACCTCTACAAACTGTGAGCCTAAATAAACCTTTCCTCCTTTCACTTTGGGTATCAGGTATTTTATCTCAGCAACGAGAACAGTCATTAAGACAGTTTATTTCATATAATTAATGTTTTCTTTCCTTATTCTGCTTTGACAGTCAAATTCTACTTATTTTTCAGATCTCCATTTAGATATTTAAAATATAAATAAGCCATGTATCATTCTCTAAAAGATTATGGTCCATCGTCCCATTTTGGGTTCTCAAAGAATTACTATATTTATCTAATTTTAAAGGAGGTAATAAATTGTTAAACGGACCACCTTCATTATATTTATGTTCCATGAGCAGAAACACCCTATCAGTCTTCCCCATGTCTGTGTATATACAAGACAGTAAGTAGTAAATAAGTGGACTGATTAGTATCTTCATGGTCATCAACTAACTGTGTGTGTTTCTGACTCTTCATTTTCTCTTTTCCTCTGTATTTTCATCTCCTACATTCCTGTGTGTGTGCGTGTGTGTGTGTGTGTGTGTGTAGGGGATGTGCATGCAAGGGATTAGAAGGAGAAACAATTAGAAAAGAAAAGAGAGAAAAAGAAAAAACGAGAGGGAATAAGAAAGTGATTTTCACCATACTAGTAGTTCCTATTAAGATTTACTGTGTTATTATGTCTTCAATAAATGACTCCATTAGAAATGTTTCCACATTTTATTACATTAAAATATTATAATAAGTAAGATCTTAACATCTTATGTTGAATAATCGCAGAATATTTAATTCATTCTCAGTGTGCAATAATATCCCAACCAAATTGATCTTGATGTAGTTCTACAATGAATCTAAACATCTAAGCACTAAAAATCCATCCCCTATTTATTGGGCTTATCCCTAAAAATACCACTGAGATAAAGGAATAATTCATTGTTCATTGTCACAAAGAAGAATGATAAACAGAATCCTCTTTTTTGGTGTTTTTTTTTTTGGTACGGTGATCGAACTCAGGACCTTGTGCTTGTGAGGCAGGAGGTGGCACCACTGAGCTAAATCCCCGGCCCAACAGAAACCTCTTATTCAATGACAATGCAAAATAATTCCTCCAATGAAGGTAACATTTTAGCTAATTACCAAATTACTTATTTTAATTGTTTCCAAGCATGAAATTTCTCTTCATTATCTGTATCAATCTGCACATTAAATTTTCAATCAAAACATTTTATTTTTGATCAAAAATTTTAATACAAATCTTGATAAACTCCCCAAGTGTTTCAGCAAAGTAATTTGCCATGATTGTTTTATAAATGAACTCTAACCAACTGGTTTTCTAGACAGTTAAAATGATATCCAAGTCAGAAGTGAGTGGGAAGGGGTAGAGTACAAAAAGAGAACATGAAATTACATTTTGTACACCCACACCTTGTGGAATATATGGGTCTTTAAATGGTTTCTAGCCAGGATTTCCAATCCATTATTTGATCAATGTGTAAAATACAATCTTCAACATTTTAGAGTATGGCTACTCTTCTATTTTATGAATGCTGAGAGAAGATAGGAAAGAGTCTAACCCTGAATATTGTTAGAATTAGGAAGCATAGATCTAGCTCTCACTCTTCGCTAGAATTTAATTTACTCCTTTGTTTTACATTGTACTATGTAGAAGTTTCTGAACTCGAGATCCCAAGAAAACATTTTGCAAATATTTCTTGAACATTTTTGATATCAAAGTGTTTTAAATATCCCTACTTAGTATAAGCTATTTAGTAAAAATTATAATTATAATGTTTAATACACAAATGAAAATAAATATTTCTTCTCTTGTATCTACTACCTTTTATGCTACTAGTATCACTGACAATACTTTTTATTACTGGTATTGTTATTAATGCAATTACTATCTGTAACTGTCACATATAGTAAATAAATATGTTATTTCATCTTATCTCTAAATCAGTGCTTTAGGAAACATTAATCGTATGTTTTGGATTAGTAGAATATTGAGACTTGGAAATGTTAAATTCATTCACCTAAGTTTCTTAACAAATAAATGACAGAATTAGGATAGAGCCCATGTTAATCAAATACCTAAAACATTTCACTGAAATACTGCTGCACATTGTTTCCATTATTTCAATAGTGCACCTATTAGCTTACATGCATAGATATATTTAGAAAAAACAAAGAAGAAAATCATTCCATAGCAATCATCTCATTTCTCACAGAAACAGGCAAGTTTTTTTTGTTTTGTAACTCCAGTTATTTGAATTGTGATAGTCCAAGACTGATATTATGAAATCTCAGATAAGGAGAGTGGCCTTTATTTCATTTCTCTGATATGGTCTCAGAGAGGCAACTCTATATGTGCTTGACCTTTTCAAGGTTCTGCAGTTTGATTGGATGGCTGCCTCTGTTATCACCTTTTACAACCTGTGCTTCATGTGAGAAATCAGGGTAGACTGGGGAGCCAATCAAATATAGAATACTAAAAAGGTTACAGCAGTGCTGCGGTCTACAAGCTTTCCTAGATCACAATGGTTATTAACATTCAGGGGCCTCATTCCAGTGACAAAAAGTGTAATAAGAACAGATGAGGCCAAGGTGTGAATTTTATCCTTTTGACAATGACCAGATAGGAAATGGTCGTGTCTGGAGGTCTGCCTCAGCCATTCTTCTTACCTCACTGCCTGTTTATAATCTTGTGAATCTGCTTCAATGTCATGAATGGGGGTCATGTTGACATAAATCAGTACCAGGAGTGCATCCTGCTGCACATTGCTTTGGGCCACACATTACTTTTATAATTGCCTTTTCCTGTGCTTTCTCTCCCTTGTCCTATTTCTATGTGGCATTTAAAAATGAAATTGGCTTTTGAAATATTGGCTCCTTTATTTTTCATTAGGCTTTCTAAAAGAGTCAACCAGAAATGCCATGAAGTAGTTGGTAGAAGAGTATCTTAAAGTTTTATTAAATACATAATCAACTTTACTATTGAAAGCAATATATGGTATTAAATTCAAATGGCAGAGCTTGTGCCTGAATTGTTATATGGAGTCTAACTTTATTACTAGTAAATTTATTGTGTTTATTCATTCAGGGCAATGCATATCACCAGGGCTATTTTTTTATATTATATATTTTCCAACATACTTTTTCAAAGGGGTTTTATGTTTATTTGCTTTTTCTTTTCAGGATCTCTTGTATTTTAAAGTACTTTGGAAAATGCCAGAGGAACAGCCTTTCATTAACAACTTGAATTATATTATCATTTAATTATGTCCTTGTTAAATGAAGCTGGAAAAACATACTTTTTTCAGTATACTGAAAATAGGAACACAAAATATTAGGCTATCCACATATTCCAGTTGGTGCCAGTATTTAAAATACCCGATGACAATGGAGAAAAACCTAATATTTTATATCATTCAGGAAAACAAAAGACTTGGAAATAAGCAACTGTGCACAGAGGCATTGTACTTTCCTTCCATGTAACAAAACAATTTACTACATCCCAAGGAAATAAAATATGTTTTTCTGATTAAATTCTTGATGTAATAAATCTTGCATCTGTCATCCATTCACAGCAGCTTTGGAAAAAAGTTTCTTTCCTTATAGCTTTAATTAAAGGTCAGTTGAGATTTTCAAGACTAACTCTTTCTGAAGTTTTCTAATCTTGGTGAATATATGAATGCCTCAACTGCTGCACCATAATGCCTGCTGCTTTGAGCTTAGATCTGCACTGTTGTCATCACCTCAGTATAGCTGGGAATCTCTTCTTAAATCCAGGGCATCCCAGCATGTGGAAGGCACACAGAACTGTTCAGAGGCAGAGATGGGCCATGTGCTTGTTAGAGCTTCATTTATAAAATAAGAAGGAAAAAATAACTGACCATTAAATAAAACTATTTCACCTTCACAAGTTCTAATAAGAAAAGAGAAGAAAAAGTTTTATGCTTATCGTCAACTATAAAGGTAACGGAGTTACCAGTTCAGTAACTAAACTTTACAATATAAAGTATTTAGTCATAAAGTTGACTCAATCTGCCCTCTGTTGCGTGGTTTTTCTTCCTAAAGAATGAGAGTTAGAGGACTCTTCTGTAATGGCTACAGTAATGCATTTTGAATTGGATCTCATTCTACTCTAGCGGTTTTTCATTTAATTTCATGCCATTGCCTCTAATCAACATTTAACAACACATGCACTCCACATCTATTGAGCAACTCAGTGCAGCTACTTCAACTCATACATCTTTCCCTGCAGCACACAAAGATCAACACATACAGGCAATATTCAGGGTCATGCTCACAATATTCAAGGTTCAGGGCCCCTTGCCATGCTGTAGTGTTAACAGGTATCATGAGAACCAGCTTTGCTACTTTTTTTTTCAAGCCTTCGTCTTCTCAACTGACTTGTTTTTCCACTTATCGAGAGTTAGAGAATCCACCAGAACTATATTTATAATTTATCGTTTGTAAGTGACTGAAAAAAGCTTAAATATGATGGAAAAAGTTGGGGAGTGGGGTTACTGGCTACTTTGCTGACACCCGAAAATGTCATCAGAATTTTCTCTCCTCATTTCACCAACATTTTTCTCCACGCTATTTCATTCTCTGGAAAGAACCTTTTACATGGGGGGAAAGAAGGCTACAAGATACTCAAGAGTCTTATCTTACATACTTAAAAGTTGCTATGATATATAAATGTTCCCCAAAGACCTGTGCAACTCTTGGAAGGTGGTGGAATCTTTAGAAAGTAAAGGCTAAGGAAAAGAGGTTAGGTCTTTGGAAGCCTTGAAGGAGTAATTGAGATTCTAGATACTTTCTCTTTTTGCTTCTCAGCTGATATACATTGGTCCAGTCTCCTCTGCCAAAGCTCCCAACATGATGCACAGTGCTGCCACTAGACCAAATTTTAAAGGTTAAGTGACCATGGACTGAACATTCTGAAACTATGAGCCAAAAATAAATCTTTCCTTGTTGATATTGGATTTTATATGTCACAGGGATAGAAAGTTGACTAACACCAAAATCCTGGAGAAAGAAAATGTCTTTTAAAAATCCCTCTGACAAAATAACAAGGAGTTATTCTTGATTAGCTTTAGTCAGAGCCCCAATTCAGAATGTATTACTGTAGCCATTGTGGAAGAATCCTCTAACTTCTTAGTCTAAATCATGACTCCATTCCTGAGACCACAGTGGAAAACTCCTCAGTCTACCACATGGATTACCCTGAGACAGGATGGTGTGGTCATTGAATAATGTCCCTCTACCTCTTTCAAGGTGTCCACATTCTGAACTCCATAGCCTATCTATATGTTACAAGAGAAAAATAACTTTGCATATATGATTAAATTAAGGATCTTGAGATTTAGAAATTATTCAGTATTAATGGGATGAGCTCAATGTCCCCAAGCAAACTCATGAAAAGAAAGCAGAGAGATTAATTTCAGAGAATGAAATGCAATCATGGAAGCGTTACTTACTATGATGACACTGCTGCAAGGGCTTGTGAGCCAAGCAATGGAGGCATCTTCAAGTTGTTGGACAAGTCAAGCAATGGATTCTCTCCTATAGCTTTCAGAGAGAACTCAGTTCAAACAAGGTTTAAACTTAACTCACTGTGACTAGCTTTGGACTTTTTCTTACAAAATTATAACATTGTAAGCTACTCATTTTGTTGTAATTGGTTACAGCAGTTAAAACATGGTTCTCCCAAAAGAATACTAAACAGAAATAAACATACATTTACTAAGTTTGGGTAGAATCTTTTATGCTTTGACTACCTGATAAAATGTTTCTAGTTTGCTTTTGAAACTAGATATATTGGGAAACAGATTTTGTGGAGAAGGGAAGGGGATCTGGAGATGGGAGAAAACAGAAGAGAGGGGAAAGATGGAGAGAGTAAAATGGATCAAGCGATGATCCAAAATGAATATATTTGCTGTGTATCACAAACATATACTAATAAATAAGTTAAAAATCTAGATATGTTATAAACACTTTAATATTTGGTGCCTTGTCCTGATACATTTTCATCTCATAAAGAACCTGATCTTTGATGATGCATACATAAAGGTTTATTAAGGGAAAGGAAAAATGATGAGAAACGGAAAAAATGGAAATAAAGTCTTTGTAAATAGGGAAGGGTGGAGGGGGTGAAGGGAGGGCTAGGAATGGGGAAATAATAAGAACCAAGATGCATTATGTAAAGGTACAATTCCCAATGAAAAATGTAATTGCGTTGTATACCTACAATGTACCAATAAAAGAATTTAATAAAAAAAATAAATGTTTATTAAATGAATATTAAATTTATTGTGTTTGGCACCTGGTAATCTTATGCACAGTGGAACCAACAGTAACTCTTTAGGGTTTACTTTTAGCACTGTGGTAAACATTAGTGAACATGCAATGTGAAAGATAAGACTGAGAATGACAGAAACTGACAGAAAGTGATGCCAACAAAAGTTAGATAGTGGAAAAGGCTACATCCTGAAAACATATCAGACCAAAATGGAAGACAGAGTCTGGTACCGAGGAACATATAAGAATCCTTGGGTGGGGTTCTTCACAGATAAAAATAAGAAATTGAATTAAATTTAGTTAAAAAACAAAGAAACATACTCAAAATGATAGTAGACATCATTACCTCTTAATTTTAGCATGCTCATTTAAAAACACACATTCCAGATTCCAGACTATCACCTGCAGGTAACATACTCCAAAAGGGTGAATGAATATGCATTTTATGCATCTCAACAGCTTTTGATTCTAGTGACTATTAGACAACTTTTAGGAAACACTGCTGAAATAAAGGCAGGCAGTCAGAAGAAGGACTGAAATACAGAAATGCAATGTGTGTGAAACATAGAAACAGGTCAAAAATTCAGTGATCCAGGTGAGAACTCTAAGTATATTGGATACCCACAGATTTAAAAACTTGATTCTGATGTTGAGGCATTTTCTCTCTACCTCAGCCCAAAAACTCAAAGTTCTTTTTTCTACAAGGTAAAATTAAACAATAAAACAAGCACACTTCTAATCAGAAACTCATATTATAAATATTACTGACAGTGTGCCCTGTTTGTAAACCTCATAGGCCTTACTTGCAAGCTTGTTAGTGCCTCAGGACCCATCAGAGATACAATAAACTATATTTACATTTCATCTAGACCTTTAAATAATCTATATATGTACAGAAATTCAAGAGATGATTACTAACCAGCTCATCAGTTATGTTCATTATTTAGCTAGCAGGTTTCTGACTCTTGAAGAGGTCAACAAATGAGATCTATAATAAAAGAATTGGGACAACTTACTATTTATTAGGATTATTAATTTTAAATATTAAGTAGAATGGATTACAGTATTCATAAAAGCAGAATAATTTTAGCATCTTGCTGTCTGTCCCTCAATCATCCTGCCAATGAATCAGAGTGAATGGATAAATATCCAAATATAAACAGAGGATCTTTTTGCTTTTATTACTATCATAAACCTGACTACTTGCTTTAAGACAACCTAGCTCTTCCTCCATAACTTCTCACATATAGTAATCTTGAGTTTTACGAGTTACCCAGATTCTTCTTTTTTTCCTCTGCCTGAGTGAAGTTTTCACTAAGTAGCTTTTAGTTTGAAAAATTGGAAATGGTAAACAGATTTCCAGCAATTTAACCTGAAAGTCTGGTAAAATACATAACTCTGTAAAACCAGACACAACAAACAGGTTTCCTTATGGTGCAGAGAAGGGATTTCTGTGATCTACACACACACCTGTGTCTCCTCTGATCCTAAAAGAGAGAATGAATTATCACTTTGCTCAGTCTGTCTGAGAATCTTGCTTGAAGGAAGATACTAAAAAATTATTAATTATCATGAACTGGCCTTGTGTTTGTCTTTTCCATGTATCTTTGGACCTGTAGAAATTTATAACTACCATAGTGAATGGTACCAAAGAATAATAAAAATCTAAATTTAATTGTTTTATAAAACCTCCAAGCAATTCATGACTTTGGATGCTTAAGGTCTGTGAAAAGTCTATTTAAATGAAGTGAAATAATGTAGCAAGCTATCCTATTTTTACTTATTTATTGAGTACTGGCATAGGGCTATTCAGGATAGAATGAATTTATGAAGAGAGAAAGAACATAATTTTTGACCAAAAGGTACTACTAGCAAAATAACCCAGGGAAAAAAACACAATGAATATTTAAGTGCATAGAAGGTGGAATCTAAATTAATTAAAAATTGAGAAAAAAATTTTAAATAAAAGAATTACCCATGGAAAATAGTGAAGAGAAAAATTAGTTTCTGAAAGATAAATGGTGAGTATTTATTTAAAGTAAATTTTATAACATTACTTAAACTTCAGCTGGTAAAAACTGGGAACCAAATTACACAAGAGAAAGCCTAGAAACATGAATATATACAGAATCAAAATTCATGGAAAACCTCAGGACAGGAGTGCTTCAAATCAATTATATGATACCTTATTTGTAATGACATGTAATCATCGCATTTATTCAAGGAAACTGCTATTGTGTTTAGTCAAAGCAAATAAATTATTTCAGATGAAAAGTTTTATGAACTGGAAAGGTAGTAATTGAAATTCCTAAAATTGAACAATAAAAAAATCCAAAAATAGGCAAAGAACTTGAAAAGATATTTTTCAAAAAAAGATTAAAAATATGCAATAAACACAAAACATCAACATCACTAATCATTATTAAAATGCAGACCAAAAAATAAAAAATACTACCTCACACATAATAAACTGCCTAGTGCAAAACAAACATACAAAAAACCCCACAAAAAATAAGTGTTGGCCTGGATATGAGAGAAATTGAAACCCTTCAGTGCTACTGGTTTAAATTTAAAATGCTGCATTTTCCTGTAGAATACAGTTTTGAGACTCCTTAAAGAAATGTAATAATACCATGTGATCTAGTAAATTTACTTCAGAGTATATACATTAAAAAATTGAGAGCATGGACTAAAAGAGGTATATGTATACTCATGTTCCTAGCAGCACTGTTCATACTAGCTAAAACATGAAAGCAACCCATGTGTCCACCAGCATATACATGAATTTGCAAAATTAAATACATAAATAAAATAAAACATTACTCAATTTTAAAAAGGAAGGGAATTCTGACATATGCCACAAAATGGATGAATGTTCGGGATATTGTGTTAACTAAAATAAACCTGTAACTAAAAGACAAATATTGCAAGCACAAGGTCCTGAGTTTGATTCCTGGTCCCCCCCCCTCAAAAAAGACAAATATTCCATGATTCCCCTTATTATAAAATAGTTAAGAGTGGTTGAAAAGATATAGACCAAAACCAATGATGGTTTCCACAGGTGGATGAATTGGGAGGTGGTGCAGTTAAGAGTTACTGTGTAGTGAGTATGGCACTTCAGTTTTTCAAGAACAAGAGTTCAAGAGACGAAGAGTAGTGATGATTACAAAACAATATAAATGTGCTTAATATAACTTAAAAATCTTCAAGATAGCAAACTATAGGTTTACTATGTACATGTACATACTATACATGTATTTCACCTAAGAAAATTAAGGAGGGCAAAGAAGAATCAATTGAGAACTACTAAGATGTAGAAAAATTGAAAAAATCTTATCACTCATACAAGAAGAAATATTAACAAAAGAACTTCAGTTAGGAAGAAAATGATTTTAAGGAGAAATCTAGATTTTGACAAAAGAATGAAGATCAGCAGAAATGTTTACTGGGTAAATGTGTAAACAACATTCTTTTATCATTTAAACTCTTAAAAAGATAACTGACTAAAATTTTATAACGTAATGCGGGGTTTATATCCTGGAAAATTTAAAGGTATGACAGTGGTAGCACAAAGGATAAGGAAGAAGATATAAAATTGTAAGTTTTCTGGTTCTTGTGTTACACAGAAATTTGCCTAATATCACTTGAAGAGAAACTTTCAGAAGTTAAAGATGGTTATTAGAAGTACAAAACAATCACTACATAAAGACACAGAATTACAGTTATACTCCACAAACAAAAAATAAATGTAAAGAAGGGCAAGGAGAACAAAATTTATGGAAAAAAGAAAATAATAAGGACTATAAAATGCATTTCAGTCCAAACCTTATCAGTAATAATATTAAATATAGTCAAAATAATCAATTAGAAGAGATTTTCAGATAAGATTAAAAAGACACAGCACTATGCTGTTCTTCCAAATATTCAATTTGAAGATACCAATAAATTTAAAGAGCTATGAAAGCGAGAGAGACTATGCTACAACAAATTGAAGCAAACTAAAACATTGAGTAGCAGTATTGACAGCATACAAAACACACATCAGAATAAATGATATTACTAAAGATAAAGAAGATGATTTAATCCCCATAAATCAATCAAAACAATCAGGAAAATACCTTAAAAAATCATGAAACATTTGGAAACTGTTAGCACTCCAAAATACCAGTAGATCAATGTATTTATTGAAGAGATATGAGAAAGCATTTCAAACCTCGAAAGGAAATATATACAATGTGTTGATATAGAAAGATAATTTATTAGAAGGAAAATCATAGCAATAAAAGTCTATTGTAGAAAATTAAATGCCTCAAAATCGTACCTGTATCTTCCAATATTACTGTCTGAAGAAGAAAACAATAACTGAAATGAAGTAATTTATATATGAAATTCTGGTTGAGAAACTACATATAGTAAGTTCTTGTGGTTTAGATATGAATAAAAACTAAAAATTTGATATATGTAACAATGAGTAGATCAACTGGAGCTTTCTTGCGTAAAGAAAGCTAGAAGTCCCTCCAAAAATAAAAAGCCCATTGTCTATAATTCCCCTTTATAAAATCCCAGAAAATATAAACTAATCCATGGTGAGAGCAGGTTATAAATGTAGGTATTGGGAAGGCAAGGAGGGACAGTTTGGAGATATGTATGTATCTGTCAAATTACCAAAATTTTATGTGTTGAACATCTATATTATTATTAATTCTATTTTAATAAAGTTATTTTGAATAAGAAAAAAGAAGGTTATGATATAAATGAAAAAAAGTTAGAAATTCTGTGACCTATTTTCAGGAATTTTTTGGAATATTTTATTATTACCAATATTACACTTGTTTTGAGGAGATATTATGTTTTCTATTTCAAATACAATTTTGCTAGAATTTGTGCATTATTTATCTGCTTACTGATATCTACTTTTGCCAAAGAATATGTACAACATTAGCTCCTAAAAGTGTCTATTTTCCAATTATACATGTTTAACTCGAAAACTATTTCAAAATTAAGTTGTCTAAAATGCCTGACACCCACAAGTTAAAGGAGGCAAGGTTTATTTTGGCTGACAGTTTGTAGAGATCTCAGTCCATAGTTCCCTGACTCCAAGGCAGGACAGCATGACAGTGGGGCATAGCAGAGAAAAAGTGCCTTCAAGCCATGACAGCAGGAACCAAAGAGAGATGAAGCTAAGAGGAAGGAGATACACCCTTCCAAGCCACACCCCCAGTGACCCACCTCCTCCCACCAAGCTTCACCTCCCAATGTCACATTTAACTATGACTCATTAGTGGACTAATGAGTAGCATGCCCTCATGATGCAATAACTTCCCAAAAGCCTAGCCTATGAGGGCATCGGGTTTGGGGGCGGGATCTAGATATAAACCATAATATTCCACCCATGGCCCTCACATTCATCCCTTCATGCAAAATCCATTTCTTCATCTCTAACTGTTTCCAAAGTCCAAACAGTTTCAGCATTGCTTAAAAGTCCAAGTTTAAATCTCCTCTGAGATTTAAGGCAAACTCCTAACTGTAATTCCCTTTGAAAATCAAAGGAAAGTTAAACACTTCCAACATGTAATAACACAGGATAAACATTCTTATTCCAAAAGAGAGAAATAGAGGAATAGAAAGAGTGGGACCAAAGCGAAAGTGAAATATAACAGGGCATACATTAAATGCTGTAGTTCTATGTCCAGCACCCAGGACAATCTGTGCCAAAATGTGAGCTCTAAATAGATTGGGCCAACCCATCTGTATGGCACTGCTGGTGGTTACAGCTCTCAAGGATTCTGTCTTGGGCTGGCTTTGTTCACTCCTTGCAGCTTTCCTCAGATGGACCTCATTCTGGGGTTCTCCAATTTTCTGGGGTTTCTATTTTTCTTTTGGCTTCACTCTCATAGCTTTATACATTACTCTTTCAGGAATACACTGCCTGGCCTCCAAGGCCTTCTGAAAGAGAGAAGACTCCCAGACCCCACAACTCTTGCCTGCTGCATACACATAAAACCATCACTATGTGGATGGTGCCAGAGTCTGTCATCAGCCAGAGAGAACAGTAACTGAACCCTTTTGCATCATTCTGGTGGTTGCAAAGGCATCCAAGTGTTTGGATGGCTGAGCAAGGTAAACCGACTTTTGAGGAATATATATACTAGGCAACTCTTCTTTAAGAGACTATCCTGGGGTTATCTCAAACCAAAGTCTTTCACTTTTGCAATTTTAACCTTTAAATAATGGGGTCTTGAAGGTTCCTCACATGCCCTTAAGTCATTTTCCTCTTTGGCCTTTTCCAAAGTACTTGGCTTCATTTTAATGTTAATCTTTTCAGGAACCTAGCGCTCCTCTGCTCCATGTTTGTAGGACTCAACTTTACCTGAGCTTTCTTTCTGACCAAACTTAAAACTCTTTAGCTGTATTTGCTCTTAATTTTCAAAGCAGAGCTGGTTAAAAGCTCCCAACTGTACTCATTCCTCCACCAGATTAATTAGTCTACTCCCCTTAATCTCAGTCTTCTTCAAAGTCTCAGGACAGGAGCAAATTTAGACAAATTTTCCAGCAGAGCATAACACACATGGCCGGGAATCCACCTGCCAGTGGAGTTCTTGTTCCCAGCTGACAGCCTCTGAGCCTGGTCTTTTCCATTTGCTTTTTTATCAGAATGCTGCTCTTCTGAGATCGGACCAGTATCTTCCAGCAAGCTTGGCTTAAATCATTCTAGGTCTGCTTCTCCACCCAGCAGCTTCAGACCTTTCCAACCTCCTCCCACAAGCCAGTTTCATAAGCTTCTGAATCACATGGTCAGGGAGTGTCAGAGCAAGATCTCACTTCTGTGGCACCAAAATTTGTCTCAGTTACTTTCTCATCATTGAGACACTATAACTGACATTTACAATTTAAAAGGAAGAAAGATGTATTTGCATTTATAATAGAGATTTCAGATCATTGCCTGCTGGCTCCAAAGCAGGCCACCATGCTAGATAAATACAGCACAGAAAAAGTGCCTTCAAGGCATGGGAGCAGGAAGCAGAAAGATCAAGGGAGAAGGGGGAGATACACCCTTCCAGGGCATACCCCAGTGGCCCACCTCCTCCCACCAGGGTTTACCTCCCAATATCACATCTAGCTATAGACACGTCAGTGGATTAATTCACTGATGAATAGCATGCCTCCATGATCCAATCACCATCCAAAAGTCCAACCTATGAACACGTGAGATTTGGGAAAACATCTAGATATAAACCATAACAAAGTCAAAATTTTGCTATAGTTGAGGGAAGAGAAGTTGACCTAATTTTTTGTTTCTGTTCATTTTTTTCCATCCAGTCTTAAAATGTAAGACAGTGCATTTTAATATGGCAAAAAACAGTTACAGAGTGGGAAGAAATGGACAAAATTACTTCTGAATTGTCAGAAATAGTGAGAAAGAAAAATGCAAAATAGGAAAGTTAGAAAAATGAGTCCAGTACTATTCCTCTAGAGAGCTCATTTCCTTTTGCATACGTCTTAGTGGATGTCATGAAATTAGCAGATTTAAATAAATCTTTTTCTAGAGACTTATTACAAAGAGATTTACCACCCAGCTTACCTGGCTGGTTACCACTATAGCACTGAGGTTCAATGCTGTGTTAAAATTTGGCTTGCTCTGGATACTTAGGAAGACACTGGTGTCAATAGAAACTACCAAACTGACAGGAAAACAATTATATGAGGGATATTATGAGTATAGTAAAATGTATACATTTAAATGTTTTGAAAACTTGTAACTAATATTTGAACCAAACACTAAGTTTCATATTTTTTGGGTAATCTAGGTTACCTCAATAACCCAATTTTATAAATATTGGTATCTTCTGATGACATTCTAAAAGTTACTAGAATGGACTACTGGATAAATTAAGCGAAGAATATTGAGAGACAACAATTTAGTATGTATTCCTATCAAACTTTCTATTGCTATTTCTTATTTTGTCCCTTTTATGCAACATAAACCTAGGATGTCTCTGAACAAATCATGCTATGTATGTGAGGAACCACATTTGACATTTTCTCATGTCCTTCTTATAGACTCTTTTCCAGTAAGTGTTCTTTTTTCTTGCATATCAAAAGTCTAATATTTCGTTTCTAGGGCATTGTAAATCTCCCACAGATCCTACTTGGACAGAACTAATTAATCATTTATTATTCTCTTTTCCTGTGAATATATTAAGGCATGTAAATTTAATACATACTATTTAATGACAGTCTATTGTGTATCAATTATATTTTGTTTTCTCTTCACATATTTCTTTTCCCATTAGACTGAAAGCTCATAGAGACTAAAGATCATGTTATTCTTTTTGCCTTCATATTGCCATACTGGACTCTGAAAACCATTTTTTCCTAGACAGGTCATGCATCTCATCACTAGGCTTCTCTGTAAGATTTTTTAATCAAAATAATTTTGTTTCATTGTAATAGGATATAGCATGAAATAATTAAAAGTATGTATCTGGGCTGGGGATTTAGCTCAGTGGTTCAGGTGCTTGCCTTGCAAGCGCAAGGTCCTGAGTTTGATCCCTGGTACCAAAAAAAAAAAAAAAAAGTATGTATCTTCCTCATAGAAGAAGCAAGATGATGAAATCACAGGTCTTAGTTATCAGAGCTTGAGCTCTACCTGCGGATATTTTCAAAATTCTTCCATTATCTTTTATGAAGCTCTCAACTTGTAGAGAGAATTTCAGTTTTACACCCCCCTCCCCTTCTTTATCTCCTCTGGTCTTAGAGTGTTACATTTTAACTTTGGCCTGCTGCCAACAAACCTCCAAGAAACCTTGAACAATGCCCTTATCTTTATTAAAGCAGCAGAAAAGCAAATTAACCCTGTAATTGCAGTTTAAGAATTTACAATGCACAATAACTGCTTTTTCTGTAGGAGGTTGTCTGGCCACCAGACGTGGCTATTTTGTTTCCGCATTGGTTTCTGTCTCCAGAACAACAGTCTCCAGAAGTTGTGCGTTTTTATTTCTAACTCATAGAAGTCCTTTCCCCATTATAGGTTTTGAACTCATTTTTATGTTTATCTTTTAAACATCAATGAAAAACTTTTTGAGTTATTGTACACAGACAATAGTAGGCATTGTATTTATAAAACCATCTTTGATGGGCCAGGGATTTAGCTCATTGGTTTCGCCGCGTGCTGCGTAAGCGCAAGGACCCAAGTTTGATCCTCGGTACCAAAAGAAAAAAAAATCTTTGATATCAATTTGATTGAAAAAGTTGTCATTAACCTTAAATACAGTTCACATTTATTAACTGATTTAAATTAGCCCATTGTTAAGCTATGTGAACAAGAAGCAGGTGAGATACAGTGTTATCTGAAAAACCTATATAAACAGTGTTTCATGGAAATCTCAAAAGAGCCAAAAAAGAAAAGTGAAAAATTGTTGAGCTTAAAGAAAGTACCTGCAGGTGTTGTAACAGATTTTTGCACAGATCGAACAGACAAATGGACAAATACGCACAAGACAATTGCATTTAAGTTACAGTTCACTCTCAGATGTACTGGTCATGCAACCTTGAGCCTTTGTAAAAATATTGATATGGCTCTTTTTCCAGATAAAGCTGTCCAAGTTTAGCATAGTTTACTGACTACTTTTGTTGTCTGCAGCCCCCTCCTTTTTTTTTTTTTTTTTTTGTAAAATGGATCTAATTTGTGTATAGTATTGTAATTCAGAGTCCCCCTTTCTTGCCATCTGTTTTGGTCCCCTAGGGGGTCAGGAGGCTAAAGAGGGCTTTCATAGGGAGGCAAGGGAAGAGCAGAAAGCTTTTTAGGGGATCATCTTTTGTTTCAATACATTGAATAGTGATCCTTCAAAGATTCCATGTAGCAAGGTGCACAAATTTTACAAGACCCAATGATTATTTCAGTTTTCATGCTATATATTCCCAGACTTTACCTCAGGACTTCCCTCCAAAGGAAAACAAGAGCATTGTTGAGTTGATGGGTAACAATTAAGAGTTTAATAAGTTGAAGTTCAGAAACTATACATTCAGATGTCTTCAAGGGATGCTGCAAATATTGCTTAAGTTGTTTTTCCCCTTTGGATAAGTTTTGATACATATTGTAGGCAAAGCAGAAGAAATGAAAGTAAAATAGGAAAAAGAAAAACAAGTCATCCATCCCTGTTCACTGAGGAATTGGACAGCTAAGAGACCTCATGTTGAAAAGACCTAGGAGTCAACTTTGCTGCAGACATACCAGGTTATTTTGTTGCCATCTAGCTCCTCTGACAATGATGAAGAGTGAAATGTTCTTCCTTTTCCAGGCTTTGGGAGGTCAGTCCAGTATACTGAGTTCCAAAAAAGAACCTCACATGGGGCACTATTTGTCATAGTGTGTAACCTTGGCAACACATAGGATAAAAAAAATAATACTCAAAGTTCAGCTTTAACTCCAGGAGGCCCAGAGACACTGTTTCATTGAGACTCATCAGCATGAGAAATTCTCAGGATAACAGCATCAATCTGAGAAACCCCTGCCAATGCCCTTATCACAAAAGGGCATGGGAACAGAGGTGCAGAAGGAAAACATTTGTTTAGGAGTTTTGATCAGAAGAAAGGGAAAGAACAGGATTATCTGCTAAGCAAGTTTATGGAGAAATGAGAAACACAACTGGCCATCAAATTTCTCTAAGAGTAACTTTGTTGCTAATTCTGCTTGGCTGTTGCCCTGCAGATCTGCTCGAATCTTTAACCATCCACTTCAGGAGCCCTGTGCTATTGCTTTAGGGATCCCTTCATCTTTGTACTCATTTAAATCACTCCTCCAGTCCTTTCTCTCTCTGCTTCTAGGCTGCCAAGGGTTGAGCAGTATTCCTCTGCCATGCCCTTCCATCATGAGATTTCTGTTTTACAGATAGCAGATTATGAACCAAATGTCTGAAACAATGAGCCAAAATAAAACTATCCTCCTCTAAGTCGTGGGTGTCTAGTATTTTGTTTCAGCAATGAGAAAGTGAATCATACAGTACTCAAGTATATAAGAAAAGTGCCTTTTCCACAATCATGCCCTCAGAATTATGTTGAAAATATTCAGGAACTCTAAGAAAAAATATTTTTATTATTTCCCTCATGCAATTAGTAATCATAATCTAGCTAGAGAACTAGAACATGATTATAATAAATTGTTAAAAATGCCACGTAGGGTTTAATTATTCAATATCAATTCTAATTTATAATATGCTAGTATAGAAGTTCACAGAAATGAGAAAAACTTGAAAATTAGGGAAATTATTTTTATCTAAAAAAGTAATGCAAAAGAATAGTGTGTAAATGTTGATTCACCTGAGACATTGGCCTGAAAGGACAAAAAGAGGTTGAAACTACTAAAATATGTCAAAAAATACTACATTTCATAATAGCCCTTCATATTAGTTTTCCCATCAATGATACATCAAAAACAAGAGAGGCTTCATTTGGATCCTGTTCTAGGGATCAGTTGGTTACATGGTGAAAGAGTCGGTGGGGCAAACCTGCTTAGTTCATGATGGCTAGGAAGCAGAGGAGGTGAAGAGTATAAGAGAGAAAGGAGCGAGTGACCAGACACATTATCCAATATTAACACTTCCAAGACCCAGAGAGTCACTCAGAACTGTGTTGCTCCAACCCCCTTTATAGTTTATAAGCCAATTGAGTTAACACAATCAAGCTTAACCTTTACACCTTCCTTTTATCCCTTCTTCTAAAGCTATTGGACATATGGTGATTTTATGTCCATTCACCTACTCTTAGAAAATGCTTTTGTTATGCTGGGTGAGTTTCTATCAATTAATGTAGGTAGGTGAATATCACTGCAACCAACTTCAAAAGCATTTACTAACTAAAAACTCAGAGAGTCATTTATGATCATTTGATTTAGAGTAACTGCCTCTGAGTCATATTCTGATAGACTTACTGGAAGAAACCAGGAATACTAATAACCATAAAAGAAGATTAATGAATTTCAATTATTTTCATATTTTCTCAAATTATACTTTATTGATGAAAAGGTATGGAAAAATCTGTTTTGTTTGTTTGTAATTCAATATTTAATCAAACATCTAAATTACACAGAAAATGTTACAAGATTTTTCTAAGAATATAATCATTAACATGTAAAATAAAATTATATAGGTTAAAGGACAGAGAACTAATGCTATTGACAACTAATATCACACATGAATTTCAATTATACTATTGTTTTCTAAGTAAAGATATTCTTAGAGATATTATCACCCAGATTTGTATGCATAAAGTTTACCATAGTAATTTATATATTTTCCTTGTGTTTCAACACGTCCCTTCCCTTATTTAGTGAGTAACTGTTTACTCATTGACTTCCTTCAGCAAACATATATTCATGGTAGGAAAACTAACATTCAATACTAGTCATATCCCTACCTGGCTCTTGTTTCTAAATTCGCAAGCCAATTTTGAAGAATATGCTTCCACATATTGAGTGTTTAAAGATACCTAGACATGTACAAAAACCAAGGATAGAAAAATGTATATTGACCCAGGAAAGTGACCTCATCGGAGAATTCAATTTTAGGTCTGAGGGCAATGTACTGGACTTATGGAGACCAAGTTCTAGCGATCCTGGCCACTAGGATTCCAGCCTCATTGTGTCTCAAGAGTAGCAATGAATTCAACAGAACAGAGATCTTTGTGTACTAGAATAATAAAGAGGATCCTATAATGTTTCAATAAATATAATCTCTCCACTTTCAGGGTGCTGGAGCTCCAAGAATATCTCAAAGTGATTTCTCCATAAGTCCAACAGTACCAGAACTCAGTGTCTGATGAGATTAAATGGTAAAAGATTTTTCTAAAAAGTGTTGTAGTGAACTGAACTTCATGTCTCCATGGGTAGTAATGATTGACCATTAAAAGGAAGTGTCTCAGTGGTTTTAAGCTTCTTTTGTGAAATTCTGCTTTGGATATTGATGTTCTATCATTCTTCTGCAAACTTAAAAGTATTAGTGTCTATCTGCCATTTCTGGTGTTAATTTATAACTTTTCATTTAGAGAAATCAAAATAGATTACTTTTTATAGCATACAGGGTAGATTGAGTCTCATAATAGTTTATAACAAAGAGATATTTTTCAGTGACAAACAGTGGATCATAAACATGCAGTTCAGAAATAAGAAATGTCAATATGGAATAAAATGGGTGTGAGGCATTTATGAACATCTTCTGAGAAATAAGTACTACATGTCAACTAGTATGCAGCAGATTACTTCAGTAAATTAATCACTATAATATCACCCTTCTCTGTCAGAAACGTCCTGCTGCTCATACCATATCTTGTCTTAATATTTCTTTCTTCTTTTACTGTAACTGTTATGTGTTAGTGAAGGTTTCCTGGCCCCCTTATCTAAAATTGCAACTTTTCTCCCATTAGTTATACTTACACCTCTTCTGCAATTAATTTTTCTCAATAGAATTTATCATTATCTAATATACTGTGTAGTTTATTTATCTTGTTTATTGAAAATTTTAGTTTTCTAGAGACAAAAAATTTTACTTTTTTGATAATCCTGTGTTGCAAATAGTAGAGCCATGGCTGACATGCTCTCAAGGCATAACTAGCAATTCACTTGAAAAAAATGAGTTAATATTTGAGTGGCTCATGTAAGAAATGACAGTTTCTTATTATTTGGATCAGGGTTGCACCCAAAGGTTGACGTGTTGAAGGCCCGGTACCAACATATGTTAACACGGGGTCTGTAGAGGTGACTGAATGAGGAGTAATATATGGATAAGCTCATAGATGAATGGGCCATTTGGAGGTAAAACCTAGATAGAGGAAGAAGGTCCCTGGGGCATGCCTATGAAGGATGTATCTTGTCACAAGCTCTTTCCTGTTTCTATCTACTTCTTAGCACCCATGTTCTGAGCAGCTTTCCTCTGTCACACACATCCACTACGTTTTGCCTCACCTCAGGCCTAAAGAAATGGGGCCAGGATGAGCCAAAATAAACGTTTCCTCTTATAAGTAGCTTTTCTTGGGTATATTGTTATCATGACAGAAAGCTAACTACTGCATAGCTATTCATCTTCATTTTTCAAGATGAGGAACTCAATCTCAATACACATTCAATAATTTATTCATAGTGACACAGTGAACTATGATTTGAATCTAAATTTTCATAATTCCAGTGGTCCTAGTCTTTCTACTACTAAATTCTTTCACTTAATAAAAATAAAACCAGGTGTGGAGGCACATGCCTGTGATCCCATCACTTGGGAGGCTGAGGAAGGAGGACTTCAACGAGTTCAAGGCCAGCCTGTGCTACATAGTGAGTTCAAAGCTACCCTGAACTTCATAGCAAGATCCTGTCTCAACAAAACAAAATAAATAAATTAAATTAAATAATTTTAGCATAACTTCTGCAAAAAGCCAGGTGTTAAATTGGAAGAAATAAACAGGTGACCAAAACACTGCTTTCTGTATTGAACTTGCACTGTCATGAAGGAATCAGGATAATGGAGAGGAAATGTCAATAAAAAGACAGCCATACTATATTAGGGTTCAGAGGTTCATTGATGTACAGTGAAGCAACACAGAGTGTTATGGAAAGCTCAGTAGAGTAGATGACATTTATATGGAGTCTTGGTGAATGGGCAAGAGAATGGGAAGATGAAGAAGTTAATGAAGAGAAATTTTTTAAAAATGACAAAGAATAGATGCAAGACTGAGTAATGACCAAATATTGCTAGTTCATAGACTAGCTCATTATTATAAACACAAGAATAGAATAGTGGAGCTAGAAGCATTTGGGTTTGGGTGGAAAAAAATGTCCAGTAATTGTAATGTGAGATAAGCAGTGGCCCAGAGATGCACATTTTTGTTAGATGGAACTGATATAGAAGGCAAAGATGAAAATTTAAAAGCAAATAGCTTATGGCAATGCTTTTGTTTTATTACTGCTTTAGTAATTATTCAAACCCTCATATTTGAAAAGAGAAAGTCAATGTCCATATATCTTATCATCCCCTTCATGGTGGAATATCCAGCTTGGGAGTCAGTTAGGCATTTTGTTAAGAATGGATTCCTCAGCATGCATGGCAAATTTACCACAAACTTGAGGTTTGGAACCGCACACAAACTGCATAGTTTCACTTGCCTGAGAATCCAGGTAGGATTTACCTTTGTCCCCAGGTAATGATTTACTTATAGTCTTATAAAGTTGCAATCAATCTGTTGATTGTGGCAGTGGTTATCATCCGAGCTCCCACTGAGGATGATCTGTTTCTTTATTCATGTGGTTGCTGGAAGAATTAATTTTTGTGCATGTTGCTGTATAGAGAACATCAGCTTCTTGCTGACTTTAGTCTACAGGTAGTCTTCAGTCCCTGGCCATGTATGTGGCCTCTCAATACTGCATCCTGTAGCCTAAAAGCTTGCCTCATTACTGGCAAAAAGGAATCTTGCAAAAGGTTTTCTGTAATCAAATCATATATATATATATATATATATATATATATATATATATATATATATATGTACATCAATTTGCCTTTGCCATAGTCTATTGCTTTGAAGCAGTTCAAAGGTCTACCACATACTCACCATGAAGTTCACAATAGTATGAGTTCTGGGAGATGGTGTGTTAGTCACTATTCCATTACTATAACTAATAACTGAGAAATCAACTTGCAAGGAGAAAAGATTTATTTAGGTTCACCATTTTGGAGATTTTAGTCCACGATCAACTGACTGCATTGCTGTGTACCTGTGGTTGACAATACATCAGTTAGAAATGCATGGTGGAACAAAACCTTCAGCTTATGAAAGGGAAACAAGAAAGACATAGAGAAGAGGGCTGAGGTCCCAGATCTGTTAAAATTAAAGACTTAACCATTATTATGGCTTAGATCTAAGCTATCTCCCAAAAGTCCAGGGTGTTTGGATGGTGACCGGATCTTACAGTGCTACAGTCATCAGTCGATTCATCAATTTATGAGTTAAGCAGCTATGTTTGCTATAAAAGGTGGGGCAGATTACCAGGGGAATGACCTAGAAGAAGACTCTTCTTGTCCATTCTCAGCTCCTCCCTTCAATCTTTGCTTTTTGGCCTGGTACGAGTAGCTTTTCTCTGTGGCATGTCCATCTACCTTTCTGTGTGTGTGTGACTTTGCCGAGATGGATTAACACTTGTGAAACTGTGTGCCAAAATAAACTTCTCATCCTTTAAGTTGTTGTAATCATATATTTTGTTCCAGCAGTGAGAGCATAACTAATACATCCCTACTGACCCAAAGCTTCCCACTAGTCCTCCCCTTTTAAAGGCTCCATCATTGTCCAATAGGGCCATGCCGAGAGCAAACATTCAATATGTGGGCTTTAGGGGCTGTTTAAGATACAAACTATAGTAGATGAGGATCCCAAGGGCCAGGAAACAGTTTGTCCTCCCCAGGAGATTTCTATGCTTAACTTCAGTATAATGATGCTATTATGCCCTTTCACTGAGTAAGCACATAGATGGCTTCATCGTATAATCTAATCGCTGCTTCAGAGACTCTGTAGTGCATCTCCAGGCAAAATTCCACAGTGTCTTATCTGCCATACAGCAAATCTGGTACATTTGACTAATCTCTAGGGATGAGTTTAGTCCCATTTCAAAACTAATTAAAATCACCCATGTTCAAGGAATGCTGTAATTGCAATATCTGTTAATAAATGAGAACAGCCCTATGATTTTTATGATTCCTCTCTTTGAAGCATTTCTTTATCAAGAATTGTAATTTCTCTAGGCATAAGAACTTGGCAGATATGGAGACCAACTGTGCTATATAGCTATATATAAAAATGCTAGTTTGGAGAGGTTAGAAAGAGAGCAGGCAGTCAGCTTTTCCCAATTTATGTGAAACCTTTAATCCATGAAGACCTCATAGGCAATTGTTTTGTAAAATGACATCCACACAGTTGTAACTGCCAGCAGCTATTTTATTCTTGACATCAATTTCTGAAAACATCACCTGTGAAAAGTTCAGCATTTAGCATTTCCTATTGTTTTCTTTTTTCTTTGAGTACAGATCTTGTTCATGTGAAAAGTGCTGTTTGGGGGAAGAGAACAAACACTAATGACCCCCAGATGAAATAAAAGGATGCAGGGGACATAGGGGGTAAAGTGCAGACATAGGATCAGGAGACCTTAGCACTACTTTGGGCAAACTGTGATTCCCAGAAAGGCAATTAACCTCTCTGGGCCACCTTGTCTGATGTATACCACAAAACCTATACAAGGTCTTAATCTAGTCTTTTGATAGTTTATGAGGAGAAAATCAGGTATCAGTTAAAAGAAAGACAACTCTTACCATATTCCATAGATATAATACTTGATTATTCCTTTTGAGGACAAGGAGAACAAAAGAATAAAAAAAGAAAAGATTAAATATTTCCAGGATTAAATTTGATCATAGAGTTTGACATTGTGAGCCCATTACTAAAATGTGATAAGGTCTGTGAAGCAGATTAGTCTAATTCAGTGAATCTGCAAATACTTACAAGAGGCCATAAGAACCACTCAGGTACTTGCTAGGAAAGAGGTAACCAGATTTGATTTCCAGATATTCTCAGTGAAGTGATCATGAGTGGATCTCAGTAATTGGCATTTTAGCAAGTGCCAGCTGATGCGGCTTTTGCCTTAATGTCATTCTGGACCAAGTTTACCTACAGATATGAGAATTCTGATCATTATTTCCTTTCATCTCCAGCCAGGGCATGGTCAAAAGATGTACTAATGCAGACTGTTCCATCAGCGTTAAACACTCTCCACCCCTCACTCTTTTCTAGTGCCTCACGTACATATTTCATATTTCTCCTTAATTAATTTCTTTTTTTTTTCTTTTATTGTGCTGGGAAGTGAATCTAGGAGCTTGAGCATAGTAGGCAAGGATTCCATCACGGAGCTATGTCCCCAACGCCTTAACATCACTTTCTATAACAAAGTCCCTCCTACTGTTTCAGACTCATTTAATTCACTCCCTTTTATGTATTTTGTAGCACTCTACATTCTTTTATAAAGATTACCATAAATATGCTTAATTTACAACTGTAATTATGTGTGTACTGTTTCCTCATTGTAGAGTATATGATTTTTTCAATTATAATTCTTTACATAAAATCTTCTAAAAGAAGGAAATTCAAACCATTGAACTATAGAGTTATAAGAGAATGGTAATCATTTAAAATTGTGTGTCTAGATACATCTGGGTCAGGAATCTGAACTTAGGTAATATTAGTAAGGTCATGTAGAGGGTAAAGAATCTTGATCGATTATTTTATGCTTTTTCACTGACTATGCCACTACTTTAGATTGGAAATAACTAGTTGTTTGGATGAGAGGATCATATTTTGAATTATCACAGTGTGCCATAAATATCCTGGGCAAAGGAGTTGCATAGATGAGTAAAGCAAAGCACTTTCACTCAAGAAGTGCTCAGATGAGTAGGGAGCAAGAAGTAAACACAGGAAAAAGTCTAGCATGAGACATGCTTTAGAAGGTGAAAAAGATATAATTGGAGAAAGCACAGTCTTTCATGAGAGCATGAAGCGAGAGAGTGTACAGTGATGTGATGTGGAAGCTATCAATGAAGTTTTCCCATTAGGAAAAAAAATCGAGTTTTGAAGCACTGATAGTAATCACCAAGGTAGTAAATTATTTACTAAAGAAATAAATAAAAGTGTAATAGATAGATGGGCTCCCTGATGGATGAACTGCAGAACAGTAATGGCACCTGTGAAAATTCTATTTTATTTATATTAACAGTAAAATCTACTTTCATCTATATTTTTCCAAATCTTTGTTTCTTTAAAAGAAGTAATTAAAAATACTTATGATTAATTTTTCAAATCATGTACATTATTTTTGAGTCAAACCTATTTTCCCTAATACATTAAAAGAAACCTCAAATGTGCCATGTATAGGTGCCAAATACTCACAATGAAGGTATATATTATATGTCATAAACATGAGCTAACAATAGTAATAACAGCAATCATGAAAATGGGAAACAGAGATTTAGAAATGGAGGGAGGGAGGTGAGAGGAAAGGCAGAGAGGATTGGAAAAAAGCAACAATCTGTGTTATGTACATGAACCTAATCCCCAAGATGAATGTCAACTTCATGTACCCACACAGTTCATGAAAGCTTCTGTTCGCAAACAATTTGGTTCTCAAATAAAAGCATTCAACAGAATTTTGCTTCCATATCACAAACTCCACATCAGCTGACAAACACAACTGTGCCCATCTTTCCCAAAATCATAGAACAAATTAAGTTCAAGAACAATGGTAGTACTGTATTAATAAAGTAAAATAATACAATAAATCTCTATTCATTCCTTATCAAAAAAAGAGAGAGAGAGAAAATGAGCTAGTAATTCTTTTCCACTCCTCAGATCCTTTATTTTTTTTTTGGCCTTCTCTGAACTGCTTTCTGTTAAGGGAATTTGAATTCCATACCTTGCAGCAAAGGTATTTCAGCAATTTCTGAGAATTGAAAATCTAGGAGGCTCTTGCCGAGACCAGATGATAATAAGAAAACAGAGTAAATCGAACCTTTACCTATTTACTTTGGCTATTCTTCTCCATATCTAGTCTCCTCCCCACTAGCAGTCTATTCTTCTTGGTTCTAGCTCTATCACTCTGGAACGTTTAGTCTTAGAAGTAAGTATTGTTTACTGTTGGGAGCTGGTGTGCAGGAACCTAATCATCTCTTGCTTATTTGCATAATCTTGACCAATCTCTCCTATTTTAAAATGTCGTGTGTCCCATGTTTTCTTGAAAGACTTTGACAAATACCCTCTCTTACAGTTTAGAAGTCTCTGACAGTATTCAAAGGAGTGATTATGATACGAATGTGTAATAATTTGTTGTGTTCCCCTTATCTTTAAATTTAGAGATCTGTGAGTCCAAAGAGTTGGTCGAGATACTACAGGCTTATCCTTTTCTTTTATTTAGATTTTTATTTAAGTATTTCCTGAAAGTCTCATGCTTAGAAGTGGTTGGGTCTTGGAATTTCAATTGGAATTGCATTGAATCTATATTGCAGTTTTGGAAATATGGCTATTTTCACTATATTGGTTCTTCCTACCCAGGAGAAAGAGATGTCTTTCCATTTTTTAATATCCTCTTTGATCTGTAGTTTTCAGTATAGCGGTCTTTGATTTCCTTCATTCCTAGGTATTTCATTTTTTTGGATGCTATTGTGAAAGGAGTTGTTTCTCCATTTCCTCTCTCAGTGAGTCTGTTGTTAGTGTACAAGAAGGCTATAGATGTTTGTGTGTTGACCTTGTATGCAGCTACTCTACTGAATTTGGTTATTAAGTCTAGAAGACTTTTGGTGGAGTTCTTGGGGTCTTCTATATATAGTATCATATCACCTGCAAATAATGACAATTTAACTTCTTCATTTCCTATCTTTCTTTTATTTCTTTCTCTTCTCTAATTGCTGTAGCTAATGTTTCCAGAACTATATGCAGTGTTAAGAGGTGGGTCCTGCATAGAAGTGGCAGGTCACTGGGGATGTGCCTGGGAAGGGTATATTCATGTCCCTGGCTCCTCCCTTCCTTCACATGACATGAGCAGCTTTCAATGGACAATGGACTGAACCCCCTGAAACTGAGAGCCAAACAAACCTCTTTTCCTTTAAGTTGCGGATCTTGAACATTTTGTCCCAGAAATCAGAAAGTGACTAATACGGATTTTGGTACTGAGACTGAGGTTACAAGTATGATAGTACCTGATACTCTTGTTCAGAAGTCTTTGGAAATGCTTACTGGGAGAAGTTTGGAAAGGTTTAAAGATTCAGGCTACAGAAGCCTTTAAATAGCATAACAGATGATTCTGGTCAAACCTCTGAAGACCAGAATATTGACAGTAAAGGGCAGGCTCAAGAGATACATTAGTCATTTTTCTTAGTCACTGAGGCACAATACCTGACTCTTGCAACTTAAAGGAGGAAATGTTCATTTGAGCTCATGTTCTAGTGCATAGCTGACTGGCTCCAAAGGCAAAATACATGGTGAAAGGGCCTGGGTGGAGATCAACCCATGACATGGTAACCAGGAGGCAGAGAGAGAGTCAAAAGAGGAGCTAGGGAGATACAGCATTCTGGGTCCACCATGACTTATCTGTTCCCACTATTCCCCAACTCCTAAGAACAAGTCAGTTATAATACTGCCATAGTTCAATCACCTTCCACAGGTCACATCTATGATTGTATGAAGCTCTAAAGGGACATCTGGACTAGAAAACAAAGCTGAATAATTTGAAAAAGTTTGCTGGTAGCCATAAATGAAGCATCTGCAAATTTGGGGTTAAGAAGAAGTTGGTTGCTGAAAAGTTTAGCAAGTACTACTTTAAAAAGAAGCCAAGTTGGGCCAGGGATTTAGTTCAGTGGTGCCACTGCCTGCCTTGCAAGTGCAAGGTCCTTAGTTCAATCCCCAGTACCAAAAATAAAATAAATAAAAAAGAAGCCAAGTACTTTGAATCAAGATAATATAAAAGATGGCTTGAAGGCATCTCTAGAAGTAGCCAGGCCCCACTCACACAAGGCTCAGGGATGTACAAAGTTTAACTTTTGTGAAAGACTTTAATTTGAGAAAACAGTCCTAGCACACCTGTTCAAGAGGAGTGCCAAGGAAATTCATTGAACCATGTTCAACCATTCAGACACTTAGGATCATCTGCAGCCTGGTCCAAGGGGGCCCTTCCAATGCTCCCATGAGGCAGATCTTGATGTTATTTTTGTGATGCTGGTATTTCAGGTGTGCAGAAAGAAAGAGTCGTGCAGTTCCAATGGTTTCCACTGGATTTCAAGGGAAGGCCTGGAAAGCCAGGTAGTGTTCCTGACAGGGTAGTTTGTGAAGCTGTGAGAGTGAAGTCAACTGAACAGTGAAGACCCCACGATTTTGGAGATGACAGGAATCTGAAGCAACTGCTGAGGTGAACTATAGCTAGTGAATGGAGCCAGCTCAAGGCCATGAGGACTATAATCAGAAAGATCATATGGATAGGTTTGGCTGACCCTTCAGAGTTCTCATTTCAACATACCAGGCCCTGGATTTTGGACCCGAAGCTACAGGATTTAATGTTTCCCATGCTAGATTTGATCTTGCTTTGGTTCCATCAATTTTTATCTTCCTGTTCTCTCCTTATGTAATGGGAAAGTTTATCCTATTCTATTCTATTTTGCTGCTGTTTAACATTTAAAATATTTATAGAGGAGCTAACTGTTAATAGTTTGTGTTGAGTTTCAGATTATGCTTTGGACTTGAACTTTTTAGTAGTGAAGAGACTGTTAAAACTTTGGCAACTTCTAGAAATGAACTAAATGAATTTTGCATAATGAGATGGACATGAGCCTTTTAGAGGCCAAGATGGAATTATGAGTTAGATTGAAAATATCCTCTAAAAGTCTTGTGTTCAGAGCTGGGGCTTTTGAAAAATAATTGTATCATGGGGGTGGTGAATATGCTATTAGAGGTGGGGCCTAGTTAGAAGAGGTGGGGTCACTGGCCATCTTGTCTAGAAGAGTATATTCTTATCCCTAGCTCCTCCCTCTGTCTCTGCCTCAGGTCCCCATGGCTCTTCCAGCTTTCCTCCACCAGACTCTTCCATTGTGCCATTTAGGCCTTGAACTCAAATGACCATGGACTAAATCCACTGAAACTGTGAGCCAAAATAAACCTCTCTTCCTTTAAGCTGTAGATGTTGGGTATTTTGTTCTAGTGATTAGAAAATGACTAAAACTGTGCCAAAGCCATTTATTTTTCAGAAATATAACAAAAGCAAGTGACAGTTACCAATGATCTTTTGATATTTTCCAACATATCAGATCATTTATATACTTAATTCAATAGGTATAACCTTTCTTGGCTACTTAGCATATCTTAGTCAATTTGTAATGCTATAACAAAATATGACATATTGGTAATTCATAAATGATAGGAAATTACTTTTCACAGTTCTAGAGGCTGGTACATCCAAGATCAAGGTACTAGCAAAAATTAGGCTATGGAAAAGCCCTGGTCTAATAGAACCTCTAAGATAGTTCATTGAAATCCATACCCTCACATGATAAAAAGGACAGAGGACACATGATAGAAAAGACAAAGTACAAGAAAATATTAATTCCATTCCTCAAGCCCTTTAATTAGGGCTCTAATTCCCTAACTAGATGGTGGAGCACTGATAAGTCTAATCATCTCCTAAACGCCCCAGTTCTTACATAATGTTGTTTTGGGAATTACATTTTAACATTAATTTTAGAGGGAACACATTCAAACCAGAGCTTTCTAGGAGCCTGTGTTTGGGGTTAAGTCAGTCATATCTTCAGTCATCTTTTTTTCCTAAAGGTGAAAACAAAAGCAACAATAAAAAATAAATTAGCCCAAAACATCTTAATTTATAATCTGTAGATTTTTATGCAGGCAGGACGTTTTACATTATGATATGAATTGTAGCAATTGGAATGATTATCAAGATTCACTCCTAATGTGCTCTAATAAAACCAAAACCTTTCACAAGTAGATTAAATTCTTACTCTGAAATTAGTGTGTATAAATATTTTAGATAGATTAAAGCAGTTTTTCTCCCACATAACCTTTAGTTATACAAAAATGAGATTATATGATATACCAGTCTCTGTTTTAGATGTTCTAAAACAAATTACCATGACCTGGGCTAAAAACAATTTATTCTTACCCAAATATAAGGGCCAAAAGTCTGAAATCAAGGCATCACCAAGGTCAGTTCATTCTGGAGCCTTTGAGGAAAATCTGTTCCTTTCTCCTGGCTTCCTGGGACTGCCAGCAGCCTTTGCAAATCCTTGGAATATAGTTCCATAATTCCAGTTCATGTCTCTGTCTTCACATAGCTTTTCCACATGTGTATCTCAATGTCATAACTCTCACACTTTGTTCTCTTTTAAAGGCACAGGCAATTTCATTTAGACCTAACATTAAACCCAGACCTGATTTGAGAATCCTAATGTAATTTATCTAGAAAGACTATTTCCAAGAAAAGTCATATTCGCAATTACAGGGCTTAGTTGTTAAGGACTTGCCTGCATTTTTTTCTGGAACACCATTCAACCTATAATATGATTCCTCCATATGTGGTTGTATGCTGGAATTTCCACAGGATTCATACTGTTACCAAGAATTGAGCCTGTGAAATTGCAACTAGATTTGGTTATTCTAGGAGACTAGTTTATGAGAATTCTAAAAGCTTTCTGCTAGTGGAACAGATTTTTTCCTTGATGCATGAACATCTGCCCATGTCTCATAAAATAATTTGTACTCTTACAAATGGAAAATGAACATGAACTCAGACAGGTGGCTTTTCCTGTGAGAAAATATTCAGCACTTTTAAAATTTCACTTTGAGACCCTAGTGATGTTGAAGGATATCACAGACTGTGATTAAATTGACATATTGTCTTAGAACAGCACTCTATATGCCACTTATGAGTTGTAAGGCGATCCATTATTACGTGTTTTCCTTTCTTTTATATTTCAGGTTATCAGTCTTCTACATCCAGGAGTCATCTATTTCCATTACAGCACAACTCAATTTCTCTTGATCTTATAATTGTATCCCACTATTCCATATACCTGAGTAAATGAGTTTATCAATGACTAACCATTAACACTTTTCCATTCTCTATGTTTCTTGGTAGCATTAATTGTTTTAAATGATATTTACTCCTCACTTCTCTTCAGTGAAGGCAAGAAGGTGATAGATATGGGATTGACTTACAAATCTCCATCTCTTAGAAGCACAAAATCATTCTTAAAAATATTTTTCAATGGGGGCCGGGGATTTAGCTCAGTAGTTCCGCCGCCTGCCTCGCAAGCAGAAGGACCGCCAGAGTTCTAGCCCCTGTACCAAAAAAAAAAAAAAATACTTTCAATGGGCCAGGATAGCTCAGTGGCACCGCACCTGACTGGCAAGCACAAAGTCCTAAGTTCAATGTCTGGTACCAGAAGAAAAAAAGTGAGAAAAATTCTTTTTTCAGTGAATAAGTGATTGGATGAGACAAAAAATGAATATAAAAAACACAAAATAAAACAAAATTTAATTGACAAATATTTATTGTTTGCCAAGTGTATACAGTACTTGTGGGAAATGTAATAAAGTTTAGTATTTGTGGAAAA
This sequence comes from Heterocephalus glaber, assembly GCF_053883595.1. NCBI lineage: Eukaryota > Metazoa > Chordata > Mammalia > Rodentia > Bathyergidae > Heterocephalus > Heterocephalus glaber. The sequence continues at coordinate 26,305,998 of NW_028258151.1, read as the reverse complement.
TAAAACATGCGATGATCTCAGAGTCAGAAGAACTAGAGTTTCATATGAATCATCATCATGATATTTAAGTGTTCTTAATTGTAAAATAATGGATTTGTAGCAGATCTTCTAGAATTACTATTAGCTTTTTTCATATTATGGTCAGATATTTACAAAAATGTTGGAAATAGAATCACATAGAATATATTCATTTTACTAGAATCAGAGTATGTGTTTGGTTATGATTTTCAAAATGGTATTCTGTTCTCATTGATATTTAAGTTCATTTGACTCTCTCTTATCTCTTCAAAAACATTTTTGGAGAGGCCAAATTTGGTCCTTCTGTTGTTAAAGGATAAATGCTGGATCCTCTGGAAAGTCTATTGTACCTGGCAACCCAGGAGAGTTGTATCAGATATCTTTACCTTGTTCTGAATTATGAACACCAGATGTCTTTACATACACAATACGATACTCAGTATATTTTGCATATTTGTACACATTATCCCCACTTAATTGAGTTGCAATTTACATATATAGTAATTTTTGTTTATTTTGGAATTAGCTTTAATTACTGATTATACTTTTGAATAAAACTAAGGATCCATTTCTAAGATTTGCTTGTAAGAAGCTGTTCAGGATTAACTGATTATGCTACTGAAAGAAATCAAGGGAGAAACAAAAACTAAAAATACAGTATATATCAAAATTGAAGCCAGAATCCTTTTCCTGCAGGTCTTTCTGGATGACTATCAGGTACTAATTTGAATTTTAGTAGCTAGAAATATTATTAGTGAATATTATTGTCTTACTTTAGATAATAAACAGGCTCTAGATAATTAAATCTTTCAAATGGAATTTAACAACAACAACAACAAAAGTCAGGGAATGATATTCTTCCTAGATACTAAAAGAAGTATAAATGGAATATATTCTTGTAACCAAAATTTACAAATAGTAGAATGAAGATTGTATTTAGGCAATAATTGTCCAGACCTTACTTCTATGGCATGAGAAAAATACAATGCAGGAAAAAATACAGTATTGAAGGTCTTAGATAAAGAAGAGATGAATATTGACAAAATATCCAGAAATAAAATATACGGGAAAGGTTACCAATGTTCAGAGCCTTGAAAAATGTGAAAAATCAACAGACAAAAATGATAAGTGGTGAAATCCTACTGTGACTATAGTATGATAGATGGGGTATGTATTGAAAAATAAAACAAAAAGGTAGATTGGATGAAAAAATAGATGGCCATGAATGCCCCACTGAGCTTGAGAAAATTACTTTCAGGGCATTTTGGAAGTTAAGTTGGTTATGGCTGCAAAAAACTAATGGTTTGTCATATTTGAAATAGAAAAGAGGACAAATTTAAGAGAAAATTACAGAATTAAAATCAGCAAGAAATAAAATTTGCAGTTGTACATCTTGTCAAACACATTTGCATAATAATACATTGCACTCTATTATTATTTCAAATAATGTTTTTCATCACTAAGTGCTTAATAAGCACTCATTAAGATTAATAAGTTAGACAAAAATGATATGCAAATCACAAGTTTTCAGGTGCAGTGCATAAATATAATTTTCCCTACTGTGTAAGTGTTCTTGATGCTTTCTGAACCTTTTGTACTTAGGTGAAGCTGTAATTTTTTCTCATTGTTACAGTTTTTCTATTGTATGATAGTTTCCAAAGACAACTGCCATTTCTTAAAGAATCTCTTTGAGTTCAAAAACTGAAAGAGTATTTGTGATGATTCTTCTGTTTTTCTATTTGTTGTTCTACCTTTTGGGTCATCATTGCGAATATCAACAGCATCACTACAGTTGACTATTTTCTCTTGACAGTGTGTCAGGGTTGATGAATGGGCCCTTCTTGGTGTGGAAGGAAAATATTTTGAAACTATATATAACTTTATAAAATCATCACCTGGTACAACAATAACTAAAATAGGAAATAAGGATTATTACATCAAAACATTTAAAAACAAATACTTTTAGTTTTTCTTTCTTAGGCCATATTTTATTCATTTTTAATCCTTTGTCATTGCTTAGTGAGAAGTACATAGCATCACGTTAACCCTAGAAATTTCTTGTTGTTGATATATTGAAAATAGCTCACGAAGAATTATTAATATATTATTAGTTATGTATTATTAGTTATATAATACATTATGTATTAGTTATTCTGAGACAGAAGATATTTACTCCTCCCCTTTCTCCCTTCCCATTTCTGTTGATTAAACACTTCCCCACAAATGACAAGAAGAAAAACAATACCTAAAATAAGCCCATGTCAAAGCAGTTGATAATGTAGTTTATAATGCATGTTTTGGTAAAAAATGATTTATAAAACATAGTTTAAGGTTAAGATTAAAATGAGGTCTCCTACCTATTTCCTTACTCTAGAATTGAAAAGATCCAACAACTCAAAGCTGACCTGACCCATTCAGTTATAGGCATAAGAGCCTGGGGACAGCCAGAACGTAACAAGTTTCCCTCTGTGGGGAAGTCTTATCTTGTCTCTTTAATACAAAGAAACATGAAATTCAAAAGAATTTGAAAGGCAGTGAACAGAACTCCTGCTGTACCAGAACACAGATCAAAGTATTAGAAGCCGAGTTTTTACGCTAACAGAACCACACATCTAGAGTCTAGTAAAAGAGAATACTACACTTGTCCTGCACAAAACAATGATTTACTTTTCCCTGGATCTATAGTGAGGAGTAGCAGCTCCCTTCTCGGGTTTGCTTCCCATATGATGAGATGCTGAAAGCATCACCTTTTATTGGCTAAAACATGAAAAGTATATATTTATCTTCATGTAATTAAATGGCACCTGATGTATTTTCCACAAATTTCTCATACTTCTACACATCTGGGTATTAACAACTGATTTGTGTAATTCTTCAGACAGTGCCATGAAAGTGCTTGGGAAAGGTGAAGAAGGTGGTCTGCTCTGGAGCAAGTTTACCTAAATTCCAGGAAAGTAGAGATGATAGAAAAATATCCCCCATCACTGGAGACATTCCAAGAGTATGATGATAGAGATATCTCCTTTTTCTCTCCATTGCAGATTGACTAAGATTCCACACAAAAGACCATCTCTCTCTGGGAAGATTTGCCAACAACCCTTGCATAAGAGTCGAACTTTTAAGATGAGAGTTCTCCTCCAGTAATGCACCCCACCCACATGTATAAGCAGTATGTCACATTCATTATTTTGTCCTTTAGAAATTTGTTGAGGAAAAGGGGTCAAGATAATACCCTGGTTAGTACACTTGCTCTAACTAATAAACTATCATTTGCCTCTGACCCAGAGACTTCAAATATTTTTGTAGTAACAATGAACGTATGACAGGCTAGCATGTTAGCTTGTGAGTAATTCTACTTACCCTGTGTAGAACTCCTAACATGACAGTGTAACAGATTTCTCTAACAATTTGCAACAATACTTTTCTGGAAAAAAAAAAGGAAACTAATGTCTACCCTTGCTTAATCTTCACAATGACTGAACAAATTACAAACATAAGGTGGGGAAGTTTTCTAGTCTTCTCTGCATTTTCTACAGTTCCAAGCACAATGTCTGAAGCAGACGCCCAATAAATATTTGTTACACGGATTCATATGAACATTTAAATTTATTTTTAGAGATGGTGATTTGTGTTCAGAGAGAAACAAACACTTTTCCTCGAGCCATTAAAAGACCTGGAATTGATATCCAATCCAAAGAGTGCATAGCCCTTGTGGGTTTCCATAGTTAGGTTTTTAATGCTGTGTCATCTGATTCTGATATTCATCCATTTTATGGAAAATTCTTTCACTTCATCAAATCAAATAACTATGTACTGAGCTATAACAAGAACAAATAATAAAATATAAAATAAAATTTTCTCTATTTTTTTCATACCCTGCACACAGAAATTATAGTATCTTTCACATTTCCATTTTGAATTTATTTGTATTTTACTCTAATTACCTGTCAGTATCTGGTTATTCAAAATGTAGAAACATTCCTTTAACCCATGCAGTACATGCAAATCATGTTTTTATTTTACATTAATTAAACACGATCTTCTTATGGCACTAATTTCCTTAGAGCACTAAGTACTTTTTTGAAGAAATACTCAGCACTTATGTGTAGCATAATTTAAATAATTTTCAAATCACAATCAATTATAAAATTCATCCACAATTTTTTCATTAAAAAAGATTCACACTAACCAGTTAGGCTCATATTTTCATGAAAAAGACTAAAAATCTAATTGTTTAAATTGGAAATGAAGTTAAAGCAGCTTGAATTTTATCTATTTCTGGGCCAATTACCAAGGACCCATTAGTGAAAGAAACAAGGTATGAATGGTATTGTCTAATCTCCTTCAGAACTTTATTATAACTGGATCTCTTAGTAATTAAGAGAAGTGATATTTGATAGGAGAATAATACTTCTATATAGAACGCTCTTAGCTGGTGTCACTGATTTAGGATTGTTTATAAAAAACAAACCTGAGAAGCTATACACTTATAGTTTATATATTTTAATAAATGTTATTTCATAGTTTATATTAACAATTTAAAAGCCCTCCACTATGTGAGGGTATGTGTCTGATACTAATAAAAGAAATAAGGTAGAGCTACCTTTAATGTCTGAGACATTTTCCTATTTTTCCTGTGCCTGGAGATTATTTACGTTCTTGAATTTACTAGTAAAGGTTGGTACTGGGTAAAATCTCTGATTTGTGTAATTCTTATTTGGCCATCTGAGCTTTTGTGTTAGTTCATGAGTCTGAATTTATTTTTTTTCATTTACAATTTAGACGATGAAGAATTAAATGATAAATATATCATTTAGTAAAGTATGTTTTCTAATTGCATGTTTTTTTCTAAACTTGAAGGAAATAGCTCATTTACTTAAACTAAATATTAAAGATTATTTCAAATTATAGTCCCCTGCATATACTACTGCTTGATTTCAATATTTGTCCTCTTTTACCATTAATCCATAAATATCTCAAACATTTCTACACCACAGTGACTCTTCAGACCTTCTATTTACAGGCATCCACCAAGCCATTTAGGCTGACAGAGCTACTCAGTGGCAAGAAAGTCCTCTACTGTCACTTCTCCACCCCAACTGTCTCTTTGGAAGTTTTAAAAATTGATTTATTTCTCAATTTAGGTTTCTTTTTCTCAAAACGAGGCCCAGTAATCCCTTCTATTATTAAGATGTAATTTATGCAGTGATGCATAGAAGACAGGCTTTGTAAGTGAATGCGGGTGGTGTCTGCAGTGAAGAAACCCTCAAAAATGTAAATTGTTTCCAAATGAGAAGCGCCATGAAGGCAGGGACTGTTTTGCTTTCACTGGAATAAGCTAACAATATACAATGCCTGGATATATATTCCATCTGATGAATGTGATTGAGGTTTGCATACTATTTAATAAATTTTTAACAAACATATTGATTACTTTATCATTGAGACATATCAAAGATTTAAATAAGATATGGAATTTCCAGATTTTTCAGTGTAATATTCATAGATCTTGCATTTATAGATTGGCTTGGGACAAATTTTTAGTCATCAGAAAAATGCTTGCATATTGAGTGTCTATATTAATTAAAATGAAATGGAAGATCTGTTTTCATTTGTGCATCACTTAAATATAATCATTTCATGTGGCTTTATTCCATATGGGTATCCAGGGAGCTATAATAAATAGAAGAAACTGTGTGGTGTTCAGTCTTTTCGATAGACTAAATAAATAGAAAAGTAAACATCACTAAATAAATGGCTATAATCTGATATGGCAGATAAAATGTTATACAAAAGTCCAAGAAAAACAGGTTTGACTAAATTTAAATCTCACAATATAGTTGGTTGGATAATTCATTTCCAAGAGCCCACTGTAACATAATCCGGCTACAGCCATCTGTATTGTAAGATAAGTTGATATCCCAGTTTATTCTTGAAACACCATGGCAGCGTCAGTAAACTTGTCAGAGTGATTTTCCTGTGGTCACACATTTATTTAGCCAAACAAAAGGCAATGCTTGAGGTAGGTGGCAGATGTTGTCAGTTATAGTATACAACATCATCCAAAGCATCCTTCCTGTGGTTGCAATTGAGAAGGAGTGGCAGTATGGAAAGAAGCTAAGTGACTTAAGTTATACAAGGACAAACTTTTTGTTCCTTACATTCTCTTGCAATTCCCATTATATCACTTGCCCATTTTTTTCCCTCAATATTAGTAATACTCTATTGCTGTCCATTTGGAGTAGTGCTTAGTAGCGTATAATTCCAACAAACGTAATCCTGGGGTTTTACAAAGAACTTACCTGAATATGACTGAATACATGGGAAAGATGGTCTTCACTGTCTCATCAATTATTCCCTCTCCCAATAATAAAAAGAAAATTCTGCTGTTAAATGAGTATCTCTGGGGAATAGCTTTCTAACTTTGTAGCAAGCTCTTGATTACATCTGGTATCATAAGCCACTTACTGTCTTTTCATTTCATTCATTTCTCAACTCACTATTCCTATCTTCAGTTTGGGATATTTTTGCTTCTGAAAACTTGAGGCAAATAATGCCAGTTAATTCATACAATGCCCAAACCATAATGCTTTCTTTTCTTTCTTTCTTTTTTTTTTTTTTTTTGGTCTGAATATTTACACTTAGGAAGCAAAAAAGTTTATTTTACAGCAAGGAGCAGCTAGATGATGAAATTCTGTCTAATAAAACATAATCAGAGATATGATGGGGTTGGATAATTCTACCATATTTTTTGATCTGGAATTCCAAACATAACCATACTACAGCAGCTATTTTGTGGTCATGAAGAAAAGAAAAGCAGAAACTCAAGAGTCCTAGATCCATTGTCAATAGATATCTGCTTCAGGTTCTTTGTATTAAGAGGAAAAACAAAACCCTTATTTTTCAAATGAATGAAACGAATGTACATTTCTGTTATTTTCAATAGCAAGGTTTCCTAAATAATACAAAATTCTAGCTGGGTAGGAGAATCAAATTGGTGGTAAGCTCTTCATGTTTTCAACAAATACCTATTGTGTTTTTATTCATTTTTAATGAGGTTTGGTGAAGGGAAAAGATCCTTTTCTATTAATAAATTTGAAGAAACTATATTTACCTAATATACTCCTGTGCCACAGTGAATATATTCCTCCTTTCTGAGTGCTGCCTTCCAGAGCAGCTGACTTCTTGTCCTTGGCATTCAAACAAACATCAATCTATCTGCCTGTAGTAGAATGATTCTGACAACCTGAAGTACTGACACCATTATATATCAAGTTAACAAGAGCAACTATTATGTGTTATTTCAGGGTGAAAAGGCCTCCATTTATATTAAGTATGTACAAAGTGCTACTTCTGTTCAATGTCAGTTCCTTCCCAATTCCCAAAGAACTATTTCTTATTTTCTCTTCACCATGTTGCTATTTCCCAGGGGTCTAGATTCTGGATCTCTGAGAGATTGAATTTTGCTGCTAATTCCACCATTTTGGTTCCCTGGACCCATTTATTTTTGTATTACAATCCAAGAAATGGGCAGAAAGAAAATATGAATAATAGAACTACAGATTTTAAAATGTAAAAAATAGTTTGAAAATATTTTTGTCAATTTTTCTTACTTTATAAAGACACTAATGGCAAGATTATCAGATATGTTAAATCATGTTATTTATTCAATTTTCTTCTAAGATTTATTTAGAGAACTCGGGATTTTTTTTCCTTAAAAAGAATAAAAATGAAAACTTAAACTTAACTAGACATTTTCGCACTAAATCATCAGTTGTTTGATATTAAAATTTACAATTGCCCTTTTACTTAAACATTAATTAGATGTAATAGTTGACTAAAATTTAGAGAGCTTAGAATATAAAAGGAAAGTTGCATGTATACACATATATATATTTAAAACTTTTTACATTTACATTAATAGAAATACATTGTACTGGTAATAAGTTGGGTGAGCTTGTTTGTTATTTTTTCCATCTTTGGAAAACAAATATTCTCAAAGGAACTGTGTGATATCTATCTACAATAATTTTGTACACCTTTAACCTGTGCCTATCACTGAGTAAATACCCACTAGACAGCTAATGTATAAGAATCATTTTCCTTACTTTGTCTCATTTACAATTTTCATGTTAAGTTTTTTAAATTTCTAGATTCGCTTTTATAACAAAGTTTGAAGTAGCTTGCAAACTTCCATACTCACTTCTAAGAAAGTCATGATCTTACTATTCAGAAATATGTAATATGTTCACTGTAATATGTTATGAACAATTTAGATGTTCCAAACACTTTTCCAAGGAAAGGTAGGTTAAGAGAAATTAAATTTAGAACTCTTGGGACCCAGCTATGAAATGTGAATTTAAGGATTTTTCTGAAACAATATTTCACTTAACCATTTATTAACTTCATTCACTATTATTTTTGTCAAAATAAAGAATTTAAATGTTGCTTCAAAAATTAAACAGAGCATTTGATACATTTTTTCGAAGGCCAATCTGTTAGGAAGAAATTCTGATGATAAAGAATTGATAAGCAATGCACTTCCTATGCTTGCTCCCATCATTATTAAATAAAATCTAGCAACAGCAGGGTTTGATAGCTACAAGGAAATATGAAATGAAGAAAGGAATAATTAGTGAAGATAGAGCAGGTCATACCAGAATAAAAACCTCCCATTTTCATGGGCTGAAATACAACAAATATTTATATTAATGTTTATATTACATATGTGTAATATGTGTTATTTTATATGCAGTATATGCTATATAATATAGAATTATAAGTATCTGATGATTTTATTTGTATAGTTCAAAAGGTAACATGTGTAATTATGATATAGACTATAAATATATATAATTTCACTATATATTGTATATGCAGTAATATCTTGGTTCATAAATACTATTGTTGGTGAACAATTCAGTTATCAAACAAAAGTCTTCAAAAAAAATTTGGTTTCATCTGCAAACTCCACACCAAGTAACATACACCACCATGGTTAACTCCCCTGCACAATCAGGAATGCAGCCAGCTTTCCCAGAATCATAGAATGAATTAAATGGCTCATGAAGAGAGGTACTGGTACCTCAGGTCACGAACTTAAATCTGTTCAGCACCCCAGTACACAAACACAATTCATTCCACCATTCTGAGGAACATGAGTGCATTCATGTTCATGCAGGAAATATGGCCATGGTCATGTTTGTCACCCAATGTGGAGTTCCTAAAGAAAAATTTATGAAATTCATAAAGCAAAATTTTTCCAGGTGCTTCTGTTTGCAAACTGAATTGTTCACAAACAGAAGTGTTCATAAACTGAGGTATTACCGTATTATCATCAGTGGGCACAAAGAGAACCAGGCTGGAAAGCTTAAATTTTTGTGAGCTATATTACACACTATAAAAATTTTGGGAAGGCAATAGTGAAATAGAAGAATAATATAATACCACAAATGTTAAATTGTGTGTGTGGACTGGAGACAGTTTATTTTAGTGGACTCATTCTGGAGGAGTATTTGATGTGGATAAGATGATTATTGTAAGAAAGATGGTGTGGACCAAAGCGGCATGGCTGCAGACAGGTCCAGCTAGAGCCCCACCCTGACCACAGAGACTTGGGACCATGGGCCCCAGTGAAAGAACCACCTGGAAAAGAGCTGTACAGGCCCATGAGTAACAGCCAGATGCCTGCCCCGATACCATTGCTAAGTGTGGACGTAGACCCTAGCTAGAAGCACACCTAAACACCAGGGCATGGGGTACACATTCCTCAGCCAAAGGCCATCCCTGAAAACAGCAGCATAGGGGAAGCCCTAGGCAGAAGCATGCCTAGATACAATCCCAAGTGTGCACAGGCCCAGCCAGAACCCTGGTCTGACAACAGGACAGCCCAGGGAGGGATCTGTAAGGCCACCACTCTAAACCCAGGAATTTGTGTAGTGGTGTGCAGCAGAGAAAAGGCCACTTGGTGGCTTCCTGAGAATTGAAGGCCACTGGGTGAGCAAAATGTTGTCTCAACAAAGGCATAGCAGGCTGCATCTGTTGAAATGAAAAGACACATGAAGAAGTCTCAAAACAAGACTTACAGATCACCTAAGACAAGCCCAAACAGCAATGAGATGGAACAATCTAATACTCAACCATCTGGACTCCCTGAACTGGCAAAGAAAGAAGATCTTGGAAAAAATAATATCAGAAATAATTTCTCAGATAACAACAGAGATTGTGTCCATACTGCAAGACATAATTAATAAATCTAGAGCAGACACAGATAAAAAATAAAGGAGCTGAGGAACATGATGGAATCCCTACATAGGAAACAAATGGAATCCATAAAACAGATACAAACAGATTTCCAGGAGAGTAAAACGTCATTGAAAGTTTATGAAGCACAATGAGCCAATGTGAGGACAGAATTTCAGATATAGAAGACAGGATTGCAATTAGTAATCAGGAAAAGAAAAGAATTCTTTTAAAAAAGGGACCATGAGAAATCAATCCAGCAGCTGCTAGATGATGCAAAGAATAACATAAGACTAACTGGAGTCAATGAAGAAACAAGACACAGTGCAAACACTAAAAACTATTCACAGAAGTAATGGCAAAAACCTCCCCAAGCAGGGGAAGAGAACATGACATACAGATAAACGAGGCACATAGGACTCCAACTAGCCATGATAAAAAAAAAAAAAACTACACATAGGCATATACTAGTTAAGATTTCAGAAACCCAACAGACGAACAAAATTCTACAAGCAGTTAGACAAAAGAAAAAAATCATATACCAAGGAAAGCCCATCAGAATCATAGCAGAGTTCTCAACACAAACCCTTAAGGCAAGAAAAGCTTGGAGTAAAGTATTTCAAGCACTAAAGGAAAACAACCTCCAACCCAGATTGATGTACCCTGTAAAATTACCTTTCAAAATTGATGGAGAAATAAGATATTTTCATTACAAAGAGCACCTGAAGAACCTTATGAATAGCAAACCAGCACTCCAAAATTTTTAAACAGTACCCTAGGAAAAGACAATGAGGATCACAACTACAGGAAGCTCAGCAGAATGAATCCATCAGTATGACAAGAAATTAAATGCAAAGTGGGATAATCCAACAAAAAGAAAAAGTTATGACAAGGATAAATCAGTACATATCAGTTTTAACCATCAATGTTAATGGTCTCAATTCACCAACCAAAATAAATAGACTGGCAAAATAGGTCAAGAAGCAAGATCCAACAATATGCTGCATGTAAGGAACACACTTAATTCAAAAAGAATGTCATAGACTGAAAGTTAAAGTGTGGAAAACACTACTCCATGCAAGAGGAACACCCCCTCCCAAAAGCAGGAACAGCTATCCTATTGGCAGATCAAATGGATTTCAAAGCAACACTGATTAAGAGGGCCAAGAAGGACACTACATCTTTGTAAAGGGAAAAATCCAAGAGGAAGAAATGACAATCTTAAATATATATGCACCACATACTAGTGCACCAAAATTATACAAAACAAGTAATAACAGACATGAAAAATCAAATAAGCACTAAAACAATAGTAGTGGGGGAACCTCAGTACACCACTGTCAAATACAGATAGGTCGATTAGACAAAATAAACAGCAAAATATTAGGCCTCAATCAAACTCTTGAACAAATGAACCTAACAGATGTTTGTAGAGTGTTCCACACCACAAAATGAGAATACATGTGTTTTTCAGCTGCACATGGGTCATTCTTCAAAATAGACCACATACTTACTCAAAGAACATGTTTAAGTAAGGGCAAAGAAACTGAACTTATCCCTGTACATTATGAGACCATATTGTGATGAAATCAGAAATCAACAGCAAAAGAAACCACAAGAATTTCATAAACATATGGAAATTGAACATCATACTTATGAATAACCAAAGGGTCACAGAGGAAATTAAAGAAGAAATCAGTTTCTATAATTAAACGACAATGTCAATACAACATATGAGAATCTATGGGACACAATGAAAGCAGTCTTATGAGGGAAATTCATAACAGTGAATACTCACATTAGGAAAACAGAGCAAGCTCAAATAAAGAACCTGACCCTGAACATCTAACTTCTAGAAAAACAAGAGCAGGACAAACTCAAAGCTCACACAAGGGAGGAAATTATAAAGATCAGAGCAGAAATCAATGCAATGGAGACTAAGAGAAGGATACAAAAAAATCAATGAAGGAAAGAGTTGGTTCTTCAAAAGAATAAACAAAATTGACAAATCCTTAGCCAACCTTATCAAAAAAAAAGGAAAGAAAAGACCCAAGTCCATGCAATTAGGAATGAAAAGAGTGAAATCACAACAGACCCAGCAGAAATCGAGAGGATCATCATACTTACTTCAAGAACCTTTATGCCAATAAGATGGAAAACACAGAAGAAATGGACAGATTCATGGATATGTATGAATTACCAAAGTTGAACGCAAAAGATATAAAAATTCTAAACGACCCAGTATCAATCAATGAAATTGAAAATGTAATTAAAAACTTACCAAGTAAGAAAGGCCTGAGCCCTGGTGGCTTCACTGCTGAATTCTACAAGACATTTAGAGAAGAACTACTGCCACTACAGTGTATACTCTTCAATAAAACTGATAGGGAAGCAATACTCCCAAATTCATTCCTGGAAGCAAGCATCACCTTGATCCCTAAAGCAGAGAAAGACCCATCCAAAAAAAGAGAACAACAGGCCAATCTCACTAATGAACTTAGATGCAAAAATCCTGAACAAGATACTGGCAAATAGAATGCAGAAGATCATCAAGATGATCATACACCCTGACCAAGTAGGATTCATCCCAGACATGAAGGGTTAGTTCAACGTTCAAAAATCAGTAAGTGTAATACACTATATTAATAGAGTCATGGACAAAAACAATATGATCATCTCAATAGATGCAGTAAAAGCTTTCCACAAAATGCAACACGCATTCATGATAAAAACCCTACAAAAACTGGAATAGATGGGTCTCTATCTCAACTTGATGAAAACCATCTATGAAAAACCAACAGCCAATATCATACTAAATGATCAAAAACTGAAATCCCTCACAATAAATTCAGGAAAAAGACAAAGATGTCCACTATACTACTTCTGTTCAATATAATTTTGGAAACATTAGCCACAGCAATTAGACAAGAGAAAGAAATAAAAAGAATAAAGATAGGAAATGAACAAGTCAAATTATCATTATTTGCAGATAACATGATACTTACCCTATATAGAAGACCCCAAGAACTTCACCAAGTTATCTAGGCTTAATAACCAAATTCAGTAGAGTAGCTAGAGACAAGGTCAACTGAAAAAATAAATTGCCTTTCTGTACATGAACAAGAGATTCAATGAAAGAGGAACAATATCATCCCCCCCCAAAAATGAAATACCTAGAAATCAACCTAATGAAAGAAATCAAAGTCTACTCTGAAAACTATAGCACTCTGAAAAAAGAGATCAAGAGGATATCAGAAAATAAAAAGATGTCCCTTGCCTCTGGGTAGGAAGAACCAATACGGTGAAAATGGCCATACTTCCAAAACTGCTATATAGATTCAATGAAATCCCAACTGAAATCTCAGCATCATACTTCACAGACCTGGAGAAAATAATTCAAAAATTGTTTTGGAACAAAAAGGGACCTAGAATAGCAAAAGCAATTTTAGCCAAAAAAGATAAGGTAGGGGGTATCACAATCCTCAACTAGAAACTACACTAAAAAGCTACTGTGATAAAAACAACATGGTACTGGCAAAGAAAAAGACCTGAGGACCAGTGGAACAGATAAGAAGATGCAGAAACAACTCCAGACACACTCAGCAATCTCATCTTTGACAAAGGAAAGACAGCCTCTTTAATAAATGGTGCTGGAGAAACTGAGTTTCACCTTGCCAAAAACTAAAACTACACCTATATCTCTCAACATGCACTAAACTAAAATGGAAATGGATTAAAAACCTAAATATTAAAACAGAAACCATAAGCCAGCTGGAAGAGAGGTTAGGTAGAATTCTTGAAGACAATGGCATAGGAAAAGATTTCATGAACAAAACTTCAGTTGCCCATGAACTAGCACAAACAATCAACAAGTGGGATCTCTTCTTACTAAAAAGCTTTGGCATAGCAAGAGAAACCACCAGCATTGTGAAAAGACAACCTACAATGTGGAAAAAAATTTTCACCTGCTGTTCCTCAGAAAAAGGTCTACCATCTTGAATCTATAAAGAACTTAAAAAAATCAGACCTCCCAAATTTAAAGACCCAATCCAAAAATGGGCATCTGAAATGAACAGACATTTCTCACACAAAGGAGTAGAAATAGCAAATAAATGTATGAAAATATATTCAACATCACTGGTCATTCGAGAGATGTAAATGAAAACAATGCTGACATTCCACCTCACCCCAGAAGGAATGGCTATCAAGAAATCAACCAATAACAAATGTTGGCGGAGGTATGGGAAGAAAGGAAACCTTTTCAATTGTTGGTGGGAGTGCACACTGGTGCAACCACTGTGGAAATCAGTATGGAGATACTTCAAAGAACTGGGACTAGAGGTCCCATAAGACCCCGCTATTCCACTGTTGGGGATCTTCCCTGAAGAATTAAAAGAATCATACCACAGTAATATATGTGCACCCATGTTCATAGCAGCACAATTTGTAATAGCTAAAACTTGGAAGCATACCAAGTGTCCATCAACTGGAGACTGGATAAAGAAAATGTGGGGGTTTTTTATAAAATGGAGTACTACTCAGCCATAAAAATGAGAAATTAGAGACATTTATAGCTAAATGGATGCACATTGAGGCGATACTCTTTAAGTGAAATAAATAGGACACACATTTGTAAATATCAAATAGTTTCTCTAGTGTGAGAAACTGAGAGAGCAAATAAGGACTAAAAGGTACAAGAGATAGTGTGAAATAGGGCGAAAACTGGCCAAGGGTAAGGGGAAGTGGGAGGGATAAGGGAAAGGAAAGAAAGGAATGGAATTAATATGAGAAAATGAAAAAATGGAAACAAAGTGTTTTTAAATAGGGAGGGATGCAGGGGTTGAAGGGAGGCCAGGGGAAGGGGGAAAATGGATAGTTAAATAACTTTATGTTTCAAACAATTTAAAAAATGACTACTGTAGCTGGCACATTGAAAGGCATATCGCTGTTGTATGCTTTCTGTGGTGTGAGGTTCTCAGTCAAACACAAACTGCCTCTTAAGCTAATGACTAAATGGAAGATAGCTAGTATTTCCCCACTTTACAGATGAGTAAAATAAGAGCCAGCAAGTATAAGTAACTTAGCTAAAGCTCTTCATTTATTCAATTATTGAACTTAGTGTTTGATCCCAAATTTTCTTTGCCTGTAAGCTCTAATTTTCAATGCTGGTTTATTTCCTGGAGCTGCTGTGACAAAATACAGCAAAATGAATGTCTTAACACAATTTATTGTCTCACAGTTGTGTGAGTCTGAAGTCCAAAATCAGATTTTGGCAGAGCCATACTGTCCCTGCAGACTTGAGGGTGGTTGTCATGTGATGGTGGTAATCTTTGTTTCTTCATGCTTCTGGTTTTATTTGGAATTCCTTGGCTGAGGATCACACCTCTCTGCTCCACATGCACATTATCTTCTGCTTAGTGTTAACCCCACCACTACCACCTTTCTCTTTTATATGGATGCATGTGACTTTGGTTAGGGTCAACTGGACAATGTGGAAAACCAGATATTCAAGAGCTTTAATTTAATCGTGTTTTTGTGATGTAAAGTAATATTTACTCTTCTGTCATACAGAGCAAAACTTGGAGGTTCTAGAGACTACCATCTTCACACATCTGTGAATCTACCTTTCAGCTCACTAGTCATAGTACCCTGAAAACCTGATAAAACTTGATAAATGGAGGATATAACTAAGGGGTAGAATCCTTGTCTGGGAAGCACAATACAGAGCAATGAGAGAGAAAGAACATTTCTTTGCGATGAAACTCTTTTATCTCACGTCGTATATGAAAAGTAATTCCCAGTAAATTAAACATTTAAATGTGAAAGACAAAATTCTTTTATATAATTATTTATTTTAATATACATATTTATTGGTACACTTTAGGTATAAAATACATTTACATTTATCATTGGGTGTTTGTACCAGAACATGATGCATCTTAGTTTTTATTTTTTCTCCCATTACCTGTGTACCCTTCACCCCCTCCACCCTTCCCTGTTAACACAGTTTGATTCCATTTTTTTCCTCATAACTTTTTCTTTCCCTTCTTCCCTTTCCCCTTTCCCTTCCACCATCCCCAAACCCTTGGACCTTTTCTTATTTCAAATTATCAATTATTCATTTTA
This sequence comes from Heterocephalus glaber, assembly GCF_053883595.1. Taxonomy (NCBI): domain Eukaryota; kingdom Metazoa; phylum Chordata; class Mammalia; order Rodentia; family Bathyergidae; genus Heterocephalus; species Heterocephalus glaber. The sequence continues at coordinate 26,289,612 of NW_028258151.1, read as the reverse complement.
ATCATTTTCATCCTTATTTACACTTTCAATTTCTCACACTAGAGAAACTATTTGGTATTTATACATGTGTGTCCTATTTATTTCACTTAAGAGTATGGCCTCAATATGCATTCATTTAGCTATAAATGTCTCTAGTTTCTCATTCTTTATGGCTGAGTAGTACTCCATTTTATAAAAAAAACCCACATCTTCTTTATCCAGTTTCCAGTCGATGGGCACTTGGGCTGTTTCCAAGCTTTAGCTATTACAAACTGTGCCGCTATAAACATAGGTGAACATATACCGCTGTGGTATGATACTTTTAATTCTTTGGGGAAGATTCCCAGTAGAGGAATAGCTGGGTCAAATGGGACCTGTAGTCCTAGGTCTTTGAGGTATCTCCATACTGATTTCCACAGTGGTTACACCAATCTACATTCCCACCAACAATGGAGAAGGGTTCCTTTCTCTCCACACCTCCAGCAGCATTTGTTATTGGTTGATTTCTTGATAGCAGCCATTCTTTGTGGGGTGAGGTGGAATCTCAGTGTTGTTTCCATCTGCATCTCTCGAATGACCAGTGATGTTGAACATTTTTTTGTATATTTATTTGCTGTTTTTACTTCTTTGCCTGAGAAATGTCTGTTCATTTTGGATGCCCATTTTTGAACTGGGTCTTTGAATTTGTTAGGTCTGATTTTTTTCAGTTCTTTATATATTCTTGATAGTAGATCTTTGGCTGAGTTTTTTGAGTCTTCTATGTAAAGTATCATATTATCAGCAAATAATGACAGTTTAACTCCTTCCTTTCCTATCTTTATTCCTTTTATTTCTTTCTTTATTCTAATTACTGTGGCTATTTCCAGAGCTATATTTAATGCGACTGGTGATAGTGGGCATCCTTGTCTTGTTCCTGATTTTAGCAAGAATGATTTCAGTTTTTGACAATTTAGTATGATGTTGGCTGTTGCTTTTTCATAGATGGCTTTAATGAGGTTGAGATAAAGCCCTTCTATTACAATTTTCTGTAGGGTTTTTATCATGAATGGGTGTTGGATTTTGTCAAATGCCTTTTCTGCATCTATTGAGATGATCATGTAGTTTTTGTCCTTGACTCTGTTAATATAGTGTATTACACTTATTGATTTACGGATGTGGAACCATCCTTGCATCTCTGGGATAAATCCAACTTGGTCAGGGTGTATGATCTTCTTGATGACCCTCTGTATTCTGTTTGCCAGTATCTCCTTACGGATTTTTGTATCTATGTTCATTAGGGAGATTGGTCTGTAGTTCTCTTTTGGGGTTGGGTCTTTCCCCGGTTTTGGAATCACAGTAACATTTGCTTGCAGAAATGAATGTGGAAGCCTTGCTTCCCTTTCAATTTCCTTGATGAGTTTGAAGAGTAATGGCAATAGTTCTTCCTTAAATGTCTTGTAGAATTCAGCAGTAAAGCCATCAGGACCTGGGCTTTTCTTTGTTGCTAAGTTTTTATTACATTTTCAATTTCACTCCTTGTAATTGGGGTGTTTAGAATTTCTATATCTTCTTCATTTAATTTTGACAATTTGTATGTATCTAGGAATCTCTCCATTTCTTCTGTGTTTTCCATTTTATTAGAGTACAGTTTCTTAAACTAGGTATTGATGATTCTCTGGATTTCTGCTGGGTTTGTTGTGGCTTCACTTTTTTCATTCTTAATTGCATGTATTTGAGCCTTTTCTTTCCTTTTTTTTTGATAAGGTTGGCTAAAGGTTTATCGATTTTATTTATTCTTTCAAAAAAACAAATTTTTGATTCATTGATTTTTTTGGTATCATTCTTAGTCTCCATTGCATTGATTTCTGCGCTGATCTTTATAATTTCCTTTCTTGTATGAGCTTTGAGTTTGTTATGCTCTTCTTTTTCTAGGAGCTTGAGGCTCTGCATTAAGTTATTAAACTGAGTTCTCTCTGTTGTCCTAATATGGGCATTCACTGCTATGAATTTCCCACATAGAACTGCTTTCATTGTGTCCCATAGATTCCTGTATGTTGTACTGGCATTTTTATTTACTTGTAGAAACTGTCTAATTTCTTCTTTAATTTCCTCTGTGACCCATTGGTTGTTCAGGAGGGTGTTGCTCAATTTCCATGTTTGTGGGTGTTTTGTAGTTTCTTATGTTATTGATCTCCAATTGTATTGCACTATGGTCTGATAATATACAGGGAATAACTTCAATTCTTTTACATTTACTTAGATATGTCCTATGAGCTAGCATGTAATTTATTTTGGAAAATGACCCATGTGCAGCTGAAAAGAATGTGCATTCTGATTTTGTGGGGTGGAACACTCTGTAAACATGTATTAAGTCCATTTGTTCAATAGCTTCGTTTAGTTCTAAAATTTCATTGTTAATTTTTTTCTAGTTGATCTGTCTATTTGTGATAGAGGGGTGCTGAGGTCCCCCACTACAATTGTATTAGTGCTTATTTAGATTTTCATATCCATTAATATTTGTTTTGTATAGTTGGGGGCATTTGTATTTGGTGCATATATATTTAGGATTGTCATCTCTTCCTCTTGGATTGGTCCTTTCACAAGGATGTACTGACCATCTTTGTCTCTCTTAATTAGTTTTGGTTTGAAATCTCCTTTGTCTTCAAATAAGATTGCTATGCCTTCTTTTTTCGGGGTTCCTGTTGGGTGGAGAATTGTTTTCCATCCTTTTACTTTCAGTTTATGGATTTCCTTTTGAGTTAGGTGTGTTTCTTGTATAGAGCATATTGCTGGGTTTTGCTTCTTAATCCATTCTGCCAGTCTATTTCTTTTGATTGGTGAATTGAGGCCATGAACATTGATAGTTATAATTGACAGATATTGACTCATCCTTGTCATGATGTTTTACTCTTGTTGGGTCTTTTATTTCTTATTTTCCCCCTTTTGCTTTAGTGTCTTACCTTGCATGGTGCCTTCTCTCTGCTGGGCCTCATGGAGTTGTGACCTTCATTGTTGTTTTCTAGGATATTGCTTAAAATTGTTTGGAGAGCTGGTTTGGTGTTGACGAAATTTCTCAGGTGTTCTTTGTCATGAAAGTATCTAATTTCCCCATTGATTTTGAAAGATAATTTTGCCAGATACAACAGTCTAGGTTGGAATTTATTTTCTTTTAGGACTTGAAATACTTCACTCCAGGCTCTCCTTGATTTGAGGGTTTCTGTTGAGAAGTCAGCTGTGATTCTGATGGGCTTTCCTTTGTAGGTGATTTGTTTCTTTTCTCTAACTGCCTGTAGAATTTTGTTCTTCTGTTGGGTTTCTGGGATCTTGACTATTATATGTCTAGGTGTAGATTTTTTTTTTGGTCGTGGCTGGATGGAGTTCTACATGCCTCACTTATCTGTATGTCCAAATCCCTACCTCTGTCTGGGAAGTTATTTACTATTACTTCTGTGAACAATTTTTTTTTATGTCTGTTGTACTTTTTCCTGTTTTTTCTTGGACTCCTATGAGTCTTATGTTATTCTTCTTTGCATCATCTAGAAGCTGTTAGATTGATTTCTCATGGTCCTTTACTTTCTTTAAGGAATCTCTGTTTTCATGGTCCTTAACCGCAATCCTGTCTTCTATATCTGATATTCTGTCTTCAGATTCTCTTAGCCTGCTCTGCATGCTTTCAATGGAGTTTTTAATCTCCTGAATATCTTTTTTGAATCTGTTTCATGGATTCCATTTTTCTCTTATGTTGAGCAATCATGTTTTCCATTTCTTTCTTATGCTGGGTGTTCGTTGCTTCCAGCATGTTTCTCATCTCATCTATTTTCTTATCTGTTTCTGCTCTAGAGCTTCTAATCATGTCTTTCACTCTGCTCACCATGTCTGTATTTATCTGGGAGATTATTTCTGTTTTGAAATCTTCTAGCGCATCATGCATCTGCTTTGTTACTTCCTGTGCTATCAGTTCAGGGTGTCTAAGTGGTTGCTTGTCAGACTTTTCCACCTCATTTCCCCCAGAATTCCCTTTCTGTGGCTTGGAAGCCTGAGTTTGTTCCTTGCTTAAGTGTCTTCTCATTTTTGATTTTGGTACTGTCCTTGATTTAATTCCTGGGTTGATATTTCAAGATTGCTTAATGTAGGTATCTTTGTTGCTTGTGTTTAAAACCCTAGTGGAATGATTGCTTTACAGAGGTGGAAAGACAAAATTCTTTTAGAAGACAAGAAAATATTTTAATTGCACTAAATAGGAAAACATCTTTAAAATAAGAATGATAGAAGGCATAGATATCTCTGAATTTAATAACACTGTTCACCAAAAGTTTCTATAAAGAGAACCAAAAAAGAGGTCCTAAATATGAAAAAAGATTAATATTCTTCATATATAAAAAAATTCCAACACTTCAGTAGAAAACTACCAAACTATATGGAAAGTGGACATTTTACAGAAAAAAAGGTTTTGTCAATAGTCATAAAAAAATTGATTGACTTTGTTAGTAATCTAGGAAAATCATTTAAAAATCAAAATTTCTTGTTATTCTACTTTTTATCCAACAGGTTGACATAAAGTTTTAAAAACATACAAAAGTATCTATCTTTGACAAATATGTAGAATAAAAGGAACTTGTACACATTCTTCTGACTGAAAAATCTTAATACTATAAGAAACAGCAATTCCATTCCTAAGTGATAAAATCTAGAAAAACTCATAAAACTGCCCACAATAGGCATGTGTAAAAATGTTAACAGTAGCAGTCTTTGTAGTAGCAAAACCATGGATCCAATATCTAATTGAAATAGAAAAGGCCTATAGCTCATGGTCTATTCAAATGATAGCAAATGTAGCATGGCAGGATGAATTATAAGGCACAATACTGAGGGGAAAAAATAAGTATCAGAAATTCCCTGTGTAAATGCATATTACATATTACATAAATACATATAACTGTATTTCCTTTTTTTTTTTTCTTTTTTTTTGGTACTGGGGGATCAAACTCGGGACCTTGCACTTACAAGGCAGGTGATGCAACCACTGAGCTAAAGCCCTGGCCCCTATACTCTATTTCTAAGAGGCCAAAAGCAGTCAACTACATGTCTTTTTAAGGGTACACATGTAGGTATTTTGAAGGCAATAAAGAAAACCATGGGAACAATGAGTGAAGCTTTTTGAATACTGACTACCTCTGACAGGGACACAAGGAGATATGATAAGGTATTTGATTTGACAGGTATCAGCACAAGGTATTTGATTTTTTTATGTTTTATTTAAAGATATTTAACATACAAAGAAGGTACACAAATACAGATTACATTACGATGAGCAAGGCAGTATTCTACATGACAAAAATCAAAACAATTTATAAAGCAAATGTACCACCACTGAACTAGTACAGTACTTGATATTTAATTGAGGCTGCATATACATAAAATGATCTGACCACAGGTTTATGCAAAATAAATTATTTCCCCAAACACCAAAATGACAGCCATTCTGACTATAAACTGCCTTATTCCTCTGGTAAATATTTTGAGAGAATGTCTATATCATATGAAAAGAACTAGCATGACACTGAAAGACTGCAAAAAATGGAACAATATTAAAAACTTCTTTGTAATGTAATTCTGCATAAAATATACAAGTAAATCTCACTATTTAAAAAAATTAAAAACAAAAGACCACCCTGAATAAAGGTTAAAACTTCATAAAAGACAAATGCTCACCATTTTTACATCATTGGTAGAAAGCTGCTAAGACTTTGTTGAGAACAGGGACTATATCTAATGAAGTCATTCATTTGAATGAATGTTCATAAATGAATGTTCAAAAATGTTCATAAGGTTGTAACTGGCTACTTACACCATCTTAAAACATTTTACCATGAACATAGATCTTACTGGTTTTGAAAATGAGATCCAAAGGCCCAAGAGACTTCTAACGTGGGCCCAGCAATATACATTATAAATAACTCCCTACGTGATTCTGAAATGCCATATGGGAAAGAGCAACACTTAAAAGAAACATCACGTATACAAAAATATTTCTGACATGTCAGAATTCTCTACAAGTTTGTGATGTCAATACTGCTTTTTGTTTTAAAGCAAGTTCCAGGCATTAACAGAAATATAAATACCTTTCAAATAAACATCTGAATGTACATAAACATTTTCTTTTGAGGTTTTCATTATTTTCAAATTTAGTTATTTAAAGAAAAGATAATATATGAGCACAAGCTTTGGAAAAGTTACATTTCCAATGAAATGGGGCTATCAAAAAAAGATAGAGATAATTTATTAAATGTCTACAAATTTTAAATCATTCTAAATTTAAAACTTAGATAGCTTACCTAAAATTAAAATTTACTAAGACTGTAACATTGTAACTTATTTAGATGATCACAGTTACTTTAGAAGTCCTTAGCAAAAAAAAAAAAGGTACTAAAATAAACAGAAGAATGCTGCATCTTGAAACAGTTTAAATAAATTGCTAACTACTAATTATAATAGTCAGTAGCACTATGCTTCTAAAATGATGCTCTTAAAATGAATTCTACTATCTATTTCATGTGTTACCCTACTAAAGAAAAAACTTAAAAATTTCAAACTATAATTTACGTGTTTTCTACAGGCATATTTAAAATTGTTATTATATTTTGGATTTCCTTAACAAGTACATAAACTGGGGCCTAAAAGTATAGGTAATGTGCTTTGGAGAAAAACAAGGATAGTTAAGACATTCTACTTAAAAGACAAATTATTTTTCTGTATGGTAAAAAGCAAGAAAAAATATTAGGCATTCTGTCTCCAATCAACAAATGGAATGTGTTTACATGGTTGGTTAACAAGCAATTGCCTCATTTTATTTAAGTCAAATGACAAAAAGCAACTCTATCAACAAAAAAATCTCAATATTCTTTATTATAGATTGTAAGAATCAAGTATTACATCTAAATATAACTTTAAAACAATAAAGTAAAATTAGCCTCTAGACAATTATGAAATGGTTAATTCTATCCAGGCTGGTAACAAGTTTTTCCAAGCATTAAATGGCAACAGAAGGAGTATGCACACTTGAAAAAATGAGGATCAGACCGATTCTTCTTCATACATGGATAGGCGATTGATATACTCAAAATCTGAAAATTCATATCCATCAATCTTCCTCACAGTGTCATTATCAACTGGGGTGGGCCAAACAGGCTCATTAATAAATTGAGGATCAAAGTTGTCCAACCCGAATCCCCCCGAAATAGTTGGTTTAAAGGATGGTATGACATACTTTCGCTCCATCATGTCCCAGTCCACATTTCAAAAGAATGGATGCTTCTGAACATCAGCAAAGCCCCTTTGAGGATGACTCCCCAATCTTTCCTTTGGGTTTTTATTTAGAAAACTCTCCAGGACACTTGCAGCTTTTACAGACAGACAATGAGGTACGAAAATGTCTCTCAGAAAATTACTTGCAAGAGACAATCAACTGAGATTTCATAAGGGTTATCAAGGCTTTCATCAAGATAGAATGAAGACTCTCCAATCATCATCTCATACATCATCACTCCGAGACTCCACCAGTCCACAGTGAAACCATAATCTTCTCCTCTTAATAACTTCTGGAGCCAGGTAATTAGGAGTGCCACAGAAAGTGCTGGTTGTATCTCCTGGTTGTAAGCCTTCCTTACACACACAGTAATTGGTAAGTTTAATGTGCCCTTCTCAGTACAGTAATAAGTTGTCTAATTTCAAATTTCTGTAAAGTATCCCTCACTGATGAAGACAGTTGAATGCTAAACTGAATTCTACAGAGTAAAACCTGGCATGTTCTTCAGGAAGGATTCTTTGTTGTTGCATATGAAACATCAGATCTCCGCCATTTACATAGTCTAGAACAAAGAACAATCTGCTTTCTGTCTGGAAGAAAGAAAGCAGTCCAACAAGAAAAGGACAGTTGGATGCCTGTTCCAAAACGTGCTTCTCTGTCTGTAACCAATCGATGTTGACATGCTCTTTTTTCACTGCTTTCATTGCATACATACGATCTGATTTTTTCAGTTGGACTAACAATACTTTCCCATAACTTCCTCTGCCAATCACAGGAAGCAAATCAAAGTCCTGAAGACCTACACCAGATGAAGCTTTGCTACTTTCCCTGTTGTTCACTATCTCATTCTCTTCATCAACTTGTTCTAAAGCCTCATGAGTTGAAAGGTTATGTTGGATCTCTGTGTGTGCAGGGTCTGATGCCACAGATGACGGATCCACTGGCACAATGTTCTGATGGTAAGGAATGCTGCCCACATTCAATTGTGACAAGTTTGTGGCACTTCTTGTGAACCAAGAGTTTACAGTTGGTGCACTTATATACCTGGCAGCCCAGTCCCCCTGCATGGTCTGTGCAGACAGCACAGTGAGCTCACCTGCTGAAGCATTTGGCCTGAAAAGCATGGCCATTCACATAATACAGCTTTCTCGAGCACCCTGCAGCTCTGTGGTGGATGGATTTCTCTCCTCCTGGACAAGGCACTTTAGGATGTTCTGGTATATGAGGCAATGAATGAATTAAGAGCTCAGAATCTTTCTTTAGCTCAGAAAGCCTAATGGCTTCTTCTAAGTACAGCTGAGGTGACACAGAATGTGGGTCTCCTTCCTCCTCTACCCAGGGTGTGGTGAAAAGCTGTTTATTGTCCAAACACCACACATCTGGATCTTTATCACAGGGGCCCTCAGAGGGAATGGAATTCTCAAGAGACCTTGTCATGATGTCTCTTCCCAAAGTCTGGGCAGATCGGGTAGTGGTGTGGGTGGTGGAGGTGCCTTGGAAGAAGGGACCATAGATGGGTTGGCTGCCCAGGGAAACAGGCAGGCAGGGCTTAGAAAACAAGAGTGGCCTGACTGACTGCAGGGACCACACTGACTGGAATTCTGCAAGGCTCTCTGTGAAGGTGTCTCCAGTAGTGGCGGCCAGGCCTGGGTGGATGTACACCAGCCTTCTCAGTGTCTCTTGGGGGCTGCTGGCTGTGTGTTTGGTCTCCCTCCCTGGACTTTGACTCTCTAGGTTTTTTGTGCCCGAGTCTGGGGAGACCTGCCGAGAGCTACTGGGTGTTTCTAGGCATGGTTGATACTTGCCCTGGGCTCTTCCCAGTTTCTGTGCCATTGGTGTTTGGGCTTAGGGAGGCTTCACTGGGGTACATTGATTTTGGTAGGTCACTAGTGCTCACTCCCAGGGAGACCGTCCCTGGGGTGTCTGTGACAGTCATGTGGCTGCTGCAGTGTGGCCTGCAGTGTCTGGATGGTGTCAGCTGTCTTCTTAATCTTTCACAGATACTTTCTCTGCTGGGGTCCTGAGGCTGCAGCCTCTCAAAGAGGAGAAGCAGCTCAGCATGTTCGCTGTTGACCGTCTCTGGACAAGTGAGCTCAGGAGATGGCTGTTAGTAGATTGTGATGCCCTTTCACGAGGGTTCCAAGTTCTGTTTGGAGATGTTGCCAAGGAAGTAAGGTCATGTCACCAAGTAAGTGAGGTCATGTCTTGGGGTTCCACAACTGGAGTCTCTTCTTTAAGAAGACTCTATGGCCCATCTTTTTCTTTATACTAAATAAAGTAGTGGCCACTTATTCGTATCTATCTAAATATCTATGTACCTTTTTTATCTAATATATCATCTATTCAACTGCTGAGTTTACTTTTGCAATATTTGGCCTTGATCCTTGGGTCTTCACGTGGAACTATGTCCTCCCATATTTTTTTTCAGATACCCACTAGGTCATGGTGATTATAATGATTGATAATATATTTGGGAAAATTTCTGAATGAGAAAATTTTATGTTCCTACCATGAAAAAATGAGAATGAGGTTATATATATTTTAATTAAGTCGACTTAACCAATCCACAATGTATACATATTCTAAAATATGTTGTATATGGTAAACATATATATATATAATTTGTATTTTTCAAATAAATAAATCAATAAACAGGAAAACAAGAATCAAAATTAGAAGATGTTATTCCACACCAGATGTGCAACAGGTGCTGTTTCTTTACCTGTATTAGCTTTATCCAAGAGTATCATCAAATTTTTTACATTATGTTTCTAAGACTATCACTGTAAATTTGGAGGAAATTTCAAGCTTTCTAACACACAAATTAGAAGTTTATAAAGACAGGAGTTGGGCTGGTTCATTTCCAAATTATCTATTTATTAGCTATTAAACATCAGGTAATTTATTTAACCTCTCTGTTCCTCAGTTTCTTTACCTTCAAACTACAGATGGAAAAAATACCTTTCTCATAGTTATACTATAAAATACTGATCAGTACAGCAATGCCTCAGTTCATGAATGCATCTGTTCATGAACAATTCAGTTTGCAAACAGCAGGATTCATTCTGCAAAATTTTGCTTCCATCCACAAACTCTGCCTTGATTGAGGAACATGACTGTTACCATCTTCCCTGCACTAACATGAATGTGGCCATCTTCTCCAGAATCATGGAACAAATTAAGTTCGTGAACTGAGGTACCACTCTTATTATTATCATTTAATAATTAAATGTATCTTAAAGATCCTAATTTTACTCTTGAAAGATTTGTTCAAATACTCCATCCTACCAGGCATTACACAAATCATGTTCAAGTTTTATAAACATCTAAGAGCCCACCGAGATCTTCTGCCTCTTGCCCATGAGTCCATAATTTATTTCTAGTTTCATGCTTTTCTTTTTTACAGCTCTTATCTAGATCAGAAGCTAGCAAATTATAATCAGTGGTCAAAAACTAACCCAATGGCTGTTTGAGGAAATAAACTTTTGTTAAAATATAAAATAAAATTTATAAAAGCATTGGGAATTATTCTTAATTTTTTAAAATTTGTCAACCATATCTTTAGTAACATAATTGTATTTCCTCTTTACTTCTCTTGATATGGTGAAAATAAGTACTGATTTCAAATTTGAATTCAATTCCCCCAAGGCACCGACTTAGGAGTTATAATCTGAATCAAGACAATATTCTGCTAACTGGTCTGTCAGTTTCCAAGCTATTTCTAAACTCTGTAAAATGTTGCAGAGTGATCTTTTGGAAATAAAAATGTATCTCATTGATCCTCTGTTTAAAATTCCTCATTACCTTTTCATGTCTCTAGTAAAGATTTAGTCTTTATAGCCCAGAGTTGAAGATCCCAAATTATATGACTTTTGCTTTTTGTTTTCTCCATTATCCAAACCCAAATTCCTTAAATGCTCTTAGTGGTAGATTGCTAGACTGATATACCCAGTTTTCCCTACTTTTGTTTGCCAATATGGTTGTTAATGCAGTCCCACACTGACTTTGTATTTAGTCATCCAACTTTCTTCAGCCCATGGACAATATCTTCTTCCTGGGAAGGAAGAACCAATATAGTGAAAATGGCCATACTTCCAAAACTACTATATAGATTTAATACAATGCCAATTGAAATTCCAACAGTATACTTCACAGAACTAGAGAAAACAATCCAAAAATTTATTTGGAAACAGGAGAGACTTAGAATAGCAGAAGCAATTCTAGGGAACAGAGACATGGCTGGGGGGGGGGGTATCACAATCCCCAACTTGAAACTATACTACAAAGCTATTGTGATTAAAAACAGCATGGTACTGGCAAAGAAAGAAATCTGATCATCACTGGAAGTGATTAGAAGACTCAGAAACATCTTCAGACACACCCAGCCACCTCATCTTCAATAAAGGAGCCAAATATCCTCAGTGAAGGAAAGATAGTCTTTTAAATAAATGGTACTGGAAAAATTGGGTTTCAACTTGCCAAAAATTAAAAGTAGATCTATACCTCTCAATAAACTAAAATGGAAATGGATTAAAGATCTAAATATTAAAACAGAAACCCTAAGCCAGCTGGAAGAGAGGTTAGGTAGAACTCTTGAAGACATTGGCATAGGAAAAGATTTCATGAACAAAACCTCAGTTGCCCATGAAGTAGCACAAACAATCAACAAGTGGGATCTCTTCTCATTACAAAGCTTCTGCACAGCAAGAGAAATCACCAACACTGTGAAGAGACAACCTACAGTGTGGGAAAAAAATCTTTACCAGCTGTTCCTTGGACAAAGATCTACTCTCTAGACTAAATAATTTAAAAAATCAGACATACCAAATTTAAAGACTCAATCCAAAAATGGGCAGCTGAATTGAACAGACATTTGTCAAAGAAGTAGAAACAGTAAATAAACATGAAAAAATGTTCAACATCACTGGTCATTCAAGAGATTCATTCATTCAAATGAAAACAATGCTCAGATTCCACCTCACCCCAGAAAGAATTGCAGCTATCATGAAATCATCCAATAACAAATGGTGGTGGAGCTGTGGGGAAAAAGGAACCCTGTTCTACTGCTGGTGGGAGTGCAGACTGGTGCAATCGCTGCAGAAATCAGCGTGGAGATACCTCAAAGATCCAGGATTGGAAGTCCCATTTGATCCAGCTATTCCCCTGCTGGGTATCTTCCCAAAAGAATTAAAAGAATCATACCACAGCAATCCATATATGAGCACTTATCTTCATAGAGGCACAGTATGTAATACCTAAAACTTGGAAACAGCCCAATTGCCCATCAACTGGAGACTAGATAAAGAAAACGTGGGTTTTTTTTTTTTTTTTAAGAAAATCAAGTACTACTCAGGCATAAAGAATGAGAAATTAGAGACATTCATAGCTAAATGAATGCAGATCGAGGCAATACTCTTAAGTGAAATAAATAGGACACACATGTAAATACTGAATAGTTTCTCTGGTGTGAGAAACTAAAAGTGTAAATAAGGATCAAAATGTATAACAGACAATGTGAAATAGGAAGAAAAGGGGCAAAGGGGAAGGGGAAGTGAGAGGGGTAGGAAAAAGGAAAGAAGGGGATGGAATTAACATGAGAAAAGGAAAAATGGAAAGAAAACCTTTGTGAATAGGGGTGGAGCTGTTGAAAGGAGGGCAGGGGAATGGGAAAAAATAAGAATCAAGATGTATTATGTAAAGGTACAAATCTCCAATGATGAATGTCATACCTAACATGTACCAATAAAATTAATTTTTTAAAAAGATCATTGTAAGAAAATGAATAATAATCTGCATTTTTTGCTGTGTATTCACATTATTTTTCTTCCAAGTAGTCATTACAGTGCTATAGATTTTACTCCAGATTCATTAATCATAAGAAGACATTAAAATATTTAATTTGTGTATTTTTTGTAATTCTTTATAGGTCAGTGTGTTATGTAGTCCATCTCATTGTGAAATAGCTGCTGAAAAAGAAATACATAATTTACACTCCTGCACCTGTAGATGAAATTGATCATTTCAGCACAAATTCTATCTTACTTAAAACCCAAAATATTTTTTTCCTTTATCAACATACTTATTACTTTATTTCCTGCAAAGTAGCTCCATTTTATGTAGTGATTAAAATACTAGATTAGGAGGCAGTTCAGTTCATCTTTGGCTAATGTATATTGTCTCTAGATCTGTTCTGCAAGTAACCAGTAATTATCTCTCATTAGTCTTACACTGTACTTTATTTTATCATTGATATGGTTCTGACCCTATTACTTATTTCCTTCCATATAAATGTTTATAGATTGGATAGGAATATGAACATATTCTTTTTAGAGGAATAATTTGGCATTATCATTCTACAAACAACACTAAGTAATACTTACTATCTCCGGAGACAAAAAAGAGTAAAAGATAGCAGAGTCGGGCATTTAGCTCAGTGGCACTGTACCTGACTCACAAGCACAAGGTCCTGAGTTTATTGACCGGTACCAAAAACTAACAACAAAATGAAAAAGATAGGAATACTCCAGATCTACTACCCAGCACCATGTAGTCTATTCTAAGAATTCTCATACTGTGATTTCTTCCACGTTTGCCAATTATAATAAGTATGATAAATAGTGAGTGTTTTAAAAAGCACAATAGTAGTAGTGGTGGTGGTGGTGGTGGTGGTGATAGTGGTAGTAGTAGTAATGATACACAAAAGCTGTAGTTGTAAAATGTATTAGAGAAAAGCTGTAGTGGTAAAATGTACTATGTAGAACCAGAGAGGTATCTAGCCTAGGTCTGAATTGACTGCCAATTATCAGCTATGTAACCATGGACACATTCAATGATTTTCTCATGACTGAGTTTTTCCATTTGTAAAATGATTATAAAAATGGACTCAACCTCGCTGCATTGTCATGAGGGTCAACGAAATCAAGGTAAAGTGCTTAAGAACACACCTAGTGTATACTAATGCTATGCATTGGAAGCTGTCATTATAGCTCACATTTATTGTGTGCTTAATATGTTCCTAAGATCTTCACATGGTTATGTCATTGCACTCTGAGTATAGCTATGAAATGTATTCTGATTTTACTTTCACTGTACAGAAAGAGAAACAGGAGACAGAGTGACCAAATTATTTCTTCATGGTGGTACAGGTAATGATTGTTGGAACCCAGGTTTTCATACAGATGATGATTTGGAGACCACTCACTTAACTGCCATAGTTTGTGCTCCCGATGCAGGATGTCAGGGACAAGTGGAGCCATAAAACTGAATTGGCTTTTACATGAGAAAAGAACCTACTCGTAGGAACTCAGTACATATCTGGTAGAATTTTATATTCAATGCTCTATTGAACATTAAACTATGAGTGCAGAAACACTACAAGTTCTGGAAGTTGATTATGATAACTCAGTAAAACAAGTGAAGATTCTGGAGATGTTAACCACATTTGTTAGCTAGCAAAATGTTTAAAATACAATTTATGTGTTCATAGTTTTTAGAGTCAAGGACCCAGACACTGTTTAGTCAAAGAATCTTGAACAATCTGAGCAAAGTTATAGACATTCAGAAGACATACATATATGTACAGTTATGAATACAATTTTAGGTATTTGTGAGCTCATCCATATGCCGCAGTTGAAGAAATCCTGACTAATCCAGACATGGTGGCACACGCTGTCATCCCAGCCCTCTGGGGGGCTGTGACAGGCATTTTGCAAATATAACCCTAGCCTGAATAACTTAGGGACTTAGTGAGACCATGTCATAAAAAAAGAAGGCAGGAGGCTGAAAATGTAGTTCAGCGGCAAGGACCTGGGTTCAATCCTTGGTGCCAAAACAAACAAATGTACTTGATTATTACACGAATAAAAATATTATCTAGCACCTTTGCTGTACTTATCCAAAACCTCAATGTCTCAACACAGACATTAAAAATGTATCTGCGTGCAAATTTGTTAGACTCGTGTTTCAGATCTTAGGCCTGAATAGGTGGTTTAAACATTTACTACTTTCAAAAACAAACAAAAATAAAAATCTCTCATTTTCCTAAACCATAGCCACATCTTACAACTTGCACAATTCTGAAGACAAAATATGCTCACTTGGTGACACTGTTTCTGTTTTCATAAATTATTGTTTTACAGAGTAATTGAGGGAAGCAACTTATTTTCTATGATTTTGGAAAAACTAGCAAGGCTCCCTGCTCCCAATTGGGTTTATTTTGGGAACTCAGTACTCTCTAAAGAAGTGCACTACATTATCCTGCATATTACTGTCCTCAGGGCCTGCTGCCTTCTGATGCACATCCTTATTTCATTTTAACAACAAGTAAGATTTTGTAAATTCCAAAGGGTCTCAGGATCATAGCATTTCAGAAATGCAGCATGGTGCATCTCTTCTCTGTAATAGGCAAGGTCTTTCAAATATTCTAAACAAAGTATATCACCTTGCCTTGGACATTTTAAGAAGGTAGATGAATTTCTCCTAGGAAATCAGTGATTTGTCATATTTTGCCGAAAATATATTTATCCAATACAAGGCCATATCCCACAATTCCAGTTATTCTGGGTGAGAATGAAGATCTAAGGACTGTGAGAATATTTTCTTTGTAAAAATTAATTTAGGTCTAACTTGTTCATGGTTTATCACTGCCTAAATCTAAAATTTTGCCTACCAGAACATGAATGTTTATCATATATATGTAATATATATATATATATATATATATTTGTACTGTAGTGATATAATAAGAATTATAGATTTTCTCTTTCCTATCAAATAACTGCTAAAATCCTTGGGATCGCTAGAGTGCTTTTTGCCAATGAGGTGATTGGTGGTTGGAGCCTGCCCAAGGGCTTCAGAACTGGAACTGGATATCCGAAAGAGCAAGGCATTGATTAGGGACCTGGGACTTTTGGACATATATGACACAAAGAGAAGGGGAAGGGAGTGAAAGTTGAGTTCATTACCAATGGGCAATGATCTAATTATTTATGCCAGTGTAATAAGGCCTCCATCAAATCCCAGAGAGACTGGGGTCATACTGTTTCCAAAAGTTGAACACTTGGGGGTGCCTAGAGGGTAGTGTGCCAGAAATGTCCCCCTCTCTTCCCTCAAAACCCACCATCTTCTCAATCTGCTATTCATCTTTATCTTTTACAATAGCTTTTGTAATATACTAATTCATGTGAGAAAGAGTGTCTCTGAGTTCTGGGGCTACCTTAGCAAAATAACTGAATCCAGGGTATGGGGATATTTATAGCCTTTCAATCAGAAATATAGGTACCAAACTACTACTTCCCATTGGCATGTGAAGTGGCAATCAATCATATGGAGTTGAGTCCTGCACTAGTGAAATCTGATAGTCTTCCCAAGTAGATGGTATCAGAATCTAATTATATAGGACACCCATTGGGTATCAAGGGGAAAATTGCTTGGTACATGAGAGGAAATTTCCACATAGGTGGCTACAGAAGTATTCTGTTCTGTGATGAGTGAATGAGAGTAGGAAAAACACTTTAGTTTTCTTTTGTCTCTATGACTTATTTATTTTTCAGTGGAGTATTTGCATTCATGAAAATAAAATATAAAGATTTATCTTTCATTTTTCCTACATGTTTATTATGAAAATTGGGAATGTAAATGTGAATTATTTATTTTTTTATTTTTTGGTACTAGGGATAAAACTTGGGACCTTGTGCTCACAAGGCAGGCAGGGGAATCACTGAGCTAAATCCCCGGCCCATGAATTATTTATTTGTAACTAAAATTATTGTGCTCCCTTTAAATGTAAGGCAAAATAACTTCTTTGAATCTGACCACCAAAAAATGACACATTCACAGGAAATGATGACTATAGAAGGGAAAAATGTACTAACTTTAAGAGTTATATAGAAACAATGAGGTGACAGATCACACTTACTTAAATTTATATGAGTGACAATTTTGGGTTGACTCACATGAACTGTTTTAGAGCTTATGTGTCATGGCATTCGCACATGAAGGCAAATTCATTAATGTACATGCACACACACACACACGACTGCAGTTTGCCCTTCTACAGAAACAAAATAGTAACTATCACAGCTTTTTCTCTTATGCATGGATGTAAAATACCCTAAATAGATTTTGTTATCACTTCACATGTTTTTCTTAAAAATGCCATTAACTTAAAAAACAAACTTTGGATTCTACATTATGCCTGTTATAAGATTAAATTTATGAGGAAATGCATAAGATTATTAGTTATTTGTCACTGTACACTCTTGTTCAAGAGATGGTATTTATTTTAAAGGAAGCATGTTAAATTGGGAGCTCTGCAATATTTGTTTTTTCTATGAAGTAACTGGCCAAATACCAAGACTGACACAGAATTCTTAAGTTTTAGTATTGATTTAAATAAAAGATTATCATTTTAAAAATAATTTATAATTAAAAATAAGGAAGAATCATCAATTTGAATAAATTGAGTCACATGTCATCTAGTGTAACTATGACTTTCTAAAAATAATCAAATGCTAAAATTTTTGGAAATATCAACTAGATGGATCAGTTGTACAGTTAGTGATATTTATTCTATGTTGGTTATCATTGTATTTATTAAAGGGGTAGGCATGCAACAACAATGAAGGCAAAAAGTGGCTTCTCTTTTAAATGACAGCAGCTCTCAAATGAAAGTGTTTTCATGTCCCTTCAATTTACCAATGGAAAACATTGCATAAGTTTATTTATATGCACAATAATATATAATTATGCTATTTTGTACACTAAACTTTATGGTCCTTTGAAGACTACATTTTAGCTAAAATTTTTTAGTAATCTTAGGGCAAATTGGATAATCAATTGTTTTAGATTTGACAATTTGTAAAAAGTGAAAATGAATTGTGTTGACCAGCAGTCCCTTGGGTTTGACACCATAGGGTGAAATCCCACTCTAGCATTTATAACTCATACAGCTGCTATGGTTTGGATCTAGAATGTGCCCCAAGAGCCTTATGTGTTCAGAAGTGGGGCTTTTGGAGGTGGCTGGATCATGGCAGCACAATAGTGGACTTTTTGGTAGAAGGTAAGTCCTGATTGCAGGTGGGTCACTGGGGGTGTGACTTGGAAGTCTTATCTCATTCCCTGGCATCCTCCTTTCTTTTCTGCCTTCTGGCCACTGTGATCGGAGCAGCTTTACTCCACAATAGGCCTTTCACCATGCCATTTCTCCATTGGAATTGGCCAATCATGAACTGAAACTTTTGATGCTGTGAACCAAAATAAACCTCTCCTCATTTAAGTTGCGGGTGTTGGGTATTTCGTTCCAGCAATGAGGAAAGTGAGTGACTAAGATGGATTTTGGTACAGAAGTAGGGTCATTCCTGTGACCATATTTGGTCATGTGGTGCAGAAGTCTTTGTGACTAGTTTGTGGGATGAGTTTGGAAAAGTCTGGAGATGCCAACTAGGAAACACTTAGAATGATACAAATGGAGCTTGATAGAATATTCTCATCAGAGTTTAAAAGACCAGAATGCTGATTGAAATGCAGATGGTGAAGGCCAGTTTCAGGAGGTTTCTGTTGAGAAGGACTCCACTGGCATTTGAACATGAGATTATATGTATTGTGCTCTGGAAGGTAATTTGTCATGGTTTTGTGCATGTCCTGAGACTCTGTGAGACACTGAGATTATGAGTAATGGAATAATTTATGTGCTGGAGGAAATTTCAAAGCAGCCCAATGTCCAGACATAGGTACTTTTGTCAACTTTTAGTGAGATCTGAACTGAGAAAGAAGAACAAAAATCCCTCCAAAAAGTTGTCAATTTTACCAGAAAGGATATGCCTACAAAGTTGAAAGAAAGGAGAACTAAAAAAAATTACATTAAAAAGAAGCAAAATACTTTGCATCAAAATAATATGAAAGATAATTTGAAGGCATATCAGAAATTCCCAAGACCCTGACCATCACAGGTTCAAAGGCACAAAAGTGAAAAATTTTGCTTTGAGAAGAGAGCCCCAGGGTACCTTGCTGGAGAATGGCTTCCTAGAAAATTAGTTCCTTTGAAATTGGTTCACAGTGCTCAGCCATCCAGGCACTTAGAGGCCTCTGCATCACTGATCCAAAGGGGCCTATTAATGTATAAGTTGGTGGCTTTGATATGATCCACATGGTACTGGTTTAACAGACATACAGAATACAAGAATGTTGGGATCGGGAAAGTTTCACTCAAATTTCAGGTTTGGAAGGCCAGGGAAGAGTGTCTCTAAAAAAATCAATTAATGAAGATGTAAGAGCGAAGTGGAAAGTGAGGTGATCCCAGATTGTTAGAAAAGCCAGGAATGTGGGAAATCTGAGGAAAGCTGTGGGCAGTGGGAAGAGTTAACCCAAGAGAGTGGCTAAGAAGGTGACAACCACCAATGCTGTAGGAGCAGGGCTGCCCAAGCCCTTGGGAATTCACCTATTGCTCTAATTTTCCCAGTGTGCTATACATGGAGTTATAGGTTTTAATATTTGCCCTGCTGGAGTTTGGTCTTGCTTTGGTCCAATTCTCCTTTCTTTTCTCTGATTCCTTCCTTCTTTAGTGGAACTGTCTGCTCTGTGCCATTGTATGTTGGAAGAGTTTAACTTACTTTTTGATTTTTACAGTAACTTATAACTAAGAATTTGCCTTGAATCTTAGAGGAGACTTCAGACAGACTTTTCATCAGTGCTGGAACTGTTAAAACTTTAACAACTCTTAAAGATAAATTAAATACATTTTGCATGAGATGGACTTGAGATTTTGGGACCTGGGGAAGAATGTTATGATTTGGATCTAGAATGTTCCCCCAAGAGCCTCATGTGTTCAGACTATGGCTTCTGGAAGGTAATTCAATCACTGTGGTACTATAATTGATTTGCTGTTTGGAAGCTGGGCCTGGTTGAAGGTGGGTCACTAGGGGTGTAACATGGAGGGATCTACCTCCCTGGTTTCTCCCTTCTCTTCCTTCTCTTTCTGGTTTCTTGATACCATAACAGGAGTATCTTCTCTCCATGGAAACCCCTTCCACCATGCTGCTTCTATATTTGAGCCTGGCCAATCATGGGCTGAAACTTTTGAAACTGTGAGCCAAATAACCCTCTCCTCCTCTTAAGTTGAGAGTGTCAGGTATTGGGTCCCAATAATGAGGAAAGTTATTAAGGCAATTACTTTGGGCAAGTTAACATCTCAGAGTCTATTTCTGAATATGTACATCTGAAGTGGTAACAACATGTATCCAATAAATTTGTGATAAGATATAAATGAGAGACTAAAAAGATCAAGAAGAGTAGTTGTCACATAGTAAATATTTAGTAAATTTGGTCATTGTTGTCAAATATGTCAACATTGGGACTGTCTTTTTCCATTGAAGGACAGCCAGTAATCTGCTGGTCTGTGCTAAACATTATAATTTATTTAACCTTACTAATGTGTAATAAAATTTTGATCAATAATGTATTTGATCTCATTGTTTTCAATGGAACTAATATAGCAGTATAGATTAAGGGCACAAACTCTGGAACCTGATTCTCTAGATAAGCCATAGCTCTGCTAATTACTAACTCTGTGACCTGGGATAAATTACCAGCTCAGGTGTCTCAGTTTTTTCAACACTACCATCTATCATCTTCAGTCTTTACAGAGATTAGAAATGTTACTGTTTGAATAACCTTAGTGTACTGTCTGACATTTAGTAAGTGTAACTTAAGTGTTCAATAAATAAATACAAAGAAATTCATTATTTCTAGGTCTTTTTATATTAAGTATCTTTATGGTTACCATATATTCAATACATTTATTCAAGTGCATATTGCCAGTGCATAAACAAGAATAGGAACATATTGCACTGCTAGCCCAAATCATATGCTCTTGTGAATACCAGAGGAATTATGAGGTTCAAATATAGAATCAGAAGGACTAACCTGGTTCTATTGACTGCTTGGCTTGGCACTGACATCACATAGGATTCTTTAAGACTATATTCACCATAAGGAAGCCCATTATGTTCCTGTGGCTCAAAGAGTAGAATTACTTATTTATATAAGAAATTAAGGAAATAAGGGGGAAAGAGTTTATTTTCTTTCTTTCAATGTACCCTCATCAAAAAGACTAAACTTTCAAATAATCAGCAAATATTGGCTAAGAAGGTATTCAGACTGAGAGAACTGCATCTTCAGAATAGCTTTTTTTCTAAAAATGTATGTCTCAGGCTACAGAGACCTTAATGCTGACAATTTTGACTCAGTATGTTTTAGTGGCTTTTAATTCCCTTACTTAAAAAAGAAATCTTAGATATTTTATAATTTATTGTTTTTATTTTCTTGGTAGGCTATGTAACTTCTGGCCTCATATTATTTGCATTACCCTTCATTTAATTCTCCATATAAAATATTCTCAATTAAAATCATAGTTAAATAAAAGAAAATGAGTAATATTTTTTATTTTAGAAAAATAACTATATATGCATATATATTTTATATTTATGTTACAGTATTTAAGAAAAATTGTATGTATTTTATAATTCATGATTGTCTAATATATCTCAATGCAATGAACTAGTCTTCTATGATCTTTCTAAGATTTTATTTTTGTGTTACTCCAAACCCCTAAAAAACTCTTTAAACCTCAGTAAGTTTTCAAGCATCATTAATTTTATGAAAAACAAATTGCTAAGTGAGCATTAAAGTTACTTTTGGCTGAAAATAATATCCGAAGTTCTACTGACATTGACCTGACTTTAAAAAATGAAACAGTTCCTTTAGAGGGTTTCTTCTGGTTGTCTACCTCATGTACTTGTTCAAGTACTTTTAAATGAAAAAACTGATCAAGTTATTTCAATTATAGGTGAACATTATGAAAAGAATTTTCCAATAAAATTGAAAAGTTTAATGAAAGATTATTAAATACATTTGAAAGTGGTGGAAAATGTACATTTTCATACACATATATAATTGATGTAAATAATGCAATCCAGTGAATAATTCATTGTGTGAATATTTACTGAACACAAAATATGTGATGACTATGATATGTTTTGAAAATAAACAGTACCATTTGTTCTCAAGAAAAATCAAAGCTTGATATTAATTCCTGCCAGTAATTCTCTATTGAAATAAAATGGGGGAAAGTTGCTTCAAATTTTTCCCAACTATTTCAAAGTTAAAGAACTTTTTATAAAGCGTCCTTTTTGCCTTGTTCATTAAAATGAGGTTGAACCATCCAAATAATAATGTGTTCAGAACTTCTAAAACATGTCCTGTAAAATGTATCCGTGTACTTTGCTCCTGCGTGGGTTTTCTGCTCCTCTTTGCTATAATATTTAGGCTGCATGAGGTCAGGGATATTTGCTGTGTTTATAAATATATTTTATTTTTGAATGCTAGCTGGTACATAAATGACAGTCCAACAAATGAGTGATTAAATGAAACACTCTTTGTGTTTTTATCTATTCAGCTTCATGCTTTTCTGGATCACCTTTCTCTTATTATTGTTGTTTGTTTTATTTGTCTTATTAGTGATGAAGTTTAATGACTGGGAGCACCTTTGTAGAGCCAGGCCTGCAGAACTGGAATTGCAATCTTGTTACTGACTGGCTGTGAGAAAAATTACAGTTACTGTGGGAAAAATCTATTATGCTTTCTGTATTGTTTTCTTATCTAAAAAAAAAGGGGGCTAATAATGGTATAAATTCTGGGAGTATGTTGTTAGAATTAAACAGATAACATATGCAAATATATTTTAAAAATAATCACCAGCATATTGTGTACACCCAATACCTGCAACTATTATTATTCTAGCCTAACATTAGATAAGTGAATTAATAATATGAGAATTAACTTAAATTCACTTTTATTTGTTATATACCTTATCATTTTCTGTTCTTAGAACAATATCTTAAAGTACATGAACTTACCTTGAGCTTTTTAAATTAAGAATGACTTTGGTATTTTAAAGTTTTGAATCAAAATATGCATAAAGCATCTGCTTACCAGATTTGAATTGAGCAGATTCCATGATGAGGTAGAGGAGAAAATATGATGCAGAAGTTGAAAGGAACTAGATTATGAAAACATAGTTGACACTTGATTACCATAAATCTCAGGAAGGTACAATGAATGGATAACATATTTATGAAGGGATTTAAAAAATTTATTGTACCTTTTTATAATAAATAGATCAATGGCAAAGTTTTTGGCTGTTAGTGAAGAGCTGATGGGTAAAATCAAGAAATTTTGTGAAGACAGCTTTCCCTCTTTCTGATATGGTTTGGACAGCAAAGCTTCACCAATTTGGAAACCTTTACAGGCTGCAACTGATACACAAAAATATTTATTAAAACAAAAGCTAATGTCTTAATGATCCCAAAGCAAAAAACATTTAAGTTTCATCAAAAAATAAATTTTAGCTTTGGAAAAATCAATATCCACTGCCACAAATATTCTAAGATGGCAAAATGTCAGGTGTGAATGGGAAGGAATAATGGATATAAAATATTTCTTAAGAAGAAAAAGAGCTTAACCCCATAACTGGCTTATGAGGAGAATTAGAATGAAAACAGTAATATTCCTAATGTAAATTGCAAGACGATGAAATATTTGGAGGAGTCATTAAACTAGTTTCATCTTAGGAACATTTATTTTTTTTTGTTTCCTTATGATGTATAAGGAATGATTGGAAAATGAGATCTGTTTAATTAAAATTTTATTATAGGAAAAGATACATTTTAATCTTTCCTCAGAATACTGCCATCAGTTCAAACTCACATATCCCATCCTACTTGGCACTTTCCAAAGAAGATCTGGAAGTCCTCATTTGTGACTTATTGTGCTGTTGTATTCTGAATCTATTCAAAATGTTCACTTTTCATGGTTATTTGGACTTTGCAAAGACCAAGAAGTTTCATGGTTCTATATTCAGTGGGTAAAGTGGGTGGGACATTCCACAGTTTTATTTGACATAAACTGCTGTAAATATTTTGAATCAATTCAGGACATCAAGGCACAATGAAAAAAACTATTAAGAAGGAGAACTTCCAGAGCTGCTTCAGAAAGGGGCAAGAACAATAGGATAAATTGTGTTCAAAGCTAGGGGGAGTATTTAAGAGGGAAAATTGGGAAAGTTTACTTTAATAAATATTTTATTAATTATACATTCACCGTATGTTGTGACCATATCTCAAGTAGTATTGGGAGGTTTTTAACTGGCATAGTACATTAATGTGTTATTATATTTAGCATCCCTAAAGAGAAGCTTTGTTTTTTACTAACTAGAAGCTTTTTAAAATTGGACATATTGCCAGAACTAACAAAAAATTTAAATCTATGCAACTAATTTTAGTGCCAGAATCTTCCTTCATTTAGTAATTGTCTCTGAGTCAACACCATATATTTTCTTCTATAAGTCAGTTTTACTGAGGCTTAACATTTGACACTACTAAATTAAAGTGATACATGAGTCACTTCAAAATGGAAAAAGCCAATCTCTGAACTCTATTTTCAATAAGTAGAGCTTATAACCCCTTAGCAAAATGAAGAAGCTTTTTTTGTTTTATTGGCTTTTGACAAAGTTGAACATACAAATGTGAATTTGCTGATGCAGCAGAATTTTTCAGTTTAGTAGTTCTAGCATATTAGCTGGCACTTGCTAAAATAAACACACAAGATCTAGCATTCTGTTTTGAAATTAAATATGCCCTGTAACTTTCAGTGAAATGCTAAGAGATATATTAGTAAGTGCAGATGTTCTTTCAGAAAAATTTTATCTAGCTAAGTGGCTATGTAGTAGTTCTATGCTCTCATGATTCCTTCTTATGAAGATATCTCTTGTATAAACAGACACTAATTTTTTCCTACCTAAGTCATTCAATATCACTATAACTTGATATGCACATCCACAGAAAGAATTTGGTTAGGAGAGCTAAATCTTGTTGAGTAGGTATTCAAATAATGTTTACAAGAAAGATATTTTATTTTTGTACTATGATGTTAAGGGGAAGAGTAACAAACAAAATTCTTTGCACAGTGCAGTGATTTTAAATGTGGCATCAATTTTTAAATGCTTTTCCAACAAAAAAGAACATCTGAGTACTCACATCTTTGAATATGGATGAATTTGTGGCAGCTTCATCCAATGGAATGTAGATGAAGGGATGCTTCTAGACTTCTGAGACCACACTGGAAAAAGCTGCGCTTCTGAGAACTATATAAACATTTAAACTATTCTGAGACTTCTCTGAGAATCTACATAAAGGCAGTCTTTTGGCAGTTCCAGCTTACCCCTGCCCTCCACACAAGCAGGTGAGTGGAGAATCTGTCTTGGGAATGGATCCTCTATCCAAGTTGTTCCAGTTCTCTGCTATTTGTGTCCTTATCTCTAGCTGAGGACCTAGACCCAGTGGAACACACATACAAAAGTAGATCCCATGTCCTTTCTGAATTTCTAAATAAAGAAACTCTTACACATATAAAATGGCTGCCTGACATGTTGATGGTGGGCTGTAGCTAGGGCACATCAGCTTTTAGGAGATGAACACTGCATATTCATGAATTTTCAGGTATTTCATAAGAGCCATTTAAAAACACAATTAATTAATATATTAATTAAAATTATATTAAAATCAAAGCTATTACATAACTGTATCCTAAATATTTTACTACTTCGAAAGTAGGGATTATTCCCTGAAAATACTATTTTCCATAATTCTTACCAAATTTGTGATCTTGCTATTTAAGTAGTTAACTTAGTCTACTTTTATTGTTATAAGCAATTAATTATTGCTATTAAAATAATTCCTTATTGTGAGTAAACAATTATGTGATGCATGATAATTTTTCAATGGATCATCAGTAAACTATGTACTTCTGAGATGAGAAAGTTTCAGATATGGAGAGAAGTTTTAAGAGGTAGCAAATAGAAAAGAACGATTGTTTTTCTTCTGAAGATTGAAAATTAACTGATACCTTGTTGAATCAGTAATGTACACTAGTATTTAGTTATTGCTTGAAAGAGCACATGCAAATTATTTTGATAAATGTTCTTCAATCTGTACATTAGTTCCATCCATTTACAAATCCACATAACTCTTGTAAATGGCCTCATAACCCTCATGAAAAAATACTTTGCCAAACTAAAGCCCATGTGAAATCTAATTTTACCTAAGCTTCTTATGAAATTAATTTTAATGCCTAATCATACAGTCTTCATGCTGACAAAATCCATACTGAAGTTAATGAGACAGGTGTCTCCAAGGAATATCTGAGATTTTCATTCTACTCAAAACGGTAGTAGTTTAAAGCTCTGAGATTTAATAATTTCCCCTTCACCAATCCTTATAAGAAAATTACATAAGTTACATGAAAGTTCACTCTGTGTGTTGTACATTCTACGAGTTTTGACAAGTATATAATGACTTTTGTCCACAACTATAGTAACACACAGAGTAATTTCCCTGTCCTAAAAATATTCTGAACTGTACGTATTTATCTATCTCTTCCTGCTAGCCTTTGGCAACCATTCATCTTTTTTATGGTATCCACACTTTCACCTTTTATAGAATGTCATATAGTTAGAATCATATATTATGTAGCCCTTTAAAATTCACTTGTTTCATTTATTAATATCATTATAAGTTCCATCCATGTAATTTTATAACTGAACAGCTCATTTCATTTAACAATGAATAAGATTCCACTATCTGGATATACCAGATTTTTTCAAATCACGTAGAAAAGACATCTTGTTTTTGTCCAAGTTTTAGCAATTAAAATAAAAGGTGTTATAAAAACATTGCAAAAATTTTTGTGTGGACATAAGTTTTCAACTGCTTTTGGCAAATACTAAAGACTGTGATTGCTTTCTGTATCATATGAAGAAATTGCCATACTGCCCAACAGTGTTTACCACTGGTGCAATCCCATTAGCAATGAATGAGTATTTCTATTGCTAGAAAGGGTTTTTGACTAAATATGTTTGGCTTAGGTGGACTAATAAGGACTAGATTTTCCCATAATTTCCACCTGAACAAATAAAATCGAATAAACATAAGAAATAATGATTTTATAATATTGGACATAAGGTAACATAGATTCTCACCTGGTAGAATGGATATTAATTAGGTAGACCCATCAAAGAGATTTGCCTAGTAAGGAAAAAGAGACCTCAAAAAGTGCTGTTCTGGCATTTGTCTAAAAAGATTAGAAGAACTACCCTGTTCAACTAACTCAATAACATTCCATAACAAAGATTGAATATTTATGGAAAAAAATAACCAAACATATCCAGCACTTAACGTGGTAAAATTCACAAACAATGGCATCCATTAAATCTGAGCAGTCATGTAAAGAAGGAATTCATAATAAGGAGGAAAAAATAATCAATTAAAACTTACAAAGAAATGAAACAGAAGTTATAATAGTAGATACACATTAACTGGTTATTATAATAGTATTCCATATTGTTAAAAACTTAGGGGAAAGATTATACCTATTAAATTAACAGAAGATATGTTCTAAAATAAGACACAAACTGAATTTCTAGAGATAAGAAAAACACAATGTCTGTGATGAAATGAACAAGGAATGGAAATATGATATTGAACACTAGAAAAGAAACACTGGCCTACATTTACAAAAATAAATAAATGTTCAACTGAAAACCTTGTCTACACAAAATCCAGATTAGATAGTTCCATAGTTTAATTCTGTCATTTAGGTAAGAAGTAACACTAATGCTATGTAAGCTCCTCCTGAAAACTGAAAGAGGGACAACTGTTCCCTCCAGTTTTAATCAGTATCACATTACACCTATCTCAGATGACAAAGATATTATAGGATATTTACATTCCAATATCCTACATAAACATAGATGCAAAAATTAAGATCAGAATTTTTAATAAATAGAATTTTCTTAGTTACTTTTCTATCGTTGCTGAATACCTGACATCCAAAGTTAAGTAAGATGTTCCATGAGAAAGAGCACTTAAAGAAAATCATGACCACCCTACCAGCATTCCAGAAAATATTCAATACTAGACAGACTCAGTGATGCAAACATCATTAAAGAGCCCCAAAGGGGGGAAAACATGTTTAAATGGGAGTGTGGTTAAACAAAACAGATAAAAGACAGAAGTTACAAACAGAAAAATAATGCACTGACAAAATTCAACAAATAATTTTCAGTAATAACTCTCAAGGTAAATGGACTTATCTACCCAGTCAAAAGACACACACACTGACAGACTGGATCAAAAAAATAAAACCAAACCATATGTTGCATGTAGAAGCCACTCTTCTTCCAGAAAGAAACACAAGGAGCCAAAGGCTAAGGATGGAAAAAGACACCCTATAGGAGTATGAAAGCCAGTAGGAGTGGCTGTATCTTGTTTTCAGATAGAGTGGATTTTAAGGCAAACTGATGAGAAGAGACAAAAGAGGTCACTACATGCTGTTAAAAGGAACAATGAAGCAAGAAGAGACTGTAGTTTTAAATATGTATGCACCAAACCTAATGTTCCCAATTTCTTAAAACTAAGGGGAAAAAAGGTCAGACAAACATTAACATAATCACATTGGGGGAATACAATATCCAATTCTCATAAATAGGCTGACTAGACAAAAAAGTCAATAAAAATATATTACAGTCCAACTATTAAACAAATAGGCTTAACAGTTATATCCATATGGTTTCATTCAACATCAGAATGCACATTTTTTAGCAGCACCTGAGACTCTTCCAAAATAAGCCCTATATTAGCTACAAAACATGCTTAAATAAATACAAAAGAATTCACGTAATCGTCTGCATATTATCAGATCATAGTGGGAGCAAAATAGAAATCAATGGTCCAAGAAACCACAAAAAATATCCAAAGCCATGAAAATTTACACAATACTCTCTTGAATAATAGTGGGTCATAGATGAAATAAAGGAAGACAGTTAAAAAGTTCCTAGAATCAAGTAACATAGCACAGTGTCCCAAAGCCTATGGGACACAATGAAAGCTGTTCTAAAATGGAAATTTATAGCTGTTAATGCACACGATAGAAAAATAGAGCAAGCCCAAATAAATAACATAATGTGTATATCAAGGTCCTAGAGAGATAAGAATAATATAAATCCAAAACTGTAGAAGGAAAGAAATTATAAATATCACAGAGAAATTAATGAAATTAAATTAAAAAGTACAACACACCAACAAATCAAAGAATTGGTTATTTGAAAGCATAAAGCCAATTGGCAAAAATGAAAGATTTATATTAATGCAACTAGAAATAAAAATAAGGCAAATCACACTGGACACAAGCGAAATCCCGAGTATTGTAAGAATGCACTTCAAAAACTTATGTTTCAAAAAGTGGTGCTGGGGTTTTAGCTCAGTGGTTCTGCCACCTGCCTTGCAAGCGCAAGGACCTGAGTTCAATCCCCTGTACCAAAAAAAAAAAAAAAAAAAGTGGAGAATCTAGAAGAAATGAATAAATGTCTAGACACATATGGATTACCAAAACTAAATTTAGAAGATATAAAAACCCTGCATAGACCAATAATAGGCAATGAATTCAACATCTGCCAACAAAGAGGAGTCTAAGACTTGATGGAATCGCCACTGAATTTTACAAGAACTTCAGGGAAGAACGAACACCAATATTCCTCAAGCTCTCCCACGAAACTGAAAGCAAACACTGTCAAACAAGACACTTGCAAAAAACAAAAAAGCAGTAAGTCGTTAAAACATCACACATCATGACCAAATAAGCTTCATCCCAGGGATGCAAGAATGGTCCAACACAGGTAAAATCAACAACTCAGTTGAGTTTCAGTCACATAGGAGTAAGAAGTTCTGCTGTGCTATATTGCAGAGAAGAGTGAGTACAGAGAGCGATAATGTATTATTTATTTCAAAAAGATAAAGCACTTTGAAATGATAAAAATATAAAGAAATGACATGAATAAATTGTAAGTGACTGAGAATACTGACATTACCCGTTTAGTGACTTACCTGTTTAACGACTGCTTGGACTCACCACCCACAGCTGGGACTGACGACCTGCATTTGGACTTCCGCGCCAGTGAGGCCTTATGGCAGCTTTTCTGCAGTACAGTACTGTAATTTCTGCTGGTTGTACTGTACAGCATAGTACTGTAGTTTTATGTTCCATTATACATTACTGTACTGCATGTAAGAGTTATGCAGATAAAAGCAAAGTCATCAAGGGCTGGGGATTTAGCTCAGTGGTTCCGCTGCCTGCCTGGCAAGCAGAGGGACCTGAGTTCAATCCCCAGTACCAAAAAAAAAAAAAAAAAAAGGCAAAGTCATCAAATTGCAATTTCCTTTACATGTTTTTTCCTGAATATTTTTATATACTATATACAATTCCTCACTGAGTGACCAATTCATTTGACAACACAGTGGCAAGAACTGAACTCAGTTGTTAAACGAGGTACATTTGTGTCTTATACCAATTAAAATGTTCATTTGTTAAGTAAATTTTCAAAATTTTCCAAATTTATTATTACCCAAAACAAAAACTTAAAAATTATTTATACTTTCCTTAAGGCAAACAATATATGGTTTAAGATTTCTATGTAGTCTTTTAAAATAGGATTTAAAAAATTTTGTTAATACTTACAGGCCATGTTTAATAAACTCAAACACGGGAGACATTATTCCATAATTTGGTTGTGTTCCTTTTATCATTGTAATTTTCCACACTTTAGTTTACAAAATGGGAGCATAAATTTATGGGAAATTAACTTTGAAAGTGAATAAAATCAAAGATAAAAATGCTTGCCTACCTCTGGTAGACTGTTACCAAACTTTCACATCATTACTATTTATTTTAGGAAAAAATATTAGAAAACTTACAATTAGAGATAATTATAGTTCTTATATTTCAAATGCAAATTAAAACTTTGCAAATCACTTAATTTAACTATCTTTGGTACATTCATATCTCCATCCTGGGGGTGTGTGAATTAGTATCCTATTACTGCTATACTACATTGCCACCACCTTAGTGACTTAAAACAGCACCCACTCACTTTTTACAGCTCTGGAGGTCTCAAGATGTCACCAGAACTGAATTTCTTTTAGAGGACCCAGGAAAGAATGCGCTTTCTTGTCTTTTCCTGTGGTTTGTGACCACTTCCGGCATCTTTGAAGCCAGCAGGATAATCAGTTTTCCAACCACTTTCTCTGCTTTAATCATCACACTACCTTTTTATCTGTAATTTTGTTCCCTAGACTTCTTTCTTATAAAG
Organism: Heterocephalus glaber; assembly: GCF_053883595.1. Classification (NCBI taxonomy): domain Eukaryota; kingdom Metazoa; phylum Chordata; class Mammalia; order Rodentia; family Bathyergidae; genus Heterocephalus; species Heterocephalus glaber. The sequence continues at coordinate 26,258,095 of NW_028258151.1, read as the reverse complement.
AGCTCTGTGATTACATTGGGTTAATCTAGCTAATCCAGGAAAATCTGGCCATTTCAAAATCCATAATTTAATTCCATTTTAAAGTCCTTGTTACTATTTAAGATAACATGTTCACAGTTTCCAAAAATTAGGTTGGGTTCAGGGCGGTTATTCAGTAGGTAAAAATAAACACTTGCTCATATTCACTACAAAATGTTGAACTCCCTGGACAATAAAACAATAGTTTTAATTATGTTTCATATCATAGAATATTCAGCACTGTAAGGATATTGGACATGTATTCATTTCTAAACACAAAACACTGAGGTGCCTCAACATGGTACTTCCCAACTATTAAATCATAGTCTCATGTCTTCCACTCATTCCTTGATCTTATTCACAACTCTTACTGACTACTATATAGGATGCTGTTCATCTGTTTTCTTTTACAAAAGGAAAAGAGAAAAGAACCTTTTCTCACAAGTGGACAAGTAATAGTTTGGAAAGATTTAGAATTACTTTTGGAATAAGTTCTTTTGCAGGTACCTGGATAAGAAACTTATCTTATCACTGATTCTGGCAAAGTAAGTAATATACAAGCAGCTTGAAACAGAAAATAATAACAGCAACGTATTCACTTTCATCTTTCGACCATCCTGTCTATACCACCTCCTGGGAAATTTCTCAGTCCTTCTTTCATTCTTTGAAGTTTGTAATTGCTATGGAAACTGCAAAGAATTTTCTTATCGAAAACAAAAACTATTGAAAATAGTTTATTTCAGTGATTGAAGAAAATGTGGTTTTCAGAAATTTTCAGAGGAATTTCTTTTCATAAACATCTAAAGAAAGATCTACATTAATATATAATATTTATAAAAGATTTTATAGATACTTAGTGCATAGTTTTACTAAGTAGCTACTGCATAAAACAAATAGCACATTTTGAATATTAGATTCTTTGTTAAAAGAAGTGAAATCAATTATTTTCATTTAAAAAATAGAAAATTTTGCATTCCTCTACATTCATAATATTAAAATTCGTGTCATTTATGTGTACTGTGTAATTTCTTCTTCCAGATAACATGTGTACTACAGATATAATCATATAACATCATAAGAACAAAAATATTTCTTTGTTTCTAGTTACATATTGTACATATTTTCTTGAAACCATTACCTTTTAAATTCAAAGAGTTTAAAATAAAGACTGATCTATAAATCAACCATTTCTATATTTTAATGCACAGATTTTGACAGAATTTCTATATGTTACAGAATGGAATGTTTGTAATATTTGTAGTTACTATTAATTTATTATAACATTAAGAATTTAATTTGTTATGTTAATATTTAGAATGCACATGTTTTCCAAAGTACCTAAGGTCTAAGATCAGATTTTCATTCTAACACAATGAGCGAGGTAGTTGGTACAGCCTTTTATAACCTTTAGTCAAGAAAACTAAAGTTCAATTGTTTTTCTTACAAGTTGTAGGTATCAAGAGAAGGCTATCTAACACAGTGGTTAAAAAGAGATCATTGTTATCTATGAGAGATGTGATTAATAGCATTTTTCAGTCTCTAGCGAATCTCTTGGCCTCAGTTTTCTCATCCATAAACTAGAACTGAGGATACTTTCTATCTTTAGCTGCCACTCATTAGTACAAGAAAAATAACCATAGATAGAAAAAACACATTGAGATGTAAAACAAAAAAAATGTTGGTACTATTTCCCACACACATCAAAAAAAAAACCCTTTCAAATTTGTGAATATGTATTTTGGCTTATAAAGTATATATTAAGCATATATACATTAATTTTTAAAATTTTATGAATTGTTAAATAAATCATGACTAAACTAATTAAAATGCATTGCAGCTATATTACATTGCACAACTTCCCACAGGCATTTTTCTTCTTTACTTGCTGATCAACAAGACATCTTAAGACATGGATTCCTGATTAATGATCTTGTTAATAAACTAATCTAAATGCATGCTTCTGGGCATCTCTTAAAGAAAATAAGATTTTGAGAAAGCTAGCAGAAGAGAAACACAGTTTTTTAATAATGCATACATTTGTTCACTCCTATCTCCCTGCCTTTTGCTTGCAATGATATGTTTTGATAGCTGTAAATAGCAGGGATTTGTGGATGAAAGACACTGCCTACCTGAAGGTATTTTACCACTCGATTTGACATACCATTAAATCACCCCAATGGCAAAAATCAGTAAAAACTGCTTAACCTTCAGCTGTGAAATGTAATAATTATATAGTGGTTTTACTAGAGATGATAAACATTTTGCAAAATTGTGATTGCTTTAATAATTTTTAGTGATAACACAGCTCCATTGGAACACATATGGTTGATGTTAAAGTAGATGTTGTGAAGAAACATTTGTCAAAGTGTCACATTTGTCAAAGTATACTTGCCTTATGTTGTGAGTGTTACAAAGAGTCAGACAATTTTCATTTTGTGTTTTGTTTCATAATCTTTAGAGTTTTAACTGATTCTTTGCTCCTTGGAACAGACAATGATAGTTTTCATTACATAAAATCTGGGTAAAGAATAAGACATTTTGTTTATATGAGCTCTACAATTATATCAAAACCGTGTTGTTTTCAGAAAATATATAATAATTACATAATGGTGGCCAGTATGGATACTTAAGATCTTGCATTAGGATAGGATTTTCAGGTGTTGTCCAAAAACCAGTTCATCTCATGAACTCATTTTAACATAAAAAGAATTATTTGTTTGCCATAATCAGTGGTTGTGTCCATTGATTTTTTGGTGGGGAATAAAGTTCTAAAAAAGTTAAGCCATTTTTTTTTTCAGAAACAAAATACATGTTAGTGCCAATGCTATGACTAGATCCACCCTCTTTGTACTCATTATGCAATTAATTCTTACTCACTGTATTAGTTAACTAATGCTGTAGAACAAATTACCGCAAAATTAGTGGCTTAAAACAACGCTCACTTTGGTCTCTGTTTTGGTGGGTCAGCATTCCAGATATAGCTTAGCTGAGCCCTTTGACTCAGAATCTCCCACACTTGCAATCAAGGTATCAGCTGAGGCTTCTGTCTCATCTCAAGTCTTGACTGAGGAATAGTCTACTTCTAAATTCATGTAGCTTATGGTCATAAATCAGCTTTTGTGGACTGTGTGACCAAAGACCTCAGTTTCTTTCTGGCCATTGGGTGGGCACCACTTTCGGTTCTTTGACACATGAACGTCTCCATTCAGCAGCTCAAAATGTGGCACTTTGCTTTGGCAAAGCTGGCATGTAAGATATAAACTTAAGTACTTTAACCTTGCACGTGACATCTTACTACCTTTGTTGTATTCTCTTGGGAAAAGCAAGTTACATATTTTGCCACCACTCAAGGGGAAGGAATAAGCAAGTTCTTGAGTACCAGAAGTTGGAGATAACTGATGATCACATTTAGAACCTGTATAATATTATCTCTTTATTAAAGCTCTGGAAAACGGCACAACTCCCTCACCTAATCTAGAGGCATCATCTTGAATTTTTACTGCCTACATAAATCAACCTTTCAGGAACACAAGGAAAATTAAAAACAAGGCTTCTGATCATTCCCAGTGATATATCCATCCACTGAAATAATATTCTAGACCTTTTCATTATGCCTAATTCAACAACCTTTCCTCCTCCATGAACTTAGGTATCCTCTTCTTTTTAATCAAGTTTTAGCACTCTGCAGTATTTTCACAGAACTGTTTATGGCTATCTCATAGTAAAACAATTACTATGTTGAGTTCTTTCATACAAAGACTTTTAATTTTGTCAGCATTTTACTTACCATGGTTTAATTTTCAATTTATTTGAACATTCTTATTTTTACTAATATTTCTTGTGCTTTAGATTATGATATCTAAAATGATACTATTATATACATTTGCTATAGCGGTCACTATCCATAGGGCTTTCTATAGATAAAGATTCATTGATATTGTTGGCTAAATTGATGAAAAAATAACTCAGAGTACTAAAATTCACTATTGATCTTCTACTCCATCTTCTTCGTTCTTATTCATGTGAAAGACCTTGAAATAAATCTTGCAAACTCAATATGTGAACTTTCTTATTATCACCAATTCTGACTTCTTTCTGTTGCAATAAACTGTATTTCTCACTAGCAAGAATTTTTCTCCTTGTTCCAAATAAAAAGATGTCACTCAGAAGAACTATCCTAAATTTTTGAAGACTTCCATTAAGAAACTATTTTTTTATATATTTAAGTGTTATTTGTGTTGTCATGATTAAATTACTATAAGACAAAACATGTTTTCCTTAAAATAAAATATATTCAGTTACATTTTGCATAAATAAATTTACTATTTGCTAATTCTACATTTATTAGAAAGAAAAAATTTATGCAGAGTGGTTGACATGGAAACAAGAAAAAATAGGAATTTAAACTTAAAGCTTCCCTGGTTACCAGGTTAAAAGATTGTAAGAGTGATGGAAGAAACCAGAATTTATCAGAAAGTAGCACTTTCAATTTCATTGAGTTAGATGCAGTTTAAATATTCAGCAGGCTAAGTAACATCATCCATTCTACACATGGGCAAAAATGATAAAAATATAAAGAATGAAGAAAACTAAACATATTGAAAGGTAAAGAATTTGTTGCTTGGGGCCAGGGATTTAGCTCAGTGGTTGCAGCGCCTGCTGTGCAAGCACAAGGTCCCCAGCTAGATCCCTGGTACCAAATACAAAGGAAAACAAAACAAAAAAACAACAAAGACAAGAATCTGTTTCTCAATGACAATCCCTGGAGATAAATATTTTAAGACTTTCCTTAAATATTGAAATTCTTAATTTGCAGGTTAGAATCCAAAGAGTGACTGGAAGAATTTAGGACAACTTTCTCCAAAAATTTGATATCAATTATTCAGTGTATCTACATAAAATTATTTTATGTCAGCTGAGTTCCTTTAATTTATTAACTTATGATGTGAACTAATGAAACCTTAAAATCATCCCTGGCATATAAACAAAATTGTTAAAACTTTTATATTACATTCTAAAATCCCACCCTACCTTTCCACCTATTCATCAGACAGGTGATACACTCCGATTTAACCAGCATTCAAAGAGGGAAGAATTAAAATATGAATCATGTATATCATAAACCTTGCCTTTAAAATCTTTGTTCAACTTTTTCAGTGCTTTCTGTGGCAACAGAAAATAATAAGCAGTGAAACTAGGACTTTATTTGGGATACTGAGAGCTCAAACAATAGTACCCTAGGACCCAAACAGGAATTCTGACTTGGGCATTGCACATCAGGGGTTCCTGCTTTTTCAAATAACTTCCCTATCATTTGCTAAGTCCTCCTCCCCAGCCTGAGATGAGACGGAGTTGATGCTGATATTTAAGCTACATGATTCAATGCCAGAGCACAAGTATGAGAGCCTCAGTCAATAGTATTTCACCCCTTGAACAGTCTCCCCAACTTGCTAAATCCCCATCCCCACATGTGCAGTTGCCTAGATTCTCTAACAACCTCCAGGTCCAGAACTTGGAAAATGAATCATTTCCTCTGACTTATTTTGTATTTGTGTGTTTGTGTGAGACTGCACAAAATCAGGGTGTCAGAAGTTGCATTAATGCTGATTTTAGGAGAGTTTAATTTATGCTAGACACAAGACAAGTTCATCACCCTAGGCCACAAACTACCCAGTGCATTTTAGGTTTGAATTGTATGAGTAAGCCTAGGAATCCTCCCTTGATGGTCAGTCCATTCTCATCTGTCCATGCTGCAATCACCTTACTACCTTGATCTACATTCTGCAAGGGTGACAGGAATAGCTGGATGAAGACATCACTCTCTGTGCCTCTGCCATTGGGCAGAAGAGAGGTATCACATTCCTGAGGACTCTAGAATGTGTGCTGGACATTCACCTAGTGACAGCTGTGCTATTAAACATGGAAGATTTTAAGGAGATCTCAATGGTGTTCTCTCTTTACCTCCAACTCAAACATCATCTCCTGAGGACTCCATTTTAGGTCAAACCATATGAGCGAGGAATATTTACAAAAATATTACTGCTCATTTTGCTCTGCTCTTAGCCTTCCACCTTTCTTTTCCCCAGAGGGTGGTGTGTATAGAAGACTGAAAAATCTAGAACGCAGTGTTTAAAACCCAAAATATTCCACAAATATATAGGTACAGTATGTGATAGATTTCTTTTTAAATTTGCAACAGCTGAATTTAGCACGGTCCACTAGAATCCCTAACTTGTTTTATGTAGCTAGATATTCTCTTGCATATTATTTTAATTCCCTAGTCATTTCTTTCATTATTTTAAAGTTAGTCAATGACTACCCTAAGGATTACAATTAATATTTGAATTTATAAGAAACTGGTTCCAAATGATGTCTAACTTAATGTTTACTGTAGAAAAAAGTTTGTTCCTATATAGTCACTCCCTCTTCCTTTGTGCTATTGTCTTATAAATTACATCATAAAATTACATCATTATCTATTACCTGCACATAAACAGGTTTAGCAGTGGTCTTTAAAATCGAAAATTGAGAAATAATATTTTATATATTTTTTACTTACCATGTCTCTTTATTTCTCATGTGGCTTCCAATTACTGTTCAATGTCCTTTCATTTGACAATGAATGATTTCCATTAGTGTCTTTTGTATGGCAGTTCTCATGGCAGCAGACTCATTCAGGTTTTGTTTATCTTCAAATGTCTTTTTTATCTTCATTAAGCAATAAGTTTTAGTTTATCAGATGAAACAGACTTGCAACATAGTTTGTATGGATGCAAAATAACCATCTTCAGCAAGTGACAAGAAACTCGGCCAAAAGGGAAGAAACATACACTGAGAAAAAAAAGGGGGAGGTTCTAGAAATTAAAAATCAAAGCATTACAAAGGACTTTATCAAGAAATGCTATCTCCCCCACCCCAGTTGTTGGAGGGCCACAAGAGCATGAAGCACTGTGTTCATGTCAAATGTCAGATCAGAGCATCCTAATGCAACCCCACCCCCCCAAAAAAACAACCCTGCCACTCCAACCATAGAACCCTAAATCTAGAGTTCAAATTCAAAAGAAGAGAAAATGGTAATTGAAGGAGGTGATAAAAGCGGTGATAATACTATGAAGGTGTTGTAATTTCTCTCCTTGGGGGTGGGGGATGGGTGGAGAACGCTCTTTAGGATTTGCAGTTAGAGGCTAACCCTGTGAGGTCCTCTTGAAGTCCATCCCTGGAGTCAACACAGGAAGGTCACACAAACCAGTTCCTGTGCAGAATCCCCATCAGGACCAGTTTCTCCTGGATCTCCAGCGGGTTCGTGGCATCTGGCAGGTCCTGCTTGTTGGCAAAGTCGAGGATAATGGCGTCCCTCACCTCCTGGTCATTGATAATGTGGTGCAGCTCCTGGCGGGCCGCCTCCATGTGGTCTTGGTGGGCGCAGTCCACTAGAAAGATAAGGGTCCAGCAGTAGTAAAGCCTCCAGAGCTGAAGGGGCTAGTCCTGGATGCCTGTTACAGGCCAAAGCTGGTTGAGGAAATGGGCGGGAAACGACCTGTCAATTACAAGATCCCAGGGCAACTCCAGGACCCGTATGTAGCACTTCTCGCGAGCTCCCGTGAAGGAGTGGACAGCATAAAACAGCGGCCCTCGCGGAAAACCACTGTCTGGGTGAGTTCACACCGTAGCTCTTGCTACGTTTTTGAGGCTCCACGAGTACTTTTAGTTTTGCTTTTCACCCTCTTTTTTCTTTGTTTTTGCTCCGCATATCTAGTTTTGCCCCCATACCCTTTCATTCCGCCTTTTTCAAATTAACTCTTTAGCACCGTTTTTGCCTTGTCTCGTCCATTTCTTCGTTCCAGCCAAGAAGAACCTGGAACACTTTTGACTGGCGAGCCAATTTTACAGGAACTTCCCTGTAACACCCCCACATCCCATGTGTTGAACTCTTTGTTAGTCACACTCTCTGTGTGGAAACCCACTGTGGGGATGGTGGTCACTGATGGGCCCAGGTTCACCTTGTACAGGATGGTTGTCTTGCAGGCTGCGTCCAGGCCCAACATGAAGATCCACATGTCCTTGTTACTGAAGAATT